>NC_059075.1:130629047-131829047 GCF_020497125.1 Mauremys mutica
AACTGTAAGAAGAGTAGGACAATGGGACAACCCTAGGGAGCTTGTGGAAACTCTTTCGCTGGAGGTTTTCAGAAGGAGGCTGGAGCCATCTGTCCAGGGTGGGTTAGAAACAAGAAGTCCTGCACTGTTGCAGGGGGCTGGATGAGCTGACTTTGCGATCCCTTCTCACCCTGTGATTCTATGAGTGCTGCTGAATAGCATCAGGAGAGCGTTTGGGCGTGTCCGGCTCGAATATAGCACTGGCTAAAGTCACACTCTTTCTCTCTTTGGCCCAATGACTATACCCCGTTGGGAGACTGAGAGACCCCCTCAGGCCATGATGGGGACACATGGCACTCCTTCCCTTGCTGCAGGGGCTGGTACTTACGGCCAAGGGGGGGACGCCAGGCTGGTCTCTCAGAGAGCTGATGCTGTCCGCCGAGCCGGCTCCTGCAGCATGCTGACCAGCTCCCCAAGGATCTTTCTTGTGGTCTTGGGCTGGGATGTCAGCATCTTCCACATCTCCGCAGCAACACTGCAAAGGGAGGAGAGCCAGTGGCACCCGATCAGAGCCCTGCCAGCCTCCTGCACCCCTCAGCACTGGCACGCCTGCTGGGTCTCCCCTCACCAGCCGGCCCTTTGTTGCCCTCCTGCTCCTGCAAGGACCCTGTTGGCTGGTGCAGGCTACATGGGGCCAGGTCTGAGTGTCAGCCACAGGAGAGGCCGAGGGATGCAGTGCAGGGTTTGCAGATTGGCCTGTGGTCCAGGGCAAGACTGCCTGCAAAACCTTCCAGGAGAAGCAGCAGTTCTGCAGGGAGCAGGAGATCTCTGGAGGGTTCTGCACTCCCCTGTCTCTGGCAGCGGGACCAGTCCGGGGGACCCAGAGTGCAAGTGGTGGTAGCCGCAGCCCCGTACCTGTCACATGACAGTGAGCAGCCCAGCAGGGTTCCGACCACCTCCTTGCTGAACCGGTAGCCCAGCAGGAGAAGGGCCCTGCGCAGCTCCTGCCGGGCAAGTGGCGTGCTGATGGAGTCCAGGTGGTTATGAATGCTCCTCACAGCCTCTGACACCTGGAAGGGAAATGGGGAGGTGGGGGCCTTGGCTTCCTCGCACGGCTATTGATCTGGGGAGCCAAGGACCTGCTGCACCTGAGAGCCATCTGCCCTCCCAGAACCTCTTCACCAGCCCCGGGCCTAGAACACAGCACTAGTTCCCAGCCTATCGATTCATAGACTGCAAGGCCACAAGCAGCCATGGTGATCACCTAGACCAGGGGTAGGCAACCTATGGCACGTGTGCTGAAGGTGGCACGCAAGCTGATTTTCAGTGGCACTCACACTGCCGGGGCCTGGCCACCGGTCCAGGGAGATCTGCATTTTAATTTCATTTTAAATGAAGCTTCTTAAAAATTTTAAAAAAATTTATTTACTTTGTGTAGCAGGGTGGACCCTGCTCCGGGGTTTTAAGGGGTTAAAAGTGGCCTGACAGAGCTGGGCTGATTGGGGAAGTGGTTGCAGCTGGAGGCCACGCCCCAAACTGAAGCCCTGGGGCTTATAAGAAGCAGGGAAGCCAGAGCCCAGTCAGACTCTCTCTCTGCTTCCAGAGAGAGATGGGCCTGGCTGCTTAGAGTGCTGAGAAGGTACCTAGGGTGAAGCAGGGCTGGGGAAAAGGCTGAGGAGCTGGGGAGCTCCAGCCTAGAAAGCCCCAGGCTGCGGCCTAGCAGTGGGCCAAAGGTACTGGGGTTGCAGAGGGCAGCCCAGGGGTAGGACAAAGCAGCAGGTCCAAACCCCTATTGCCTGTGATGAGTGGGCTGATTACTGCAGTCTGCCCCAGGGTGTGGGGCTAGACCATGACTGTCAGTGGCCACTACTGAGTGCAAAAGTGGGGATAGTAGGGTGGGGGTTCCCCTGGGAGGGGGAGACCCAATTATAGTAAAAGGGGCACCGGGTCCTGGGAGGGACACGGGGCCGATAGTAAAAGGGGGATGACCGGCCTGCAGAGGGCGCTCCGGGCTGAAAAAGAGCCAATTCCCCGGGAAAACCAGCAGGAGGCGCCGTGGCGGTGAGTAGCCCGTGTACACTTTATATACAACAATATTTAGTTATTTATTATAGACTTATAGAAAGAGATTTTCTACAAACATTAAAATGTATTACTGACACGTGAAACCTTAAATTAGAGTGAATAAATGAAGACTTGGCACACCACTTCTGAAAGGTTGCTGACCCTGACCAAGACTGACCCCCTGCATTTCACAGGCCAGAGAACTGCCCCCCAGTAATGCCTAGCACCCAGAGACAGAGTCTCCCACGGATGGGCTCCCCCAGCAGGGTGTTCTCACTGCAGCTCTTACCCTCCCCAAGCTGAGGCCGGGAACCTCCAGGATCATATGCAGCATGTTCCTGGCCGTCAGTGCGTCATGGATGCTGGAGTCTCTCATGCCCTTGATAGCAACGAGGAGGAAGTCCATGCACTCAGACGTGTCGAAGTACTCCCCAAAAATCTGAAACAAACTGCCAGTGAAACCCCTTTTGCTGCCCAGCGCGGGATCCGGTCAGTGGCCTAGCAGCCAGGACTGGCCCGGCCAGGAGTGCAGGCAAACCCCACTCTACCGGGACAGGCCTGGCTTACTGCACCTGGGCAGCACAGTACCCAGCCAGCAATCGGAAAGCTGTCATGCATGGCAGAGGCCAGCGTGGCAGTGCACGGGGGCACAATACTGCGCAGCACGGATACACTCTCTAGTGCTCAGCAGGGACTGGCGCTCATGCGCAGATGCAATGATGCCTTTTATTGCATTAATCTCTGAGGAAGCTCCCAGCAAACCTGTCAAGGAGCTGGGATCAGGTTTGGATGAGCCCCAGTGCATCTTGGGATGTGTCATGTAGGGAGGCATATTGGGCTGCATTAGTAGAAGCACTGCCTGCAGATGGAGGGAAGTGATTATTCCCCTCTATTCGGCACTGGTGAGGTCACACATGGAGTATTGCGTCCAGTTTTGGGCCCCGCACAAGAGAAAGGATGTGGACAAATCAGAGAGAGTCCAGCAGAGGGCAATGAAAATGATGCGGGGGCTGGGGCACATGACTTGATAGCAGCCTTCACTACCTGCAGGGGGGTTCCAAAGAGGATGGAGCTCGGCTGTTCTCAGTGGTGGCAGATGAGAGAACAAGGAGCAATGGTCTCAAGTTGCAGTGGGGGAGGTTTAGGTTGGATATTAGGAAACACTATTTCACTAGGAGGGTGGTGAAGCACTGGAATGGGTTACCTAGGAAGGTGGTGGAATCTCCATCCTTAGAGGTTTTTAAGGTCAGGCTTGACAAAGCCCTGGCTGGGATGATTTAGTTGGGTTGGTCCTGCTTTGAGTAAGGGGTTGGACTAGATAATTTCCTGAGGTCTATTATTCTATGAGGTGGAGTGGGCCATAGGCAGGTCTCTGTCCCAGCTGGATGGGGTTAGTCACATCCTGGGTCTGTCCCTTCCCCCTGACTCCTAGGGTGTTAATTTCTGACTCCTGATAACTCTGGGCACAACAATCCCAGGAAGCACTGACTGTAGTTACCGATGTGATATTGCTGATGTTGGTGACCCAGAAGGCTCTCTCAGTTTGACTGTCGTGGAGGAGCTGCCGATACTCTGCACCGTGATTCACCGGCATTTTGGCTGACCCAGGGAGGGGAAACAGACAACAGGCAATATAAATCAGACCTTCGGTTAGCAAACGGGAGTTTTGCAAGGAAGTTTAGAGAGGGTGTGTGAGAGAAAAGTTCATCTAACAAACATACTGTAAACTCAGGCCAATAACCTGTTCCCCCCCATCCCTCCCCCAAACTAAACAAACTAACCCCCCTGGAAGAGTAAAAATAAACCAGGCAGAAGGGCAGCAGCAGCGTGGGGCTCTCCAGTTGATTGCACTGAATGCAGCATGTACGATTACCAGCCCTGTGGGCAGGTAGCATATGTGGGCATTTGGCCCAAGGAGCTACTGGCCCTCGGAGACCAGGAGACCAGAGGGGCTGAACTGGTGGAGCCAAGGGAGACAGTGAGGTACATAGAGGAGACTTTTAGGGATGCAGTAGAGTAGTCCCACCCCCAGTCTGACAGCCTCTGTGCTGCTGAGGAGGGTGAAAGTTTTGGGGAAGGAGAACATCGAGCTGGGGCAGAGGGAGACGATCCCATAGTTGGGACCCACCTTCCAGATGAAGTCATGATGTCCTCTCACACTGAGGCTACCCCTCCTGAGGCGGGAACCCCAGTTACAAAGAGAAGCCAGGAAATAGTAATGGGGGATTCAATCAATAGACATATAAACAGTTGGGTTTGTGATGACTGGGAGAACCGCATGGTAAATTGCCTGCCTGGTGCAAAGGTTGCAACTATCACGAGACATCCAGACAGACTTATGTGCAGTGCTGTGGTATGTAGCCTAGCGTTTAAATCAGCCTCTGTATGAGATAGCTAATGTGAGAGTGAATTTTAAAAAAGTCTCCAGATGTGATCCCTGGTAAGCCTGACTTCAGTACCAGGCAAATTGTTGAAACTATAGGAAAGAACAGAATTATCAGACACGTCGGTGAACACAATTTGTTGAGGCAGAGCCAACATGCCTTTTATAAAGGGAAATCATGCCTCACCAGTCTACTAGAATTCTTTGAAGGGGTCAACAAGGATGTGGAGAAGGGTGATCCAATGGATATAGTGTACTTGGACTTTCAGAAAGCCTTTGACAGGGTCCCTCACCAAAGGCTCTTAACCAAAGGAAGCTGTCATGGGATAAGAGGGGAGGTTCTCTCATGAGTCGGTGGTTAAAAGATAGGAAGCAAAGGACAGGAATAAATGGCCAGTTTTCACAGTGGAGAGAGGTAAATAGCGTGGTCCCCCAAGGATCTGTGTTGAGACCAGTGTAGTTCAACATAGTCATAAATGATCCAGAAAAAGCGGTAACCAGTGAGGTGGCAAAATTTGCAGATGATACAAAATGACTCAAGATAGTTAAATCCAAAGCAGCCTGCGAAGAGCTACAAAGAGATCTAAAAAAAATGAGGGGCTGGGCAAGAAAATGGCAGATGAAATTCAATATTGATAAATGCAAAGTAATGCACATTGGAAATCATAATCCCAACTATACATACAAAATTATGGGGTTTAAATTAGCACTCAAGAAAGAGATTTTGGAGTTATCGTAAATAGTTCTCTGAAAACATCCAGTCAACATGCAGCGGCAGTTAAAAATGCAAACAGAATGTTGGGAACCATTAGGAAAAGGATAGATAATAAAACAGAAAAATATCATAATGGTTCTATACAGTGGTGAGCTGGAGCCGTTTCCCACAGGTTCCCAAGAACCAGTTGCTAAAATTAGACCTCCGTGGAAAACCGGTTGTTAAAGGGCCAGGAGATGGGCAAAGAACTCCGGTCTGCGGGCCGGACCATCCTGTTGCTCCCAGGATTCCCAGCTGGGGAGGCTGAGGTTCCCCTGGCCCCTCCCCCGCTTCCCACCAGCTGCAGCGTGGCCAGTCGCCGGCACCAGTTGGGCAGCTCAGCTGAGCTCGGGAGTCGTCCTGCTGCCGCTTTTTGAGTAGCCCGGCAAGTGTGGGGGGGAAGGGGGCTGCTGCAAGCTCCAGGGCTAGCCAGAGGGGAGGGAAGGGACAAGTGGGGCAATTGGCCCAGGCCCTGCAGGGGCCCCCAGCCCCATGAGGATGTCTCCCCCGCTTTCCCCCACCCCGCAGAGCCGCAGCATGGCCAGCAGCTGGGCAGCTCAGCTGAGCTCCAGAGTCATCCTGCTGCTTTGAGCTGCTGGCAAGGTAAGGTACGGGGGAGGCTGCAAGCTCCAGGGCCGCGGGGGGGAGGGCAAGTGGGGCAATTTGCCCCAGGCCCTGCAGGGGACCCCGGACCCTCCTCTGCTTCCCTCCCTTAAATCAGAACTTTTTATAGGGAACCGGTTGTGAAGATTTTGGCAGCTCATCACTGGTTCTATATAAATCTATGATGCGCCGAAACCTTGAATACTGCATGCAGTTCTGGTCGCCCCATCTCAAAACAGATATACCAGAATTGTAAAAGGTGCAGAGAAGGGCAACAAAAATGATTAGGGGGAAGGAACAGCTTCCATATGAGGAGAGATAAAAAAGATGGGGGGCAAGTCTACACTTCAAACACTGTATCGCCGTAGCTGCACTGGCGCTATAGAGTTTACATGAAGATGCTCCTATGCAAACAAGCTCTTAATCCACCTCCCTGAGAGGCGCTGGCTAGGTGAGTGGGAGAGGTGCTCCTGCCGACAGGGGTGTGGATTTTTCACACCCCTGAGCAATATAGTTATAACAATATAGGTCTGTAGTAGAGACCTGGGACTATTTTGTTTAGACAAGAGATGACTAAGGGGGGATATGATAGAGGTCTATAAAATCATGACTGGTATGAAGAAAGTGACTAGGGAAGTGTTATTTACTCTTGCACATAACAGGAGAACTAGGGGTCACTTTATGAAATGAAGAGGCAGCAAGTTAAAAACAAACAAAAGAAGGTATCTGTGCACACAATGCACAGGCAACCTGTGGAAATTGTTGCCATGGGATGTTGTGAAGGCTAAAAGTATAATTGGGTTCAAGATAATCAGGGCATGTAACCCCATACTCTGCATGTCCCTAAATCTCTGACTACCAGAAGCTGGGACTGCATGTCAGGGGATGGATCACTCAGAATTTCCCTGTTCAGTTCATTCCCTCTGAAACATGAGGCACTGGCCACTATCTGAAGACACAATACTGGGCTAGATGAAACATTGGTCTGACTCAGTATGTCCATTCTTATGTGAGTTATGAAGAGTAGAATATGGATAGAGGGTAAACATCAGGGTAAACTCCATGGCTTGCAGGACTAAGGATAATAAGGAGGATTTCTTTAAAAAGTGTATTAGGAACAAAAGAAATCGTAGCAGTGGTGTAGGCTCATTACTAGATGGAGACTGTTTAAAAGGTTGCAGAAAAAGTGGAAGTGTTCAATAAATATGTTTTTCATGTTGGAAACCCCATGTCAGTGTATTTAGGAAGGACAAGGGTCTCCAGTGCTCTTACATTTTAGCTGCAGCATGAAGGAGTAGACGTGGTGAAGGCCCTCCACAGCCAATTGCCAGATCTCCTGCTCCTGCTCCGCACAGCACAGAGTGAGACACCCCACCAGCTGGCCCAGGACGCTGAACTCCTCCACTTCCTGACGGAGAGAGGGAGCAAAGGGAGTCACTCGCCCCTGCAGACCTAGCGCAGCGAGTCCCCCTGGCATTGCCCTAGCAATGGGTTAGAACAGGGGGAGGCAGAGGCCACCGCAGAGAGACTGGAGACAATGAGAGCAGGAGGAGCTGTGGGGCCCATCACCAGGGGCTGAGGAAAGCTCAGCAGGGATGGAGAAATCTGGGCAGCAAACTCAGCAAACGTTAGCCCCGAGTGGGGACCCAGGTAACGAATGAACTAACGTCCAGTCTCCATCTCAAGGGCAAGTTCCTAATCCCAGCCCCTTCTGCCATCCCCCTCCCTTCTTTGACCTCAGGCCCAGGAGCTTGGGGTCACCTTGGATTCCTCTGCTCTGCATTCTGCCTCTCTCACTCCATCCTGGAGCTCCCCAGAGCCCTCCCTTTCCGCGCCGCCCCCAGCCTGCCTGCTCTCTCCTGCTGGCTCTCTCCTGCAGCCTTGTCCTCTCGTCTCCCCCTCCTGCAGCCCCTGCACTGGCTCCCTGCTCTTCCCCACCTGGCACCAAGCCCCTTGCCCTCCTCTCCCGGGGTCTGCACAGCCTCCCCACTCCCACTCCCCAGTTCTCTGGCGCCTTTGGCCCCGCCCATCCCTTTCACTGTGTCCCCTCCCACCTCCCTCATTCTGTTCTGCTGACCCAGCCTCTGGGGGCACATCATCCGAGCGACCCCCTCCAGCTGCCAGAGGGGAAGCCCTTCCACAGGGGGGATGGAGCAGCTGGAGCAGCTCAATGGCCCTGAGCATGCAGAGCAAGGGGCGTTCATCTGGCAGCCTGGCAGGAGCTGATGCCAAAGCATCCCACAGGCGTCTGACAAAGGGGGTGAACAAATACCTGGGTTCACAGGCTACTCTCAGGGCAATCCTGTGTAAATGCACTGACCCTTCGGAGCAGACTTTGGTGCTAGGGGAACAGCGGGGAGAGTCCTTGGAGACAGAATGATGGGACTCAACCCAAATCCCACTGGAGTCAGAGGACAGACCCATCGACATCAGGGCTCGTTAGATTGGACTCCTACTGAGGATCTTGCTAAGTCACTATTCTAGGCCTGCGTTTTCCATGCCAGGGCGTGCTGCACCACGAGGCTGCTCAGTGTAGTTAGGAGGTGGCCAGGGTCACAGGCTGCTCACCTGGAATTTGCACTGAGACCCCATGAATTCCATAAGCCAGGTGATCCTTCCCACTGCCCTCAGCCGCTCATGCACCTCCTTGGATGTAGTCCAGGGGAGCAGGACCTGAGAGAAACAAATTGGGACAATAGATGCTTAACACAATATTAACAACAAGGGGGCAGGAATACAGGCTAGACTAGGGAGAGAACAGGTAAACGACAATTGAGGTCAGTTAGATGTATTCAAGTTGGCAGAGCCTCATGATATTCACCCTAGATGGAGCTAGGCAAAGCAATCACTGAACCTTTAGGAGGGCTGAGGTCCCAAAGGACTGGAGAAGGGCAGACACAGAACCTGTCTTCAGAAAGGGGAACAAGGAGGTGTGGAGGCCAAGAATTAATTAATAAAGGTTTGAAGGGATCTTAATGTATGTTAGCTAATTAGCAGAAGTTAAGATGTGACCTGTATTCTGTAAGATATCTGGTACAAAGAGAATTGTGTGAAGAGTCGTTACGACCTTGTGAATTGCAGTCTTGTTTTCTGTTCTAGTATTGCAGACAAATAAGATAACGAATAGGTTTATGTATAAACAAATGCAAATGTTTACTTTTACTGTCTCCAGGTTTGCTAGCCACTGTCTGTTAAGAAGGTATAAAAATTGTTATGATTGTTTACTAATTGAGAGAGATCCGTCCAGGACAAGGGGCAACCCAGTTCCTGACACTCTCTCCCTCTTGTGTTCACTAGAGTATTTAATAAAGTATTTGTTTTTGCTGCACCCAAACAAAAAGCGAGAACTGAGTTTTTCTTCGACAATTTGGGGGCTCGTCCGGGATGGCAACGCCCACGGACACACAGACGGCTGCTACAGATCGTTCCCCTTCTAACCCCATGGCGCCACAATAGAGGTAAGAGACATTTTGAAATCTCTATTGGGGTATCGGAGGAGGACTGTCTGTGGGGGACGTCTGTTTCTGCTGGGCTCACGCCATCTGAACTTATTGACTGTGCAGCAGGATCAAATGCAGAGTGGTATTGGGGAGAGGCCCCAATAAGGTTAGTTTATAGCAGTACTGGGAACTGCTGAGTTGGCCAACAGGTAATGCATAAGGTAATGCATTAGAATGCACCGGTGCTGAGGGGTTTTTACCGCCTCAAGAGGGGTTGTCATACCGCCTCATGGTATTGGTCCGGACCAGGTAACGATGCATCTTGGATAAAAAAAAAAATAAAAAAAAAAAAAAAAAAATTTAAAAAGGTTAAAAAAGGGTTAAATAGAGGAAAAGAGGCCTTGGTGTGTGTGTGTGTGTGTGTATACCTGTGTGAGTGTTCGTTACTGGAAGACGCCCAGATTGCCCTGTGAAGCGATTGCTAATGATCAGGAGTAGTCTAACGCAAGCCCAGTAACTAGTGGATCTTTAGGAGATCCGACCCACGGTGGGCTGACTCAGCTTGGCATAGTCCGGCGAGGAAGCTGCCTGGGTCTAGGAGTGTGTGAACCCATCTTCCCTCCCTTTCCCTTCTGTGTGGGCTACTGACAATCTGATCGTCTCCCTGGAAGCAATTAGAGTACGCGGCTTTATCTCCCAGAGACTAGCCGACGCTCTTTGCTGAAAGGGGGTGTAAGAGGGTCGTAGTCTTTCTTGTGAGTCTCTCCTGTACGTGAGTGCCCTGTAGGGAGGGATTCTTAGATTCTGGTCCGCTAGCGCGGACAGGGACCCCCTCAGTTGGTGTGACTGGAAAATGGGGGGGGAACAGTCTAAACTTTCCACTTTACCCTCTAAGGGTACCCCAGCATATTACATGTACATACATTATGGTCCTAAAACCTGCAGGTATTTAACTGATTGGAATCTGTACACGCGTGAAAATTCATTTAAACAATGCCCATTAGAAGGTACCTTTGAATTGGATAAACTTACATACCTCAGGGAAACCCTTAAATCACATGCCTCTGCTGCGCAGTGCGAGCACTTTCTGTCTTGGTGGGAGGAAGCAACAAAGAGACTCCATGAGTCTCGGGTGCGGAGTCTGAAGGACTCCCAGGAGAAATTAAAAACTGAAGTACAGGATTTAAAACTTAAATGTAAGACATCCAAATGTCTTCCTGCTTCAGTGCAGCCCTCTGCTTCTCTTTATCCTCAATTAGTTAAACCTGAAAGTGAGGAGGAGACTGCGGAAGATATAGTGGATTGTTTTAGCAGCATTCCACAGCCGCAGCCCGTTCCCCCCACGGCCCCCCCTTCTCGGGCTGTGCAGGCAGTGGTTGTCTCGCCGCCGCAATTATCAACTGCACAAGTTGTTCATTCTCCTTCTTCGGAAGAATTATCTTCTTCCCTACTGACTGACACCAGTAGTCCGGTTAACCCTGCTTCTGCTGATAACCATGCCGGCTACTTTCTTAGAAGCACAACACAGGCACTCCAGGCTCCTTTAAGAGACTTGCCTGGAGCTGGAGCTATAGGGGGGTTAATTAAGGTACATGCCCCTTGGACACCTGGAGATCTTAGAAACTTGGTGAAAGAATTTCCTAAAATCAGGGAGGAGCCAGTAAAGTTTAGAGAAGAGCTCCAGACAGTGATTCAGTGCTATAATCCATCTTGGGCAGATATTAATCAACTTTTACGAGCTGTACTGCCCCCTGAAGTTCAGCAACGGCTTAACAGACAGGCAGCTTGGCCTGATACCAACCCTGGTATTGGGGATGCTTTGGCAGTGGCTAGGAATCGTCTCTTGACCTCTATTTCAGAAGTTTGTCCTAAGAAAACAGATTGGACTAAGATTGCGAATTGTAAACAAAATAAGGGGGAATCCCCTGCTGATTATCTTGATCGACTGACTAAGGTCTTTGAACAGCATTCGGGAATTACTGATCCAGCTGATAATGCCAGGGAAGCGGTAGGAGCTGCTTTTGTTCAGGGACTCTTGCCAAAAGTTCAGCAACCATTGAGAACTATTTGTATTGGCTGGCAAACTAAACCCCTTTCAGAATTGGTGACAGTTGCAAATCATTGTATGGCTTGCATAGACCAGAAGAAAGAAACTAGTGAAACAAAACTTATGGCTTTACAGTTACAAACTTATCAGCTCAGGGGTCGTGGGGGAATGAGAAGAGGACGGGGACGAGGTCGTGGGAGAGGTATGGGAAGGGGTTCCTCATATCCTGCCCAGAATCCTGCCCCGACTGGGAGCACTGCATGCCACTTTTGTGGTCAGGAGGGACACTGGAGGAATGAGTGTCCAAATCGATTAGCTCAGACTCCAACTCAGTTCCCAAATCCTGAAGCGCCTGTATTCTCCCCACAAGGAACCCCTTACTAGGACAGCCTGAGGAAACGTAACTGCATCATGAATCCTTTAATTTCTATTAATCAAGAAGGCCCATTTGTTGATTGTAATATTGCTGGTAAATCTGTTACTTGTCTTGTGGACACTGGGGCTAGTAGATCTGCTCTGAGATCCTCGGAGTTTCCCTCTGTTCCTTTGTCCACTTTGTCTGTTAATGCTGTGGGCATTTCAAACTGTCCTGTTTCGCATCCTGTCACAGTACCCCTCGAAATTTTTCTTGGCCCTCTAGAAGATAAGCATTCCTTTCTACTCAGTTCTACTTCTCCTGTGAATTTGCTGGGAAGAGATCTATTGTGTAAATTAGGTTGTACCATTTACTGTACACCAGATGGCGTATTCTTACAGGTTCCTGATGAGAATACAAACCTGGTGTTGGCCACACTCCATATATCCGAGCCAGCTGCGTCGCAGTCTCCACTCAGCCCTGACCTTGTGCATTTGTTGTCACAAGTGCCCCCCCATCTCTGGTCTCGTCATGCAAATGAAGTGGGACAGATTAGAACAGCCGAACTGGTTAAGATTCTTGTGGACCCTGCTAAGCTTTTGCCAAGGATTCCACAATACCCACTGCGTCCTGAAGCAGTGGCAGGCATAGCTCCGGTTATAGAATCTTTATTGCAACAGGGTATTATTGTTCCCACTATTAGTTCTTGTAATACTCCTATCTTTCCTGTAAAGAAGCCAGGAAGGAATACCTATCGGTTTGTTCAAGACCTTCGCGCTATTAATGCTGTGGTTTTGCCTTCTTTTCCAGTGGTTCCAAATCCAGCTACAATTCTTTCTTGTATTCCACCGTCAGCCACTTATTTTTCTGTTGTAGATTTGTGTTCAGCTTTTTTTTCTATTCCAATTCACCCAGATAGTCAGTATTTGTTTGCCTTTACTTATAAAGGATGTCAGTATACCTGGACCAGGTTACCCCAAGGGTATACTGAATCTCCCTCCCTGTTTTCTCAGATCCTGAAGAAGGATCTGGATGATGTGGTTTTCCCTGGAAAATCAGTACTTATACAATATGTGGATGACCTTTTACTGGCGTCTTTTTCTCTTTTGACTCTTCTAAAACTGATACTCTGACTCTTTTAACTGCTTTAGCTGCCAAAGGTCACAAAGCATCCCAGGAGAAACTCCAACTGTGTCAACCCAAGGTTCATTATCTTGGTCATGATATTTCTCATGGCAAGCGTCATTTGTCAGACTCTCGTGTTTCAGCTATTTTAAATATGCCTAGGCCTAGTACTATTTCTCAAATGCTATTCTCTATTTCTCTACTTCTTAATACTATTTCTCTATTTCTTCCAGGGGCAGGGCTCTGTGCTTATGGATAAGTACCCTGGGGATGTACTGCCCTCCCTAATTGGCTTTCAGATAATGACTACCAAAAGCACCTTGCTACCACAAAGGTTACCCCCACTAGCCCCTCAACCCTGGCCATCACTTCTGTAATTTATCCAGATGTAAACGAAATTGTATATTCTAATGAGATTCATTGGCCCAGACCTTCCCATCTTAGTGATTTATTAGAATATTGCTCAAAAGCCTATTTTTTAAAGTTCAACAGAATTCCTATGAGAGAACCATTGAGTGGAAAACAAATGGATCAGTGGAAATAGGGATCCATAATATTACTGCACATCAGCCCCGAGAATTTAAATATGAAATTGATGGGTTCCATAGTGAAGTAGATATGATGGTTATTCCTGGAATTTGTGCTATGTTACCTGAAAGAGGCCCTTATTGTTATTTGGTTACCCAATTAGTGAATAATCAAACGACTACCCAAAGAGTTTGTTCTGCTACTGGAAATTTTACCTGTATTGAGACATTCCAGTGACTGATAATGTGACTTGTACTTTATTGCAATACACTCCCTCTTATGCTATTGATATTAATGCCTCTCAGAAATATATGCAGGTCTACAACCAACAGATGTGGTATAGACCTACGCTGAGGGGAAATGTGCCAGAATATCGGTGGACTGTACTTAACACTACACTAGGGACTGTGAAGTTTACATTGCCTTTATCTAGTTTTCAGATCACCTCTACATATCCAAATTGTTCCCAAGGGGCTGCCATTAGATTAGCACAGCAGAGGGCCTGGGTTATTTCCTCTAGAAAGAAGAGGGATCTAGCAGGATCCTTGTGGGATGGGGCCAATTCTGCAGCTGCTGTTTGGAATATTTTTAAGACCCAGGAGCATGATGAGAAATTGGGCCAATTAGAGAAGGCCACTGGCCTGATTTCTGGGGCACAGCTGACACAAGTGCGAACCAGAGTGGGTGAGTTACATGTCATTTCCGCCCTTAGTTCTCTGACCCAGAATTTATTGAGAGAGATGGTACTGAATATCACTGAGGCTGGGAAGGCATTGCAGTGGGATCTAGCATGTTCGGAAATTCAGGATTTCCTGAATGACCAGCTGATGGCCATTCGGAATGATCTAGTGCACCAAGCTTGGCCCACTGCCCTTACAGACACGTCAGGAGTACCATCTGATCTGTGGCCATGGAGACATACTTGGACACTTTCTGGATGGAAGTGTGGACGTTCACAGTGCTCCTTCCAAGCATATGGACCGGTTAAGGGGGTGTGGGCTCCCACATACCAAATCCTGCCGGGTCCATGGGGAGGATGCATGTGGGATTGGGTGATTCACCAAGATATCTGGGAAGTCAGGCCACCTGATTCTCCTAATCGATTTTTGGTTAGTGCTCCTGGGATTACAGCTGATATTTGGATGGGATTAGGGAATTTATGGACATTTTGGCCGTTAGAACCACCACAGCTTCAGTGTATACGGAAACTGAAGCCAGGGGAAGTTGTCACTGTTTATGACAATATTTGCTGGGAGGGTAGAGGTCAAGGAACTACCCTTACAGGACACCCACTTTTTCAGGCTAATGATAGCTGTGTGTACGTTAATACCACCACATTACGAGATATACATATTAATCTTACTACTGCTGCAGGCACTCATATCATTTACTGGCCTGCAGATAGACTGTTACATGTAGCTCTTAGATTTCAGGTATATTTTAATTGGACTAGAATAGTACCTGATCGGTTTCAGAATTTGCTTTCATTGTTGCCAGAGGTTCGCAGAATCTCTGAGTTGCAAGGGCAAATTCACATGCTTCAGAATATATATCATGCTGAGCAGAATGCCTTTCATACAGCTTATAGAGTGTCTACTTTATGTACTAAGTTTGATGTATTGTGCTTTGTTACCAAAACTGTACGACAACCCCATTATTTTATTCCTATGGGGATGTTATTGTTTGTAGTGTTGTTAGTTGGTGTGGGATTATGTTGTTGTTGTTGTTGTTGTAAAGGACGTAATGATAGTAATACTACTTTTCATGTTCATGCTAATCATGCATTGTCATTGCATCCCATGAAAACCCCTAAGGTTGACATGTCTCCTGTAGACTCTGAAATCCATGGTTTAATGCAAATTGAGATTTGAGGTATTTGTTGTACTAGAAGTACAAAAGGGGGGAGTGTGGAGGCCAAGAATTAATTAATAAAGGTTTGAAGGGATCTTAATGTATGTTAGCTAATTAGCAGAAGTTAAGATGTGACCTGTATTCTGTAAGATATCTGGTACAAAGAGAATTGTGTGAAGAGTCGTTACGACCTTGTGAATTGCAGTCTTGTTTTCTGTTCTAGTATTGCAGACAAATAAGATAACGAATAGGCTTATGTATAAACAAATGCAAATGTTTACTTTTACTGTCTCCAGGTTTGCTAGCCACTGTCTGTTAAGAAGGTATAAAAATTGTTATGATTGTTTACTAATTGAGAGAGATCCGTCCAGGACAAGGGGCAACCCAGTTCCTGACACTCTCTCCCTCTTGTGTTCACTAGAGTATTTAATAAAGTATTTGTTTTTGCTGCACCCAAACAAAAAGCGAGAACTGAGTTTTTCTTCGACAGAGGCCCCAAGGAATTATAGACCTGTCAGCCTAACTTTGGTACCCAGAAAGATACTGAACAAGTTATTAAACAGTATGTAAGAATCTAGAGGAGATAATAGGGTAATAACGAATAGCACCATGGATTTGTCCAGAACAAACCATGCCAAACCAATCTAATTTCCTTCTTTGACAGGGTTACTTGCCTAGTGGATGGAGGCAGGCAGTATGATGATGATGTATATGAAGTTTAGTAAGGCTTTTGACACAGTCCCACAAGACATTCTCATAAGCAAACTAAGCCAGTCTGATCCAGATGAGATTACTATAAGGTGGGCGTCCAACTGATGGAAAGACCATACTCAAAGAGGAATTATCACTGACTTGCTAGCAAACTGGGAGGGTGTCTCAAGTGGGGTCCCCCAGGGGTGTGCCTGGTCCAGTACTAATCAATATTTTCATTAAGAACTTGGTTAACGGAAAAGAGAGGATGCTTGTAAAGTTTGTGGATGACACCAAGCTGGGAGGGGTTGCAAGCACTTTGGAGGACAGATTAGAATTCAAAATCAGCTTGCTAAATTGGAGAGTTGGTCTGAAGTCAACAAGATAAAATTCAGTCAAAACAAAAGTGACGTAACACACTTAGGGAAGGAAAAATGCATAAAAACAAAGTGGGGGATAACCGGCTAGGTGGCAGTACTGCAGAAAAGGATCTGGGGGTTATCATGGATCTCACACTGAATATGAATCAACAGTGTGATGCTGTTGTGAAAAAGGGAAATGCCATTCTGAATTGTGTTAGCTTGGAGCTCTGTGTCCAGTTGCAGGCACCATGCTTTAAGAAAGATGTGAACAAACTGGGGCCAGTCCAGAGGACAGCGACAAAAATGATCAGCAGTTTGGAAAACCTGACCTGTGAAGAAAGGTTGAACGAACTGGGCATGTTTCATCTTGAGAAGACATTGGGGGCACCTGTAACAGTCTTCAAATACGTTAAGGGCTGTTATACAGAGGATGGTGACAAATTGTTCTCCATGTCCCCTGGAGGTAGGACAAGAAGTAATGAGCTTAATCTGCAGCAAGGGAGATTTAAGTTAAATATTAGGAAAAAGTCTAAGGGTGGCTAAGCACTGGGACAGGTTACCTAGGGAAGTGGTGGACTCCCCATCATGGAGGTTTTAAAAAACAGGCTGGACAAACACTCAACAGGGACAGTCTAGGAATGCTTGGCCCTACCTCAGTGCAGGGGGTGGAGTAGATGACCTCTTGAGATCCCTTCCAGCCCTGCACTTCTGTGATTCCCTCTTCCCAGGTTCTGGGATCGAGGAGACCGAATCTCTGTCAAGGACATTTCCCTCTTTTGGGAGCACAAACGACCCACAGAATCTACTTCCTGTGGCCCCAGAACTAGAATGTTGGGGGAATCTAGCTCTGGGCTCTGGCCAGGTTGGTGGGGCCCATGGTGAACACAAAGGAATACCAGGTTCACATTGGGGCTCAGTGGAGAACACAGCAGATCCCGCCCACGCTCCTCCACCCCCACCCCATACACACTTTCTCAGATATAGTGGGGGCACTTGGCCCTCCAGCCCAAGAACCTTTGTAGAGAACGTACTCTGAGGAGCCGAAGGCACGGGGGTGTCCCATGCTTGGGATTAAACAGAGCCTTGGTCCCTGAGCCCCACCCCAGCTACAGAACGAGTCCCCTTCCTGCCCCCACGCCACCAGACCTTCAAGATGATTTGCAGCACCAGAAGGTTGGGCTCCTGATCCTCGCACACCAAGGCCTTCAGCATCTCATCCATGATTTTCAGAGTCTGCATGCAGAGCAGAGGAGAAACCAGAGCAAGTGGAGTTACCCAGCCAGGTGATGAACCAATGCCCTGGCGTGTGACACCCCCCCAGGTCATAGCAGCCCCTGGTATTACAGCTCACCCACTCACTTGTACCCGCAGGGGACCTACTACAAACTCCTCCTGGCAACAGGGCCCCACCTGTCTTTGCTCTCCCCAGAAAGCACACTGCACACAGTCTATCCCACTGGGAGAGTCGGACAGGACTCCACATTTGGAGGGCAGATTTCCAGCCAAGCTTCGGCTCCCCTGGCCTATGTGCACCTGAAGCAGCCGATCTCAGGCCTGTGCCCCCAGCCACGCATGGGGGATGAATGTGCTTGTGAAGGGAGTGTCTGTTCCCCACTAATTGTCAGTGCATGTGAATGATAAATGCCTACTACTGCTACCCTAGGAGGGAGTTACTCCTTTATCTGGGCCTGTGCTTTGGGGCCTGTGCTTTGGTGGTGCAGGTCCTGCGCTGAAGTCCTGTCGGGGAGCTGTGATCATTACACTCTTATGCCAGTGCCAGGTAACCTAGGGGACAGTACACGAGCGAGTGGCAGGATTCCCACTCGGTTTGGGACGGCTCAACATGGCCGGTTTGGGGCTTACTTTGGTGCAGAGAGCAGCCTCCACCTCCTCCTCCATGGTGTGTGCTGGAGGCAGGGAGAAGATGCTGGAGAAGCAGGTGGCGAGCAGGCTGGGTCGTGTCAGGACCAGCCACGGTAGCTTCATTTTGCTAAGAGAAGAGACACATGCGGATTTGGGGTCTGAGGCAGGACTGATGTGCTAATATTGCCCTCAGGCTCCCAGGACATGGAAACACCTGCGAGGGCTCCAGCTGGCAGGTGGCAGATGAGAACAGGCCGGGGGGGGGGGGTGGAAGGAGTTGGTGGTGCCTTCTCTCATACCAGCAGGCAGGGACTTAGTGTAGCCTGCAGCTGTCTGCTGTGACCCCACCAGCACTCACCGGCTGGGGCAGAGATCGCTGCGCTTCACCAAGAAACAACATCCTGCAAATGGCATGGACGGGAGACTAGAGCCTGCTGGCACCAAAGCGCCTCTGAACCCAGCGGCCACAGTGCAGAGGAGCCTGCCAGTCCTGCCCCACTGGGGGCAAGAGACCCTCCCACCACAGCCGTCTGCACTGCGGCTGCACAGTCCAGGCCAGCAGAGAGATGCTGCATCAGCCCGCAGCCGGGCAGAACCGAAGCAGGGATCTAAGCCCTGCCCCTGCCCATTGCTCTCAGCCTGCTGGACAGGGCACACAGCTGTGTGCAGGGGGGCAGGAAGGTGGGGACAGCCCAGACAGCATTAACCTCTTCACCCCCACTGCCAGAGCATGGCCCCAGCACATGCAATGAGGTGCCAGGTGACTACTTGAGCTGCCCCTGCAGGACAGAGCCGCGCCCCTCGTGGCAGGCGGCAGCCAGTGAGGAACAGCTACGCCCACTGCTGATGCAAATCCCGCCCTCTCTCACCCCCGCAGAGACGCGATCATGGCCAATGCCGTTGCCTGCCCCGTTGTCAGGAAGCCAGTGCGCAGTGGGGAGAGTTGCTCCAGCTCCTGCCCCACCTCTCCTTCCCATTCCTGGGGAACTAATTGAGCCAACAGCGAGAGCCCAGCTCCAGCCCGCAGCATCCATCACCTTCCAGACGCCTGATGGGCAGGCTTCTGGGAAGCTCAGAGCAGGGCACTAGCGGCACTGAGAGAGAGCCCCCCATGGCACAGGCAGTGCCAAGTGCCAGGGCTCAGCCTGCCCAGCCTCTCAGCCACTGGGAGTCGCTGAGCTGCCAGTGTGACGCAGCTGGCACTGACTCCAATCGCTCCGCTCCAGCAGCACCTAACTGCCCCTCTCCCCTCAGAGGGGACCGGTCCTGCCTTCCACGCCACCTCCACCATATCTTCATAAGGTCACGTGGAGAGGTCACCAGGCACCGAAGGATCCTCCACCACCTACCCACTGGTGCCAGTCCACATGCACCAGCACCATCATCTGGTGCCACATTTCCTGGGGGAATCAGAAAATGGGGGAGGAGCAGAGGGGGGAATGCCCTGGAAAACTGGCCATGCCAAGTGGCTGGCATGTCTGGCTGCATGTAGCACTGGCTGGGGCTGGGCCGGGCAGGCTGGGTACCTCAGCTTCATGATGGCGAGCATTGCTTGCTGACGCATCACGCCGGTCAGGGAGTCGACGGACTCGTGATCAATCAGCTCCTGAGGAGACAATGTGGGGAAATGCCAGCTGGGCTCCAAGCTCCTGCAAGGCTCCGACAGGGGAGCAAAGCGCAGGGCCTGCAACACGTGGGCTCAGCAGCCAGGTCGTCATACTGCAGGCTTGATGGTGTGCAGGGCTCCAGCCAGGGAGCGCAGTGCAGGGCCTGTGCTCAGTGTCCCAGTGTCACGCGCCAGTGCTCTGCAAAGACTCCATCAGCATTAGCACCCAAGGACTCCACCTGAGATCAGGCCCCCTTGTGCCCGGTGCTGCACACACACAGTGAGAGCCAGTCCCTGCCCCAGAGAGCTCACGAGCTAACTAGACGAGACAAGGCATGGGAAGGAAATTGAGGCACAGAGGGGGAAGTGACTTGCCCAAGGTCTTACTGCAGAACTGGGAGTAGAACCCCGGTGTGCTGAGCCCAGCCCACTGGACCACCCACCAGCCCACGCTGTCCCACGTTCAGGGAAGGGAGGTAAGCTCTGGAAAGCTTTCTGCAGCGCTGGAGAGCAAAGACTTTCCAAATCTACGGAGCAGATTTGTTGCTAGTTCCCTAGTGGGCACTGACTGCGGAGTGTTGGAGCTCTGGGCAGGGAGACTGGCATACACAGAGCGACCCGGTGACTTGGGAAGCTGGGTGCAAGGGAACAATCTACGTTTCAATACAGTTATATGTTTAGGAACAAAGACGGCAGGCCACACCCACAGCATGTGGGGCTCTAACCTGGGAAGCGGTGACTCTGGAAAAGACTTAGCAGTCATGGTAATCAGCTGCCCATGAGCGCCCAGTGCGAAGTTGGGGCCAAAAGGGTTAATGCCATCCCAGGATGTACAAACAGGGCAATCTCCAGTTGTTAGAGAGGTTATTTTCCCTCTGTATTTGGCACTGGTGCGACCGCTGCTAGGATCCTGTGTCCGGGTCCGGTGCCCACAATTCAAGGAGAATGTTGATAAATTGGAGGGGGGTCAGAGAACAGCCCCAAGAGTGACTGAAGGACTGGGAAACATGCCTGATAGTGAGAGACTCAAGGAGCTCAATCAGTTCAGCTTAACAAAGAGAAAGTGACAGGGTGACTTGATGACAGTCTGTAAGTACCTACAGGGGAAGCAAATACTGGATAATGGGCTCTTCAGTCTGACTCGATCCAATGATTGGCAGCTGAAGTTCGACAAATCTGCAAAGATCTCCAGGCCAGTCACTAAACCCGCCAAGTAACACAGCCCCAGTGTGTGTTTTACTCACCTTTATCTTCCCCACTAGCAGGGCTTTGTCCATAAAAGCAGGCAGGCTGCTGAGGGTGCTGATGGAATCCAAGAACTTGAGTTTCTTGGCCTCGTCCTACGCCCCGCAGAGATTAGACACAAACAGGAAGGTTAGCGTGGAAAGGAGCTGCCAGTGGGAGAGATGTCAGAAAGCTTCCCCCCAGTGCTGCTCAGGCTTTGATATCCCAAATGGCAGAAGGCCATTCATCTGGCAACAGGAGTGACTATCTGGGGAGGGCAGGGCAGGGCAGCTCTGTATGAAACCGGACCAGAGAGGGAGCAGATCTCACGGGGTAGGTGTCCAGAGAGGAACTGCAACATGGCAGCTAAGCAGCCAGACAGTGTTAGTAGGGGCTTGACAGAGTGGGAGGAACATCTGGGTGGGACACCCTGACACCCCAATATTCGCCACTGTCATGTCATTAGGATATGTTTTGTACAAAGTACATATTGTAAGGTATTGTAAAAGTCTTTATCTGCTAGACATTAATGTCTCGTTGGATTGTATGTGCTATCGCTGTATGTGCAGTTATGAAGTTCAGCTATGTATGTGTTCCTGAAACACGTTGTGAGGTTCAAAACAGCCTATCTGATACAACAGTAAAAATGCCAAACAATGGCTTCTTGAGGAAATGCACACAAACAGTATAGAAACCTCTTCGAGATAACGCTACACAGTGGGAACTGTTGGACCCAGGTCGCAGCAAAAGAGTTTTCCAGCAGGTGGGAAGAGGAGATAAAAGGGGAACAATGACATCGGGGGGACCTCACGCTCCCTGCAATAAGACACCTGGAAACACCTGAGGGACAAAGATTGAACTATGAGAAGTGATGGTCTCAGGCTGGAGAGAGATTCCTAACCTGTGTAAGAAAACCTGGGAAATCCAAGCTGCACAGCAAAGAATCTTAAGAATCTGCCAGCCTGAGAATTTGCTAGTGTAGATCCTATCTATCGAGTGTGGAAAGCTTAGTTTGCATGTTGTGTTTATTTACTAAGGTAATCTGCTTTGTTCTGTTTGCTATCTCTTAGAACCACTTAAAATCTACCTCTTGTAGTTAAGAATCTTATTTCTTGTTTGTACCATAACCCAGTGTGTACAATTAGTAACTGGGGGGAGGGGCAAAGAGTTGTGCATGCCTCTCTCCACATCAAGGGAGGAGGCAAATTTCATAAAACCTTTGGGTCTGTACTCCAAAGGAGGTGGGCACCAGAGTACTGGGACAAGCCCCTTCAGCTGAGTCTTCCCAGAGCTGATCTCAGGGTCTGTGTCTTTCTGCAGCTGGGCGTGGCCCTGCCTGAGTGTATGGCTGAAAGTGGCTTGTGAGCCGAGCCCAGGGCCGCCCACAGGATTCGGGGGGCTGGGGCAAAGCAATTTCAGGGGCCCCTTCCATAAAAAAATAGTTGCAATACTACAGTATCATGTATTTGGAAATGTAAAAAATAACCAGTGAAATACATTCAAAAATTAATTTTTAATAATTTGAAAATACACCTCTACCTCGATATAACGCTGTCCTGTGGAGCCAAAAAGTCTTACCGCATTATAGGTGAAACCGTATTATATCGAACTTGCTTTGATCCACTGGAGTGCGCAGCCCCACCCCCCGCAGAGCACTGCTTTACCGCGTTACATCCGAATTCGTGTTATATTGGGTAGTGTTATATCGGGGTAGAGGTATACACGAAATACATGATTTTAAAACATTCAATGCTTTAATGTGTGTGTCATAACTATAAAGGGAAGGGAACTGCCCTCCTGTGTACAATACTATAAAATCCCTCCTCGGCAGAGACACTAAAATCCTTTTACCTGTAAAGGGTTAAGAAGCTCAGGTAACCTGGCTGACACCTGACCCAAAGGACCAATAAGGAGACAACATACTTTCAAATCTTGGGGGCAGGGAGGAGGCTTTTGTTTGTGCCCTTTGTTTTGGTGGTGTTCGCTCTTTGGACTAAGAGGGACCGGACATCAATCCATGTTCTCCAAATCTTTCTGAACAAGTCTCTCATATTTCAAACTTGTAAGTAACAGCCAGGCAAGGCGTGTTAGGTTTAACTTTGTTTTCTCAACTTATAAATGTTCCTTTTTGCTAAGAGGATTTACCTCTGTTTGCTGTAATTTTGAACCTAAGGCTAGAGGGGGTTCCTCTGGGCTCTATGAATCTGATTACCCTGTAAAGTTATTTTCCATCCTGATTTTACAGAGATGAGTTTTACCTTTCTTTCTTTAATTAAAAGCCTTCTTTTTAAGAACCTGATTGATTTTTCCTTGTTTTAAGATCCAAGGGTATTGGATCGGTGTTCACCAGGGACTTGGTAAAGAAGTTTCTCAAGACTATCTAGGGAAGGGAGTTAGTATTTAGGAGTGGTGGCAGCAAAACCAGATCTAAGCTGGTAGTTAAGCTTAGAGGTGTTCATGCAGGTCCCCACATCTGTACCCTAAAGTTCAGAGTGGGGAAGGAACCTTGACAGTATGTATACATTTGCAATTACATAATGGGCTGTCGCTGGGTGATGGTGATGGTTGGTGCCAATGGGCCGGCGCTGCCTGGGGGTGGCGCTGCTGTTGCCCAGGGCTGGGTAGGGAGCTGGGCTCAGGGCTGGGGGCGTGTCAGGAGGGTGTCCAGCTCAGAGGGGCTTAACATGCTGCTTACTCCCACCTCCCCCCTCTCCCAGAGCCTCAGAGCGCGCCGCGTCCAGGAGCTTTCCTGGCCCCTGGACAGCACTGCAGCAGCCTGGCTCCATCGGGACCTGAGCTCACAGCCCCGCCCCCTTACCATGCAGCTCTGAGCAGGAGGTGCT
Organism: Mauremys mutica; assembly: GCF_020497125.1. Lineage (NCBI taxonomy): Eukaryota > Metazoa > Chordata > Testudines > Geoemydidae > Mauremys > Mauremys mutica. The sequence continues at coordinate 130,652,765 of NC_059075.1, forward strand.
CAGGCCATGCCTCCTTACCACGCAGCTCCGAGTGGGAGGAGCTCAGCCCCGCCCCCTTACCATGCAGCTCAAGCAGGAGGTGCTCAGGCCATGCCTCCTTACCATGTGGCTCTGAGCAGGAGGTGCTCAGGCCATGCCTCCTTACCATGCAGCTCAAGCGGGAGGCGCTCTGGCCCCACCCCCTTACCACGTGGCTCCAAGTGGGAGGAGCTCAGGCCCCGCCCAAGCCACGCTGCTTTAGCTCTGTCCAGGGCCACTCCTGGAGGCGGTGCGCTGAGGCGCCGGGGGATGGGGGCAGGCGGAGGGAGCCTCCGGCATTCTCGTGGGGGCCTCTGCGTGACCGGGGCCTGGGGCAAATTGCCCCACTTGTCCCCCCCCTCTGGGTGGCCCTACCCAAGACCAGCAAGACAAGGTAAAGGGGGCCCAGGCTGGCAGAACAGGTGGGCTCAGTGGTATCCCGATACATCAGGTGGCACCTCAAAGGGGCTGGAAATTGAAAGTAGACAAATTCAAACTGGAAATGTACGTTTTTAACTGAGAAAGTAATAGACCATTGGAACAACTGAGCAAGTGGCATGGTGGGTGACCTTTTGTAACTCAAGGCAGGACATTTTTAAGATGCTTTAGTTTAAACAGGAATTATTCGGGGGCTGGTCTCTGGCCTGTGTTATACAGGAGGTCACAGTGGTCCCATCTGGCCTTAGAATCCATGCATCTCCCAGAGAAGGGCGGATGGTGCATGTGGACAGGGCACTAGCTGACAGGTCAGAGGAGGGCTCTTAGTACCTGTTCATTGCTCGTGAGAAAGGCGTTGATGTACTCCAGGGCCTCTTTCTCCTCCCAGTCTATCCTCCTTAAGCAAGCGTTACAATAGGATGGTGAATCTGATCAAAGACAGAGCGGTGGTAATACCTGGGTCTGCCAAGCTGCAGGCTGGGTGACAGAGATCTTAGAGAAAACCCTTACCTCTCACTTCCGCCCCAGCAGGGGAGCAGCCCCGATGCACAGCAGGGTCTGGCACAGCGATTCCTGGATTCCTCACCTCTTTGCTGCCCAGCCCAGCAAAGATCCAGTCAGAGCCCTGGTTCTCAACAGCCACCCCACTTCCCCGCCCAGCATGCAGGCTCAGTCTGGGGACTTGGGGAGCGTCACATCTGGAAGGAGGGATGATGTCAGGCCATGAGTGGTGTCCCAACTCTCCAGGCCATTGCTGGAGGGGGCAGAGGGACTGGCAGTGAATTGCTCTGGTCCTCGTGTAGGCGAGGGAACAGTTGCCCAGTCTGTGTGAGAGATGGGGACCCAGAGCCTGCCCGTTCTGCTTGTTCTGACTGCCTCTCCTGCCACCAACAGCCAGCCAGAGCCATCGGGTGTAACCTGGGCAGGCACTGGGCTCCCATCGTCAACACTCCCCCCCAAATGCCCTGTGCTGGGACATGCAACAAAGGAGCCAGCAGATGGGGCTGCAACACCAGGGGGCATCTTATGCTCTGGCCGGTGCCCTGCAATCCTAGGCTTTAACAACCCACCCTGCACCAAGCAGCCCCTTCGACGGGTGGAAAATATCTTCCAACCCTGCAGCGTGACAGATCAGGGTGGGCGATTCAGTCAGTCTCCACCCCATGCTTCGGCTGCCGTTTCTAATGCCCCAATCAGCTCTAGAGGCTGCAGCTGCTGCCAGCAGGAGGGGCCATTCCCCCCTGCCGGGGTTTTCCTGTCTCTCCATCTCATGGCAGCCCAGAGCAGTACAAGGTCTATGGAGTCTTCTCCCCCCAGTGACACCCTAGTCCTGCCACCCAACCACCAGAGGGGCCAAGCCCCACCGCAATGCAGGGCCATGGCCCCGGCCATTTCTGCAGCCCCCTCTGCCCACCCAGGAGGCGCCACTCACCGGCACGGAAGGGCTGAGGCACACACAGCTCCTGCTTCCGCTGTGGGCTCTTTCGCCAACTCTTCCGTTGGGGAGGTTTCGTCTCCTCCCAGGCACGGATGGGCTTTGAGGGGCCCTTGGGGACTTCCTCAGCCATCCTGCAAGAAGCCAGGACAAGGCATTGCTTGTGAGTGACGAGAGGCGACTGCCCCGTTCAGCATCAGGGCCAGCCCAATTATTTCTGTTCCACCAGCGCCTACAGATGCCAGCTGAGATCAGGGCCCTGTTGCACCAGGCAGGGCCGGCTCCAGAGCCCAGCGGGGCAAGCACCCGCCTGGGGCGGCCCTTTCTCGGGGGGGCGGCAGGCTGGGCTGGCGGACCTGCCGCAGTCATGCCTGCGGCAGCTCAACCGGAGCCGCCGGACCAGCGAACCGCCCGCAGCTGCGGGAGGTCCAGCCAAGCCGCGCGACCAGCGGACCCTCCGCAGTCATGCCCGCGGGAGGTCCGCTGCTCCCGCGGCTCGGGGGCGCCTCCCGGGCATGATTGCTTGGGGCGGCCAAATTTGTAGAGCCGCCCCTGGCACCAGGTGCTGCAGACAATCCCTGGGCCACAGGGCTCAGACTCTAACTAGCCAAGGCAGCCAGCAGGGAAACAAGTGAAAGGATGTGCTCAAAGTCACCCAGCCAGTCAGCAGGACAGGCAGGATTAGAACCCAGGTCTCCTTATGCCCAGCCAGCACCCCATCCCGCAGGCCAAACGGCCTCCCTGGGTCACTCCCACCTCTCCTTCTGCTGGTTCACAAGCTGCACAGCAGACAGGCTGGATCCAGCCACTCAGGATTCTTCCTGCCCAGGGAAATTACCCTAATCCCTTCCCCCAGGAATATTGGGGCCATGGCAGTTCCCAGGTGGGCGAGGCCAGGGGGGTGGGGCAGCTGGGGCGGGCTCGTGAGCAGCAGGAATTGCTCACACCCCCCACCCCCGTGAAAGGGCAGGAGCAGAAGGTGGGAGAGCAGCAGGGAGCCTGGTACCTTCTCTTCCAACGTGCCCAACCTCAATTGCATTTATCCTGACCACCCCCTGCAGGGCAGGGCCTGGCTGCTACCCCCACTGAACAGACAGAGAACTGTGGCACAGAGGGAATAAGGGACTTGCCCAAGGCTATGCAGACTATCTCTGGCAGAGCTGGGAAATGGCCATGGGTCTCCTGGGTCCCAGGCTGGCACCTTCTCTTCCAACCTCCTGCCCCTTTGTCCCTGGTTCAGTGTGAGCTGTGAGAGCTCTCTGGGGCACAGGAGCTGGCTTGTGCCCAGATGGAACAACGTTGCTTGTTGCACAGATCTCACTTTTCCCGAACATTGAAAATGCTGCTAAAACCATACCAGGGCCCGCCAGGATCCCTGCAGCTGGTCATTGCAAAGTTGTGAACTGTTCCCTGGCCTCCCAGAGTGGGGCAGTGGGAGAGGGTGGGGCTGGCCCAAGGCCCTGCTGGATGGTGGCTCATGTGTATGGGGTCCCAGTGCTACAAAGCTGTGTGCCAGGGGCCACGCTTTCTGGGGGTTTCACGGCTCATCTCTCCAAGGCCTGTGTGGCAGCAGCCGCTGGAGAGCATCCCAGGCCTGATTCCCCCCATGATGAGTCTCCTAAATGGCCCCTGCTCTGGGGGGCTCCATTCCTCACTCAATGTCTCCTGCTGACTCTCCAGCAGCTGCACGGCAGGTGTCCTAATGCAGCCCTAGCCCTCTCCAGAGCTCAGGGGCACTGTCCTGGCATCGGACTGTCTTGGTAAATAGAACAATGGCTCCTGGCAACCTGAGAATGCCTGTTCCCCTGGCATCCTCAGTGCCATTCCCTATGGAAGTGATGGGGTCAGCAAAGGTGATGGAGGTGGTCAGGCCTAGCTCGCTATTTACATGCCAGGTGCAGGGGGCGAGGTGCAGAGCCAGGGAGGAGATTGGGGAGGCAGGAGTGGCACATTGTGATGTGGCGTGGGCGGGAACTAGCTCCCCACAGCTGAACGCTCCGCAACACTGGCGGATTCAGATCCAAACCTAGATCAGGCTCCAAATTCACAGCTGGCCCCTCCCCCCGATCCGGAGCAGCTGAGACTCCAGCGCTCTGTGGAAGAGACCAACAAACACCAGATCCTGGGGTGGGCTTCCCCCAGAGACAATCTCGTGCTGGGAAGGGAGATGCCCAGAGCCGGCAGCTCCACCACTCATGCTCGCAGCTGCCTGGGAATGAGCCAGGATCAGAGCTTCGGATAGCGCGCAAAGCTCGGATCAGCACCCCCAGGCCTGCGAGGGACCCGCACCGTCTGGGGGTGGTTGATTTCACCAGAGAGGGAGCTTCCCACAGACTCTCCAGCTCCCTCACCTCTCATGCTTCTTCCCATTTGCCTTTCATCACTGCCACATGGACCAAGTTGGCCACCAGCTGCCTCCCTGTCTGGACACTTACCTGGCCCCATCATAGCAGCGGCTGAGCATGCGGGTGTTGTTGTATTTAGCGTCTCAAGCCCCCAATGGAGCAGGGACTTGCTCTCCCTAGTTTGCTCAGGCCCAGAGTGTCAGGGACTCATCTGATCTCACTCAGAAGACTTACAGCAGAGCTGGGAACTGAACACAGCTCTCCTGAGTCCCAGCCCAATGCCTCATCTACCAGCCTATGGCCGCCTTCCATGCCTTGCCACCAGCCCCGCTAAACCCTCCTCCTTGTCTCCGTCCCCTCTGGGCTTGACTGGTGCGACCCCTTCTGTTTAGCCGCCCCAGACTCCCTCCTGTGCGCATGCCGCTGCCCACTTCCTCACTGGCACCGGGCTAGACAGCCAGCACCAGGGAACTTGGCAGCCAGGAGCTTGCAGAAGGCTCGGTGTGGCTGGCGATGCAATGGAAAAGCAGAGGTGGGCAATAGAAGATTCTCCTACCTGGAGTCAGGAGTGGGCAGAAGCCGGTGTGTATATGGTCCACCCACTTTCTGCTGCCGGTGGCAGAGCTGAAACGGCTGGCTCAGCGTTCCTCAGTAGCACGTGCAAGCACTCGCTCTGCCAGAGCCAAGCCTGGCAGTGAGGGGATGAGGCTGTGCCAGCCAGCAGGGGGCATGTCACAATGGGCAGGTGAGTCACAAGCCAGCCAGTGTGTGACTCCCCAGCCATGGGATGCCCCAGCCCAGACTAGTTCTGGCCTCACAGGGTTTAAGAGCCTGTCCTTCCCCACCGGGGTCATGGGAGGGACCTGTGACAGGTTGGATCACAGAAACCCCCCGGGAGCTGCCACCTGATGTGCCAAGACTACCTCTGCTCCTGTTTTCCCTGCCAGCTCAGGACTCCAGCACCCTGTCTTGCTAAGCTAGACACTCCCGTCTGCTCCAACAAAGACCCAGGGTCTGAATTACTTGCCCCAAAGCTGCAGGTTTACCTGAAAACAGCTCACAGAAGTGTGTTTGTCTTTAGCACTCAGATGCCCAACTCCCAATGGCGTCTAAACCCAAATAAATCCATTTTACCCTGTATAAAGCTTATGCAGGGTAAACTCATAAATTGTTCACCCTCTATAACACTGATAGAGAGAGATGCGCAGTTCTTTGCTCCCCCAGGTATTAATACATACTCTGAGTTAATTAATAGGTAAAAAGTGATTTTATTAAACACAGAAAGTAGGATTTAAGTGGTTCCAAGTAGTAACAGACAGAACAAAGTAAGTCACCAAGCAAAATAAAATAAAATGTGCAAATCTATGTCTAATCAAACACTGAATACGGATAAGATCCTCACCAGTTCCGGAAGGCACCCTTTTACAGACTAATCTCCTTTTAGCCTGGGTCCAGCAATCACTCACATCCCTTTGTTCCAGTTTCCTCCAAGTATCCTGGGGGTGGGGAGGTTCTCTCTTTAGCCAGCTGAAGACAAAATGGAGGGGTCTCCCAGGGGTTTAAATAGACTTTCTCTTGTGGGTGGAGATCCCCCTCCTCACTCCTATGGAAAGTCCAGCTCCAAGATGGAGTCCTGGAGTCACCTGGGCAAGTCACATGTCCATGCATGACTCACAGTCTTTACAGGTAGAAGCCATTGTCCACGTGATATGTAACAGAGATATGTTACATGGCACAGGCAGCACAAAACATATTCCAGCTATGTCCTATTTTCATAAAGACTTATGGGAGGTACCGTCACAGGACCTTCCGCTCCCCACAGTCACAGACGTTAGGCCAGAAGGGACCACTGGGCTCATCTAGTCCCAGCTCGTGCAGACCCCAGGCCAGAGCCCCTCCTCGTATCTATGCAGCTGGAGCCAGGGGGTTCCCCAGATCCCCGAGTGGGAGCATCAGTTCCATCCTGGCTCCTCCTCCTTGTGACAGCGCAGAATGGGGGTTCTTGAACTCTCCTTACCCCCAGCTCCCATTCCCAGCTCACGCGGGTGGCTCTTTGCACCTGCCCAAGCTGCTGGGTGCCTTGGCCATGGGATGTAAAACGGCCCCATCTCTGCTTCCCCTTCCACCACAGCAACAACGCACAAGCGGCTTTAAGAGCAGCCTCCTGCCCCTCCCCACCAGCTGAGTCTCAGGCCTTGCTAGCTGCTCAGTGCCTCCGCAGCCCCAGGAGATGATTGCTGCGGGGGTCTTGTGTGACATTATGAGTCTGATCTAATATCTCACTGAAGAAAAACAGGGCCAGAAAGAGTTAATTAACTCGCAGACTAACCTGACCCAGGGCTGAACTTTAGAAACTGGTTAGGAAGGTGTGTAAATGAATAGAGCTTTGAAATGCGGGTCTGCATTGTTAGAGGTAGAAGGGTAGGTGTTTGCTCAGGTCTTGTGATGTAAGCAAACAAGACTTGTTTATTGCTATGGCTTTAATTTAAAGATCAAAAAAGGAATATTAACATTTAAGGAAGATGCTTGAGTGAAATAGTATTATTTTCTATGTGTCTCTTTGAAGGTTGTGGTAACCCGTATCTGAACTATTTAATGGCTAAATTACCCTGTGTTAATTGCCAGGATGTTTGGGAGAAGGAGCATTAGGCCTATTGTTTTCTCAAGCCAAAAGGCTGCTGGAAATGTATAAGAACCCTAGGACATGATCCTACTTCATCTCAGATCTGCTTTGGGTTTCAAGAGGGGGGAACCTTAAGCCATAAGGATTGAGATCCCCAGTCACTGACTGGAGTCACCCTGAATATGGACATTGGACCATAACCTATGGACTATTTCTAAAAGGACTTTTGGCAACTACAAGCTCACCTCTACTATGTATCTGAACCTCAAGAACTGAATTCAAGTCTGTATGTATATTGGTCTTTTAACCAACACTCTCTCGCTTTTCTTTTGTAATAAACTTTAGCTTAGTTAATAAGAATTGGCTATAGCGTGTATTTTAGGTAAGATCTAGTTATAATTGGACCTGGGTATGTGGCTGATCCTTTGAGATTGGAAGAACCTTTTCTTTTATATGATGAGAGAAGATTTTCAGTAATCATCATCATATCTGACGTGTGTGTCTGGATGGAGGCTTGAGGTTGGTCACTTTAAGGGAACTGCAGTGTTTGAACTTCTGAGTAACCAGTGGGGTATGGTAGAAGCTGTTCTGTGCTGGCTTGGTAAATCTAAGTATTGGAATAACCACCAGCTTCTGGGGTTTGTCTGCCCCGTTCTGTTTGCAGTTCACCCTAATTGAGTGACCTCAGCTGGCTCCCACGGGCAGCACTGTCACATCTTGGCCCAGGGGGAGGCAGTGACTCCTAGAAGCAGGGAGAGCAGCAGCACCATAGATCAGGGAGGTCTGGCAATGCCAGTGGCTGGCTGGGATCTGACAGCCCAGGCACCCAGAGCAGATTGTCAAAGGCCAAACCCCTCTCACCACTGGCTCTGTAGCTCCCCCTTAGGCACCATCCCGTGCCTGTAGATCTTCCACCGTAGGGGCGTGTGCACCCAGGGCACTTGAGTCACAGACATTTGCCAGCAGTACCATGGAGTGATGCCTGCGCCCCCGCTCTCCCCATGTGCTCAGGCACGGGCATCAAAAGGGCACGTCCGCCACCTCCCTCTCCAGTCCTTCACACCTGCATACTGTGGTGAACATCCCCATTTCTACTGAGGCCTCAGGGACAAGGTCTATGATGAAATGGTTGGGGTTGACCACCCCGCCCCCCCCAATCCCATGTTGCACCCTTACGGCTCGCTGAGGATCCAAACTGACACTCATCGGTTTGAGCCCCTACCTAGCCAGGCCCTGTTCTCTCCCCCGAGGCAGTTGCTGGCCCTGAACCCCTGCAGGTAGCCATGACACACAGGCACTCAGGGCTCGAGAGAAGGGCTATCGCCGGCTGAAAGACCCCTGCCTGCATGGTGGGGATCGAGGCCACTTTGCCAGCAGGTGCCCCCCAAGTCCTGGGCTATGGTGAGTCTGGGGAGATGGGAGGATTCAGCCTCATGAGAGGAGATGTGGCTGGACAGAATGGCAGAATTGGGTCTCCGAGCAGACACTAGAAACTGCCTAACACCGGGCAGGGGTCTGGGGCTGGGAGATGTGTAGGGTACAGAGCACAGCACCCCTAACGCCGAGCAGGGGGGTTGGGGCTGGGGATGTGTCAGGTATGGAGTGCAGCACCCCCTAATACTGGGCAGCAGGGCTGGGAGATGCGGGGTGTAGGGTACAGAGCACAGCACCTCTAATGCTGGGCAGCAGGGCTGGGAGATGCGGGGTGTAGGGTACAGAGCACAGCGCCTCTAATGCTGGGCAGCAGGGCTGGGAGATGCGGGGTGTAGGGTACAGAGCACAGTGCTCGCTAACGCTGGGCCGGGGGGCTCAGGCTGAGGATGGGTAGGGTACCGAGTGCCACGGAGTGTGGGGGAGACAAGGCCCTGCACCTCAGGCTTCCTGTGATTCACCATGACTCTCAGCCAGCCAGTAAAACAGAAGGTTTATTTAGACGACAGGAACACAGTCCAAGACAGGTCTTGCAGGTTCAGACAACAGGACCCCCTCAGTTAGGTCCCTCTTGGGGCAGGGGGCAGGGAAGCCAGAGCCCCATTGGGAGATCAGAGCCCCATCTGGGCTCCTCTCCATTTTCCCAGCCAGCTCCAAACTGAAACTCCCTCCAGCCTCTCACTTAGCCTCCCCCCGGCTCCTCTCCCACCCTTTGTCCAGTTCCCGGGCAGAGGTGTCACCTGGCCTCCAACCCCCTTCCAGGGTTCTTATGTTACCTGCTCAGGTATCCTCCCTCAAGGAAAGTCTCCCATCCCCCAATGCAGACAGTCCCAGCAAAACTCCCCTGCAACCTTCCCAGGCCAACACTCCCCACTCAGCATTCAAAGAACACATTAAGAACATTCCCGGTTCGACACACAGGGCACAGCACCCCCTAATGCAGGTGAGCTGGGGAGAGGCTGGAGAGCACGTGGGCCTAGCCCCATGGGGGGATCAGCCTGTGCAATCAGCTGTGCCCAGGTGTAGTGCTCGGGGCTGGATCCAGCTGTGCCATGGGCTAGCACTGCAGGCCTCCCTGTGCTGAGTGGAGGTGCGGGGCAGGTAGTAGATCCCTGGCCCAGGCTTGTAATCCTGGGTCTCTTTCTGAACACCCCGGCTCAGGACTTCGGACGTTGGCTTCACATCTCCCTCATCCCCTCCCACCAGGCCGTGCAACAACCACGACGTCTTCTCTCGCCTCACCAGCAACCAGAGCCAGGGCTCCGCCCTGGACAAGTAAGAGCCTCACGGGGGAAGGAGCGGGTGGGAAGGTGAATCCAGGGCCGGCTCTAGGTTTTTTGCCGTCTCAAGGAAAAAGGAATTTGGCTGCCCCCGTCCCAGCCCTGGGCTCTCCCCCCCCCTACATGCACCCCCTTCTGCCCCAGCGTTGGGCTCTCCCTGTCCCCCTACCCCACCCCATCCACACCCTCTGCTGCACCAGCGCTGGGCTCTCCCCCCCCGCACCTCTTTCTGCCCCAGCCCTGGGGTCTCCCCATCCCCCCTACCCCACCCCACCCACACTCCCTGCTGCCCCAGCCCTGGGCTCTCCACCACCAGTGCTGACCCCACTCTCTCCTCCCTCGGCTCCAGCAGGCCCGGCGCTGGCAGGGTCGAGGGACGCAGTGGGGCTCCCGGGCTGTGCCTCAGCCCAGGGTCCCTCCAGCCAGGGCTCCCGCCTCCAGGACCGGCCGGGACCCAGGAGGGCAGAGCGTGGGGACTGCCCCGGCAGGGGGCTGAGGAACCAGGGCAGGGTAGCCCCAGAGAGCAGAGCCCCAGAGAGCGGGACGCGGGCCCCACATGGCAGCGCCCTGCCCTCTACGGTCCTGCTGCTTCTGGCCGCCCTGCCGCAGTCCCTGGGTGGCTCGGGCCGCTTCACTCAGCCCCAGCTGCGGCGCTGGGGGGTGGCCGCCCTGTGGCACCTGCAGGCAGCTCCGTGCGCCCTGCAGGGCAGCCCCCAGCCTGAGTGTCCCCTGCTCGGAGCCCGCCCGGCCCAACCACAAGGTGCGGGTGCTGCTCCCCCAAGACGCGAACCGCAGCGGCCCCAGGGCACCCCCTGCACACGATGCACTGCTGCTGCCAGGGCCGGCTCTAGGCTTTTGCCGCCTGAAGCAGGAAAAAAATGCTGTCCAGAATGCCGCCCCTGAAAATGTGCTGCCCCAAGCACTTGCTTGGTTTGCTGGTGCCTAGAGCCGGCCCTGGGTGAATCTCCAGGGAGCCCAGCCCCAAGAGCAGTGAATGGCAGACAGTGACTCCCATGGCTGGCGCCGGGAATGGCCCCAGAGCTGGCAGTCCCAGCTGGGCCTTCGATGCCCCCTCTACCATCCCCACCCTGCCCTAGGTCCCGGCAGTCCCAGCTGGGCTCTCACCCCCCCGCCGCCCCCAGCCAAGGCAGGGTCTGCAGAGTCCCTGAGCCATTAGCACCAAGAGGGTGTGACCTGCCCCCGGGGGCCTGTCTGGGGAGCCGGCTTCCCCACAGCCTCTGTCTGTGGTTTGCTTTGCTCTGGAGCGCAGGAGCTGGTCCAAGCATAGGCGCCGACTTATATGGGGCTCTGGGGCTTTAGCCCCATGAATAAATCCCAAGCAGGGGCTCTGCCCCACCAATATTTTTTCTCCCCTGCTTGGAGCGCCCCCCGCCGCTGCCGCCGCCGCCGGGGCTGCCCAGAGCCCTTTAAATCCCAGCCGCGGCCGGGAATCAGAGGGCTCTGGGCTGCCTGCTGCAGCGGGAAGCCCAGAGCCCTCTGATTCCCGGCTGCGGCTGGGATTTAAAAGGCTCTGGGCTCCCCGCGGTTGCAGGCAGCCCAGAGCCCTCTGATTCCCGGCGGCGGCTGGGATTTAAAAGGCTCTGGGCTGCCCGCCGCAGCAGACAGCCCAGAGCCCTCTGATTCCCGGCCGCGGCTGGGATTTAAAGGGCTCTGGGCTCCCCGCCGCAGCAGACAGCCCAGAGCCCTCTGATTCCCGGCTGCGGCTGGGATTTAAAAGGCTCTGGGCTCCCGCGTTTGCAGGCAGCCCAGAGCCCTTTAAATCCCAGCCGCGGCTGGGATTTAAAAGGCTCTGCGCTCCCCGCGGTTGCAGGCAGCCCAGAGCCCTTTAAATCCCAGCCGCGGCCGTGAATCAGAGGGCTCTGGGCTGCCGGCTGCAGCGGGAAGCCCAGAGCCCTCTGATTCCCGGCCGCGGCTGGGATTTAAAAGGCTCTGGGCTCCCCGCGGTTGCAGGCAGCCCAGAGCCCTCTGATTCCCGGCGGCGGCTGGGATTTAAAAGGCTCTGGGCTGCCCGCCGCAGCAGACAGCCCAGAGCCCTCTGATTCCCGGCCGCGGCTGGGATTTAAAGGGCTCTGGGCTCCCCGCCGCAGCAGACAGCCCAGAGCCCTCTGATTCCCGGCTGCGGCTGGGATTTAAAAGGCTCTGGGCTCCCCGCGTTTGCAGGCAGCCCAGAGCCCTTTAATTCCCCGCCGCTGCTGGGATTTAAAAGGCTCTGCGCTCCCCGCGGTTGCAGGCAGCCCAGAGCCCTTTAAATCCCAGCCGCGGCCGGGAATCAGAGGGCTCTGGGCTGCCTGCTGCAGCGGGAAGCCCAGAGCCCTCTGATTCCCGGCCGCGGCTGGGATTTAAAGGGCTCTGGGCTCCCCGCCGCAGCAGACAGCCCAGAGCCCTCTGATTCCCGGCTGCGGCTGGGATTTAAAAGGCTCTGGGCTCCCCGCGGTTGCAGGCAGCCCAGAGCCCTTTAAATCCCAGCCGCGGCTGGGATTTAAAAGGCTCTGCGCTCCCCGCGGTTGCAGGCAGCCCAGAGCCCTTTAAATCCCAGCCGCGGCTGGGATTTAAAAGGCTCTGCGCTCCCCGCGGTTGCAGGCAGCCCAGAGCCCTTTAAATCCCAGCCGCGGCTGGGATTTAAAAGGCTCTGCGCTCCCCGCGGTTGCAGGCAGCCCAGAGCCCTTTAAATCCCAGCCGCGGCCGGGAATCAGAGGGCTCTGGGCTGCCTGCTGCAGCGGGAAGCTCAGAGCCCTCTGATTCCCGGCCGCGGCTGGGATTTAAAGGGCTCTGGGCTCCCCGCCGCAGCAGACAGCCCAGAGCCCTCTGATTCCCGGCTGCGGCTGGGATTTAAAAGGCTCTGGGCTCCCCGCGTTTGCAGGCAGCCCAGAGCCCTTTAAATCCCAGCCGCGGCCGGGAATCAGAGGGCTCTTGGCTGCCTGCTGCAGCGGGAAGCTCAGAGCCCTCTGATTCCCGGCCGCGGCTGGGATTTAAAGGGCTCTGGGCTCCCCGCCGCAGCAGACAGCCCAGAGCCCTCTGATTCCCGGCTGCGGCTGGGATTTAAAAGGCTCTGGGCTCCCCGCGTTTGCAGGCAGCCCAGAGCCCTTTAAATCCCAGCCGCGGCTGGGATTTAAAAGGCTCTGCGCTCCCCGCGGTTGCAGGCAGCCCAGAGCCCTTTAAATCCCAGCCGCGGCTGGGATTTAAAAGGCTCTGCGCTCCCCGCGGTTGCAGGCAGCCCAGAGTCCTCTGACTCCCAGCCGGGGCTGGGATTTAAAGGGCTCTGGGATCCCCGCGGCTGCCAGCAGCCCAGAGCCCTTTGAATCCCAGCCTCTGTCCGCTGATTGCCCCCTCCCCAGACCCCTGCCCCAACTGCCCCCCAGAACCTCCACCCCCTATCTAAGCCCCACTGGTCCTTGTTCCCCAATTACCCCCTCCCGAGATCCCTGCCCCTAACTGCCCCTTGGGACCTCAGCCCCTATCTAAGCCTCCCTTCTCCTTGTCCCCAACTGCCCCCTCCTGAGACCCCACCCAACTTCCCCCCCCCAGGACCGCACCCCCTACCTGTCCCCTGATAAACCTTAGACTCCCATGCCTATCCAATTGCTGCCTGTCCCCTGACTGCCCCTTCGAACCTCTGCCCCATCCAACTCCCCCTGCTCCTTGTCCCTTGACTGCCCCCCGGAACTCCCTACCTCTTCACCAACCCCCAAACCGCTTACTGTGCCACTCAGACCAGCGTGTCTGGCTCCGTGCAGCTCCAGACAGTTGCTGCCATGCTCCCCCATGGAGCCCACAGCCCTCTCCCACCCCCAGCACCTGCCTTCCAGATTTGAACACCTCAAAATTCAGGAGTGCTCAAGCTCGGTTTGGGCAGCTTTTACTTCATTTCTCCCAAATCAGTTTCCCCTGCAAGGTGCCAACTGAAGGTGTTGGAGAACAGAGAGATCAGGTGGCCTCCTAATGCCTGGAAAAGAGACAAAGGCCGGAGGAGGAAGTGTCAGTGCCTGTGCGGACTTCTGGGAAGTGCACGGTGTGGAAGGGGATGCTGTGATGCTTTGGAACATCTCCATACAAAGCCAGTCAGGACTCTGGGGGAGCCTCCTCTCTCGGAGCATACTGTCTCCAGGGCAAGAAGTTTACACCTTCCTGGGTCTGACCTCGGCGCATTCAGCATGCCCTTCCACATCATGCACTTTCCAAAGTGAGTCTGCCCAGGCTGGTCCTGGGGCAACCAGAGGTCGCTGCACCCCAACTCTGCAGTCAGATGTGACTCTCAGCCAGACAGTAAAACAGAAGGTTTATTAGATGACGGGAACACAGTTTAAACAGAGCTTGTTGGTACAGAAAACAGAACCCCTCTGTCAGGTCCATCTTGGGGGGTAGGGAGCCCAGAACCAAGTTCTGGGTCTCTCCCCATTTCCCCAGCCAGCTCCAAACTGACACTCCCTCCTCTGGCCTCTGTGTCTCTTCTGGACAAGGAGGCCACCTGATCTCTTTGTCCCCAACACCTTCAGTTGGCATCTTGCAGGGGAAACTGAGGCACCCACACAGTAGTCAGAGAAAATATTAAGAACATTCCCACTTCATCACAACAGATGCAACAAAATATAATACTGTATATTGAAGTAGGCAAGTGCTGCTTCTGACTTTCCACTTTTAATTGACCCTTGTAATCTTGTGGCACTGACGCGTTGTAGCTTCATTTTATATCGGCTTACAGGGCGGGAGCGGGGGGGCACCACCATTTTGGGCCCCACCAAAAATTATACAAACCTGCCGCCTATGGGTCCAAGAGGTAACTATAGCAGGACCGCTTGGAAATAGTGACCATAATACAATTGCATTCAACATCCCTGTGGTGGGAAGAACACCTCAACTGCCCAACACTGTGGCATTTAATTTCAAAAGGGGGAACTATACAAAAATGAGGGGGTTAGTTAGACAAAAGTTAAAAGGTACAGTGACTAAAGTGAAATCCCTGCAAGTTGCATGGGCCCTTTTTAAAGACACCATAATAGAGGCCCAACTTCAATGTATACCCCAAATTAAGAAAAACAGTAAAAGAACTAAAAAAGAGCCACCATGGCTTAACAACCATGTAAAAGAAGCAGTGAGAGATAAAAAGACTTCCTTTAAAAAGTGGAAGTCAAATCCTAGTGAGGCAAATAGAAAGGAGCACAAACACTGCCAACTTAAGTGCAAGAGTGTAATAAGAAAAGCCAAAGAAGAGTTTGAAGAACGGCTAGCCAAAAACTCCAAAGGTAATAACAAAATGTTTTTTAAGTACATCAGAAGCAGGAAGCCTGCTAAACAACCAGTGGGGCCCCTTGACGATCGAAATACAAAAGGAGTGCTTAAAGACGATAAAGTCATTGCGAAGAAACTAAATGGATTCTTTGCTTCAGTCACGGCTGAGGATGTTAGGGAGATTCCCAAACCTGAGCTGGCTTTTGTAGGTGACAAATCTGAGGAACTGTCACAGATTGAAGTGTCACTAGAGGAGGTTTTGGAATTAATTGATAAACTCAACATTAACAAGTCACCGGGACCAGATGGCATTCACCCAAGAGTTCTGAAAGAACTCAAATGTGAAGTTGCGGAACTATTATCTAAGGTTTGTAACCTGTCCTTTAAATCGGCATCGGTACCCAATGCCTGGAAGTTAGCTAATGTAACGCCAATATTTAAAAAGGGCTCTAGAGGTGATCCCGGCAATTACAGACTGGTAAGTCTAACATCGGTACCGGGCAAATTAGTCAAAACAATAGTTAAGAATAAAATTGTCAGACACATAGGAAAACATAAACCGTTGAGCAATAGTCAACATGGTTTCTGTAAAGGGAAATCGTGTCTTACTAATCTATTAGAGTTCTTTGAAGGGGTCAACAAACAGGTGGACAAGGGGGATCCGGTGGACATAGTGTACTTAGATTTCCAGAAAGCCTTTGACAAGGTCCCTCACCAAAGGCTCTTACGTAAATTAAGCTGTCATGGGATAAAAGGGAAGGTCCTTTCATGGATTGAGAACTGGTTAAAAGACAGGGAACAAAGGGTAGGAATTAATGGTAAATTATCAGAAAGGAGAGGGGTAACTAGTGGCGTTCCCCAAGGGTCAGTCCTGGGACCAATCCTATTCAATTTATTCATAAATGATCTGGAGAAAGGGGTAAACAATGAGGTGGCAAAGTTTGCAGATGATACTAAACTGCTCAAGATAGTTAAGTCCAAAGCAGATTGTGAAGAACTTCAAAAAGATCTCACAAAACTAAGTGATTGGGCAACAAAATGGCAAATGAAATTTAATGTGGATAAATGTAAAGTAATGCACATTGGAAAAAATAACCCCAACTATACATACAACATGATGGGGGCTAATTTAGCTACAACGAGTCAGGAAAAAGATCTTGGAGTCATCGTGGATAGTTCTCTGAAGATGTCCACACAGTGTGCAGAGGCGGTCAAAAAAGCAAACAGGATGTTAGGAATCATTAAAAAGGGGATAGAAAACAAGACTGAGAATATATTATTGCCCTTATATAAATCCATGGTACGCCCACATCTCGAATACTGTGTACAGATGTGGTCTCCTCACCTCAAAAAAGATATTCTAGCACTAGAAAAGGTTCAGAAAAAGGCAACTAAAATGATTAGGGGTTTAGAGAGGGTCCCATATGAGGAAAGATTAAAGAGGTTAGGACTCTTCAGCTTGGAAAAGAGAAGCCTAAGGGGGGATATGATAGAGGTATATAAAATCATGAGTGATGTTGAGAAAGTGGATAAGGAAAAGTTATTTACTTATTCCCATAATACAAGAACTAGGGGTCACCAAATGAAATTATTAGGCAGCAGGTTTAAAACAAATAAAAGGAAGTTCTTCTTCACGCAGCGCACAGTCAACTTGTGGAACTCCTTACCTGAGGAGGTTGTGAAGGCGAGGACTATAACAATGTTTAAAAGGGGACTGGATAAATTCATGGTGGCTAAGTCCATAAATGGCTATTAGCTAGGATGGGTAAGAATGGTGTCCCTAGCCTCTGTTCATCAGAGGGTGGAGCTGGATGGCAGGAGAGAGATCACTTGATCATAGCCTGTTAGGTTCACTCCCTCTGGGGCACCTGGCATTGGCCACTGTCGGTAGACAGATACTGGGCTAGATGGACCTTTGGTCTGACCCGGTACGGCCGTTCTTATGTTCTTATGTTCTTATGGAGCCCCACTTGCAGGTCCCGGCAGCCTCGCGGGGTGGGATCTGGCTTTGTCCTGGGTCACCCAGCCAGCGACCCCCTGCTGACACCCTTTCTCTCTCCCACGGAAGGGGCCTCATTAACCCCGTGGGTGGTGCCAGGAGTGCCTGGACGGCCCCCCTGCAGTGCAGTTCCCTGGCGGAGGGACACTCCAAGCCCATTCTCTGTGTGGATGCCACCGACGAGCTGCTCTTCTCCAGATCCAAAGGTGCGCGCCTCGGGGGCGGGCTGGCTGCTGAGCTCTGGGTGTGATTGCTGGGGAGTGAGCCTGTTACCCCAGGGAGTGCCTGAGCCGCCCTGAACTGCAGGGACAGGACACGAGCCTCCTGCTCGGACAGTGCCGGCCTGCCTGAGAGCCCCAAGCCCCACAATGGGCCGGTGCAGTTCTGGCTCCCCCCAGCAGAGGGCAGCCATGCTGCATGAGTCATTAGGCTGAACAGCTGTGTGGTGACATCCCTGAAGCCAGTTGTTGGGGCCTCTGGCCAGCCTCTAGTGGGCCGGTGTTTACCTGGCACTGATAGACCCTTCCTCCCTTGGCAGGTCCGGCGCAGGTGCCAGGGGCTGGGTGGCCCGTGGGGACTGAGCTCCCCTCTCGCCCCTGGGAGCAGGGGGAGGCAGTGACGGGGGGAGCTGTGGGGTTCCTGTGCTGAGGACGGAAAGGTCCTGCAGTGTCATGTGCTCCTGCTTCCTCTCACAGACTGGAGCTGCAAAATGTGGAACCTGGTGACGGGCCAGGAAATCGCCTCGCTGAAGGGCCACCCCAACAATGTGGTGTCCATCAAGTACTGCAACCACTCGGGGCTGGTCTTCACCGTCTCAACCTCCTACATCAAGGTGTGGGACCTCCGGGACTCGGCCAAGTGCGTCTGCACCCTCACGTAGGTACCTGGTGCACGGAGGCTGCTCTGGGGGCCTGACCAAGCTAACCGTGCTGCCCTGCCCGCGTCCTGCACCCAGGGCAGCATTGCAAAGGCCAGGGGGCTGGGCCTGTCTGCAGGGCTGAGTCTAGGAATGCTGCAATGCTGGCTGCTCTAGGCTGGCCTGGCATGCGGAGGCTCTGTGGCTTGGTGCTCTGCTGGGATAGCCTGTCTCTAGGAGCAGTGTCTGTGAGTTTAGTTGTGACGGTTAGCGCCACTACTCAGGGTACCCACTAGGAGGCATAGAGCAAGGAGGTAAGTGTTATATCCTTGGGGGCAGCCGGTTTAGGAAGAAATCACTTGAGGCCAGACAGCAGACAGCTAACAAAACCACCATTTTATTTACAGACTCAGAGAACTCACCCAGCCGGCTGAAGCTGGCTGAGCTATCCCCTAATAATCTAACTCAGTTACCATAGGAACCAAAAACCATGACAACCAAATACACAACAGTAAGGGTCTATGTGAGCAGAAAGCCAGGCTGGCATTCGCCTTCACCCCACCCTCTGTGTGCTGGGTCTCTGAATCGCTGCACGGTGTGAGCGATGGGTTCAAGGAAAGACCCCGACTAGTGACTCTAAGAATCCTCAACTACCACCACTGTTCCTGTCTGATAGAAGGCAGCTCATGCCCTGAATCAAGCAGACGGATCCTTTCCTGAATCTCACTGCACTCCCGGCCTCGCTGGTATTTAACGGCAAGGCATTGCACTGCGATAAAGTAAAATAAAGCCCCTGCCTCACCCAAAATGGTCTCTGGTTGTTCAGCAGACAGAGGGCATTTGGATCACCATGTCCAATCAATTCCCACATTCTGAGGAATGTTCCAGGCAGCCACAGCCAGAACCTGATTGACCTAGGGGGAAATCGGAAAACTGAAAGGGAGGAAATGGAGGTCATGGAGCCTCTACTAGCTCTTTGGCGCAGCCCCAGCCTCCAATACTGCTGCAATTGTCTAGAGATCAAAGAACTGGTTGACGGGACCATTTATTGCCTTCCAGCAGAACAATACAGAAGAGCTCTGTTAAGGACTCTGGCTCCCTCCTCTCTGGGCTGGGAATGGAGAAAGGAAGGCTGTCACTGTGCTGTCTTTAGCTGCCTGGGAAGTGCTCAGAGGCTGCAGTAGTGGGAGTCAGAGAGAAGGATGCACCAGAGGGTGTTATACATAGCCAGGCGTTTGCAATCCATGGGTGGGTCAGAGAGGTGACTCCATTACTCCTGTCAGCCTGCGGCAGTCATAGATTTAAATTAACAGACATGTCCTATCTCCTAGAACTGGAAGAGACCTTGAAAGGTTGTTGAGTCCAGCCCCATGCCTTCACTAGCAGGACCAAGTACTGATTTTTGCCCCAGATGGTCCCCTCAAGAATTGAACACACAACCCTGGATATAGCAGGCCGATGCTCAAACCACTGAGCTATCTCTCCTCCCACAGCACCTGCTAAGTCCTGCTGAACCCAACTAGTGGTTGGGAAAGGATCCTGGGGCAGAAAGGGTGATCTACACCATGCATCTGACCCTGCATGATGTCCCAGGCAGGGGCAACTGCGGTTCCTTGAACCACCCTGGGAGGCAGCTGGGCTTCATGATGTAAAGGCAGAATTGATGTTCCCCATTTGGGCCCATGTATCCTCCCTCCCCTGCCTCCACATCCCAGAGCAGTGGCTCCACCAATGAGACCGTCCTCTGGAGCGAAGGAGGTGCCGGAGCTGACTCCTCTCCGGACAGCATGGCTCCGCTGTGGCTATGAGCTCAAAGGACCGCTGATGACCCCTCTGTTTTTTTTTTTTTTCAAAATGAAAAAGCAAAATGTTTTAATTCCCTAGTTGTTTAGCTTTGTTTGAATGTTGTTCCCACCACCCCCCCCCCCCGCCTGTTTTTTCCCTGAAACAAAAATTCGGAGGAATTTACAGGACTCCACTAAGTGTTTTGAATATGATGGGGGAGCTGCATTTTCCAGTGGCAAATGGTGTCATTGGCAGGCTGGTACCTGGATTCCTCCTTCTCTTACCCAGAATGAGCGACTGACTATTTCCTGGCCCGGTCTCGCAAACTCTTTTTTCCGTCACCACATGCCAGAGCCTTGGCGCCCTCCTCTCCCTCCCTGACCGCATCAGTACTGCAGCCTCTGGATCCTCCCTCCCACACCCCGCACTGTCTCCAGGCCACAGACTCCTCCGCACTTGGGATCTGAGGGCTGGGGGGCGGGGGGGAGGCAGCTTTTAATGAAGTGGCTCTAGGACTGGTAAAAGGAACTGGGTGAGAGTCCTGGAGACCAAAGCTCCCTGGTCTTCCACAGCTTGGCCTGGCAGGGACACTGGGCTGGCCTCACCTCTTCTCCCCAGGTACCTCAGCCCTAGCCTGGAGAGCCCACAGCTGGGCTTGAAAGGGGAGTTCACGTTTCCAAGGCCCATTTTCCATGGCCTCTCTGGAAGGTGGTTCCATGGTGGGGATGCCTGGCCACTGCACTGAGTCCTACCAAATTCATTTCAGGTATGGGTCACCACAAAGTTGCAACTTCTGGTACCTCCTAACCTGGGGCAAAAGGCTCCACAGACTATTGGTGGTTCCTCAAGCCATGTGCTTCTGTGGCATTCAGGCGTTTGGAAGTGATGGCTTTCTCCAGGAGAGGGATGAAGGACTGCATCCAATGGCCAGACCCTCAGCTGGGGAAGCTCCATGGAAGGCAGCTGAGCTACTTTAAATTACACCCGCTGGGGGGGTCTAATCTTTACTTCTTAACACCCATGGAAGGACATGGGCTGGATGGGATGTTCTACCAAAGCAAACCTCCTTGTGATGAGTGACCCACTCCATCTGTCCCCATTGCACTTGCCAGTCACATGGCCAGAAGCTCCAGGGATGACATGAGGAGTCCGGTGGCACCTTAAAGACTAACAGATTTATTTGCGCATAAACTTTCTTGGATAAAAAACCCACTTCTTCAGATGCATAGAGTGAAAATTGCAGATGCAGGCATAAATATACTGACACATGAAGAGAAGGGAGTTACCTTACAAGTGGAGAACCAGTATTAACAAGGCCAATACAATCAAGGTGGATGTGGTCCACTCCCAATAATTGATGGGGAGGTATCAATTCCAGGAGAGGGGAAAGTTGCTTTTGTAATGAGCTAGCCACTTCCAGTCCTTATTCAAGCCCAAATTAATGGTGTTAAATTTGCAAATGAATTTTAGTTCTGCAGTTTCTCTTTGAAGTCTGTTTCTAAAGTTTTTTGTGTTGAAGGATGGCTACTTTTAAATCTGTTATAGAATGTCCAGGGAGACTGAAGTGCTCTCCTACTGGCTTTTGTATGTTACTATTCCTGATATCCGATTTGTGTCCATTTATTCTTTTACATAGAGACTGTCCGGTTTGTCCAATGTACATGGCAGAGGAGCATTGCTGGCCCCTGATGGCATATATCGTCTTAGTAGATGTGCAGGTGAATGAGTCCCTGATGGTGTGGCTGATGTGGTTGGGTCCTATGATGGTGTTGCTAGAGTAGATATGGGGGCAGAGCAGGCAACAAGGTTTGTTATAGGGAATGGTTCCTGGGTTAGTGTTTCTGTGTTGCGGTAAGTATTTGCTTCAGGTTGGGGGGCTGTCTGTAAGTGAGGACTGGCCTGCCTGCCCTCCCGGGTCTGTGAGAGTGAGGGATCATTTTCCAGGATGAGTTGTAGATCATTGATGATGTGCTGGAGAGGTTTTAGCTGGGGTCTGTATGTGATGGCCAGTGGTGTTCTGATATTTTCCTTGTTGGGCCTGTCCTGTATCTATCTCTAGGGACACTTGTTTTCTGTTTCCCTGCTGCATGCTAGAGTTTGGGTTACCTGCCCTCCTTGGCAAGTGATGGGGTCTTGGCTTGTCCTACCAGGGATCCACAGGCATTTCCATTGCCTATCCAGCACTGTGACGACATCCTGGTCACTTCAGAGCATTACTGACTCCTAAGGCGAGGTGGACTGTGGTGAAACAAGGATCAATGGACCCAGGGAGGGACAGTTTAGGGGAGACAAGGATGGGAATGGGCTGGGGAATGGCTGCATAGAGCTGGCCCTGGGACATTGGAGTCAGGATGTGGGTGCATTGCCAGAGCTAAGGGATGGCGGCGGGAGAATCTGGGGCTGTGGTGTGGGTAGGGATTGAGGGGCATGGGCAGAGCTCAGGAGGTGGGGGGGACAGTTGGGGTGGAACCCAGGTTGGGATAGCAGTGGGTGATGGGTCGTGCTTTTGGGGAATCAGCAGAGCTGGGCTGAGAGAGCTGGTTGAGGTGATGCTTGCTCAGCCTGGTAACTGTCTCCCCCTTTCATTCTCTCTGGGCCTTGGGGATCAGGTGGTGTGAGAGGCGGGAGCACGGTGCATGTAGGGGAGGCCAGTACTGGGAAGAGAACGCTGGCTATTGCCAGTCTGGGGATCCTTTGCAATATCTGAGCATGCTGACCAATTCACCAGGCCGGCGGGGAAGCAAATGGTGCTGGAATTCACATGGGGATGGATCCAGGATATGCTGAGGCATCCTTCTGGGCAGCTAACTGCCTGTGATGATCTGTTTCCTTTGGACGTGTGCCTGGGGCTCTTAGGCAATGTTTTCCTTGGGTCTAGTGATATTTAACCAATGCTTTGTGCAACAGCCTCTTTCGGAGAGGTTGGGCAATATCAGAGGCACACATTCGGTGCCAGCTTAGCAGCCTCCCTTGACTTGCATGGTCTTGCGCTGCTGCTGCTTCGACCCACAAAGGTCCTGTAGCCTGGCACCCCCTGCCCTAAGCACCCATGAGCCTGCCTGCTGCCCACGTCTCTGCAGTAAAACGCTCAGTCTATGAGCCAGCAGAGGGGCTTGACTAGAGCAGGGCTCCAGCGATAAGGACTAGGCTGGGGGGGGGGCTTCTTCCTGCTGGGTGGGGAAAGCATCATTACAAGAGGCCTGAAATGAAATGGTGGAGGTGGGAGGCAGGGGGGTGATTTCATGGGGTGTCCCCCAGGCTTTGCACAGCTGGATGCTGGGGGCTCAGCCTGGATCCCAGGGTGTGGGTGGCTGGAGCGTAGCTTCCTCCCCTACACGCTCCCACTGGTGCTAATTCGCCCCACACCCCAGTTGGCATTGTGACCAGAGAGACCCATGGACTGTGGAGACTGAACTGCCCTGGGACCTCAGTAGTGGGTCTCAGTGGCTCAGAGCTGAGGCACATCGATGCAGGCTGGTGTGGGGGCTTCATTCACAAGGGCTCCCTCGCCACCTCTTCTCGCCAACCAATGCCAGGGATGGGGCTGGCCCTTGGGTTATGCTGAAGACAGGTTCCCACATGATTGGCTGATTATTTCCCACCCCCCTGCTCAAACATCTGCTCTCCCTGCACCTGCCTCCATGAATGGGGAAGCTCCACTGATTCAGCACTGGACAGGGGCAGCCAGGACTTGGCCAGGCCTCTGGGAAGCCACTTACAACAAAAGAGCTGTTGGAGGCTACTTCCCTTCCAGGTAGGAGGCTGCAGAGAGAGATCTGCATGGGGTGAGTGACCCTGGAAGGCACAGGGTAGCTGAGTCCTGCAGCGGCTCACCCACTGGGCTCTGTGGCGCACCTAGGGCTGGGGTTGGGGTCCTCTACTCAACGATCAGCTTTATGGAGATGTTGTGAAGCCCAGTCATAGGCTCCCAGACTCAGGGTGAGCTGGGAATGGAGGGGAGATGAGTGGGCAGTGAGCATTGGCCTGCTACACCCAGGGTTCTGAGTTCAATCCTTGAGGAGGCCACTTATGGATCTGGGGCAAAATCAGTACTTGTAGGCTCCCTGCTAGTGAAGGCAGGACTTGATGATCTTTTGGGGTCCCTTCCAGTTCTATGAGATAGGTATAGCTCCATATATTATGATTTAGAGGATCCTCTCCATCCCCGTGGCATCAAGGAGCTCTGTCTGGAGCAGGACATCAGGAGGAGAAAGTGGACAGAATCATAGAATATCAGGGTTGGAAGGGACCTTAGAAGGTCATCTGGTCCAACCCCCTGCTCAAAGCAGGACCAATCCCCAGATAGATTTTTGCCCCCAATCCCTAAATGGCCCCCTCAAGGATTGAACTCACAATGCTGGGTTTAGCAAGCTAATGCTCAAACCACTGAGCTATCCCTTCCCCTAACTGTAGAAATTCAGAGGAGGGTTTGGGGTGGGAGCTGGGAAGCCCGGAATTCTTGTGGCCAGGTTGGTTTGGGGAGTGAGCCAGAGCTCTGCAATCCCGGCCTGTGGCTGGAAGGTTGGGAAGGGGGAGCTGTCACAGCCATTTCATGTGGGTTTCCTTCCTCATCTCCTTGTGGCTGTTCACCCTGGAGTTATTAAGCAAGTTGCTGTGGTCTAGGGAAATAGCTGCCACTCACACCTTGTGCTGCAGCTTCAACCTACAAGGGACCTGACTCCCATCCTGTCCCTTCACAGCCTTGTGCCCAGCTGGCACCCATGCCCTGAATGCCTGGCTGCCCCCACCCCCCTCCAAGAAATGGCTTGGAGATGGAACCAGGAAAAGTTTCTGAGTCCAAATTCTAACCAGCCGTGACCCAGCTGGCCCAAATCAACCCAAACCATAAGAGGCTGGATGGGCAATTTGGCCTTGTGTGGCATGCTGCAGCAGAGCCAGCCCAGGCTTATTGTTCTGGCAGGTGGTGCTATTATACACAGACTTAGAAATCCCTTTTCTTGGGGTGTGAGTGGCACACAGTCTTGGAAGACACGCTTAGGAAGTCCTGGTTAGCTTTGGGATGTGGGTTCTTTCATGGGGGAGCTGTTGCAAGCAGCAGGAGAGTTGTTTCTCTGCCTTGAATGTCTCTAACTGGAGTCAGTTCTTGGGAGCGAAGTTGCTCCCTGGGAAGTAGGCATTGGTGTCTGGCCTGAGGATTCTGATTGCGGTCTGACCCCCGCTGTCCCAGGACTGGTTTATACACAGCAACTAAACAAGCGGCACTAAGCCAGTACCCTGACTCCATATCACTGGCTTCCTACTGAAGGAGAAATCAACCTGTAGGGCCCGATACCCGCTCCTGCTCAGCGGAGGAGTGGTGTTATTAGTTAATTAGTTTGCTGCACTCAGGCCCCCACCGTGCCAGTTGCTGAGCGAACACAGTAAAACACAGTCCCTGCCTGTAACCGTGCGGACTCACCCCTGCGGCACCTCCTGTTGGTTGTCCTTGGGAATTAGCTCGATTTCCAGCCCGGAGCGCCCTCTGCAGGCCGGTGATCCACCTGCCACTTGGCCCCCGTGTCCCTCCTGGACCCGGTGCCCTGTTATGTGGGGTGCTGCCCCGTGGCAGTAACCCCTCAGTCTTAGGGTCTCCCCCCGCCCCGGGGAACCCCACCCACTATTCCCACCTCGCTTCTGTATAAGGCTACTGCCAGTCATTGTCTAGCCCCTGGGGCAGACTGCAGTATCAGCCTACTCACCACTGGCAAGGTTGGGTTTGGACCTGCTGCCTTGGCCTACTCCTGGGCTGCCCTCTGCAACCCCCAGGACCTATGGCCTTCTGCTAGGCCGCAGCCTGGGGCTTTCCAGGCAGGAGCTCCCCGGATCCTCTCCCTTTCCCTAGCCCTGCTCCACTCAGGTACCCTGTGTCTAGCTCCCTGCAGCCAGGCCCATCTCTCTCTGAATGCAGAGGGAGAGTGTCTGAGCTCCTGGTGCCCAGCCTTTTTGTACAGGCCAGCTGTGGCCTGATTGGGGTGCGGCCCAGCTGCGGCCACTTCCTTTTACCACTGCAGCCCTCCCAGACAGGAGTAGGGGACCCCCCCCACTACACTGCCCTAAAGGGATCCCTTAGCAGTGGGCGGGCTTCTGCCTGCCCCGTTTCCCGGAAACCCAATAGATACACTGCCCTAAAGAACTTGCATTGAAATAGTCAGGCCAAAGGAAGGATTCCTGTCTCACTTTGAATTGAGACCAAGAGCCTTAAGTCCTCTTCAAGGTGCCGTTTGCTGGGAACACAGGGCAGCTGAATATGGATGGAGTCCTGTAGCTGAAGGTTCAGATTTGCTGCCTTCTGGCTATAAGCCAACTGGCTCCCCCACCATCATCACTGACCTTTCTGCTTCGTGCCCCCCTCCCTCCACACCCTGCTCCAGTTCAACACCAGCCTGAACATGCAGGGAGCCTACAAGGCGTCCATGGCCCAGATGCAAACTCACCTGGGCAGCAGTGAAAGCTGCCACTCTTCTTGAGAAGCCCAGCAGGGCAAGAGTCAAAGGGCAGGGCCTGCCTGAAGGAGGCAGGTTTGTGCCGGAGCGAGCTGGGTGGTTTGGTTGCCCAAAGTCTCTGTCCAGCTGCCATGGTTCCCTGTTGCAGCACAGTCAGTGCCTGAGGTCTGGCCCTGCGCCCACCCTGGGCTCACTGAAAGATGTTTAGTAAACACTTAGACATGATTTGGTGGGAGCTCACAGAAGCGTCTCACGCTGTCATTAAAGCCTTGGTTGCAGCCTGGCAGTGACTCAGCCCCAGAGCCGTTAGACCAAAGGCAAACAACGTGCTGTTCTGGAGGCCAGTGGGCCAGTTCAAGGTAGACACATCAGCACGGCCTGACCCTGCTATTCCAGGGCTGGAATTCCCCTCACAGCTGTGCCAGTGCCCCACATCCTGCCCTACTGCAGCCTCCTGCCATCCCAGCCGTGGGCTCCCCTCACACAGCTCTGCCAATGCTCCTGAGACCTATTCCAGGCCTAGGCGTTTTCTAAGCTGAGATACTGCCAAAGCCTGGGAGGAGGAGAGAGCCAGGCTGCCCCCTCCCTGCCTGAGACCCCAGGGAATGGTGGTGATGAGTGGGTGGAGGATTGTGTGGGGTCTTATAGGCCCTGCACATGCAAGTTAAGCTCTGCAGCCTGTGGCAGGTCTGGGTTTTTCATTCCCAGCCTTCCAGTCTGCAATGTCCTAGAATCATAGAAGATCAGGGTTGGGAGAGACCTCCGGAGATCAGCTAGTCCAACCCCCTGCTCAAAGCAGGATCAACCCCAACTAAATCATCCCAGCTAGGGCTTTTTCAAACTGGGCCCTAAAAACCTCTTAAGGCTGCAGATTCCACCACCTCCCTAGGTAACCCATTCCAGTGCTTCACCACCCTCCTAGTGAAATAGTGTTTCCCAATATCCAGCCTAGGCCCTGTCTACACTGGCAAGTTTCTGCACAGTAAAGCAGCTTTGAGCGCTGTAACTCCCGAGGTGTACACACTGCTAAGCCACTTGGTGCACAGAAACTGCGCAGTTGCAGCACTGTAGAAAACCCACCCCAACGAGAGGCATACAGCTTTCTGCGCCGGGGCTGCAGTGCTGCGGTGCCAGTATAGACACCCTGGTCGATTGACAGCGCTCCGATTGCTCTCCGGCAGGTGTCCCACAAAGCCTGTTCTCATCTCTCTGGTCATCAGTTTGAACTCTACTGCCTTGCCCTCAGGTGACCAATTGTCATTCCCACCCCGTAAATTCCTTTGGAATTTTGAAAGTCCCCTTCCTGTTTGCTTGGTGATACATGCAGTGGTCTCAGCGCATCTTTACAGGTGGCCATGCCTGCTCCACACACCAGGCGATCCCCCACTTGGAGCAATGCTGAGCTGCTGGACCTCATCAGCATTTGGGGAGAGGAGGTTGTTTGGTCCCAGCTGTGCTCCAGCTGTAGGAATTATGGACACATTTCACAATGCATGACAGAAAGGGGCCATGACCGGGACACACTGCAGTGCAGGGTCAAAGTGAAGGAGCTGTGGGATGCCTACCGCAGGCGGGGCCGGCTTTAGGGAAGGGATTCTCACTTCCCCATCAATTCCCCCGAATCGGGCCCTGCGCCTAAGAGGGCCTCGCACCCAGTGAGAATCCCTTCTCTGGCTAGAGGCGCCTTTTTAATTTTTACTTACCTGGCGGCGCTCCGGGTCTTCAGCAGCACTTCGGCGGCGGGACTTTCACTTGCTCTGGGTCTTCGGTGGCACTTCGGCGGTGGGTCCTTCAGTGCCGCTGAAGACCTGGAGTGAGTGAAGGACCCGCCGCCGAAGTGCCGCCAAAGACTTGGAGCACTGCCCGATGAGTACAAGCCCCACGTGTCTTTTTACATTTTTTTTTTAAAGTCATCCCTGCCGGGGCCCCATCGAAACTGTTCGAATTGGGCCCTGCACCTCCTAAAGCCAGCCCTGCCCGCAGGGTGCGGGAGGCAAACCGCGGCTCTGGTGCTGTGCCCATGAGCTGCTGGTTCTACAAAGAGCTGGATGCGATACTCAGCGGCGGCCTCACCTCCACTGCTAACACCACTGTGGATACTTCAGTGGCTCGCGTGCCAGTGGAGAATGGACAGAGCCAAGAGGAGGAAATCTGGGACGAGGATGTGGAGTGAGAAGGGACCCAGAGGCAGAGGACGACTCGGAGGTCAGAGATGCATGAAGCCATGAGGTCTTTTCTACCCCTGGAGGAGCCTAGCCAGTCACAGCTGTCAGATGTTGGCAAAGCAAACAGGAGAAGAGGCCACTGGTAAGTGGAGTTGTTGGGGGCAAGAGGGTTGCAGAAACCAGGCTTGTCTCTGTATGATGCACGTACCCCCACATGCCCAGTCTGAGTGGCAGAACAGGCTGTTGATTGACTCCCTCACTTCATGGGAATCTGCCTCTGACATCTCCAGGAAACTCTCATGGAGATACTGGGCAATCCGCTGCCGCAGGTTCTTTGGCAGAGCTGCTTTGTTTCTTGCCCCATTAACGGTAACTTTTCCACACGACTGTGGCATCACCGGGGGGTGGGGGGGGAGGGAACCATTGCTGCACACAGGCGAGCCGCATAAGGGCCAGGGTGGAAGCCGCAGTCTTGGAGAAGATCCTCCCTTGATTCCCTGCTCATCCTCAGCAGTGAGATTTCTTCCATAATGATCACATACTGTGGAAAATGTGGGGAAAGGAAATGATTATCAGCCCCTCACCACCCGCCCCCAGTGCTGGATCTCCTAGAGCCATGTGCCCAGTGTACAGTAGGGTCCAGGAACACTGATTTCCCCTGCCCCTGCGGCTACTTGCCATTTTGGGGGTCTTCTGGCTCATGTGTTCTTGCCTAGGGTCAACCAGTTAGTGACAGGTGTGTGAAGACTGGCTTTTTTTTTTTTAAATCACTGGATCAGTGGTCTGTGTGTTGCAAACAATGCCGCTTCTGTAAAACGTTGCATTTAAACTCCAGAGATGACCTTGGGAGCCCAACCTCCCTCTTTGTTATTGCCGGCTGAAAGGCTGCACAGAATGAGAAAGCGGCCACACAGAACTAAGGAGGACTTTCTGCGTGATGTTATGACAGGGCCGCCCGGGGGGGGAAGGGGGGCCAGAGGGGCAATTTGCCCCAGGCCCCGGGCCCCGCAGGGGCCCCCACGAGAGTTTTTCGGGGGCCCTGGAGCGGGGTCCTTCACTCACTCCGGGGGCCCCGGAAAACTCTCGCGGGTCCTGGAGCTTCTTCCGCTCCCGGTCTTCGCCGGCGGAGGGTCCTTCTGCTCCAGGGTGGAAGGACCCCCCGCTGGCGAATTACCGCCGAAGCGCAGCCGGGTCTTCGGCGGTAATTCGGCGGGGGGGGGGGCCTTCCGTTCCGGGACCCGCTGCCGAAGTGCCCCAAAGATCCGCGGTGGGGGCCCCCTGCCATCGAATTACTGCTGAAGTGGGACCCGCCGCCGAAGCGCAGCCGGGTCTTCGGCGGTAATTCGGCGGCGGGAGGCCCCCGCCGCAGGTCTTCAGGGCACTTCGGCAGCGGGTCCTGGAATGGAAGGGCCCCCCACCACCGAAGATCCCAGGCCCCCGAAATCCTCTGGGCGGCCCTGCGTTATGATGCACTCCACTGCAGAGAAACAGGAATTGAAGGAGTGGCAGGAGAGCGAGAAGAAGGACTGAAAGGAGAAGGCAGCGTGCTGGAATGATGCCACAGAGCCGCTCTTAAATATTATGGAGCGACAACCGTACACACTCCAGGCGATACTAGCACTACAAACTGAGCAATTATGTTAAACATTCATACTGCGTTGTCTGCACCAATCACCTCCTAGCATTACAAGCCCTGCACTCCCAAGCATAGCAACAAATATTAGTGGCTTTCAGCTTCAAATTGCTGCCTCCAGGCATCCCTGAGCCTTATGGCTCTGCGCTGTGCCCCTTTAATAGCCCTGGTCTCTGGCTGTTCAAACTCAACCTCCAGGTTCTGAGCCTCAGTGGTCTAGTCCTGAGTGAAGCTTTCATAGAGGCCTGGTCTACACTATGCGTTTAAACCGGTTTTAGGAGCGTTAAACCGATTTAACGCCACACCCGTCCACACTAAGAGGCCCTTTATATCGATATAAAGGACTCTTTAAACCGGTTTCTGTACTCCTCCCTAACGAGAGGAGTAGCGCTAATATCGGTATTACCATATTGGATTAGGGTTCGTGTGGCCGCAAATCAACAGTATTGGCCTCCGGGCGGTATCCCACAGTGCACCACTGACCGCTCTGGACAGCAATCAGAACTCGGATGCAGTGGCCAGGTAGACAGGAAAAGCCCCACGAACTTTTGAATATCATTTCCTGTTTGCCCAGCGTGGAGCTCTGATCAGCACGGGTGGCGATGCAGTCCCAAATCCAAATCCAAAAAGAGCTCCAGCATGGACCGTACAGATGTGATCGCTGTATGGGCAGGCAAATCTGTTCTATCAAGCTCCGTTACAGAAGACGAAATTCCAAGCATTTTTAAAAAATCTACAGACAGAGGCCACAGCAGGGACTCAGCACACTGCTGCGTGACAAGCGTAACGGAAAGCCAAAGAATCAAATGGACGCTCATGGAGGGAGGGAGGGGGGACCGAAGACTCAAGCTATCCCACAGTTCCTGCAGTCTCCAAAAAGCATTTTCATTCTTGGCTGAGCTCCCAATACCTGTAGTGTCAAACACATTGTCCGGGGTGGTTCAGGGCATAGCTCGTCAATTTACCCCCCTCACCCACCCCCAGAAGTAAAAGGGAAAAAAAATCCTCTCTTGACTCTTTTAAATGTCACCCTATGTTTACTGAATGCTGCAGATAGACGCGATGCTGCAGCAGTCAACAGCAGCATCCTCGCCCCCCCTCATGGGTGGCTGATGGTACAATATGGCTGATATCCATCATCATCAGCCTTGTGGCAGATGGTGCAGTGCAAAAGGACTGGTATCTGTCCTCATCATCAGCCCGTGAGTGCTCCTGGCTGGCCTCCAGTGAGGTCGGCTGGGGGCGCCTGGGTAAAAAACTCCTGATCATTCCCAGTAGATGGTACAGAACGGCTGGTAACCATCTTCATCATAGCAACAGGGGGCTGAGCTCCATCAGCCCCTGCCCTTCATGTGTAAAGAAAAGATTCTGTTCTGCCTGGACTATCATAGCAGCGGGATGCTGGGCTCCTCTCCCCCACACTGCTTAATGTCCTGTCTGGACTATCATAGCAGCTGGAGGCTGTCTTCCCCTCATATCTCACTAACAAGTCACTGTTTCTTATTCCTGCATTCTTTATTACTTCATCACACAAATGGGGGACACTGCAATGGTAGCCCAGGAAGGCTGGGGGAGGAGGGAATCAACAGGTGGGGTTGTTGCAGGGGCACCCCCTGTGAATGGCATACAGCTCATCATTTCTGCGGGATCTGACACGGAGCGGCTGTGCTCTCTGGTTCTCTAGTACACTTGCCCCATATTCTAGGCAGGACTGATTCTATTTTTAGATACCATAAAGGAGGGATTGACTTGGGGAGTCATTCCCATTTTTGTCTTTTGTGCCCCCGGCTGATCTCAGCCAAGGGCACCTATGACAGCAGCAGATGGTGCAGCACAAAAGGACTGGTAACCGTCATCTCATTGCCAATTTACAATGGCATGGTAGATGGTACAGAACGGCTGATAACCATCTCCGCTATCATGCAAAAGCAAATGAATGCTGCTGCGTAGCGCTGCTGAATCGCCTCTGTCAGCGGCATCTAGTACACATACGGTGACAGTGACAAGAGGCAAAACAGGCTCCATGGTTGCCATGATATGGCGTCTGCCAGGGCAATCCAGGGAAAAAGGGTGCAAAATGATTGTCTGCCATTGCTTTCCCAGAGGAAGAAATGACTGACCATCTACCATGCCATTGTAAATTGGCAATGAGATGACGGTTACCAGTCCTTTTGTGCTGCACCATCTGCTGCTGTCATAGGTGCCCTTGGCTGAGATCAGCCGGGGGCACAAAAGACAAAAATGGGAATGACTCCCCAAGTCAATCCCTCCTTTATGGTATCTAAAAATAGAATCAGTCCTGCCTAGAATATTTACCCAGAACCACCCGCGACAATGATTTTTGCCCCATCAGGCACTGGGATCTCAACCCAGAATTCCAAGGGGCGGGGAAGACTGCGGGAACTATGGGATAGCTACAGAATAGCTACCCACAGTGCAACACTCCAGAAATCGATGCTAGCCTCGGATCGTGGACGCACACCACCGATTTAATGTGCTTAGTGTGGCCGCGTGCACTCGATTTTATACAATCTGTTTTACTAAACCAGTTTATGTAAAATCGGAATAATCCTGTAGTGTAGACGTACGCAGAGTCATAGATTCTAGGACTGGAAGGGACCTCGAGAGGTCATCGAGTCCAGTCTCCTGCACTCATGGCAGGACCAAATACTGTTTTAGACGATCCCTGATAGCTTTCACCCTTCCCTTCACAAATATGGAGCGTACAGCACGTGGCTATAAGCATTGGAATATTGTCATCAGCCAGGTCCAGCTTCCCATATAGGCAGCTCCAGTGGGCCTTTAAACGGCCAAAAGCACACTCAACAATCATTCAGCATTTGCTCAGCCTGTTGTTGAACCACTCTTTGCTGCTGTCAAGTGCCGTGTGTATGGCTTCATAAGCCACGGCATTAAGGGGTAGGTGGGGTCTCCCAAGATCACAATGGGCATTTTGACTTCCCCTAAGGTGATCTGATCTGGGAAGAAAGTCCCTACTTGCAGCTTTCTGAACAGGCCAGTGTTCCAAAAGATGAGTGTGTCATGCACCCTTCCAGACCAGCCTGCGCTAATGTCTGTGAAACGCCCACAGTGATCCACAAGCGCCTGGAGAACCATTGGAAATACCCCTTCCAATTAATGTATTGGTGGTTAGGCGGTCTGGTGCCAGAATTGGAACGTGTGTGCCATCTATCACCCCTCTGCAGTTAGGGAAGCCCATTTGTGCAAAGCCATCCACAATGTCACGCAGGTTGCCCAGAGTCATGGTCTTTTGGAGCAGGTTGCTATTAATGGCCCTGCACATTTCCGCCAACACGAGTCCAACAGTCGACTTTCCCACTCTGAACTGGTTAGTGACCAATTGGTAGCAGTCTGGAGTAGCCAGCTTCCACAATGCAATCGCCGTGCTCTTCTCCAATAGCAGGGCAGCTCTCATTCTCGTGACCTTGTACCACAGGGCTGGGGCAAGCTCATCACACAGTCCCATGAATGTGGCTTTCCTCATGCGAAAGTTCTGCAGCCTCTGCTCGTCATCCCAGACGTGCATGACGATGTGATCCCACCACCCAGTGCTTGTTTCCCGAGCCCAAAAGCGGTGTCCCACTGTGGTCAGCACCTCTGTGAATGCCCCAAACAATCTCGTGTCGTAGCTAGTACGTGCGGCGAGATCAATGTCACACTCCTTTTGCCTTTGTAGTTTAAGGAAGAACTCCACTGCCACTTGTGACGTGTTAGTGAGAGCGAGCAGCACACTGGTCAACAGCTCGGGAACCATTCCTGCAGCCTGAAGAGGCAAAGCGCACAGTACACAAACCGTTGAAAAATGGCTCCAAATGCAGACGGAAGCACAGGGACTGCTGGGATGCGAAGCAATGCATCATGGGGCATTGGGACAGGACCCAGGATGCCCTGCGACCCCCTCTGTCTTCTCACAACTCCTAGCAGCAGAAGAGGAAGAGGTGCTCTGTGGGATAGCTGCCCAGAGTGCACCACTGCAAGGGCCGCAAGTGTGAGCATGCTATTGCGCAGGCAGCTGACAGTGTGAACACACAACAGCAGTTTCCCTTCAGCGCACTCTGAGCGGTGCTGTAACTGCTGGTGACAAGGCCCTAGACCTCCCCCACTGCAACTTGAGACCATTGTCCCTTGTTCTCCATCTCAGTGAGCCACCCAGCATGCTGCAGCCGGGAATACCCTGGGGCAGCTCTAACCTGGTGGGGGAGACCTGTTTATATGCCAGTGGGCTCTGTCTACAAGTCTACTGCCTAGTGCAGAGAACTGGAACTCCTGGTTTCAGGCCTCCTGGGGTTCTAATTCTAATCAGTGTGGTCTCTTCTGAACTGGATTTCTGCCTCATTGGACGCCAGTGGAGGCAAAGGCCAAACTAACAAAAGATGCTTATTGTAAATGCACTCCAGTCTCATGAAAGCCCCACTTTACACAGAACCCAGTGCCTAAGAGGAAGTAGGGATAATGGTCAGAGCAAGGGTTTAGGTAGCAAGGACTTCTGGATTCTTGTTCTCCATCTGTATTGACCAGCTGCATGGCCTAGAGCAAGTCTCTTCCCCTCCTTGTGGCTCAGGTTACTTGTCTGTAAACTGGGGACAATGATTAGAGCTGGCTGGAAAAGGTGATTATTTGGGAGGGGGAGGGTTAGAGACTTCTGAATCTTTTTTTGCAAGAAATTTTCCAGCTTTTAAACCCAAAATAGCTTTCAAAAATCAAACATTTTCAGTGAAAATCAAACCTCTTTATGGGGGAAAAATCATTTTTTGGTGAAATAATGGAAAATTTCAATCAAAATGACCAAAAAAAGCGTATGGAACTTTTTCAAAGTGTTTTGGCCAACAAATTCAACCTGATCTAATGATATGTACCTAAGAGGGGTTATTTAATGTATGTAAAGGGCTTTGAGATCAGTGGATGATCTCAATGGGCAGAAATCCTGGTCCTGCTGAAATCAGTGACAAAGCTTACATTGACTCCAATGGAGCCAGGATTTCACCCACTAGCTATAAATGATCAATAGATAATTCATTATTAACATCTCTCTCCTCTGTCCAGACAAGAACTGTATTTAGTTTGTGTAAGCTGCAATTAAAAATGATTTAACAATGTTATTGCAATTGCACATGGT
The DNA here is from genome assembly GCF_020497125.1 of Mauremys mutica. NCBI lineage: Eukaryota > Metazoa > Chordata > Testudines > Geoemydidae > Mauremys > Mauremys mutica. The sequence goes on from NC_059075.1 coordinate 130,687,600, forward strand.
CCCTGTGCCAAAAATCTTGTTGTTCAAGCAGGCAAATGGTATACAAAGAGGGGAGAGGTAGACAGTTAAATATAGAGTATAAATAATGTCGCTCTTTTCAAGCGTTTTCTATTAGACTAGGAATTATTTGAGGAAAGTTCTCTGGCCTGTTACACAGGAGGTCAGACTAGATGATCAGTGGTCCCTTCTGGCCTTAGACTCAATGAATATCCATAGAGCCCAAAGTGCCTAAAAGCAAGGTAAATATCATTACCTCTGTTTTTATAGATTAGGGAAACTGAGGCATGGAGCAGGGACGTTCCTGGAAGCAGAAAGCAGCCCTTTATGGATGTTTGGATTCAGCTGCATACTAGGCCTGGTAGATGGGTCCAGAACCCGGGATGCCAATCCACGTTTGGATGTGCTACTTCCATCTGCAGCTCAGGTTTGCACCTGTCCTCAAGCACAGCAGTCTGAGGTGCCCAGTGCTTCCTTGGAGGTCACTGGGAGATGGGGACTCTCACCCCTTGCAGACAGATCTGTAAAAGTAGCTCAGCCCTGAGGTTTCTTCTCCCAGCCGGGCTCCTGAAGGATGACAGCACTTCTGAGCAAAGAGGAGGAAAATGAAGTTTTGTAGCAGCAAAATAGCAGGGGAGCCAATAAAAGGACAAACCAGCAGAGCAGGCGTTAAATGCTGACCGCCATGCTAAGAAGGTTCCTGTCAGGAGCATGGCATGCTGTGAAAGCCTGATTCATTCAGTGGTTGGCAATTGCAAGAGACTCTGGGTTGGTTATTGCAGATTTATAGGTTCACTTTTTTTTTTAACCTGTTTGATTCAAGAAAACGTTGGGGGTTTTGCCCCCGAGTTTACCGCTGTGGCAAACCCAGGCCAAATGGCTACAAAAGGAGGGGTAGGAATTAGTTCCAGGGGGGTTAAAAGGCCTCTCCCTATCCATTGAGGAGAGATAGCCATGAGAAATTAGGTTCAGCTGGAACAGGGGTTACCAGGGAACTAATTAGGTTCAGCTGGCCCCAATTGCTGGCAACCTTTTTAAACCCTCCCTGGCAGGGAAATAGGAGGGGAGTGAGAGAAGCTGCTAGTGAGTAGGTGCAGCAAGACTCTGCCTTCTTTCAGCAAGGAAGACTGCACTCTGTCCTCAGAAGGGGAGAAAAACAGCAAGGGACTGACTGAGAGGAGGATCAGCCAGACCCTGCGTGACTGGGAAGGATTTTGCTTTGTATAAGCCTGTGTCTCCAAGGCAAAAAGGGACTGAGCCAGCTGAGGAGAAGCTGATACTTTGCCACACCGCTCAGCAGCCAAAGCGGGCCCATTGTAATACAGGAATGTGATACCTGGGGCTTTGGGCCCTGGTGCTGTTCACGCAGTTCCCAGATGGCTCCCGAAATAGCCAACCCTGGCTGGGGCCCAGCAGAGACCAACTGCAGCATGTGAATATCCCAGGCCTTGTCAGCTGCTGCCCCAAGCCCTCTGTGGATAAGGAACTGGACTGTGATTCAGGGGAGCTGGGTTACATTCTGGCTCTGTCCAGAGGCACAACCAGAATTTTCCTAAGGAGGGGGCCCAGGGGATACTGATTTGGGGAGTGTCCCTGGGGCCAAGTACATGACAGGGTGGCCCCATTGCACAGACTTATGGCAGGGGCTTTGCCTTTGAGGGATCATAATCTCCTTGAGTTCTCATCAGCCCTGAGCCCTTCCCAGCCAGATGTCCCGGTGCTGGACCATGGCCTGTATGGCTCTAGCTGGGCTGTGTTGTGGACTCGGCTGCCCTCGCAGCGGTGGGGGGCGCTCAGCAGCCTGGCCTTGCTCAGCAGCTCCATGTGTGGGCTGGAGCTCTGGCTCCTGCACACAATACCTGTGCCATGGAGCTGTCCAGAGGGATGTGTGTGTGTGGGAGGGGAACGGGGGGCTGCTGGGTAGGGCTCTCTGCAGACCCTTAGGGGATGTGGCTCTAGCAGGGGGTTGAGCCCCGGGCAGGGTTAGTGGGACCTGTTGCAGTCTGAACCTTGACTGATGTCTTTGGCCAAGGGGGGAAAGGGAGCTGCCCCTGGCTCTGTCACAGACTCACCGTGTGAACTTGGGCAAGTCACTCAATCTCTCTGGGCCTGATCTTTGCCCATGCGCAGGCACAGAGGAGGCAGCTTGTGCCTCCTCCTGGGGCAGCAAGGGGCATATTCGATTCCTGGCTGTATCTGTATCTGGCTGCACAAGGCCTCTCTGGGCCTCACAGCAGCTGGAGGAACACCCAGAGTTCAGGACCGCTTTGCCCACACCCATTGAATGCTTCCTGCACTGGGACTTCTTGCAGAGGGTCTCTGGAGCAGGGATTCCCCATGTGGCTGCTTTGTGTCCCCTTTGCGCTGGCATACCTGGCTCAGAGGGGCTGCAGGGCAACAGTGAACTGGGCTCGTTCCTTGCCTCAGTTTCCCTTTGACAGGGGATGATGATCTCCCCAGCGCATGTTGGTGGGACTCGATACATGGTGAGGAGGACTACAAGGGAAGAGGAATCCAGACAGCTGGGTTTTTCTGCTAGCAAGAGGCTATTTTTTTAATAGCAACCCCTCACCGTCAGGCTGCCAGGAGCTGAGCTAAGGGTGGAGTTTTCCTAGAAGAACATCTGCTGCTGGCTGGAGACAGCAGGCTGGATAAACTCTCCGTGTGCACTATTAGTTCCATTTGTTTATTGCGGTTAAGAGTTCAGTTCCTTCGATCTGCGGGTCAGGAGGCTTTGAACAGCCGGCCCCAGGCTGTGCACTGGGGACCCTGTTAGATGGGAGAAGTTAAGTTCAGGTAGAAAAGCAGTTTGTTTACTGATGTGGTAATGATTACATTTTATACAGCACCCTTCCAACCTGGCCTAGAACTGCGCTGCCTTTCTCCACCCTGCCCCGAACTTGGGTTAAAATTAAATTTCACCATCACTGCTCACAAGGTGTTTCCCTAGTTTAAAATTCTGATTAACTTCTCTCTAGCCTGAATCCCCATCCTCCCCTGCACCAGCCTTACACAGCTTGTCTCTTTCACATTCTCCTCACTGCTTCGTTGCCTTTGCAGCTTCCTCTTGTACCATGCCATCTCCCATGACCTCCAGACAAATGTGGGCACATGTTTGCTTTGCCAAAAGTCCTGAGGGACACAGAAGAATTATTGGGAACATGAAGGGGTTGGATCTCGGTGGGGGGTGGGTCCAGGCTTACTTGCATTAGCTGGGGATCTGGCACAAGATACAGACTGTGATCTGGAATTGGAGTCCTAGCAATCTGCTATACCCAATGCTTCCAACTTGCATGCTGTTTAGTGCTGATCTTAAAGCCCCAGCTCCTGGAGTCAGGTAATGATTGGAAAATGTTGGCTTTCATTTTTGAAAAGCAGTAAGTCTAGTCCCTGTGTCTGCAGAGAAACACTCGATTGTGATTCAAGTGGAGCTGGTCAGGAATTCTTCAACAAATGGTTCTTTGTTGAAAAATGCAGATCTGTTGAATCTAACACTGTTCATGACACAGGGCTGGGTTCAGCAAATGCTCTGGCTCAAAAACATTGCAAGGGGAAAAATAGAAATTGTTGAAATGAATCTTTGACACTCTTGTGAGGAAAAATTCCAGTTTCTGTTTTGAAATTTAAGACAATTAGACTGGGTGTGGAGGGGGGAGGCTGAAAACATTTTGAGTGGCCTGAAGCAAAACCAATGTTTTGGTTTGAATATTTTCAAGGTGTGTTTTTTTTCTTAAATTTTTGTTCTGATTTGAGGAGAAAAAAATACAGCTTCAATAGCTGTGTGCTGGGAAACCCATTTCCCATAAAGTTCCAGAGCCGGGTGCACCCTCAAGGCTCACTTATCAGAAAGCAAACGGCCCCAGCTTACTACTGTCTGCAAAGTCTTATGACTTTCCAGCTGATCTCATGATTCTTAAAGGCTTGGCTTGGCAGTGGTAATACCTCCTTTCTGCTCCAAGGCTGGCAGAGGAGGGAAGATCAGCTGGCTGTCTAGGGCAGGGTGACACCATATCAGGGTTCTCAGCTGCGCTGTGGTGGCTCAGCAGGGTGTGTGCAAGGCTGCTCAGGGTTGAGGCGTAGCAGCAAGATCTCCCACCGCTAATGACAGTGGATATGGGCCCGCACTGAGATGCTGAGCACTCTCCCTGCCCTCACCCCCACAGTGGCTTCCACAGGAGGTAAAGGGGATCAGCACCCTGCAGGATCAGGCCTGTTCAGTGAGGATTGTGTCAGAGCTATGCCCAGAGGGAATGGGGAAGGACGACAGGAAGCGGGTGTGTGGCTCATGGGGAAAGGAGGTGCTGGGTTAGGGGTCTCATTGGACCACTCCTGCAGCGGATGCCCATGTAGCGGGAGCGGTTGCTTGTCCCTCATGGCTGCATTATTCACAAATCACTATGGTCAGTTACATCAATGGCCCTAGACACTGCAACTTCCCCCAGCCTTTTTGCAGCATTTGGGGCCCTTACGGTAAATGGTGCACCACCCTCCTCCAGGTGCAGAGCCACCCTGGGACAGCAGACTCCCCCCTCCCCCACCCCTCCCACCTCCATACCAACCCTTCCAGGGCAGTGGCATCTGATTAGATGCAGATGTGGCTTCAGGCACTGGGGAAGAGGCTGGAAATCTTCCAGCTGGGCCTAACCACTGGTATGTCTTGCAGGGTCTTGCAGACTCTCTGTCAGCAAAGCCTGTATCCGTCCCCACGTCACCGAGGTGAAGCAGCAGGCTGACCGCGGGGCAGCGGTTACCCAGACCTGCAATCTAATTGCAGGGTCCCGAGAAACCCTAGCGACTCCTCATCATTTCACGGCTGTGACTGAGACGCGTGCTGCCACTTAACCCTTTCGTAGCTGGGCAAGAGAGCAGGCTTGATTTGTAACCGCTAAGAGCATTTGACCCAGTGAACTGGATGCAGTGGGCAGAGACTGCCGGACTCTCTGGCTGTGGATGTTCTTTGTAATATGCCCCCAAACCAAAGGCCTCTCTGGTCTCCCCAGGAACCTGCGGTGTTCTCTGTGGTGAGATCCATCCCTTCCCGCTTTCTCAGTGCTGCCACTGTGACCTCCAGTGCCCCCTTCCTTGCACTCTGCAGGGTCTTATCCCCACTCCTAAAGGCCAGACAACCTGCGGGGCTCTGATTTGGGGCTTCAGGGGTTAAGATCCAGCCCCCTATGCCCCAGTTGAGTACAGGGCTGGGGGGTGGGGGGAGCTCTGCTGGCAGTACCTGCAACAGTTAGGTGCAGGCAGAGTGTTTACAGCCATGGGTTGTCTGCCACGTGTCAGCGCTGACTCTGGAATAAGTCAGGCTGCGTCCAGCAATATCCATATTCACAGCAGGGACTAGAATGCAGCAGTGCGCATCTATGCACTGTTCTGGGCCCAGTGACTATGAATCAAACCCCTCACCTTCCCTGTGTGGCTCTCTAAGCCAAGCCCCACAATCGCTGTGACCCTGAAGTTCCTGTGGCTGTTCACAATCTCAGCCCCACATTCTGTCACTTTTAAATCCCCCGGGCTCTTACCCTGATCCAGGGCTGCATTCTCTTAATCCAGTTTCCCTGGGTGTTGTCCAGTCCCCTTTCTCACTCCCTGTACATTTCCCATAGCTGATGCCCAGAGGCAGGAGCCGTGAATTATCTGGTACAAACAAAAACAACGAGGAGTACTAGTGGCACCTTAGAGACTAACACATTTATTTGGGCATAAGGTTTCGTGGGCTAAAAGCCACTTCATCAGATGCACAGAGTGGAAAATACAGTAGGAAGATATATATAGCAGGACGTGAAAAGATGGGAGTTGCCTTACCAAGTCAGGGATCAAGACAATTCAATTAAAGTGGGCTATTATGAACAGGACGAAAAATCACTTTTGTAGTGGTAATCAGGATGGCTCATTTCAAACAGTTGACAAGAAGGTGAGAGTTACAGTCGGGGGAAATTTAGTTTTTAGTTCTTAGTTCTTAGTTCTTGTTGGCCTGTCTTTATTCAGGCCTAATTTGATGGTGTCCAGTTTGCAAATTAATTCCAGTTCCGCAGTTTCTCGTTGGAATCTTTTTTTGAAGGGTTTTTTTGTTGAAGAATTGCTACTTTTAAGTCTGTTATTGAGTGTCCAGGGAGGTTGAAGTGTTCTCTGACTGGTTTTTGAATGTTATAATTCTTGACGCCTGTAGTGAGGCGGCCTGGTGAGTGAGAGGGCAGCGACCGAAGCAAGTGGACGTCCCTCCAGGAGCTCGGCGCTGGGAGGCTCCTACCCTCCCCCGTGCTTGCTACCCCGAGGAGCTGCCGGAGCTCCCCCGTGCTTGCTACCCCGAGGAGCTGCCGGAGCTCCCCCGTGCTTGCTACCCCGAGGAGTCGCCGGAGCCACCCTGGACCGCTGTTCCGGAGCAGTTGCTGGACCTGCCACCCAGCCCTGGCCGTGACGAACCCATGCAGCTGGACCCGGTGGAGGACGACCCCAGGATCCAGGTAGGCCCCGAGGGGGAGTTTGGAAGTGGCCCAGGGGCAGCAGACCCAGAGCCAATGTCAGTGTGTTGCGGCCAGGATCCCCACTGACACAGCAGCAGCCTGCCTGCCGCTGTTAGGGCCCCGGGCTGGGACGCAGAGGAGTGGGTGGGCCTGCGTCCCCCATGCCATCCCCACTCACGGGTGGCAGTCTCCCCCTCGCCCTGACGCTCTGACCCAGGCCTTTATAGACTGAACTGCTTGCTCGGTCCTTGCTGGAGGGCCTGAGTCCTGAGCTGGTGGTGTTACCCCTGTGTGGTGAGGCGGCCTGGTACCCAGCCGCCCCGGAGGACGAAGAGCCCCTCCCCTAACGGCGGATCCTACAATGCCTGATTTGTGTCCATTTATTTTTTTGCATAGAAACTGTCTGGTTTGTCCAATGTACATGGCAGAGGGGCATTGCTGGCACATGATGGCATATATCACATTGGTAGATGTGCTGGTGAACGAGGCCCTGATGATGCGGCCGATGTGGTTAGATCCTATGAGGGTGTCCCTTGAATAGATATGTGGATAGAGTTGGCAACAGGGTTTGTTGCAAGGATTGGTTCCTGGGTTAGTGTGTGTGTTGTGTGGTGTGTAGTTGCTGGTGAGTATTTGCTTCAGCTTGGGGGCTGGACACCATCAAATTAGGCCTGAATAAAGACGGGGAGTGGATGAGTCACTACAAGAACTAAAAACTAATTTCCCCCGATTGTTACTCACACCTTCTTGTCAACCGTTTGAAATGAGCCACCCTGGTTACCACTACAAAAGTGACTTTTCATCCTGTTGATAATAGCCGACTTTAATTATATTGTCTCGACCCCCCACTTAGTAAGGCAACTCTCATCTTTTCATGTACTGCTATATATATCTTCCTACTGTATTTTCCACTCCATGCATCTGATGAAGTGGATTTTAGCCCACGAAAGCTTATGCCCAAACAAATGTGTTAGTCTCTAAGGTGCCACTAGTACTCCTCATTGTTTTTGTTTTTTGCTGATACAGACTAACACGGATACCACTCTGAAACCTATTACCTGGTACATGCACTGTTGGTTTAGGCCCCAGTCGGTGGGATACACCGCCTAGATTACTAGCCAGAAAAAACTTTGGCTTGTCCTACTTGAAATTTAAAGAGACAGCTTGTGTTTCATGGAGCAACCACTGTCAAGCCACTCTTCCTTACCCCCACCCCAGCCTGGCTGCAAAGAACATGCTCAGGATTTAGAGGCATGTTGAGTCACGCCTTCTCTCCTGAAATTCTGGTGCAGCGAATTAGCTTCTTTCTTGTCTGATTTTGGTACAGACGGACCTGCTGTCAACAGCATCTTTGCACCTTACCCCCTTCTACACCCTGCAGGCCCCCAGAATCTCCCTTCAGCAAGCACCTCTGCTCTGCTGCTCCTTTGCAAATACTCAGCGCCCATAATTGGGGCCAGATTTTCAGAGGAGCGCTGCATGCTCTCAGCATGCTGGGTGTTAAGCTCTTGTTAAAACTTTCCCAGCACTGTCACAATGAGAGCCAGGCTCTTTTGAAAATCTAACTCTTATTTAGATCCCTAAATGGGAGCTGGACTCTTGAGCACAGTCTTAGTTGTGGGTGCTGAGTGCTTGGAAATCTGGTCTCTGCGGCAAAGATCACATCCCACGGATCCCCACTGCAAGCACCTCAGTCCTTCTCCAAACGCTCTCATCTCAACACCCAGTTTCTGCAGGCTCCTAGGCATTGCTGAAGGTACATGGTTAGCTGCTCGTTTGCTGAATAGGTTTCTTTGGACAGCTGGGCTAAAGTCATTTAGGGGCCTGAGTTCTATTGAAAGCCAAAGAGACTGAGGCTATGTCTAGACTTCAGAAAAAGATCTGGGTCAGCTCCCTGGGCTTGTGCTACAGGGCTAAAAAGAGCAGTGTAGACACTTGGGCTGGAGCCCAGTGTCTGAGGGCCAACCCCCATCCCTGGGTTTGAGTTCCAGCTATTTTTAGCAGGTCTATTTTTGCAGATTAGACCCACCCTGGGACTCCTAAATCACTTAGGTGCTGTTGATAATGCTACCTATGGGGCCAGACCTGGGGTTGAGGTAAGTTGGTGCAGGTCCATTGACTTTACTGGAGCTTCACCAGCTCTGGGCCAATTGACACCAGCTGAGCACCTGCCATCATTGTTGTTACCACCAGTAAAGGTCTCCACCTGGTGTAAGCAGGGGCACCAACTATTGACTTCCATGGGGGTTACAGCTGCTTACCCCAGGGCTGGCATTGGCACATACTCTTTCTTTTATTCCCCTGGGATCCGATGACTAATTCCGTTCTCCCTGAATGAGACGAGGAGTTCTGTGCAAGGGCTGTTGTAACAACTGTGGTCTCACTTCCATGATTCTGGGAATCCTGAGAAACCGGGAGGGTGCATCACGGGAGAAAATCTGTCCCTTCCTGTGAAAATGTCGTAACAGAGGCACGAGATGGGACTGTGATGGTCACCGCTGCTGTGAGTGAACAGTGAGCAGGCTAGACACCACGATACTTGGACAGAAATCCACCAACGCTACCAATCCTCTGACTTCTTCCTATGGCTTCAGGGAGAGACTTCCATCCCTATGGCTCACCCAGGAGCTTCCCGCTTCAGGTGCCTAGCAGGAGACAGCAGCTGGCTCCAATTAGCCTCCATGATTTGTCTCCATAAAATGATTTATTTTTGTTTAAAGAAAAACAGACAAAGCCACAACCAAACAGAGTTGTGGGCCCTGCATTTCCACTCCCAGTTTCCTGCTTCCCTCCAGTCGAGTTTCAATAAACAGTTGATGTGAATGGGGTTGTATGTTGGGAACCAGCCGGAAGCCCGGTTGTCTCTGTGGTTTGTCTGCATTTCTCGCTGTTTCATGGCTTAATTTTTTCCTGTCGAGGGCATAGTCTACGCCATGGTCCTTGCAGTCCAGCCAAGGTCTAGCTACACTCACCTCCAGCTACCATGGAGTCCAGATTGGTGCTCTTCATCTATGGGGCCAGCGTTCTTCAAGCTCATGGTCGGGTCTTGTGAGCTCCAAAGGCATAAGCAGGACTTATATGGTGCATAGACTTTGCAGTGATGCAAGGATCTACCACAGCCAAGCAGGTTGAGTTAGTTAGTGGCATGAGTTCACAGCGGGTGAAGGATTTAGGTCATGTCACGGGGGCGGGGGAGCGGAGAGGAGAGAATCTAATACAAGGATTCAAAATGGAAAGTGGTACAAGCCATCTAGCTGAGAAGACAGAGCAGCTGAGGTCTGCTGAGAGAGCAGTGGAGCTGGGGCGTCTCACTGCCGTCCCAAGCACTTTCCCATGGGGAGCACCACATGGATCGTCTGCCACCTGCTCCTTCCATTCCACATGTAGGGTGATATTAATGGGAATCTGTGAATTCCTGCCTGCACTCATCAGCCCATGACTAACAGTTTCCCGACTCAAGCTCTTTATAATCTGCAGGAAACTGGACGGACTAGTTCTGAAGTTTAGCTTCTGTGGCTCTTATCGGAAGACCATTAGTCTTGCTCAGTTGCAGCATCAGTGCTGGGAAATGAAGGAGTATGTCTCTCTGCCCTCCCCTGGAGGGAATTGCCTTCTGTTAAGGTGAGGGCGGAAAAGAATTGAATCTCCATCTTTCTTTAGCCTTAATTTTTTCCTCTAGCTGCTCTACCACTGAACCCGAACTCTGGTTCAGACTGAGCACGTACCTATAGGATGCAAGGAGGAATTTAGCCTTCGGGTTTACTCAGTGCTGGATATTCCTCATTCTTCTTGGCCGGTAGAATCAAACTCTGCCCTGGATGACAGTTGCTAGAGGCTGCCTGCAGAGCTATAGTAGCTTTGTCCCATCCATGAGCTACTCAATGTCCCTTGAATTACAGGTCCTAGCCAATCCCACCAAGAAGAATTCTTCCATACAGCAGTGGTGATGCAGTGTAACTCAACTTCTTTGTTGTGGCGTCTTTCAACTGTATCTATCCCAAAGAGGAAGGATGGCTAAGGTACTGGAAAGAGATCTGGGTTCTAATCCTAACTCTGCCGCGGTGTATGACCTTGGAAAAGCCTCTCACTTCTATAAAACAGGGATAACAAAGCTCGCAAGCACTTCTGTGCAGAGACTGCCTTCGTATATGTCTGCACAGTATCTGGGCTTGATTAGTATTGTGATTAAAATATCGTTGGGCAATAGTACAATTAAACAGCAGAGAAAATGAGAAATTAAGGGTGGGATTTTTCAAGGGGGCCTAAATCAATTGGATTTGGTGTTAATTTCCCTAGGACCCTTTGAAAACCTCAGTTTAAGAGCCACACGCAATGAGGGCTGGGAGAAAGCAGGCTGTTTTAGAGAAGACTGGAAAAGCTTGGCACATGGGGATGGACAGGGAAGCTGTTCCAGGGGGCAGGAGCTGGTCTTGCACCAGCCATGATGAGACTGGGACATGACACCTAGAACAAGCTAGTACCGGATGAACGTAGGAAAGAACAAGAAAGGAAGGCATGAAATATAGGCTGGAGCAGAAATGGGGAGAGTTTGGAACTGCATCCCGAGATGGGCAGGGAGCCAACAGAGTGGACTGAGAATGCAGGCCACATGGCTGTGTTGCTTGCAAGGGATGGCTGTGCAGCAGCCTTCTATAGCTGCTAGAGGCTGGAGATATGGGACCTGGGAAGGTGGCCACCATACTTGTGTGACAGACAATAGAGATGACGACGGCTGCTGCTATTGTTTCAGATATATGGCTCTACAAAGAAGCTTAATTGTTTCTTACACTTATCCCGAGTGAGGGCAGTAATTACACATCATGCTTTCAACAGATCTTAACCCAACCCATAATTATACAAAGATGCAGCATTTAGAAGGCTCCAGGGCCAGGATTGCATTAAAGGGAAGAATAATGAAAGTCTGAGAATTTATTTTATTTTCCCTTTTGCAGCTGACCTTTCCATTCACCCTGGCACAAAGCTTCATGGTTTATCCTACCAGGGCAAACAGGCTTGAAGAAAGGAAGCTTCTGTGAAAGCAATTGTCTCCAGCCCAGATCTATGTTCAAGAGCACCCTTGAGATGTGAGGGCTTCATCCCCTGCTGGGCAATTGACTGGCTCACCAAGGCAGTGACTAGAAACTGACTTTGTTTTCTTTCCTTAACCTTATGACTTTATGTCCAGCATGGTTATGGGGCAGTCATCCTCATGGGGGCTGGGAGGGTGTGTGCCACCAGCTATGAATTTATCTGAAGCAGAAGGGCGTTAATCTTCAAAAACCACCAGTGGGAGGCATCTGGAATTATTGGGAGGTCCTTGCACCGGTATCTCCCAGCTGGGGATAGGAGGAGAGGAGCAAGCGGTTTCCATAGGAACTCTCTCTTTCTCCATGGCATCAACAAAACAACCCACGCTAGTTAGGGGATTTCCAGTCAACCAGAGGTTGAGAGAGGGTATCGGAAACAGATCTATTTAATTAGAGAAGAGGAACACATGGGAACAAACAGGTTATGGCCTGGTCTGTAACTATTGGCACAGTATGGCTTTTGCAACACTGCTAGATCTCTCTAGGCGAGCCACGGCCAGCAGGACTGGTGCAGTGTCAGGTACTATAATAGATAGCTGCTAGCAGAGGACAGAAGTGTGCATGTTCATAGAGGCCAGCAGTGTGTCCCCAGGCTGAGCTCTTCAGTAGAAGAAGCTTGGGGTCCTTAAGATTCCATCCATCCTGCAGGAAGAGTTTTTTTTTTTTTTTCAAACAGGAGACCAATGTTATTCAATAGTACCCCTCTGTATTTCTTATAGGAGACAAGCACAGGCTATCAATGATCGTGGACGGCTTATTAACAAAGCACCAGAGGATATGCCAGCAATGCACCAATCGTGGTGGAGAACATGCCCACCTTCTAGGTAAGACATTTGTCCAAGAGTCCTGTTGCCTTTTGCTACAGAAACTTCACCTACAGATTGTCAGCAGCAGCAACAGCACAGAGTGAAAGAGAGAATGATGGGGATATTTTCTTACAGCCCTAATTGCAGGGGAGCAGGGAGCATTAAAGTAAGTGTCTCTTTCTTCTTGGTGCCTGTGCACAGGAACGAATAGGCTTTCCCGCTGCAGGGCTTTGTGTGTCAGAACATTTCACTATATATTAACAAGGGCCCACCTCTTTCGAGGCATTATAAAGTGCCCTTGCTTGCTCTGTTGAGAAATTAAACACAGGGGTGTGGGGGGTTGGGAATTAGGACTCCTGGCTTCTATTCCAGATTCTGCCACATGGGATAGGCTCAGAAAGTCTGGAAAACAGCACCTATATGACGTGACCCATTGCAACCGGACAAAGATTTGCCTTGATGTTCTTTTTGCTTTGGTGCCGGTCTTTTTGGTTGGAAAAAAAATCTCAGATTTTGGTGAGAATGTCATGACCGTAAAAACCCAAGCAATTTAACTGGAAAAACTTATTTTTTGTGGATCTGTCAGTGAGCCCACGATGGTGATTTAGATCTTGATTCAGGAAAGCACTTAAGCAAGTGCTTAACTTTTAAGCACATGTTTAAATCCTGTTGACTACCATGGGATTTAAGCTCAGGCTTAAGGGCTGACCTGAATATAGATGCTTCCTGAACTGTGGTGTCAGTCCTATCCGCTGAGGGAAGATGGGGCTCTCATTACTGGGAGTTCCAACTCACTCCAAGATTCAGAGTGGTGGCTGTGTTAGTCTGTATCAGCAAAAACAATGAGGAGTCCTTGGGGCACTTTAGAGACTAATGAATTTATTTGGGCATAAGCTTTTGTGGGCTATAACCCACTTCATCAGATGCATGTATTTGTCACTCCATGCATCTGATGAAGTGGGTTTTAACCCACGAAAGCTTATGCCTAAATAGCACTACAAAAGTAATTTTCCTCCTTTGATATTCACCCCTTCTTGCCAACTGTTCAGAATAGGCCACTTCCACCTTAATTGAATTAGCCTCATTAGCACTGACCCCCCCCCACTTGGTAAGGCAACTCCCATCTTTTCATGTGCTGTAATATATTTATACTGCTTACTGTATTTTTCACTCCATGCATCTGATGAAGTGGGTTTTAGCCCATGAAAGCTTACGCCCAAATAAATGTATTAGTCTCTAAGGTGCCACAAGGACTCCTCATTGTTTTCACTCCAGGATGTTACTGAGCCACTGAAGCAATTTTCAGTGGACATGTACACACAGCCCTGTTTCTCCATTCAGATTCATAGTAGAGATGGTGAGCTTTGTAGTTGTAAAGAGTTCTTTCAGAAATAGTCCATAGTTTATAGTCCAATATTTATATTTCAGGGCGATCCAGTTAGAACTGGGATCTCAGTCCTTGTGGCTTAGGCTTCACCTGCATGAAACCTTAAGCAGGTCTGAGATGGACCCAACAGTATTTTATACAGTAGTCTAGCATCCACTTGACCACACAGTCCCGGGTAAACAATATGCTTTTGATGTAACCTTCAGTTTTATAAATGCCACCAGTAATTAGTTACACAAATTAACATAGGGCAATTTATCCGTTAGGCAGTCTATCACAAACTTCAAAGAGACAATGACTTATTTCACCCAAGATTCATCTAAATGTTAATATTCCCTTTTGATCTCTGAATTAGTAGCTATAGCAGGGATCGGCAACCTTTGGCACATGGCCCGTCAGGGAAAGCCGCTGGCAGGCCAGGACGGTTTGTTTCCCTGCAGCGTCCGCAGGTTCAGCCGATCGCAGCTCCCACTGGCCGTGGTTCGCCGTCCCTGGCCAATGGAGGCTGTGGGAAACGGCACGGGCCGATGGATGTGCTGGCCACCACTTTCTGCAGCCCCCATTGGCCAGGGACAGTGAACTGTGGCCGGGATCGACCAAACCTGTGGACGCTGCAGGTAAACAAACTATCCCAACCCCCCCGGGGCTTTCTCTGATGGGCCATGTGCCAAAAGTTGCCAATCCCTGAGCTATAGTGACAGACTGGAACTGTCTGTTTACAGGGGTAGCATTTCAGATGCACACAATTAGTATCACTTCTAACAATACAGATTTGCATTTCAAAGTTCTAGCCTATTTACCAGGAATGGCTCTCGTTATCATTCGCATACCTTTCTAACATGACTTTAAAGGTGAGCTCTGGGGCCAGGGGCGGCTCTAGGAATTCCGCCACCCCAAGCAGGGTGGCGCGCCGTGGGGCACGCTCTGGCGGTCGCCGGTCCCGCGGCTCTGGTGGACCTCCCGCAGGCATGACTGCGGAAGGTCCACCGGAGCTGCCTGCCGCCCTGCCGGCAAAATGCCGCCCCAAGCGCGCGCTTGGCGCGCTGGGGTCTAGAGCTGGCCCTGTCTGGGGCATTCAGCCTGCAAGTTCTTTAACCGTTTCTGGTCATGTATTATACTTTGTATAAGATTCGTTGCACTTATAGAACAGTGGTAGCAATAATGATTTGCATGGTTATATTTTAATTTAGACAACATCGCAGCCCCCTAAAATGCAGGGTACGATCTTGACCAGGAATTAAAGCAGGAGATGTAAAAGGGCCTGGGAAACTATTTATTTTTCAAGATGTACTGGATGTGGCTTGAGTTGATTAAAACTGGATTGAAAAAGCTCTGGAGACCATGCTGTATCTTTCATCTCTAACTTCTATGGGTCAGATCCTTTTTCAGGTTCCTTGACTTCAGCTGGTTGAAAATGAGGGTTTTTTCCTGCAGAAAATGTCAATGTCTTGGCAGAAATTTGAACACTGAAAAATTTTGGCTGAAACCCAAAATTTGGGTTATGCCCTCATGGGAGTTGTAGTTCAGATGCCTCATGCTCTCATTCTCCTCTATAGGCCAAGCTCTGTGGTCAGACTACATATCCCATGATGAACCACAGTTTGGCGAGCGGAGGTGATGCATCACAGGAATCCCTGGCCATGCTGCATCATGGGAGATGTAGTCTGTCTGGGGAGCCTGGCCCATAGAAGAAAACAGGGACATGAGACAACCTAACTATAATGCCAATGGGATGGCACGGCAGCATTTCTGTATCAAAATATTGAAATTTTCTGTGGAGAGCAGCTATTCTTCATGAATAAGTTCATAATGTCAAAAACAAACGTCAATGGACTTTTTTTGACTAATACTATCATTAACTTTGATGGAGATCCTGGCTGAGTGAAAGCTGAGTCGGGGCCTTAGGATTGGGCTCCACATTTTTACTTACCATGTGCTATTTGCAGTAGAAATTGGGGTGGAAGCTTGTGCAGGCTTCATGAGTCCCCCAGATCATTTGCCCAACCCGCTGATGGGGTGGGTTGGTGATGCCCTTGCAATGTTTTGTGTACGCTTTTGGAGAAGAGTGGTGGGGAAAAAAACTCTGAAGAATTTTGGAAACTTGCTCTTCTTTTCTTGGCAGAGCTCCGTGTTTCTTCCTACCCACAGACCCCAAGCTCTTATCCAAATAAGAATCTGAAACAATTTTGTCCCTGCGGGGTGACCATATGTCCTCAGTGGAGAACAGCAGCTGGTCACTATGACATTGAAAGACCAGGTTATGTTGTGGCAGAGCTGACTGGATAGTAAACTAGGTCAATTCACCAATAGTTTTGCAAATAAAAGTGTTAGGTTCCGTTGACTCTGACTCATAGGGCTGTGTTATTTGTTATTCACAAGGATTTGGATGGCCATCAGATATTGGGGAAAATGATCATGGATCCCAAAAGTTTTACCATATTTAGCAACAAGGATTATTTGTGCCACAAAGTGCCTTTTTCACTACTCCCAACTCTCCAGTTTTTAAAAGCTTCTGACAATCCAATCAGGAAGCGTAATCACCTCCATATGATTTGGACTTGGGTGGCCACTCACGTAACACAAACCACAGGCAGCTGAAGCAATCTGCTCATGAACAACACCTGGACTAGACATTATTTGCCCGAACCATCCGCCACATCCTGATTAATAACAAATATTTTGGCCCCAAACCCAAATCCGAATATGCTGGGCTTTGCGAGCATGCGTGTGTGCGCACACGGGGAGGTGGTTGAACTCTAGATCTGAATTCTATGCCTCAGGTCAACTTCTAATACCCAGCAACATGAGCTCTAGGGGAGTAATCAATCCATCTTCTCTCACATGATAGCTCTGATGTGCAGCAGCCCATGATAGGAGACTTGCCTCTGTTTCCATTTCTTGATTTTTCTCTCTTGAGAGGAATTAACATCAAATTAATTCCTCCCCACTGGTTTTTTATTTTTATTATTTTTTAATAACATTTTTTTAAGTGTCAGAGCAAAGGGCCCCTTTGGCAGGCCACTTCCTGCGTCTCGTTGGAGGTGAGAGCGATAAAACCAAGACAGCAACAGAGCTGCTTTAGAGTGAGTGTGTGACAACTGTAGCCACCAGGATGTTTGCAGTCAGGGTCTGAGGATATTTAGAAACTCTGGCACTTCTTGGGCTTTCTACGGCTGATTCAGGCCCCTGATTGTTCAGGGCTTTCTCCTTTGATTTCAATGGGCAGTGTCAAAGCTTCTGTTGACTTCAGTGGCAGGATCAGGCTCCCAGAGGCACCCCCCACTCCCAGGGTCGGCTTTAGGAAGTGTGGGGCCCAATTCTAACATTTTTGGCGGGGCCCCGGCAGGGATGACTTTAAAAAAAAAAGTGTCAATAAAAAAGCCTTTCATTTCTTAGCAACCGGTTCCCTATAAAAAATTCTGATTTAAGGGATGTGCCACAGTATGTATTTTTTGTACCAGTAGGGTTACCATACGTCCGTATTTTCCCGGATGGTGATTTAAGAACCAAAAAGCCTGACATGTCCAGGAAAATACAGATGTACGTTAACCCTACCTAAAGTTCTTTTTTAAAAAGATGGGCCTGAACTAGAAATGAGCTCCGTTTCACATGTGTGGGTCCCCGCCACTCCCTGGAGGTGTGCTAGGGTGACCAGATGTCCCGATTTTATAGGGACAGTCCCGATTTTTTGAGTCTTTTTCTTATATAGGATCCTATTACCCCCCACCCCCTGTCCCAGTTTTTCACACTTGCTGTCTGGTCACCCTAGGGTGTGCACATGTGTGGGTCCCAGCTGCTCCCTGCCCCCGTCATTGAAGCCGGCGTGCAGGGTTACTGCCCTGGGAACTGCAGGGCACCAGTGGACATGGGGCTGGCTGGAGGTAAGGCCTGGCTGGAGGCATGGCAAGGGGTGCGGGCCTGGCTGCAGGCAGGGGGGCGTGGGGTGGGCTGGCTGGCTTCAGGCAGGGCTGCAGGGGGGTGCGACAGGAGTTGGCAGGGCTGGAGACAGAGGAGAGCGGGACTGGCTAGCTTCAGGCAGGGGGCTGCGGCAGGGGCTGGCTGCAGGCAGGGGAGGGGGCTGCGGCAGGGGCTGGCTGCAGGCAGGGGCTGGCTGCAGGCAGCGCAGGGGGTACGGCAGGGGCTGGCTGTGGGCAGGGGGTGCAAGTACAGGGCTTGCACAGCCCACCCTGTATGGTGAGTGCCCCTCCTCCTTCCTCCCCCCCACCGGGGTAGCAGCAGCAGCAGCAGCAGCCCAGGGCTCGGGGGCTATTTAAAGAACCCGGGGCTCCTCTGCTCCTACCACCCCGGCCCTTTAAATAGCCGCGGGAGCCCTGGGGAAGTAGCGAGGCTCCAGGGGTTATTTAAAGGACTGGGGTGACAGAGGCAGCTGCAGCCCCGGCCCTTTAAATAGCCCCCGGAGCCCCCCACTACCCCAGGACTCTGGGGCTATTTAAAGGGCCCGGGGCTCCCCTGCTTCTAAGCCCTGGCCCTTTAAATAGCCGAGGGAGCCCTGGAGTAGTAGCGGGGCTCTGGTGGCTATTTAAAGGGCCGGGGCGGTAGAAGCAACGGGAGCCCTGGACTTTTTAAATAGCCCCCAGAGCCCCGCAACCCTACCCCAGGGCTCCAGCAATGGGGCTCTGGTGGCAATTTAAAGGGCCTGGGGCTCCAGCCCCTGCTGGGAGCCCCAGACCCTTTAAATTGCTCCCCTGGGGAAGCCAGGCCACCCCGGTACAGCGCACCGGCTCTTGCCCATACACCATACTGGGGCTTGGGCGCGGGCCCGATTCAGGGTAATTGGTTGAATTGGCCTAAAGCTGGCTCTGCCCACTCCCCGAGCTCCCAGCAGGTGCTCTGCACCAGGCAGGGAGCACCCAGGAAGTTGAAGGAATGCCACATTGAACTGACTGTAAGAGCAATGCCAAGGGCTTGCAGTATCACGGAGGGAAGAGAATGCAGCCAACAAATCATGCAGTGTTCCCAGCTCCTTTAGCACGAATCTCGCAATATTTGGCATGTTTTTCAAGCCCCAGCAGCTGGAGTCAGGTGATTAAAGGAGAACATGAGCTTGCATTTAAAAGAAAAGAGTAAGTTTCTGGGTGCCGAGAAAAGCTTGGCAAGGGGACTCCAGAGCATGCAAGCCCCAGAAGCCAAACAAAAAGCACTCTATCTTTGCTAGCTCATAAAAAATCTCCTGATTTTTAAACCAATCTCATGATTTTGGGGGGGCCTGACTCCTGATTTTAAACACATGGAGTTGGCCATGCTGGACATGGAAGCTGGATTTTCCCTCTCGAGCACTCATTAGCCAAGGCTGTCTCTCCACTGGCCAAAACAGGACCCGTCATTCACTACCAGGGCCCCACCCCTGGCAGCAGCGAAGGGAGCGTCAGTGTAAACAGGGCTAAGGTGTTTTCACCACGTGACTCTGATCTGAGCTACCTGAATCCTCCTCCCCCGTCCCAAGCCTTCTGCTGGGCTGTGGCTCAAATGGGCACCTGCACAGAACTAATGCAGGACTCTTAACAAGAGAGGCCATCAACTGCTGGTGCTTAGAGAGGGTGTGAGGTATATGGGCAAAGCAGACAGCCCCCTGGAGCAGTATATGGAAGGAGCACCCCCAGAATAGCATTGGGTCTGCCCTGGGATTTAGTTGCCCACCAACAGACCAGTTCTGAACTACTACTTGCCTCAGGCCGTAGAGTTTTGGTTCACCCGCATCTCCCCTCCCCAGGGGCACCCTGCTTCTGTACAGCCGTGTGCAGTGGACTCCTATGGGTCATGTCCCAGGAGCCTTGGCAGCAGCGAGACACATTTGCACATGTTGGAAAGAATTCGGGTGCATGCTTGGGAACTACGGGAGCAGAAGCCGAGAGACCATCCACCCCTTTCTCCAACTTATATCAAAGAGACTCGAGGCGCCTGGAGGTTGCTGAGCTAAGGGGAAAGGGAGCCGCAAACGAGCAAGCGTGAAGTGTGCCATATCCTATCTACGCCTAGGGAACCTAGGCCCCTGTGGAGTTGCTCAGGAGTGGGAGCCCAGAGGAACCAGGAGCTCACATAGGGCTGAGAGGTGGAGAGAACTTCCAGGATCTGTCCTGGCTTATGGTTCCTTGAGTGTGGGAGCACCAGGGCCGGCGCAACCCTTTAAGCGACCTAGGCAATCACCTAGGGCACTAACATTTGAGGGGCGGCGACTGCAGCAGCCGGATCTTCGGCCGCCCTGGTCGGCGGCAGTATTTTGGGGGCAGGGCCTTCTGCCGCCTCTGTCGGGGGTGCCATTTCGGGGGAGGGACCTTCCGCCACGTAGCTGGTGGCGCTCCTGGGGAGCACCTGGGGGCTAAGTCCCTCCTGGCTCTTATCTCAGTGCACTGGCTCAGCCTCTAAACTTGTCTTTGTGCAGCTGTACAGGGGGCGGGGGAGGGGAAAGACAGCGAGCAAGGCATGAGAGCACGTAGATTATTCCACTCTGTGTCATAGTGCCCCCTGGTGGCAGAGAGTGGTGTGGCAGTGGCCCTTCTGCTCTAGCGCCCCCTTTTGTTGGCCAAAGTGGTTCTTCTGTGGTTCTCTTCTAGGGGCCTTGGCCCTCTGGCCAGGTCACGCTTAAAGTTCAGTCCCTTCCTGAACCAACAAAAGTCCAACCAAAACATCCAGCCAACCATGCTGCCGCCTCTCTTGGGCCTGACAGGTTTCCCCGCTGCCTCTCCAATAGTGGGGTTGAGCTAGCATGCTGCAAATAGCAGCATGGACATTGCAGCACCAGCAGAGGCTCAGGTGAGCCACCCGCACTCGGAACAGCCTGACCTTCCTCGCCCCCCTTCTCCCCTCCCCCCCCCAGGGATCTGGAGCTGGGGTGGTGAGCCCCAGCCTCCGCCGGTGCATCAATGCCCATGTCGCTGCGCTTAGCATGTTTGTGTGAGCCCAGCAAGTGCCCGTCCGTGTACGTGGCCTGGGAGCTCTGCACCCAGCTGCAGTGTAGGCATCCTCTCATGGGCCCTATCTCGGGACTTCCCACAGGAGCCCAAGTTTCTCCCTATGGTCCCGATCACAGTGTATTCACCAAATTATGAGGCCCAGGTGTTTGTCATACTAATGCCTGTCTCCCTGAGCCCTGCTCCCTTTGGGTGGGATACAGTTTATTTTGGGCCAGGTGGGGCTGACTGAACAGGGCGGGTTAACCACAGACCTCCTGGCCCTTGAAGGCCACCCTGTTACAGAGTGTAATAAGGAGGGGAGAGCAATGGGCCGTGCTATCGTATAGGGGCCACCTTGGTCTATTCTGCCCATCCCCACCACTGAATTGCCTTCACCTCCCCAGACCGCGCAATCTATGGCCTCGGGTTAAAGGAACATGCGTCTCCATGGAATGAATGACCCTTGGATGTTGGCATCTCCTGGCTTTAATCAGGGCTGCATTTCTTTTATGTCCACCCTTGTTTTGGGGAAAGGACTCTGGATATTTATTTAGCTATTGGTTTGGAATTTTACCACCAAATCCCATAACTCCATAGCTCAGCGGAAGGGAAATCTTTAAAATCC
Organism: Mauremys mutica; assembly: GCF_020497125.1. Taxonomy (NCBI): domain Eukaryota; kingdom Metazoa; phylum Chordata; order Testudines; family Geoemydidae; genus Mauremys; species Mauremys mutica. The sequence goes on from NC_059075.1 coordinate 130,708,880, forward strand.
AGCTGGTGAAAGGCAATGAGGAGAGAAATGGATCAGCCCCTTTCTGGATACCGCCAGAGTCAGCCTCATAGGACCCAAGGTGAGAAAGCAACAGAGATGTGTTGGTCCTTTTCCCCAGCAAATGCCACCCCAAGGGATATGAGGATCTCCTTGGACTGATTTCCCCCGGTAATTGCTTCCCGTATGCAAGTAATCGGTTGCAGAAATGAAAGGACATCACTCCTTTTCCAGTTAGACCTGAACTTGCCCTCCAAGATATACTATTGTTCACTGCAATAAATAACTCTCAACTGAAACTGAAAGGCCCAGGAGCTAGGAATTGTTCAAAGGGGCAGTGGGTCATTCCTTGAAGATACTTAACCAACCATTCTTAATCGTCTGATGTCTTCTTGGTCTGTGAGACTAAACATCCCTCCTCTGGAATTCTTAATGATGCGATTATTGTTCTCTCTCTAATTTCTATTTCAGGTCATCTAGCCCACACACCTCCCCAGAATCAAGGCCAGATTGTTTCCAACACTGTATTTCTAGTGTTTTCTCCAGCCTTGCAGGAAGGCTGGATTGTCAAAGGGAGTTCAAATTCCCACTGAATGGGATTTGCGTGCCTAGTTTCCTGAAGTTCCTTTGAAAATCCAAGCCTTACGTGTCCTCTCCCTTGGGGAGCCTGAGAGAGCTCATCATTGTTCTTGATTCTCAGCCTGTTTCCCCTTTCTGAAGGTCTGCTCTGACTCCTAGCCAACGAAAGACTCCTATTGACTTGAAGTGGGAGTTGGGTCAAGCTCTGAATTTCATCCCATTTCTCCTTGTGACCTTCAGGGCTCCACTCCAAACGACTCTCCCTCCTCAGTTTTTACATTCTTCTGATGTGTCTTGACAGTGACCATCTAACCCAGGTATCGGCCAGCCAGGAGAGACATAATGAGCTATTAACCTCCCCTTTTAAATCAATCCCTCCAGCCCCTGTGGTCATTTCTGTTGTTTCTCTATGAACTCCCTCACCCCAGCCATATGCAGAGGGACTATCACGAGATTGCATAAGCGTAGCTGGGAACAGAAATTGGCGCCTTGAGTAGTCTACGCCGGGAACAGAAATTGGCGCCTTGAGTAGTCTATGCCAAGAACATGTCTGAGAGGCCACCTCCTTTGTTTGCTATGTTGATAAGCTGCACAGGATGCTGGCACTATATAAGCAATCATAAACAGAAACAAGATTGTAAAGGGCTATGCAGTCCTTGAACCCTGATCACTTGCAGTTATTAAAGATCTGGCTATATGTCTCACAATAGCAGGGTTCTGGCTAGATTTCAGTGTGAGGAAGCACATTCCGCCTCTCTAGAGTTTCTTCTACAGTTTTAGGCAGATGCAGGATTTTGTCTTCATTTCCTGTCCTGGACAGCAGAGTCGTACTGCTGTTTGGTGTTATGCAACCTTCCCCTGTGGTCCACCCCAGAGGTTGCTGCATTTCAGCTGGAGGGTGTGGGAGTGAAATGATTCTTGTAAAACACCTTGGGCCATTCAGCATGGGAGGTGCTACATAATAAAAAAAATATATTGTGGCCTAGGAAATGTAATAAAATGCCGACCTTCTCTAGTGCCTTACATGCATGGGCCTTTTAGCAGGGTGCCCTGCCCCTTTAAGAGCTGACCAGAACCATACAGTTAGCCCTGTCTGCCACATCTGGGCAGAGATATGAGGTTTAATTAGAAACAGCTGGGTAGGGGGTTGAGGGAGGGTGCGGATGATTCCCCTATAAAGCAGTAGGAAGCTGTGGAGTGAAGGGGAAGCCTGGGAAATTGCAGTGTGTGGAACAGGGTCCTGCAGGGAAAACCCTGAGACCAGGGGAGTTCCCCCAACTAGGAAGGTCTGGGAATAACCTGCTAAAGCAGGGAAGATCCTGAGATGCCAGAGCTGTGCCTAGCTTAAGAATTTTGTGTTTCACTTTGAACTTTAAGTTAATAAACCAGTCCCGAAGGAGGGCTTTTGTCAGGGACTTGTTAAAGTCCCTTTCAGGAGTTCATTTGAGGAACCAAGTGGGGAAACTGAGGCAGGGCACTGCTGCTTGTAGGGCCATCGCTACTTAGGAGGTGGCCACCCTGGTGATTAGGAGGTGGCCACCCTGTCAGCACACTTCAGGACCCTTCACATACGTTAATTGATGCAAATTGCATGAAGAAGTAGGGAAGTCTTTATATACCTACTTTACAGACAGGAGAAACTGAAGTATAGAGGCTAAGTGATTTGACCAAAGTCTCTCATGTGGCAGAACTGAGAGTAGGGATCAAAGATTCATGCCTCCGGGCACTCTGCACTAGACAATGCTATCCAGATGCACAGTAGGAAACAATTGTGAGCTGCCAGATATTTTTCCAGTTCTAATTTGAACTGTCCTATTAATGTCTCTCATGTGGGGCCAGCTATCTAAACACTCACCATTCACAACTGAACCCAGATTTTCACCAGAGCTCTGCTCCCATTTAGGCATCCAACCAAAGGCTAAATTTTCCAAAGGGTGCAGCACTCGAAGTGAGGAGCAAACCTGACAATCTGGCAGCTGGGTCGAGCAAATCAGGAATTGGTTGACATGATGTTTTTGTGTTGGAAAATGTCCGTTTGTTGAAGCCAAACCTTTTCACAGCAGCGTTGTCGGTTTTCTTGAACTTTTCTAGGTCCACAATGGAACTTCTGGGCAGAAGCAGAGAGAGACCCACCCCGAGAATAGATCATTGGTTAGGACACTGATGTCAGGACCCAGATCTAAGTCCCTTCTGCACTAGATTCAGAGCAAGGATTTGACTTGGATGACCCATGTGCTCAGTGAGGGCCCTAACCACTGGGCTATTGGCTTTTCTGGGCGGCCTCTTTCTCATGTTTTATCATGAACATCTTTGAAAGGTCTCATTTTCCTTCTGCATCAGAACAAAAACAAAATTTGAAACCCCCGAATTTTGCACCCAGCGGAATCCTCCTTTTCTGGCCAACCTTTGAGCTGAGTAGTGCTGAAAAATCCTGCCCCTAGTGGAGGGTTACCACCCTCCAAATGCAAAAATACCAGCCCTGCCCCTCTCCTCTCCCAGGCAAGCCCACTGTAACCCCAACCACAAGGCAACGCCACAACCCCCCACCCCTGAACAGCCACTTATAGTATCTAGAGAGAGAACACATATAGATAAGATTGTTACCAATCAGGTATTTGTTTTATCAGCACATTTTGCCAGCCATTCTCTGTAATCTGTTTCAGAGGGGTAACCGGGTTAATCTGTATTAGTAAAAACAACAAGGAGGCCTTGAGGCACTTTAGAGACTAACACATTTATTTGGGCATAATCTTTTGTGGGCTAAAACCCACTTCATCAGATGCATGAAGTGGAAAATACAGTAAACAGGTGCCAGATAAATAGTGTATTTATCTGTATTTGAATAACACGATTTAAATAATGTACTTACTGTATTTTCCACTCCATGCATCTGATGAAGTAGGTTCTAGCCCAAGAAAGCTTATTCCCAAATAAATGTATTTAGTCTCTAAGGTGCCACAAGGATTCCCCATTGTTTTTCTCTGTAATATGTTTCATTTCACCAGGTGTCACTGAATGTGCAGTTTCTGATGCAAGTTTTTTTTTCCAGTGATGTAATAGGATCACTCGCACCACTGCACTGATCTTCCGTTATTTAATATGCCTCGCACGTCTCCTTGCGCTCGCCTGACTCAAACCCTCTCTCACACCCGTGTGGTGCATTTGCATGTTGGTGGGCAGACAGAAACTTTTAACATTAGATATCCCAGTGCATTGTGATAATCATGCAAATCTTTAGACCCTTGTAAAAAAAAATAAAGAACCCAACAGATTAAATTATTTATCTGGCAGCTGGCAAATCCATAAAAATACCAGCCAGGCTGGTCTAATACCAGCCAGGTGGTAACCCTACTAAGGGTGACTCCCCAGTTCTGCAGACAGGGGCATTAGTACCACAGGAAAAGCATAGCAAGAACTTCCTGGACTGGCTGACCTCTCCAAATCATCTGCTGGGGTGGGGCTGGGGTTGTGGGAGTGCATTCAGCACTCATGACAAACCTGGACATCCGCTCTGAGCCTCTTAGTGGTTTTCCAGAAAGATGGGGAGATTTTACTACAGATCCTGAGTCAGGCACCAGTCACACTCATTTAACAGCAGCTGGTACAACAGCTCCAGCTGCCACTCAGCAGGGATGTCTCACAACATCCTCCAAGGAGCCGTGATGGGTGCCCTCTTTCCTGAAGTACTTGCCATTAGAATCTGGGGGAGAGCAGGCCTCAAGGCTGCATCAGACAGGGGGTTAACTTCTCAGCTGGTGTAAATGGAGAGCTGGGCCCCAGAGAGGATCCAGCTGCTTTTGCTTCCCCTCTTGCCCTGCCCACGCACCAGCTAAGGAGAGGGAGATCCGTACTGGAGGAAGGGTGGTACTCCCCAGCATCTGTAGGAGGGTGAGGGAGCTGAAGAATGGTGGGATAGCCAGACTGGAGAGGCCGTCCACTGGCTCGGAGCCCAGTGCTCGGTTTTTCCCATGAAACTTCCCTGCCCCCACCACCCTGGTCTCTGGACTCTCACTTCCTGCAGTTGAAATCTGTAGCCCTGAGGCCCAGGTCCTCCAAAGGGACCAAGCAAGGCCCCTCCCCACCTACCCCCATGGTAGAAATGGCAGACATGCTTCTGTTCTCAGGGCGATAAGAAGGAGGCATGTGGGATTAATAAAATAAAAGAGCGCTGAGGATGCTTGCCTTGTTCAAATTAGGAACGTAATGAAACAACCAAACAACACAGTTCTAAGAACTGTACCGATCGACATCACTGATATTAACCACAGCCACCATCTTCCTGGTGGAAATAGAACTGAGAAAGAATGAGCCTTTAAAATGAAACCATCTGCAGCTCCCCTTTGTCTGGCTGGGTGAGGGGAACGCAGCCCAGGATAAGGCCAGGGCAGGTGGGTGCAGGGAGAGTAGATGAGTGCTGGAGGATAAAGGTGGGGAGGGAGATGGGTGTGAGCGGAGGGGGAGGGATGAATGGATGGTGAGTAGACAGGGAAGGCAACAGATGTGAGTTGGTGAGTAAGGGGCAGTGGGGTGAAGAGAGGTGGAAAAAGATGAGGCTGGGAAGGAGGGAGAGAAAGAAGGAAACCACATGATCATTGCTGGAATCCTGGCAGAGGTGGGTGAGAAAAGAACCAGAAGATGCTACATTCCCCAGAATGGGGCTGCACAACATCTGTTCCCCTTTCACTGGCTTGCCAAAGCCTGAGTTCAGGGACTCTGTGGTTCCTCTGCTTCGGGGGATGGCAGCTCCGGGAGTTACAGCAACAGCTGAGGCAGGCGGTACTGAAGGGCGGAGAGCACTTGCTGAGTCCCTTTTAAACAGTGGTATTTGAAAGTGACTTGCATGCTGGGGAAAGGCCTATTTGAGCTGGGTTGGAGGGACGGCCCCTGAAAGGGGTCGCCTACGGGAACCCCCGTGACCGCCCCCTCCTCTGGAGGGAGGGGGCCAATGAAGTTAACTATAATGGCCTCACAAAGCAAACAAGCACGGCTGGGGTGAGGTCAGCGATGCAGCGGGAAGGGACCAGAGTGGGACACTGGGCAGAGAACACCCAGGTGGAAAAAGCTGCTGGTGTATCTGACCACCCACCTGCATAGATGACAAAGCCCCACCCCCAGACAAAGGGCACGGCTTGTTGAACAGCTGTATCGGGCAATGGAAGAAGAGCCAGGATGGGCATGACGTCAAAGGGGGACATTTGAGGGGAGTGCCCCAGCCCAACGGAAGGTGCTTGTTGAACAGCCCTGGAGACTGATCAGCGTCTCCTATTTTAATACCTATAACCTAGATAAGGTCTCCCCAGGGTTGCTCATCACCGCCCAGTATAGCTCGCCCCAGAGCCCCTCTGAGAGGGGAGCTCAGCCCCCGTGGCCCGTTCCATCTTTGGCCCCTCTCAGCTAATGCTCCTGGCAAAGGTGACTGCTCTTTGGGGCCGTGGACACCTGTCCATCAGCCAGGGCCGGCTCCAGGCATCAGCGAAGGAAGCTGGTGTTTGGGGCGGCCAAGGAGAAGGGGCAGCATGTCCGGGTCTTCGGCAGCAATTCGGCGGCGGGTCCCTCAGTGCCTCTTGGAGCGAAGGACCCGTCGTTGAATTGCCACCGAAGAATGAAGCGGCACGGTTGAGCTGCAGCCGAAGTGCTGCAGATCGTGGCTTTATCTTTTTTTTTTTTTCCCCGCTTCGGGCAGCAAAAAAGCTGGAGCCAGCCCTGCCATCAGCATTTTGATGGTGCTCTATAAACACCTATGGTAGAGAAGAATTAGGCTGAGAACACCTACCTGTGACAATCCCCTGGACACACCTTATGGAAGTTAGATAAACTCTGCCTCATTTATTGGAAGGTGATGAGTCATCCTTGAACCAGAGCCTGATTAAGGCACCTGCACTGATGTGTCACTCCTGCGCTAGGCTCCAGCCAATCTACAAGCCAGGAACTGGTCTGGTGACTCTCAGGGCAGGTATATAAGCCTCACAAGAGGCTGGAACAGTAACTCAGTCTCCTCAAGGTTGTTTCAGGGTTCTCCCCTGGCTGTGACAACAGACTCCCCTGGCCTTAGTCTGTTCCAACCTTGCTCTTGCCTTGTTCCAGCCCCACTCTGGCTGCCTGATTGTGGCTCTGACCACTAGGCATGACTATCCCATCGCCATTTCTGACACTTAATGAATTAGGGTTAGTTACCTTTAGGATCCATTGTATTCCAAATGCAATTGTGTACCTGGCATTGTGGAATTATGTGCCACTTCTGTAGGAGAAAGGGGGATGCTAATGTTGTTCTTCCATTATCAGCAGTTTGGAGGTTCACGTACTAGTTCCAACTGGATTCTCCAGGGACCAACCAACAAACAAAAAGGGGGGGTTGGACAAATAGCCTTGTTTTAAACTGGCTCGGGGCCTTCTCCCCAATCCAGCAAATGGACAGGACCCCTAGTCCACAGCAGGCCCCACTCCCAAGGGAAGGGTTGGATGGACCGGGGCTTGTTCTGACCTGAAGCTGTGATGAACTTCAAACCACAAGGAAACCCTTGGGGAAGGTGCTGAAGGATGACTCCTGCCAGAGACCTGCTAGGGCTGGGGTGATCTCTGGTAAGTTTATTACCATGCATGTTGATTCTTTTACTACTTTTAATAGGTTTTCTCTGTAGTGCTTTCCCTTAAAATAAGCTTGCATAAAAAAGCCATGTAGTAATTATAATTGTGGGCAGCCACACTGTTAACTGTCTCTAAAAAGCAAGTAGGTCTGGTAGGGGAGCCCGTCTCTGCTGAAAACAACAGTGAAAGCAAAAAACGGTTCAGCCTGGATATACCCCAGTCAGAAGGGAAAGAGAAGCCAGGGCTCTATCAAGAAAAGTAACGGCCAGGGGAGCTGGAAACTTAAGTGTGGGTGCTCTTGCTGGACTACTGAGGAAAAAGTCAGGTGCAGTTGCCCTGAAATGTGACCCTACCCCTCTTGCATGTCATGAATGAAATCAGATGGCTAGAACACTGGACTTGGACTCAGAAAGCCTCAGTTCTGTTTCCAGCTGTGCCACTGGCCTGCTGGGTAACCTGGGGCAAGTCTCTGTGCCTCAGTTTCCCCATTTATCAAATGAGGATAATACAACTGACCTTTTGTGTGAGGCTCTTTGAGCTCTATTGATGAAAAGGACCAAGTGTCTTGGGCCAACTGAGAATAGGGTCTTATTGTGCTAGGTGCTGTACAAACATAAAATAAGAGATGGTCCCTGTCCCAAACACAGAACTGAGATTTGGTCCCTACTGACCAGCACTAGGTTTGAACTGGTGACTGAGAAAAGCTGTATGCTTTTGCCAGCCAGCCACAAGCTAATCCTGCTTCCCCCTCTCCCTCTGCACCTGCCTATGGAGTCTCTTTATGACTCGAGTGCCCTGACTGGTTTTTCTACTAACTGATCTTTTCTCAGTCCACCCAGAGCATATTAAACATTGTTCGGATTTGGTGGCTTTCATTTGACATGAACGGTGGCATTTTTACCCAGGCCTTGGTTGTGAATTGCAGGTGCAAAGCTGTCAGGCTGTATCAGGCAGGGGGTGTATTTGGCACATGAGGGCAGTGTCATGCAGCTGTCAGGCTGTGTACTTGGAATCTGTAGTCACACACACATGAGGGAAGCTAAGTAATTGATCTATGCGGAGAGGAAGTGGCTTTGAGTGTTTCCTCAGACACTTCCCTGTCTGCCTGCCTGTCTGTCTCCACCTGCTGCTTCTCTGTTTATACTTGGACTGGAAGCTGGTGCAGAGACTGTCTTTTTGTTTGAGGGGCCTGGTAAATGGGGCCTTCTAAGCATGCCTACAAAACTAAGACGAAGAAAGCAGGGCCCTCGGAGTTAGAAGATCTGGGGGCTAGTCCCAGCTCTGCCACTGACTAACTCTTAGGCAAGTCACTTAACCTGCCTGTGCCTTGTGTTTCGTGTCTGTCTGTGAAATGGAGACGATAATGCACACCTCCCTCCCAGGAGTGCGGGGGCCATATATTGGTGTCTGAAGCATGCTGTGACCTGAGTCAGAGAAGGGCCATGGATCATCCTCTGACCTGAGGTTTGCATTCTCCGAACTAATAGGTCCCCTCCGCTGCTGGGAAGCAGGAGTGGGCTGTCTGTTGCTGAGACACCAAAGGCGTCTTTGGCTTAGTCATGCTCAGGCTCCCTCATGCTGTTGCTGGCCGTGCTGGTTCAGAGGCTCACTGGGATCCTAGCTTGACCTGAGTCCTGTTTCCTTGCCTGCTATTAGTAAGAGTTAAGCCATGGCTGCAGCAGCAGGGCAGATAACCCCCAGGGAGTCGGCAGGAAACAGCAGCATCCAAGAGCAAAACCCCACAGCAATGCAAAGAGAAGCCACTTCCAAGTAACAGAATGAGCTGGTCACAGCTGGGGCAGCCCACACCAGATCCATGCAGCCCATGGCAGCCTGCTCTCCATCTCATCCGGGACTGGTCCCCCTCCCAGCTGAGCCCGCTCCAGATGGAGGAGGCGGAATGAGACTGGTTCAGGGGTCTGGGGAAATGCAGCACTTGATTTATTGTTGCCAGGGAGGCTGGTGCAAAAAGAATCATAGAATATCAGGGTTGGAAGGGACCTCAGGAGGTATCTAGTCCAACCCCCTGCTCAAAGCAGGACCAATCCCCAACTAAATCATCCCAGTCAGGGCTTTGTCAAGCTGGGCCTTAAAAACCTCTAAGGATGGAGATTCCACCACCTCCCTAGGTAACCGCAGGGCAGCACCAAACCACCCCAGGGAACAACGCAGTGCTGTCTCCACAGCAGCCCTGGGTGTGTGTGGGGAGGTATTGGGCTGTGTGTGTGGAGGTGAAGCATGGGCAGGCCAGAGGAAGCAGGGTGTGTGGCTAAGGGTAGACGTGTCACTGCTGATTTTGCACCCCTAGGGGGCCCTGGGGCAGGTGCAAAACTTAGAGTAGCCCTTGTGCCAGGGGCTCGGCCAGTCCCTGAATAAAGGAGGCACAAGCTGCCTCCCTCTTGTCCATGAGGAAAGCATCCAGGCCAGTATATTCAGCGCCCTTCTTGCCATCTCTGGAATTGGCTCTGTAGCCAGAGCTGCTATGCCCTGACATTACAGCCCCAGCAACCATGTGCCTCTGTCAGCTGCGTCCAGTGCTTCACAGGCTGCATCCACTGAACCCTTCCTAGTTTTTCAATAACCAAGCTGAGGGGGGCTGTGGGGTCTGCCTAGGGGAAGGTCCCTGACTTATGAAGGGATTCTGTGATGGGATGGTCACCCTATCCTGGCCTAGAAAGGGTTGATGAGGCTGAGATGGGGCCAAGTAACTGGATAGGCCCCAGGTGAGGGGTATTAGGTGACCTAAGTAGTCCCCTGAATGATGGTGGAGCCCAGCGGAGAAGAAACAGGCAAGGCCGGGAAGCTAGCAGCAGAAAGGAGCTGCCATGAGAGAGCCTGCACCCTCTCTCTGAATGGTTGAGACGGAGGGAGAGAGACCCAGGGCAGAGGGAGTAAAAGGAGGGTTTGGGAAATAGCAGCAAGGTTTAAGATGGTGCCGACCTTGGCTGCTGATTAGCAGGTCCCTGAGCTGGAACCTAGGGTAGAAGGCGGTCCCAGGTTCCTCCACCACCCACTGGGGAAATGGCACCCATCTGGGCAGTGAATGGGCAGGTGGCTAGAGACAGTTTGTACAGAAAGACTTTGATACCCTAGAAGGGGGAAAGGACTACAGTGACCTGGCTGGAGGGCCAAGCCAAGAAGAGAGGGCACCTTGAGTTGCAGGGAGTGAGTGAGAGAGGTGGCAGAAGGGGGCATCAGTCCTGGAAAGAGCTAATCCCCAGAGTGGCCAGGAGGAGGTGCACAGTGGTGAGCAGAACCCTGTTACAGATCCCCACAATGGGAACGCTGGAGTGCCCTGGCTTTCTCTAATAGGGGAAGGGAGCAGAAGGATATTGTGGGCTGGGATTGTGGGGTCTGAATTATGGCAGGGTCATTAGTGCCTGGGTCGCCTCATGCTCAGCAGTGGGAGCTCGGATAGCGCAGCAAGTTGGAGGCAGGGTAGCAGGTGGCACAGGGACACACAGGGCTGCCACACTGGCTCACTTCACTGGAAGCCAGGGGCGACTGCATTAAAGCCAATGGAGTTGAGCTGGTGAGAGCAAGAGCTTCAGGCCTGCAGGGGGCGCTCTCTTGCCAGGACACACGCAGGCCCCCAGACACAAGGAATGCATGTGCACACACATGACTGGCTAATGAAGATACAGAACATGTGCAATGTTTTCCCCAGGAATTGAAATTAGCGGGGCTGTTTGAAATTACAGGGGCAGGTGGGTGGTGGCAGGGCCGACGAAGGTTGAGACGATGAGAGTGCTTTATGGCACCATAGTAAAAACTGAAAAATGTTTCATGACCATTTTATTAGATTTAACTCATGTTTTAAAATCATCACACAATTAAAGTTGGCTACTCGAGCCTTCTGTGAAGCACGACATCTACATCCTTCTTGGTTTCTTGTTATAATTTTGCACAACTCTGTTAATGAACTTCTTGACTGCAGTGTGTTCATCTTTGGTGGCTTCTTGTGTGTCGTGGGCAGGAATGGTGTCCCTAGCCTCTGTCTGCCAGGAGCTGGGAATGAACGACAGGGGAATGGATCACTTGATGATTTACCTGTTCTATTAATTCCCTCTGGGGCACCTGGCACTGGCCTATTTCTGAAGACAGGATACTGGGCTAGATGGACCCTTGGTCTGACCCAGTAGGGCCATTCTTGTGTTCTTATGTGTCCAGTACTTCCATTCCTTCAATTGGTATGCTCATTAGTTCATTCACATGATCAGGCAGAAGGTGACTTCTTTCAGAACACAAAATTCTATTCAGTGATGAAAAAGAAGGCTCAACTGTAGCTGTTGTGCCTGGGAGTAGCAAGAGATGAATTCCTACTTCTTTCATCCCAGGAAACATAGCACAAAGATCGGGTCGAGCCACTAGTGATAAAACGAAGTTGAAGTAAAATCTTCATTCATTCGTCATATGATATTTCACTCTGTGTTCAAATTCTCTATTCTGTCCTGAGCACATGGCAGTCCCATTGCTGGTAGTGCCTCACTCCACTCAACTGTTTGCGTTTTGTAGGGCAGGGATCTGTAAAAGCTATGTAGAGGTTGAGTAGATTCTAGAAGTCACTTTTGTAGATTTTTAAGAATCAAGTCTGCGTACTTTTTCAGTTGTCTTAACAAACACTTCTTGTCCTCTTCTCTTAAGGATTCAATATAGATGCCTTCATTAGTCAACTTCTGGACTGAAGTCTTTGCTTCTTCCAGTACTTTTTCAATGGATAACTCTGATTGATCCAAATGTAGCTTCTATTGCTGGACAAAGATCTACTAGTGTTGTAGCAGATGCCTGGATGGGCATTGTTTAATGACCCAAGTAGTTTCAACAGTAGATTTACGAGAGAGAGAGAGAGAGAGAGAGAGAGAATGGCAATAGTCTTCTCTGAAAGTAGTAGCAAAAGTAATCCACCAGCCTCACTGCTTAGATCCATCCCATCTTGGTAGATACTTTCCAAAGCCAGTAATAATGGCTGGAGTAATTTTAAGACAACAGCCAAGGATGGCTCATGAGAAAGCCAGAGGGTTTTCCCAGGTTGGACTGATTTGACTTCAGTCCCAGTGTATCTTCTATATTTTCCAAGATATTGAGTCTTTTTGGACTCTTGCTGAAAAAAGAATATAATAAAGACATTAAATTTATAGCTTTTTTTAATGTCTTTTGAAGAGTCTGCAGCTCGTACTAGCACTAGCTGGAATAAATGGCCTCTACAATGTGTATAGGAGAGATTAGGGTTACACTTTTCTCTGAGCAAAGCTTGTACTTCACCATGTCTTCTAGAGAAGTTTGCAGCTCCATCAAATGCACAAGCAGCTATCTGTTTGGGGTCCAATTGACAAGCATTTAACTCTTCTAAGATGTGGGTTGTCACAGATGCAGCCCATGTGTCTTCTATAACCTGAACATCTAGAAATGCATCTACTGGCCTACTACTGACATCAAGATAACCTACACAATGACGTAATACTTGATGCCCATTTGCATCGGTGCATTCATCAGCCATGTATGCAAATTTTATGAATATGGTGAGAGAGTTCTTTACTTTTTCAACTGTTGAGTCTTTCACTGGTGCATTGCATGCTTCTAGCCAGTCAGTTGAGTTTCTTGCAGAAAGATAGAGAGCATATGCTGGTCTTGTTCGGAACCAGTGTTCAACTTCAGGATAAACAAGTGACAACGCACTTAACATTGGCCTCCAGTTTGTAGTGTGTGATACCTCTTGCTTAAATAGAAACATGCCCCAGCCGCGTTTGTTCACATGAACTGTGTTGTGTCTCCAGCATTCCTAACAGTCTCATTAAGTATTTCTAAAACTGGCTTTGAAAGTGGGGGTATAAGGCTTTCTGCATGTTGATGCACTCCAGAGGCATAGTGTTTTGCAGCCTTTTCATGTAGTTTGTCAGCATTGGCTTTGTTGATCTGTCTAACAAGCCAAGCTCCTCCACTTTTACCAATTAGAGCATTGGGAAGCTTTCCTTCTTCGTAAGCTTTTTTGAAAGAAGTGTGCCAGTAACCATCTTTTGTAACTTCAATAAATGGGAACACTTTGACCGACAAACATCAGGAACGGCCTTTAGGTTTTGGAGACACTGTTTCTTCAGTAGGTAGTTGTATTTGTGCTTCGGGCTGGTCGGATGTAGATATACCACTTGAACCTTCAGATGACATGTTGCTATATTCTTGGTTCTTGATGTGTTCTTCTCCTTGGTTGGTTTTTTGAGGCCTTTGAGTGGAAAAATTGTTGCATTGTTTTTTGAGGGATAGCTCAGTGGTTTGAGCATTGGCCTGCTAAACCCAGGGTTGTGAGTTCAATCCTTGAGGAGGCCACTTAGGGATCTGGAGCAAAAATTGGTCCTGCTAGTGAAGGCAGGGGGCTGGACTTGATGACCTTTTGAGGTCCCTTCCAGTTCTAGGAGATTGGTATATCTCCATTTATTACCTTTTCACTTTGACCTGCAACATATAAAAGAGATATGAATACGTTAAATATATTGTTAAGATAATGCAAATTTAACATAAGGATAATGCAAATTACACCAAAACACATAACAGTTCTAGATTTCTAAAACAAATATAATTTTTTATTAAAAATTTATTTAATTTAAACTGAGTTTTGAAAAGTAAGCCAGCATGGGATAAGAAGGAAGTCCTCTCATGGATCAGTAACTGGTTAAAAAATGGGAAACAAAAGGTAGGAATAAATTATCAGTTTTCAGAATGGAGAGAGATAAATAGTATCCCTGAGGGGTCAGTACTGGGACCATTACTTTTTGACATATTCATAAATGATCTGGAAAAATGGGTAAACAGTGAGGTGGCAAAATTTGCAGATGATACAAAACTATTCAAGATAGTTAAGTCCAAAGCAGACTGCAAAGAGTTACAAAGGGATCTCACAAAACTGGGTGACTGGGCAACAAAATGGCAGATGAAATTCAGTGTTGATAAATGCAAAGTAATGCACACTGGAAAACATAATCTCAAATATACATACAAAATGATGGGGTCTAAATTAGCTGTTAACACTCAAGAAAGATGTTGGAGTCATTATGGATGGTTCTCTGAAAATGTCCCCTCAATGTGCACCAGCAATCAAAAAAAAGCAAACAGGATGTTGGGAATCATTAAGAAAGGCCTATATAATAAGACAGAAAATATCATATTGCCTCTGTATAAATCCATGGTACGTGTATACCTTGAATACTGTGTGCAGATCTGGTCACCCCATTCCAAAAGAGAGAGAGTGGAATTGGAAAAGGTACAGAGATCGGTAACTAAAATGATTAGGGGTATGAAACAGGAGGAGAGATTAAAATGAATGGGACTTTTCAGCTAAGAAAAGAGATGACTAAACGGGGATATGATAGAGGTCTATAAAATCTTGACTGATGTGAAGAAAGTGAATAAGAAAATGTTATTTAATCCTTTACATAACACAAAAACTAGCAGTCACCCAACAAAATTAATAGGCAGCAGGTTTAAAAAAAACAAAAGGAAGTATTTCTTCATACAACACAGTCAACCCATGGAACTCTTTGCCAGGGGATACAGTGAAGACCAAAACTATAAAAGGATTAAAAAAAGAACTAAGGTTCCTGGAGAATAGGTCCATCAGTGGATATTAGCCAGGATGGGGAGGGATGCAACACCATGCTCTTGAGTGTCCCTAGCCTGTTTGCCCAAAGCTGGGAGTGGGCAATAGGGGATGGATCATTTGATGATTACCTCTTCTGTTCATTCCCTCTGGGGCACCTGGCCTGGACCACTGTTGGAAGACAGGATACTGGGCTATATGGACCATTGGTCTGACCCAGTATGGCCATTCTTATGTCAAAATTAATTATAATAAAAATGTTTAGTACACAAACTCCCCAATGTAATGACTTCTCAAGATAGCAATGATGTGAGAAAACAACCTTGGCAAATACTGCATTTTAAAAATCTTGGCCTACTAGTAAACATATTTATATAAGTTTCCATTCCCAGTCACAAATCTAGCATTCTAGAGCAAAGTCACTAAAATATCATCCAAGAAACAAATGTTTATTTAATGTGCTCCTTGCTTTTCCCTCCACCGCACCCCACTCACCGGTGTTGTCCTTGGTCAGTGGAGACTCAGAGTTCAGAGGTGCTTTCACGTGAGTTCACCTCCCAGGTGGGGAGCAAGAAGGCACCTTGCTTTTCCTCCAGCTGCTGACTGTTTGCTGTGGCCACTGTTGTTCATTGTGCCACAGTTCACTCCATCACTCTGTTGCCAATGGCCCTGCGCCGTCACCTTCTGCTGCCACCTGCCGCTGTGACCTCTGCGAGTTGGTCTCTTGAGGTTCCACCAGCTCTCAGTGATTTCAGCTGAGCTCTCAGTGGAGGAACCTCACTGCTAGTGCAGACTGGGCTCTCTCTTCCACCGTCTCACAGCAGATCTAAGTACTTAGACCTGATTATCAGTGATTTCAGCTGTAGTGGTCACTTAACAAAACAAAAGACTATCTATGGAGCCTAATCAGCTCTGTCTTTAAACAGTGGAGAGGGGGAGGTCAAATAGTACTTGTGACTCAGGCAGACCATCAAGCAAAACACCTGTCCCCACCCTCTCTCTTGATGCCCTCAATCAGTACTGGTTAAGTACAGTTCTACTACCCTTTACTCATCCAATAAGAATAACAACATTTCATTACCCCCACATTCAAGTGATTTGTAACCCAACCCCAGCCAAAATCTATCACTTGGGCAACACAGCTCTGTTTGCTGGATACCTAGGTAGAGTAGGTGTGAATGTAAATACAATCTGGTCCTGAAGCTTTTCCCCCCAGCTCATCACTAGCTGTCAGGGAGAGCTCATTTAGACTTTGCTTACAAATCATAACTGGAAATGAATCTTAGAACCTCTGGATCTACAAGCATGAGCTACAAGACCCAGCTCAGCTAGTCTGAAGCCAGGTGCAGCAGCCTAAGAGTATGTCCCCGCTCAAGAGTTAACTAGCCGCACATGGGTGGAGTATGCCCAGTGTAAAGCCCTATCGTGGGCAGACCCATGGAAGTGCACCTGCAGTGCTAGCTCTTGTGCCGGGGTGGCTCTCTGGTGGGATATCCTATGGGTCTTAGTGGCGCATTTATCTGCGCTATGAATTCACTCGCAGGGTGCTCTGTCACAGCTCAGGCTGTCATGAGAACAGTACTCTTGCAAGTTAAGTACACAGTGGAGCGATCCATTATTCCTGCAGGCAAAAGTAAACACCATCTGGCAGCCAGAATGTCTAATGAAATTGTCATTAAGAAATACCAGAAGGCAGGTGTCTAGCAACATGGGAGGACTTCTTGGGTGGCATCTCTCTGTCCAAAGGCTGGGGAAGTGCAGCAGAAATAGAGTTAGCAACTGTGGGGCTAAAATGCTGAGTCACTGTAGGTGTGTTCCAGTGCAGAAGACGGGAGGAAGGAGACAAAACAGGTCAGGTGGAATTGTGGAATAGAATTAGAGAGCTAACAAAGTTGGTGCCTGCTTTCTCGCTGCCAAGTAGGCAGGATGCCAGCGCAGGCTGAAGCAAAACCTAAGCTCAAGCCTATACCCTCAGCCATGCCAGCTAGCCCAGACTTAAAGCAACCTCAAGCCTTGGTTAGAGACTTTCTGTGTGAACAGAAATGGGACCAGGGAGGCAAACTCTGCAGTGAAGATTTCCCCTAAAGCAGACCAGTATACACAGTGTGTTAGCCTGGGACACACATACCAGCAAAGGTGCAGCTCATTCCTCATCCAGACAGACACAATGGAGGTATGTTCTGCCTCCAGCTCTGGCCTCTCTATGCCAAAAACTCCAGAACTGTGCCACAAGGGGCCAGAGAAGAATTTCCTTTGTACTGGCAAAATTTAACAATCCTATGCTGGCCCCTTATGAGCATTGGTGCAAGGTTGGTGTTGGGGGCAGGAAGGGGAGTCTCTGTGCATGCCACTCCAGAGATTCTGGGCTGAGTCCTTGGGAGGCTGCTGCAAATTAGAGTATCCTTGGGGTTGCTCTAACATACACCAAGGTGTGCTTTGACCCTTGGAGCAGCCTAGGACCCCCAGAGTGGAACAGTGTCTTAAATCCACTTTTGTCCCACCAGGGCTGAGCTTTCTGGGCTGGCCCTCCAGGGGGCACAGCATGGGATGTTAACCTAGGTGCCAGAAGGGAGTAACAGCCCATTCTACTAATGCTGAAGGTTGAACCCAAGGCATGAGGAGGGGAAGCTGCTGCCCACTGTACTAGGGACAGCTCCCATCGCAGAGATGGAGAGGTCACTAGAGTGGCTGATTGCCTCACGTGAGGTCCGTCCAGCTCTCCTTAGCATTCCTTCCTTATTAGCATTTACTTTATGTCTGAGCCCTTGCAGTCCATGTTAATCACTGCTGGCCAATCACATCTTCTCAGCAGTTCTACAATCCTACTACAACATTTTTTATTTTTCAGATCTAAACAAGTGCTAAGCTTTTGCTATCCACTTCCCAAATGCTGGGGTATTTCACATGAGGTCACTTCCCAGCTGGGAGCTAACAGCCAAGCCCTTCCCAAGCTACAAATCATACAGTTTATAATATTGTTAATAGGGCTGTCAGAATCATAATCACATGCTGCAGTCCAGATTGCTGCCCTCTGCACGACATGCTGCAAGCAGAGAGCTGCTGGTGCATCAGTTTCATAGGCCTATTTCTGATCTCACGCTGGTTTTACCCTAATGTCACGCTGTTGATTTCAGTGGCGTTGCAACTGAGACAAACCGGAGTGAGGTGAGATGGGAATCAGACAGGGGTGAGAGTAACACAGAGGACTTAATGGTACAGGGGCCGGCTCTGGCCCCCAGAAGGGGCGGGGTCTTGGGCAGAAGGGGCGGGGCTGGGAGTCAGCGATCCCCAGCCAGCCCATCCGCACTGCCTGGTCCGTGCCACCTGGGACTCCAGCAGTGATTTAAAGGGCCCAGGGCTCTGGCAGCTGCCGTGGTAGCAGCAGCGGCGGCCAGAGCCCTGGGCCCTTTTAAGTTGCCGGCCCTGGGGCAGCTGCTTTAAAGTCAGCTGCATACCAGCCTGTACCGGCTTACTTTCACCCCTGGAATAGGACCAAATAGACTTGCTCCTGATTTACAGCTGCGTGACTGAGAGGAGAATCTGGCCCAGTAGGGTTACTCCTGATTTACACCAGGTTAACTCAGATCACAGTTAGACCCGCAGCGTGTCTTCCTGTATTCAGAACAACCAAAAAATGTTGCAAGGTTTCCTGTTTCAAATGACGCTACTCAGCAGCGCTGACACACACTGCAGTGAATTTTCTTGTTAAACTCTAATCAGTCACACTTTCTCTTGCTTCAGCCCAGCAATGAGTCCCCCGAGTTACCTCTCCCACCCCAGTACATTCCTGGGTAGCCAATAGAAGGGTCATTTAGAAGGCTTCATTCCCCTCTTCCCCCTCCAGCCAGGGCTGAGTGTGACTCAGCAGTGAAGCCTTTGTGGAATGCATGAGCCATGTACAGAGTGCCTTACAGATCCGAGCACGGGGTAGGCAGTGGGCCGTTGCTATGAAATCCACTCCGTGGGCTCCTTCATTAAACAAAACAACCCCCTCATGCTTGGAGCAAAGGCTGCTGGGGTACTGCAAAGGCTCAGGTCCTGGAAGGTATTTAGGCACCTAAATACCTTTGAGGATCTGAGCTAAAGTATTCCACGAGCAGGATTAATTAACCCACAATGCCCCTCCCAACAGGGCAGGGTGCTCTTATCCATGTTTCACAGATGGGGAAATTGAGGCACACGAGGGTGACCCGACTTGCCCAAGGTTAACCAGACAATCAGTGCAGAACCAGGGAGAGAACCCAGAAGTCCTGGTTCCCAGTCCCTTATTCTAACCACTGAAGACAGTACATCTTTCCAAGACTGTATAGCCCCACACAGAGACAAGGAGAATATGATGGGCAGAGGTAACATTTCTCTCTCCTGGAAAATGCTGCTGTTGCATCCAGAGGCTGATCTCACATCCTTCCTGTCTCTCGCATGCTTGCCACTGACAAAATTCCCCTTCAGCCTACATGCCTGTATGCGTAGGCTCCACTAGTCCCAGCCTACCCTGTCCCAGAGGGCAATGTTGCATGCCCATCAGGACCAGTGGTTGCTATGTCTGGACTGCACTTACAGCACAAGTGCTCTGTGGGGATGCGCAGAATCTCCCGCAGCCACAGAGAGAAGGTGTAGCTATTGTGAACTGTTCTGGCCCCTCTTGGTGAGTCACCCTCTGACTGACACATAGGGACAGGATAACAAGCTTGGGGGGAAGCACCAGTGCTCTTCTGAACCAAGTTCAAACCTTCCTGCCAGCTTCCCTCAGCTATGCCTATGGCACCTGGATCCAGATGAAATACCAGGAGTGAAGCCTGTTCTGCTGCCAGCCCAAACCCCACCTGGGAATATTGGAAATCACATGGGAAAACCTGGTCTCGCTAGAGACCTACTGCCATGGGGCGTAGAGGGGCTAGCTAGCCCTCAGTATCATCATCGTCATTGGTCATTGGAGCACTGCCATTGACAATCAGCCGATTGGCTCCATCCCTGACGATTGTGTATCAGTTCCTGAGTCTCTGCAAAGTCCATTCCTGTCCACTTTTTTATGTTGTCAGT
The DNA here is from genome assembly GCF_020497125.1 of Mauremys mutica. Lineage (NCBI taxonomy): Eukaryota > Metazoa > Chordata > Testudines > Geoemydidae > Mauremys > Mauremys mutica. The sequence continues at coordinate 130,728,669 of NC_059075.1, forward strand.
CCATCTCTTCTTCTGTCTACCTCTTCTTCTCTTCCCCTGTACTGTCCCTTGGAGGATGATCTTGGATAGGCCAGATGATTTTGTTTCATGGCCGTACCACTTTACGGTTGTCAGGAGGTCTTCATATGACCCACCGGGGTGGCTCCAGGCACCAGAGCAGCAAGCGCATGCCTGGGGCAGCAAGCCGAGGTGGGGTTGGGGGTGTGACGGTTGTCATGAGGGCAGCAGTAAGGGAGCCTTTGGCGGCGTGCCTGCGGGAGGTCTGCTGGTCCCACAGCTTCGGCGGCAATTCGGCAGCAGGTACGCTGAAGGCGCAGGACTGGCAGATCACCCGCAGAACCACCGCCAAATCCACATGACCGGTGGACTGCCCACAGGCATGCTGCTGAAGGCTGCCTGACTGCCGTGCTTGGGGCGGCAAAAAACATAGAGCCGCCCCTGGACCTAGTGCATTAGGTGATGATGTTGCGGACCTCTTCATTAGTGATGTGGTCAAAGTAGGAGATGCCCAGGATTTTATGGAAGTATCTCATCTCTACTACCTGTATTTTCCATTCAAGTTCTGCCGTAAGGGTCCATGTCTCAGACAAATACAGAAAAATGGAGATGACCAGTGCGTGCAGCAGTTTCAGTTTGGACTCCAGGGAAATATTCTTATTCCTCCAAATTGGCCTTAGCTTTGCCACTACTGCTGCTGTTTGCGCAGTTCTTGCCCGAATTTCTGCCTTGGATCCTTCATCAGTGACGATTGCCCCCAAATACTTGAACTGTTTCACTGTCTCCAGCTCGTGTTCATTGACAGTGATATGTGAGCTGATCCCATCACATTTGACTGTCATCAGCTTGGTTTTCTCTGCACTGATTTCCATGCGGAGGTTTCATCCAATCATTTTACAAGGTTGGCAAGTTCATCTTCGCTGTGTGCCAGGCCGTCAATGTCCTCAGCAAACCGAAGATTTGAGATTGTTCGCCCCCCGATGCTGACTGTGCATATGTGATCTTCTAGGGCATCAGTCATTATGCTCTCCAAATAAGATGTTGAACAGTGTGGGTGAAAGAAGGCAGCCTTGCTGGACTCCAACAGTGGTGTGAAACCACTCTCCTTTGATGATTGATGAGATGGATGAGAACGGCACTGCTGGCCTCACCATACAGTTGTTTAATGGTAAGATTAAGCTTACGACCAACATTGTACTTCTTCATGGTTGCCCAGAGAGCTTCGTGCCATACTCTGTCAAACGCCTTCTTGAAGTCAACAACGACGTGGTAGATGTCCTGCTGGTTGTAAGTACTTCTCGCATAGTACACAAAGGTTAAAAATCTGTTCTGTGGTGGTACTTCCAGCATGAAAGCCAGCCTGTTCTTCAGCGATGATGTTCTCCGCTTGTGGCTTCAATCTGTTCAATATGACTTTCAACATCACTTTGCTGGGATGGCTAATTAAGCTTATGGTCCAGTAATTTTGACATAATTGCAGGTTGCCTTTCTTTGGCAGAGTGATGATTAGTGACTGTGTCCACATGGCAGGCCACTCACCGGTCTGCCAGATATTGTTGCAGATTTTGGTGAGCACATCTGTTACTGGCTAAGCAGCAGTTCTGCAGAAAAGGACCTGGGGATTACATTAGATGAGAAACTGGATATGAGTCAGCAGTGTGCCCTTGTTGCCAAGAAGGCTAATGGCATATTGGGCTGCATTAGTAGGAGCATTGCCAGCAGTTTGAGGGAAGTGATTATTCCCCTCTATTCAGCAGTGGTGAGGCCTCATCTGGAGTATTGCATCCAGTTTTGGGGCCCCCCACAACAGAGAGGATGTGGACAAATTGGAGAGAGACCAGCGGAGGGCAACGAAAATGATTAGGGGGCTGGGGCACATGACTTACGAGGTGAGGCTGAGGGAACTGGGCTTGTTCAGTCTGCAGAAGAGAAGAGTGAGGGGGGATTTGATAGCTGCTTTCAACTACCTGAAGGGGGGTTCCAAAGAGTATGAAGCTCAGCTGTTCTCAGTGGTACCAGATGACAGAACAAGGTGCAATGGTCTCAAGTTGCAGTGGGGGAGGTCTAGGTTGGATATTAGGAAACACTATTTCACTAGGAGGGTGGTGAAGCACTGGAATGGGTTACCTAGGGAGGTGGTAACCATCCTTAGAGGTTTTTAAGGCCCGGCTTGACAAAGCCCTGGCTGGGATGATTTAGTTGGGTTTGGTCCTGCTTTGAGCAGGGGGTTGGACTAGATGACCTCCTGAGGTCTCTTCCAACCCTAATCTCCTATGATTCTATCATTTCTCCTCCAAATTTCATCAGTTCGACTGGGATGTCGTCAATACCTGTAGCCTTTCTCTTCTTGAGTGATTTCACAGCTTTCTCCACTTCTTCACATAGTATTGGAAAGTCATCCTTCTCTGTTGAATCTGGGCTGTCTAAGACTCTAGGATCTCCATTTGTCTGGTAGTTGTATAGATTAGAGCAGTAGTTTGTCCACCTATTGATGATGTCCCTTTCTTCTGTAAGACTGTTCCCTTCTTTTACAACCTGGAAGGCTCATTTGCTATTTTTATAATCCATACACTCTTCAATTTTAGAGCATTGTTTTTCAATCCATATCTCCTTGGCCACCTTCATTCCTTTCTTGATCTTTCTGCCAATTGCTCTGTATTTATCAGCTCCCTCAGTGCTGTTCTTGTCTTTCTTAAGTTCTCTTCTAATGTCTCACATTTGTAGTATTTCATTTGTGACCCATGGTTTTGTCTTCTTATGATGTTTCCCAAGAAAGTCCATTGCTGCCTCATTCATTACAGCGTTGAAATTGTTGGTCATTGTTTCTACATCTTCCTCTAGAGCAAGCAGCAGGGCAACTTTTCCAAAGATCATTGCTTGGAATGACTCTGCAATGCTTCGGTCTCCAAGTCTTTCTAAGTCAAACTTGGTTCTGATGAACTTTGGCCTGACAATTTTCCTTAGCAGCAGCCAAAAATTTAGCATCACAAGGTCATGATCACTTCCAATATCAGCACTGGGGAAGCTCCTTGTTTTAGCTATGTTAATCCCAGAATGAAATCTGTTTTCCACCAGGATGTTGTCAATCTGGCTGTGATGTAGACCATTAGATGTGTGCCATGTTGATCGCCTGGATGCTTTCTATGCTCCTAATGTGTTTGCAAGAATCAGATTGTTATAGCTGGCAAACTCCGAAAGTTTCAATCCTCTCTCATTGGTTACTGCATTACAGAAAGGGCCATAATAATCTTGCCAATTTATATATGGAGATATACCTATCTCATAAAACTGGAAGGGACCTTGAAAGGTCATCAAGTCCAGCCCCCAGCCTTCATTAGCAGGACCAAGCACTGATTTTGTCCCAGATCCCTAAATGGCCCCCTTAAGGATTGAACTCACAACCCTGGGTTTTGCAGGCCAATGCTCAAACCACTGTCTCCCTGTACAATCAGGATATCTTTCTTGTGTAACTTATCAATGATGTCTTAGAGCTGATTGTACAAATCTTCAATTTGCTCATTGTCATAGTCTGTTGTAGGGGCGGAGACTTGTACCACTGTGATATTCAGGGGCGGCTCTAGGGTTTTTGCCACCCCAAGCACGGCAGGCAGGCTGCCTTTGGCGGTTTGCCTGAGGAGGGTCCGCTGGTCCCGCGGCTTCCCAGGCACGCCTGTGGGAGGTCCGCCGAAGCCGCGGGACCAGCGGACCCTCCGCAGGCAAGCCGCCGAGGGCAGCCTGCCTGCCACCCTCGCGGCGCCGGCAGAGCGCCCCCTGCGGCTTGCTGCCCCAAGCACGCACTTGGCGTGCTGGGGCCTGGAGCCACCCCTGGTGATATTGAACGGTACTGCCTTTAGACAGATGGAAATAAGCCTGCTGGACGTTGAGCGGCATCCTACTACTGAATACTTGATATCTTTATGCGGGGATAGCTCAGTGGTTTGCGCACTGGCCTCCTAAATCCCAGGTTATGAGCTGAATCCTTGAGGGGGCCATTTAGGGATCTGGGGCAAAAATCTGTCTGGGGATGGGTCCTGCTTTGAGCAGGGGGTTGGACTAGATGACCTTCTGAGGTCCCTTCCAATCCTGACATTCTATGATTCACAAGAAACAGTACCAGATTTACCATGTGTAGCCTGATTTGGGGTGGGTTAGCAGGGTTGGTGGAATTTATCCACTTAATTTAATTTAATTTTATTTGGTTAATTATTTTTTAATTAATTAGTAATATTAATAATAATTAATGGATATTAACAGTATGGGTTTGGCTTGCCAATGTGTATGATTAGAAGATAAAGTCTGTTCTGAATTAGGCTTTACAGAGTTTATAAAAGGAACTTTGGTGTACATGACAGGAACTTACACTGAGACAGAAATAGTTATAAAGACCTTTTTATTAAAATTAATGAAACAATAAGTAAGTGTTAAAACAGTTTAAGATTACAAAGTTACAAAATATTACAGTTTTTTAAGAGATATATTTATGATAATACACTGTTATAAACTTACTCTGTGCAGTAGCACTTTGGGTGGTTTTTTTACCTCTGATAGAGGAAGCTAGTTTAAGATTGCGGTTTGGTTTAAACCCTACATAAACTAGGTGCTTTAGAAGGTAAAGCAGAAGCAGAAATTAGATTTTTTTTATACTTACAGTTTTGAAAAGAAATAATACCACGGCCTATTAATAGTTAATAGCCTTCGTAGATGGGTAGCATTGATACGTAGATGGGGTGGAGGCGATGAAGAGTAGACAGGAACAGATAGATGGGTGTATTGCCTGCCTAATGGTGATTTGTTTTACCTTTTATAGAGCATTATTTGGAAATTTTTCCTTTTATGCCCAAATTTTATCTTTTCCCCATGGAAATATTAGGGTACACCTGCCTCATAGGCTAACATGTGTGTGCGTATGAGTGACAGTTATGTATGCATTTGTGGTGTACTTGTTAGATTTGTGGGCAAAAATGCCTTTTTCCACCCCTGGTTTAGTTATTGGTTTCTGTTATTATTTTAGTTAATTGGTTACTGTTATTGGTTTAGTTAAAGGTTTCCAGACATTTGTGTAGGTATTTTGTTTTATTATTACTTTTTTGAGTAAGGGTTCCAAAGGTTGCCTTTAGCATCATACAGGATGTCTGTAGGTATTTTGCATTTTAGCTATTGCAAATTTATAAATTTATAAGCCTATTACATACTTAAATTTATCAAAAAGACATTTTATACAGACCAACAGATTAATCCTCAGGGTTACACATGGTGCCACGCCCACACTCCAAAGGGGCCCTGGCCTGGCCCGCTCTTCTCTGCCCCCCATCCACTGCTCTCTCCTGTGGGGGCAGCGGGCAGAAGCTTGGTCTTGCCAGCTCCTGCTGCAGCAGGGCAGGCTCTGCCGGCAGCCAAGCTCCCCACTCCCCTGCCTCTTCCCCCAGCATGCAGCATTCCTGCCCCTCCCCCTCTCAGCACTTCCCCTGCCACCGAACAGCTGTTCGCCGGCGCAAGGGAGGGGGAGGAATGAGGCCGCAGCACACTCGCCGCTCGGGGGAGGAGGTGGAGAAGGGGCGGGGTCTTGGGGAAGGGGGTGGAATCAGGGCATACTCCCTCCAGCCCCCTGCTGTGAGCTGCTCAGGGCTGGGAGCAGCCCCACAACCCCAGCCCACACCCCCATCCCCCTGCCTTAACTCCTGCACCCCTCACACCCCCAGCCCTCTGTCCTGACCCCTGCACCCCCTCACACACCCCTGTCCTGACTCCTGCACCCCCTCACTCATGCCCAGCCCCCTGCCCTGACTCCTTCACCTCACCACACACACACAGCCCCTGCTCTGACTCCTGCACCCCCCACGACCCCAGCCCTGACTCCTGCACCCCACACACATGCCCAGCCCCTCCACACCCCATGCCCTGACTCCAGTACCTCCCCACCCCCACCCTGAGCACCAAACAGGAGCTCCTGCACACACACTCCACATTCCCACCTGCACTCCTTGCACCAAATGGGAGCTGACCCAGGTAAGCACTCCACAACCAAACCTCCTGCCCCAATCCTGAGCCCCCTCCTTCACCCTAATTCCTGGCCAGACCCTGCATCCCAACCCCCATTCTGCTCCTGCACCCCCCTCACACCCCACAGCCCCCTGCCCTGACTCCTGCACCCCCACACACACACCCACAGCCCAGCCCTGACTCCTGTGGAGCCAGTCAAAAATGAAAAGTATATTTCATGGGTCATTCAGAAAAAACAGTCATTTTTATAAATTGTTTTATATGAAAAATATCTAAAGTTGCTTTTTTTGACTGAAAATGTTCATTCTGGTTTTTTTTGTTTTTGAAGGTGTTTGCTTTATTTTTCTCCATTTTTTCTCCCCCCCCCCCACACCCCCAAAATGAAAGAAAAGGCAGAAGGTGGGAGAAAACATACATACTAGTAAGAAAACAACTCTGAAAAGCTGAGGGGAAGGGAATATTTGTTTCATCCTGAAATTTTGTCATCAAAAAATGAAAAACTTTGATCAAATGAGAATTTTCTATGAAAATACTTCCAAAAAATGCCCTTTTTGACCAAAGAGTAATAACAATAGGCTTGGATGGACAGTTTTTGACCAACTCTAGGGTGGGGATTTGAAGCCCAGGCATTGCAGACCCGGAAACCCAAACTGAAGCTGACCCTGCACTTCTTGAAAACCCTAAGGCATCAAGAGCCTTGTGAGTGATGAGAAACCACAACGCTCCTTGAAACTGAGCCATGTCACTAAGAAGCTTTAGTACAACAGCTGGTCAGGAACTTTAAAAAAAAAATTTTTTTTGTTGGAACATTGTCAGTTCCTTGAAACTGAAACTTTTCACGGGAATGTACCAGTTTTGATGAAAAAGTTCACAACTTCAAGGTGGAATTTCTGGGCAGACAGTGAACTCACCTGTGTGTAGCCAAATGGTTAGGATGCTCATCTAGGGAGATGTATGTTCAACTCTTGCGGTAGTGAATATTTAATTATTTCTACAAAGTGGAACAGCTCCAACAGGAGAGTTTGAGAGTGCCTCATCCCCTATAGCATGGTGTCATTGGGGACGCTCACCTGGGATGAGCAGATGCAAGGCCCTGCTTCAATTCTGGTAGAGCAGGGATTTGAACCTGGGTTTCCTATCGCCCTGGTGAGTGCTCTAACCACTGGGCAATTGGCTGTTCAGGGGTTTGCGCTGGTTTTTTTTCTTTTTTTTCCCACCAAAAAATAACCTGAAAAAGTCTATTTCATCCCACTGTGAAACAGGAACATTTTCAAAGGATGGGAAAACCATTTCTCACCCAGCTGTGTGGCCTAGTGGATAGAGCATTGGACTGGAACTTAGAATCCAAGTCTCCTATTCCCTGGTCTGCTGGGTGACCTTGGACAAGTCATTTCCCTGCTGCATGCCTCAGTTTCCCCATCTGCAAAATGGGGATAATGCCTCTCCCCTCCTTTGTAAAGCACTAGCTGAGTTATGCATGGACAGGACATCACAGGAAACTGTGCAGAAGAGTCATATGGTCACTGGGTTGTCACGCAATCAACTCTGTAAGTAACTTGAAAAGTACAGATGTGATATTTATAGCCCAGCTGTGTGTAACAGCCTTGTCTCCCGTCTGTTTGCATCCATAAACAGAGAATGTGGGAGAAAGGTTTTAACAGCCTGAGGGTCTGATGATTGACCATATTACTAGTAAGCAGCAAAGTGATGATAATAATAGCTTGATGTTACACTGTCATGTGGTTGGTTTATACAACATGTGTGACAGAGAAACTATTTTAGAAATGGTTTAAAATCTCTCTCTGGCATTATTTTTCGTCTTCCTCCTCCTGTAAAACAAGTTTCCCTGAGTACCATGGGCTGGATCCTCAGCTAGCACAGACGGGCATAGCTCCATTAACTTCAGTGTACTTATGCCAACATATGCAAGCTGAGATCCAGATCCGTCTTTAGCCCTGATGGCTTGCCAGATTTTAAGCCATAATCTGGTTGCAGTTCCAGGACTGAATATTAACTAGCATGCACCTCAGACCAGTGAAACTTTGGGGGGAAACTGCACATTTTTGTGGGGAGCGAAGTAGGTTTGCTGAGAGAGGACGGTGGGCAGAGTACAGGTGAAGTTGCTAAAGGTGGATGATAAAGGCAGGGGATTATATGGATATCGTTTCCACAACATGTGTAGATTAACCACACCTGCTAACCCGTATCCCTGTTGTTAGAGCTCATCGGAAAATGGAATTTTCTGTTCCACAAGAAATGCCAACATTTTGAACGAAACGTCAAAAATCCTCAATTTCTTGTGCAATGAAAATTCCAAACAAATTTCAATGTGGGATTATCAAAATGTTTAGACAATGTCAAAATATTTTGTTTAGATAATGTCATAACATTTAGTTTTGATAAGGTAAAAATGCTTTGTTTGCATAAAATCAAAACACTGTAATATAATGATCAGTGCTCCTGGCTACTAAAATAATTATAAAATAACAATGATTTATTTTATGTATCAGAAAAATGTATCTGTAGATACAATATTAAGATTTGATATTTTAAAGTCATGTGAAAGTCAAGAGGAAATGAATCAAAACAATATCAAAACAAAACATTTTATCTTGTTGAAACAAAACATTTCACTGTTACCAAAACGAGAGAGTCAAAATGATTCATTTAGCCTTTTCCCAATCAAATTTTGTTAAAATGGACACGTTCCCATGAAATGTCTCATTTTCAGCTAAACTGCATTTTCTGTCAGAAATTTTGTGACCAGCTCTGGGCATTCCAGCAAATCCCGGTTAAGTGAACCTGCTAGTCAAATCAGGGTGAGTCGCCATCCTGAGCATCAGCGTTCACCACATGTAACTCCCACGCTTATGCAAAAGTTTCTGAAACTGCCTAGCTGATTGGCTTGCAATTAGGGTGACCAGATGTCCATATGTTATAGGGCCAGGGCCGCCCAGAGGGGGGGGCAAAGGGGGCAATTTGCCCCGGGCCCTGGGCTCCGCAGGGGCCCCCAAGAGAACAGCGGAGGCTCCCGCCTCCGCCCCTCTCCTGGAGCCTCAGCGCATCAAGCGCCGAGTCTCCGCTGGGGCCCCTGAGCCCCGCCCCACTCCGAGCCGCGTGGTCAGGGGGCGGGGCTGGGAGCTCCAATGGGGCCTGAGCTCCCTCCGCTCGGCATGGAGATCCCAGCTCCGCCCCCTCCCCACACGGCTCTGAGCGGGACGGAGCTCAGGCCCCGCCGGCCACACGCTGCGGCTGTTCCGGCGAGGCGCTGAGGCTCCGGGTGAGGAGGGAGCCGGGGGTAAGAGGCTGGGGCCGGGGCCGGGGCGGGGGTAAGCGGGACCCACCGCCGAAGCGCAGCCCGGTCTTCGGCGGCGGGGGGCCCCTTCCGTTCCGGGACCCGCCGCCGAAGTGCCCCGAAGACCCGCGGCGGGGAACCCCCCCCCCCCCGCCGAATTACCGCGGAAGACCGGGCTGCACTTCGGCAGCGGGTCCTGCTTTGGCGGTAATTCGGCGGCGGGGGGGCCCCGCCGCGGGTCTTCAGGGCACTTAGGCGGCGGCTCCCGGAACGGAAGGGCCCCCCGCCGCCGAAGACCCCGGGCCCCCGGAATCCTCTGGGCGGCCCTGTATAGGGACAGTCCCAATTTTTGGGTCTTTTTCTCACATAGGCACCTATTACCCGCCCCATCCTGTCCCGATTTTTGACACTTGCTATCTGGTCAGTCTACTTGCAATGGATGTAAACAGAGAGGGTTAACTGAATTCAGTGGATTTACACCAGGGCTGAATTTTGCCTAGAGACTGAAATTCACCCCAGGCCTATGGACAACACAAGTTGTTTGCAACTATGAAATCCCACTTTATCTTAGATTCCAGGGGGACCCTTGTATTGTCTCTCTGCACTGGAAGGGTTCCTCCCAGAGAGAGTGGTTTAGATGGGACTATGCCACACATATTAGTGCCACAAATGTGGCAGAACTCACTGCGCCTTTGTTGGAATATGCCAGCCATGAGCCTATGACATCTGATGCCCTACCCCTGGGAGTGCTTGTGCAAAGCCCAAACACTGGGGATGGATGTTGGATTAATAGATCCGTACAGATTTTAAACCAGAGAACTTCATGCAGTGATTCCTGTACTGAGCCTATAACTAGAACAGATCTTTTAGAAAGGGATCTAGGCTCCATGTAACAACTCCAAGTGGTTGCGCATCCAGCACTTGTCTAGCAAAGTTATTCCAATAGTTAACAATGCTCCTTGTTAAATGTTGTGCCTGTCGGCTTTGGATAGGCTTATGGCTTGGAAATTAATAATTTACTCCTGGTTTTGGCACATCCACAGCTGTAAATTTCACTTCCATGGAAAAGGGTAACTACAGGACGCAGCCTGCCTTGTGGGTCCAGTGTGTGACCGTGTGTCTGTGTTATGATTCATTAGGCTGGGAATGTAGAAGATGTTGAGCCCTGGCCCTAGGGAAAGATCACACTTTATCCTGAGTCAGTGGGTGTGTGTGTGTTGCTCAAGGGACAGACTGTGTGCCTGAGTGTGAATGCGGTTTTCATTCTGTGTGTGTATATTTATTTGTATCAATGTGGCTGTGGCCACATGCACAATCTCTGCACCTGTGTGCATGTGTCTCCTGTTGTGCATGTGCGGTGCCCATCCATGAGTCTATCTGTCAATCTGCTTTTGCAGCCCAGTTGTTGTTAACTTCCCCCCTGCTCCTGGGAGGCAGGCGTGAGCTCTGAGTTACTGGGGGGGATACATGCTGCATTATGAATATCGGTCGGGCTCTTTGGCCTGGTTCTAGCATGCAGAATGCAAGGGTCTGACCCACAGGAAGTAGCTTTGGAGTAGAATGCAAGCAACCAGATGTTCTGTGGCCTGGGCTCTGCAGTATGGGGGTCAATGGGATAGAGGCTGAATCCAGAACAAGAAGGGATGCTACCTACCACACACTTCCCTTGAGCTTCAGAATCAGAGAGACTCATACCAGTCAGTCTTTGCTTATGCCAGCCCATCAGGGCAAGAATCCGAGTGGAATTCTAGGGAAGGCTCAGGGGTGGGGAATAGCCAGGCGAGGTGAGTCCAGGACAGGGGTGAGGGGAATGCTCAGGGGAGGTCTGGACAAGATGGGGTGGGAAGGGGCTAGGACAGTGGTTCTCAACCTTTCCAGAATACTGTACCCCTTTCAGGAGTCTGATTTGTCTTGCGTACCCCCACTTTTCACCTTACAAAATTGGACACAAAAATACAAATGTGTCACAACCTTCTAGTCCTGAAAAACTGCTGCCTTTCTCATTTGGTTTGTATGATATTGTAGTTTGTGCTCACTTTTGCTAGTGTTTTTCATGTAGCCTGTTGTAAAACTAGACAAATATCTAGGTGAGATGATGTATCCCTCTCCCCCACCCCCAGAAGCCCTCTGTATACCCCCAAGGGTACATGTACCCCTGGTTGAGAACCACTGGGCTAGGATGCTGTGGGACAGCATTGGCGTTCCGCGTCTCTTGCTTACCCCTTTACTGTTACAACAGTAACAGGATATTCTATTACATCACCTGCAATGGTGATATTTGGGGTGTCATTGCCTTCTTCTAGACCATGGTGTAGGCTGCTCTTACAAGGAGCAGCCCCTCAACGCAGCTCTCTGGCTGATGGTAGAAGTGGGATCCACAGCAGGCATGTCTCCGGTACATTTCACATATATGTTTGCTTTACTTAGGGAATTTCGTGCCCTGAGCTGAGCCTTCAAGGAATCTGCCAGTTGCAATTGCCAAGGGGGAAGCTTGATTTCTCCAGTACCATCATAGGGAGAAGAAGCAGCCAGAAAGGAAACCACAGGCAGTTTCTATAGAGTTTTATTAACCTGGCACATGTGACAGGGCTTCTGTTTTCTGGTTGCCCCGACCAACTGCTGAGGCTCTGTGATTGCAAGGTCTGCTGATGATTCTTGGGGCTGGAGGACGTGGGGTGGGGTCAAGGAGGGTACCAGGGCTATGAATGCCATATGGTGTGACAAGGCCGGGGAGGTCAACCACTTCAAGGCCAGGGGGCCTGGGGCTGGTCAGCCTTGTTCTGAAACAGAGCCCCTTTAAGAACAAGTGACTAGGCCTGACAGAGGGGATGATCAGACCCAGCTGGGAAGGGGTCAGGCCTGATGAACAACTGATTCTTATAAATGCTGAAAGATGTCAGCTGAGGGGGCCAGCTACAGGAAATAGGTTGGCAGGGGACAGCTCCTGAATGGTTTTATCTGGAGGTTTGCTGAAGATGGTTGTGCATGGAGATGGGATGTCTTGTGTTAATCGGGAGCAGGTTCCTAACAGGATTTGTAACTCTGAAGCCACAGGCAGAGTGTGGATGGCCAACAGCATGGGGTGCAGCTGTTGCTTCTATTGGCTGATGTTGGACCATGACTGGGGAGTGGGGGAGCAAAGGGGCCTTGCTTGACACCATGTTGTTTGCAGGCTGCAGGTTGGGGCCAGGTGCTGGGGCAAAGGAGAGAGGAAACTAATATGTGAGGAGAAAGGGAACCACGTTACCTGATGTAACTTAAAGAAGGCTGGATCACCATCTGTCTTGAGTGGTTTAGATACACGTTGGCAGGGGGTTAGACTAGATGGCCCTGCTAGTCCCTTCTAACCCTATGATTCTATTACGTGAAGGTGTCCACATGAGAACAGCCAGACTAGGGTAGACCAATGGTCCATCTAGCCCAGTATCCTGTCTTCACTCCCTCTGAAATGTCTGGCACCAGTCACTGTGGGAACAGAACAGAGCAATTCTTGAGTGATCCGTCCCCTGTCATCTAGTCCCAGCTGCTGGTAGTCAGAGGCTTAAGGACACCAAGAGCTTGGGGCTGCATCCCTGTCCATCTTGGCTAATAGCCACTGATGGACCTATCCTCCATGAACTTAGCTAATTCTTTTTTTTTAACCCAGTTATAATTTTGGCCTTCGCAACATCCCCTGGCACTGAGTTCTGTGGGATGACTGTGTGTTGTGTGAAGTACTTCCTTGTATTGCTTTTTAAACCTGCTGCCTGTTAATTTCATCGAGAATCCCCTAGTTCTTATGTTACACGATGGGGAAAATAACCATTCCCTAGTCACGTTCTCCACACCAGTCATAATTTTATAAACATCTATCGTATCCCCCCTGAGCTGCCACAAAAGCAGCTGGACATGCACCAAGGGGCTTAATGCAAAGACAAAGTAGGGGGAGGAGACAATGGGCTCCAATTGTCAGTGTGTGTAGCGCGGTCTCTTCGCCACGGACTATAGGGGAGCTGGTGCTATAGCAGCTCATGCTTTTATCTTGGGAGAGCCAAGGTTCAATCCCTGCCGATGACCAAGATATGCCTATCATCATGCAGTCCTTACTCAGCAATGCCTCCTGATGACCTCAGCCCTGGTTTTGCCCAAATAAGAACTTCAGGCTTTGGTTCCTCCCTTGTGTGTGTGGCGGGGGAGGGGGTACTACACGCCTGATGGAAGAAAAGACTGAAGCTTTAATTTGGGGGAAATGACTTCAAGCCCTGCTTCTTCCCCCTACTTAAGCAACGACAACCTTGCTGCAAGGCATTGGGGGATTTACTGCCGCCCTGGAGGAAGTGACTAATCCTAATGATGTGTCATTAGACCCTGGGAGAGGTCCCCCATTTTGGCTACTGAGAACTATTTTTAAGTAATTTCCCTATTCCTTTCTAGCGTGGGGCATGTGATTAATAGAATCCAAGGCCAGCAGGGACCAATGTGATCATCTAATTTGACCTCCTGTATAGCACAGGGCATAGAAGTTCCCCAAAATAATTCCTAGAGCGGAGCTTTTAGGAAAATATTTGGCCTTCATAGGCGCCGACTTCTGCTGGTGCCGGTGGGTGCTCAACCCCCCCCCCCCGGCCCTGGCTCCGCTCCAGCTCCACCCATGCCGTACCCCCGCCCCGCCCTAAACCTCTCCTCTTTCCCACCTCCTCTCCTGAGCACGCCACGTTCCTGCTCCTCTCCCCTCCCTCCCGGAGCTTGCTATGCTACCAAATAGCTGTTTGGCAGCTGCAAGCATTGGGAGGTAGGCGGAGGAGCGGGGACGCAGCACGTTCCAGGGTGGGGAGGAGGAGAAAGAGAAGGAGGTGGTGGGGTGGGGGGTGAGGGGAGCTTGGCTGCTGGTGGGTGCAGAGCACCCACTAATTTTTTCCCCTTGGGTGCTCCTGCTCCGGAGCATACACAGAGTCAGCACCTATGCTAGCCTTTATTTTAAAATTGTCACTGATGGAGAATCTACCACAGCCCTTGGGAAATTGTTTGAATGATTAAAAATGTACGCCTTATTTTCAGTCCAAGTTTGTTTAGCTTCAACTTCCAGCCATTGGATCAAGTTACACTTGTCTCTGAAGAGCCTGTTATTAAATATTTGTTCCCCATGTAGGTGCTTGTAGACGGTAAAGAAATCACCCCTTAACTGTCTCTTTGTTAAGCTAAACAGGTTGACTTTCTTGAGTCTGTTACTGTAAGGAATGTTGTTAATCCTTTAATCATTCTTGTGGCTTTTCTCTGACTCCTCTCCAATTTATCAACAGCCTTGTTGAATTGTGGGCACCAGACCTGGACACAGGATTCCAGCAGTGGTCACATCAGTGCCAAATTCAGAGGAGAAAAAAATAACCTCTCTACCCCCACTTGAGACTCCCCTGATTATGTACCCAAGGACTGCATTAGCCCTTTCGGCCGGAGCATCACACTGGAAGCTCATGTTCAGCTGATTATCCACCATAACCCCCAATTTTTTTCCCCAGAGTCACTGCTTCCCAAGATGGAGTCCCCCACCCTGTATCTATGGCCTACATTCTTTGTTCCTAGATGTCTACATTTACATTTAGCTGTATTGAAAAGCATATTGTTTGCTTGTGGCTGATTTACCAAGTGATCTTGACCTGTCCTTTTCATTATTTACCCCTCCCCCAATTTTTGTGTCTTCTGCAAACTTTATCAATGATGATCTTACGTTTTCTTCCAGGTCATGGATAAAAATATTAAGTAGCATAGGACAAAGAGACAATCCTTGCAGGACCCCACTGGAAACACCCCCACTCAATGATTATTCCCTGTTTTACAATTATATTTCGAGATCTACCAGCCAATTTTTAATCCATTTAATATGTGCTATGTTAATTTTATATCATCCTAATTTGTAATCAAAAAGACATATAGTACCGAGTCAAACACCTTACAGAAGTCTAAATATATTACATCAGTACTATTGCCTTTATCAACCGAACTTGTAATCTCATAAAAATATTAAGCGGCAAAGAGTCCTGTGGCACCTTATAGACTAACAGACGTATTGGAGCATTAGTCTATAAGGTGCCACAGGACTCTTTGCTGCTTTTACAGATCCAGACTAACACGGCTACCCCTCTGATACATAAAAATATTAAATTAATCTATTTTCCACAAACCCATGTTGATTTGCACTGATTACATTACCCCCCCTTTAATTCTTTATTAATCAAGTCCCATATCAGCCCTTCCATTATCTTGCCCAGAATTGATGTCAGACCAACAGGCCTATAATTACCCGGAACATCTCATTTATCTTTCAAAAATATTGGCACAACATTACCTTTCTTCCAGTCTCCTGGAACGTACTCAGTGTTCCAAGACTTACTGAAAATCAACACTAAGGGTATGCCTACACTACCTGACAGATTGGCGGGTAGTGATCGATCTATCGGGGATCGATGTATCGCGTCTCCTCTAGACACGATACATCGATCCCCAAACACACTCCCCGTCGACTCTGGAACTGCACCAGGGCGAGAGGCGGAAGCGGAGTCGACAGAGGAGTGGTGGCCATCGATCCCGCGCTGCGTGGACGTGAAGTAAGTCAATCTACGTTGATCTAAGATACGTCAACTTCAGCTATTCTCATAGCTAAAGTTGCATATCTTAGATCAATCCCCCCCCAACACACACACACAGTGTACACCAGGCCTAACAGTTCAGTGAGCTCCCCAGCCAGCTCTTTCAAAACTCTTGGATGCAAGTTATCTGGACCGGCTGATTTTTAAAATGTCTAACTTTAGTAACTGGTATTTAACATCCTCCTGAGCTACTAGTGGAGTGGAAAGAGTGTTATCATCATTATATACGATATGATATAACTATTTTTTCCCCAGATTCAGAACAGAGATATTTGTTGAATGTTTCTGCCTGTTCTGCATTATTACTGATAATTGTAACATGCCCATACACTAATGGACCAATATCACTGTTAGGATTCTTTTTATTCCTTATACATTTAAAAAAAAAACTCCTTATTGTCCTCAACTCTGCTGGCCTTAGATTTCTCCTTGTGTCCCTTTACTTCCCTTATCAATATTCGACAGGTTTTAGCTTCTGATTTAGTCAGTGGCAGAACTAGAATGAAGCCTCTGATCCTCCTTGCTCTTAGTTCAATGCTTAACTCATTAGTGTGTGTTGCATCTTGACAGAGATGGGCCAAATTCTGCTCTGTGTGATGCCAGTGCAACTCCACTGCTGTAAATGAGAAGAGAATTTGGCCTAAGTGTATATAAGCTGCACTCCTTGCTGTAACATGGTCTGTCTTCTCAGTTACCCCCTAGTCAAATTCCTAGCCAACCCGTTACATCAGTGTAGGAATCAGCTGCAAGCAGATTAACCTGTAAAATGCCAATACCCAACATTAGACCTTGCACAGTCAAGGAAATGGTGTTGTCAGAGCATTCTGCAAACACAACAGAGCAAAGCCAGCTCCCAGCTGTGTCATGGAAGGAACCATTTTTTCTGTAGAGAAATGCCAGGACTCCAACCCCTTTGCTATGCTCTGGGCAGCAGGCAGATGCTGGAAGAGTCCCTGGTGCTGCCTGACCTGGACAATAGTCCTGACCCTGAGATTTTGGCATCTCCTTTGAGGACTGTAATGGAGTCTCTCAGTTAACCTTACTCTGACTTAAATCTGTTCTAGGCCCTGGCAAAGAAGGATTCTGATTATGCATCAGATTCCTTTGAGCTCCTATCTGGTGCAGCAGATTGTGCACCAATACAAGTCCAGATTTCCTCTCCCTCATCGCTGCTGTCATCACATGAGGGGGAGGCTTTCTTCCCCTCCTTGTACTGACTCCCTCAGGGTCACCATGGAGACACACAATGAGGAACCCTCATGACCGGATGTTTATTGCACAGTGCCCATTTAGAAATCTAAGCAGGACGGCTACGGGGTCGTAGATGACAAATGAGTTCCACTGTGTTGCAGCATTGTGTGGTATTTTGAACCATGACATTGCATTGATGTGTGCGGAAATTATGTTACTGTGATGCAGTGCGGATCTAATCTTATCTAGATATCATCTCCATAGACATCCCCCTACCCCACTATGGATTATTTAGCACCAGTCCCTGTGACAGCTAACATAGTACCTGCGTGGTGATACTACATTATTGTCAAGTAATGACCACCATGACATGAGGACAACTCATCCTAGTGTCAGACTGCCTCCTGAGTCTACCTCACAACAGCTCAAGGCCCAGAATAAATCCAAGGGTCATTAATAGCCCTGCAAGATGAGTTTGGGGGAAAATATGAAGTAGAGTCATGACAGCGAGGACTGTCCCATGCAGCTTTACGATGGGTGGAGATCTTTACGTATATGCGGAGACTGATCAGGTGTTTTGTTTGGTAGTGTCCAGTGTTTGAATTGCTGTTACTGGGAGGTGATATCATGCACTTGGCTTAGGTGCATGTCCCTGGCCCCGGGCACATAGGCAGAGTTTGCTTATGAGAAGTTAGTTCTGTAGGGTGGGATCTTCAAAAGAGCCAACGTGTCTTTGGTGCACATGTTCCGTTGACTTTTTTTGAATGGGATTCATGCTCCTAAGTCACTTAGGTGCTTTTTGAAGATCTACCCCTTGAAGCCAATGGAGGGACTTGCCCCAACTTCAGTGGGCTCTGGATCAGGCTTTGCAGTAGTACATCCTCTCTGCTAAACGTCATGCTCCTCTGGCCATCACAGCAACTGCCCGTATGTCCCAACTATGACTTTCCATACATCCAAGTGGCATTGCCCAGCTTACATTCCCCCAGGGCCAACCCAGCATGAGAAAAGCAGAGGGGAGAAGGGTGCTGACAGGGCAGGCACCAGCATTCCAAGCTGGTGCTTGGGGCGTCAATCTGCAAGGGGTGGCCGTCCCTCTTGTTTTGCCCCCCAAGCAGCGCGCCGAATTGCCGCCACGGACAGCGGGGGCAGTCTGTGTGCCCTTAGGGCGGCAGGCACGTTTCCGTGGCGATGGTAATTCGGCGGCAGCTTCTATGTTTAGCTGTCCGCAGCGGCTTCAGCTAAACATAGAAGCTGCCGCTGAATTGCCGCCGCCGCAGAAACGCGCCTGTCGCCCTAAGGGCACACGGACTGCCCCCGCCGCCCGCAGCGGCAATTCGGCACACTGCTTGGGGTGGCGAAAACTGTAGAGCCGGCCCTGGGTTCTAAGGATAGAAACCCAAATTGCCTTCCAAGAATGGAAGGAGGCTGAGCCCACACGGCCCTCTGTGGAATGCTCAGCGCACTAAGACCCTGATCCAAAGCCCCTGGAAGTGTCTCCATGGACGTCACTAGGTTTTGGATGAAGCCCTTAGCTATTCCAATAAGAGGTGCCTTAGCTAGGTTGGATCGGCTTTGCTTCAGGAATCAAACGATTTCAATAGCGAATGGACAAAATCTTGCCACTCTCCACTTAGCCAGAGCAATTCCCAAGGGATCTCTGTTCATCATGCCATTAACAACAAAACATGAAATCCACTGGGGCAGAGCCAGCATGCTGCTAGTTTTATGAGGTGGATCTAGGCCAAGTGTCATGAAAAATAATATTTTTAAGAGATTTATTCACTGGTCCTTCAGTCTAATGAATCTGCTGTCGGGGATCCAAAACACTGGGCCACAAGATATAAAAATTGAGTCATAAAGAGACAGAATCTATGATCATAGCCATATTAGAACAAAGTTAGCCCTTTAAATGGTCTAGTTAAACAAGAAGCAGGCAAGATTAGCTTGCTCTCCCTCTGCAATTTATCATCCCACACATTGGAGATATGAACGGTGGGGAATAGTCCATGTTCACCTTAATTTTCTCTGCATTTAAATGGACACGTGATTTTCTTTCCAAGTGTGGCTCTTGTCTCATGGTTACTGAAGGACACTGGCAGCCAAGCTAGTTACAGTTCTTGGCAGTGCCACTGCCTCACTGCAGAACCTTGGATAAATCAGTCCCCTGCCTCAGCGTCTCCAGCTGTAAAACAGAGATGATATTTCTCTGTTTCACCTGGATTTTTGTGATCCTTACAGCATGGGACAAAGTGAGCTCTCGGTGACACGGTGTAAATCAGGAACGATCCCAGGGAAGAGAACCAAGAGCATTGGAATTTGTGTCCTGGCGGCATGTGATTGTGCGGCAAGGATTACATGGGAGCTTTCTTTTTTGGTTGCTGCCTTTTACTGGAGTGGAGCCAGAAAGCCTTGCTAAAGCCATTGAGCATCTCATGTCGCTCAGCTGGCCTCCCCACTAGGGCCCTTTCTCTGTGCGTGGCCCACTAAGCAAAATCCTTCCCTCCGTGTTTGCTCTGTTCCTTTCCCCTGCCCAGCAGCCATTTAAACCTGGGCCAGCAGAGCGACAGGCATGTTTGGGCTGGAAAGGCTCTTTTAGAACCGATCCTGTAGAGCAGGGGTCGGCAACCTACAGCACACATGCCAAAGGTGGCACGCAAGCCGATTTTGCCTGGCACGTGGCTGCCGGCCGGAGTCCCAGCCGCCGGCCCCGCTCAGCGTCCTGCTGGCCTGGGGTTCCATTCACTCAGACGGCAGGAGGCTGAGCGGGGCTGGTGGCCGGGACCCCAGACTGGCGGCAGGCACGCCCCCCCGGCTCCCCCCTGACCGCACTCGGGTTCTGTGGCTCCTGGAAGTGTGAGTCACCGCTGCCCCTCCCGCAGCTCCCCCCCCCCCCCGCTGCCTCAGCACTCCATGTGGAGTTTTGCCGCCATGTGGAGCCAGTGTCTGACCGTCATGGGCATGGTAAGGGGAGTGCCGGGGAGCAGTCAGGGAGCAGGGGGAGGATGGGATGAGCTGGGAGTTCTGGGGGTCCTGTCAGGGGGCGGGGAGTGGTTGAATGGGGCGTGAGAGTCCCAGGGGTCTGTCTGGGGGCGGGGGTGTGGATAAGGGTTGGGGCAGTCAGGGGACAGGTAGGGGGTAGAGTCATAGGGGGGCAGTTAGGGTTGGGGGGTTCTCAGGAGGTGGCAGTCAGGGGGCAAGGAGCAGGGAGGGATTGGGGGTTCTGATGGGGGCAGTTGGGGTGGGAAGTGGGAGGGAGTGGATGGGGGCGGGGCTTAGCCAGAGCTCTCCCCTCTTTTTGATTGTTGAAATATGGTAATCCTAGGCGAGGGGGGAGCTGGGGGGCGCACGGGGGCTGGTGCTTGCATACATCCACTACAGCCTGCAGGAGCCCCCTGGGGGGCGCTGGGCCGCAGCCTGGGCAGGAGGTGCGGGCGGGGGGACGGCTGCTCCCTGCTAGTGGTGCCGCCGCCTTTGCAGGGCTGCTGCCCCCCTGTACACTTTGGCTCTCCGGTGCCTCCGGAAGGCGGCTCCTCTCTGTTGAGCTGCAAGCCCGGCAAAGCCAGTGAGTGGATTCGGGGCAGGGGCCCTAGGGTGGGGTGGGGAGGGTTTGTGGGGGGGGGCTGTGCACCCTCCAGGGGAGTTCAGGGGGCGGAGAGGGGGGAACCTGGTCTGGGGAGCAGCCCCTGGGCACGGCTGGCCCCTGGGGTCTATAAAAGCTCATTGGGATTTTCCCCTCAATGAACTGATATGCAAGGGGGGCAGGTGCAAGGTGGAAGTTTTGCCTAGGGCGCAAAATATCCTTGCACCGGACCTGGCCCAGGGGGTGCGCGCACCCCAGGTTAAGAACCACTGCACTAAACTGATAAGATCTGCATTTTAATTTAATTTGAAATGAAGCTTCTTAAACATTTTAAAAAACTTGTTTACTTTACATACAACAATAGTTTATAGATTTATAGAGAGAGACCTTCTAAAAATGTTAAAATGTATTACCGGCATGTGAAACCTTAAATTAGAGTGAATAAATGAAGACTCGGCCCAGCACTTCTGAAAGGTTGCTGACCCCTGCTGTAGAGGAACAAGGAGGGGGATAGGTTGGTGTCAGGAGCAGAGAAAGGGAAAGAGAAAGTGTCAGCCTGGGAAATCTACAATGAGGAAAGAGCCCAGGGCCGAGGGGATGTGACTGTGCTGGATTGGCCAGGCCCACATGTAGTGAAATCCTTTGCCAAGAGAGTGCATTGGCTTAGAATGAATCCAGGCATGGGGCCCGCCCTATGGTCTGAAAAGAGGGAGGTACGTAAAGATGGCACAGAGCCTGGCACTTTCCCCTAGTAGGGAGCCAGGGGATTTTCCTCCTGGAGGTGTTGGGGAAGGATAAGGGGATGATACCCACAACTCAACACTTTGGCCCACATCCTCAAAGGTCTGTATTGAGTCCCCAGAAGGTCACGTGCTAAGATCCAGAATGCCGGGGTCTGGGAGGCTTGCCCAGAAAGCACTGCTGTTCATGCAACTAAGAGCAGGGGTAGAACCAGCCAGTCAGCTGGCTCTGTGCATGCACACATGATATGCACTGAGGTGGATAACTCACTTGCAGCTGCTCACCCACGTTGGGCTGAGTGTAATCCGTGCATCTCTGTAGTGAAGCCAGGCTCTTGGACACAGATCCCAGCTGCCTAATACCTTTCTGGGACCTGGGCCATAGCGTCTTTACCCTTCTGAGGTTCTATCAGGCTCAGGATGGGAGTCCTCACGCTCTCTCCTGAGTCTGTCTCAGCTCAGGCAAGAACGTGTAGCAATAACCCACCACTGGGCTAACCATCCCCCACAATAGGCTCGCTGCTGAATAAGAACATAAGAACGCTCTCCGCTGCTCGGAGCAGGTGAGGGATCTCTCCGCAGCTCCTGGTTGCTGAGCGAGGAGATGGGCCTCCCATGATAACCGCTGCCTCTGATGAACACCAGGCTCCCGCAGACAAAGTAGGCTGCTCTGCCCCTTGCAGCAGCTTGAGCAATGCTTGGAATTCCAGGCAAACATCCATTTCATTTCAGCGCCAGCCAGGCAGGGCTGCTGGGGAGGGAGGAATCAGGGATTTTTCTTCTGCAATCTCTGCAGCATGGGTGGTTGTTTTTTGTTTGGGGCTTCCCCAGGGCATCCCCTGCTCTGGGCAGGGGGCTTTCAGAGGAACCAGATGGGAGACGTTGTCTCACTGAGGGACTTTTTTCATCCAGCTTCGCCCTAAACAGAGGTGGATTTTGGTTTTTTTGTTTGTTTCTTTCCCCAAGATCTGAGCACCAGGAAGGTCTGCCCCCACCTTCTTCCTGGCTATCCCCTGGAGGAGGGTTTCCCCACATGGGGTGCACTTCACCCTGGTGTGGAGGAGGTACACCAGGCTTTCCTGGCCCTTTAAGCCTTGTGGTAGTGGTGGTGTCCAAACGGGCTGCTCAGGGCACCTTTGCACCCTCCTAGCCTGCAGACGCCAGCATTCTAGCTTACAAGGCTGAAGCAGGGCCGACAAGGGGAGGGGGGAGGGGAGACAGTACAAATTACCGGGGCCCGGAGGTCCAGAAGGGGGCCCGGGGCCTAGCTTCCCCCCCCGCTCGTTGGCCCTGTTTAGCCAGTCCGCACTTGCTGGGGGGCCTGAAAAAAAATGTTCACCGGGGCCCAAACCCACTCTTGGCAGCCCTGGGGTGTAGGATGGTCTTGTGGATAGAACGTTAGCCCAGGAGCCTCTAGTTCAGTTCGCTGCTCTGCTACAGCCCTCCTGTGTCATCTTGGGCAAGTCCTTCAGCCTCCTGGACCTCAGGTCCCCATCTGTACAATGGGGCTAAGACAACTACCCCACTTCCTGGAGCTGTGCGGAAGGATAAACATGGTAAGGACTGAGCTGCTTGGATACTCCAGGCACAGGGAGCAGATAACTACCCTAGATAGGGCAGGGGATGCTGCCCTGGGTTCTGAGCTTCACTCCCCCTACGCTTCTGCTGCGTGACTTGGGCTCCCAGGTGCTTTGGTACCACTGCTAATCAAGCCAAACAACAGGGGCTTTTTGTAGCTGTTTGTGCAAGTCTCTGCAGTCAGAATGAGCAGCACTTTGCAGCCCACGCGACTTCATTTTAAATCCTCCAGCGTTGAGTCAGAAGCAGTCGAAATCTCTACAGATCCATTGGGCGACCTCAGCATCTGTTTATGTAGAAAATGGTGGATTTCTACTGTTCCCTGCTTAGAACTTGTTTCAGACAAGTATTGACATCTAGCTATTATTCCCTGCTTTTTGCCCAGGCCAGTATCTGTCTCTGGCCGTGCACACCCCTCGATGGACCAATCCAGTGTAGGTACTGGTATGGCCCCCAGTATCATGGTAGAGGATGTGGTGAAGAAGAGTCAGTGAGAGACATGAACTGAACTCGTTAACAGCTGAAAATGCTGTCAACTAGTGTGTGAGCAGAGCACCTAGGGAAGAGAGGACAGCTCTGAGCTCTTCCAAAGAGGCTGGAATAGCCCTGTATTGTAAAATTTCACGCCTTCAAGGGGGGTGGGTGGAGTGGAGTGGGGTGTGAGCACTGGAGGAGAAATCCCAGGTGAAAGAGAATACTAATATTTAGCACTTATGTAGCACTCTTCATCGAAGGATCTTAAAGCCCTTTACAGAGGAGGATTGGTATTGTTCACCCTATGCTGAAGATGGGGAAACCGAGGCACAAGGGGACGACAGGACAGATAATCTCAGATCCATCAAACAGGTTATGTTGACTGTAGTGGAGTAATACTAGAGCTATCTTGGAGTAGCTGACATCACAACCTTCTCCTTTGTGTCACGCTGAGCAAGGAGTCAGCGGTCGAGTCGGGAATCGACCCCGGATCTCCTCACAACCCATCCAGTGCACTGATCACCAGGAGCGACGCACAGCGGGGGACTGAAGGATCACCTTCGGTGACCAGAGACCTAGGAAGGGCAAAAATGATGTTCATGCAAGGGAGTGAAACTGACCACAGTGCAGAAGAACAGCACAGGGCCATGCATCACTTGTGCCCTCAAAGTAAGAGTTAAGTAGTGCCTAGGTTGTGTCAACCTCCCTTCTGGAGAGCAGCTGTTGGGATGTCTGTGCCCAGCAGCTCCCCTCTCTCTCCTCCAAACTGGATCTGGCCAGTTTTCCAAAGCTCTCTCTTGAGGCCCGTCAGTGGCTGAGTCTCTGGGATCTTTCTCCAAAATGGCTTGTGCTGTTTACATGGAAGAGTCTGGGCTAGCTCCGTATCCTGGCAACATCATCCGTCTCTTTCTCTATGGGGAGGGAGGGGAGCTAGAGGGGTAGTGTGTGGTCATCTCCTCAAGGAGGGCTACATGGAGATCCAGACACTGTGTGGTGTTGCTCTGTGAAGCAGAGCAAAGTGCTAACTAGTCACAGGACAGAACCAAACTCTGAATCTGGATTCCAAACCCAGATCCAAATCTTGCTGCTCCCCCATCTCGCTAAGGGGACAATCCAAAGCTGTGTATCTCAGTGTAATGCCTCCCCTCCCCCATGGCAGGTTGTAAGACCTCTCTGAGCTAAAGGAATGACTCCCTTTACTAAAGGAGTAACAGTAGTAGTCTGTTATCCTACAGGCTTGAATTTAGCTCTGTATAGTGGGGTGGTCACTCGCTCCTGCCCGGAAGGGCTTAAAACAGCTCTTCGAGAGGGCTGTGGCAGAGGAAAAGCTGGCCTGACTGGGGGAAAACAGCCTCAGCTGTGGCCACGCCCCAGACAGACCCAGCTGACCCTACAAAGGCCAGGGAAGCCAGGAGCAAATACTATCTCTCTGCCTTTAGAGGGAGAAGGGCCTGGCTGCTAGGGAGTGTACCTGGGTACCTAAGGTGGAGCTGGGGAGCTCTGGCCTGGAAACCCCCCAGGCTGCAGGCCTAGGGTAAGGCCAAATGGGTACTGGGGTTGCAAAGGGGCAGCCCATGGGTAGGCAGAGGCAGCAGGTTCAAACCCCTTTGCCTGTGATGAGTGGTTGATACACTGCAGTCTGCCCCAGTGAATGGGGGCTAAGTGACGACTGGCAGTAGCCAAGACTGAGGTGAAGTGGGGATAGTGGGTGGGGATTCCCCTGGGAGGAGGAGACCCAGAACTGTGGGTTTACTGCCAGGGGGCAGCACCCCAGATAACAGGGCACCGGGTCCTGGGAGGGACACGGGGGGGCAGCGGTAAGGCGGATCACCAGCCTGCAGGGGGTGCTCCAGGATGCTGGAAGAGCTAATTCCCATGGACGACCAGCAGGAGGCGCCGCAGTGGTGAGTCTGCACGTTTACACTCTGCCACTGAATTGCCTTGTGACCTGGCACAAGCCCCTTTCCCCTATCTGTGCCTTGGTTTCCCCATTGGTTCCACAGGGATAATGATACCCACTTCCACAAATCCCAGTGAGCCCTCTGGCTGGGAAGCATGATAGAAGGGCAAGGTGTTATCAAGACATCATGGAGACTTTTCTCTAACACAAGCAGAAGTTACAGGGCCTGGTGCAGGAATCCCTGGGTGAGGTTCCCCAGCCTGTGTTAGAGGAGACCGGCCTAGATGGTCCGAATGGTTCCTCCTGGTTCTAGAATCTATGAATCCTCTCCGTGGGTCAGTCACTGGACGTGGACATTAATCCCTCATGACAGGTGTGTTGCACAGATGCCCCTGAAGCGTTAGGGGCAGGGCAGTACAGAATCCAGATCTGGCCCGTCGTCGGAGCCCTTGGGTTGTCGGGCACAACAGGAGCCTCCCAACCGGACTCTGGGGAGTGAAGGGCCCCGTGGCCTGGTTTGCAGCCCAGACTGAGGATGGGGGTGGGGACAGGCTTGTGCCAAGCACCATAGTCACTGCTGTGTTCATGGCGCTGGGAGCAGGAGGCCGGCAGCTGGCAGGCTGCAGGTGGCTGATGTAAACAGCCTTCTTTGCAGATAAACAACCAGCCCATGGAGGACGAGGAGAAACAGCATCTCTTTGTTTGTGCTGTTCTCTGAACTGGCTTCATCCCATCCCTGCCCCAGGAGCCTGCTTTGGGCCTCCACCCACAGTCCCAGCCTGTTTAACCAGGAGGCCCAACCTTGGGGCAAACAGCAGCCTCTCCTTGAGTCAGACTGGAGGGACCAGCTGGGAAATGGGGTTCATGGAGGGCAAAAGGGCTGGAGTCATCGGCAGGGTTAAATGCCCACAAGGGAGGAATGGTGAGCAGAGAACCCCACTGCTCAAGAGGGACCCAGCAGGCTGTGCATGGGTGAATAGGTTTTCCCCCCATCTGCCAGCTAGCAGCCAAACCCTGGAGGGGATTTAACCCATGGAGAACCTCCCTGCCTGATGGCCACGTGCACCATCTATGTGTGACCTTCTGTAACAGGGAGGGCTCAAACCGGGAGCCTTGTGAACTTGCTAGCAACAGAGCAACCCCCTTGCCCGCTGCTGAGCTTTCTGGACCCTTGCTCAGCTTCTCTTTGCATCCCAGGTTCACTGGATTCTAGTTTTATTTTATAGAGATGAGACCAAGAGCCGAACAGGACTGAAGCTGGGCAGAGCTTGGATCAGGATCCCCTTGGGCCCATCCCGTGGGCTCCAGCCATGTGTCGTTGGTGCATTTCCAGTGCTGCACAGTGAAACGCATCCCGCCCACAAGCAGCTGCGCCAGCTGCTGTGACACTCTGCCTGGTGAAATCTGCTCGCATTCCCCACTGCTTTGTGCCGATGTCATGGTTTCCTGGGGAGCATCCAGCTGTGCTATCCCACGTTTCCGACGCCTCTGCGGGTTCCCTTTGACACAAAGTCAGCTTCTCCGTTCACATCTTCCCCCACCCCTCAATACCACTCACAATACTGCACATGCTGGACTACGTGGTGCTGCACCTGCTCCTAGCCTGCCCATGATCCCTCCTGGCCCTCATTCCCCAGGATTGGGCACAGCTGCCACCTGTCCCACAAAAACCAGCCTAGTCCTGCTGCTTTGATCCCATTAGTGGCTGGGATGTTGGTGGAAGATGCTGCATCGACAGACTGACAAATGCTATCCTCTGATTAAATGCACATACCTCTGTACTGCCCCCAATCACTTAGAGATTGGGTGGGCCCTAAAGTGGGTGAGTTTATACCCCTTCCCAGCCTCTAGGTTATTACTGAAAATTTACTGTTGTGACTCTGGATGTTCATGTTATTCACATAAATGTCCAGTCCTTTTTTGGAATCCTGGTAAATTCTTGGCCACATCGATGTCTTGTGGCAGTTAGTTCCGCAGATGAACCTTTTGTCTGATAGGCCCGTATCCCTTTGTAAAACAGGCCGTGCAGTGATAAATGGTTTGCCTGAACAGAAGCACAGCTCAGCTGCATCTCGCAGCATCCAAAAACCTGAGGGCCAAATCTAGCCCTGGTGTAAACAGGAGTAACTCCCTGGGCTCAAACATCTGCTTTCACCACAGCTAGACTTGGCCCCTGATCTCTGTTAGGATCTGGGCAACTTCTTAAATGTTTGGCCCCTTGTCAGGGTCCCATAGAGTATTTCCTAAAGGCACCTAAGGTGATGGAGAGCACAATGTAGGCTGCATTTGACCAGTATCGCTGAGGACAGTCTAGAATTCGGACCTCTGGAGCCCTGGCAGCAGGCTGGGGACAGGGAGAGACAGCACAGTCTCTTCCGTCGGGCCAGCTTTGGTCTCACGGTGACCTATTGGGTCTGAGTGATCTGGGCAGAAATGGGGGAGCTCTGCCCCAAACTATTGGGGCTGAGGGATTTTGTGTGAGCCGTGATGGGGGAGCTGCCCCCTCCTCACATCCCCTTGGGTCTGCAGGATCCACTCCAGGCTCTGAGCAGGGAGCTGCCGCCCATCCTATGAGGATTAGAATGAAGACATTAGGAAAAACTTCCTGTCAGGATGGTTAAGCACTGGAATAAATTGCCCAGGGAGGCTGTGGAATCTTCATCACTGGAGATTTTTAAGAGTAGGTTGGACAAACACCTGTCAGGGATGATCTAGATAATACTTAGTCCTGCCATGAGTGCAGGGGACGGGACTAGATGACCTCCTGAGGTCCCTTGTAGTTCTGTGGTTCTATGAGGGGTCAAGATCATGAGCGAGGAGCTGCACCCCACCTACTGGGCTCTATCCGTGGCCGTTATCCCTTGCACACCAGTGAGGGGCTGGTGGAAGGAGTGCATTCCGCAGCCTTGACAGGGCTGCCTGCCCGTGGGAGGGTCCAGGCCGGCCAGCCGGCAGCCAAGCATGACTCAGCGGTAACGCCTTTGCAGAATGGCAGGAGGAGTGATGAGTGTGCCGGCTTTGCAGAGACCCTCTGCCCAGTCCCCTGATTGCCGCTCTGTCATCGTCCTGCAGCCGGGGCTGAGGGAAAGTGCTGGGTCACCGTTGGCTGGGGAGGACGCATGGTCCCTGTCAAGTTTGAGACATCCTCTGGGGGAACGGGGGAGGGATACCCCAGCAGCAGACGACATTAGGAGCCTCCTGCTGGATGCCTGTTTAGGAGGCGGCTTTCCCTGTTTGATAAGCCAAATATTTATCCTCTTGCCCCATCGCTCTGTCCTGCCCCAACAGTCTCCCCCAGCACACTGGGGATGGTCCCTGAGAGTACTAGTGGGAGAGGAGAGGAGAGGCAGGGCTGGGCTACATTGGCTATAAAGGGCTGCTGGACACAGACAGAACCTGTGGTTCTCTCTAGCTGCCAGCCTGTGCTGCCTAGTGTCACCACACCAGGGCCTCCCTAAGTCCTGGTCTGGGCTCAGCAGCTCTGGGAGGTGCACGGTGACTTTACTATAGGCCTGAGGACTGACCCACAAGTGACTGTGGGTGCTTCCATTCTGGGGCAGGGGCCCACCTTGAGACACCTTAAAGGGGCCCGGTTTTCAGAAAGTGCTGAGCACCCGCCCCCTGAAAATGTCTTTAAATCGTGAGTTCCTAACGCAAACCTTGTCCCCGAACCAAATGACTGCTCAGATCTGAGCCCGTTTCCAAACATCTCTGCTGCCCCTTTGTCTCAAAGGGGCAGAACCAGAACCCTGGCTCCAAAGACTCCTGGACTCCCACATGGTTTGCATCTGGCTCTGATCTGCTGCGAGGTGGGTCCTATTTATAGCTTTCCAGAGCTGGCACTCCCCGTGGGATTTAGATGACACAATGGGAAGCTGATCAGCCATGCAGTGGGAAATTCCCTGCAGCTCTAGAGCAGGGGGAGGGGGTTGTTGTGAGGTAGCAGTGGGCTCCCACTTTTCTGGGTGCTCTTTGCATTGGGAGCTCTTCCCTAGATGAAGGCTCCCTACTGTGCCACCTTGCATGCTTGGCAGTAGGGAAGGATGCCAGAAGGAAAGGTCAGGAGGCCCTGTGCTGTGCTGTGCTGTTAACCATCTCATCTCTGAGGAACTCCTGCTGCTGCTGCATGATGTTGGAACAGGCCGTTGGCAGGGCTCCCCGTGTTGGTGGATTCACATCAGTCTGGTGCAAACTTTCCTGCCAGCAGAAGCCGGTGGTTCAGATGCTCGTGGAATGTCAAAGCAGCCATGGGTGTGGAATTGTCTGCAGGTCCGAGTGCAATGAGGTTAGATGGAGGAAACCATAGGAGCTGGGCTATTGGCATTTGCAGTCTGAGTCCCCAGGCAAGCAGGTGGGTAATGCAAACCACTCCCCGTGAATATCCACTCGGACCTGCAGACAATTCCACACTCATGCCTGCTTCACCATTCTGTGAGCATCTGAGCCATCGATTTCTGCTAGACATGAAGGTTTGACTGATCTGAATGCACCAGCACAGGGAGCCCTGCCAGCTACACTCATCCAATCAGGGAGAAGATGCAAAACCATGTGACTTAGCTGGCCAATGTCTGCAAAACAACAGAGCTTGACTATTGGTGATCGATCCATGGAATAAAGATTTAAGGAGGCAGCCATGCGTTAAATTGCAGCCATGAGTGAATTGGAGGAAATTGCAGCTAGACCATGGATATCCTGCCAGAGAGGAAAGAAGCTATATTCAATGGCTTCGTTAGCCATTGCCATTAATAAACTTGGGTCTAATCCTGATTAACCTGGATCCATGAGGAGCAGAGAGGCCTTGGTACAGCTCATCAAAACCTCCACTGAGCCCCGGAGGAAGGAGGATTCTAGGGAGGTATTTTCCCCTCTGCTACACAGCACGGTGCCAAGGAACTGCTGTCATCGAGATACAGCAGACAGGAACCTGCAGAACCAAGACACGACTTCATCCCTCTATGATCAGGCTCCTAGCATTCTAGGAGGGGATTTCCAGCTGGTGGGGCGTGTGACTATTCAGTGGGCTGTGGGAGTTACCTCTGGCTCTGCCTATCTTGTTTCTGGAGGCCTCTCTTTACCAGCTCCCCTCTTGCACAGTCACCTCTCATCAAGGGTTTGCTTTTCCATGAATACATAATCCACTTTCTCCCAGCTCCGGAGAGAGACACACACAAACTCCTTTCCGCTGGAACACCCCTTCTAGCTTGAGCTTGCTCACCCCTTCCTTGGTTTTGTGAATGTGTTGGCTTGTCACCAGCTGTTCTGTTTAGAGCAGAGATGCCAAGACTGACAGATCTGAGAGATAAGAAAGGGCCAAACTGACTTGTCTGATTTCAAACAGTGGCCCTCTTTTGCCCCTGCTGTAATGAATCATCAAGGAAGGAAATTAACTAAGATCTCAGGCACTTTCTCCCTGAAAAATAGTCTACTCTGAGAAAGGCTGGGCTGGTTTTCAGGGATACGAATTCCTGAGATGAAGTTCGATGCTGATTGTTCCCGGTCTGAGACAATGCAACGGCTGACCAGCCAGGTGTCACACCTATCCTGGAGAGAAACTGGAATCTCTTCCCCCCAGCTCATTCTGCATCCGATGTGGATCTGCTTGCAGCTTTCCAGCAAGAATCCAGCCTGTCAGGTTATTTCAATGCTGCACATAATGCTCCCCAAAGACTGAAGCTGTTCTAACGTAACTACAGAGAAAGGTGTGCAATTGAGCCTGGAGCTGGACCAACTTCTGTCTGCATTCACATTGGTGTTAATGAGGAGTGTATCCCACCCTGGAGTCAATGGGGGCTCAAGGTGCTGAGCACCTCTGAAAATCAAGCCACTCAGGGCTTGGACCAAAGCCATCTGAAGTGAATGGCTGACCAATGGGAGGCAGTGTGATGTAGTGGTTAGGGCACTAGCTTGTGAGATAGGAGACATGAGTTCTATTCCTGGCTCTCCCTCTGACCTGGGGCAAGTCATAAGAATGGCCCTACTGGGTCAGACCAAAGGTCCATCTATCCCAGTATCCTGTCTTCTGACAGCAGCCAATGCCACGTGCATCAGAGGGAACGCACCTCATGCTCACATTGCACATCTGACAGAGATCTTCCATTTTGCATACATGCCTTTGCACACCCAGCTCCATGACTATGCACTGGTTAAATCTATTCCCTGGGGCCCTCTGACCCTTGGAAGGGACAGGTAAGCCAGCACCAGCTGTGCATGGGTTTCCATGGGAGCTCTAACTCGGTTTCCTGCCAGAGGATATCAAAGAAGTGGTGGATGGAAGAGGGTGGGAAAGGGTTCATTTGAAAACCAGAAGGTGCTACATGCCTGAAGAATACTGACTTCAAAGGGCTTTGGATCAGGTCTTGTGTGAGCACAACATAGGGTAAGGTCCATATCTTGTGCATATAGACTGAGGCTACGTTTACACTTACCGCGCGGGTCGACACGGTGAGTTCGACTTTTCGGAGTTCGAACTATCGCGTCTGATCTAGACGCGATAGTTCGAACTCCGGAAGCGCCGCGGTCGACTCCGGTACTCCACCTCGGCAGAAGGAGTTGGCGGAGTCGACCTTGGAGCCGCGGAGTTCGGTTCCGCCGCGTCTGGACGGGTGAGTTTTTCGAATTAGGGTAGTTCGAATTCAGCTACGCTATTCACGTAGCTGAATTTGCGTACCCTAATTCGACCCCCGCCCGTAGTGTAGACCTGGCCTTAGAGAACTCACTCTTTCTCCCAGCTTCACTGATGCCTCCCCAGGAAAGCCAATGGATGGAGAACTGTGCTGGCAAATTGAATCATACTGAAGGCCCAGTTGCAGTGTGAAGTTACATGTTCAGATGATGCTGAATTCTGGGAGGAGATAGAAGGGTTGAAGAGGAACGCCCAGAGCTCAGTTGCAAAGCCATCGGCTTCAACCTCAGTGCTGACAGAAAGCCGGGCAGGCACAACAAACCCCACGTCCTTTGCAGGGGCGGCTCTAGAAAATAGGCTGCCCGAAGCAGCCGTGCGCAGCGCCGCCCCTTTCCCGGTCCCGCGGCCGGTCCCCTCTTCGCGCGGCTCCGGCTGAGCTCCCGCAGGCATGCCTGCGGGAGCTCAACTGGAGCCGCGGGAAGAGGGGACCCGCCGCAGTCATGCCTGCGGCAGGTCCGCTCGTCCCGGGCTCCGGTGGACCTCCCGCAGGCATGACTGCGGGAGGTCCGCCGGAGCCAAATGCCGCCCCCCCGGGAAAGGGCCGCCCCACGCGCCTGCTTGGCGCGCTGGGGTCTAGAGCCGGCCCTGGTCCTTTGGACAGTTGTGGGACAGGGAGCTGCAGAGCTGGTGAAGGGCCCTGGCCTAGACAATGAAGGGCAGGCAATTGAGGAGCACCAGGAATGTCAGAGTAAACAAAGCCAGTGCAGGAGCATGCCAAGGTAGGGACACAGCAGGCAGATGAGGCAACGCCCTGGTGGGATTGTGCTCCCGGTATAAATCAGTGTCACTTCAGTGCAAAATGTTATTCTCATCCAATCAGGGATCACAAACGTGCCATATGCGCTAGGTGTTCTGGCAAAACTATCCCGCGCCGATCAGCGGTTGGCGATTGAATGCTCACATAAGCTGCTCGCACGCAGCCTATAACAACAAACGCTCAGTGGCAAGTGTCCAGCAAATATCACGTACGGCAAATAAACACAAGACACTCCCATACTGCCACTGCGGGAGGTAAGTATTATCATCAGCGCCGTTTTACAGATGAGGAACGCAGCACACAGGATCTTGCCTAAGGACCCCCCCCTGTGAGTCAGAGGTGAGATGAGGCCCAAGGTCTCCTGACTCCTAGTCTTATGTTCTAACCATTAGACCATGCTGTTTCCTAGAAATGTGAATGAGGCGCCTTCTGCATTTCCGATGACTGAATTTGAACTGGCCTACGCCATTCACACTGTGAAGATGCCACCCTATTATAAGACATTCCCCATGGCCCATGAACTTGAGGTATTACAGAACACTGACATGTCATATACACAAACCACATTTTTATTGTTATTAGTTTCATTTCCTCTCCTCAGGGTTCCTGCCTATGGTCGCGGAGGCTAATTTTGTGTTTTGTTTTTTTTTAATATTCCCACTACCAGTCCAAGAGGAAGTACAAACATATATGCAAATACAAAGCGGGAGGTATTTATAGAAAGGAGCCTAAATCCCAGGTTTGGATCTAGATTCTGATCTGGAAATGAACTTTGTGTCTGGTCACCTCCCCTCACCATGAAATTTGGGGAAGTTCAAATCCCAGTCTGCCCTGCAGCTCAAGGTGAGCTCCGCAGACGAATATCAATTTTATGATCATTAGTAATAACTCAGGAGCATTTGGTATCCAGTACTCAGCTGCTTCTCCATCAGCTACTCCCTTGGGCCTTCCTGAAATGGTTAATGTGTTGACATTTTTACATCTGATGTGGACGGGAGGAGACGATCAGGAGTCGGTTTGTGCAGGTTGGCAGATCCTGGAGCAAACCCAGAAGTGCCAGCCAAAAGAATAGCGTTGGCTTCTCTTCAGTGAGTGGTATGAGCCTGCAGGTGGATGATCAGATATAACACAGTGCAGGGACTTCCTCCACTTTGCCCTAAATAGCCTGCAGCATAATGTATACACAACAGGTAGCTCACCACATGACTTTGGACATGAATCTTCCAACTACTTAAAAGGAAACAACTTGGAGAAATTAAAGAAATAGGGCCAGATCCTCAGAAAAAGTCAGCTTCATTCGGTGGACACATGGGCAAATGAGTCCACAAGACTAGCATGAGCATGTAGGGACAAAATGAGAAAGGCTAAGGCACAAAAAGAGTTACCCCTAGCAAGATTATATAAATACAGAAGGAACAAGAGACTGATAAAGGAAAGTGGAGATCCTCTACTTAGCAGAGAAGGAAACCTAATAACAGATGAGATCAAGAAGGCTGAGATGTTTAATGTCTATTTCGCTTGTCTTCACTGACCAGATACTTGACACAATTAAAACAAACAAGGGGGAAGGAATGCAATATTTAGATGTATTCAAGTGGCAGGGCCTGATGAAATTCCTCTTCGAGAAACTAGCTGAAGCAATCTCAGAACTGCTGGCGATTGTTTTCAAGAACTTATAAGGGATGGGAGAGAACTGGAGAAGGGCAAACATAGAAACTATCTTTAAAAAGGGGAACAAAGCAGACCTAGGGAATTAGTCAGCCCAGCTCTGATACCTGGAAAGATATTAAAACAAATTGTTGAACGATCAATTTGTAAGCACCTAGAGGATTACAGGGTTATAAGTACTATCCGATATGGATTTGTCAAGAACAAATCATGTTAAACCAACCTAATTTCCTTCTTTGACAGGGTTACTGGCCTCCTGAATGGGGGGGGGAAGTGGTAGATGTGATGTATTTTGCTTTTATTAAGGTTTTTGACACAGTCCCACGTGACGTTCTCGTAAGAAAACTAGGGAAATGTAGTCTAGATTAAATTACTGTAAGGCAGGGGTGAAAAACTGATTGCAAGACTGTACTCAAAGAGTAGTTATCAATGGGTTTGCTGTCAAACTGGGAGGATATATCCTGAAGGGTTTCACAGGGGTCTGTCCTGGGTCTGGTATTATGCAATGTTTTCATTAATGATTCCAGTACTGGAGAGGAGAGCATGCTTATAACATTTGCAGGTGACACTAAGCTGAGAGGCTTACTAGCACTTTGGAGGAGAGGGTTAGAATTCGAAACAACCTTGACAAAGGATCTGAAATCAACAAGATGAAAGTCAATAAAAACAACGTACTGCACTGAGGACAAAAAAAAATCAAATGCACAAATATAAAATGGGGGATAATGGGCTCGGCAGCAGTACTGCAAAAAAGGATCTGGGGGTTACTGTAGGTCACTAATTGAATGAATCAACAATGTGATGCAGTTGCAAGAAAGGCTGCTATCCTAGTGTGTGTTAACAGGAGTGTTGTATGTAAAACACAGGAGATTATTGTTCAGCTCTAGTTGGCACTAGTGAGGCCTCAGCTGGAGTGTTGTGTGTAGTTTCGGACACCAGACTTTAAGAAAGATGTAGACGCATTGGAGAGAGACCAGAGGAGAGCAACAAGATAAACATTTTAGAAAACCTGACTTAGGAGGAAGGGTTAAAAATGGGCACATTCAGTGTTGAGAAAAGAAGTCTGAAGAGGGACTAAGGGCTGTTGTAAAGAGGACAGTGATCACTTGTTCTCCTGAAGGTAGGCCAAGAAGTAATGGGCTCAGTGCCGTAACAAGGGCAAGGCGAGTGAGGCACTTCCCTTGGGCATGCAAAGTGGAGGGGTGCAGCTCTACCGCGATTGGCGGCACTTCAGTGGCACTTCTTCGGCGCCGCCACTTCTTCGGCGGCGGATCCTTCTCTCCAAGAGGGACTCGGAGACTTGCTGCCGAAAAATGAATGAAGTGGCGATGGCAATTCAGTGGCAGGTCCTTCCCGCCAACAGGGACTCAGGGACCCGCCACCGAAGTGCCCCGGAGACCCGCGGTGGGGGACCCCTCCTGCCGAATTACCACCGAAGCAGGACCCGCTGCCAAAGTGCAGCCGGGT
Source organism: Mauremys mutica (assembly GCF_020497125.1). NCBI lineage: Eukaryota > Metazoa > Chordata > Testudines > Geoemydidae > Mauremys > Mauremys mutica. The sequence continues at coordinate 130,764,624 of NC_059075.1, forward strand.
CTTCGGTGGTAATTTGGTGGGGGGGGGGGCCGCCGCGGGTCTCCGGGGCACTTCGGTGGTGGGTCCTGTAACGGAAGGGCCCCCCGCTACCGAAATTACTGCCGAAGACCCGGCTGCACTTCAGCGGCAGGTCCCGCTTCGGCGGTAATTCGCCGGCGGGGGGTCCTTCCGCCCCAGGGCGGAATGACCCCCTGCCAGCAAAGACCGGGAGTGGAGGAAGCTCCGGGGTCCTGGGCCCCACAAGAGTTTTCCGGGGGCCCCGGAGCGAGTGAAGGACCCCGCTCCAGGGGCCCCAAAAAACTCTCGTGGGGGCTCCTGAGAGGCCCGGGGCAAATTGCCCGTCTTGCTCCCCCCTCTGGGTGGCCCTGCATGACCCCAGCTGAGGATCTGGTTCCTAGGCTATACAAATGGTTCCCTTTCTCAGTGGTTTGAGCATTGGCTTGCTAAACCCAGGGTTGTGAGTTCAATCCTTGAGGAGGCCACTTAGGGATCTGGGGCAAAAAATTGGTCTGGCAGGGGGCTGGACTCTATGACCTTTCGAGGTCCCTTCCAGTTCTAGGAGATTGGTATATCTCCAATTATTACCTTTATTACCTTTGGACACCACCCCTCCCACTACCACTCTGCCGCTCCCTTGGTGTCAGCTGAGTTCTGTCCCTATGATGTTACCCTGTGAATTAAAGAAAACAGATGTGATCAGATTACTGAATGGAAAAACTTGACCTTCTGGTTTGGGTTTTTTTCCCCCTCATGGTTCCTATTTTTAATATAATGACACTGAGCCCTGAAGAAGAATTTATTCAGAATCTCTCTGACTCAGCCTGGGGCAGTTGTTAAAACCAGTGCTCATGCCAAGTGTTGGGGGTCATGGAACCAACCCAAACACACCCCAAGTCTCACACAGTTCTGCCTTCCAATTCCAGCCCTGGGAACAAAACAACACATGGGAATAAGACATGCATGTATGTAGGGATATTAAAGAAGGTTTATATTAGACATGATTTATATGAAAAATGATTTATTGTTAGAAATGATTTATTGTTAAATGATACTTTATAACTGAAGGTTTATATTAGAAGTAAATGGGATTCCCAACATTTAGCCTCTAACCTGCAAGCCACCAGCTGTGTCTGTGTGAAGCCTGCTCAAAGAAATACTTTGTATAAAACTTGTTAAACATTAATTAACTCTAAGTAAGCCAAAACAGTAGCTGTTATAGTATATAGATAAAGACCCCCACCCTCTGTACGTTTTCATCTCACTTTATTTTTGGTTGTTAAAAGACAGGGAGACTCACATAAATTGGTAACACCCCAAAAGGTAAAAAGACAGTGAAATAGATGTGATTAAGATAGAGAATGCATGTGAATGAGTGCCTAGTTTAAATAATGAATGAATGGTTAGGGAGTTACCAGCCTGAAGAATTTAGTGTTGGCCGAAGGTGTCAAGTGGGATCAACCAGATGACCCCCAGAGGGCAAACTGGAATCCACCCCACCACACCTCAAAGGAAGGAAAAACAGACATCTGATAACATGGAGCCAACCACCTGCTGATTGATTTAGCAACAGCAGAATGAAGCAACTCTCATGGACTGACATAGGAATAAATTCCTATAAAACTGGACTCTGAAGACTGAGGACTTTGAGTCTATGGTTCTGCTGCCAGCCTCCAGGAGCATCAGGTGCACCTGACCCAGACTCAGCTCCATTCTTGTGTACAGGATACCTGGCCAGTATTCTGTCACAAGCAACTTCAGGCTGGTAACTATAATATCTATACAGAACTTGTATAAATGATTGTATGAATGAATATATATATATAAGTAATCATAGGAATAAGTAGCCAAACAATGTTGTTTACTGTTATCTTTTGTTTTATTATGGTATTTACAATAAATGTGACAAATGTCTTGTCCCCTTTAATAAGATCCTGCTAGTTTTTATTGGTATAACATGTATATTGTATATGTATGTGGATGCATGCCCACGAACACAGGTCCACATACATTGTGCACATAGAAGTACATTTTCACACTGACATGCTCACACCTTTGCATGCCTTATCCATGTTTACACACAAAATACACACACACACAAGCACGGTCCCACACAGATGCAAATGAACACAGATGAACAACGCACATGCAGATGCCCTGGCACGCGCACAGACATATGGAGATACACAGACATTCCTTGTGTACGCAGCCATTAATAGACAGGCATCAGCACATATGCACCTATAGACACATATCACATCCGTAGACATACCTGCACGTAGATACACAAACACATCGGCTTGCACACCCACATACATAGATGCCCGTGATCAGATATACACACACTTGAACAAATTTGATAGAAGCTGGGAATGGGCAATATGGGGTAATCACTCGATGATTACCTGTTCTAATCAATCCCTCTGGGGCACCTGGCATTGGCCACTGTCGGAAGACAGGATACTGAGCTAGATGGTCCTTTGGTCTGAGGCAGTATGTACTATCGGTATGACAAGGGACTATTATAAACAGACACATTAATTTCCCTAAAGTACTCATCAGACCTTTAAGCTAACTCCTGCCTTTGTTCTTGGCCTAAGACAGTTTCCTCGAAGCATGTGGTTTATGGGAAATCTTGGCAATGCAATTAATTTCTCCCACCTCAGGCAGTGAGAGTCAATAAAGTCAGTTTCATTTTTTCTTATGGTCCATTCCATTTTGTGGTATTCACGACTCTTTGAGCTGCAAGTCAGCGAAGACATTTCCTTCCTTACAAACTGCTGTTTCCAACAAGCTTTTTAAAGAACAGAGTAATAGAAAGATGGTTTCTATTGTTCTTAAAAACCACCTGTGTGTTAAACCAGATTCGGTCTGACAGGTGACAATGTTCCTCTACTACTCGAGCAAGTCTCTACCCTAGGACTGTAACAGAAGCTTTCTGTGATATTTGTGCATGATGTCATAGATCCATGCTCACTGATATTTCACACATATCCTATGCACATTCCAATGCGGACACATGCTCTCACACCCCCACACCTGCCAAATAGACATGATCATTCACATGCACATTGCACACACATACATATATGCACACGTCTCTCACACAGAGACACATGGAAACTCATAGACGTATGCCTATGCTCATGCCAATGCAGTATTTTTGGACTGAAACTGACCTGTGCTCACTAAGGGTATGGCTACATGGCAAAAAAAGTCCAAACTCCAGCAGTGAGTCTCAGAGCCCAGGTCAACTGTCTCAGGCTCACACAACAGGGCTAACAATAGATGTGTAGATGTCCCTGCTCTGAAACCCAGCAAGAGGTGAGGGCTCTCAAAACCCAGGCTGCAGCCCATGTGGGAACATCTATAAGCTGTATTTTAGCCCTGTAGCCCGAATCAGTTGACCTGAGCACTGAGGTTCTCTAACCACCCTTTTTTTTTAAATTTGCAGTGTGCAGATGAATCTGAAAACCAGGCCTAGACTTCAGACTTTGGCTGGCATAGTAACGTTGGCCAGTGGTGTGATGTTTTGATGGCATTTTTATATAGACCATAGCCCTAGTCTAGACACTGTTGTAACAGCATAAAAGGGCTTTCCCCAGTACAGTAGAACCTTAGAGTTACAAACACCAGAGTTACGAACTGACCAGTCAACCACACAGCTCACTGGGAACCGGGAGTACACGCTCAGGCAGCAGCAGAGATAAACATGGAGGAGGTGGGGAGGAAGGGGAATATAGTACAGGCCTGGGTTACCAGTGTGTTAAATGTAAACTACTAAAAAAACAAGGGAAAGCAGCATTTTGCTTTTGCACGGTGACATTTCAAAGCTGTATTACATCAATGTTCAGTTGTGAACTTTTGAAGGAACCGCCAGAACGTTTTGTACAGAGTTGTGAAGGTTTCAGAGTCACGAACAACCTCCACTCCCCAGGTGCTGGTAACTCTGAAGTTCGACGGGATAGCTTATTTCCTCTGGGGAAGTGGGGCGAGCTATAGGGACCAAAGCCCTCTTCTGCTGGTACAAACTACAGCTACACTATGCCCCTAACCCCTGCACCCCGCTTCCTGTGCCCACGTCGGGAAACTGACCTGGATGCACAGAGCAGCTGGCCTTGCTGCTCCTTCCCCACCCACACCCCCACTGTTCCTCCATGCCCCCCTAGGGACTGTGAGGGGGGAGCTGGGAGCAACACCAGCTTAACTCTCCCTGCATCCAGGTCACTTTCCCCACCTGGGCTGTGTAAGGGGAGGGCAGGAGAGCAGCAGCTCCTGATGCCTCCCAGCCAGGGGCGGCTCCAGGCCCCAGCACGCCAAGCGCGTGCTTGGGGCGGCATGCCGCGGGGGGAGCTCTCTGGTCGCCGGGAGGGCGGCAGATGGCTCCAGTGGACCTCCTGCAGGCATCGGCAGAGCGCCCCCCACGGCATGCCGCGGTGCTTGGGGCGGCGAAATGTCTAGAGTCGTCCCTGCTCCCAGCACAGCCCAGGTGGGGAAAGTGACCTGGATGCCTGGAGTGCTTGGTGTCTCTCCTCGCTCCCCCCATCACAGTCCACTACAGGGACCTAGAGGAACATTAAGGGAGGGAGGGTGTGAGCAGTATCTGTGCATCACCCCCACCCCATGTTCCTCTGCCAGGAGGAAGCAGGGAGAAATCTGCCCCCACCCCCATGCAGCGCTCCCCTGCCAGCCGGGAGCAGTTTCTGACTCTACACCGTTGCCCCCTGGGCGGTCGCCCAGCGGCCCACCCCCTAAGGCTGGCCCTGCTGGGGTAGGGTGACCAGGTGTCCTGATTTTATAGGGACAGTCCTGATATTTGCGGCTTTGTCTTGTATAGGCATCAATTACCCTCCCACCGCCTGCCCTGATTTTTCACACTTGCTATCTGGTCACCCTATGCTGGGGGCACACTTCACTCCAGGCTAGCAGCAGGGCTCAGAGGGCTTCAGGCCCTGCTCCTCGCCTGCACTGCGTGGGGCAAAGCAGCCTTCAGGCTCCCAACCCCTTTCTGAGGCTTGGCACTTCCAGGCCCCGCGTGGGGAGGGGCAGGGAATTCCTACCAGGCGGGGACCGCCCCCGGGGCAGCGGGGGAGGGGGGTGAGGCACGCTGCAAGGTGAAGCAGCTCGCCCTGCCATTCCCATTCCGGCCCCCACGAGCGGAAACAAAAGCCCGGGCCTGGGAGCGCGCTGCCAAAGCTGGCCCGCCGCCAGGGTGATTTCTCATAAACCACATGCTCCGGAGCGGCAGTATAAGGGGCGAGCCCAGGAGAAGGGAGGCAGGAGACAGCCACCTCCTCCTCTCGGCGCTGCGCGAAGTGCAACTTCCTCCCAGCTCCCCGGGGCAGCCGCGATGACTGCAGCGCCCAGCGCCGCGCTCCCCGAGCCCCGCGCCGAGGAGGTGGAAGCCCCGCGGGCGGCGGTCCCCATGCCCCGGCTCGGCCCCAAGGTAGGGGCGCTGTGCGCGCAACGCAAGGGACCCGCTGCCCGGCTCCGCGGCGAGCCGTCTGCGCTGGGAGATCTGCGCTGCAGCTGGCGGCGGCACGTGTTGCTTTTCTGCGCTCCCTGCTCTGCCTTCGCTGCTGCTTCTTCCCCCGCCGGCCCTGGGGCTGGCTCGCCGCGCTCTCTGCGCGCCCCTCCGCAGGCCCGGCTGCGCTCCCGTCATTCGGCCGCGCTTTGCTGACAGCCCCGGCGCAGCTACGCAGCCTGCAAAAAGCCTGGGATGCACCAAGGGCGTTAGGCGCCTCGCTCCAGTCCGCTAAAGTATTGAAGCGCCTAAGTCCCTTTGTGACGCCCGCCTCATCGTGTGCTGCTGTTATGAGCGATTCTGGTCATTTGGTCCCGTTTTGGTTTTGTAAGGACGGTCCTGGCTGGCTGAGTGCAATCCTGCAGGAGCAAACTCAGAGCAGCTCTCTCTGCCTTCGCCCGACACTCCTTCTTTTTGCCCTTTTCTTGCTCCTTCGCTCTGCTGGGCTTTGCCTTTGGATGGAGACAACAGGTCCTCTCCCGTGTGCGCTCTCCCTGTTGCACTGTGTGCTGGCAGGGCAGGGGCTAGAAGCGAGGTTAGAGCAAATTTTCCTCTGTGCCTTGTTTTGTAAAATGCACCGGGGACTAAGCCAAGACAGAGCTCTTCATACCAGGGAGCGGGAGCGGGTGCACGCAGGGGCATGCCCAGAGCCAGGAAGACTGTGCAGCACTCCTTGTCACCTGCCTGGGAAGCTTGTCACGGCCTGGGCCTCACAAGGAGCTTGGGGATGGTTTGGAGAGAACGCGTCCCAGAGGACTGTGTTTGACCCCTTTGAGTGGGCTGCTTGCCTGGGATCCCCTCAGCCTGTTGGAACATAGCGCTAAAGACCAAGTCTATCTATCTAGCTAACTAACTAACTATCCTTGGATACTGTCCTAGGATACTGATTCATCAAACGATCTAGCTAGCTAGCTAGATCAGAATACTAAGATCTAGGAGGATTGATAGGTAGCTAACTAGAACAGTATACTAAATGTCCATCTGTCTGTTTATCTATGCTCTTAGGTCTTCGTATTCTGATCAATCTAGACTGGTATATTAAAATCTAGGAGGATCAATAAGTAGTTAGCTAGCTAGATAAGTATTTTAAGATCTAGTCGGACAGTTAGCAAGATAGGATTCCAATCGGTCAATTGATCTATCTATCTAACTAACTCTCTTCCTAGATCTTAATGTATTTAGCTAGCTAGCTACAAATCCATCCTCCTAGATCTTAGTATATTGATCTAGCTAGTTAGCTAGCTAGATTAATTAATCGGTATTCTAAGATCTAGGAGGATAGTTAGCTAGACAAATATATCTTAGTATTCTCATCTGTCTACCTAGATCTTAGATCAATCAGTATACTATGATCTCTATATCTATCCCCATACACCACATCAACCTATCCCCATAACCACATCTCTCTCTCATTATTATTATTATACAGTACATAGATTGGATGGCTATTTTCCACTTCTCTCATTTACCTATCCATTTATATCCCATTGGTTTCAAGGGAGTCACACTAGGGTTGCCCTGTGTTTTCCCTGTAGCCCTTGGAAGTTGGAGTGCCCTGGCTGAGAAATCCTCTGCCATGTCCTTCAAGAGCACGGCCAGGATCACTCCTGACAGCATGTGGATCACAGTGCAGGAGGTCCGATGCCCTGCTTGGAGACGGCATTGCTGTACCGTTCTGGGCCTGTTCCTAAGCCCACTGGAGTTAATGGAAGGGTCCATGGATCCAGCTCCCTGAAAACATTGGAGTTCCAGGGCAGGAGGTTACAGCTAATGCCATAGGACCATAAGAACGGCCCTCTAGCCCAGGATCCTGTGTCAAACTGTGACACACACCAGCTGCTTCAGAGGAACATGCAAGGAACCCTCCACTCCTGGGTTAACCTTCCCCTGGGAATGTTTCCTCCTGACCCCAGTCGGTTCGAGGGTGGTTGTGCCATGTAGCAGGCAGGTTTATAGCCCTTCCCAGCCTCTTGGTTATTTCTTTAGCATTTGCCTTTGTGAGTCTGGGTGTTCTTGTTATCCACATAAATGTCCAATTCCTTTTGGAATCCTGCTAAGATTCTGGCCTCTCTGCTCCATTGTGGCAATGAGTTCCACAGGCTAACTGCATTGTGTGTAAAAGAGTTCATGGCGTTAACGCCTAGCCTCAGCTTACACGGAGAGACATGACTCGGTGATGGGGCAATGTGAAAGGAGGTGCAAAGAGAAGCTCAAGGCTGGGGCAGAGGGGCAGTGAGGGGTCCTGGAAAGGGAGGACACATTTGCAGCTGGCTCTGAGATGGATGGATTTGAGGAGGTCAATGAATTAAGATTCTTCTCAGGAGAGGAGAAAAGGAAGGGAGAGACTGCAGGGACGAGTGAGAGCTGGGGGGGCGCTGGGAAAGAGAGCTGGAGGAGATGAGAAAAGGGGGTGCAGAAGAGGGGTTGGAGGAGGGAGGAAGAAGGGGTGCAATCGTTGGGAGGTGGAGCATGAGAGGGGGGTGAGAAAAGGCGCCTGAGGATGCAAAGAGCAATGGAGAGAGTGGGAAGTGATGGATAAGTGATGGGGCGGTGGAGACAGGACGAGATAGCGACTGGTGGAGGCACAGGTGGCAGCAGCCACGGTTTCCTGCTCTGCACGGAGGAGTTGTACACACTTGCGTCTGTCAGCAGCCTGGCTCTGAGAGAGCAGCTCAGCTGGCCCCCGGGAGAGCAGGGCTGGGGAATTCCCAGCAGGGGCGGCTCAGCTGACCTGCTCCTCTAATAAAAGCAGACCTGGAGGGGGAGAGAGCGGGGAGGGGAGAAGTGTTCACAGACTGAACGCTTGGGTGCCCACTAAAAAGGATTCATGGCCCGAGCTACTGGCACAGCAACTCAGGCAGATCAGTACAGCTTTTACCCTTCCAGTGGAGTGCCACACAATGCCCGCCTACCATGCCATGCCCGCAGTGCCCATGTCTCTTAGCCATCTCTGCATTGCTAATGGTGCTAACTCCAGAGGGAGAGAAAGATTTGTATGGCAGAGAGACAGACAAACCAGGCAGTTCCTCGGGACGTGCCATAGATCGGGAATCCATAGGGCTCTCCATGGGGGCTGGCAGCATCATTCTACGTCCACTGACTGGCACAAAGAGATCCACAGCAAAGGCTTCAGAGTAGCAGTCGTGTTAGTCTGTATCTGCAAAAAGAACAGGAGTACTTGTGGCACCTTAGAGACTAACAAATTTATTTGAGCATAAGCTTTTGAAGGCAAGGGGATAGCCACAGGATCAGCGCTGGGATACTGCCCTGGAGCCTGCTAGCCATAGGGGCAGCAGGAAGCCCAGGGACATGGATTCTCTGATGGCAGATGTTCCTGACAACTTCTCCCTTCCTCAGGCATGCCCAGTCTCCTGCACCCTGCTGACTTTCTTCCTCCTCACCGCCTGCAGCATCTGTGAAACGGAGCAGAAAGGCTACTGTGAGAATATCATCACCAAAAGGCACCTGGATAAGCTGCAGGAGCTGGTAAGTATCATGCCCAGCCAGCATGGCTGGTGGGATGGGATCTAGAACATTAGAGGGTGAGGCTGGGGCCTGGTTCTAGCCAGGTGTCCATGCGATGCGAGTGCGTGGTGTCCTTAAGGTCCACACTCGACAAGACCAATGCCTCTGCCAGGTGAGAACGGTACCTGCCGAGTTTGATGCCTGAGCCAGGTAGTCATGCCATGGACTCTAGAGTGACTCTAGTGGGCCAGATTAGCTGGGGCAGCAGATCCGACTAGCCCCTGCCCCAGGTGAGATCAGTGTTTGTGCCCCACATGAATGAGACCGATGATAGGTCATCCAGAAGTAAAGCACCCACACGGAGCAAAAAATCCAGGGGAGAGACCTATCAGAACAAAGGGGGAGGTGGGCAGTGGTGATAGCTGCGGAAAACAGTCTCTCCTGGACGGCCTCTCTGCTCACTGGCATAGATTGGGATTTGCTGTTGATGCGCATTAGCTCCAGTGTAGAGGATGGGCTGGATCACTGGGATGGGGATGTGAGCCTGCAGTCACTGGAAGGGAAGGAGTGAGGATGGAAGAGAAAGGGAAGGCGAATGTGGGAGAGATTGCAGAAGTAAGGAAAGAGAAGGATAGACAGGAGACAGATGTAGATATCTACCCATTTGTCATCAGCTGGAGGATAGATAAAATGTTGGAGTGGGGTAGGAATGCCTTTCTACCCGCATAAAACCCTACTGACACAGTTTGCAGGGTTATGGGTTGTGTGTAGGTGCATTCCAAGCTGTGCTGATTGCAGGCTGGTCCTTTAAGTCTGGGATCTCCTGTAGCTCCAGCCCCACATTCCTCTCTTCTGCATTGGAAGGGAGAGGGAGACTTTCTAGCCCTTCCTTGAAATGAACCCTGGCTCAGTCCGGATTGCGAACCTTGTGAGCATTTAGGAGGAGGATGGAGCGCTTGAGATCTGCAGCTGCCGAAGGGTTAACCTTGGGAATCTGGCAGTCCCCTGGCAGGATTAGTTGCAAAGGGACTGACCCAGGAACCTTCCTGGTCTTCCAGTACTGGGAGGAATTCCCCAGCCTTGTTTCTTGCACAGCTGCTGCACAGGTTAACGGCTGAATACTGGTGGATGCTGCCAGGGCATCAGTGGCTGAAGGCAAGTACAAAGAGGGCACACAGGGCCAGTCAGGGTTTGGCAGGCACAGTTTTTTCTCCTCGGATCACAAATAAGTTGTGAGTGGATCCAGCTGATTCGGGGTCAGAAATCAAAGGAAATTCCTGCGATGGCTCCAGCTCCCCCTCCTGATTCTCCCTGGCTGCTGCAGCGGATGTCCTTAAATTAAGTTAAAAATTATTTAGACAAATTAGATGTTTTCAAGTCATCAGGGCCTGATGAAATGCTTCTGAAAATACTCAAGGAGCTGACTGAGCCATTAGCAATTATCTTTGAAAAGTCATGGAAGACGGGAGAGATTCCAGAAGACTGGAAAAGGGCAAATATAGTGCCAGTCTATACGAAGGGAAATAAGGACAACCTGGGGAATTACAGACTAGTCAGCTTAACTTCTGTATCCCGAAAGGTAATGGAGAAAATAATTAAGCAATCAATTTGCAGACACCTAGAAGATAACAAGGTGATAAATAAGTCAGCATGGCTTTGTCAAGAACAAATCATGTCAAACCAACCTGATAGCTTTCTTTGAAAGGGTAACAAGCCTTGTGGCTAGGGAGGAAGTGGTAGACGTGGTATATCTCAACTTTAGTAAAGCTTTTGATAATGTCTTGCATGACCTTCTCATACACAAACTAGGGAAATGCAACCTAGATGCAAAACTGGGTTGGGTGCAAAACTGGTTGGAAAAACATTCCTAGAGAGTAGTTATCAGTGTTTTATAGTCATTCTGGAAGGGCATATCGAGTGGGGTCCTGGAGGGATCAGTTCTGGGTCAGGTTCTGATCAATATCTTCATCAATGATTTAGACTATGGCATAGAGAGCACGCTTATAAAGTTTGCAGATGATACCAAGCTGGGAGGGTTGCAAATGCTTTGGAGGATGGGATTAAAATTCAAAATGATCTGGACAAACTGGAGAAATGGTCTGAAGTAAATAGGATGGAATTCAATAAGGACAAATGCAAAGTACTCCACTTAGGAAGGAACAATCGGCTGCACACATACAAAATGGGCAATGATTGCCTAGGAACGGATACTGCTGAAAGGGTTCTGGGGGTCATAGTGGATCATAAGCTAAATATGAGTCAACATTGTAACACTGTTGCAAAAAAACCCAAACATCATTCTGGGATGTATTTGCATGAGTATTGTAAGCAAGACACAAGAAGTAATTTTTCCGCTCTACTCCACGCTGATTAGGTCTCAACTGGAGTATTGTGTCCAGTTCTGGGTGCCACATTTCAGAAAAGATGTGGCCAAATTGGAGAAAGTCCAGAGAAGAGCAACAAAAATGATTAAAGGTCTAGAGAACATAAGCTGTGAGGGAAGATTGAAAAAATTGGGTTTGTTTATTCTGGCAAAGAGAAGTCTGAGAGGAGACATGAGAACAGCTTTCAAGTACATAAAAGGTTGTTACAAGGAGGAGGGAGAAGAATTGTTCTTAATCCCTGAGGATAGGACAAGAAGCAATGGGCTTAAATTGCAGCAAGGGCGGTTTAGGTGGGACATTAGGAAAAACTTCCTAACTGCCAGCGTGGTTAAGCACTGGAATAAATTGCCTAGGGAGGTTGTAGAATCTCTGTCATTGGAGATTTTTAAGAGCAGGTTGGACAACCACCTGTCAACAATGGTCTAGATAATACTTAGCCCTGCCTTGAGTGCAGGAAACTGGACTAGATGACCTCTCCAGGTCCCTTCCAGTGCTACGATTCTGTGTCCTTATTAATTACCCAGGGTCCTGTTTAGATCTCACTTACACTGTCATCACTTTATGAGTCACACCAGGGGGAGTGAGAGGAGAATCAGGCCCCGTGGAGTTATTCCAGATTGACACAGGGGTGAGTGACTGGGCAATTAGGCTACCGCCATGCAAATACTGCGCTAATGATCCTGATGCAGCATTACCCCTTTAAGCACTTTTATACTGTGCCGGGAAGCCGGGCTGTGAATCCAGTTGTTGTGCCCCCAGGCGAGCATTCGTCACTAATCCAGTTGTTGCTGCTGACCCAGTTCTGACAGAGTCCAAAGTCGAACGTTCCCTTGGTTGAATGGCTGCCACTGTCCTCATTGCTTTGGGCACAAAGGTCAGAGTCGGGAGCGTGAAATCAACTCGAAGATAGCCGGGCTGGTCAAAAGATTTCCCTCCTGTGTTCTCCGGCCTGCTGCAGCGATCACAGCCGCACACCCCCTCCCTGGCCTGCCTCAGCCAGCTCTACTCTGTATCTCATAAATGTTTGCTAGCAACCGCCTCACTACAGGCCCAGTGGATAATGAAACAATCGTTCCCAATAATACATCCTCTCCTGGCAGCCCTGTTTCTTCCTAGCCTGGAACGCAGACTCGGAGTCGTTCCCGTACTCCCCGGAGGAGAGCTTTTCGTCCTGAAATTGAAAACCTCTGCCGGTCAGGGCCTTTTCAGATGCAGTTGCTGTTCTACTCAGCTCCCCTGCAAAGTTATTCTGCAAAGCGCTGAGTCAGCGTGTGAAGAGCCAGGGGCAACGGGGTTGGTTTTTATGGCCTTTTGCTTTCCTCTGACAAGGCAGATCCTGGCCCCCTGATGAAGAAGGACGACTGTCTCTTGTTTGTTTGGCCGAGGACTGGGAATGCTCATAGCCTCATCAGGGCTACGCCTCTCTACAGAACTGCCTGTTCCTTCATTATATCTGTTTACCCTCTGGACCTCCAGTGAATTGCATGGAATAACATCATCTCACAGTTATATTGTACCTTCCAGCAACAAGGATCCAAAGCATGTTACAAAAAACCCCTGCATCCACTCCTAAAATGCAGCTGTGTATGGGGAGATGAGCCGCAGCTGAGTGACACAGAGGAGAACATTTTGGCCAGGACAGTAGGGCAAATTCCTCTGTGACAGGAGACTCTGCAGAGTGTCTGCAGAGCAGAGGCGGGGATCTGGTTTTAAAACCTGGATGGAAAAATGATAGATTGCGTGGAAGAATGTATTTAGTATGTGTTAGAATGATAGATGCTGAGATGAATCTCTAGTCCCAGGAAGTGAACCTATAATGCTAGGGAACCTTGTACAGAGTCCCTTCCTGTGGTGCTAACAGCCCCCTGGTTATAGCCCTTGCATGGTGCCCTGCCCTGATCCTATCCAGAGCAGCTGGGTTCCTCCTGCTCTGCTGAGTCTCCTCTCTGCAGGCCCTAGAGGCTGGTGCGATTATCAGGTGCCTGCTTAGAGGGGAGCCACAGCCTGGCTGGATTCCTGTTAAAGGGCTGCAGTGTGACATTGTGCTTCTCATTTGCAGATTGACTCTCAGATGCTGATGTCCTGCCACGTCTCGTTTGAGTTCATTGATAAGCAGGAATTGGTGAGTGGGCTTTGTCTGACCACCTGCTAGCCTGAGCCAAGCAATTCCTCAGGATGGCAGAGTATGTGCATTAGCCCCCGGGGATGGGAGGAGCTAAATCCAGAGGGGAGTCTCAGCAGCCTGGAGAGAAAGGAGGGGCCTGTAGCCTTCAGAGAGAGGGGCTTGAGTTCCATCGTGGCCACAGACTGCTTCTGTGATTTTGGGAAACTCTGTGCCTCAATTTCCCTTCTGCAAAATGGCGGTTGGTAATTCTTCCTTAAGGAAGGAAGCTCTTTGAGTCTCTTACTGTTTGTATGTTCAGTAGTTAGCATGATAGGGCTCCGATCCTGCTGGGCCCCTGAAGATACCATTGTAATACAAATAAGACTATTTCTGGGGTAATTTATACCTTTCAGCATGGAAATGATACTGCTTTAGGCTCCGAGATACACTTCAGCAAGTGCAGGTGTAACTGATGTCCCTTACACATCACCTCTGAATTTGGGCGAGGGGGGGGGGGAGGGAAGAAAGCCAGCATAGCTTACATACGAAGGGCCAGATTTTCAGAGTGCTCAGAATATTGCGTCATCTTAGAGCTATCTTTGAATGTGGCAGGGACTGGGGGGAAGTGGTCTCCCTGGGCTGGAGGCTGAACAGTGTCTCTGGATACATGTACCCCAGGTTGTAAAGTGCAGCAGTTCTGTATTGCAGCCAATAACCTGTCCATTTTTGCGTCCCAGGGTGACCGCATCTGCTATGTCAAAGCGGCTTTTCCTCGGCTGGAGGACATCCTTGACAAAATGAAATTCAAGGAGAACTCGGATAATTTTAACAAGACAAAAGACGTGCAAAACATGTACAAGAAAATCGACGAGAATGAAGTTCCATGCATTGACGCCCAGGATGATCACGAGCGCGAGGTACATTCTGAGAGCCAGCCACAGATCCCTAGGCGAATGGGCTCAGGGACGAGAGGAGGGCATGCAGCCCTCAGTGGAATGGGGTGGTTTGGTTCAGGCTGGTCCCTGCTGCACTAGGAAGCTGAGTGGACGTCCCTACTGGGAAGAGACTAATTCCCAGAGCACTGAGGGTGACCACATGGACTCTGGAGGGTGGCCCCTGCGGATGAGCAGGGGGTTGGGCTAGATCTCCTGAGGTCTCTTCCAACCCTAATCTTCTATGATTCTATGAAGGAGTTCCACACTGTGTCCCAATATGTGACCGGTGGTTGCTGTTGGCTGGGAATGATCATTAACCACACACTGGGCTCATTAAAGCTGGAGCTGGGGTCAGAGGGTCCCGGCCTGGCAGATGAAAGAGCAGAGCAGGAAGCGCAAAGCTGGGAATATTCCCAGCCTCCCTGGCAAGAGTCTCCCCCATGAAAATAGCAGGGCAAGAGTCCAAGAGCCTCAGGGGTTCTTGAGAGACTCCCAGAGCCACACTGGTGCATGGAGGAATCCTGAGCAGTTTGGAGCGGGAGCGATGGAAGACTTGCTTTGGGTGACCCGGGGCACAGGCTAATTCTCAGCATGCACAGACACAAGGAATTACGGGACTTTGCTCTGCAGCCCTCAGGTGTATTAGACCCTGCTCCCAGCAGGGGACAGTGACTTTGGCTGGGAGCTCCCCTGTGGACTGCTCTAGGCCAGAGTCACCCAAAGGGCCCAGGCACCAACGGGGTCACCATCCAAGCTCAGTCTTCTCTCTAATGCTTTTCTGCCTGCATTTGCTCCTGCCAAGAGCACCTGGAATCCCAGCCTGGGTGTAAATGGGCCTGATCCAGCTCTCACTCGTGGAAGTAACAAATTTCCCACTGACTTCAACGAGAGTAGGATCGCACTGAGTGGGCCCAATCCTGATCTCATTGGGGTGACATGGGAAGACTCCCATTGATTTCAATGAGAATGGGATCAGACCCAGTGGTCCTGATCTTGCCCTCAGATTGTGTTTACACCGAGTAGTTTCACTGATTGCCATATAGCTGCGAGGGGAGAGTCAGACCCTGTGCGGTGCTCCTAGAGGTTTGGCAATCGTAGGACGAGGGGGAGTTTGACACAGTTTCTGCTCTCTGGGTTATCTCCTGGCTCCTGAGTCCTGCTCTCTGCTTAGCTCTCCCAGGCCTGCTCCAGGGAGTTCTCCAGGCCTCCTGAGAAGATGCTACAGCTGGTGAAGGATTTCTTTCAAGAAGTTATGGACCTCTTAGACAAAAATGTGGATTTCAAACGCGATTGCAGCAAAACTTACCAGAAGTGCTCTGATGCCCTGAAAAAGGAACCG
Source organism: Mauremys mutica (assembly GCF_020497125.1). Taxonomy (NCBI): domain Eukaryota; kingdom Metazoa; phylum Chordata; order Testudines; family Geoemydidae; genus Mauremys; species Mauremys mutica. The sequence goes on from NC_059075.1 coordinate 130,780,372, forward strand.
CCATCTCCAGGTGAGAAACTAGGACAGCTGGTCTCCCCGGGCCCCCTCCTCTTGAGTTGCATCATCTAACGCCAGCCAGGGCAGTGATTCACATGCCTGATTGTTGTGGAGATTTCTACCATTACGAGACTGCAGCTTTTACACAGGAGCATGCTTGTGTGCGTGCGAGCATTTGTCCCTGTGAATGGGTGTGTATACTGTTTGTGGTGTCGCGGTGGGGGGTGTGTGTGTATATGTTAGTATGCTCACATGCGTCTGTACTGGATTGCACTCATGTGCGTGTCTTTATGACTATGCTTACCTGTGTGTGTAGATCTGCATTTCTCTGTGCGTGTGTGTGTGTGTGTGTGTGTGTGTACACACTGGGCAGGTTTGCATTTGTGTGACTGCTAATGAGGGAGAAAGCTCCAAATGGGTCAGAGCACAGGTGCTGGAACTAGGGGGGCTGCCATACCCCCTGGCTTGAAGTGGTGTCCATTATATCCAGGGTTGACAGTGCGGTTCAATGGCTCTCAGCATCCCCACTGTTCCAGTGCCTCGGGTCAGAGAGAGGCCCCCAAATTGGGAAGTTGGTTTGGAAGTGGTGGTCTCACTCTTGGCTCCGAGAAAAGGGCTGGATGGCTCTCTGGGGGTCTGGGTTTGGCTGTCGTTCTGCAAATACAGCAACCTCGTTTGCGGTATTTCTGCCTCTAGCCGAAACCAGGAAGTTCAGAGGCAGGAGCAGAAATTAGTAACATGAAAAAAGCTCCAGGAAAACCTCAAACCTGACTCAGGCTGGGCTGCAGGTTTGGGGCCTAGTCGTTTATCTGCAGCGGCTCGTCTGGGAGTAAGGACGGACTTGTGGCTCGGGCGCAGCTCTGGGAGGCAAGCTCCTGGCCGCTTTCTGCCACTGACACACTGGCCAAGTCGCGGTCCCGCCCTGTGCCTCGGTTTCCCCATCTGTACAGTGGAGAAAATCATCCTGGCCTCCGGCTACCTGGCTCCGATCGGGGGGGGCACTTTGTAAAGGCAGAGTGGAAGATGCAGTGCTATTGTCTGTCCCTGTGGGCTACCTGTGTCCGGGTCCATGTTGCATGTGATACGTTTGCATGCACACCAAGAAGAAGCTTCCATCTGTCCTCCCCACAAGTAGGATCTGTCCTGTGTCTTGTGACTGAGACGAGGGAACACGGTGAAACTAACACTCCCCTCCCGCTGATCCTGTTGCTTGTGCAGCTGCTGCTGGTGATGACACGAGCCTCAGACCCTCCGCTGCCTCTGGACAAGGGCCTGCTGCCATGTGGACACTGCCTTGCTTGGGCACACTAACAATCCCAGCCCTGATCTCCATGCACCGGCCCTCCACCACCACCACTCCCTCTGTCCCCGGCTGCTGTCTGCGCGCCTTCCGGACACCTTCCTTCTCGCTAATCGCTTCCACTCCCCAGCTCCCAGGCTGCTCTCTGTGTGCTGCTTGCGGGTCTGCATCTCACAGCCTCTCTGGGAGCTCACACCCTCTCTTTGCTCTGCCCGCCGCTGTCCTCATTCTGAACTCTCTCTGTTTCGCTTCGCCCTTGTTTCAGTGACTCTGGCACCAGCCCACCCAAGCCAAGGCTGGGTCCTGGGGCAGGGTGGGGGAAGGGGAAAAGCCTAAAGGCTATTCTCTGCTCTTCCTGGAGGCTGGTTACTCTATGGCCTTTCTCTCTCTCTCTCTCAGGTGTGGTGACGGACCGTGACTGCAACTGTCCATCCCCAAGCTCCCCTCGTGAGGGACCCCCAGCCTCTCCCCGCCCAGCCTTGGCCACTAAGCCCTTTCCTTCCACTGTACCCCACCTGGGCAGCAAGGAGGCAGCTGCCAGCACCCGCCTGGAACACAGCCGGCCTGGTGCCATGCAAACCCCAGTCAAGTTAGACAGCAGCACTAAGCCCAGGGTATCCAGGAGCACGCACAGAGGCCTGGTTGCTATGGAGATCCAGGGGGTCTGGGCTGGCATCTCTGCCAGTGTGTCCTCACCACCAGCAGAACTGGAGCTAGCATCAGCATCACAGGGACCTGGTAGTGGGTCCATCAGCACCAAACCGCTCCTGGACCTAACCGAACCTCCCAACCAGGAGCCCCCTAGCACTGAGGCCATCTTCACCTCCCCTCCCAGCCTCCTGGCCTCTGGTGGAGAGACGCTATGGAGGGAAGAGATCCATCCCACCAGGACAGAGGCTGAGCAAATCCAACCATGGCCGACTGGGCTCAGAAAGTTCCTCCACATGCCTGGTTTACCGGACCCATCCCCCAGCGCGAAGCAGACCCAACCGCAGGCAGAAGAAGATGTCACCCAAGTCACCTGGACATTCTCAGCAGCAGAGCCAAGCACCCACCGGATGGATCCCAGCAGTGCTGATGCCGTGTCCAGCCCAGCTCTGACATCCGAGGCAGCGGAGGCCTCGGGAGCAGACCCCAGTGGCCGATTGGTGACCCCCCTGCCCAGTGAGCTGTGGCCGAGCCCCTCTCTGGGCTCCAAGGAGCCCATCTCCGTAGTGCAACACCGGTTCTCCAGGATGGCTGCTAGCACTGACAGATCCCCTGCCCCAGAGACACCCCCCGGGTGGAGTCCTCGGCACCCAGCAGGGCAGGGCAAAGCCCCAGACATGCAGCGCACCACGGAGCTCCGAGGAAAGAGAACAGGGGGGCTGCTCAGGTTCAGAGATCCCGACGACAGCCTGGCAGGGCCCATCCCTGACCTTAACATCCTTCCTCCGAACACAGAGCAGCGCAGGAAGAAGGCGCAGCCCAAGGAGAGCCAGCGGGAGGTCATGTCCTATGTGCTGGTGGCAATCCTGGCAATCGTGGCGATCCTGCTGGCCGTCGGAGGCCTCCTCTTCTACAAGCATAAATCCAGGGTAAGCACCTCACCAAGCCACGCCCACTGGGGCATGTTGGCTAGTCCCAGAAGCTCCCGGGGCGGGCAGGGGGTGTCTTGCGGGCAGAACTGGCTAGTTGGTTAAAGACACATCATCTCCCAGCCCCTTCCTGTCAACCAAGTAGGTGTGGGCACCTGGGGAAAACCCCGCCCCAGACAAGCACTGAGACAGCATCTCAAGTGGTTAGAGCAGGAGGCTGGGAGTCAGGAGGCCTGGGTTCTGTTCGCAGCTTGGTGAGGTGGCCTTGGACAAGTCATTCTTTCTCCCCCCAAAACAAAATCCATGCCTCAGTTTCCCCGCTGTAAAATTCCTTGCAGGGCACACTCATCAGGGACTGCAAAGTACTGGAGGGGCTCAGGTGGAAGGGAAGGGTGTGGGGAGAGCAGTTCTCGTAACTGGGAACGTCCCATCCCCCTGCTCCATGGGAGTGTGTTTGGGGCTGTGACTGCAGTGAGGGATGGGCCTGGGGACGGGGGGATGTCTGGGGTGGGGAAGAGACTCCAGTCCCAGCTGCCCACCCTAGCTGCCTCCTCCCACGGGAGAGCCTGTCTGTTCGCACCTCCCCCCAGGGCTCTGGCTAACACTGGGGACTCTGCCCCCAGGGCTCTGGCATCTTGGGGCACTGCCCACTGCAGGGAGAAGGGGATAGAAAGGGCCCAGGAGCTTCCCCCGCTCATGGAGGGAGTTCCCTGCTGCCAGCACAGACCCTTACCTAGGCTCCCAACCAGTCCAAGACTGATCCTTCTATTTCCCCCACACAGACCCAGGAGAGACGGCTGCAGCAGAGAGGGAATGTCCTAGAAGAGCAGGAGGAAAGGTAAGAGACTGTGGAGTGGCTGCGACCTAGGGCTGCAAAACTGGGGCTTCCCCCCCTCTGGGCCTCAGAGGGCTTTGCGGCCTCTTCTCTGGCATGCGGTGTCCTATCCCTCTGGCCTCCCACCTTGGAGCGCTTGGCCCAAGAGCCTGCTGCAGACCCAGCCCCTGCATGGCCAATGAGTTGCTGCCTGGCAGTGAGGGGCACCAGGCATCTCCCTGTGCAGCACAGACGGGCATCACCAGCTGAACCTTCTTCCCACATTCAGCCCCTGGCATTGGTTTGAACCCCTGGACATTGCTTCTCTTTGCAGACCGCTGAATGGAGTGGAGGAGCCTCTGGAGCTGCGGGTACAGGGCGAGCTATGAGGTAAGGTGCCCTACACTATCCGGACGGCAGCCCCCCTCTAAATCAGGCCCCTCTCCTGCAGCCTGGCACAGTGCGGGGGGTTCGGAATGGCTTATGCAGACTCTGGGGTTAATATTCAGCCAGGCACTGAGCACAAGGCTGCCAGCTTATTGCTTGGCAGCTTAAGCACCTGGAAATTGATTCCAGGTTTCCTAGTTGTTGTGCAAGGCCCTTGGCAACAGGGAATTTAATTGTCCCTGTCTGGTTCCTGTCTAGGACCCACATTCAGCACTGGCATAACTGGGTGGAACACCATTAACCTGGATCGGGGCTGGCAGTGGTGGGTCAGGCTTCTGCCAGCCAGCGATGTGTTCAGCTGTAAAGAGCAGTTCTGCTCTAAAAAAGTGGCTCTGAAATTGTCCTCTCCCTACTCTGCAAATACGCTCCTGGGGGCATCTGAGTCAGTGCTGAGTTCCTGCTCGGGTCACTCCTGGTAGCCCTGCAGGGCCATCCAGGCTATGGGAGAAGGGACTGGAGTCTGGTCCCATGTGCCCTGCAGAGCCATCCCAGCTACAGGAGAAGGGTCAAGAGTCTGGTCTCATTTGCCCTTCAGGGCCAGCCCGGCTGCGGGAGAAGAGTCTGGAGTCTGGTCCCATTTGCCCTTCAGGGCCAGCCCGGCTATGGGAGAAGGGTCTGGACTCTGGAGTCTATTCCTTGCTGTGCATTGGCAGATCTGGTTATTAAGTGCTAATGCCATTCGGTGACCCATCTGCAAACCCACTGCTGGAAATGGGGCTGCACAAGGGTCACCTAATTTGGCCTGTAAAACCTTTCTGACCGCTGATGTGCAAGTCCCAGTGGGACTCTCAGATCCCAGGGGAGGGGAATCGCCTTTTTCCTTGTCAATTGGGCAGGTTTGTTTTGGCGTGACTGACTCTAAACACAGGGCCATGCAATGCTGGTTTTGCAAAGCCAACTGCACTTGACACTCCCTCTTAGACAAACCCAACAGCCCGTAACCCTCGGAGAGATGCTGATCCCCTGAGCATCTTGTTCTGCAGGCTGGTTTCTTCCTACCCAGCTGTCTACTTTTAGCTATTCTAGTTTCAGTTTAGTGCAACCCAGCATGAAGTGTCTGTGAGCCAGGTAAACAACCCCACCTGCCAAAAGGCTCCACTCCTACAAGTCGAGGAAGCTGGGAGCCTCTGGCATAAACACTGAATATCAGTGAGCCCAACCGCTCCCTCCTGGGGTAAACATTTAAGCCTGGCTGGGCATGCAGCTGCTTCCTGCGCTCAGGAGAATCTCAGCCCCGCATCAGCCACCCTTCCAAGTCTCCCTGGAGCAGCCCATATCACCGCGCTGATTTCGCTCTCCTTTCCTTTCCAGCTGGGCCTTTCCTGTCCCAGGAAGAGCAGCGGCTTTGAACCCTCCCTTTTGTGTGGGATCTCGGTCCCATCTGGAGGAGAATGTGCAGCAGCCGGACCCCTCCTCTGTCGTCCCCAGTGTCAACGACCGTCCCTTGCTCTCGCTCTCTCTTCCACTCTGCAAGGTCGGGAGAGACTGAAAGATCTGGAAATGGATGCTGTTTATTCTTGGCACTGGAGCCCGGGTTCCGCACTGCCCCACGCCCTGGCCAATCCCACCCCTTGCTCTCTAGCTACTGGCAAGCCGGAGCAGCCTGCAGGATCACCCACTGCCACCAGGATGGACAAAGTTTGGCTCTGATGAAGGGAGATAAACAGTCCTGGGAATCACGTTGTCTGAACCTCTGCAGCCTGGAAAGGGTTAGATGGACTCTGCAGCGAGTTAGGATGGCCTGACGTTGGCTCCTTCGGGGGCTGGCTATGACTGCCGTGGAGGGCTCGGCGAGAAGGGGCATGCCTGGGCAGGAATGAGAGGACTCTGCTGAGCCAGCCAGGTTGTCGTTGCTCCCTGCCTGCTCTGGGTCGGAGTTGGATGCAGGAGGGCTGGGGACTGTGGTCTGGAGTCTCTTTCTTCCCGCTTCTTAGACCAGCTCCATCTCGTGACGTGGCAGAGGGGATCAGCTGCTTTTTGGATAGGCTGCCACCTGGCCGCAAGCCAAGTCTGCCTCTAACCCCACCCCCCTAGCCTCTCACTCTGTCTGCCCCAGCACAGTGGGCTTTGGAATGATACCCCCTTGTGTGGTCATCAGATGGCCCCTTTCAGGAGTCGTTTTTAACTACATCCACGAGCCAGTGCCGCTCCCCTCCATGCCACGAGGCTGCTGTGTCTGGCCGTCTGGCCCCTCCTCCCCCCCATGCCCTTCGCCAGATGCCTATTGGCTCAGCATATTGACTCTGGGATCGGTCTCTGACCTTTGGGGTTCCCACCCCTGCAAAGTATGTCCCTGTCCTCTCTCCAGTCTGCCCCTCCATCCCCCTGCACTCCAGTGAGAGGTCGAGGCCCTGCAAAGAGAGGAAGGAGCACCCTGACTTCTAGGGGACCCCGCTCCCTCCCATACCCAGGACATGCTACAGAGTGGGGAATAGGGGTACAAATTGAGGTCCCAGGTCCCAGCCCCCGAAGGGAAATAAAACCTCTACACTGTGAATTTTAACTCTCTCCTGCTTCCCCCGGAGCAGTAGGGGCTGGCTGGTGTTTGGGTTAGTCCCCACCGCTCCCTTCCCCTGCTCTCAGCTGGCCGTCCATCCTTCTTGTGCCTTCTGCCTATCATTCCTTCCTCCTCCCCCGTTCCCTGTCCAGGCATTCTGTTTGGCGTGATGTTGCTGATGACCCTGAGCCGGCCTCAGGTTGGGAGAACTGCCTTTATGCATTAATGTATTGGAGAAATCTCCTTCTCCTGTAAAGTATTATATTGGAGGGAGCGGGCGTGACCGGCGGTGGGAACTGCAGGCGGTGGGTCACGGCCGGTGGGCGGCGTTCTAATGCAAGCTGGCCTTGCATTCCGGAATGGATGTTTATGACTGTGCTTTAAGAGACTGAATAGGTCTTGTTCTGTTGAGGACTTTTTATCCCATAACATGGGTGCAACAGACCAACGGGCCTTTGATCCTGTGTGTATATCTCAGTAGGGTCATGTGGGATGGAACTCATTTAGCGAATTACGTTGCGTGGAGATCATGATGCCCCCTGGAAGTGACAGCCCTGTGCTAGCTGATGCGGTCCATCTATATAGCTCTGGTCAGGAAGTGGGACACGGGCCGATTTCAAGCTGATCGCAGCTAGGCTCATCCCTGTCTTTAGTCACCTCCTGGCTCAGCTTTTAAAATGCCGGGGAGCTTTGCCAGCCTTCCGTGCTGTCCCCATTGTGCCACTGAGGCTCAGAGAAGTTCAAGCCCATACGGAGCTGAGAGCAGATCACACAGCGAGTCAGCGTCCAAACCCAGCACAGGTCCCACAATTCCCAAGTGCTCGACCTGGTCCAGTGGGCCACTGGAGCTCCCATTGCGCTGTTGACATGCCACCTTCCTAATCTTGGCAGCCCAGTCTGCAGAGGGCTCCAGATGGCCTCGGTCACCTCCGCTCCCTGGGAGGGGGCTGTGCCACCCACCTCTGCCATCCCCTGCACTGGTGGCCCGTCCCGTTCAGACATTAACCGCATTTGACCACTCAGACCTCACATTTGCCTCCAGCCTCTCTCTGATCTTCGCTCTCCCCTCCAGGACCCTCCACCACTGGGGAGAAAGCGTTACTCTTCCAGCTGATCTGCACCCTCCCCTCACTCCATCTGACCTCCTCCTCCCCCCCCCCCCCCCAGTGGCACCGTTGTCTTTCACCTGCTGCGGTCCTGCTCTGCATCATGTGGCAAAAGAGCCCACATCGGGCCCGATCCCCAGCTGGAGTAATTCGACAGAGTTCCCATTGCCTTCAGCGGTTTACGCCAGCTGAGGATCTGGCCCATGACATCAGACTTTGCTGACACTTAGCATCTGATCTGATTCTAGGGCCAAATGCTGAGCGGGTGTAAATCAGTCTAACTATAGAACTCTGCTGATTGGCCCCCAACTCTGAAGATGGGGACGTCTCTGCTTTCAGCGATAAATGTTTTATTTTTTTTAATGGTGGGAGAAAACCTATTTAAACCCGATTTTTAAATTATTAATATTTTTCTTTAAGTATATTTATTAAGTCCAATGGCACATTCCACTTCCAGTGCGGCGTGCGAGTGTGGTGAGATATACACACAGCTCAGGTGTCAAGGGCACAGAGAGTCTGCTTCAGATCTCACGTACCCCTGTGCAAACCAGGAGTAATTCCACTGAGTTCAGTGGAGTCAGATTGATTGTAAATAGGATCAGAATCATGCCTGTAAAGTCCATCTGCTCGTCAGCCGGCCAGATCTTGGTGTGGCATCAGCCAACGTATCTCTATGGCAAGCAGTGGATCTGCACTGATTTACGCCAACTGAGGATGTGGGGCTAACAATCCAGGGTCTGACTCTGTCTACTAGAACTATGCACCTGCCATGTCATGTTATTCCACATATATTAGCCGATGGGAGAGTAGCTCCAGACAAAGGGAGTTATTGTTTTTATTCCAACTGTTTGTCTCTGGTTTTTTTATACGTTGAAATTGTGAATTATTTTATACAAAGTCATTTAATAAATAATGTCTATTTAAAAAAAAATAGAAAACACCTTTTGTATTTAACAATAATAATAATAATAATAAACGGACGTGTGGCACTTTGTAACTCTTGGGTAGTGGACTTGTGCTTGCTGGTCATTGGAGCGCTCACCCTGCTCTCAGCCTTTGATTTAGTTGGTGTTGGTCCTGCTTTGAGCAGGGGGTTGGCTAGATGACCTCCTGAGGTCCCTTCCAACCCTGATATTGTATGAAGGGAAGCCGCATGTCGGGTTCAGGAGTGAAGCATTCAGCTCATGTTGTTACCAGGTCAGCCGAGCGACTTAGGTTTGCGTTGATGGCCAGCTCTGTGGGGCAGGGAGCTGGAGCTGGAGGGAATGATGGAGAAAACCATCCTCTAAGGGATCTTCAGCAATAGAGGTGGCTTTGGATCCCCATGATGACTAGACTTAGGAAAGACTTACCTCCAGCTCCTAAAGGCAAGGCTCTGCAGAAACACAGAACTAGTGCAGTGGGGTAGCTCCATGCCTGAGGCTCCTAAATACTAACACAATCTAAATCATTGGAATAACAATGGAAATCTTCAAGGCTAAAGAACATTCATGAGTCAGGATTTAAGCCAATCTCACTAACTATTTGAGATCGGGGGAGACAACATCAGGGTAGATTACCCCATATCTGCTACTGCGGGGTTCTGACACCTTCCCCTGAAGCAGCTGATGCTACTCACAGTTATGGAGACTAGGGTTACTAGACAGCACATGCGAAAAATCAGGACAGGGGGTTGGGGGTAATAGGAGCCTATATAAGAAAAAGACCCAAAATCGGGAATGTCCCTATAAAATTGGGACATCTGGTCACCCTAATGGAGACAGAATACTGGGCTAGCTGGATCTTGGGTCTGATCCAGTCTGACAATTCCTGTGTTCCTATAGGAGCTTAGATACCCCATGCCTTCAAACAATCCTACATAGATAGGTAGATCAGTATACTAAGATCTAGGAGGATATCTAGATAGATAGATGGATAGGTACATTGATAGATAGATCATACTAGGAGCTGTGATGTGGTGTCTGGAGCGAGATGGAGACAGTGATACAATAATGATGGTACACCAGGGCCTCAGTTACCATAGTTCCGGGAGGATCAGCAACCTTTCTACAGCCAGCACCTGCAGCTCCTCATCAGCCTTCAAAGGATGGACGTACATTACGAGTTGTTCAACCAGTGTGAGCTCCAGAAAGCAGCCTTCCTAGTTATGCAGCACCAAGAGGAGAGGAAGGAAAAATGCAGAGTGCCTGGAGCAGGGTGAGAACCAATCAGATGCTGAGGCTGATAGCGCTTCTCTCTGGTAGTTTTATGGGGCTTCAAAGGTTATGTCTTTGATGAAGTGCTTTGATGGCCCATTAAGAGAGATGGCAGAGGTTCTCCACTGACTTTACTCTCTTCCTGTTTACATGCCTCAGGAGCTCAACAAAGTGAGATTAGGAGCACGGGATTTGCTTTCCCAAACTGGGCCACTTGCCTATCAAATCTGATATCCTGGCTCGGACCATAGCCTGTACTTGATGTTTCACTGGAAGGTAAACTCCGCCAGCCCCCATCCTGTATTTAGGGACCAACCTCCTCCCACTGAACTCAAAGGGAGCTGGATCGGCCTTTTAGAGCAACTGGATCATGATGGTCACCGGGAGGGGATGGGGTTAAAACTCTTCTTGACCTGTATAGGTGACCAGTTTGTGCCCTGGAGCATGAGATTCCATTTCCCTTTGTTATCTTAGCATGAAAAAATGAGCCTGCCTCTTAAAAGCAAAAAAAGTCCACTCACCAGTAAGTGACTCAATGATTTCCTGTGACAGCGAGGTCAGTTTCACTATGCGTCGCATGAAGAGCTATTTCCGTTTGCCAGTGCTAAGTTTGATAAGTCAGTGCTTGTTCTGCTGCTATGGTACAAAGCAAAAAAAAAGATTGATTCAGCCTCCAGCATGTTTCGTACTTAAAAAAAAGTTTCTGCTCTTGCTGTCTGGGTTAGGAAGAGGGATGTTTTATCCTGCTTATTCCACAGAGTTTGCGCGTAGATCGGAACGTTCCCAACATGCAGGGGTGTTTAGCACTAGGCGTTTGGTTTGGAGCCTGGGGTGACAGAGCAGGACCCAATGACCCTGAGCAGCGCCTCCACTTGCACAGGAGCTATGGGATAGTGCTAGAAACTGGCTGTGTCGGGGAACAGAATGAATGGCTTTGGGAAGGTTGGTGTATATGTGGAGGAATAGGGCAGTATCCCTTTAAAGTTTGTGATCTCTCTAGTGGTGCTGACTGTGTGTGTGGGGTGGGTGTCTGTGTGTGAATAGTTAGCGTTTGTCCACACAGGAAGCTATTCTGGATGAGCTATTAGCAGGGGCGGCTCTAGGAATTTGGCCGCCCCAAGCACGGCGGCGCGCCGCAGGAGGCGCGCTGCCGGTCGCCGGTCCCGCGGCTCCAGGGGACCTCTTGCAGACGTGCCTGCGGAGGGTCCGCTGGTCCCGCGGCTCCGGTGGAGCATCCACAGGCATGCCTGCGGGAGGTCCACCCGAGCCGCAGGACCACCGGACCCTCCGCAGTCATGCCTGCGGGAGGTCTGCTGGTCCCACGGCTTCGGTGGACCTCCCGCAGGCATGACTGCGGAAGGTCCGCCGGAGCCGCCTGCCGCCCTCCCGGCAAAATGCCGCCCCACGCGCGTGCTTGGCGCGCTGGGGTCTGGAGCCGGCCCTGGCTATTAGTTGTTTTTCTCCAATAGCTGTTGTGGTCAATTTCCCCGTGTAAATAAGGCCTTGGTGACCATGACTATCTGAGCCTCAACCATGCTCCTGTGGTTTTTCTCAGATTGTTCTGTTGTGTGAAAAACACTGGGCCTAACAGCGAGGCTCCACACCCTGGAGCCATGCGGCTGAGCTGCCCCCTAACCTGGGGCGCTATCTGTTTCCTTCCCTGCTTAGGTTGATTTGTTCTGCTGATTCCACAGGATCGCTTGAGGAAATGACCTTGCTGACGGCCATGGGGTTGCTGGCCCCTTTAAAGGGAGTCATGGCCCACCCTATCCACCAGGACCTCAATTGAAGGGAACAAGCTCAACGAGGCAGCTAACTGACTAAGAAGCACCTGGGCCTGTTACAAAGCCATCGGGGTAAGTTGCAGAGAGGTGCTCAGTGGGAGCACCCCTAAGAGAAGGCAGCTGCTGTTGTCCTCGCTGCCAGTGCCTGTTAACCTCTGCAAGCGGACAGGTCAAAGCCTTGAGTAGATGGATCCAGCTGGGGAGATGCTGAGTGATCCAGCTCCCGGAGGAGAGCTGGGGACTCCTTATCTGAGGAGCATGAGTTGATTTAGCTGATGACCCAGCTCCGGGAGGAGGGCTGAGGACCCCTGGTTCAAGAAACTGGGACTGTGAATTATAACCCACCTCCAGCAAGGAGGGCCGTGGGCCTCCTGTGTCCAGGATGGAGAAGCCTGACAGGAAATCCCCTCAGCTGCGAGAAGGGGAACAGTGTTGAAAGACTCTGGGTGCAAGTGGCTTATTTCTGAACCCTGAGGGAGCTGAGGGTGGGGTTCTTGCAGAATCACACTGTGCCATCAGTGACAATGATTTGGGATGGCCCCTTCTTACACTGAGTGTATCTTTTTTTTCCTGCTGAGTCATTCCACTTACTGTTCCCAGGTTTAATGAAAAGCGAGGACTCTCCTGTTCCTTATGAGCTGGGCTTTCTTTAAACAAATTGCAGCAGAATTGTAACCTGGAATCTAAACTGACCAATACGAGGGCTCTGGCCCTTTTGGTTGTGATGCTCTTCTTCAATATGGGACCCTAGTATAACAGAAGCGGTGATGGCTGCCTGAGTCTGCAGGCAGCCTGAGATGATAGCTCTCTGTGACAGGAGTGTGTCTTGTTCCTGTTCACCTCAATGGAATGTTAACCCTGAAGTTTAATGATAATGACATCTATTTCACTGATGAACTCTTTAGCAGAACTATCAAGTGAATGTGCTGTCGGGGGTAGTAACAGATATTGCAGTGGCATGCTGTGGGCCAGCCAGCTCCTGTTCATGGCAGCTCAGGCATGTCATGAGGAATCCAAACCTTTGTCCCCTCCAAATTCATAGTCAGCTCCTGACACCTATCCTCATTATTGGAACTGAAGATAATGCCTGTCACAGAGTCCCCAGGCGATGCTCTGGAACTGCTCCCCACAAAGCCAGTCAGGACTTTGGGGAGCCTCCTCTCCCTTGGAGCAGACTGTCCTCAGGGCAAGAAGCTCACACGGCTTCACCTTCCTGAGTCTGACCTTGGAGCATTCAGCATCCTCTGCCCCTCCATGCGCTTCCCACAGCGAATCCACCCAGGCGGAGTCCTGGGGAAGCCAGAGGATCCTGCACGCACCCCCACTTCACTTCGCAGTCAGACGTGACTCTTAGCCAGCCAGTAAAACAGAGGTTTATTAGATGACAGGAACGCAATCTAAAACAGAGCTTGTAGGTACAGAGAACGGGACCCCTCAGCCGGGTCCGTTGTGGGGCCTAGCGAGCCAGACAACCCCATCTGCCCTCACTTCCTGTCCCCAGCCAGCTCCCAACTGAGACCCCCTCCTTTCTGGCCTTTGTCTCTTTCCAGGGCCAGGAGGTCACCTGATCTCTTTGTTCACCTTTAGCCATTCCCTTGCAGGGGGGAAGGGCCCCGGCCATTTGTTGCCAGGAAACAGAGTGTCGGCCATTTATGCACGCTGGAGACTTAAGAAATGCATAGGCACCCCCACAGTATTCAGAGGAAACATTAAGAACAGTCGCACTTCGTCACAACACCTCCTTCAGAATACCAGAAACCTCAACTGCCTCCTAGCTACTGAATTCACCTCCCACATGGTCCTTGGGTGCAAAAGACTCAACTGTCCCCTGTGCAGCTGCCAAAACCTACAGCTTCCCTCTCCTCCACCTGACAACTCCTATGACACAGCTAGTTTTGCAATACAAAAATTAGGGCTGTTGATTAATCGCAGTTAACTCACGCAGTTAACTCAAAAAATTAACTGTGATTAAAAAAATTAATCAATAGAATACCAATTGAAATTTATTAAATATTTTTGATGTTTTTCTATATTTTCAAATATATTGATTTCTATTGCAACACAGAATACAAAGTGTACACTGCTCACTTTATATTATTATTTTATTACAAATATTTGCACTGTAAAAATGATAAACAAGAAAAATAGTATTTTTCAATTCACCTCATACAAGTACTGTAGTGCAATCTCTTAATCGTGAAAGGGTAATTTACAAATGTAGATTTTTTTTTGTTACATAACTGCACTCAAAAACAAAACAATGTAAAACTTTAGAGCCTACAAAGTCCACTCAGTCCTACTTCTTATTCAGCCAATTGCTAAGACAAACAAGTTTCCTTACATTGACGGGAGATACTGCTGCCTGCTTCTTATTTACAATGTCACCTAAAAGTGAGAACAGGTATTGGCATGCCATTTTTGTAGCTGTCATTGCAAGGTGTTTACGTGCCATATATGCTAAATATTCATATGCCCCTTCATGCTTCGGCCACCATTCCAGAGGACATACTTCCATGCTGATGGTGCGCTTTAAAAAAATAATGTGTTAATTACATTTGTGACTGAACTCCTTGGGGGAGAATTGTATGTCTCCTGTTCTGTTTTACCTGCATTCTGCCATATATTTCATGTTATAGCAGTCTTGGATGATGACCCGCACATGTTCATTTTAAGAACACTTTCATAGCAGATTTGACAAAATACAAAGAAGGTACCGATGTGAGATTTCTAAGGATAGATACAACACTCAACCCAAGGTTTAAGAATCTGAAGTGCCTTCCAAAATCTGAGAGGGACAAGGTGTGGAGAATGCTTTCAGATGTCTTAAAAGAGCAACACTTTGATGCGGAAACTACAGAACCAAAGCACCAAAAAAGAAAAGCAACCTTCTGGGTCAAGTATCAGAGGGGTAGCCGTGTTAGTCTGGTTCTGTAGAAGCAGCAAAGAATCCTGTGGCACCTTATAGACTAACAGACGTTTTGCAGCATGAGCTTTCATGGGTATTCTTGCCCAGACTTGCATCCGAAGAAGTGGGTATTCACCCACGAAAGCTCATGAACCTTCTGGGTGACATCTGACTCAGATGATGAAAATGAACATGTCGGTCCTCTCTGCTTTGGATCATTATTGAGCAGAACCTGTCATCAGTATGCATGCATATATTCTGGAATGGTGGTTGAAGCATGAAGGGACATATGAATCTTTAGCGCATCTGTCACATAAATATCTTGCGATGCCGGCTACAAAAGTGCCATGTGAACACCTGTTCTCACTTTCAGGTGACATTGTAAACAAGACATGGGCAGCATTATCTCCTGCAAATTGTAACCGAACTTGTTTGTCTTAGCAATTGGCTGAATAAGAAGTAGGACTGAGTGGACTTGTAGGTTCTAAAGTTTTACATTGTTTTATTTTTGAATGCAGTTATTTTTTGTACATAATTCTACATTTTTAAGTTCAACTTTCATGATAAAGAGATTGCACTACAGTACTTGTATTAGGTGAATTGAAAAATACTATTGTAAGCAGAGTCAGGATGAGCTCTACCCTAACATCTGGTGGTAAATTATGGGGAGTGTGGAAAGGAATTTCAGGCACTTGCATTGACACACCCACCCCCGCCTAGCATAGACCATGGCAGCCTGGGATGGTTATTTTCACAGCTGTGGGATCCCCAATTTCTTTGTTATTGGGGCAGGAGGAATAAAATGTTTTCACCCTGATTAAGTAAATGAGGAACTACAAAACTGTTTTATGATAAAGGGTTTCATTATCAACTAAATAGCACTTGCTAGACAAGGGACATGGGTTCCAAAACCCAGTGAATTGAGAGAGGCTGGGGACAGGTATCTGTACTTGGTGGTGTAGGCTCCTTGTCTGAGCCAGAAGCACCAGTTCCACCTATGCCTCTCTCCACTGTGGAATATCAGAGTTGATTTTTGATTCCCTTAAGAATCTAGATACAGGTTACTGAGCTGAACTCGCTTTAGGCTAAGGGTGCACTGGCATGGTGCTCCCCTACTGTGAGCTGAAATCACTAAAGAGCTGGAATTGCTGAGCTGAGAGCACTGAGTACTGTGCTAACTAGTGGAGGAGCCTGAAGCAATACTGTGGAGCAGAGCAGCTGGCAGAGTGGAGCAGTTTGTGGAGCCACGGTGTGAGTGGAGCCGAGCAGTTTGCGAGGACGGCTGGAGCGGATCACAGGACAGCTGGTGGATCAGAGCAGTTGGCAGAGCAGTGCAGCTGTGGGACGGGTGGAGCGGCCCACGGCGCGAGTGGAGCCGAGCAGTTTGCGGGGACGGCTGGTGGAGCAGAGCAGCTGGCGGGGTGGAGCGGAGCAGTTTGTGAGGACGGCTGGAGGAGCAGAGTGGAGTGGCTGGTAGAGCGGAGCAGTTCGCGGAGAAGGCGGAAGCAGAACCCCACGGAGAGGCAGGGCAGTTGGCCCCGGACCACGTAAGGTGCCCCTTTCTACCCAGGCTGGGGGAGGGGGACCTCTGCAGAGAGACTCTCGAACTCTGGGGCTGCACTGACCTGGGACAGAGACTTTTGGATTGTGGGACTTTTGGGACTGTGGGTGATTTGGGGGTTGCCGGACTCAGGAGCCCAGGGAAAAGGACACGGCCCAATTTCCTGGGGTGGGTCTTTGTTCACGGTTTGATCTATGAACTCTAGTTGAGGTGTTTTCCCAATTTAATGCTTGTTGTTTAGCTCATATAATTAAACCTTTTCTGCTACACCGAGACTCTGTGCTTGCGAGAGGGGAAGTATTGCCTCTTTGAGGCGCCCAGGGGTGTGTGTAAGATTTTCCCAGGTCACTGGGTGGGGGCTCGAGCTGGTTTTGCATTATGTTGTGGGGAAGGGACCCCTATGTATTGAACCCGGCCCTTGCTGCTATCAATTCAGCCTGGCAGAAGGGTTACATGATTTCATTTGTTTTTTACAGTGCAAGTATTTGTAATAAAAAATAAATATCAAGTGAGCACTGTACACTTTGTAGTCTGTGTTGTAGTTGAAATCAATATATTTGAAAATATAGAAAACATCCAAAAATATTTAAATAAATGGTATTCTATTATTGTTTAACAGCGCGATTAATCGCGATTAATTTTTTTAATTGCTTGAGAAGCCCTAACAAAAATCAGTGGCATGTTGGAAAATATGAGGGCAGTGTGACACAGCGTGGGCCAGATTCACAGCTGGAGTAAATCGACATAGCTCCGCTGGCAAAAAGCCGATTCATAAATCTGAAGATCATTATGGTCATCTAGTCTGGCCTCCTGCATAGCACAGGCCAGGGATTCCTCACTCAGACCAGCTGAGGATCTGGCCCGGTGAGTTCCACATCAAATTAAATCGGTGTTACAAATGATACAGGAGTGACTGTTTGGAGGGCTGGGGAGAAAGTGCTGCTTAATCCCAGAGTGGTTGCTTCATAATGGAGGTCACACAAAAGCTTGGATATTGCCAAGGCCATTCTGATCATCCATTCAGACCCTTACCTTAGCACTCAGTGATTCCTCCATCAAGCCCATAACTTGTGATTGAGCTAG
Organism: Mauremys mutica; assembly: GCF_020497125.1. NCBI lineage: Eukaryota > Metazoa > Chordata > Testudines > Geoemydidae > Mauremys > Mauremys mutica. The sequence goes on from NC_059075.1 coordinate 130,797,638, forward strand.
AGCGGATCTTTTAGAAAGAGACATGTGCTCTTGATTTAAAAATGTCAAGTGATGGAGAATCCCCACCCCGCAAGCCAATCCAGTGATTTATTACCCCCCCACCACCACCCACACACACCCCAGGCTTTCAAAAATGGGCACTGTTTAATGAATAAACATCCTCTGCTAGCTTGTGTTTTCAGGGGAGAGGGATAGCTTAGTGGTTTGAGCATTGGCCTGCTAAACCCAGGATTGTGAATTCAATCCTTGAAGGGGCTGTTTAGGGAACTGGGGCAAAAATCTGTCTGGGGATTAGTCTTGCTTTGAGCAGGGGGTTGGACTAGATACCTCCTGAGGTCCCTTCCAACCCTGATATTCTATGTTCTTTCCCAGGTGGAGGACCAGTGTTAAAGCTCAGCAGGGGCCATGGCAACTGAAAGAAAATACTCAACATGGGCAAGGTAGGTCATTAATGTCCTAAGAAGCCAGTTGGTCAGGATGAATTTCTGGAATGCGCAGGAAGTGCTGGTTTTTGGGAAGTGATCCTAACTGCATTCCCAGCAGGCTGTGATGTGCAGGATGACGGAGACTTCAAGAGCAGCATCAGCTTGTCTGGTTTACAGAATAGCTGGAATTAAAGCCCAGAACCAAAACTTAAAAAAGTCAGTAGAAAACCTCCCATTGACTCTGTTGGACTTTGGATTGGGCCCTAAGAACTGGGTGGGGTCAGTGGTGCCTATGCCTTGTGGTGGGGTGAATTTCACTCTGGTGGTATTACGGGATAAATAAATGGGTATTTGTGATGGGTTGGATCACATAAATCCCCTTGGAAAGTGCCAACCAATATGCCAAGTCTACTTCTGCCTCTTCCTTCCTGTCCTGGCGGCTCAGGATACCAGCACCCTGTCTTGTTGAGCTAGAAACGCCCATCTGCTCCAACACAGACCCAGGGTCTGAACCACATGCCCCAAAGCTTCAGACTTAACTGAAAGCAACTCACAAAAGTGTTCCTGTCTTTAACACTCAGATGCCCAACTCCCAATGGGGTTGAAACCGCAAATAAATCTGTTTTACCCTGTATAAAGCTTATGCAGGGTAAACTCATAAATTGTTCACCCTCTATAACACCGATAGAGAGATATGCACAGCTGTTTGCCCTCTCGCACCCCCCCCCCCCACAGGTATTAATACATACTCTGGGTTAATTAATAAGTAAAAAGTGATTTTATTACATACAAAAAGTAGGATTTAAGTGGTTCCAAGTAATAGCACACAGAACAAAGTGAATTACCAAGTAAAATAAAATAGAACACGCAAGTCTATGTCTAAAAAAACTGAATACAGATAACACCTCACCATTTCCAGTAAGCTTCCTTTTACAGACCAGTCTGGGTCCAGAAATCACTCACACTCCCTCTAGTTACTGTCCTTTGTTCCAGTTTCTTTCAGGTATCCTTGGGGGTGGAGAGGCTCTCTCTTTAGCCAACTGAAGACAAAATGGAGGGGTCTCCCACAGGCTTAAATAGACTTTCTCTTGTGGGTGGAGACCCCCTCCTCTCTCCTATGCAAAGTCCAGCTCCAAGATGGAGTTTTGGAGTCACATGGGCAAGTCACATGTCCATGCATGACTCAATTTTTACAGGCAGCAGCCATGGCTTGCCTGCTACCTTAACCATGCTCATGTAGACTTCTTATGTGGACAGGAGCCTCCTAAGAGCTATGGTCCCTTAAGTGCTTCCTGATTGGGCACCTAATTTGTACATTCCTGACCAAATGCTTTACAAAGGCTACTAAGAAATCAAGCCAGTACACAGCCAATATTAATAACTTCGAACACAAAAATGATACATGCATACAAATAGGATGACTATATGCAGTAGATCAGTGTTTCTCATACTGGGGTCACCGCTTGTGTAGGGAAAACCCCTGGCAGGCTGGGCCGGTTTGTTTACCTGCCCTGTCCGCAGGTCCGGCTGATCGCAGCTCCCACTGGCCGCGGTTCTCCGCTGCAGGCCAATGGGAGCTGCTGGAAGCGTCGGCCAGTATGTCCCTCGGCCCGTGCCACTTCCAGCAGCTCCCATTGGCCTGGAGCAGCGAACTGGGGCCAGTGGGAGCTGCAATTGGCCGGACCTGCGGACGGGGCAGGTAAACAAACCGGCCCGGCCTGCCAGGGGCTTTCCCTAAACAAGCGGCGACCCCAGTTTGAGAAATACTGCAGTAGATCATAACCTTTGCAGAGATACATTACATGGCATATGTAGCATAAAACATATTCTAATTATGTCATATATACATTCATAAGCATATTTCCATAAAGCCTTATGGGGTACACCATCACAGTATTAAAACCAGATGAGCTTTCATTGGCTACATTAATTACCTGTGTGGTTAGATCAACCAATGACCTTAAAAGAGAGAGCAAGCCACATGCTTTAGGCCTTGTGTGATTTGCTGGGGTAGGAATAGTTGCCTCTCTGCGCTAAAGTAGGCCCAGTATGTTTAGAGGAGGTTTCACCTGCTATGAAGCACCAGCTGTGAACAGGCATACAGGACTAGGGGGAGCTCTGGTCTTGTCCAGGCTGGCAGCTCCTTTAAACAGGAATGGGAAGAGATGCTTTTCAGCTCCTGACTCCTGTGGCGATTCATAGGTTCTAAGGCCAGAAGGGACCACTGTCATCATCTAGTCTGACCTGCTGTATAGCATAGGCCAGAGAACTTCCCTGATATAATTCCTAGAGCTGATCTTATGGAATAACTTCCAATCTTGAGTTAAACTTTGCCAGTGATGGAGAATCCACCACAACCCTTGGTAAATTGTATCAGCGGTTAATTACCCTCCCTGTGAACAATTTACACCTTATTTCCAGTCTGAATTTGTCTGGCTTCAACTTCCAGCCATTGGATCATGTTTTGCCTCTGTCTGCTAGACAGACGAGCCCATCATTAAACCCCACGTAGATACCTACTGACCATAATCAAGTCACCCCAAACCTTCTCTGGGTTAAGCTAAGTAGATCGAGCTCCTGGAGTCTCTCACTAGAAGGCAGGGTTTCTAATCCTTTCATCATTCTTGCAGCTCTGTTCTGAACCCTCTCCAGTTTAAATTTGAAGCGGTATTTGTAGAACAAGGGAAGTAGCTGTATAGGAGGATACAACGGGAGTTCCAATATGAGCGTCCAGTCACCTTACTTCCACCTTTTATAGGACACAGATCTATAACAGCATCTCCGCCAACTGAAAAAGCAGGAGGGGAAATTCGGAAACAGTCCCTAACTGCTGAGAATAATATAGATTTAGGCACAGTTCCAACTGGCATGAACCTTACTATGAATAATGACTCAGAGCCATCCTCTGTAGCATTGTCCAAAGGTTATGTATACGTAAGTCAGGAATTCACAAATCCCAAATTATTAATACTAGAACTGGGGAACTCTGAAAACCAAATATACCCCAAGAAAAGGTCTTTCAAACCAAAGTACCCCAAAAACGTATAACTCGAGGAGCTTGGTTTATAATGGGTCCAGATTTAAAGTGTTTGTAAACTTATTCCCTGAAGACTGGATAATTAACACTCATTATCCTAACTGTTCTAAATGAATTGCACAATATAAAACATATTGCGTCTGGGATGTGACAAAAAGAGAAATGGTTAAAAAAAAAATACCATACGGAAATCACTAAACGCTGCAATAAAATTGAAAAACACGTGGAGCCTCTCTACCCAAAGGGGAAAAATAAAAAAAGACTTTAAAGCAACTGATGCAGTCAGCACACACTGGGGAACAAGGGAAAATAATAAATCAAGAGATGGGCTATTCTGTGATGAAGTTAAGTAACTTGTTGGAAAAAAGTAGTCTGAATATTGTTAAAGAAATGAGGGATATTCGCTCAGAATTTTCCTGGGGGAAAGTGTGTAGAAAAGCCCAGGAAATCTTGGGAGAACAATGAAAAGAAATCTTGAGACAGAGCCAAAAAGGAACATGGCCCCAGACTCTGAACTGGGCATTATGTTACTATTCTTATATTAATCAAGCATTCCAAGATCCCTGAAAGGTGCAAGTGCATCCATGTACCATACACCAGGGCGCTCTTGTCCTTTCCGGGATAGCCAATGGAAAGGCACAGGAAGTGTATCCGGTAATAGATGCCAGCGCCTGCGGAAATAAAACCTGGCACTATGAAATAGTACCTGAAGAAAATGAATTATGGTAAATACCTGAATTAGGATGGATACAAATAATAAAAGCCCAATAAAAAAGGGGCACCTTGGTTAAAAAAGGAAATTGAAATTTAAAATGAAAAGGAGGTAAACCCCCCATAAATGTACAGTGAAAAAATGGTTGATGGTGATTATATAAAATAAACCAAAATATTTGTTGGCATCAAAAGGAAAAGAGTAATGTAACAATAAACAACCAAACTTGGTTCATGGGCCAGGGGATGTGGTGTACTCATGGAAATATAACTTATTTCCTGTATGAACAACATCAGTGGCACCCTCAGATGACTAAAACCTTTATGACTCACTCTAGATTAATGTCGCCAAATTTAAGGGCAATAGAGTGGAATGATACAGGTTGGAATATGAAGATACAGACTAATCAAGGCACACTAGACCAAATAAAAAAGTCAACTAAACTAATCATATCTGTCAAAGTTATGCTTGCTCGAAAGTATAAAATTGTTAAAAAAGCCGTAGAAAAAATAAGATCTCAAATGTGTGCTTGGTACAATGTTGTATGTCAAATTACAACATGGAATGCGGCTGAATGGGCAATGTTGTTTTGGATTTCTGGAACTGCTGTATTATTACCTGTATGTTTCTGTTGTGGATATCAGCTGTGTAAGCAATATAAAAAAAACCAAGCTTTGTAAAAAACTTATAAAATTGAGTTGTTGAATTATGTTACTAATAATCGTAAAATACTGCTTGAGGTTTTATAGAAACCAGAAAAGGAGACACACGCTCTAATAGTTAGCGTACAAATTGTGGGTAAGATTGAGGAGATATTACAATGATCTTTGGTAACTGAATATCGAATGGGGGTCTTGTGGGATGGTTCCAAATGGGTGTGGCTGTGCTGAAGGAATGGTGTGAGCATCACTTGACATGGCTTAAACATGGCCGAAGGGCTGTAGAGAATCCTGAGAGCAGGTTGCCTTTAAGCAGAAGCAATTTGATAAAGAACTGGCAAAGTCTGCGTGTACGATCAATATTGAACCTATTGGTCGGCAAATATGGGCCCATGCAAAAGTAAATATCACATGTATAAAGTTCCAGCATGGAGCACAGGTCGACCTGGTTGTAGTGAGACACCATGCAAAGAGCCAGAGTGAATGATTGATGAGTGAGTAAAGGTGGGCTGATCTTGGTTGAGTATCACCACCACTCCCAGACCCTTCTAAAACACTAATTAGGTGAAATTAGTAACCACAGTTCCACTGGGCATGCTTTTAAGAAATGTGACTCCTTTGAGGAAAAAAAGGATAAAAATCAAGCAAAGTAAATTACTGTGGTTGGGATTCCTTAATTGACGCTTGAAGAAGCAATGCTGCTAGACAGAGTAGCCAAAACTCTGCTCCGTGGGCCCGAGTAGGACTGTGAACCAGAGGGGTCTCAAGGCGCAAAGCCTTGCCTCAATGGAATCCAAGGCAGACCAGAGAGCTGAGAAGAACAGACCAGGAGGAAAGAAGCCGTCTATAATAGTGGTAACCACCTTCTCTGTTTGCCAAGCAGGAACTGCGTGAGTCTAGTGCTGGGTCTGTTTATGTATGTTTGTGAAAGAGAGACGCGTTAAGAGGAATGTATAGCTCTTAATGTATAGCTCTTAATGACTAACATAGGTGTTATCAGGGACCAGCTAAGGAAACAGGTGCTTGAGGCAGCCAATACAAAGGGGCGGCACTCCGTCTGGTATCAGGGTGGCACATCCGGGTCTTCGACGGGAATTTGGTGGTGGGTCCCTCATTCCCTCTCTTCCTCTTTGAGCTGCCACCGAAGTGCTTCCGAAGAGAGGAGAGGGAGTGAAGGACCTGCCGCCGAATTGCCACCGAAGAAACGGCGCGTTTGAGCTGCCGCTCGTCTTTTTTTTTCTTTTTCTCCCCCGCTTAGGGCAGTAGAAAAGCTGGAGCTGGCCCTGGATGTTATGTGCTTAATATAACCCTTTATCGCTTGTGTAATTCCTTCTCAATAAACTGCTGTGTATTGAAGATAATTACCATGGACCTTTTTCACTGGTATGACAGTAATCTGCTCCACCGGAAGCCAGTAAAGATCCATTTCAGGGGTAGTTGCGCCCCCTGTTGTCAACAATCAACATCCACCTTGAACTGTGGACACCAGAACTGGACACAGGATTCCAGCAGTGGTCACGCCAGTGCCAAATGGAGAGGTAAAATAACCTCGCTGTGCCTACTCGAGATTCCTGTTTATGCATCCCAGGGTCCCATTAGCTTTTTTGGCCACCATGTTGCACTGAGAGTCCATGTTCAGCTGATTATCCACCGCGACCCCCAAATCTTTTTCAGACTCATGATGGGGGATGATGGGAGATCCGATTACTACTGCATAGCTCAGCAGTGCCAGTAGAGACCACCCGGGCTGCTGCTACGGTGCCCCTGAGACGCCAGCTTGTTGCAGTGGCCCCCACATTCAAATGAAAGCTGGGGGAAATTCACTCCTGTGCCAAGGGCTTGGGAACCATTTAAACCTCCGACAGCAAGCAAGGCAGAGGGGTCATGAGAGGAGTGCTGAGAGAATTGATACAGAATGTCCCCTTAAGGCTAGTAGGGCCTAGGGGTCAGCCCTACCCTGTCCTGTGGTGCGGCCCTTTAAAATTTTGGGAGGTCTTGTGGATGCAAGGACCTAGGAAATAAAAGATATGGGAAGAGAGGAAGCAGTCCTGGGAATCAGTAGTGTTGGGGTGGAGAGGAGCCCATTACTGTTTTTTTAAGGGCCCAGAACCAGGAGACTTTAGAGTGGGCGGGACAAGCTTCCCCTCTATCCCAGCCAATTGGGATGAGCTTTGGGAAGAGGACCAGTATATATGCTGCCTCCTCTCTCATATGAGGAAAGACACCAGCTGGGGAAGGTGCTGGCAGGCCCTGCCCAGGGGCGGCTCCAGGCCCCAGCACACCAAGCGCGTGCTTGGGGCGGCAAGCCACAGGGGGCGCTCTGCTGGTCACCGCGATGGTCACCTGCATCTGGCCTGAAGTACAACCCAGTGCCAGGAGGAGGGCTGGGGGCTCCTGAACTGGGGGAAGGCAACCCATCCGGATACTATTGTGGACCCAGAACGGGTGTGAACTGGAGGGACTAAAAGAAGTGGTGTGCACTCTGTAAAAAAGGGTTAACATTCCAGACCCTGTGAAGGGGGCATTTTGTTTGAAGCAATCGGGTCTGGGAAATTGAATGGAAGAGCCCAAGCAGGTGCTGAGGGAGGTGCATCAACAGGACCAGGAAGGGGTGTTCTCGAGGGTGGCCCCCTGTTACAGATGCAGATGGGACTGGTCTCCAGCCATCTGGAGATCTCTAATGTGAGATGCCACAGAAGACGAGGGCTGATCGGTGCTCGTGAAGCTGGCATTCCAACACCCTCACCAAGTCTGTTGGAGCCTGGGGAAGGCTTGCATCTGAAACCGACTAACTGGAATTCCCTCTGTGTGGTACACTGCTAATTGCTTTTAATCTTCCTGGGCCTGCTGCCCATCAGTACTGGGGTGTTCCTGAGCATGGGGGGAAGTAAAGCTGCTTCTGCAGTAGCCCCAGGCTGTTGTCCCAATAAAACACTTAGTGTCACTCAAGGTCTTTTTCCCCAAGTGGATATGTGATGATTGTAGCCTTCATTCTTACAGGAAAAGTCAGTTTCTAACTCTTGTGGCTGCAGAGAAAGCATCATGATGTGACCCCAGTGCACCCTAAAGGCTCAAAAAGCAGAAGGCAAATCCAAAGAACACGAAATCTATTATTTTTACATAATTGCATGGATTTAAAGCCAATCTCGTGGGTTTTGGTGCGCCTGACTCATAATATTTGAACATCTGAGGTTGGCAATCCCGCATGTGCCCTCCCCAACTGTACCGTTGTGAAATCAAGGGGTCTGCTGCCCTTGGGAGGGCTGAATGCTCCCTCACTCGGGGTGTAAATCAGGAGTAACTCCATTGAAGTCAATGGATTTATAATGCTATACATCCGGTGTGCAAGCCGAATCAGGGCCTGAGTCTAATGCACGGTCAGATCAGGGAAGGAGCCATCCATGGTCCCTCTTATCATGGGTATTTTATTCCTGTCTCCATCTTGGCTGTGGTGTGTTTTTTTTAATGCTTTCGAGTTAAAAAAGAAGTTTTTAAAAGAGTGGAGGGAAGGAAATAGAGAAGAGAGACTGTGCTGGGGGAGGTAGGCATGGAGGGGAAGAGAAGGGAGGAGAGAGAAGATGAGGCGGCGAGGATGAAAGGAACTGGAAAAGGGAATGGAGGAGGCGAGAGGAAGAAAGGGAACATAGAGGAGGAGAGGGGAATGAAAGAGACCTGGAAATGGAGGGGGTTGAAGAAGGAAGGTGAGGGGATGCACAGCAGGAGGGTGGAGAGACCCTGACCCCAGTGCAATTCAGTGGTGGTGGACCTACCCCCATCCCTCCTTAAGGAGGGTTCTCCTCGCTCTCGGTACACTCACAGAACAGCCACATCTGCCTTTGTTTATGCTGCCCTGTGACTCACTGGCGGAGCTGTTCTCGGCAGCCATCTGGCTCAGCCAGGGACAGGCGCATGTGGATTCCTCCCTCGCTGTGGGCACTGGGTCAGTGTCTGGGAGGGCTCCTCTGGGAGGCTTGCTCTGGTTGTGAGTAGGCCAGGCACCCACCGCTGTGCAAAGCCCTCAGGGCAGTTGGGCCTTATTGCTGCTGGAGCATCAAACCTAAACCTGCCGGGATGGGGGCCCAGGGCAGTGCAAACAGGACCCCCACCCGCTCGCCAGCCTGCAAACACAAGGATGCTTGAAGCCCACTGGGAGCAGGGACGTTGGGTGATGTGGAGTCTGTTGTGGGTTCAAGCCCAGCACAGTAGTGACTGGAAACTGTTGACTCTTCTGCCTTACAGGCAATGAGTTAATGTCGTAGTTTAATGCCCAGAAGATGTAGCGACCTTTTCACCAAGCATGGGGGCTGATCTTGCAGCCCCTTAGTGCTAGAGGCAAAGGGAGTATTTCTAGCCTTGTTTTACAGATGGGGAGCGGAGACATTATGTGACTTGCCCAAGGTCACACAGTGTGGGAGGCAGTTAAGTGGTGCCTGGCTGCTTCTTCTGGTCAGTAGGGGGAGCTCTAGCAGGCATGTGGGTTTCCTTTAAGTAAAGCTATAGGAAGAGCAGGCAAAAGAATGGAAGGGCAGCCCCGGGGAACTGCTGCGGGAGGCCTGGATGAGACGGGGTGGGGGAGCCTTGGCTGAGGTATGGTGCTAGCTAAGCGGCAGGGGCCTGGGCACTATAGCGGCAGGTGCAATTGAAGTACCATAGATGTCATGGAGAATGGTATCCAGCGTAGCCATTGCAGAAGCAGGTCCGGTATTTGAATATGCAACGAAGGGGAGGAGCTTAGAAACAGGGCCATTTGCTTGGCTGATATTGACCAATTGCAGCTGGGCGTGTTTTACGTTGAGCCGTACAGTGCAGGGGGAGCTGAAGCAGCTAATAGGGCTGCACAGCACCTGCTTCCCCCACCTTCTAGGGATGCGGCTCCTCAGTCAAGAGGGGGGGCGCGCTCTTCTCCCCCACCCCCACCCACTCCCACACTACAGTTGAGGCCCAAGTCCTTTGGGCCCTGCCTGCCTCCCATCCGCGGGCCCAGACCCAGGGCAAAAGCACCTGCCTGCTGCCATAGGACGGTGAGAGACGCTTGCGTTCTAAACCCAGCTCCTGATAAAGGACCCTGCTCCAGCTGACTCCAGACAAATATTGAATACCTTGGGCATGGGAAAAAGAGCCCAGATCAGACAGACTCAGCCCATCCTGGGAAACCTTTGCTCCGTGCTCTCCCACAAACACACCACAAGCCCAGCCAGAAGGCTGATGGGGCAGAATCCTCCCGGAAAGGAGCTGGAGACAGGATTTCCCTTACCCAGACGCATTCACTTTCTCACAACTGCGCCAACATCGCTGGTTCGAAACTGGCCAAGATCAGCAGGGGCTTTTGGGAGGCCCGTGTGAAATGATTTGGTGGTTTGGGGCCAGGTCCTGAGCTGGTGCAAACTGGCAAAATAACCCTATTGAAGTCAATGATGTTGCCTTGCTTTAGACTAGCTGATGATCTGGCCCTTTAACTCCAGTTCCTAGAGCGCAGAGCTGGTTGAAATGTCTCAATCAATGGGGGGAGGGTGCGGGGGCTGGCTTTTTGAGCCAGCTGGACATTTTAATTTGGGGCAATTTTTTTTTTAAATAAAGGAAACCACATGGGGGGAGTGAGAATTTTTCTGTTTGTGAAAAATTATTTTTTATTTGTACAGGTTTTGTTGTTTTTTTTTTCAAACACAGACATTGTGTTATATAGCTCCTGGCCGTAAGCCCCAGCCACTTCCATCTGAGACTCTCCAGAAGATTGCAGCTTTTAGCAGCCTTTGATCCAGGCATTGGTGAGCACTGCACCTGATTATTACAACTCAGAATACTTTGCAATGAAGCTCCACACCCTGAAAAAGCAAAATGCAGCAGCAGTTCTGCTTAGCAACCCAGGTAAGCATGCATGCATCACCTCAGGGCTCTGCTCTCTGCATTCACGCCCCTATGAACAGTGCAAGGTCTCTGCCCAATAACCAATGACCTCTGTGAGATCAACCCTGGCTACCTCTCCGTGCCTTACCAGGATAGCTGTTTTCCACTGGCACCATCAGTGAGATGACATTGACCAAGAGGGGAAGGCTTGTGGGGGTGGGAGACAGAACTGTCCTAGCAGCTGAATCTAGAGACTGTGGAACTCAATGTCACAAGAGTTCAGAGCTCACAAGCGTCATTGCCTTCAGAACTAAATGCCAAGCTCGCTGCTTAGATTTCCCTCAATACAATTTTTACACACACACATATAGACAACACACACTGTCTCATACAGTCACTCTCTCTCACAAACACACACAAATAAACCCCCTCTCTAACCAAGCCAGCTGCTTTGCCTCTAGGCTGGGAAGGAAGGAAGCGGGAGAGTGAGATTAGTATTCTTATTTCTATTTGAATACTTGGATGGTGCTGAGATGCTGAAATGCCAGGGGCCATAAAAGCAGCTGGAGAGATGCTAGCAGTGCAGACCCTGGCATGGAGAACCCAGGCCGGCGAGAAAGCTCCCAGTGTTGACGATGTGGCTGTATCAGCAGAGGAGCGGCTCAGCATTACTTCCCATACAGAACTGGCTCGTGCCCAGGCACACAGCGCATTAGTCGTGACCTGGTTGCCACCTTCTGGTGCATTGTGTCAGAGCTGGAATTGGAACTGGAATGCTGCAGTGTGGGGGTGGGAGGAGACAGCCCTGCAGACGCTGTATCGCGGCCCCCCCAGCCTGATCAGGGGCAGACCTACAAGGCAGCAACTGTCCTCTCACCAAAGAGTCCTGTGGCATCTTATAGACTAACAGACGTATTGGAGCATGAGCTTTCGTGGGTGAATACCCACTTCGTCGGATGCACGGCTACCCCTCTGATACTTGTCCTCTCACCCTGATCCCAGGTCTGATATCACCCTGGGGCCTGATATCTGTCCTGCTCGCTCCACTCCTAGGTAGGGTGACCACCTGTCCCTAATTGGGTGGGACAGTCCCAAAATGTACATTTCAAGTCCTGGTCCCGGGCTGAACGACTCTGGGGCTGCATTTGTCCCAGATTCCCTGCAGCTCCACGCCACACCTGCCCGACACTCACAGGTGGCACCAGCCTCTTCCTGGTAGAGGTGCTGAGGTGGTAAGTGGCTGACCAGAGACCCGGGCTGCTGTGGGGAGCCCCAGAGTCCCGAGCCCTCCACCTGCCCTGGGCAGTGTGCTCTGGAGAGTGGGGGGACAGGCTGGGAGCTGCTCTTGGGCCCCCTGCGCCCCTGCCCAGGGCAGGTGGAGGGTTCTGTGGTGCCCCACAGCAGCCTGGGGTCCCTGGGCAGCTTTCACCATTCCCCAGCTCCAGCCCCTGGCCTGGCCAGGGGGCTGGGCCTCAGGGGAAAGAGGAGGAGCAGGAGGTGGGGCCACAGAGGGGGCGGGACTCCTGCATGTGTCCCACTTTTGCATTTTGAAAAGGTGGTCACATTACTCCTAGGGAGGACCAGACCTCCTCCCCCCCCCGCCCCACGCTACTCCTTGCCGCCTTATTCTCAGTGCTTAATCTGTGCCAGGGCTGAGCCCCAGCACCTCTGGGTTCACCACGTCAGTTATGAAAGTAAAAAAATTGTTTGAGCCCTGGCACCTAATTGCTTAAAAGGTAAGCGCTGCTTACTTCCCCCTGCCCCTCCCAGATCCCTGGCAGATGGACATCCCTCAGCTGCAGCAGGAGGTCAGCCCCCCCAGGGAGGCTGGGATTTTGCTGCTGGCAGGGCCGGCTCTAGACCCCAGCGCGCCAAGCGCGCGCTTGGGGCGGCATTTTGCCGGGAGGGCGGCAGGCGGCTCTGGCGGACCTTCCGCAGTCATGCCTGTGGGAGGTCCACCGGAGCCGCGGGACCAGCGGACCATCCGCAGGCACGTCTGCAAGAGGTCCCCCGGAACCGCGGGACCGGCGTGCTTGGGGCGGCCAAATTCCTAGAGCCGCCCCTGGCTGCTGGGTCGCCCCACTGATACAGATGAAGTGTTGCTTGGATGTAGCAGCTGGGAGCGGACAGGACCACAGGGCGGGGCTCAACACAAAGGTCAAGGAGCTTTCTCTTGCCCGTCTGGACAGCTTGGTTGCCTAGCCAGACAATTTCCTAATCAAAGCCATTCCCAGGCCCAATGAGCCCTCCCTTCTATGCCTTCAGTCTGTGCAAACACAGCCTGCTCCCTCCCTTCTCCGTGTTGTTACACAGCAATAGGGCAGACTCACGCCTTATCGGCCGCTTGGAAAGCAGCAGCGTTTGTGCTCCCTGGGCAATTAACTGGAATTCCAGGCAGCAAGCACAGCGTGTGTGCACACCACACAAACACTCTCACACACAGTCACACGCCTACACAGACGCAGAGCGAATGAGATGAAAAACAGCCAGATCTGTTCTGCTCAGCGGGGCCCAGCCTTCCCGGCTTGCCACCTTTGCAGCTGGAGTCAACATATCAGCCCACGGCATCAGCCTGTCACGATGTGGAGCAGCGATGGAGGCCGTTACTTTATGCTGAAGCACCACTGTGGTGCATCCTGGGATGGCCTCGCCACGATGCAGGACACGACATTGTCGGGTCACGAGAGGGTGTCCTTGTGCACAGGGCAGTGGTGTCCCAGTGCACCACCGCCTACAGCCAGCATGGTGCAGGATGCAAATGTCAGTGCGTCACAACTCAGGCCCGTACATCCCATAAATAAACTTTAAAATCCCTATTGAAAGGGCCCCCCTACAGATTACTCAAGAAATTCCACGATTGTTATTGTGAGTTCTATAAACACCTAGGCAGGGCCACTTAGCTAATACAGTAGGGGGATGGGGGGGGTGGGGCACATAGGTGTCTAGACAGAACATGGAGGTGAAGATCAGACTGAATAGTGTTTCCAGAGCAATAAACGAACACCCAGGGGCTGTGTATCTAATTGCTTATGGCACCCAGATGTCAGCGATACGACCCAGCACCCACAAGCAGCCTCATGCGTCACCAAGCAGGACGCAGTGACTAGGTGTTACTTCCTCCCTTGTGTACGGTAAAAGGCGGCCAATGGTTGTCACAACACACCAGGGCTACAGTGTACTGAAAGGGCTGGTTCTCAGTTGAGCACAAGGGGCTGGATCTTCGGGAGAGCTCCACATGGAGGGTGCTGAGCAGTTTGGAAAAGCTGGCCCTCACTTAGGGGCCTCACACCTAATCCATCATGTTTGTACAGGTAGAGCCAGGTCAGTGAGAGATGATTTTACCCCAAAATGGTTATACCGGTAGGCCCCCCACTGCAGCTGTAGTTATACTGCTGCAGAAGTAGCCCAGTCTATCTGTGATGGGCTTCTTGAAGGAGAATTCGCCCAGCTCAGCCCACCTGTGGTCATTAAAGCCCAGATCCACAAAAGTACTTCAGCTCCTAACTCAGCTGGGGCTAACTGCTTAGATGGCCACTTGGCAGCTAATTGACTGGGGAGCACCTGGGCCTCAGAAAAGGCTATCAGAGCTCAGTGCCGGGGGTGCTCCTAAGGAGATGATGCTCCCAAACAGCAGGCCCAGTGGCTTTCCAAGCCTCGGAGGAAAGGACGGAGTAGGGGAAAGGGATCAGCTGGCTGAGCCTGCAGCCAGCACTGAGTCACTCCCCAGCCCCAGGAGGAGAGCTGGAGACTCCTGCTCCAGAGCGAGGGTGAATGTTTATAACCCAGCCGCAAGAGGAGGGGCTGTGGTACTCCTGCATACAAGAAGAGTAAGGCTGCCTGCCCAGGGGTAGATCTCTGGGACTCCTGGATTTAGGCGAAGAGGCCTGTCAGATTTAGTGCTCAGGCTCCCAGAAGAAAGGTGGATTTAAGGGGCTCCTTTAAAAAAAGAGCTAATCAATATTCCCCCCACAGGAGGGCTCTTGATTTAAATACTTTGTTCTGGGAGTAAATCATTGCAAGACTGGGAGAGGAGCCCGGTGGGCCTGCGGGGCCATCCTGTGCCACAAGAGGGTGTGCTTGAGGGCATTGGCTTGCCCCTACCAGTATAGTGTATTTCTCTTCCTGTAGCTATACTGCTCTGGGCACCTACAATAATACATTCTTCTCTGGCACTTGTCCTCATTAGGCCTCAAAGCACTTTACAAAGGAGGTCAGTATCATTATCCCTGTTTTACACGTGGGGAAACTGAGGTAGAGAGTATCAGAGGGGTAGCCGTGTTAGTCTGGATCTGTAAAAGCAGCAAAGAATCCTGTGGTAGAGAGAGGTGTGAATTGCCTAAGGCCATCCAGCAGGCCTGTGGCAGAGCAGGTCTCCCGAACTCCAGTCCAGTGCTCTATGCACTAAGCCACACTGCCTCTTTATGCTGTTATAACTGTATGCACACCAGGGGAGGCAGGGGGACAGATGGTTAAAGTTGTACAACTTGCTAGTGTAGACAGGGCCTAAAAGGGCGATGAGCTCTTGAAAATCCAGCCCCAGTGGTTGGTACTGAGCCCTCAAAAACCTGATCCTGAGCTTGGTGGGCCTGTCATGCAGGTGGAATGGATGGAAATCTGACCCTCTGTGCCTGTGTTTAGCCCTGTTACTCATGCAAAGTAGCACCTTACTCCACGAGGAGCCCTAGAATCCAGGCTTATGAAAAAAGGTCCCATGAACAGAAGGTCTCCTCATGATTAAACAGGGTCATGGGAATTGCTGCTAAAGATCCCTCTCCTACCTAGAGAGAAATGAGGCGGGGGGGGGGGGGCAGGGGAGTCAACCTGTCCTGAGATTTCCTCCTCTAAAATGACTTCCTTTTTGTAGTATTACATGGGCTCTGCCAGGATTAAAAATGTCCACACGATCTTCCTCTGCTTATGCCACTGCGGGTTAGGATCATTATCCGATGCTGAGCTCTGCCTATTGGCCTCTCTGCTGTCCTTTGACTGCACGCCGGAACAGACTGGATCCTTTGTTCAGGAATGCACATGAGCCTTTGCTTCCTCTAGCTCAGGGGTCGGCAGCCTTTCAGGACTGGTGTGTCAGGTCTTCATGTATACACTCTAATTTAAGGTTTCATGTGCCAGTAATACATTTTAACGTTTTTAGAAGGGCTCTTTCTATACGTCTATAATATATAACTAAACTATCGTTGTATGTAAAGTAAATAAGGTTTTTAAAATGTTTAAGAAGCTTCATTTAAAATTAAATTAAAATGCAGAGCCCCCCGGACCGGTGGCCAGGACTCAGGCAGTGTGAGTGCCACTGAAAATCAGCTCGCGTGCCGCCTTTGGCACCCGTGCCATAGGTTGCTTACCCCTGCTCTAGCTGTTCCCAAGCAGACACCGCTCTGGCTCACTGCTGCTCTCTTCTGGCACAGACTCTCCACTCACCCAGCTTGGTCAAGGGTGGTGGGACGCGGACTGTAGGCAGCTCTGCTCGGAGGCCTGAGTTCACTCCTGGGGGGTGTGATGGGGAGGTGTGATGGAGGATGGAATGGGTGATGCGGGGAGGGATGGCAGGGGGGTGGGGTGTGCTCTTGAGGGGAAGGGATGATGTTGGAGAGGGATGTTACTGGAGGGGGAGATGACAGGGATTCTTACCCTCAGTGAAGGGGCCAGGAAGAGTATGGATATGTGAGAATCTGACCTGAACTTGCTCTACAGAGGAACACAAGCATGGTGCAGTAGAGACCCATTGTAGCCTGTCTCTGACAGTGGGCCTTGCTCCTGTAATACTACCCACAACACCCCTGCTGGGAGAGGCCAGGACTTGGAGCATCTGCAAATCCCCCGGCTGCCAGCGCTGGCTCTCCATTTCCTCTAGCACCTCATGTTGGGAGGCTCCTGGGATTTATGAGCTCTGTGCAACCAAGGCTTTGGCCTGTTAATGTTTAATGAAAGCTGGGGAATATCTAAGGGATCTTGCAACCACTCTGGACAGAGAGCAAAGCTTCTGTGGTTTGTGCTCCAGCTAGTAATCTGGAGATTACATAATTCTGCTCCCTGAACTGCCTTGCATGAGGAGGGGTCTGCTCAGCAGCCTACATGGCACCAGGGCATGGGGCCGGGCCCATGCTGGGATCCAAAGCTAGAGCTGGGGGAGGAAGGCTTGCCACATGCCCCTCCCTGGTGAGACCATCACTGGGAAAAAGGACTTTGGCATCTCCTTCTGAAACTCGTCCAGTCCCCATGGCCTCCTGCCAGCCAGCCTCAAGGCATTCCAGTTTCCTGCTTAGCTGTGCCTGGGTGGAAGGAGATACATTGCCTACCCAGTGCTCTAGCCAGGGGGAAGTAGAAGGCCCATTGCTGGACTGAGGTGTTTAGTTGGCAAGGTGCCCCCGGAGGGTACCAGCATTTGGGGCAAGGGTGGGAAGCCCCAGGAGTGTCTCATTGGTTAGCAGAGTAGATGCTATCACCCCCATGCAGCCTCTCTTTTCTTTCCACTCTGGCTCCCTCCCTCCCGCTCTCCCTCTGCCCCAGCCATAAGAGGATCGAAACAAAACCCAGGAGGCAGCTGGCTGCCTGGGCCAGGACCTCAGGTGGTGTAAACCAGCATACGCTCAGTGGAGCTTGCACCAGTCTACACTGCACCAATTTACACCAGCTGAGGAACTGGCCCAGAGGCTGTATTTCTGGTGCCACAGGCAGGATTTCCCTCCCTCCGAATTCTCTGCCATGCAATTGGGTGCTAGGAATATTGGCAGCTTCCTCCCACAGCTCTCTGCCTGGTTCCCTTCCAAGGGGAGGGATTCAGTGGAACAAATGAAGCTGCCTTTTCTTCTGACACTTCATAAGGGTGTGGCACAAACTGGATTACCTTTAACCCTCGCTTATCATGACAAGGTCAATACTCATGTGTCCTGGCTGGGGTCAGTATGTTGGATGTCCTGAATCTGGTGGCTACTGCTACGTATCCACTCCCTGCCCCCCACCCACCCTTACATCCACATCTCCTACAAATGCATCCCATTCCCTCTCTGCTTTCCACCTCCCTGTCCCAACCACACTGTGTCTTGCTTTCTCTCTCAAAGAGGTCACAGTGGAGACTGGAGGGCATCTAGAGAAGGCAACAGGTTTAGAACTATGAAGCACTTTGTTTTTATGCTCCACACAATTTATCCTGTGGAACTCCCTGCTACAAGATATCAGGCCAGATCCTCAGCCGGTGTAAATTGGTGTAGCTCCATTGATATCCACACAGCAACAATGATTTATGCCAGCTGAGGGTCTGGCCCATTGAATTCAAGGGCTCGGTAGGGTTCACCCAAGGATATACCCATGTCTCAAAAAGTGTGTACAGGATTAAGAAGCGCAGCTGTCAGATCTCCCCCTAAATTGGTAATGAAATCATGCACAGTTAATAAAGATCAGATAAAAATGATAAGGGGTTATAAATCCTCATGCTTCAGGGCATACGCCAACCACTAGCCGACAGGGGAGAGGAAGAAATGTCCACTGTTGCTGGTTATTCTGTAATTGTCCACTAGGAGGTGGCCTACATCATCCTCTGAAGTATCTGGCACTGATCCTCGTCAAGGTTAAGTGGACCCTTTCTGATGTGCTACAGTGATTCCTGTACTCTTTGCTTTGATACATGCTGCTCTCTTCCCCCAAAGGGCTCTGGGAAGGATGCTGTTGCTTCAGCTGCAAAGGGACTTTCCAGTGTGCAGCCCTACCAACCACAAACATTCACAAAGGATGAGTCAGGGCTGCATACCTCATTGGTTGAAAGCTCCCGACATTTTTTTTTTCCTCCAAAGAATAGATGTGAGACTTTTCTGGCTTCTGAGCCTTTTGGGGTCTGATTTTCTAGCACTTCCCTGCAATCACAAGAGGGAAAAAGGTTATTTTTCAAAGAAAAGAGCAAGCAAGCAAGCTGAGATTCTCACTTAATCACCTGACTTCAGGAGCTCGGGCTTTAAGAAAAACACCAGAGAGTATACAACTCTTGATGACAACACCAGAGCTGGCAATACTGATAGCATGGGGCTCTGGGACTGTATGAGGCCCTAGAGACTGCAACTCCAGGGAATCATATCAGGCCAGACAGAGAGATTCTTGCAGCTTGTCTTTTGCTGACACTTCTGTGATAACAATCTCCGCGGCTTGCGGGTGGCTGCTGTGGTTCTAAGAACAGAGCTCGGCCACCTTCCTCCAACGCGCTCCACTGGCTTTACACTGACTTATTTGCATAGAGGGGAAAATACAAGTGGTTTTGAATGGAAGCTGTTCAAGAGACGCAATGGTTACTTGAGACTGATCCCCTCAAATATGAGGGTTGCCTGAAATGGAGCCCGGGTCTGGCTCTGGCTTTTTGCAGAATCAAAGCTGAGCAGATGTGAACAAAGCCAAGCTCTCACCCAGCTCCTCTGCAACCATGCTGCCAGTGTCAAGAGAGAAGCTGAGGACTCAATGGGCCTGTGGGATCCTGAACTGTCCACTCTGGGTCAGGGTGGAGGGATGCTGAAGAAATTTCCAGCCCAATTCCTCAGAGCCTAAAGCTTTGGATGAACTCTGGGAGCAGCCTTTGAATTCTCCAGGGGCTTCTCCAAAGAGATGGGACATGCTGCAAGACTGGTGGACAGCCCCTTGTTCTGTGGTATCAACAGGATGGGATGTAATGGGGTCACCCCTAGGCTGTTTCAAAGTGCTCTCCCCAAGTCAGGTTCTGGGCCTCTTTATCTGGGCACTAAAGTGGGCCCCTGCCTACTGGCTGGATTTGCATTTCACTCTCCAGGGGTTAATCTGATGCCTCCAGGGCTGAAATAAATACCGTGTGTGGTATTTCAGCTCCTGGGCGGCAGCCATGTTATACTCCCAAACCAGGGGTGGTGGTAAAACTGGGGTTTTATTAAAGTTAATATCCAACCTCCCTCCCCCAGTAAACACAGCTTCAATAACCCCCACAAATCAACTCAGTCTGACCACAACACACCACCCAGTCTACTGGGTCCCCTTCCCCGCTATGATCCCTTTGACTTTTCCTGCAGAACTCCAGCCTCTGAGAGCAGAAGGTGCAGATAAATATCACCCAGAGAGTAAATATAACCCTGACGTTTTCTTAAGAGTGCTACGCTCCCCACTCATAAATGTAATGTCCTCCCAGCATTTCTGTTAAAATATAAAACATTCAGTCTATCCATTTGACTTATTAACAGTCGGCCCCAAGTTCCAGCTCTTAAGCAGTTGTCCTCAGCTGAGTTGCCAGTTCCAGTACTGAGGATGGAAACTTCTGCATCTCTCCATAGTAATTTCTATGACAAGTGTAGATCCACTGACCAACAGAATAGCCAGTACCAAACAGTTTAAATTCCCTAAAGATACTCATCTCTTACAAAATAACAGCTCCTATGTGATCCCTGGCATAACCATGTCTCTCCAAGTCACTGGGCATATGGCAAGCTGTTTAGAAGAAAAAATCTACTAAATTAACATCATAAACTATTCAGAACTATAAAGCGTGTTATTACAGCAACATCCATTCTTTAAATCAATATCACTTCATTTGCCGATATTCCATCAGTCTTGGATAGAATGCAGAAAAAGGTGCAGGAATAGGTATTTCGCACGGCCTATGACAAACATGAGGATAACCCCAGGGTTCATTCACCAGTCCAGGATTTGGATTTAGACACAGATAAGTACATGTCTCTAAATGTTCATATGTCAGTGTCTTCGCTCCTTAGTCAGATGACCTTGCATGTTGGGTCCCTCGCTAGTTTAAACTAGAGTAATTGGTGGATTCTCTGTTAAGTCTTTAAATGATGATTTGAGGATTTCAGTAACTCAGCCAGAGGTTATGGACCTACTACAGCAGTGGGTGTGTGAGGTTCTGTGCTCCGCGATGTGCGGAGGTCAGATGGTTAGATGATCGTAATGGTCCCTTCTGGCCTTAAATCTATGAGTCAGTAGAAAGCTCTCACAATCTGTCCTCTTGTGTGCTCCTGGTTTCAGGTTCCACAGGCTTGTTTTGGCCTTAACGTCTTTCACTAGCTGGTGTGAAGGTCACATCAATCTGATCAGCAGTTTCCATATTTACAGGCTCAACAACATCCTCATTTCTCAGACATGGATTGAATGTTTCTGCCTCTGGGTGCAGAGTCTCTGTTTCAGGGGTAGTATCTGCTCCATCGCACGATGTAGTTCATCTTCGCTCTTGCTGTCAGAATCACTGGAGTCCAAATTCCTGTCCTGGTTTTGATCTCTTGTGGCACTGGCTTGTCTTGTTCTCCGTGTCTTCCGCTGGGTAGTTTAGAGGGCAGCAGTATGCCAAGTGTAAGAAGTCACAGGGAAGTAAACAGACATCTTTCTTTATGCAAACTTTACTTTTCTGTTGGCAACTTTTCCTGGAACAAACCATAGCGTGCTACAGCTGCACTCCTGGGAAACCAGGCCAAAACGCATGCAAAAGTTAAACATCTACTAGGCCCTGCCTACACCCCAAAGTCCACAGGCACAGAGGCCAACTCCAGCCTGTCAGCCAACCAGAGATGTTATCTCAGAAAAACTGCGGGGAGAGAATTGTGTCAACATATAGAACATAATGTGACTATAATTCTGGAAGGGTGTGTGGGGGTAGTGGAAGATATAATCTTGCAGATAGGCCTATGAAAAGCACCTAGTAGAAGCTGCATAGAGAGGTGCAACTGCGCCATCTGGGGGCCTTGCCCAGCAAGTAAGCCCTGAGCCTGCACTGTGTGTATCATCACTCACATTGCCAGCTCGCTGCTGGCTGACAGTGCCTGTCCCAGTAGCTGGGTGCCTGCGGGGATCTGGGCATTTATGTGCCTTGGTGTTTATCTGCAATTGCATGTTTCACAGGGGTTTTTTTATGCCACAGGGAACTGTCCGGGCAGCAATCTGGTCTTCTTGGGCTATTTCAGTTGCTGGACTGTCTGTGAATCTGGGAAATCCTTTCCTTGCCCTTAGATATTGCTTATTTCTACATAAGAAAGGCCATATTGGGTCAGACCAATGACCCATCTAGCCCAGTATCCTGACAGCAACCAGTGCCAGGTGCCCCAGAGGGAATGAACAGAACAAGTAATCATCAAGTGATCCATGCCCTGTTGCTCACTCCCAACTTCTGGCAAACAGAGGCTAGGGACACCATCCCTCCCCATCCTGGCTAATAGCCACTGATGGACCTATCCTCCATGAACTTATCTAGTTCTTTTTTGAACCCTGTTATAGTCTTGGCCTTCACAACATCCTCTGGCAGAGTTCCACAGGTGACTGTGCATTGTGTAAAGAAATACTTCCTTTTTTTGTTTTAAACCTGCTGCCTATTAATTTCATTGGGTGACCCCTAGTTCTTGTGTTATGAGAAGGAGTAAATAACACTTCCTTATTTACTTTCTCCACACCAGACATGATTTTATAGCCCTCTATCATATCTCTCCTTAGTCCTCTCTTTTCCAAGTTAAAAGGACCAGGCTTACCAATCTGTGCTCATCCATTGGTAAGCTGGTCCATACCCCTCATCATTTTTGTTGCCCTTTGCTGTATCTTTTCCAATTCCAATATATTTTTTTGAGATGGGGCGACCACATCTGCACACAATATTCAGGATGTGGGTGTACCATGGATTTATATAGAGGCAATATGACATTTTTGTAATATTATCTACCCCTTTCCTGATGATTCCCAACATTCTGGTACCTTTTAGACTGCCGCTGCCCATTGAGCAGATGTTTTCAGAGAACTAACTACAATGACTCCAAGAGCTCTTTCTTGAGTGGTAACAGCTAATTTAGACCCCATCATTTTATGTTGCATTTATGTTTTCCAGTGTGCATTGCTTTGCATTTATCAACATTGAACTTCATCTGCCATTTTGTTGCCCAGTAACCCAGTTTTGTGGGATCCCTTTGTAACTCTTCATAGTCTGCCTGGGTCTTAACTAGCTTGAGTAGTTTTGTATCATCTGCAAACTTTGCCACCTCACTGTTTATCCCTTTTTCCAGATAATTTATGAATATGTTGAACAGCACTGGTCCCAATACAGACCCCTATTTACTTCTCTCCATTCTGAAAGCTGATCATTTATTCCTACCCTTTGTTCCCTTTCTTTTAACCAGTTACTGATCCATGAGAGGACCTTCCCTGTTATCCCATGACTCCTTACTTTGCTTAAGAGCCTTTGGTGAGGGACCTTGTCAAAGGCTTTCTGAAAATCTAAGTACACTATATCCACTGGATCACTCTTGTTCACATGCTTGTTGACCACCTCAAAGAATTCTAGTAGATTGGTGAGACATGATTTCCCTTTACAAAAAACATTTTGACTCTTCCCCAACAAATCGTGTTCATCTATGTGGCTGATAATTCTTTTCTTTACTACAGTTTCAACCAATTTGCATGGTATTGAAATTAGGCTTACTGGCCTGTAATTGCCAGGATTGCCTCTGGAGCCTTTTTTTAAAATTGGTGTCACATTAGCTATCCTCCAGTCATCTGATATAGAAGCTCATTTAAATAATAGGTTACATATCACAGTTATTCTGCAATTTCACATTTGAGTTCCTTCAGAACTCTTGAGTGAATACCATCTGGTCCTGTTGACTTATTGGTGTTTATCAATTTGTTCCAAAACCTCCTCTAATGACACCTCAGTGTGAGACAGTGCCTCAGATTTGTCATTAAAAAGAATGACTCAGGTTTGGGAATCTCCCACACATCCTCATCCATGAAGACCGATGCAAAGAATTTATTTAGTTTCTCCACAATGGTCTTATCTTCCTTGAGTGCTGCTTTAGTATCTCAGTTGTCCATACTCCATAAGGCAAGCAAAAGACCCTATATAAGAGATAAAATCCAAATCCTGAGGCATGTGGGTGCTCCCTGATTCTCCCCAGGGCTGAGTGGGAAAGGAAGGTGACTGCAACCCCAGTGGCCTTTTGGTGTGAGGGTGGTGTGTTATCCATCATACTACGGAACTGACAAAGGTGGTGTATGACACAACTTTTCAGAAGGGGCTGGAGCGTGAGCCCACCCTGCACTCACTCACTAGTGGCGGCACCTGTCCTGGCTCTGTGACATGGCGCACAGGGTTGTGTGACGCTGCGACCCTGTGTTCTAGGTTAGGATGTCACTCACGCAGAGTTGGCCTGGCCACCCCTCCGTCATGACCAAACCAGAGTGGTGCTGCAATCCTGTATCCCAGATTGGCGGGAGATGTCCATAAATTACGTAACATACTATAGGGGCGTGAGTCCTTCCTTTTGCACCTTTGTTTCACTGTTACAAGTGTGTTGGGGGGGAAGCCTTGAAAAATCACCAAAAAAATTGGCTGTCAGGGACGGTCCATAAATTGCATAACAGCAGGAAGCCAGGCCCAGCTGAGCAGGGCAGGAACCATCAGTGCAGGGTGCATGCAGGGTGGGCTTGCTCTCCAGCTCACCACCAATGACCCATCACCCTGCCACTGCCCCAGCGCTGAGATCCCACCCACGCTTTAGGCTGGCCCAGATTTCTCAGGGTGCCAAGTTTACCCAGTATATCCCCCCAACTCAGCAGCACCCTCCAACCCTGAACCCCCCCCAACCCTGCCACCCCCCCCCCGAAACGCAGCACCCCAAACCCAGCAGCGCCCCCTAGGAATGGGAAGCCCAATGCTAAGCTCAGCCCCCCAGTTGCTCCCCGGCCCCAGTCACACACCCTAGGCCCATACGAGGGTCAGGGTCAGGGGTGGGCAATGGGACCCCTCCTCGTGCCGGACCCATCGCCTGGCCCGAGCTCGTTCGCTCCCATTCCTTTCCGCCAGGGGGCGCCGCTCGACCCTGAACGCGGGGACCTGCCCGCTCCGTGCGTACGGCGTCGCCTGCCCGGTCCGTGCGTGCGGCGTGACGCTAGGCACCGCCCCGGGCGTGTGACGATGTGACGTGTACCGGTAGCTAGCCCCGCCCCCTGCCGGTGCGCGCGGCGGCCGCAGTCCCCCGCTGCAGAGCGCTCGGAGCCGGCGGGGCCGGAGTCTCCTCACTGAGCGCTCCCGAGCGGGCCCGTCCGCCGCCGGCTGCCCCCGCCCCCTCCCCCGCGCGGCGCTGCCGACCCCTCCCGCCCCGGTTCGCCCCCCTCCGCAGCGCCAGGATGTCGGTGCCGGATTCCGCCGTCGGGGACGAGATGAAACAGGCCAAGGAGATCGAGGACGCCGAGAAGTATTCCTTCATGGCCACGGTCACCAAGGCGCCCAAGAAGGTACCGGCCCGGGGGTCCGGTTCGGGGGCGGGTCCGGCCCGGGGGGGGATGAGGGGGCAGGTCCGGTTCGGGGGGTGTGAGGGGCAAGGCCGGTTCGGGGGTGTGAGGGGCAAGGCCGGTTCGGGGGTGAGGACGGGTCTGGGGGGAGCAGGCCCGTTCAGGGGTAGAGAGGGGTCCGGTCGGGGCGGAGAGAGGCCTGTCCCGGGGCGCGGGCGGGGGAGGCCGGTTCTGGGGCAGAGGGAGGTCCGGTCTGGAGAGTGTGAGGGGGTAGGTCTGGTTCGGGGGGGTGCGAGGCCGGGGGTAAGGGGGGAGGTCCGGTTGGGGGGGGTGAGGCCGGGGGTGAGGTCCGGCTCGGGGGCGGGGTGAGGTGGGGGGGGGAACCTGTCCCGTGTAGGAGGGTCTGGTTGGAGGTGGGGGAAGGCTGGTCCCCGGGTAGGGGAAAGTCTGGTTCAGGGATGAGGTACGGATTGGAGTGAGGATGCAGTTCTGCTCCCCAAGAGACCCTGTTGGCAGCCGATCCAAGGCTCGGTTTGGGAGGGCCTGGACATGGGGGTGGGTAACTGTAAAGGCATGTGAAGGGGCAGCGTGTTCTCTAGGACTGGGGACTACAGGTCTCAGCTGAGCTGGCCACCTGCTGTGCCTCCCATGGTTTGTATTAGGGGATGGGGGTAGAGCAGGAGCCTGTGGGATGTGGATGGGGGAGGAGTTAGGATAGGGTGTCCCGGGATTGTAGGGAGGATGCCAGGTACAATGCACAAGGCTTTGTGGGGAAGATGCTCTGGGGAATTGTGATGGCCTGGTACAGATATCTGTGAGGAGGGAGGTGGACAGGTTTGGGGGTTGGTTAGAACTGGGCAGGTTATCTGCTGTGACCCTGAACTCAGGGTCAGTAAGAGGACAGTGTTGCAGTGACTGGAAGGGTGGATTTATGGTTGCATGTACTGGGGTATGATAGCAAGATGTTGGGTGGCCCAAGAGATGTGGTGGAATACTCAAGGGGTATTTAGAGAATACAGCAAGCCAGGCATTTTGGGGAGCAGGGGAGGCCTGCTCCATGTTTGTGGGTGCCATGGACAAGTTTGGGCAGCCAATGAGAGGAGGGGTTTGATGACAGTTTTGAGGGAAAGACCAATCTGCAGGCGGGTTTGTGGGAATGTAACTCAAGCTTCCTGGAGTGCTTGCTGCGCTCAGCATTCCCCTCTTGTCCATTCACCCTTAAAGTGACTGAAATTCTCCAATCGGCTCCTCAGTGCTAGCAAAGGTGAGAGCCCTCATGTAGACTGGTCACTGTGCTTTTACCGCTCCCTTGTCTAAATTCTGTCTGAGTAGGATTAGACAAGGGAGTGGTCAACTCTGCTACAGCCACCATTGGTAGAGTTGCACTACTGGTGAATTTCAGATCTTTGCGTGTGTAGATGCAGCTGAAACTCTGGGATTTAGACTTGCTGTGGGAGGTCCCTGCTGTGTTGAATATCATGTTCTCCCCTAGGCTGCTGCCACATGCCTCAGTGTTAGGACTTGAAAAGAGTAAATGGGAAAAACACCAGAGCCCTCAGCCCCTGGAAATGCAAAGCCTTCCTGCTGAGAATGTTTTGGTTGTTGACATAGGTGCTGGAATTTTAGAGGGTGGGGGTACTGGTTTCATCTAGAGGCCACTTAAAATCATTTGCATTTGAGACATCCCCTCCTGCCTAATCTCCTCAAATAACTAGCATTCAGCTGCCAGTGACAGAGGAACTCAGTGGATCTGTTTATGCAGACTGTGGATGTAGCCCGGAGGAAAGAGCAGAAGAATGCAGAGGCTAAGAGCTGCTTCTTTCCAGAGGTGGTTCTGCAGCTGTAGTCATGCTTTTGAGAGAACTAAAGCAAACTATTTTCTTTTGATTGTTGTTACCTCCTTCCAGTCTTACTTTCATATCCATCGTGCAACAGTCTGAGGCTTGTGACCACATAAGCCATACTGTGGCAGTGATATGAGAGACGAATATATTGTAACACTTAAGCAGCCCATGGGGTGGGGGAGTTGCTGTGGTGGTAGTGTGGGAAACCCTTTTAATGTGAGGATGAGGGTACGAAGGGTTTAGCTCAATCCAGTGTTCTTGTGGGAGAGGCTCTGGGAGGGCTGATGTACTTGGGTGTATGAGAGGTAATAGTTGACCCTTGAAACTACTGCTGTAGTTCTAGGCTTGTTTCATAGCTTGATGTGCAGTCAGCAGGTTGCAATGCTGCCAAGGCCCTGCCGGGAGCACTTCAGGACATGCAATGAATGGCCTTTGAGGCGGATAACATCAGTAGCCAGTGAAATCTTGGGTGGCATTGCCATCAGTAAGAATGAATGCTTCAGGCCACCATTTTCCCAGCCCACCCGGTGATTGTGAATAGCACTGATAGCAGAGGCGTTGGCAAAAACTCCAAAGTATACAGTGCTAAGTGCCTAGAGCTTATCTCAGAGCTCAAGGCATTTTCAAGTTGCCTCATAACAAAATCATAACCATTAACAGGCCTCTTTCCTTCTTGAGACTTGTATTTATTTCTATTAATGCAAAGCTGATGTGACTTGTGTGTCCCTTTTTTGTGCTTTGAAACTCCCTCCTTTCATACAGCTTCCCCCCCCTCCAAACCTTCGCTCCACATCTCAGGCAAACAGCTGAGAGTGACTCCCTGTATTGGCCAGGAGAGAGAGTCCAACAGCAGGCTTGCTTGAACAAACCATTCTCTAAAGGCTGGTGGGCACGAAGATCAGACATAGGGGGAGGATGGGAACATCTCCAGGATTTGAGAGTGCTGGTACTGGCTCTGTCTCCTTTGTACTAACTATTCTAGAATAGCTTTTCAAAGAGCCATCGTGTGTCACTTGCTGAGAAGTGCAGTGAAAGTGCTGACAGGAATAAGCATCTCTCCGTGTTCATTTGGACAGGCTGCAAATGTGTTCAGTTTCCCAGGCTAAGTGTCTCACTCGAGAAGCTGGAGGGATCATTAGCAAGAAGCAGCTCTGATAGGAACTGGGCTGTGGGAAGAGCCCCATCAGTGGATTTTCTGCAGAAGTAGATGTGTTCCTCATGTTTGATCAGCCCTTTCTGGTGGCCTGAACGAGCCGGATGGTGAGATCTCTGTTAGCTACATATCCTGGCCTTGAGGAGCTCCTGTTTCTTCTCTTGTCATTGAGTTGGTAAAGGTTAAAAAGTGAAGCAGCAGGAGGTGAGTGATTAAGAGATTAAATGTGATCAACTCTGGGTTTAAGTACAAGGCCAAAGAAGGCGAGGTGAACTGGCATTCGATCCTGCACAGAAACTTGTGGTCTTTTACCCCCAGTAGATTGGGGGAGCTAGTTTAGCTGAAGCTCCTTCTTTACTGCAGTCTACTTAATGGAACTCCTCTTGCTTTGTCTTTTCTGTTAGCAAACTAACACCAGCTTTGTTCTCCAGTGATACTACCACAGTGCAGTGGGCAGTTGAAGAAAGGCAGAGAGGTAAACTTAATCTAGGACATTAACCACTGTGTTCTGCACTGTAGTGCCTGGATGTTAGTAGGAACTTTAGAAACAGATGGATTGCCACCAACAGGTTTCCCTCCCGCGGTGAATTGTGTTGAGGGTTTTATAGATAAATCCAGAACAGTATTCTTGTAATGGCTCAGGAATCTTACCCTGTTAGCAAAGAACCGAAATAATCTCTTCCCCACAGCTCACTGTCAAATCAGGGGCTGTTCAGTTTAGAGTGCCTAGTGGTTTGAACTGTTTTCATTAGGAACACCAGTTTCCTCAAGTCCCTTCTATTCAGTGAGCAGGGCTTTCTGGGGCTTTGGCTCATATACTGTTTCAGTGACAAGTGATTGTATATTCCGGTGGGAGTGATATCTGCTGTTTGATCTAAGGCGGGATGAATTCTAAGTAGGGAAAATGTGCTGAGACAGTAGTGATGGGTAGAACGTCAAGATCAGAGAGCCCTGACCCTAACTAGGGCTGACTCCAAAGCATAGTATCTATTCAGGGTTTCTATCATGGACTGAAACAGCAGCAGCTTAGTGACATATCTCTGCAGTATCCTCTTGTCACACCACCCATGAATAGGGCCCTACCAAATTCAGGGATCATTTTGGTCAATTTCACAGTCATAGAATTTTAAAAATAATAAATTTCATGATTTCAGCTATTTAAATCTGAAATTTCACAGCATTTGTAGGAATTCTGATTCAAAAAGGGGGATGAGGGTGCAAGGTTTAATGTTGGGGGGGTGGGGTTGCGATACTGCTACCCTTACTTCTGTGCTGCTTCTGGCATGGCACTGCCTTCAGAGCTGGGTGCCTGGTTAACAGCTGCCAACCTCCAGCCGCCCAGATCTGAAGGCAGTGCAGAAGTAAGGGTGGTAATACTGCGATTTCCCCCCCACATACAGTTTGTGACCCCCTCCCCGCAACTCCCTTTTGGGTCAGGACCCCCAATTTTAGGAACACTGGTCCCCCCTGTGAAATCTGTATAGTATAGGGTAAAAGCACACAAAAGACCAGACCTCATGGGAGGAGACCAAATTTCACAGTCTGTGATGCGCTTTTCATGGCCGTGAATTTGGTAGGGCCCTACCTATGAAGCTTAACAGCCTAGCTTACACCTTGATCTACCTTACCAGGTGTGAGCTGCTTTTCATCAGGTTGAACTGCAGTCAGTTATGCTTATTCATGCAACAGAACTGAAATGTTTTCACATTTTGCAAGGGCTAAAAGCTGTCTCCTGCTCCCTGCTCTGTCAGGCAGACTGGAGCTCGCAGCACCTGCTGAAGACTCTGTCCTCCTTGGGCTGAGAAGCAGGTAAGTGTGGTATTTCTCCCTCCCACTCCCCCCAATGAAACCAGCTGCACTGGCTCTGTGGGTTTTTTGCTTCCGAACCTGTGTATGATAGCATCAGTGGAATCCCGCTGAGGCTGTGTTCCAGGGGTGCCAAGGAGAATACTAATGTACTGCTGCAGCTTTGCAGTGGTACAGACTCAGAGCTACTCTGTGCATGGTGGGGGAAGGACAGAGCCAGGGAAGACTGGAGGGTGGGGGGAAGGGAATGAGGCACTGGGAGGACTGAATTTGGGGCGGGTGGGGGGATGGGTATTGGTGTAAATGGGATCCAATTAGACACGATTTAAATCCCTCTGGATTGCACTCAGTGCATTCCCTAGAGCTTTTGTGTCTGTTGCTAATTTTTGAGGTCACTTGCACAAGCTGCTCTGGTGCTTTCCCTGGTGCTGGCTAGCCTTGCTAAACAGGGCCTGTTTGCTCCTGGGACATCAGTCCTTCTGTGGATGAGGTTAGTTGTGCCCTTCCCAGGGCAGAATTGCCACATGCTACACAGCCCCTTTCCGTAAATACAAGGTTACTCCCAGGGGGTATGATGTACTCCATTAAGCCTGTGCTGGATTGCTGTCTGTCTGCAGGATACCAGTGAATCAAGCTACTCTGACAACCTGGGAAGGAAATCTGTTCTGGGATGCATCTCTCGGAGTCTCTCAAGTGAGCCAGAAATTAGAGATGGAAAAGACCACTTAGCTCTCCTGCCCCCTGCCAGTGATAAGATTTTTCCCTCTAGGATCAGTACACTTTGGCACTTCCTCCTTTGATCCCTGGAGGCTGTCGCAATCTAGCCAATAGATTTCCTTATCAAATTTTCTTGAGTCATTCTGAATTACTTTCTGACATAGATTTGCTGGGATTAAATTATCACCCATAAATCCTCCCCTACTCTTCAGCTACTTGGAGATGGTTCTATCTCCACCATGTCACTTCCATAGGTTATGCCTACACTGGACAGTTAACCCAGGTTATTGGCCTCCACTCTGAGGAGCTGGGTTAGCGTAACCAAGATGTGAGCATCCCCACTGCAAAGCCCCATCTGCCCACTGTTTGCAACCTTGCTGGTGTGTGACTGGGAGCATGTCCCATGGTTCTTTGTGCTGAAATGCTCTAGGATTCTTTCCTAGTCAGTTGTGTCAATTGCGGGAGAACTTGTCTGTCCTTCTGAGGGAATTGTGGGAAGCCATTAAAGGACTATTAGCACTTGAGTGATTTAGCCCGTTTTCTCAATGCAAAGTGGGCAAGTTTCAGCCCGATTTAAAGTGGAGCTTGCTTTCTACCCCACATTCCCAGCTGAGTAAGCAAGCCTGGGTTTAAAGTACCTCCAGACCTGTGTCAGAGGTTTTTCTTTGGACTGGTAGGAGGGTTAAGGCTAAAACCCAGATAAGAACCCAGGATTAACTCTGCAGTGGAGACATACCGTTAGACACTGATTAGCCAGACCCCACACATTTAACTGTCATTCTTCCTTAACTGTGTGTGGCTTTGTTGTAGCTGTTGGTCCCAGGATACAAGACATGCAAGATGGGTGAAGTAATATCTTTTACCAGGCCAACTGCTTTTGGTCCAATAAAAGATATTACCTCACTCACCTTGTCACTCTTCCTTAAGTTATTCTCTGCTGCCTCCTGACTTTCTTTCTGATCTTCCTGAAATTTGTTTGTCTGGTGACAAGGCGCCCAAGCCTGGATGCAGTATTCCAGGTGCTCTTCCATGAGAAACAGAGAGAGGGGGTTGTCACCTCCCCGATTCTGTACTGAGATGCTTCCATATGCACAGCCAGCAGTTAGTGGCCTTTCTTCTAATTGC
This sequence comes from Mauremys mutica, assembly GCF_020497125.1. NCBI lineage: Eukaryota > Metazoa > Chordata > Testudines > Geoemydidae > Mauremys > Mauremys mutica. The sequence continues at coordinate 130,829,195 of NC_059075.1, forward strand.
TGTCTGCTGTAAGTTGCTCTCAGCATTACTGCTTTCTAGGTTAGTCCCATTACTGCACAGCTGTATTTTTTGTATATTTTTTCTGTAAGTATTAACAGCACTCTTCCAAATTGAATCTCATTCTGTTACCTTCCGTATTTCTGATATTGCTAGAACTCTTTATATTTCTGCCAGCCCTGGTATTCACTGCTCCTGCTGGTCTGTAGTATTGTCCGTACCTTTCATTAGCATACTCTTTACCTCCTTTCCAAATCTGTAATGAATAATTTAAATTGGACCGGACCTTGCTTTGATCCCTATAGTAACCTACTGTAGGTTCCCCCAGGGGGCTGAGCAGATCCTTCTGTGCATCTTTGTTATGTTTGGGCTGAGGTGAGCCGTGATTACTGTTATAAGTCCTGTCAAGATGCCCTGAGGCTCTTCCTGATGGGATTCTTTCCAAAGGGAATTCTACTTGTGTCCCTCCAGTGATAAGAGGAGAAAGTGATCTGACACTTTGGATTCACCAACATAGATTTTGAAATAATTCTACATAAGTTTAGGGAAGGAGGCCCATAGCTGATGTGGAGAACCTGAAGGGGGCCCATTCTTGCACACCAAGATGATGGTGACCTTTGGGGTCCACTTGAATGACACATGCATCCTTTCTGCTTTGTCCTTTGGACTGACATTCCAAGGATCAAATCCATTTGTTCTCCATATATTCTCTGCTGTGGCCATTGGAAATAGGCTGGGTTTCCAACTTTATGACACTTCAGCCACTAGAAGGGTGATTAAAATCCTCCATGTATTCCCTGTCCTCCTTTGCAGCTGCTCTGGCAGGCTTCTCAAGAGTCTCATTATAAAAATGGCAGTTCTAGGTGATTAGGAATCACAGATCATGCAGGTACAACCCTTTTTGAATAGTACAAGTTTCCCTGTCTGCTCCATTATGATTACTGTTATCCAGTCCAGTCAAGAGGCCCTGAGGCTCTTCCTGGTGGGAGCCTGATTCTGATACAAGCAATGCCCATTCTCAAATATAGGAGATCTAGTGGTGATAGTTTTTTAAAACTCTTCCTGAAATGGACAGTTGTTTTGCAGTATGGAACAGGCTATAACAATACTTTCTTTGGGATCCTGACAATTCTTTCCACAGTTGGATTCCAGCTTGGACAGTGTTTACATCCCTTTGTTCCCAATTGCTAAGCATTTCTCAATCTTGCTATGGGAATCTGCTCTCCAGGGCCAGGTTTGAGCTGACCGTTGGAGATAAACGTATGACATTTTTAGCAGCGTATTGTCTATTCATCCGTTTTACATACAGAAGATCCTGTTTTCAATGGTTACCCAGCGGAGTGGCAAATCAGTTGCTTAATGGAAGGGACTTAATAAAGGGGGAACAGAATTGTGCAAATAGAACTATGCTTAGTATGTTTGCCTGGTTTTAAGAACAGGATGTTGTCTAATAAAGGATGCCCCTTTCTTGTACGAGTTTCAGTGCATTATAATATATTTATATGGTCTCCAGTGCATGAGATGTTACATTTTGTGGTAAGGTTCTTGAATTTCCCATTAAGCTCTCTGATCAGTTGAGCATTCATAGGTGTTTTGTAATGGAGAGAATCAAACCCTAATAAAAAATGTGCTCCAAACTGAGGGGGCAACCATATGTAAGTGGGATACTGAAAAGGTATTCACCTCATTTGAGACCAGCAGTGGACTAGAACTTAGAAGGTTTGAACAGTGCCACCGGTGTAGACTTAATGGCTTTATGAGTCCATAAGCCATAAAGCTAAGCAGGCCTTTATGAAAGTTTACTTATGCTCCGATCGTATTCATTTAATTGTCATTAAAAATGTCCCTTTTTCCAAAGGCTAAATGTAGCTCAACGTTCTCCGCCCAAGAACAGTTGTTGACCTAGACTCCATGGGATACTGGCAACGTGGCAGCAGACGGGCAGAATGTGGAGGCTCCAGGCAGAGAGGTGGTTCTCAGCCTTGCAGAGTGTATAGAGTGAATTCTGAGCAGCAGTCGTGGCAAATTTGTTCTTGAAATTGAGGCTGCCTCTGCACTAGGAAAATAGCTTCTGCTGCACCTGGAGTCTTGTGGGATTTGTGCCTTTGAGAAGGCATGACACGGATGTTGCAGCTATTCATGCCGCTCGTGGGGCTACCCAGCTGCCCTGTAACATTGGGCCAGTTGAACTGTGAATTTTAATTACACTGTCTGATCAATACCGTGACCTTGGTAACGGGCTCGTTGCTGCTGTAGAATCTGTTTACTTCGGGTTTGTAGCAGAGAAAGGACTTAGTTGGCCAGGGACATGGTGTTCCGATTAGTCAAACAGGCAGCATTGTAATGCAGGGTGGGAAGCCTACTGCTGCAGGGGAAGTGCATATTGCCTCGGTGCTGCCTACTGTTATCCTTGAGAGAGCTATCAGATCCCAGTGCTATCCTGGCTCTCACAAGGAAGTGGTTTAGTTCATAAATACCAGAGTGAGGCAGCAGGGGCCTGTACCAATGGGGAATCTGTCTCTTTTCAGGCTTTTCGGGGTCGGGGAGGTGGCTGGAGCCTGCCTAAGAGCAGCCTGGAGGCAGTTCCCTCAGCTCCCTCTTGCAAAGATTCTCTTTGCGTTCCTTTCATTGAGTGACTTGGACCTTGGTGCTGTGGAAACTCTGCCACTTGACCCTGATGTTTTCAGGAGTTCTCCCCCTCCCTGCCCTTCATCAAAAGTCAGGATCAGAATATTGTGCATTCTTTTCTGGTACCACAGGGAGAAGATTAATTCCAACCTGGGCATGTTTGGAATGAGAGCATTTTGCCAATTCCTATTGCACTTGGATCAAGAGACTGTATGCATATAGTGTGGCCGCAATCTCCCCATGTAAAACCTAGATGCAGTTCCATGGGCTACTGTATTTCATTCTGTCATCAGGTGGAGGCAAGATAGAGACTCCTGATGACCCCTCTTACTTAACTGACAGGAAACCATTCATTCCCCATCTGGTGGAGGAATTGCAGTGCATGGCTGGTTCTTCTTCAAGTATATGTCGTTATGGGTGCTCCCCTGTAGCACATACGTGCACCTGTGTGCTCTTGACTGGAGAATACAAAGCAATGCCTGTGGGCCTCCCCTGAGCAGCACCTTGTGCTCCCAAATTAATCATAGAATATTAGGGTTGGAAAAGACCTCAGGAGGTCATCTAGTCCAACCCCCTGCTCAAAGCAGGACCAATCCCCAACTAAATCATCCCAGCCAGGGCTTTGTCAAGCCAGGCCTTAAAAACCTGTAAGGAAGGAGATTCCACCACCTCCCTAGGAAACCCATTCCAGTGTTTCACCACCCTCCTAGTGAAATAGTGTTTCCTAATATCCATCCTAGACTTCCCCCACTGCAACTTGAGACCGTTGCTCCTTGTTCTGTCATCTGCCCCCACTGAGAACAGTTTAGCTCCATCCTTTTTGTAACCCCCCTTCAGGTAGTTGAAAGCTGCTATCAAATCCCCCCTCACTCTTCTCTTCTGCAGACTAAATAACCCCAGTTCCCTCAGCCTTGCCTCGTAAGTCATGTGTCCCAGCCCCCTAATCATTTTTGTTGCCCTCTGCTGGACTCTCTCCAATTTGTCCACATCCCATCTGTAGTAGGGGGACCAAAACTGGATGCAATATTCCAGGTGTGGCCTCACCAGTGTTGAATAGAGGGGAATAATCACTTCCCTCTATCTGCTGGCAATGCTCCTACTAATGCAGCCTAATATGCTGTTGGCCTTCTTGGCAACACTGCTGACTCCTATCCAGCTTCTCGTCCACTGTAATCCCCAGGTCCTTTTCTGCAGAACTGCTGCTTAGCCAGTTGGTCCCTGTAGCGGTGAATGGGATTCTTTCTTCCTAAGTGCGGGATTCTGCATATAAGGAAGCATGGACCCACCACTGCTCAGGTCCTTCTCAGTCGCCTGTGTAAGTGGTTTATTTAGATCACTTAGGTCAGCTGCAGCAAGGAGCTTTGTTGCTGAAATTCTGTCTTGTGTGTGGTATCCCACTGATCTAAACAGGTACAAGAGCTGGTTCTGGGGCGTGAGAGTAACATATCCAGAGGCGATTTGATCTGCTGAATTAAGTTGGTAAAGATGCTGATTTATTCCTGTAAAGAGTGGTTGCTGCCTTAGGAGATGGAAGATCTATTCTTCGTCCCATAGACAGCAGTGATTGGTGGGAAAACCTGCACATTGGATCCCAATGATGGACCTAGCTAGAGACTCTAGCCCTCCTGAGAGTGAGGAATAGCTGAATGAAGGGTGAGTCAAGTGTTTCAGGAAGAAGGTGTCTACCACAGTGTGGCCATGGGTTGCAGTCAGTCTGGGGTAGTCTTGTGGCCAGTCAGGCTCATGCTCCTGGACTTAAATGTAATTTTCCAGTCCCGATGAGTTGCACACAGATTGCACTGGACGTGAATGAGACCTCAGCACTAGAACATACCCTCACCTTTGCCTGAACTCTGCACTGATAGTCTGACAGCCAAGATGCAGTTTCAGCTCTCTCGCCAGAGCAGTGCTCAAATGGTTAGGCCTGGCTGGATTTTACGTTGTGTAACACACACATTAAGGTTATGCTGCTTATCCTGATACTGGCAGGCTGCTGTGGAAGAGCCGCTTGCTTCTAAACTGGCACTTTGCTTGTCTTTCTACAGGTACCAATCACAGCGGATTGGCCAAAAATCGTGCCAGTTGTATGTTAATCTCTGTCCCATTTCAGGCTGTTGATATTGCAGAGCTTTGTTCTCCATTTTTACGTTTGTTTTACAGTTTTCCTAAGATAGGAAAAAGTACAAGTATATCATAATGCTCAATGTCCTTTATATCCTATAGGCTACATAGTCATATGAGGGCCGTTGAAGTCTGCTTGATATGAAGCTCATGCAGCTCATACAGCTTTTTGTTCTGTTTGTATACCCCAGGTACCGTAGGGTCCTGGTCCATGACCTTATCACAATACATATAAGGCCTGAAAGGTTACGGTAAATAACTTGTACTTGTGTCTACCCTGTAAGACTCTATGAAGAACTGGAGAACTAATAAGCTTATAACATCATGTATACCAGGGAAGTGAAGTCCCATTACTTGGGAAAGGAAGTGACTTAATCGCACTGTTTAAAACTTTTTTTTATTTTTGTTTTTTGTTCTACCTATGTAACTTAAACACCGAACCCAGCAGGAAGGAAAGTTATTTTGTTAAAGATTCAGCACCTCTCCTCCCTTCATCTAACTTTCTAGCCCATCTCTGGGTCTTCAAAAGAGAGAGCAGAACCAGGGAGACTCAGAGTTAATATGCTTGAAATCTTTAAAGAGTAATAACAAATAATCAAGTGAAAAAGATGTCTGGTTTTTCAGCCTCATAACCAAAAAGGGCCCAGACGCTTGTATTTTTTTTTCCTTTGCAGGTCACCTTTAAACACACTCCCTGCTCAGGTGCTGATCAGCATTATATTGCAGATACCTTCCACGCTGCTGTCACCATTCAGCCTGAATAAGAAATACAGCAGGTTTGGCAGCCTGAAGTAAATGGTCCCTGAACAGTTATAAATTAAATACTTAAAATTGCATTAATGCAACACTGATAAGACTTTACCGCCTCAAGGTAAAGAGTCAATGATTATTGCTACAGCAAACTCAGCCCAACCCCCTGGGTTAATTGCAGTGCTCTGTATTGAACCCTGGGGTCTGGGAGTCAGGAGACCTGACTGCTGCTCACCAGCAGTCTGACTTTGGGCTCTCCTAGCTTAACCTTGTGCTAACTCAGTTTGCCCACTTGTGAAGTGTGTACTGGTGCAGTTGTATGCATGTGTGCAGTATTGTGTAAATGCTTTTGGGGAAACTAATGGTGTGGTTGGAGAGCAAGTGTGAAATCTTCAGTTCAAAAGGCAGCTTTTATAAAAAGCTCTTAGCCCTTGACAGCTGGAGCTTAGTGGCAGCACTTTCCTGGACCTCTCTAACAAGGGAGTTGGTACTGCAGTACGACACTGATGTAAGAACTGAGTAAAAGTCCCAATTCTACAGTCCTTCTGGCTGTGTGTGTAATTTCCAAGTAACATTATTTATTTAAAGTCACCTCGCTTTTAGTATTTGGCATAATGGGTAACAGTTCCAAAAATGACTGTGTAAAAGTAGACATCTAAGGAGCTTTGGGATACTCTCCTCACCCACTGACTTTGATGGATGGTGGTTTCTGTTTCTGAAAAACAGACCCTTTATTTAGGGTTGGGCTCTTCCAAAGATCCAGGGCTTGGCTACACTTACAAGTTGCAGCGCTGGTGGAGGCTTTCCAGCGCTGCAATTACACCCCGTCCACACTTGCAGGGCACAACCAGCGCTGCAACTCCCTGGCTGCAGCGCTGGCTGAAAACCCATCCCGGCAGGGGTATAAGGAGTGCAGCGCTGGTGATCCAGCGCTGCTCAGCAGGTGTGGACATTCACCAGCGCTTTAAGTGTCCTCCAGGGAATAAGGAGTTATCCCAGAATTCCTGTTCAGCCACTCTGCTCATCAGTTTGCACTCTACTGCTCTTGCCTCAGGTGACCCGCCCTTTAAATGCCCCGGGAATTTTAAAAATCTCCTTCCTGTTTGCTGCAGCCAGGTGTGTGTGGAGTGCAATCAGTTAATCTTTCCAGGCGACCATGCCTCCACGCGGCAAACGAGCCCCAGCATGGAGCAATGGCGAGCTGATGGACCTCATCAGTGTTTGGGGGGAGGAATCTGTGCAGGCACAGCTGCGCTGCAGCCGTAGGAATTACGATATCTTTGAGCAGGTATCAAGGTCCTTGCTGGATAGGGGCCATGATCGGGACGCGCTGCAATGCAGGGTGAAAATTAAAGAGCTGCGGAGTGCCTATTACAAAGCCCGCGAGGGCAATCGCTGATCCGGAGCTGCCCCCACGACCTGCCGTTTTTACAGGGAGATGGACGCGATACTTGGGGGTGACCCCACTGCCAATCCCAGGACAACGATGGACACTTCTGAGCTGGCTGGGGGACAGGAGGAGGAGGAGGCGGCGGGGGGGGGGAGGAAACTGCGAGTGAAGCTCCTGGGATGGGGGAAGACACCCCAGAGTGGGCATGCAGCCAGGAGCTCTTCTCAAGCCAGGAGGAAAGTACCCAATCGCAGCAGCCAGCAGTTGCAGAAGGACAAGCAGAGGAGCGGGTTACCGGTAAGCGGCTTTTATTTTCTGGGTGGAAATGTTTCTGGAGAGGAAGGGGGGTTATGGCTGCATGCATGCCAGACTAGAATAGCCCGTTGATGTGGTCTATCACGTCGCGGTAATCTGCTTCAGTTATCTCAGCAAAAGTTTCAGCCAGAGCGTGGGCAATATGCCTGCGCAGGTTTATAGGCAGAGTCACTGTGTTTCTTGTCCCAGTCACGCTGATGCGTCCGCGCCACTGTGCCGCGAGTGGTGGGGGGACCATTTCTGAACACAGGCAAGCCGCATAGGGTCCCGGGCGGAATCCACATTGCTGTAAAAGAGCCTCCCGCTGTTCCCTAGTGACTCGCAGCAGGGAGACATCTTCCAGGATTAACTCCTGTGAAAAATGTTGGGAGACTCTTTAGTGAAGAGATAGGGAGATAGTGAAGATCACCCCTGCAGCTGCATCTTCACTCAACCCCTCTATCACTCCAGATTACCCGAAGCAACCAGCTCCCCTCTATCAATCAAGCCCCACTTCTCCCTCTATAAGCACCCCTCACTCACCATTTCGTGGCTTCTGTCGTGTTACGCGTGTGGTAAAAGAATGCTAAAGTGAGAACTCCCTCAGTGTAACAATTCATGTCTGGAGATAGTGGATACAATGCTGCCCCTGTTAAATGTTGTCATTTCTGGGTTTCTACAGTGACCTTGACTACTGGACTGAGCAGATGTTCCACTGCACAGAGGCTTCAAAATTTGAGAAAAAATCCCCGAAAGAGCAAAGAGGACATGCTGAAAACTGTTCTTCATCACTCTGCTACAGAGAGAAAGGAATTGAAGGAGTGGAGAGAGAAGGAAAGCATGATCCGCCAGAGACATTGGCGTAGAAACGCTGTGGCAAAGAGGAAAAGCACAAACCAGCTGCTAGACATCCTGTCGCGCCAAGCGGACTCTCTCCAGGCTATCGTAGCCATGCAGGCAGAGCAGTCCCGTGCTGCCCCACAGCCCCCCCCCGTCCCAAAGCTTTTTGCCTTGTGCCCCAATGTCAGCTCAAACCGCCTTTCCCCAGCATTCAGGTTCTTACCACCACCAGCTGCCTCCAACACCTGTACGTTCACCAACCAGCCCTGATACCTACCACCACCCTTACCCTCTGCACTCAACCCCCATCACCATGCAGTATATGCACCCTGAAGTGCAGGATTTGTTAAACAGCACTCCAGACAGGACATATGCAAACTTGTGACTGTACAGTTCACCAACCCACACCCCTGCCCTCTTGTTTTCATGAAATGTTGTGTCTGTCTGTCTGTCTGTCAAGGAAGTTTTTTTCTTTTCAATAAAACAATTCTTGGCTTTGAAAACAGTCTTTATTATAGCAGATAGTTAAAGATACCTTAGCCCAGTAAAGAAAGAGGCACTGCAAATCATATTATTATTAGGGATAATAGAATAACAGTGTAAACAGTGCAATTCACTCCCATGCAAGGCAGCAAACATTACTGTTGGCTTTCAGCCTCAAATTCTTCCCTCAAGGCATCCCTAATCCTTGTAGCCCTGTGCTGGGCCTCTCTATTAGCCCTGCTCTCTGGCTGTGCATATTCAGCCTCCAGGACTTGAACCTCGGTGGTCCATGCCTGACTGAATGTTTCACCCTTCCCTTCACAAATATTATGGAGGGTACAGCAAGCGCATATAACCGCGGGGATGCTGCTTTCCCCCAAGTCTAGCTTCCCATAGAGACATCTCCAGCGCGCTTTTAAACGGCCAAAAGCACACTCCACAGTCATTCTGCACCGGCTCAGCCTGTAGTTGAACCGGTCCTTGCTCCTGTCAAGCTTCCCTGTATAGGGTTTCATGAGCCAAGGCAGTAACGGGTACGCGGGGTCTCCAAGGATCACAATGGGCATTTCGACGTCCCCTACTGTGATCTTCCTGTCTGGGAAAAAAGACCCTGCCTGCATCTTCCTGAACAGGCCACTGTTCCGAAAGATGCGTGCATCATGCACCTTTCCAGGCCAGCCTGTGTAAATGTCAATGAAACGCCCGCGGTGATCCACAAGCGCCTGGAGAACCATAGAGAAATACCCCTTACGATTAACGTACTCTGATGCCAGGTGGGGGGGGGGGGCCAGAATAGGAATATGCGTCCCATCTATCGCCCCTCCACAGTTAGGGAAACCCATTTGTGCAAAGCCATCCACAATGTCCTGCACGCTCCCCAGAGTCACGGTCTTTCTTAGCAGGATGCGATTAATTGCCTTGCAAACTTGCATCAAAACGATTCCAACGGTCAACTTTCCCACTCCAAACTGGTTCCCGACCGACCGGTAGCTGTCTGGAGTTGCCAGCTTCCAGATTGCAATAGCCACCCGCTTTTCCACCGTCAGGGCAGCTCTCAATCTTGTGTCCTTGCGCCGCAGAGTGGGGGCGAGCTCAGCACACAGTCCCATGAAAGTGGCTTTTCTCATACGAAAGTTCTGCAGCCACTGCTCGTCATCCCAGACTTCCATGACGATGTGATCCCACCAGTCAGTGCTTGTTTCCCGAGCCCAAAAGCGGCGTTCAACGGTGCTGAGCATTTCCGTGAATGCCACAAGCACTTTGGTGTCACACGCGGCAGGAGAATCGATATCGATATCATCGTCAGACTCCTCACTGTCACTTTGGAGCTGAAGGAATAGCTCGACTGCCAAACGTGTTGTGCTGGCAACACTCATCAGCACAGTCCTCAGCAGCTCGGGCTCCATTTGCCACAGAAATCGCGATTCACACAGAGAGTAAAACACTCACAATGGCGCCAAACGTTGCCGGAAAGAGTGAATGCTGGGATGTGAAGCGATGCACCACGGGGCGTTGGCACACAGGAAGCGGAATGACCCGCACACTTCCTTCCCCTTCCCACAATACTCAGCGCCAAAACGGCGCCAAAACGGGACGAGGTGCTCTGTGGGATAGCTGCCCACAATGCACCTCTCAATACAGTGCTGGAAAGTGCTGCAAGTGTGGCCACACTGCAGCGCTGGTAGCTGTCAGTGTGGCCACACTCCAGCGCTGGCCCTACACAGCTGCATGACCAGCGCTGTAACTCCCAGCGCTGCAACTTGTAAGTGTAGCCAAGCCCCCAGAGGGGGGTAAGTGCCCAACTCGCAAAATGTACGCTTCACTTTCTTGGGTCTTGTTGACATTCAAAATTGCACTGGTTTAACTTTAAATTAGTTTAAAAACTAATTAGTTTATCCACTTTAGATAGAAGTGGATCCTCTATAGGCTGAGTTTAAATCAGATTAGGAGTTGGCCTACACTGTTGCACTAATTTAACTAAATTGCTTTAAACTCTAACCTGCAGTTGCAGCTTGTCTTTGAATATAGGCGAGGTCTCAGTCTCCTTTCACAATTCCAGCCTGGGCGTTTAACCTTCAGGCACACTTTTAAAAACTGATCCCTATACATATAATCTATGCAATCTCCAACTCTAAAATCCTTCCCAGAGTCCAAGGGCTGTATATTTTATCTCTCCTTTTGGTGGCAAAACTTTGCCTATGCTCCTTGAGGAATGAGTTACTTTGACCCTAAGTTTGTTATAAAGCAGTAATTGTTATTGTTCTCAGTTACTATTTAACCATCAGACCCTTAAGATCACATTTATTTTATTTAATGTTGTGTTCCATTTATTATTCCCTTAACCACCTCTTCACATGTATCATTATATGACGATTAAAAACCAGAAGCCGTTTTTCACCCCATCAACCTTTGTAACTTGCCTGCTTCGTTGAAGAGCATCTTAATCTCTGTTGGGCTTCAGATTCTTGTGAATGTCTTTAGAAGGTCTCTAAGCAGCTTTTAGTTGCAGTGGCACAAAATCAGAGCAAGTAGGCCTTCATGTTAAACACCTAGACCTACCAGTGTCTGAAATGGCAAGTGTGCCTTAGAATTAGCACTATTAGGAGTGGAGCAGTAGAAGGCCCCAGATTGCAAAACTGCTAGGCAGTCATCCTAGCTTTGGCTGTGATTTGTCTGAGCAGGGCATTCTCAGATACTTGTAAGGACTATCCAGATGATTCCTTCAGGAGGTTGTGGGAAAACAGAATTGGGTAACCCCGGCTCCACAATTAGGGCAGAGTGCGCCTAAGGACACTGGCGAGCAGCTCAGTCTTTTCGGGGGGAGAGCGGGTATGGCTAAGTGCTAATGGTCAGGAATGCTGCCCTGGCACAGCACAAGCAATATTTCATGTACTTGTCCCTTAACTAAACCAGCTTTGTGGTACTTGGATGGAAGTGTCATCCATTCAGGGCTCCCACTGATACTGACAAAGGAGGGTCAGCTGCAGTTCCTGTTCCCAATGCCAGCAGTTAGCCTGGAAGAGTCTGGAGTAGGAAAATTACTAAAGATCTGTGCCATAACGAGTTGCTATTGAGGCTTCTCAGGGTGCTCTGTCCACGTGAAGCTACCAGCCCCCTCCATTCAGAGAACAACAACTCTGAGGGCTCTGTGACAAGTTATAGTTCCCTGTTTTCAGGACTGGGGAAGAAAGCAGCTGATAAATTTTTATTGGTTTAACCTAGCAATAGATACTTCATGTCTGACCTTACTTGGATGGTATTTAATGAACTGCTTTCTGGAGAGAGAGACAGTCCCTGTTAGGGCATGTAAGGGGTATTGGGACATGCCATGGGCAGGAATTACCTGGAGGACTAGACTCACCTGGGCAAGATGGATCAGTGGTAGGTGTGGGTCGTGAACCACCAGTAGAAAAGTACAGTAGGTGACTATGCACAGAGTGCCTGACACATAGTATTTTAACTGGACTCTCATTCGAAGTGGAGTTAGGATGATCTCAGATCTACATCCTGAGAATTGGTTACTCTGGTATGCGTAATGGTGTCGTTGGAGGATGGGAGATGGCCACGAATTAACCTGCTAGTCTGCTCCTGTTCTTGACCTAGAAAAAGAAGTTGCATAGCAGCCAAATGTCTGCCTGTCTGAGGATTCACCAGGCGCTTGTATGCCTGAAATGAATAGTAACGTTCCTCCTTCCCTTCCTCCTTGTGGCTAGAGTTAATAAACATAATGATTTTCTTCCGAAAATACGTGAATTCAAACCATCACCGTTTAAAAGCTTCTGAACTCACAAGCACAGCGAAAGCCTGCTGCTTACGAGAAAACAATTCCAACCTCCCAGGAGGAAATCATGCCATGGAAATAATCTTTCTGTAGAATAATTAATCACTGACGGGAGCAGTAGCATTTCAAGACAGTTTTCCAGGCCTGTTAAAATCAGTAACTGTAAATACGAATTACAGAATAAAATCTGCAGTTTTCTAAGCTTGCTGCCAGGCTTTGTGTCATAAAGAGGATGGATGCAGGTTGATACTGAGCTTTTTATTCTGATAAAGTTTACAATCCTAGTTTTGGAATGAAAAAATAACACGTAAAAGAACAGGTAGTCTCCAGGCATCATGGATGTGACCTCCAGAGCAAAATGTGCAGCCAACAGTCTCCAGATCCACCGAGCTATTGTTAGGGCCAGCAGATTAAGTCAAGGAACACAGTGCTCACAATTGTGTCCTGATCTCTTTGTTGCTGGGTTCCTGCAGCCTCCAGAGGAAAGGTCCCAGGATCTCTGATCTTGGGGCAGCAGTTGCATTGTTCTCTCAAGCAAGTGGAGAAGGTGCCTAATTCACTGGCAATGCCAGAGTCCTGGAATGACATGCAGACCCATTTTCTCCTGGGTGGCGATGTCAATCTGGTGCTGTATGTTGTAAGTCTTTGTGTGTACTCTTGCTGTGATTAATCTGACAAGCGATTATAGAGGAAGTTTTTGAGATTCCACGTTTGTGTCTTGATGGCATTTTCTCAGCTGATGAAGAGAAAAAAAACACTTTTTTTGGGGGGTGGGGGGTCTCCCAGCCACACTAAAGCAGCCTGGGCTATGACAGACTAGCAGGGTTCTTTCTGGTTAGCATGTTATCACCAGTAATGAACCTACTGACAGCCAAATTTATCCCGTAGGTGTTGGCTTTACCAGGAAAATACGCTTTTTATCACATGGTAGCATCCTAATGTAGCCAAAGCAGTATTTAGTTTTCCTGTGTTAGCAGGTTGAGGTTTGCCCTGGGGCCTCTGTAGAGTTTACCTCAGCCAGCCAACGGATGTGAAAACTAAAAACCCTTGTCCAAACACTGAATTCCCCTCTTGCTAAATTGTCATTGGCTATTTTCCCCCATTCCAGTCATTGAAATTGCTGTAGATGCACTTTTCCTGCGGTATGGAACTCGCTCAGACTTGCTAGATACTAGTAATTGAGGGTAATCCTGCCCCTCCCCCTCCCCCCTTCGCAATTGGTGCTTTGGGATCGGTTTGTATTTTCCCTTAAACTCCAGTTTATTCTGGGAGAACGGGCACTGGGGTTGGTTTCTGGGTGCATTTATAAGAACCATGTGTATAAAATTAGATCTGTACAGAAGTTACATGCAGCAGCACAAATGTAGCCCACTGTTCCAGGAAAGGTGATTTAATTGACTAAATGCATTCATAATCTCGGAGAACTGTAGGACCCCTAGTATGTATCGGGGACAAAATCCAGATGGCTTTTAATCCCATGAAGGGTGACTGTTACTGGAAGAATTGGGGGTGTCAGTCTGATGAGTTGCTGGTTGATTTGAGCAGCTAGGTAAAACTGCCAAAGAAACTTACCAGCCCAGGTACAGAACCTACTTGCTTGCCTTTTGTCATGCTCATGAAAAACTAAGGACATTTTACTCATCTGTCTGATCCAGATTTACCATGAATGAATACAGCACTGGATTAGGCTGTGGCCTACCCATGAACACTGTGGGCTATCCATCAGTGCAGAAGCAGTTAACATTGTAGTAAGACTGTAGTGTGCCATTGAGATTGGTCGGTAACACAGCCGCACAATGACCAAGAATGGAAGTATCTAATAGCATAGCTGACCTGTGTTTCCAGCATTAGTTTCAAATGGCTAGGGGAGAATGGGGGTCATTTTGACCTTTCAGTCTTAAGATACAGCACTGTATCTGGAGAGGTCAGAATGTCTTTGTCTTCTGTCCTTCTGCCATAGACGGAGCAAAATTAAATACCGTTTGCATTGTTGCACTTAGAAATACCTGGAAAGCATTGGAACTGCTTGAAATACAGTGGAACTACTATGTCTCATTGATTGCGAGGAATTGTACCTTTCAGTTATTGACACGTGTAATTAAAACTAAGGCCCCAGTCCTGCACTTGAAGTCTGCCTATGCTCGTCGGGGCCTATAAACGTTGTTCAATGCTTCATACTAAACTTCTAAATATACTGTGACAGATTTAAACATTGACAGATGAGAATCTTTCTTTTTAGCAGAACAACCCCACCCCCCCTCCCCCGAAAGAACAGAGCTTGGTGTGGTCCAGTGGATCGATCACTGAAGTGGACCTGGGTTCTGATCCTGACTTTGCCACTGTCTTTCTGGGTGGCCTTGGGCAAGTTGCTTCCCCTCTCTGTGCCTCAGTTTCTCCATTTGTAAAAAGAAGGCCATGCTGATCTTCCTCTGTAAAGTGCTCTGAGCTGTATTCATAGAAAGCTCTGTGTAAGAGCTAAGTATTGCGTTGTTCTGCCTACTTAGCACTGACGTGCTGGGATTAAAAATATTTTCCTTGTTATTAAATGCTGTGCTCCACCCAGTCGGAAAAGCCACTTCCAGCAGAGTGAGAAGTTTGGGTTCCAATAAGACATTTTAAAGATTGCTTTTGGCCTTGGAAGCCCGAAGCTGCCTGTATCCACAATGAAAAGGTGGATAGCCTTGCTTTCCAGCCCTCTCTGGGAAAAACCAGACTAGCTGGCTTGTGAGCCTTACAAGCAAAGCTAGCCCATCCAAAGGAGGGGGCCAGGGTGGCTGCATTCCACAGCAGTGCAGTACAGGAGAGACTCTACACAGTCAGTATGTAATTGGAGTTTGAAAGATTATGAAGAGGATTTTCCCCTTAATGCCAGCTAGAGAGCCCAGCACATGAACAAGTAGGATGGCTAGAATTAACTGGAGGACATCACTGAATGTGCAGTCAGACCTGGCTCTTACCCTGGCTTGGGTAAACTCGCCTCCCCAGCCCCCTTCTCTGCCAGTCAGGAAACATCCTGTTAGTTTGTTGCAGATGGGGTTTGAAGAGGGTTTAATGCTGGAATAATTCATTTGATTAGTAAGCTGCTTGCAATGTTTGATAATATTTTTAGACGGGGCAGATTTTGCTAAGCTGCAGAGTTCAGATGAGCTCCGTTAAAGCCGGCCCGGGGATTACTGTGGTTAATTCAGCACTTGGTTTCTTTAGCAACCAATTTCCCTGGATCCAAACTCACCTTTTTAGAACTGAAAAATCTTGGTGCAAATGCCAAGATAAGGAACCCTTTTGAGAATGAAGATGGCATTTGCCTACAACATGATGCAAAGGAACTGCCAGTGGGGGCAGCATTAGGAATGGGGGAAAAAGGGGTTGGGTGTACTGGTGGGGATTAGCCATGCAGCATTGTTGACTGCAAAGGGGCTGTGTGGGTTAGTGATAGACCATCATGTAACCTCTCCTGCTTCTGGTCAAATCCCGAACAAGCTTTTTTCAAGAGAATATTCATGCAGAGGAGGGTTGAATTTGAAATCACTTTTGGACTAGAAAGAGGCTTTTCCCATGACTCTATTGATGACCATGCCATAGTTACAGTGAACTTGGATGATTTTGGGGATGAGAACTTCAGAAGCAATGGTTCATGCATGTGCCAGGCACTGACTGACAAAATGAAGCAGTTACCTGCTCTTTTCACAAAGTACATGTATATGCTTTTCTCCTCCCATGTTCCCAGCCCTGAAAGTCTCTCCTGCCTTTAACTCAGTCTAAGAAAATTCTCAAACTAACATTTTAAGCTTTTTTTAATGTCTGCAGCTGCTTTGGGGGGCACCCCCCTCCTATCTTGGTTTTAAATTCTTGTAGGAAGTGGGAGCTTGCATTTTTAAAGCTGCTAATCTTTCTCCCTAAAGATATGTCAGTAATGTTGTGTATAAATACCCCCTCCAATCAGCTTGAAAAACCCCACACCTTCTTTGAGGAAGATTGTTGCAGGCAACAGGCCATGAACAGAGTCCAACAAACTGTTCCTGGATTGAAAATTTAGTGCATTCTTTAACATCTGATTGTCAGCCTGCCAGCTCCTGATCTGCACACAGAGTACACTAATTCTACCTGTTTGTTCTTTATCTGTCAGTAACCAAATATTCTAGGACATTGCTGTTGTGATGGCCTCTTTATTATTTTCCACCTAAAATAAATCAGTGTAAAATAACTGCAAAAGCAAACTGTGTAAACTATATTTAACTACTCCAGTAAACCAAATTCATCCTACTGCACGCACGTCACATGATGTCTGCTGGTAAATCCAGACTCGAGGACATACCAAACTGCAACAATCCTGATAAGGAAGAGCAAGCTAAAAAAAGTTACTTTCTGCAATCACAGCTTTAAAACATACAGCCGCCTTGGTTGGGTTTAAGATTGTCTTAATCTGCTTCTAGTGCAAGTGGATTGTGTTCTGGTTTCTGGATGCCAATACTACTGTTTCACTAGCCTGAGGGTTCCTTCTTAAAAGTTAGCACTCATTATGAAGAGCAGTGTCAAGGTAACTTACAAGAACATAGCATGGAATTTTGAAATGGCTATTACTAGAGCCCTGTGTGGATACCAAATTTGTTTCTGTGTCCGATCCACAGATATCAGCATCTGCAGATTTGCGGCGGTTTAGATATAAAATTTAGTTCCTCATCCATCTGCGATCTGCAAAAATGGTCCACGGATTTGCAGGGCTCTAGCTATTACTTTACCTTGAGCCCTTGTCTGTTATGGACAAACAGAGGTGGCACGCACTTCATGTGGTAAATGTAAGCCCTGTCTACTAGCCTGAAAGCCCTGGCTGTTAAAAACCACCATGCTGAATATGTTTGTATAACTTAATGGTGGGCAAATTGTTTTCCCTGCTTGTGTGGAGAAAACCGCCATGGTTCAACCCTGGTAAGGAGTGAGCTTTTGTTGTCCAATTCCCACCATTGCTAGCATAGGTTCAACTCTACTCAGATAGTAGCAGTGGGAGCCAGACTGTAGAAGACTTGCTGGTGTCCACTAGCATTTCAAATAGTCACTTAGATGTTGGACTGAGTGGCTCTGGACAATGTGGTGATTAAAACTCCAGTGGCCAAAGGAGCCCTCTCTTCACGAATGCTCCTGCTCTTGCTACCACAATACAGCCCACAGTGGTAGTGACAGAAAACTATTGGTGAAAATCCCTAATGTAAACAAACTATAGGGCCTAATTCATAGAATATCAGGGTTGGAAGGGACCTCAGGAGGTCATCTAGTCCAACCCCCTGCTCAAAGCAGGACTAATCACCGACAGTTTTTTTACCCCAGTTCCCTAAATGGCCCCCTCAAGGATTGAACTCACAACCTGGGTTTAGCAGGCCAATGCTCAAATCACTGAGCTATCTCTTCCCCCACGCCCCGCCCCGATTCAACGACCTTCCTCCAGTCACCTCAAAAGAACCTGCATCCTCTTAGAAGGAACCAAGTTTTAGCCTTGAATTTGATCATGATGTCTGTCCATACTGACAAGAATAAACTGGTATGACATGGTTTAGCCACAATCATGTTTAACCATTACTGTTCTTGTACGGTCATTTATTAGAACTTGTTCCCAAGAAGGCATCCTAAAGTAACTGTACCTACTTGAGGGTCGATTTCATTTTCAGGAATCTTATCACAAGGTTCTCTCACTGCTTCAAATCCTATTCATTGTAAGTTATAGTCCTGGACAGAGCAATAAGCCTGGCAGTTGAGTAATGATGGCAAATAAATTGCTCAAGTGTCTCCTGTATGACAGTGACAGTGATCAGTCTGTCCCCCGTTACTGTAGCGCCTCACAGTATTTTATTTCTTTCATATCACTTAACCTCTCTGCCTCAGTTCCCTATCTGTAAAGTAGGGATAGTAGCAGTGCCCTGCTGCATAGAGGGTTGTGAGGGTAAATGCGTTAATGATTGAGAGGCATTTAAGTACTATGATGAGGGCAGATAAGTACCTATTAGATATTTATCCTTACAACCCCCCTCTGAGGTATGGCCATGCGGTTATCCCATTTTGTACAGATGGGGGATCTGAGGCAGATGGAGACTGAGTGACCTGCCCAAGCGCACCCAGGAAATATGTGGCAGAGCAGGGAATTGAACCCACATCTCCCAAGTTCCAGGGTAGCATCTTTCCCACTGGACCATCCTCCCTCTCTTGGCTGACGGGTTTCAGTCTTCGTTCTAGCTGCTATTAGGGGATTGAGACAGTGTTAGTTACAAAGGATCTATAAGGTCATTTGATCATTTTGATCACATCTCCCAAGCTAGGAAAACAAGCCTTGCAGGTGTTTGTCCTTGTTATGCTCTTCCTGTATTCCCACTTATTGAGAGAGGGATGTTCAGATATATTGAGTCAGATTAAAACCCTTTTCAACCAGGGCCTCCCCAGGGAAAGTCCCTCATGTCAGCCCTGGTACGAACACTTCAGCTGCAACAACATGTACCCTTGCTACTGTTTATCTTCGCTACTTCTGTTCTTTTCATATCTTATACCATGCCCATCACCATGGTATCTGAGCACCTAAGATGCCTATTCCCGTGGAATCTGGCTGTGAACAGATTAAGATTGTTGTACACTTGGTTTTTAGCAGTGCTTCCTGCAGGATTTCTCTGGTTAGAGCAGCACAGCTGCTCACTGGCCTGAAGTGTATTTGGGCTCAGTGGGTGGACAAGTTCTCCTTGGGGTGGGTCACCTTGGATTAAACATTTGTTCCTCCCCACCCCTGAGGTCCGTCTCAGTTTGTATCTCCCCGCTTCTGAAAGCATCCAAGGAAGCTTTTGGTTTTAATGGTTTTGCAGGTCTAGTTTGCTGTGTAGAACCCCCCTAATACCACCTGTCTCAACTTTTTAATATTCTCTTCAGGACTCTCTTCTAACTGTGCTGCGCCCTGGCTCAGTGGGGGGCTTTGTTAATCTACACTCAGGATGATATTTCATCCCTGCTAAAAGGTACAGTTAAATTACATGCCTCACAATCAATGAAGGGGTCAAACAGGACCAGGGAACGCTTTGTGGGGTTTATCATCATATATGGGACTCTATGCTCCACTTCTATAGGTTGCAAAAGCAAACCAGTATTTACTGGCTTTTCAAAGCCAGTTTTATTTCCCATTTAAAGAGGTTCTGGGGAAGAGATTTTCAAATACTGTGCCCAAAACTTACACTTATTTCCCTTTCACATCTTCCTTATCACCTCAAGGTACAGAGCAAGAATGTTTTCACTCTGATCATACAGTATGTTCCAAAAGCTGAATTCTGAAGCAGTTTGGGACTAACCCTGGCACTTTCATTCCCCTCTCATACTAGGATTTTATGAGATAGCGGGCAATAGAGTCCTGAATTGAGTCTCGCTGCTGGATGAAGTGGAAGGACAGGCCAGCTAAGAGCTCTGATTACAATTGAAACATCTGTAATAATAGCAGAGGAAACTGAACATTAATACAATGTCAACTGCTTTTTGTTGAAATGTTCTTACTTTTCAGCTTTTACCCTAGTGTGCCAGGTCCTCCTTTAATGTAATTTTTGGGATTGCAGTGTTTTTAGTCCACGGGATGCTTCTTCCCTCCTGGGGTAAATGTCTTTTGAGGCCCTGTTCACACTGATCCAGCTAATATCTCCCTTTTACCCTGATTCTTGCCATTGCATCTTCACTTGCTACCCAGTCTAACCAAATCAGTGCACAGTGTGAAGCTTTAGTTTCAATGCGTAATCTGCTGTACGAGTGACACCTGTGCTTTTTGTCACCAGCGGGTTTGCCTATAAGAGATGATCACCCAGTGTTCTGTTTGAAGGATTACTCTAACCATTCTCGGCTTGGGTCTCAGAGAGCCTGGGAAGGGTTCAAAGAGATGTTTCAAGGTTTGCAGGGAAGTATGCTGGATCCTTGCTTAACCTGGGGTGTCGGGTGACTAATCTGCATTAACCTGCTGCTGACAGAGATGACTGAAGAGAGTATAGCCATTATTGAGCAAAGTGTGACTTTGGTTCCTTCTGAGGCAGAGCTGTTAGCTCTGGTAAGGGAACATTGTGTAATGCTCCTTTGTTACTGCAGCAGTGGGGACAGAGAAAGGAGCCCATGGGCAGAGCAGAATGAGTCACTAGAGCGTTTCCTGCGAATTTCTGCTGTTAGCTCTTACTCCTTTGCACTTCTCAGCAAATCCAGTTTGCGGATGACATGCAGGAGTTCAGCAAGTTCCCAACCAAGACTGGCCGCAGGTCCTTGTCTCGCTCCATCTCGCAATCTTCCACTGACAGCTACAGCTCTGGTAAGTGTGTGCCTAGCCCCGCTCTGGTTTCCCTACTACAGTCCCTCCCATCTGGGATTGGAAGCACTCAGCGGGGCTTGGGGTGGGGTGCAGTATGCGAACAATTTTGGGGATTGCCTCCAGCTTGGATACTGGTCACATTTCTTCACTAAGCCCGAGAGGCTTTTGTCTTGCCATGGCTCCTCTTCCCCAGGTGCTGACTCAAAAGCCCGTGCGAACACCTGAAACTGACAGGTCTTTCCGCATTCTGTTACATCCTGAACACTTTGAGTGGCCCTTACCTTCGCTGTTGGAGTGGGCTTTGCAATGAGACCAGACATCCTGAAAACAAGAACATTTCTCTTGTCTAATGTGCAATTAAAGCCAATCTATTGCTGGGTTAGAGACTTCTCACAACTCAAAACAACCCCTTTAACATTGTTTTGACCATTTTCAAGGCGCTTTGAAAATCTTAACAAAGCAGCTCCACTTATAGAACGATTAGTTTTCTGCTAAATCGTAAAACCACCTTGTCCATGTTGGCATTTACACTCATGAATGATTAACTTGTTAACAGAGCTGCCTTTAAGAAATTAGAGAATTTAAATGCAAAGTTCTTGTTAGACGTTTGTTTTCCCTTGCAGTGTTGGCAACATAGACATTGCAGCCTTATGCTAGCTCATGACAGACAGGAAGTGAAACTGACTAAAAACGCAGCTGGTAGAAGGTAATTGGCCTGTTGAGCCTCTGAGATTCTCCTGTTGTGTTTCTTTCCTGGTTTAGCTGCATCCTACACAGACAGTTCTGATGATGAGGTCTCCCCACGAGAGAAACAGCAAACCAACTCCAAGGGCAGCAGCAACTTCTGTGTGAAGAACATCAAGCAGGCAGAGTTCGGGCGCCGGGAGATTGAGATAGCTGAACAAGGTAATGGGATGTCTTCCGAGCCAACTGGGCTGTATTCCTGGTTGGTACCATAAACCAAACCAGGGCATATCCTCAAATCTCCAGTTATGGTCAGCAAATATCTTGATGTTCTCTTTGAGGCATCAGCAAGCCATGTAGGAAAGAACTGAACTCCTCTGACAGGTGGTGTGTTAGTGACAAGCCAGGCAGGGTTTTAAGTACCCAGTCTTGTGAGCAGCAGAAATGTTCTGATGGATTTTGATGGGGAAGTTCGACATGTGAAGATCTCAAAGCACTTTCCAGAAAGAGAAACTGGTGGCACCATCAGGCCCATTTCTTTAGATCTCATGAAAAGTGGTGACTTGTATTTTAAAGTGGGATTTGATGGAGCTTGGCTGGTTCAGGGAATGATGAAGGATGTGCCTTCAAACTCTACCCACCCACCCATTGTCCAAGCCACAGAAAATGGAAAAATTCCCATTGTAAAGGTACTTGCAGGGTGACTGTCTTGGGAGGAAGGACTACATTATAATATGCTCTTACCTTAAATACTCATTTTAAAAACGCCCCACTCTGTTCCTGGGTGTGTACCAGTCTGACTAGATGGATAGGTAGGGGGGCAGGAGCTGGCCTGGTGTCCTGGCAAAGAGGCCTATGTGGAGAATAACCACTGATGGACAGAGACCTCGTTAAAAACCCTCTGTTCCTTTCACAGACATGTCTGCTCTGATTTCACTCAGGAAACGGGCCCAGGGAGAGAAACCTTTGGCTGGAGCTAAAATAGTGGGCTGTACACACATTACAGCACAGACTGCGGTGAGTACTCCTTGGGCTCAGGGCTTTGTGGGTGGAGGGAGGAGGAAGAACAGAGACTGGCTTTTCCTGTTCTCTGTTATCTGTGCGGATAATCTTGGGAACTTTCTCAGCCCTGGGGGAATACGAGGAAGTGTTTCAATATTGCATAAACACACATGAGCAAGTTGTCCCCATTTTCACACTTCCTAGAGGGGTGTGTGTGGGTGTATGTAACTGCTCTGCAGCTGCATTTTCCAATATGGCTGCTCTAGGATCCCAATCAGCAGATGTTTCCACTCTTCAGTGCAAATGGTCTATGGTTGAGTAACACTGTCCCCTTCCTGCTCTGTGCTGGAGTTCCCTAAATCCAGACGGCTATTACAGCTTCCTCCTGGGCTGACTGTTGGTTTGCTTCTGTCTCCAGGTGTTAATTGAGACACTGTGTGCGCTGGGAGCTCAGTGCCGCTGGTCTGCTTGCAACATCTATTCCACTCAGAACGAGGTGGCTGCTGCCTTAGCTGAGGCTGGTGAGTACTGTGTGAGCAGCAAGAGAGGAGAGAGATAAACACAACTTACGCCGGTTTTGCATTGCGCTGCCAGTGTTTTTGTAAATACCGTGCTCACCCAGACTCCTCATTGCCACTTCACAGCCCCTCTGGAGAAACATTCCAGGGAGTCCACAGAGCTCCAGGACTACTTAGGCGTGACTAGATTACCCCTAAACAAAGGGCAAGTTTGGATACTCTGGACAGCTTAGCAGCGCCATCTCTGCTCCTGCCTATTCCAAATTAGTTGGCAAGCCAGAGGCGGTTGCTTTTACTTCATCATACATTTCTCTGGTGCCTTTCAAGGAATCCCAAACCACTTTACAGTCTGGGTGTAGGAATCATACTTTGTCCACCACGTCAGTGCAGTCATTTCTGGAGTGGGAGACAATGGTTATTCAACCGTGCACTGGAACGTGGGCCAAGAGCTCAGGGCAAGTTTATACCACTGGCTTACCCTTGACTGAGCTTGCTGTTCACCTCTGTTCAGCTGTACCTTTCTCAGCAATGTTAGTGTAGACTTAGGGAGCCGGGGGAGTTCAGCAGCACAGGAACCATCTTGCATGTCTTTAGCTACACTTGCACTTCAAAGCGCTGCCGCGGCAGCGCTTTGAAGCGCTAAGTGTAGTCAAAGCGCCAGCGCTGGGAGAGAGCTCTCCCAGCGCTGTCCGTACTCCACCTCCCTGTGGGGAATAACGTACAGCGCTGGGAGCCGCGCTCCCAGCGCTGGGGCTTTGACCACACTGGCGCTTTGCAGCACCGCAATTTGCAGCGCTGGAGAGGGTGTGTTTTCACACCCTTCTGCAGCGCTGCAAATTTGCAAGTGTAGCCAAGGCCTTAGGCCCGGCCCGCGGTGTCTGCTGGCTTCGTTCAGCTCCCTCCCAACGGAGCAGCAGCAAATGTCTTTATTTGTCTCCTCCCTAGGTGTTGCTGTGTTTGCCTGGAAGGGGGAGTCGGAGGATGATTTCTGGTGGTGTATTGACCGTTGTGTTAACATGGATGGTTGGCAGGCCAACATGGTAATGAGAGGATTTCCCAGCCTTTCCTCTGCTCCTTCCACACAGAGTATTCCACTGCCTGGCCTCACCCCCCCCCCCCCCCCCCCCCAGCACTACTTTGGTTTCCAAGAGCTGTTAATGGAAAATAGATTAGATTATGACCAGTCCCTGGGTGTATCAGTGGAGCGTTTTTCTGCCTCTGCATAGAACGGGGCTGAATGCTGGTCAGGAAGGGGAGTTCCCAGAGATTGTGTGCTGCTCATGCTGTGTTTTAGAGCCTG
Source organism: Mauremys mutica (assembly GCF_020497125.1). NCBI lineage: Eukaryota > Metazoa > Chordata > Testudines > Geoemydidae > Mauremys > Mauremys mutica. The sequence continues at coordinate 130,853,285 of NC_059075.1, forward strand.
TGGCTAGATAGCCGAGGTAAACTGGCTGTGGGGAGGACAGGAGACTTGCAGGGTGTATGACTAGGCAGAAGTCTCAAAAGGCCTATAGATATTATATGTATTGGGGCCTAGGCCACACCCAAAATAGTCTGATTTAACTCAGTGACTGGAGTACAAACCAGTCCCTGTGGTCCGCACCTCAGCAATACATCCTGGCAGAGCCATACTTGTGGGTCTTATAAAACTCGCATGGAGTTCATAGGGGTGGCCTGTCCCCCCAAGTCCAGTTTCTTGGGATCTGCTTCCTCACCTAGGAAACAAGCCCGTAAGCAAAGCTGTGTCTAAGCCTTTCCCCTGGGATGGTTACCTTTTGAGTTGGGCATAGACTTCTCGGCTCCTGGGTGAGCATGTGCAATGTTTAGATACTATTAATGCCTCTCAGGCCAAAGATTGGAAGTGGTATACAAACAACCCTTCCAGTCCCCCTGTGAGTCAGTAGTTATCCCATTTTACAGAGGGGAAACTGAGTCAAGTTACATGCCCAGAACCACACAAGAAGTCTCTCACTTGGGAATAGAACCCAGGAGCAGAAATCCTATTTTAATGGGGCTTTTCTGTAGCTGACAGTGACCTGGCTTGCTGGCAGTGGAAGGACTGAATGTCCTTTGCTTGTCTCTGCTTGTTCCTTAGATCCTGGATGATGGTGGAGATCTGACCCACTGGGTTTATAAGAAATATCCCAATGTTTTTAAGAAGATCCGTGGCATCGTAGAGGAGAGCGTGACTGGTGTGCACAGGTAATGGACCCAGGGACAGCCAGAATCTAGCCCTTTCACCACTCTCTTGCTCATGGCAGGCAGCTGCTGCTGTTTTTATTCTCCATGGTATCTGCTCTTGCATGGTAGCTAGAAGAGACTAGCAGTCAATGTACTTTTTCTGGTTATGTGAGGTAAGGCCTTCAGGTTTCCCTGACCCTCAGTGTTCACACATGCACTATGATTGCCTCCAGGAAATGACAGAAAATCATAAAGGGCCTTAAGCTCTGATGTCAAGGTGCATGCTTTAGCTCGGCAGTCATTTCCTCTGCTCTACCCATTTGGCCTTGGATTGCATCTGTCCTGAGAACCTGGGCAGCTGTGGAGCTGTATGTTCTGTTGCAGTTTGCATCCCGGGCTACCAGCTCCCCATCACTAGTGCTAGGCTAGGAGGTTACAGTGGTCCCATCTTTCTCGGGGGCATGGTATTAATTCGGATCCTGTTTGCTTTGCTGTGTGCAGATCTCTAGTTTGTCTAATGGAATGGTTTCTGAGGTGTCCTTTCTCCGTGCAGGCTGTACCAGCTGTCCAAGGCTGGGAAACTGTGTGTCCCAGCCATGAATGTCAACGACTCTGTCACCAAACAGAAATTCGATAACCTGTACTGTTGCAGAGAGTCCATCTTGGACGGGTGAGTCTGATCCTTCAGGATACGCAGCCTTTCCCTTCCTTTAACTTGTGCTGATAGATTGGTCTTTCTCTGGCTTCTGGGGTGTTTAAATCAGACTCTGTCGTGTCCTAGTTGAGTGTTGGTGTCTGGTCACATGGTGGGCTGTCGCTTTGGAGTATCACCCCATGCAGACTGCTCTGTCTGGAACACTCGGAGACTGACTAATCCCAACACAGGTCTGTTTCTGTCTCGTAGCCTAAAGAGGACCACAGATGTGATGTTCGGAGGGAAGCAAGTGGTGGTGTGTGGCTATGGTGAGGTGAGTTCCATGTACGAACATGAAGCAGCATCTCTCCCTGATGCATAGTCAAGACCCATCCTTTCCCCAGTGTTCATTATCTGTCTTTGACTAGCAATGACCTCTTACCCTTCCTAAGGTTTAGTAGGAGCATTAGGAAGAGTTCATACATAATAGAAGGAAATAGTGTCTCTCTAGACAGTTTTCCCTATGTCAGTGCATGGCTGACTGCTGATCCTGGAGGAAATTGTTTTCAAATCATGAGAAGATGGATGCCCACTCTGTTGTGCTTGTGCAGGAAAGCCTTGCTAGAAGCTGCTGAGACATTATATACAAAGTCTCTCTGTTTCCCAGCTTGCTTGGAGAGTTGTCTGAATTGCTATTTCAACACAGTTGTTGCTGGTAACGCTCTTGCATGCCAGTGTCAGAGCCATAGGGGTAATGGTGATTGGATTGGTGTGGAATGGAGCTCTGGACTGACTGCGCCCCACACTGCTGTATCTTGGCTTTATAAAGCTGGCCTGTTATAATGAAGTGATTCTCTTGTTGAGTGTTTTGAAACTCCCTGATGTCTACAGAATTCCTGGATGTACGTTTATAGGGCGGTGCAGGGGTCGTGCATCTTGCTTGTAAATCCTTCTGGAAGAGCCGGCACAAAGCAGGGATCTGACACCTTGTCCCGTTCACATGCTGTGTGTATGTGTGTTTACCTTACAAGCTGTGTCCACTGCAGTGGAGGCCCTGGTAGTAGCAGTAAATGCTCTTCTCCCCAGGAATATGCGTACTAATTTGTTTATACACCAAAGGAGCCCAAACTTTGCCCAACCAAAAGGCGGTGTTGGCAATCTGCCAGGGACTCGAGGGTTGCATGTAATTTGCCTGTCTGCTCAGAGTAAGCTGCAACATTGCATGCTGGGGGCTGTAGTCCCTCAGGGCGGCTTTGCCATGTTAAATACAAGATGCCAGAAGCTGAACTATGGGGCCATACTGACTACCCCATACATGTGCTAAATAAAATGGGGGGGGTCTGTTACAAAGCTACAAACATACCCACGTTCTCCTTTTTTTTTTAAAGTGCAGTTGGAGGTTAATCCTGGCCCAGGTCTGCATTTATTTATTTTAAAAAGAAAAGTTAGCTGTGATCTCTCCTCTCTGAACCCTTGTACCTGCTGGATGTTATGCCTAGGCCATGAATGCCAAGCAGGTGATCTTGGAATGACACTTCTGGGAAGGGAAGACTGGGCCGTGAGGGGCCAAGTGCCTCTTGCCATGCATACTGTAAAGCTGATGCAGCACATTCGTGCTCCTGAGCCAGGCTTTGAACTGAACCTTGGCATTTGGCAGGTGTCTGCGATGAGAATCTTGCTCGTAGCGCTGCTATCTGTGTAAACAAACAGGTGCAACTCGTCCATGGGGACCTACTGGGTCCTGTGTCTGGAGGCTCTTCATTGCATTGCAGGTTGGGAAGGGATGTTGCGCTGCTCTGAAAGCCCTCGGAGCCATAGTCAACATCACAGAGATTGACCCCATCTGTGCGCTCCAAGCCTGGTAAGAGATGAAGTGTTAAATGCTGCTGAGTGAGCACCTGTTCCTTTTACTGTCTGTCTGGTCTTTGAGCTTCATCGGAGGGCTGACTTGAAGTCAGGCTCCTCAGGAAAATCCTTCCTCCATCCGGAACCTCATAACCCATGGCTAGTCTCATGAGAAGTATACGTCTCTCGGGGACCTTCCATCATTTGAGCGCATGTATCCTTGGCCCAGGACATCCAACTGGCCTTAGACACCTAGGTGCCTTAACATTAGCTGAGATAGAAGAATGGCATGGGACTCCATAATGCTCTGTGCCATGTTGGGTGCCCACTCCCAGGTCTCTCTCACTAGCCATGGCATTCACAACCACAAGCTTTCACATAGGCCCCTTTGCACATTGTCCATCTTGCACTTACTGCACTCAGGGTGTGGGTGGGAAGCCTGCTACTCTGATGTTACCTGATCAGGGTAGATTTTTAGCTAGTCTGTTGCATTCCCTCCTGGCTTCACCTTTCCAGGCTGTGCTGTGCAGGCAGGCGGGGGTGCTACGGTTCATCTTCTCACTCTGCCCTTTTCCTTTCGCCAGCATGGACGGCTTCCGGGTGGTGAAACTCAATGAAGTGATTCGCCAGGTGGATGTGGTCATAACCTGCACAGGTATGGGGTTTTGTGGGGAAAGGTGGGGGTGATGCTTGCTTCAAGCTCCATGGAACTGTTCCTGGGCCTGTGTACTCAGAACAGGAATCTCTATAGGACTTCCCTGCTCCACGCACATCAGAAAGTAGGTGATGGGCTCCAGTGATTGTGCATGGAAGATGTACTGATTCCTGTGCTTAGACACCTCAGTCAACATATTGCACATGCAACGTGGGGGGGAGAACTTGTGACCTTGGGCTCCCAAAACTCCCTGCCCTCTATGTGGGGAGCTAGAGCAGCTCCTCTGCTAGTTTAGCCTGTGGAAGGAGCCGATCATGCCTGAGCAGGTCTCCTCAGGCACTTAACGTAGCTAGGGCAGTCATGAGCATACAAGGGAGAAAACTGGAGTGGAGGGTGAGGGAAAAATCCAATCCACTGCTGTGTTGGTGTCAAAATGTGAGCTTCACCTGCTGTCCTCAGTGCATCCAGGTGAGTCAAAGGGACTCCCCCTTACCTTGGGAAGTGTGACATTGTAGTGTAGGGGGTGCACTTTTTTCTTGCCATTTTGTGTTCTCATTGCTGCCTGGATGACCTCATCCTCCACAGCCACCAATGGGAGCTCACCCTGGGAAGAGGCACTAGGAACTGATCTCCCCAATACCACAACCAGCTCATGTGCAGAGACCACACCCATGGCCCTCTGGTCAGCAGAAAGCATAACCCCTCTGCTGCGAAGCACTCCAGCCAGCCCTGCCCTAGTGCATATGGGCCCAGTGCACCAGCCAGTTGTGTTCTGGCAGAGCCTGTGAACCTTGCGCTTGGCTTTGGGGCAGAAATCTTCAGCACCTGCCATAGAGAGAGGGATCGGGGGGCACAATTTACAGCTGTTTGGGCTCATCTTAGCTTCCCCCTCTTTCTCTATAGGAAATAAGAATGTGGTGACCAGGGAACACTTGGACCGAATGAAGAACAGCTGCATTGTGTGTAACATGGGCCATTCCAACACTGAAATTGATGTGGTGAGTCTCTGTTGCTTACCTGCCCCATCACCCTTTCCAGCAGTGAGCCTCTGGGTCACTGTTAACCTCAGACTAGCCCCAGACTGCCTACCAACCTACTCCTGACAGTCCTATCCTCCATGCTCCTGGGTTACCTCCTTCCCACTGGGACCCACTTGTCTTGGATCACAGGTAACTGACTCCTGCTTGTTTCTCTCCTCATAGACCAGTCTCCGTACTCCAGAGCTGACCTGGGAGCGCGTCCGCTCACAGGTGGACCACGTCATCTGGCCGGATGGCAAGCGAGTGGTCCTGCTGGCCGAGGTATGTTCTGGAAGTCAGGCCAGAGAGGCTGCAGCCGAGCATCTGGGCTAAAGCATCACACTGCAGGGGGTCCTGTGTCTGTTCGTAGAGTTTCTGCAGCCCAGGAGATGACATTGCGGGCACTGGTTTGAGATTGGGATGTAGCTCAATACAAAGACTATAGAGTAACTACAGAGCAACCTGTGTGGCTGGGAAGGTCTTTGAGTCTGGGGGGACCCTGTAACCACGGACTACTGCAGTCACAGAGCTTTCTTGGTTTCATTTTTCTCAGAGGTGCAGGGTTACCTATCATATATATACTGGTCTCTCAGCAACACTGTTACTAGCTGGCTTGCTCTTGTCCATCCATGCAAGCCAGACCCAATATCTGTCTTGATTTGGGAAGGACCCAATGGCTACAAAACGCTGCATTTCTCTTCCCTTTCCAGCTGGTCACTCCCACCTTCCTGGGCACAGCACAGGCCTTGCACAGAGACTCTGTCTCTCCCTTTGTCAGGACCACACCGATTCTCTGACCTTTAGCTAAGGACAGGAACTGCTCTCAACCATTTGGGTGGGAAGTTAGGGCCTCCAGGGTAGCAGGATACTTCACCTTCTCAAATAGCTGGGCTGAGAGCATGACCTGCCCCTGCCCCAGGGAGTGAGACTAGATATGGAGCGTGGACCCCTGGGAGGAGTCAGTAACAAGTTTGGCCTTTTTGGCTTCATCAACTAGTAACCCGACTAAATGGGTGAATCTGAAGCATTGGGGGTAAAAAAAAAATCCCCCATTTTCATAACTCTAGGCCTCCCCAGTGTAATGAATTCACTGTTCTCAGCGTCTTCATCCTGTTGTCATTTTAGGGTCGTCTTCTCAATCTGAGCTGTTCAACAGTTCCCACCTTTGTTCTGTCTATCACAGCCACCACTCAGGTACGTAACTAGAACCATCAACGCCTGCCTGTCTTGCCTAATGCTGTATTTCGAGGTGTGGGCGTTAGTGTTTCCGGGCCTCGTGCGGTCTTGGGGTTCGACATAACCGCTGAGCATTAGGAGACACTTTCTGTAACATACAAAATTTCAACCACTTGAGTTTGCATTTTAAGTTGTTAGAGCATTTATTTCTTTGAACTTTTCTTTGGGTCAAATAAATTCTCAAATGTGTTTTTGTGGCTCTGAGGTTAAAATGATTTAAATCATCCTTGGTAGCAAAATCACCTCGAATGGACAGCCATCACCACCACCCCTTGCGTTTCTTGGCACATGGCTGCCTCTGTAAACAGGCTTATAAACACATACAGCTATGAGTTCGGCTCTTTGCCATACACAAAATCAAGGCAGTCCCTGCCCCGATCTAAGAGAAATGCAGGGAATGCAATATGCTAGGAAATCCAGAAGTGGCAGATGGTTAAACTTGTTTTAAACGAAACTCTACCCATGGGCATTGCAGAAGGGAGTTTTGGTGTTACAGTAGCTGCACGCCTTTTCCTTGATGCTGAGTTACTTCATGCCAGTTGGAACACGTACAACGCCAGCATTTTGGGCCAGTTGCTATAAATTGGTGGAGCTTTAGTGACTTCAAGGGAGCTTTATATCAGCTGCAGAGCTGGTCATTTCTCTTTCGAAGGGACACTGTCAGGTTAAAATGAATGTCCATTTCAAACGAATTTCCTTGTCTGTTACTTAACAGCCTTACATTTTTACAAAAGATAATTTTATCACTGATTTACTTTTCCACCATGTCTGAGGGCTGTATTTTTACCTAGCATTCAGTTGGGGGCACTGAAAACATGCTAGTCAGTTTCTCTCTGGTTCTCCAGCACCAGGGATGGGATCGTGCAGTATTTGAATCACACAGCAAGGAGGGGAGGTTATCTTCCAAAGGGAAACATTTATCAGGGATAGTATTGTAAAGGGTTTTTACAAAAGCTAGACCTTGGACCTCACTGTCCTGCATTGCATATGGCTATTCTTGTGTGCTTACATGTCGTCAGTATCACAACATCCACACGTGTCATGGTCTGGCCTCTGGTCAGCTCTTCTCTGGCTCCATGCTGTTGGTGAGCTCTGTACTGGTGACTGACCTATCCTTTCTGATCTCTGCAGGCTCTAGCTCTGATTGAGCTCTACAATGCTCCCGAGGGACGTTACAAGCAAGACGTGTACCTGCTCCCTAAAAAGATGGGTGAGTAAAGGAATTACCTGAGCCCCGAGTTGAAGTGGTCCCCAACCAACAGGGCTGTGAGAGATCTGATCAGGGCCCAGCAAAGCTGTTAGAGCAGTGGTTCTCACCCAGGGGTATGTAGAGGTCTTCCAGGGAGTGCATCAACTCATCTAGATATTTGCCTCGTTTTACAACAGGCTACAAAGATAGCACTACCAAAGTCAGTACAAACTAAAATTTCATACAGACAGTGACTTGCTTATACTGCTCTATATAGTGTATACTGAAATGTAAGTACAATATTTATATTCCAGCTGATTTATTTTATAATCATACAGTAAAAATAAGAAAGGAAGCAATTTTTCAGTAGTCACCTGCTGTGACACTTTTGGTTTTTTTATGGCTGGTTTTGTAAGCAAGTAGTTTTTAAGTGAGGTGAAACTTGGGCTACTAGACAAGACAAATCAGACTCCTGAAAGGGGTACAGTAGTCTGAAAAGGTTGACAGCCACTGTGTTAGAGAAACCGCAGTCTCACCAGACTCTGCAGAGATCTCTGGTCCACGTTCCCTGTTCCTATAAGGAGCAATTTATGCAAACTAACTGTGCATGATTGTTCGGCAGGGATTGCAGGAGGCAAGAAGTTTGGGGTGATGCGTATGCACTGTCAGTGAGTTGGCTGTTTTGTGTACCCACTTGGATTGGACCTGTTGCCTTTCACACCCAAACCTTTTCCTGAAACCCAAAGAGCTAGTGACAGCTTGTCCTACCTAGCAGTTCTTTAAGCTAGATGCCCTGTCTGATTGTTCTTCTGACTGAGTGGGAGAGTCAACAAGATGCTTTTAAATATTGAGGCCGTATATTGAATATATATATATATTAAATATTGAGCAGTAAATTGTAGGTGATTCCAAGGTCAGGCTGCCTTTCACATCAGCTCAAGGTGTGGTAGTGGAAGTGAGTGAGCTGCTCTGGACAGAGCAGAATGACTTGAGGCTATAGTTCTCCCCTGAACTTGCAGTTTCGATGTGTCAGCCAGCGTGAATGTGTTCGATCAACACTTACCATATTAACATAAACCCAGAAGAATAGTTTCTTTAAAAACAATTCTTCCAGGGCATATGTGCAGTTCCCACTTGTGGGATTGGTGTCCTCAAGTAACGACACAAGTGGGAAGTGCAAGAGATGACTACTGAAGAAACATTTGCCACTAAGTGGCCTTTCTTGGCACACTTGAGGCTTGGCTAAATACATAATTTCCCCAGTGGTCTGTAACTGCCCTGATCAGAATTTAAATACCCACTTATTCCTCTAATGCATTGCAACGGGGTTGCACCCTGTGAACGCCCCCCTCTGGTTGGATGTGTCTGTGGTCTTTAAACCAGTCCTAGCCTTGCCTTCGGGCTGTGTCCCCCACCCCTCCCCGGGCTTCCTCGCTGCAGGCAATGGTTTTGCCCTCTTAGGGCTTGGCTACACTTACAAATTTGCAGCGCTGCAGCAGGGTGTGAAAACACACCCTCTGCAGCGCTGCAAATTGCGGCGCTACAAAGCCCCAGTGTAGTCAGAGCCCCAGCGCTGGGAGCCGCGCTCCCAGCGCTGTCCGTTATTCCCCACAGGGATGTGGAGTACGGACAGCGCTGGGAGAGTTTTCTCCCAGCGCTGGTGCTTTGACTACACTTAGCGCTTCAAAGCGCTGCCGCGGCAGCGCTTTGAAGTGTAAGTGTAGCCAAAGCCTAAGTCTGTTTTGGCCCCAGTCTTCAGCTGGGCCTCCTGACAGTTCAGTCCCCTTCTGGGGGTTTAGTGCTATCTAATTGTAGGCCCTTCTCCAGTGCCCTATAGGGGGACCTGGGCCCTCCCACTACTCCGGGCCCCGGCCTTCACCAGTGTCTTACCCTTAGCTCAGGGCTCTTCTAAGCTCAGGCCCAGTAGTCAGCCAGGAGCTCTCCTGTGCTCCCTCTGTCCCTACTAGCACTGGGCTGTCTGTTATGTTGCAAGTATCAGAGGGGTAGCCATGTTAGTCTGGTTCTGTAGAAGCAGCAAAGAATCCTGTGGCACCTTATAGACTAACAGACGTTTTGCAGCATGAGCTTTCGTGGGTGAATACCCACTTCTTCGGATGTTATGTTGCACTTCCTTCAGCCAGCCACATCATCCACGCTCCTCCAGCTCTAGTGAGGAACGGCCCTGTGTTTGGTTCTGGCCTCTGTAGCTCCTTTTTATATGGTCCTCCTGACTGCTGATTGGCTGTTCCAGCAGCCCATCTGATTAGTTGCTTCCTTGCAACCACTCTAGGCTGCTTGGAGGACCTGTCCACTGCTCCTTTCCAGGGATGGGTGTGGCAGGAACCTGAGACCTCCAGCTGGGGCCTTTGGGCCTAGTCCACCCCATCACATGCATATTAACTCTGAGTGGTGATACGGCTTTTCAGGGCTGTTAGTTTATTGTATCACTTAGAGCACAGAGTCTGCCATGCTGGAACACACCATTGATCAATCTAATCTGGCAGTGTCCAGTGCTGGCCCCGTCAGAGGAAGGCATAAAACTCCTATAGTTGAAGCATCACTCCATGGAGCAGTTACTTCCTGACCTTACACTGGTTTATCCTGAAAGATGAGGACCGAGAGCCCTTGTAGTTTTCAGAGCTCATTCTGCTTGTCTGTTTATATCCCTCTCCCCTGCCCCTCCATCTGTCATGTCTAGATAGTAAGCTCTGCAGGCAGGGATTGATTGTCTATTACTCTGTTTGTACAGTGCATAATACATTGGACAAGTACTACCATAATGAACATGGTTAATAATAATATAGCTGCAGATGCTTTCCGTATGAAATGTGCATTCCTTTTTTCGATTCAAGCCTACCCTGTTTACCCCATTGCATTAATATTAGATATATTTTGCAGGTGGGATAGAGCTTTCTCCATGCTAACATTGAAGAGCCTGAAAAGTTAGCTTCTAAAATGACTTGAGCTCTGGACACAATCACTTGAATACACTATTTTTTCCTGAATTCATTACACTGGGAATCAGTGAACAAGTTATTAAAATCTGTGCCATTTTCTCCTAGCCTAAGACCTGCCCTGCTAGGATGTACCTTGGCCTTAAATTTGATTGCACCTCTGAACTCCTCATTAGATTTTACATTGGCCTTATCCTGAAGTGTAATCCCATCTGTTCTCTCTAGGGTCTTATACCTTGCCCATCACTGTAGTATCGAGTGCCTTCCAGTCACGCATTAAGTGACATGACTTAACATCGGTCATGTGTGTGTTTGTTGGTACTGTTGAATGGGCTCCCGTGTGCAGGGCCACCAAACTCAATTGCCTATGGCTTCATCTTTACTCTTCCCAGATGAATATGTTGCCAGCTTGCACCTGCCTTCATTTGATGCCCATCTGACAGAACTAACAGATGATCAAGCGAAATACCTGGGACTCAACAAAAACGGGCCTTTCAAACCCAACTATTACAGGTAACGTCTGTGTGAGGGGGATAAAGAATCCATATTCTGGTACCTTCTGAGGCCTCTTCCAGCAGTAGCAGCATGGGTTGTGCCTCTTTATTGCAGTGGCATGTGGGTGTGGAGCTATCGTGCTGCTTGTCGGGGCAGGGTAATGCCATCTAGGTGGTTGGGACCATGGACCAGCTCTCTGCTTAGCTAGTTCTGGGTTGGATGATAGTCACCCAGACTGTGAGTACAGCTAGTGTTTGGCAGGGTGAGGAACACACTGCACTGGAGAGGGACAAGTACTTCCAGATATATGGAGGTGATGGCTGCTCTCTGAAGGTGCCAGATGTCCCACCAATGGTGTGGCTTCTAGTATGATACCTGTTGCCTGATTCTGGTCTCCTTTCCTTGTGTTTCAGATACTGATGGACCATAACACTGAAGGACCAGACCACACGAGACAACTTTAGAGAAATTATTTTTAAAGATCATTTTATTTTGTTTTACTCTTTTCTTTTTTTAAAAGCTGTTGTTTTTCTTTTATCTGTCTGATTTTAATGTCACTTCTTTGTTTTACATTTTCACGTGATCGCGTCTCTCTGTACGTCTGATCTTGGCAGACAACCTGGGATTTGCTTACTGCTTTGACTGAAACCTGGCCATGGGGTTTCAGACTTTCACCGATGGGAAGGGTTTCCTTTCCTGACTATGAAGGGCAATTCATTCCCACAGTGGTTTTTTACCTTTCCAGTGCACCTTAGTCTTAGTTGGGATATTTGCAAACACTGAGATGCTGTACTGTTTTTTTTCTGTGTGGAATTATCTGCAACTTCTAAATTGCCTTAATGAGCCCAGTTTTTAGCTGCTAGATCAATGCTCCTATCCTTGTGTTGGAGCAGAGTGGCACCTAGTGGCCAGTTAGGGTAAAGGTGTGTGACCCCAGACCGGGTTTCCTATGTGAGCTTGGGATGGTGGTATGCTGCCAGGTTAAGGATAAGCCCAGGTGGGTGTTAACTAGTCTATTTCAGGGTGCTAATCTAAATTTGAATGGGGATCACCTACCCATCATCAGACTCCTTGTCTCTCCTAGGTTTTAAACTGCATCTTATTTAACTTCAGACCATTTTTCTTTATTTTCGATTCTAAAACGTTATTTTAAAGGAGAAAGTGTTTCTAAGTGGAAACACTGTGGCATAGTTGGGCAGCAGAGAGCATGCTGCAGCCTGTTTAGCCATGGGCAGGCCTGGCCAGAGAGGGGCCAACGTATGGCACCTCCTGTGAACTCCTCTGGGCTTCTGAGCACAAGTGTGTTGAACACAGATGACCCTTTCTGCGCCCATCCCCTTAATGTGTAGAGTGCAGGGGATGTTCTGATGACATAGCAACTTTTCCATCAGCTTTAACGGCGAGCTCTCCTGTTGAAATCAAAATCCTCCAGTCAGTGGACCATTCTGTAAAGCACTTAGCTCCGCTCAGAGCAAATGACTCTTGGAGGTTGAATCCCTGGCTAGCTGCACTGCTGTCTTCTAAAGCGTTCAGCCAATCACCTCTTCCTTCCGCAGCCCAGAAGTTGGCAGGTTGTCTTATTTCATCTGGTTCCCCATGTTATGGTCTCACTATGGAAGGGCCTGATGCCCCATGGTTTTCAGGCCTGTGTTCCTGGCTTGCTAAACAAAAATCACAGCACAACAATCCAGATTCCAATTCATTGCTCAGTGACATGTAAAAGGGAAGGAGTTTGAGCTGCAGCGGCCTAAAGGCTCAGCTCCAGCTAATGAGGGTGTTTCTGCTGAGTGTATGGCGTCAGTCCAGCACTTCACGAATGTACAGGTACAAAGACAATCGAGTTGCTGCAGTTGGGCGTAGCAAACACCCTTGACCACCAACCCTGTGCTCCCTTGCCCCCCTCGCCCAAGAACACAAGATTCATTCCTAGCACAACCTCTGAGGAACCTCCGTGTGTTTATTTATGGGTGACCCCAGCTGCTTTCCCTCTCTGGGAGCGAACAGCTCCTTGCTGATGAGAACAGGGACAGGATTAAGATTTCATCCTCCAAAACCTTGCAGCACTTCCAATAATTCCCCCTTATTCCTCCAGACTCTTCTTCACAACCTTGCCCAGCTCCTTGATCATCTTCTTTCTTTCCTCCTCTCCTAGATAGATTCTTGATTTCTCATTGACTCACTGCTGCATTGGGCTGACTCAGACTGCCAGGGCTGGTTCCCAATGACCTTACCGAGTCCGCCCATGTACCCCCCTCTGCCCCTCATAACCTGAATTTCCAGCAAGATGCAGCTGGGTTTGGAGTGATGAGCCCAGGATCCTTTGGGGGCCCTGCTCTCCTTTCCTTGCTCAGGGAAGAGGACGTGGCCAGGAGCACAGGGAAGCTCCCACTCAATCATTGTTCTAGTCCAGGGGGTTTGCCCCATGCCACAACTCCCGGCTTTTTCTCCCTCTGCACTTCCTGCTCGCATAGAAGTTCTAGTATCCCAGAGCAGGCTTGGTTCTCCCACGCTAAGCCAAACAGAGTCCTATGTACCATCCTAAATGTTCTCTGTCATGACTGTCGGGAGGGGCCCCTCTGTTCCATTTGTCCGTCTCAGTGTTACAGTGTCAATAGGAATCTTAGCTTAAGGGCTCCATCTCTGTATAAGCCATGTAACGAAAAGGACACGGGAACATTTGGTCTTATGCCTAGAGAAGCCTTGATTCTGTCAGAGGGAGCATGTTAGCACCAATCCGGGTGGGATAGGTTTATTTTGTATATGAATGATTTTTAATGGATGCAATATTAATCCTTGCAGATGAGCAATAAATCATTAAAGTCTAATTAAAAAATGATTAGAAAAACACTTCTCTTGCCTTGTGAGGTTTTGTTTAAAGATCTAACATGGTGGCCTTCAGATCAGTGAATCAGTTGTTATTATTACCTAAGGCACAAGAACAGAGCTACTTGTCTACTTAAAATCATGGATCATACAAACAAATTGTGGTGCCACCTCACTTATGACACCTTAGGTGGTGGCACGTGACTGCAGTAATTAACTGGTCATGTCCTTGAAGATGCAAGCTTGTCACCCATAGACCTAAAAATCTCTCCCTCTACAGTTGCTAGATTCATGAAAACACCGTGGAACTCTTCTGTGTATGTAGATTAGCACCAGTGAGAGAGGATCTGACATTGGGCTTTGTTACAATCCCACATAAGGATTTTTAACATCCTGTGTTATTGGGCTCATACCATGGCCAGCAAATTAAAACCAGCCTCCCTTTGAGGTTGTCATCTCCCCCTCTCCCGCCAAAGGAATCTGCTGTTTAGCTCTGCCTTTGACCCACTGCCATCTGGTTTTGTATTTAAAGGGACAACTTTCAGATCTGTCTTGAGATGCCTGAAGGCCCAGGGCTTTGCAGTACTGTCACATGGGTGAGGGTTGAGCTGTCACTTTCTATGAACCACCACTGATGAACAGCCTCCCTGAACTTCCCTGGGGTCCTTTCTGCTCTGCTGCTTTCGGTCTGAATCTGAGATGCTGAGGTACTAGTCAGTCCCTCGTTTTGGTCTCCCTGAAGACAATGGGTTCAAAATCTCAAAACTTCCTTTCTCCCTGGTCTTGTTTTACATAGAACGGTTCAAATTAATCTACAAATCTAACCAACTCCCTTGACCCCTTTTGCCTAAGAGCAATGTACAGAGGGGCAATGTGCTAGGGGAGAAAGTGGGATGGGTGATCTGGTTTGTATTCCTGGCTCTGGTACTTAGTGTGCCTCAGTTTACCTGCTGTACAGCAGGGATAACTTTTACCCGCTGTAAAGCACTAATCTGTGCATAGACCATGCTAACGTGTTAGATTCAGACTGTACTATCTCAAGACTGTATATATCTCACAATCTCTAATGAGCTACTTCACGGCAGTCCTGTTTGAAATCTAAGCAGCCCCTCATGAACCTCTGTTGCAGTCACATGTCTGCACTGCCAGGCTTCCCCTCTGTTCTTGGGAGGTTGTAGGGTATTGAAACTGACAAGAATCCTGTTCTGGTGATTTCAGAGAATCGGAATTTTGTCAGTTTCACCATCATGCTTACTGCAATGAATTTTGTGTGGGATGCTGAGAACCCTAGGGCCCTGCGCTATCTGGCTTGCTGGTTCTATGCTTATTTTCCATGATGAAAATATGGGCATCCTAAAGCAACCTTGCAAAGACGGTAGGAGTTTAGGCTTTAAAATGTTAACTTCAGCTATGCATGTGTCCTCTAAAACTATCAAACTAAACCAGGGCTGCTTATTGATGGAGCACTTAAGGCAACCCCTTAAAGCCCTGTCTGCACCTGAATCTTTTGCTGTTGCAACTGCCTGTTGTTCCTGTGCAAAGCTGCCTTGCGTTCATGTGCAAAGCTGCTTCCTGTGGTGAGTAGACATTCCTACCCCCTCTGCCATTGCTTCAAACCAATGCAGTGCAATTAGAGTTCTCCTCGCCTAGGACTAAGTCACTGGGTTAATCAGACACGTGGTTGGCAGAGGTTAAAGGTTACACAGGAAATTACTTCCTCTGGAGGGGACTTGAGACCTTAGTTTTAATCCCAGCTCTGCCACTGGCCTGCTGGTGACCCTGGGCAAGTCACTTCCCCTTTCTGTGTCTCAGTTGCCCCATCTGTAAAACAAGAATAATGATACTGACGGGTAGAAGTGAAGTGGAGGGGCCCAGAGGAACATCCTTACTCTGAGCCTGGCCCAGGCCTGTTGCAGGAGCCCAGAGTGATCTCGAGCCAGAGGGGCACTTAGGACAATAAATGAAATGGAGCTTGTAGAAATGATTGAATAAATAAAGGAAAAGGAACTCCCTTCCCTTGAGTTCCCAACCCGCCACTCCTCATCGGAGCACCTCAGCCAAGCAGGCAACAGAGCCCTAGCTCCTGACTGCCTGGAGACTGAGGGCCTGGGCAGGCTAGTGCCAGTCTATAACGCAGGCTAACACGGTGGCTTTGTACCTTTCCAGTGGCTATACTAGGTTTGAGTGCTCCTGGCACTGAGGTAACAGACCTGCTCCTGGTTCAGTCCCGGTAAATGATCCATTCAGTATCAGTGCTGCATAAACCGGTAGGGGAACAAATAAATGTGCAGAGGTGTAAATAGCCACTATAGACACCGCTGCTGCTCTAGAGAGAGGCACTGGGAATTTGGGGGTGATCAGCACACCTAGTATTGAATGTGAACTAAAGCAGCATCCCCCATGCACAGGCAATGCAGCAGCTGCCCCACGGCATGTGGAGAGGGGGCTGTGGCTGTGAGCTTGGTTCAAAATAGGCCTCTGGAAAGCCTGAAAGAATTCTGGACTGAGCTGCAACTACCCTCAAGTGTCCAGAGGCATGGATGTGCTTTACCCGTGTGGATCATGATCTGGGAAGCACCGATCTAACCAAAGGTAACAATAAACCCCCCTACAGTGCAGTGTGTGTGAGAGGAAGTGACTGGGTGATGCAATGACTGGTGGGCAGTCTCGTCTTAATGTCATTAATGATTCCCTCCCCAAGGTTCTTGGGAAGCTGTATGGTATGAAAGCCACCTCCAACTTCACTGGCATGAACAAATGCAGCTGATACCTGGGAAAAAGGAGAGGGAGAAAAATCGTGGTCATGTCAACTTTTTTGGAGGGCGATCAAAGGTGTTTAAAAGTTAGGGAGGAAGGGTAGAATTAGTGCCAAGGAAAACAAATTCCACCCACAGCTATTTCCTACCTTAAGCTGTGTCTGTGAGGTCCCTCAAGGGCAAGTGGTGTCATTACCGACCAAGAGGAGGCAGTGGTCTGAAGTCGACAGGTTTGATTCTCCCGTCACTTACCTGGGGTAGCTCCAAAATCTTCAGCCGTTGCTCTCTTGGGCGGACTCCTGGTCCCTCACGTGAAAGCACTGTTGTTCTAGTCTGCAGATACTAGCTGGCTGTAGGACTGAGTAGGTGGGTGGCCAAAGCAGAGGATAAAGGATGTATTACTCCCACCAACTTCCAGTTCTAGGAGATGGGTATATGTCCATTATTATTATTTATGGGGGAGGGATAGCTCAGTGGTTTGTGCATTGGCCTGTTAAACCCAGGGTTGTGAGTTCAATCCTTCAGGGGGCCACTTAGGGATCTGGGGCAAAAATCAGTACTTGGTCCTGCTAGTGAAGTCAGGAGGCTGGACTCAATGACCTTTCAAGGTCTCTTCCAGTTCTAGGAGATTAGTATATCTCCTATTATTATAACTAAGGGAGATTTTCTTTAACGTGTCATTTTTGGAGCTCGAGAAGTAGGATGCTGGGCCTGGCCTGGTTGGGGGTTGTGGTGTTTATCCAGTAATTGGCTCGAGGCTGCACTGTGTTTGTTCGTTACAAGGGCAGCAGTGGGGAAGCGAGGGCAGGACATGCATGCCCTTCTGCTTGTTGAGACACACAGAAGGCTGTGGTGTAGCACACGAAAGTGCGGGGTTGGTACAGCTCTGGTTATGAAGATCGAGCGGTGTGTGCCTCCTGCCTAATGTAGGAGGGCACCCGAGCCAGAAGTACGCTAGGGTGTAGTGACCTCTCCCCTGTGGGACTCCCATTCTCCCTATGACCACGAAGCCGCACTCCCTCCTCATGCTGGGAGTCCTAGGTTGATTTGAACTATAAGGTTGATAGAAACCTGGCTAGATCATCAGGTTCAACGAGTAGTGATCAATGGCTCCATGTCTAGTTGGCAGCCGGTATCAAGTGGAGTGCCCCAAGGGTTGGTCCTGAGGCCAGTTTTGTTCAATATCTTCATTAATCTGGAGGATGGCGTGGACTGCACCCTCACCAAGTTTGCAGATGACACTAAACTGGGAGGAATGGTAGATACGCTGGAGGGTAGGGATAGGATACAGAGGGACCTAGACAAATTAGAGGATTGGGCCAAAAGAAATCGAATGAGGTTCATCAAGGACAAGTGCAGTCCTGCACTTACGATGGAAGAATCCCATGCACCACTACAGACTAGGGACTGAATGACTAGGCAGCAGTTCTGCAGAAAAGGACCCCGGGGTTACAGTGGATGAGAAGCTGGATATGAGTCTACAGTGTGCCCTTGTTGCCAAGAAGGCTAATGGCATTTTGGGCTGTATATGTAGGGGCATTACTAGCAGATTGAGGGACGTGATCATTCCCCTCTATTCAACATTGGTGAGGCCTCATCTGGAGTACTGTGTCCAGTTTTGGACCCCACACTACAAGAAAGATGTGGAAAAATTGGAAAGAGTCCAGTGGAGGGCAACAAAGATGATCAGGAGGCTGGAACACATGACTTATGAGCAGAGGCTGAGGGAACTGGGATTGTTTAGTCTGCAGAAGAGAAGAGTGAGGGGGGATTTGATAGCTGCTTTCAACTACCAGAAAGGGGGTTCCAAAGAGGATGGATTGAGACTGTTCTCAGTGGTACCAGATGACAGAACAAGGAGTAATGGTCTCAAGTTGCAGTGGGGAGGTTTAGGTTGGATATTAGGAAAAACTTTTTCAGTAGGAGGGTGGTGAAGCACTGGAATGGGTTACCTAGGGAGGTGGTGGAATCTCCTTCCTTAGAGGTTTTTAAGGTCAGGCTTGACAAAGCCCTGGCTGGGATGATTTAGTTGGGGATTGGTCCTGCTTTGAGCAGGGGGTGGGACTAGATACCTCCTGAGGTCCCTTCCAACCCTGAGAGTCTCTGATTCTGTGATTTGTGACGTTTGAAGGGGCGGGTTGGCTTGGCTGTGCTGCATGCTGATGTGACGGCAGCTCTAACCCTAGCGGGGCCTTATGGCAAGACCCTGTGAGGACAAGGCCCTCGCCCAGCAGCCAGCTCACAGCTCCCGCCACTCCTAACATGGCTGTCTCAGGCGACCAGCGCGTCTGCCACCTCTAGCTGAATGCCACACCAGACATGGCTGCCCAGCCGCACCCACTTCTCGCGAGATTGCGGCGCGTCCGGAGAGGAAGGCGGGGCGTGCGAAGATGGAGCCGGGCGGTGTTGGTGGCTGCGGGGGGCCGGGGCCGGGGCCGGGGCCGCTGATCGTGAACAACAAGCAGCGGGGCGGGCTGCTGCCGGCGGGGAAGGGCCGCGAGTTCAACCGCAACCAGCGCAAGGACTCCGAGGTGAGCGCGCGGCCCTGCTCCCTCCCCGGTCCGCCGGGGGGGGGAGGGGTCGGTTCGGTTCCGAGTGGAGCTGCCCCCCCCGGTCGCTGTGGGCGGGGCGGTTGGGTACCGGCTCCAAATGGAGCAGACCCCTCCCCCTTCTGGGTATAAGTGGGTCCGACCCACCCCCAGGGGAGGGTCTCGGTACCGGCTCCAGCCCCCTCACCTGGGCCTTGGTAGTGGGTGTCTGGGGCCAGCCTGGATCCTGTGTGGGGTGGTCGGTACCTGCCTAGAGCCCCGCCTCTCAGCGGGCCTGGCCATAGAGATACAGGCCAAGCGCCCATCGGCGCGGTGTCTGGGCTCCAGGCCTGCGGACGGGTTTATAAGAGGAGCAGGGTGGTCAGGGTTAGGCCGCACCTTGGAGCCACTGCTATGTTTGTGTTGGGGGAGGGGCATCCAGAGCGGTCCCAGGCCCAGATTTCGGGGGACTGACTTCCCTGTGTCAGGGGGAGCGATGCCAGACTCGAAAGGTGATGCGGTCCATACCCGGGAGATTGAGCTCCTGTCAGAGTGACTCCTTAAAGCAGTGGTTCTTGCAGCCCAAGCAGCGCACAGCTGTGCCCTGTGTGACGTGCTCAGCGCCACACGGGTAGTATATATATGGTGTGGATGTGGCCCACATAACAATAGAGAGAGCTGCATAGGCGGCTCACGATGATAAATGGGTTCAGACCCACTGCCTTAAAATGAGTACATGGATGTTGCTGCTTCATTTGATCCCAGTCCCAAAGGTGAATCTGAAGAAGTGTTTTTTTTTAACCCACGAAAGCTTATGTCCAAAGAAATCTGTTAGCTTTTAAGGTGCCACTGGACTCCTCGTTGTTTTTCCAAAGGTGAATGTGGATCCTATCCTCTGCTAGCGATTGGCACAATATTCATATAAAGCTTAACCAAGGGAACATATTAATGACTTACGTTGGTTTCTTTTAAAGCTACTGCATCTTGCTGCAACCTCGATCTTTTTCCAGCCTCAGTAATATTGCCTCTACTCTCTGTATTTATTTATTTACTTAGTTATTTTTTGTATTCTGTTAGTTCCTAAAGGCAAGGATGAGGATTTGGACTGGGGTAGCATCCCAGACTTTCAGAGTGGTTCACATTTGTTGTAAATTGACTAAATCTGAGAGCTCCCTGGTCCAGACTAGCCTGCTCCAATTTTAGAATTAAAGAAGCATGTGGATATATAAAATTTTACATAGTGCCTTTCACTTCAAAGGATCTCAGAGTGCTTTATAGGCTGTATACAAACAGGGGTCACCCACCACTGAAATGCAACTCAATGGAACATGATTTTTCAACAGCACAGAGCAACATTACACAATCGGGTAGGAATAAGAAGTGTTGACTATTACACCCATTCAAAATACAGAAGGCACTTTAGTAGGTTATCTTGATACTGTTGATGTGCTGGTAAATTTCATATCTGTTAGATTGAAAACACTGTACTGGACTTGCAACAGGATGAATTTTGAAAGTTATGGAGACTGAATTTGTTTTACTGAATAGTGACTGATTAAAACTGTTTTCCTTCTGCCATCAGGGCTATTCTGAATCCCCGGACTTGGAGTTTGAATATGCAGACACAGATAGATGGTCTGCAGAGCTGTCGGGTAAGGAAATTAAACCTAATGGTTAAATTAACTTGTTTTTTGCTCACTGGTCCATAAAAGAACACGATCAACTAAAAAAAAATTTTTTTTCATATGATTGTTTTTAGCTTAATAACACTTTGTTAAAATCCTATTAGCTTTAATTAACTAATCATTATTTTTGCCATATACCCTGCTTTTCTTTTTTGTATTTCCCATATTGGACAACCAGGCTAGTCAGTTTCACTTGACTTGCTTGTCAGTTTCAGCTTTCAGTTCTCATGCTAGTGCAGTGGTAGGCAACCTATGGCACCTGTGCCGAAGGCGGCACACGAGCTGATTTTCAGTGGCACTTGCACTGCCCGGTTCCTGGCCACCAGTCTGGGGGGCTCTGCATTTTAATTTAATTTTAAATGAAGCTTCTTAAACATTTTAAAAACCTTATTTACTTTATATACAACAATAGTTTAGTTATATATTATAGACCAGTGGTTCCCAAACTGGGGTTTGTGAACCCCTGGGGGTTCGCAAAATGTTATAGGGGGTTCTCAGGGAAAAATCCCCTAATGTCGGACAGAGCTGTCCCTAGGGACCTGGACCCCGGGCAGCCCGGGACCAGCAGCCCAGAGCCCCTGGACTTCCAAGAGCTAAGCAGATCAAAGCAAGCATATCTATCACACTGAGGAGATTTAAACTTCAAGACTCCTTATAAGAAATGGAAAGAGAGTTGGATATTTTTTGCTGTTTTTAAAATTAAATAGGCAGCTAGTATAGTTTTTAAAATTATAAAGAAGAACAAGTTTAAGCTTTTTTTGTTTGCGTGGCCTGCTCAAGACCTGAAGGCTTGTGTAGGAGGAACTCTTTAAGTTGGCTTCTTAAATACCTTCATGCTGGTTTCACATCTGATACTCCTTGATGAAACATAACAGCCTTGTCTTATAACAGGCTTATTGAAAGTGATACAAGCTACGAAAGTGAGATCTTGGAAGAGTATTGCCGTTTTCATAATGTAATAAAAATACTGTAATGATAAATATTAATAAATAGTGTGTAATAAGCATGTCATCAAAACAAATTTTATATTTCCAAGAACACTGCTTTTATAATTTATACTCAGGTAAAGGAGAAAATCCCTGGAAATATTCATTTTTAGGAGGGGGTTCTCAAGATTTGACATTTTAGTGAAAGGGGTTCACAGGTTGTTAAAGTTTGGGAACCACTGTTATAGACTTATAGAAAGAGACCTTCTAAAAATGTAACAATGTATTACTGGCACGTGAAACCTTAAATTAGAGTGAATAAATGAAGACTCGACACACCACTTCTGAAAGGTTGCTGACCCCTGTGCTAGTGGATGTAGTGTTTGGATCCTAAATACTTGAGAAACTTACATCCAGAAAACTCTTTTCACTGGAAATAATATTTTAAATACCAAAAATATCTGTTGAATTTCATTTATGTAAAACATTGTTCTGAGCATGTTTTGAGCATTTGAGTATATATAAGCCCATTCGTTTTCAGTTTAAACCGATTTTTACTGAAAAAAATTCCAGGTTTTACAAAAAGTATTTATTTTTTTTCTGATTTTCACCCTACTTTTGTATCATTCAAATATATAAATAATAACTTGTTTTATTAGGAAAATACAATACATTGCATGAGATATATGTATTATGATAATACATTAGTCTGTGTGGTTATATGCAAAGCTGCCTGTTAAAGTAAGACTATGTGTTAGTCTAGAAGATACACAATCACAAACACGCAGGCAGGCACAAAAACTCTGAAGTGCGTGCCTATCTGAACCTACTGGTGAATCTCACGCCCATCACTTACACATTTCAAACTGTTAGCAGATAGCGGTTTAAAGATTTGGCACACTAAAGTAGGAAGAAAATGAAAATCTGTATCAGAAAAAGTTTCAGAACACAAGGAAGTATTCTAAAGTTTAAAAAAAAAAACAGGAGAAAAGGATGAAGTTGAGTGTATGCACTGCAAATGGTGTGGCCCATTATTAAATGTAAATATTTATAGGCCAATAGTTCTACGTTTACAACAGTACACCATTTATTCAAATGAAAAGTTTTATTTGGGGATTAGAGATATGTTGTTTTCTTAATCTCAGAGGTGGCGTTGTGTTTTGAGTTCTGCTTTAGTTCTGCAGCAAACCACATTGATGAACGGAATTCAAAGCATTAATCTACTGAATACTTTTTTCCCTGTCTTTCAGTCCGCCAAAATAAACCTCAATTTTTACCCAGGAAAATTACTAACATTTTTTGCACTGATTTTTCACCTGTTTTGGTTGCTGTGGTAATAAACCCTGATAAATTGTCTGGAAAAAATAAATAAAATAAAAACTGAAAACAAAGGGCCCTAAGTGTAGAAAACTTCAGTGATGAGAAATCTTTTTAAAAAAAATTAATATAATTAGTATAAGTAGAAAAAACCCATAGCAGCAGTTCCCAGGTAACAAGTCAAACCATACAGATTCTAATGATCACAGAGCCCAATAAACATTAAGTGTGATATGTCTGAAGTGATGTCCGTGCTCCTTAGTTTCACAGCTGAGAACTGGTTAGTTTTTGGGAGGTGTTTTCTGGTTGGATGCAGAAATGAAATTGACAACCATCAGACACCAGTGATGCTCTCTTGGCAGAACTGTACAGCTACACAGAGGGTCCGGAGTTCCAGCTGAATCGAAAATGCTTTGAGGAGGATTTTAGGGTCCATGGTAAGAGAACTGTCTTCTCCCTCCCACATCGTACTGTGGCGATGATGTCACCTGTAGAACATAGACAATAGGAGACAGAAGTATTGATGTGCTGCTATCCCTGTGTCAGAAGGAAAGAACCAGCCATGTACATTGATTCCTTGTTTACCTTAGCTAGTGTTCGCTGACAAATGTTGTCAGTGTTCACAAGACATCTTCTAATGTGCCTCACCTGTGAACTGGAGGGGAAAGAGTAGGTTCCTGTCCGTGGCCTAATCAGCACTTAACCACCTAGCACATTTTGATAGCTTAATTGGTGCCGACTGTGGCTGTGCTGTAAGATGTGGACGTCTCCATTAAGAACAACCATCTCATTTTATGAAGGTTGTTGTCTATAGTGACTTCTGATCACTGCTGATGTGGATTCAAACAGATGAGTCTGATTAATTCTGTCCTGTACTAGAAGACTTTAGACCGGGGCGGGGAAACTTTTTGGCCTGAGGGCCACATTGGGTTTCTGAAATTGTATGGAGGGCTGTCAAGTATCAGCGGGGTAGCCGTGTTAGTCTGGTTCTGTAGAAGCAGCAAAGAATCCTGTGGCACCTTATAGACTAACAGACGTTTTGCAGCATGAGCTTTCGTGGGTGAATACCCACTTCTTCAGATGCAAGTCTGAGGGCTGGTTAGGGGAGGCTGTGTCCCCCAAACAGCCAGGCACGGCCTGGCCCCCACCCCCTATCCAACCCCCCCTGCTTCTCACCCCCTGATGGCCCCCTGCCCCATCCAACCCTGCCTGTTCCCTGACGGGACCCCTTCCCCATTCACCCCTCCCTGTGCCCTGACCACCCTCGAAACCCCTGCCTGCCCCCTGCTGCCCAATCCAACCCCTCCTCTCATTCCTGACTGCCCCCCTGGGATCCCTACCCCCTCCAACCACCTTCTCCCTGTCCCCAGACTGCCCCCGGAACCCCAGCCTCTGACTGCCCTCCACCCCCCAACTCCCCTGGGACCTCTGCCCCAATTCAACCTCCCTGTTCCCTGCCCTCTGACTGCCCTGCCCACTATCCACACCCCTGCCACCGACCACCACCCCGAACTCCCCTGCCCTCTATCCAACCTCCCCTGCTCCACGGTACCGGTGGCTGGCAGCGCTACAGCTGCACTGCCCAGAGCATTGTGCTGGTGGAGCTGAGGCTGCGGGGGAGGGGCCGGGAGCTCAGGGGCCGGGCAGGAGGGTCTAGCGGGCCGGATGTGGCCCGTGGGCCATAGTTTGCCCACCTCTGCTTTAGAGTTCCCTCTGCCTGGCCCCTTGATGGTCAGACATACCTATGCCTTGTCCCATGGCTGTGATGAGTGCCCCGTCCAAATTGACAGTCTGGCTCTCTCTTTATGCTGAATGCTCTGAATTTTCCTCTCTTTGTTTTACATCCAATGAGAGAATTGCAGCTGTAACTGCTTCATAGTTTCATGGCTTGTGGAGAGGGAAGAAATATACATCCCCTTCCAGCTATGGGGAGCAACCTCTCACAAAACTAGCTGTGTTTGGCTTTTCAGTGCTGGATAAAAAATGGACCGAGCTGGACAACAGCCAGCATCGTACCCATGCCATGCGGCTCCTCGATGGGCTGGAGGTCACTGCCAGGGAGAAGAGGCTCAAGGTGGCCCGAGCCATCCTCTACGTCGCACAAGGTATGTTGCAATGTGGGCAGAATAATTGGTCCTGTTCTGAAATCCCTGTTAACTTTTCTCTGTAGAATCTTTATTAAAGGGGCACCCAGGTTAGAAACCGTCTGTTTAATACCAGCTTCCTTCCTCGTGTCCCTGGTCACACCTGCAGCCGTTAGATCGGAATTAACTTGTTACGATTGCTGCCATCTTACCTGTTGTGCATTTTGCTCGGCTTGGGCAGCGAAATTAATGAGTCATTTTCACCTTTATTTCTAGTTGGGTTCCTGCTTAGGGGCTCGATTCTGAAGCATAAGGGGTAGCCCAGGAGGGTCTGGGGCGAAGGTTGATTTAAGCTGCAGAGCTGCATTCTCCAAAAGGGCCTCTAATAATAATAATAAATGTTGTTTAAACCACCTGTAGACGAGTGGACTCACCCCTGCGGCGCCTCCTGCTGGTCTTTCAGGGAATTAGCTCTCCCAGCTCCAGAGCGCCCTCTGCAGGACGGTGATCCACTTGCCGTTGGTCCCAGGACCCTGGTGCCCTTTTATCTGGGGCACTGCACCCTGGCAGTAACCCCTTTTAGCATCAGGGTCTCCCCTCCCCGGGGAACCCCCACCCACTATTCCCACCTCGCCTCAGTATATGGCTACTGCCAGTCATCATCTAGCCCCACACCCTGGGGCAGACTGCAGGATCAGCCACTCATCACTGGCAAGGAGGGTTTGGACCTGCTGCCTTGGCCTACCCCTGAGCTGCCCTCCGCAACCCCCAGTACCTATTAGCCCAATGCTAGGCCGCAGCCTGGGGCTTTCCAGGCTGGAGCTCCCCAGCTCCTCTGCCTCCCCACCCTGCTTCACTCAGGTACCCTGTCTCTAGCTCCCTGCAGCCAGGCCCATCTCCCTCAACAGAGAGAGACTTTGCCTGGGCTCCTGGCTCACAGCCTCTTATAGGGGCCAGCTGGGCCTGATTGGGGCTTGGCCACAGCTGATCCTGCTTTCCCCAATCAGCCCAGGCTTTCCTTCCCAGCCTCAACCCTCTCCCAGGGCTGGCTTTAACCCCTTCAGAGCAGGAGCGGGGGACCACCCTGCTACGCCGCCATTGCAATACTGCACTGAGGGCTGCTGTGGCCCCAGTCAAATTAAGAGCAGCTCGGGCTTGCAGCAGCCTCCCTTTGTCTGCCAGTGAAATGCTCCATAGGCCAGAATGGCTGTGCTGCTGAGCACTGTCCCCACTCCCTTTCCTACCCCCAGGCCTGTCCCGTGTGCTGTGAGCAGCATGGGGCCATGCACCTGAGCCATACAGAGCTGCCACAGCGAGGGGAATTCTCCCTCTGGCGGTTGTGTCCATTTTACAGTCCCTATATCAGATCAGCGCATATGGGCCGGGGCCTGGGCCAAAATCTGGCCTCGGGTTCTCCTGCACTAGCTCAGTGTGGCAAAGTTTGGGTTGCAAATGCTTCAGGGGAAATCTTTAAATCCAAATGGATCATTTTAACTGAAAAATATTTCTCTTAAATACTTTTGTCCAACTTCTAACCCAGTAGATGGGGCACTGGAACAGGAGTTGGGTGATTTGGATTCTTTGCCTAGCTCAGCCACTGTCAAGGTTCCCTCCCCCACTCTGAACTTTAGCGTCCAAATGTGGGGACCTGCATGTACCCTTCTAAGCTTAATTTCTAGCTTAGATCTGATAGCGCTGCCACCAACCAAAATATAGTGTTTGGTACACTCCCTGTCCCCCCAAAACCTTCCCTGGGGAACACAGACCCAAATCCCTTAGATCTTAACACAAGGAGAAATTAACCATTCCCCCCTCCTTTTCCCCCCCACCAACTCCTGGTGAGTCCAGACCCAACTCCTTGGATCTTAAAACAAAGAAAAATCAATCAGGTTCTTAAAAAGAAAGCTTTTAATTGAAGAAAAAGAAAAGGTAAAAATTATCTCTGTAAAATCAGGATGAAAAATGCTTACAGGGTATTTAAATTATATAACCAGGGAAATCCACTCTAGCCTCAGGTTCAAGGTTACAGCAAACAGAGGTAAAAATCCTTCCAGCAAAAGAAACATTTACAGGTTGAGAAAACAAACATAAGACTACACGCTTTCCTGGCTGGGTACTTACAAATTTAAAACATGAGACTGATTCAGAAAGATTTGGAGAGCCTGGATGGACGTCTGGTCCCTCTCATGTCCCGAGAGCGAACAACCCCCAAAACAAAGAACACAAATAAAAGCTTCCCTCCAACAAGATTTGAAAGTATCTTGTCCCTTCATTGGTCCTTTGGTCAGGTGTTAGCCAAGTTTACTGAGCTTCTTAACCCTTTACAGGTAAAAGAGACATTAACCCTTAACTATCTGTTTATGACAGCCACTAATTTCTTTTTTTTCCCTGAGACCTGGAGCACGTCTCTTCCCCTCTCCGTGCCTGTCTTCCTGTCTGTAATCTGTGGATCGGATTCCCATGGGCTCTCTGAGGCTTGCTTGGATGTCTGTGAAGTGCACTGAGATTCTTGATGGAAAGGTGATCCAATAATAATGTTATTACAGGCACCTTTGGAGAATGCGGCTCCGAGGCTGAAGTTCAAGCCTGGATGCGATATAACATTTTCTTGCTACTGGAAGTTGGTACCTTCAACGCTTTGGTGGAGCTTCTGAACATGGAGATTGAGTGAGTACCATGGGGCTGGGGATATGAAAAGCTGTGCCCGAAGAGTTTTGATAACCTGTGCGTGAACTGCTCCTCCTGGATCTTTTTCCAGTTTGTGAAAGATGCTCACTTCCCAGCAGCTCTCTGCTCCCAATCCAGTTTCTGTCAGAGTCAGGGGGATGGCTCCTGTTGACTTCAGCGGGGGTCGGATTGAGCTCTATCTCCAAGGGCCAGGGGCCATGTAGGCAGTAGTAAGTTTTGCAAGTTTGAGTGCTTCACATGAGTCCTGGAGTCCTGCCTCTAGGTCAGTCCAGTCAATCCTTGGTCTCTGTATTCAGGCTGCCAACTGTGGGGATGGATTTTGGCTACTAGGAGCTGAATTTCCCCCCACCCCACCCCCCAACCAGTGGTTAATTGGTGGCAGCTGGGCTGGATTTGAACTGGAGATCTCTCCTGTGTGCTCTCCAGAACACTTGTATTCTGCAATGGGAAATGGGGCAGAGAGGTATACACATGGTCAGACACCCATTCTAGAGAGAGTGGTTCTTCCCGGGGATTAGTTCATTTAGCCAGCGAGCGTGTTAGACGTGGCGCAGCGTTAGGTCTGCCCTGAGTGTAGACTGCTAGTTTATTGTTGATGGGCGCCTGGGGGGAGAATCCACTAAGGATGAAGCCCTTTCACATCGGCAGTGGGCTCCAGAGCGGAGACCTTTGCACTTGAGGGAGGGGTTTCCGAGGGCAGGCCTGGGAGCTAGGAATTGCTGAATGCCAATCCTGGCTCTGCCGCTGACTCCCTTTGAGGCCTAGGGCAAATCACTGCATTGCTGTGTCTGTTTTCCCATCTGAGAAATGGGGCTAAGTTGTGGAGGTTGCGGGGGAGGTTTAGTGAGATGTTTAAGAAGCGCTGCTGCAGCAAGCACTGAATGTGATTTAGTTTCCCCTAGGAGAGAGTCGTATCCTTTCTCTGGGCCTCTGATTAACCGGGCGAACTTCCTCAGATATGAGGGACTCTGCGCTTGCTCCCTGTGTCGCCAGATTGATTAGGAGGCTTCCAGTGTTTGGCATCAGTAGATTCTAGTCATGTCAGATGCCAGTGGCAGCGATCAGCTCTCCTGTGTGCTTTAATTGGTTGTTTACGATGGTGTTAAGCCATCCAAGCTGCATTTTCCCAGAGGGAGAGGTGGGCAACCTGAACTGAGGGTCTGAGTCTCTTTCCTCCCGCAGTAACAGCGCCGCCTGCAGCAGCGCCGTGCGGAAGCCTGCCATCTCCCTGGCCGACAGCACGGACTTGAGGTGAGTAAATGATGGGGAGAGGCTGCTGAATGTTAGGCTTCAGGGTCTAAGCTGAATGCCTGGGGGTTTAGAAAGGAGCTTTGGCAGGTGCATTATGGGATTTGTTTCCTTCCTTTGAGAGGCAGTGCAGTCCAGCAGAGAGGGCTAGAAATCAGGAGATCGGGCGCCATTTCCAGAGTGTTGACTCACTGTGGTCTCTTTGTGCCTCATTTACCTCACCTATAAAATGAGTCTAATGACACCCACCTTTGTTAAAGTGTGTTGAGCTCCGGGCTCGAAAAGCACTGTAGATGTACTCAGCTCTCTGCAGGATCAAGTACAGGCTGCTCCTGGAGGCTGGATACTGGACTGATGGACCAGTAGGGTTTGCCATACAGGGTCAGATTGTCTCCTAATCCATGTACACAGTGAATTACTTCTACTGGGTCAAAAGACGGGGGGCAAAGGGGTGAGGAGTGGAGCACACTCTCTCAGCCTTTTCAGGTTGGTGACCCCTTATCTGAAGTTAGAAATTTTCACGACCCTCTTTTATTTACCAAGAGTAAAAAGTGTATCAATGATGCCAATGCAGAGCCTAGATAATTGGTTAGTTTGTGTGTTACCAGAGAGGGAATCCTTGACCTGTTCTCTGCCTGTGGCACACAGTAGTTTTGTCTTCTGAGGGCTGTAACGCTTTGGTCTAATTCTTGTTGTTGGCTTGGTGCGGGGCTGACTGGGGGATGTTCAGTGGCCTGTAATATACAGTTGGTCAGACTGATCGTCTAGGGGACCCTTCTGGTTGTAAACTCTATGGCCTTGAAGGACCCTGGGTGGGGAGGGGAAGAAGGTTTCTTTGCTTTAGATTGTAATAAGATGTTCAATATCTCGTGATTCCCTCCCAACCCCTGGAGGCCATGACCTGCCAGTTGGGTAACACTCCTCCAGAGGGTTTCTTACCCCCAACTCTGATATCTAGCTCTAGTCCCCTTGAGTCTGATCTGTTCCTCGTGCAGGAGTGGACAAATGGGAGCAGAACATGACTGCCTTTCTAAGTGTTGTTGGAGCCAGCAGGTCATAGGCAGCTCCTCTGAGACCTGCTCCCCTCTCTGTCATCCCATGGTCCTGTCTGACTCTACTGTTTGCAGGGTGTTGCTGAACATCATGTACCTGATCGTAGAGACGGTCCGGCAGGAGGCTGAGGGAGACAAGGTTGAATGGAAGACGATGAGGCAGACTTTCCGAGCAGAGCTAGGTAGGAGCCTCCCCTGGGATGTCCCGAGTGTGTAATGGGTAGATTACAGCAGTGTTCTCTGCAAGGTGATGAGCCGGGGCCTGGAATCTCTGTAGTGGTTCGAATCTGGCCCATTTGGTAGTGACCAGCAGTCCTCCTCTTACAGCAATTCAGTGGCCTGTGTGAAGTGAATTACTGGGTCTCATTCCAATTCCCAGGCTACATGGGCCCACTCTGCAGAATCCATTCCCAACACTCTTCTTGTCTGTCTTGGCAAATCAGCCAAAGCCTGAATGGGCCATGGAGACAGGATTCTTTTGCTGTTAGTGGAGGATTCCTCTGGGGCAGGACTAAGCCACATCGGAGGGGGCAGAGCCAGCATTCCCATTGCTTGTGCTGTATCTCTGCTGTGGAGTCTGGTCTTGGGGGCCATTCTTGCCCAACATCACTGTTATTTGTAAGCAAATACGGGTAGGTCCTGGGCTTCAGAAGGAAGGAGAGGAGCTGGCTGGAGAGAGGATGAGGGCAGGGGTGAGCAGGTAGGGGATGGGATGGAGAGGTCAGGAACATGCTGGAGCTCTGCCCTGAGAGGG
This sequence comes from Mauremys mutica, assembly GCF_020497125.1. Classification (NCBI taxonomy): domain Eukaryota; kingdom Metazoa; phylum Chordata; order Testudines; family Geoemydidae; genus Mauremys; species Mauremys mutica. Next base: position 130,883,928 of record NC_059075.1, read on the forward strand.
AGGTGGTGATGGGAGGGTAGGCGGCTCTTCAGGCACGCATAGCTGTCATCGGTGTGTTTGCTTCCAGGGGCCCCGCTGTATAACAACGAGCCATTTTCCGTTATGCTCTTTGGAATGGTGACCAAATTCTGCAGCGGCCACGCCCCACACTTCCCTATGAAGAAGGTGCTGCTGCTGCTCTGGAAAACTGTGCTGGTAAGAATCCCCTGGTGTGAGCGGGGGAGTTGGAACAAGTTTTCTAAAGCCATCATCCAAGTGATTCTTTCCTTGGCATCTAATCTGGGACCAGCTTGGCTGGAAGCAAGTGATGGGGGCACTGACTGTCTTGTCCTCTGCTGAACTCGCTATATCCGCCCTGAGACGCAGCTGAGTAATTGTAAACGGGATCGTCGTGGAGCGGATGTGTTTCCAGTGGGCTCCTGCAGGGATCAGTTCTGGCCCTTCGCTATTTCACACTTTTAGCCATGACCTGGAAGGAAACAGAAAATCATCACTGATAGTTTGCAAGTGACACACAAATTAAGGGAGTGGTCAAGAATGGAGAGAACAGGTCACCTGATTCTGAGCGATCGAGATCGCTTGGTCAGCTGGGCGTAAGCAAACAAGATGCGTTTGAATACAGCTAAATGTAACTGTATTCCTCTAGAAACAAAGAACATAGGTTATACTGACAGGATGGGGGACTCTGTCCCGGGAAGCAGCGATCCTGAGAGAGACTGGCGGTTGTGATGGGCAATGATCTAAACATGAGCACTGGTGCATAAACAGGAATCTCCAGTGGGAGCAGAGAGGTTATCTGACCTCTCTTTGTGATCTCTGGGATCTGGGTATTTGACACTGGTGCAACCGCAGCTGAAATACTGTGTCCAGTTCTGGCACCCACCATTCAGTCAGGATGTGGCTAAATTGCTGAGGGTGCAGAGAAGAACCACAAGAATGATGAAAGGATTAGAAAACCTGCCTTCTAGTGAGAGACTCAAGGTCCTCAATCTATTTAGCTTAACAAAGAGAAGGTTAATTGGTGACTTTGACAGTCCATAAGAACCTGGGGAACAAAGATTTAATAACGGGGTATTTGATCTACCAGAGAAAGGTCTACTAGGATCCAGTGGCTGGAAATTGAAGCTAGACAAATTCAGACTGAAAATAAGGCATACATTTTTAACGGTGAGAGTAATTAACCATTGGAATAAATGCGTGACAGCTCTGCTCATGGTCAGGGTCATGGCCCTGTACCACCCTGGCAATGAGGAACTGTTTGATAACTGGCTAGACACAAACAGTATGTGAGATCAACACGGTGTCAGTCTGTAATGTAGACAGTCCCCAGTGCAGGTTGTGGCTTGGAGCCAGTGAAATTCCACAATCCGTTTACAAGGAGCTATTGACAGGGTCGATTTTCTATTAAAATTCCCCCTCCCTGTGTTGCTAAACACATTGCCAGCTGTCAAAGCTGAAAGCACCTTCCATGTCTGAATAACAAGGGTTATGCTGACTTCCTGGAGCCTTTAACTCCCAGCTGCCCTTGTGCTGAATACTGCGGGGTTCCTGTAGCAGATCCTCCATTCCTTCAGAGGAGGTAGAATGGTAGGACCCTGGGGCAGTATCCCATTGCGCTTTTCACAGTCAGAGCGCTTCATAGAGATCCTCTCACTCTGTGGTGAGGCCTGTCTCCAGTGTTATCCCCATGTTACAGATGGGAGGCCTGAGACGCCAAGAGTTTTGGATGCTCAGGGTCATAGAGGGGAGATGGTGGGAGCAGTGGGATTAGAGCTTCTGGTGACCAGCTCTGTGCCCCCACCTCTAGACCATACCCCTCTTTCCTGAATGACCTCTTGACCAAAGGAAAGTGTGCCCTCCACTTCGCTAGATCTGTGATGTTCTGTAGCTAGAACCCCAGCGGTGCCTTTCTGTCCATTGGCTTTTCGGCTGTCTTCAGACTGAGCAGTCCAGTATCTGACATAGATAGACCCTAAATAACAGACCCCATACATAAGGTTTATGGGCAGAACTCTGTCTCGGGGATCTGTTCACGTGGACTTTCTGTCAGGTGGTTTGGGGTGCTTGGAGCTCTGCCAAGTGAGCAAACCCCGTACGCTGTGTGTCCGGCGGGTGCTTGTCCATGCGGTCGCCTCAGTCACAATCCCGGGTGTGTTGGGGGGGTCTGTTGCAGTGCACTCTGGGAGGCTTTGAGGAGCTCCAAGCCATGAAGGCTGAGAAACGGGAGATACTGGGCCTCCCGCCGCTTCCAGAGGACAGCATCAAAGTGATCCGTAACATGAGGGCTGCGTCCCCGCCAGCGTCGGCCTCCGACCTGATCGAACAGCAGCAGAAACGGGGCCGACGGGAACACAAGGTGAGGCCGAGTCTGGGCAAAGATTAGGGGGGGTCGCAGAGGGAACGCCATCATGGGGATAGTGAAATTAACAAAGGTAACACAGGGCAGCCAGCTTCTTGCACTAGGCATGCTGGGGAGTCAGGTGTGATCTTGGGGTGACTTGCGCCCCAGAGTTACTGTCTCCCCGTGTCGATCTGACGTTCACCTCCTCCCCCCTCAGCCGCCTTCTCCCTTGGTTCCAGGCTCTGATTAAGCAAGACAACCTCGATGCCTTCAACGAGCGGGACCCTTACAAAGCTGACGACTCTCGTGAGGAAGAGGAGGAGAATGACGATGACAACAGCCTTGAGGGGGAGACATTCCCCCTGGAACGAGATGAGGTGATGCCTCCACCCATCCAGCACCCTCCAACCGACCGACTTACCTGCCCAAAGGGGCTGCCCTGGGCTCCCAAGGTCAGGTGAGTTGTCTCCTCAGGACCACTAGGAATGACCTCATGCCAGGTCCCTGGCAGCGTTCTGCCATCGGCTTGTCTAATGAACGCTGAGTGGTGATGGTTAAAGTGTGAGACAGGTTTCTGCTCCCCCGATGGATAAAGACGGGACCCTCTAGAAACTGTCCAGCAGTGGGGCTGTCAAGATGAACCACCACAGTGTTATGAGCCTCCAGGGTGGTGGCATTGTCTTGGAGCAACGATGGGTTATTGCGTTCCACACTGGAGCTCACCTAGAGGGTGGGGACCCTCCTGGGGTGGGACTTTGGAGTGGAGGCGGGAGCTCTGCTCTCTCTGAATCTCACTTGACCCAGGAGAGCTCTGTTGGGCTGATTCGTTCTTCCTGATTGTAATTACACGGGCGCTCTCCAGTGGTGGAAGGCGTGGGCCTGACTGCATGGTAAGTGGTCTCCTCCTTCCCGCAGAGAGAAGGACATTGAGATGTTCCTGGAATCCAGCCGCAGCAAGTTCATCGGTTACACGCTGGGGAGGTGAGTTAAAGCAGAGCTCTGGGGCCTGGGCAGAGCCAGTTTGTGGGTCATCCCATTTCGGCCTCACGTGCTGACGCGCTGGCAAGGTGACAGCAGATGGGCAAGCCCCCGCCTGGCTCAGTGGCTGCTCTCTGCCCTCTAGGAGAAATGGATCCTCTCCTTTCTGACCAGGAGGAGGGGGCGTTTTCAGTCTCTGTGTCAGTCTGGTTTTTTCCTCTCTAGTGACACGAACACGGTGGTGGGGCTGCCCAGACCCATCCACGAGAGCATCCGAACCCTGAAACTGGTGAGTGCCCTCCTCACGGGCTCCCCTCCACACTGCCGGCGGGGGGGAGGGGGGTGCCTCTAACCCCTCCCACCAGGTGAGGGCCAGCTGTACCTTTCACCCTCCCGGACTGTGCAACCCGTCCCAGTGCCAGGCATCCAGCCTGCCCTCTGTCCTGTTCTCCCAGGGCTGCCCTCTTCTCCCCTGCAAAGTTCCCTTGTCTGCCCTGGGTCTCTTGAACCAGGTCAGCCCCTTCCCCTGGTGTGACGACCATCCAGACTCCGGGCCACCCTCTGAGTGATCATCAGTGGAGGGTTACCACAAAGGTCCATTCGCTTTCCTGTTGGAATTAACCCCTTGTGAGCAGGTAGCAAACAACATAACAGTCAGATGGACAGAACGTGTAATAGTCATAAAATGTTACAGGCACCTGCCTTCACAAGCCCGTCTGTGGCTTCCCCTCTGGGCAGGCTGCAGCTGGTGGCGTGTGCGCTGTCAGTGAAGGGCCTGGGGGAATCTTCTTGCGCTGCTGGCCGGTGGCATTAACCTCCCCTGCTCTGTCTCTGCGCAGCACAAGTACACGTCGATTGCGGAGGTTCAGGTTCAGATGGAAGAGGAGTACCTGCGCTCCCCACTCTCCGGGGTGAGTGCCACGGGGGTGCTCCCCTCTCTGGAGAGTCTGCACGGTACAGGGAGGCAGATCCATAAAGTGACTCTTTGGGGAGTGCGAGGTGGAGGCGGCCAGGGGGCTGGCTGTGGGGCCTGCAGAGCTGCTGATTGGGGTTTCTTTGGGTAGGTGTCTGTCCTCAGGGACCCTGCCAATCCTGTATCCCCTGAGGAGGTGACTGCATGCAGGAGCCTGTCACTGTGTGCATTCAGTTAGCCAGAGAGGTTTGCTCAAGGGTAACCTATGGGGGAGGTTCCTCCCCCCTCACGAGCTCTGATCCCTGTGTGGCAGCCTGCTGTGTGACTGCTAGGCTGTCCTTTGGGGGAGGGGAGGGCTGTGCCCGTGTCCCGGGAGGCCGCATTGTGCTCGTGTCTGGTTCTGCAGAGCCATGAGCCAGGCAGGCCCCTGCATCCCAATCCAAATCAGCCACCTTCCGAGGGCTGGAGACTGTCTCAGAGCGCGGTTCTCTCATCTCCTTACTAGGGGGAAGAGGAAGTGGAGCAAGTTCCTACGGAAACCCTGTACCAGGGCCTCCTTCCCAGCCTGCCCCAGTACATGGTGAGTTGTGGCCACACTACAGATCCTAGGCTGAGCCCCGTCCCTTCCCACTCCCACCCCCTTGACCAGTACAGCTGGACTCTCCTCTCCAAACTTACACTGGGGTGGGCCTTATCCCATGATCTCAGCCCCTTTCCACTGGTATGTGCCAAGTCATACCGCATCACTCCTTTCCCTGTCCGTTGGCGTGTGCTTGATTGTGCCCTCTGCTGCTTCAGACCCATCTCCTGACATGTGCCTGATTTCCCCTGCTTGTGAGTATGTCCCCAGTCACATGACTTCCACCCACCCCTGCCCGTTGGTATGTGCCCCCTCTTTGCTCATTGGCACGCGCCTGGTGGCATCCTCTCGCCTTTCCCCACCGCGTACCGAATTGAGGGCCGTTAAGCACCTCGACGTCAGCACCTGCAGCCCTGTTCTCTGCCCTCGGAGGCCCTTCCCGCCCTCACCCAGCTCTCGGATGCCCTCCACAGATTGCCTTGCTGAAGATCCTGCTGGCCGCAGCCCCCACCTCCAAAGCCAAGACGGATTCCATTAACATCCTCGCGGATGTCTTGCCGGAGGAGATGCCGTGAGTGCCCTTCTCTGGTGGCCTGGAGAAGCCCACGGTGGGGTGAATGGGGGGGTGAGAGAACAGGGGTGACTAGGTCTCTGGTAGGTAGAAGGCCCCTCCTGGCTTTGCATGGCAGCACTTTAAGGCCTGGCTGGTTGTGCTGGAACTGAGGAATCTTAGCCAGCACCCAGACTGCGGCAGGTGACTCAGTTTCCTGTGCTGAGAGCAAGTCTGAACTCTGAGCTAGGAAACGGCCTGAAGCTAGACTCCCTGGATTCTGTCGGATCTCATGCTAAGCAGGGTGAGGCCTGACCCTCGCTTGGAGGGGAGATCTTTGGCTCACACCCAAGATTGTGTAGGTAGCGGCGCTGGTGACTGTAGGAGGCGCCCTCCCTCTGAGTCAGGACTTGCAGCGCTGGGGGCACTGTGCTAGCAGAGGTGCTCTCTTTCTGCTCAGATGTCGAGCTTGGTACAGATTCCAGGGCGTATTAGCCCAGCGTCCTGGCCTAATTCCAATTGGTGTGTCAGGCTAAATTGTGGTTTCAATCCGATATGGGATTTGGCCTCCCCTGAACTGTTGTGGAATATTCTCACATTCTGTTAGCCACTGCTGCCGTCCACCCCAGAGATGGCCACATTTCAGTGGTGGGATGGAGTGGCTACAAACCAGGCACAGGGATCAGTTTGTTGACTGGCCACCTTGGGATCTTTGGGGTGAAATGTATCCTGGAAACCTTATTTGTTAATTAAAGGTAGCATGAGAGTTTGGAGATGCAGGAAAGGCCTTCAGGGCTCAGCGGGGTGATGGCTGTGGAGAGGGAGAGAAGGGGCAAGAGGCCGTGGGCTGTACTCCCTTGGTGGGGTTGTGGCCCGGCTGTCTCTGGCCATCCCCTCTTCTGGGGATCGGTTATCCCCACCCAGAGACAGGGGGCTGAGATTGGGGCTTTGTCCTCCAGGACCACGGTGCTGCAGAGCATGAAGCTGGGCGTGGACGTGAACCGGCACAAAGAGATCATCGTCAAGGCCATTTCTGCCGTGCTGCTGCTGCTGCTCAAACACTTCAAGCTGAATCACGTTTATCAGGTAAACCTGGACGGGGATCTCCCCCCCCCCACCCTTCCACACACAGGTGCAGCTCACTAGGGGAGCATGCAGCACCAGGGAGCGCTGAGGTCTGCTTGCTTACCTGCCTCCCTTATCTTTGCTCTTAGTTTGAGTACATGGCCCAGCACCTGGTGTTTGCCAACTGCATCCCACTCATCCTGAAATTCTTCAATCAGAACATCATGTCCTACATCACTGCCAAGAACAGGTAATGGAGGGCCCAGGACTTCCTGTACCACCAGGCCCTTCGCTGACCCTGCATCTGCCAGGGGGTGGGATTGCTGCACAGTGGGGTGCCCCTACCATCACTAACCCTGCAGCAAGATACCCAAGTGGGTCGTGGGGTACCTTGAGGGCCCCCATCCCTGGCCCTGCAGTGGGGTACCCAAGCACCTTGTGGGGTACCTGATGGGGTCCCTCACATCACTGACTGTGCCACGGGGTATCTGGTGGGGGGCCCCTCGTCACTGGCCCAGTGTGAGGTACTGAGTGGATTGTGGGGTGCCTTGAGGGTCCCCAACACTGCACCCGCAGTGGGGTAGCCAGCACCTGCTCCCCCTCCCCAAGCACTGCTCCTGCCGTGGGGCCCGTAGGAAGGGAGCTGTTCTCGAATCTCTCCCGCCAAGCTCCCTTCCACGCTGCCTGAATCCCCAGCAACGTCCCCCCTTGGTTGTGGCCCAGGCAGCGGGACCCGTTCCCAGTAAATGGACGTTGTCAACTATCCCCAGCATGGGATCCTTCAGGAAGCTGCCCTGGGGGGTGCAGGGGACTCCACAGAGATCTCCCCACTCAAGGCTGGGGCTGTGCATCGGCAAGCAGGAGAGGCTGAGGCCCTCTCTTCTCCTTCCAGCATCTCGGTCTTGGATTACCCTTACTGTGTGGTGCACGAGCTCCCGGAGCTGACGGCAGAGAGTCTGGTGAGCTCAGCCCCCCGCAGTGCCCTGCACGCTGCCCACGGGCCAGCCTCCCTCCTGCTGTCATGTCCTTTCCCTGCTGGGGCCAGAGCACAGGGGGCAGGGGAAATGAGGCGAGCTCTCTGCAGCATCGTGAGGCCTAGCAGGTGGGAGCCAGCCTGTAAGCACCCAGCAGACTCACTTCTACCCCAGGGCAGGCTGCTGCTGCTCAGAGGGCTGGGGCAGTGCTGGGCTCCGTGCCTTGCTATGACAGCCCAGGCTTTCCAGAAATCAGCTCCCCGCACATGTGACTGGGCTCCAGGTAGCAATAGGGGAGGGCTGGGTGGGAACGGACTCCTGGTCTTCAGGTTGGCTCTGTATAGCATGAGCCTCCTCCCACAGGCAGCCCTGCCCATCCCTGTGCGGCACACCCCCAAGCCGGCTGCTCACCCTCCCACCCGGCTCTCACCTCCCTGCAGGAAGCTGGGGATAACAATCAGTTTTGCTGGCGGAACCTGTTCTCCTGTATAAACCTCCTGAGGATACTGAACAAGCTGACAAAGTGGAAACACTCCAGGACCATGGTGAGTAGGAGCCCACTGGGCGTGGGGATCATGAGGTGCAGAGACCTGTGTGGGTGGGGGCTGCGTAAGGCTCTGTATGGCCTTAAAAACCTCCATGTGTGGAGTGTGGGCTGAGTCTTCAATCCAGCCCTTGTCCTGGTGCCAGGGAGGGGTGTGGATGGGCTCGGTGTACATGTGCCTGGCACAGCATTACGCACTGCGGATGCCCCGTGGCGCGGTGTGACCGGTGTGCCTCCTAGATGCTGGTGGTGTTCAAGTCGGCTCCCATCCTGAAACGAGCCCTGAAGGTGAAGCAAGCCATGATGCAGCTCTATGTCCTGAAGCTGCTCAAGGTGCAGACCAAGTACCTGGGGCGGCAGTGGAGGAAAAGCAACATGAAGACCATGTCTGCGATCTACCAGAAAGTGCGGCACCGGCTCAACGATGACTGGGCCTATGGAAATGGTACCACTCCACCCCCTGCCCATGGCCTCTCATGTGCCTGCTTCGTCGGGGTTGGGTTGAGCCCCGTGGGAGTGCTTATCCCAGGGGGCATCCGCTCACTTTGCCCCATAGCAGGCCAGGCTGGCACCTGGCCAGGAGCCCAAAGGGCATCGCTAATTGGCATAAAACGTAACAGGTCTTTAACATACCAGATGGAGGCGAAGCATTGCATGCTGGGACCTGTAGTCTCCAGGAGGCCGTCCCTCTGTATTACAGATGAGGGCAGCTTCTTGGACAAAGATGGAGCATTGCATGCTGGAAGAATGGCATGGGTGGGTGAAGATGGAGCACTGCAGGCTTCATCTCCACCCTAAAGACATGGGCAGCAGCATTTGACCTAGCAGCTGTGGTTATGCTGCTCCCGTTTATATCTGGCAGCTGTCAGGGACTGGCAGCTGTAGGAACTCGTTCCCCAGGGCAGCTGCACCAACCTCCCATTATGGGGAGGTGGCATCCCAACTGCTATATGGGAGCAGCTCAGTGGTGCAGTTAGACTAGTATCCCGTCTCTTGGCAAAAGCCATAAAGCACCTGACTGCCCAGTGCCCTCCCTGACTCCCACTGGTGACGGCTCAAGCCCTGAAGCCTGGGCATTAGGAGCCCTGGTCGTGGGGCTCCTAATCAAAGGGGCTTTTCCTCTTTTGACACTCCTGGGCAGGGGCAGCTGCCTGTCCAAGGCAGGAGAGCATAGGCAAGGTATGACCAGGAGACCACCTTCCCCAAGCTATATGGACCTAATGCCCTCCCCCTTCTGCCCTAGATCTGGATGCGCGCCCCTGGGACTTCCAGGCGGAGGAGTGTGCCCTGCGAGCCAGCATCGAGCGCTTCAACTCCCGGCGCTACGACCGGGCGCACAGCAACCCTGACTTCCTGCCCGTGGATAACTGTTTACAGAGCGTGCTGGGCCAGAGGGTGGAGCTGCCGGAGGATTTCCAGATGAACTATGATCTGTGGCTAGAAAGGGAAGTCTTCTCCAGACCTATCTCCTGGGAAGAACTGCTGCAATAATGTGGTGTGACTCTAGGGGGCCCTGCAGAGACTCGGAGCTGGGGCTAACATGCCAAAGGAGTGGTGCCAAGAGTGGCCGAGCTCCTCTTCCCTGAAGGCATGTTCCAGGTGTGGCTTATGCTGCCTGGAACAGCTGTTCCTCCCTCTTTCTCCAGATGGCAGCCTGGCTTCATCCCACCTGCTCAAGGACACAGCAGCACCAGTCACGGGTGTTTGCGGGGACCTGACAGCCGCTGCAGTTCCTGGTGAAGCTTGTGCCAATTGGGTTCCTGGGTCGCTTGGCTTCCACGCTGTTCAGTGAGGGGTCTGCGGGGAGGACAGATCCCCTCCATCATCCTCAAGACACTAGAGTCCAATCCCATCCGAGGGAAGCATGTTCCTTGGCCCCGCTGCTTGGCTCAGAAAGGGCTCTACGCTCTGCCTCAGTGCCGGGGGTTGGATGTGGCTGCCAGTTCTGGTCCCAAACCAGTCACTCCTGCCCACTGAGCATGGTGCTCTATCCCCCTCTAGTGGTGGTTGAGCCTGCTACAGCTTTGGCCAACTCACCTGGGGTCTCCACTCAGGCTGCAGAGGCTCCTGTTTTTAGAACTGGAAGTCCTAGGTTCAATCCCCACAGAGGATGACTCACCCTGGGGCATGGCATCACTCTAGCCACCTGCCTTTTCCTACCCTCCTTCCCTGGCCAGAGGCGGGGAGAGCAGCCTCGGTTAAGGCAGAGGTGTGGGGTTCATAGAGAGGGGCTCAGGAAGAGGGTGTGGGGAGCAGCAGGCTCGGTGCTGCCACCTAGTGTGTGCAGGAGGTAGGTGGAGTGGGGTAGCAGCTGCCTGTGCTCTTGCTAAGGCCAGGGCTGGGCATAGCAGAAAAGACCCCTAGCAAACAAGGTGGCTGATGCTAGGATGCAGGGGACAGGGTGGAAGTGGAGAAGGGACCTTTATTTGGAGCTGGGCTGCTGTCCCTCCTCGCCCCGCTGGGTGGTGCAGGGGAGCTGTACATATCTATAAATAGCCCTGTAACCATTTCTCCTAGTAACTCCAAATGCCAGGTTTTTAATGTCTTTGTGACTCTTTGCATTAAACAATCTGTCGCGCTTGGACTTGGCTTGAGCTAGGTGTGGGGCTCCTCCATCCTGCAGAGCAGCTGCTCCCTGCTGATATCCAGCAGGCCCCTACAGCTTCCCCAGTTGGGCCTTTTCTGCTCTTGAGGTCACCCCAGTCTCCCCTTCTTCCATCAGGCCTTGAGCCCCAGGCTCTGTGGGCCAGCCTGTCTCGGTAGCTGTGCCCGCAATGGGTGTCTGGCTCTTCAGGCAGCTGGGCCAACCTGCTCCTTCCTAGCTTGCAGCTGTAGCTGCTCCGTACTTAGCCCTGCTTAGACACACAAGGTTTTTCTCCTTGGCCAATGACCGTGGGCCAGGCAGGGTTTCCAGTGTACTCGGCTCGCCCCTGGGTCTGTTCGTACAGCCGATCACCGTGCCGGGTGCTAGCAGAGCGGGTGAGGTGGGGACAAGGGCAGGCATTGGAAGATTTGGGTCACAAAAGTTGGGGGTGAGTTATTGATCCCTCTCTACACATCTCTGGTGGGATGTGCCCTGTCTTGCTGTGTCCATGGCGGGATAAAATGGTAGTTCCGACCAGAACACCGCAGGTGAGCGGGGCCTGCAGAGCTTGACAGATGAGGGAGGCAAGGGACATAGCTGGGCTAAGTGACCACGGAAGCTGGGCTGGGGACTACATGTCCCCAGTGATGAGGGTGAGGTGGCCAGTGGGCTGGTGTCTCAAAGGTGCTTAGCTAATGTCAAGGGTCAAAGCCTGTAGCAGAGCCAGCTCTGGGCAATCTGATGAGCACAGCTGGCCTGCAGCAGGCTGCCTGATTGGCTCTTAAACCCAGCAGCCGTTTGGTGGCTGCTCAAAGCATTCGCCCACAGCTGGGATAATTTCTGGGCGGGCTTGATCCCGCTTTGCCTCATCCAGCTCTGACCCTGGGCTCCTATTCCTGGCTCCCAACTCTGCCACTAACCACTAGGTGTGACTCTCACTTCAACCAGTCGACCGCCCGCATCGGACAATGAAGAGGAATAGGGTGAAAGCAGCTGTGGGAAATCTGCTTATGAAACCTACAAGCCTGTGGAGGGGCCTCCTAAGGGAAGCCTTGTGCGGGCCGTTTGTGGGCATGAGGCATGAGACTGACGAGACTGCGGGGCACTGTCCCATCTTCTCAGGACACCCGGGCTAGCTCCCCTTGTGGTCGGGTGCTGCTGTGGCTGCACAGCCTGTGCCATTGACGCAAGTTCCCTGTTGCATCTGTAGCCAGCAGTTTATGGTGTGGAACTTGTATCCTGCTGTCTCCTCCGTTGTCAGTGCCATGGGGGCTGGCAGGGCTGCCAATTGCCTGCCTCTGGCTCGTTGGCCTTCTTCCTGTACCACCCCCACGACTGAGGCAGGCTAGAGCCAGCAGGGATTAAAAAGATGGGCGGCGGGGAGGCCGCGGTGTTAGTGAATGTGGCTGCTGGTGCTTTGAAGTTGGGGTTATAGGCTGAACCAGGCTCTCTTCAGAGCCCCTCTGATGCAGTCCCACTACCTGTCCTGGATCTTCCAGCGTATGGCTGCTGGTATGGACCAGCCATTCCTGCTCCTGCTGTCTCTGCAGAAGCTGCTGCGACGGGGGGCCATGCGAGGAGGCATCACTTCTGGCTCAGGCAGCGGCTGGGGACGTGGCAGCCAGCACAGGCTTCCAGAATATTTTGCTGTTGGTGAAACAGAGAGAATCAGTTTCACAGCCCAGCTTGTGCTGCTTTGCTGTCTAGCCAGAGCCCTTGTGAGAGGAGGGTGGAATGGGTGTGGAAAGGTAGGGTCGCTGCTCTCTGAATGCGGGGGCGCTCCTGTTTTAAAGCAGGAGGGTAGCCTCTGTACACTGCATGATGGACCATGTTGGGTGTCTTCTACATCCCCTGGCCAGAGAAATCACTGCATACCCCACAGCTCCTCCCATGCGCAGCCTGCACATCCCATGTGGTACAGCGGCACCTCCTGAGAGCAGAGCCCCAGTGCACTAAGTGATGTACGTACGTGTGTAAAGAGCCGGCCCGTGCCCCAAGCAGCTGATGGTCTATACAGACAAAGGGTGGGCGGGTTTCCTGTCCTTGACAGATGGAAACAGAAAGATGAAGGGACTTGCCCAAAGTCCCTTGGACACAGTTAGAATTTGAACCCAGATCTCCTGGGAACAGGAGATCTCATGGTTCAGGGTTTCAGCTGCCACCAGCAGGGGTCAGGAAGAGAATCTCCCCCCCCCCCCCAATGCAGTGTGGAAGGGCTTTTTTTAATCCTTCCTTGGAAGCAGCAGAGATGGCCACGGCTGGAGAAGGTGGGGTGGGGTGGGCCAGGGCTCCCAGGTGCTTGGCTGGCTGGTTCTCGTTCATAGGCTCAGGGTCTAGCCAATCGCTGGGTGTAGGCTGGGGAAGAAATTTCCCCCCAGGTCAGAAGGGCAGGGACCTTGGAGCTTTCGCCTTTCTCTGCAGCGTGGGGTGTGCGTCACTTGCTGAGATCATCTGGGTCTGGCTCACTCAATTCCTTGCCATTGCAGGGGCCTGGGCCACTGGTGCATCTCGGTCCCTCTTGTTCTGTCCCTGTGACGCAGCCATCTGGTCACCTATGGGCTGAGAAATGTTGGTCTCCGGCTGGTTGGTGGGGCAGTGTGAGGATGCTGGTGGACTGATGTACAGGGATGAGCTCGTCGTCACTTCGGGCCTTGGACTCTGACTCTGACTCCTGCACCCAGCCCAGTGCTGTACCCGTGCGGATGGCGCTAGTCCCCTGGGTGCATGCCAGTGTGCCCCGTCCCATACAGTGCTGTTTGGTAACCTCCCGCTATGCCTTCTCGTGGGATATGCTCTTTGACCTACCCCTCAGCCCTGCTACTGGGCCTTCGAGCCAAAGCTTGGTTCCTGCCAAAGCCCCTCCCCCAGCAGCCCTCAAACATTATCCCCATATTACAAAGGGGGGAAACTGACAGCAGGGAGCCATGACCCCAGGCAACCATCTTTGGCACAGCCAGGCAGAAAGCCCAGATGTAGATGTGTGAGTGCTAAGTGAATTAGATATACAGTGAGATGAGCATTGGCCTGCTAAACCCAGGGTTGTGAGTTCAATCCTTGAGGGGGCCATTTAGGGAACTGGGAGTAAAAATCTGGGGATTGGTCCTGCTTTGAGCAGGGGGTTGGACTAGATGACCTACTGAGATCCTTCCAACCCTGATATTCTATGATTCTATCTAGCTCCCCATCTCTCTCTCCCCACCCTCAGTCCACCTCAAGGGCACAGGCTGGCAGAACAGAGGGGCATGGCCAGGCCTTGGCAACGGCTCTCCAGAATAAATCAGTGGGCTGGCTCTGGTAGGGGCAGAGATGCACTGTGGCCCCTTAGCAGGTGAGGGAGGGGTTAGTAAAACACGCCCTTAAATCTCCAGCTGGTGGCTGTGTTAAAAGCAAGGCTAGGCCAGGCTGGCATGACCTCCTCACCCTCCAGCATGGCTGGGTCAGCGTGGGAGTTAGTTTGGGAGCTTTCTCTGTGGGCTGGGAGCTCTGGGGCTGGATTCCAGGAGTGGCTGCAGCCACACACCTGTTTTTCTTGTGGAGTTCAGGGCTCAGAAGAGCTGGAGACAGTGGTGCCTAGGATAAGGGTTCTGTGCTCAGGTTACAATGCCCCTCAATCCTGACCCACAGGTCTCCCTCAGTCCAGTTCTGGGCTACGTGCATACAGCTCTGCCAGCGCTCCTCTGTCCCAAGCGGCAGGCCCAGTGCTGTGCTCCTCACAGACTGCTCTGTGGATGCTCCTCAGTTATAACCTGCAGCTCCTCCGCTTCTGTTCCAGGACTGCTCCCTCCTCCTGCTCTGCCCATATGCCTCACTCCCACTCACAGCACCTTGCACTGATCCTGCCCGGCCCACTCGTGCTTTGCCAATGCACCTGAAGCCTGACCTGTTGATTCTGCACTGAGTGCCCATTGCAGGCCTGCCACAGCACCCTGGCGAGGGGCCGCACACTTGTCCTCCAGCTCTCTGCCATTCCAGCCACGGCCTCTTTCTCAGCTGAGATTGCCAGTGGTGCCAAACTCCGGTTTGGGCAAGTGCCCAGCAGGGGACTTTTGTCTCTTGGGATCGTGCTGTGTGGCCCAAGGCAGGGCTATGAGTGCAGTCTGGCTCTCAGGGCTGGGATTTGTTTCTCACTGAGATCTGAGGGAGGCTCTTTCAGCAGCAGGCTCCACTCCCTGTGTGTCTAACAAGATTTCTTCACCCTTCGCTGCCTCTCTCAAACTGCTGGCAGAACAAGGAGCCTGGCACTTCGCAGACTAAATGGAAAGATTGACGGTCTTTGCAACTGGGTCTTTTCCAGCTCTGCGATCGCTCGAGCTCTAATCCAGCCGGGAGATGGAAGAAATGGGAGTGGCTGGATGGGGAGCCAAGGGCCGGCTTGCGGGGGAGAAATTGGCATTTTGGGGCTGCTGGAAAGGAATTTCCCTCGCTCCCTGCCAAAGCGACATCTGAAGATGCTTGTTTTTCTCTTCTTTCCATTCAGCTTCATCTGAAAACACCTGGTGCAGGAGGGAAGTTGCCCCAGGCTGCATGTTACGGGGTGTGTCCATCTCATACATAGCATGCCCCTGCCCTAGCCTGCAGCTAGTGTAGGGGTGTATCCCCGTCCCAGCTGCATCTTGCCTCGTCAGTGGCTGTCACTCCTGCTGTGCCACCTCTTGCTTTGATCTAGACCTGCTGCCAGGATCATGCTCTCCCCCTTCTCCTTGGTGCACCCCAGCCCTCACCGGTGAATTGCACCTTCAGGGCCAGCGTTTCCATCTGCTGCCCCCGGAACCATCACCGTGATGCTGTCGGCTGCAAGGTGGGGTTCCCGGCACGGTGCCCCCAGCCATGCTCCATCAGTGCTGCGGCCCTGCCCTGGCTGTGGAGCTGCTGCGCAATGATTGATGGTGACCGGCTTCTCGGGATGGTGACTGTAGATGCTGGTTTAGCTCAGCAGTTGCCTGTAAAGGAAATTAGTGGGTGGAGTAAAGAACGGCTTGCCACAAGCCCACCCCTAACCAAGTGCTTGAGGGTCATTATGAGCAGGGACATCGATTGCCAAGGGACGAGGGGGGCAGTTGTCCCCTGACCTTTGTTTGCCCCTTCCCCAATTTTTCACCCTCACCCAGCCTTTGCCGGACATAGAACGTTACCTGGGATTCGATTATGTGCTGACATAGCTTCGCCCCCAACCAAATTTTTCTGAGACCACACCAGGGCAGGAGAGGCCTGGAAACCAGAGCTCCGCAGGATGCTAGAAGTGTATAAAGGAGGCGGTGGTGGGGCAGGATTGTTGAGGACTTGGAGGAAGAGGAATCTGGCTGTGCCACAGGTACCTGGAGGGGTGTCTGAAGCAGGGCCGGCTCCAGGCTTTTTGCCACCCCAAGCAGCGGGGAAAAAAAAAAGAGCTGCAACCGCGATCGGTGCCTGTTCCACTGCACCGCGTTCTTCTTTGGCGGCAATTCAGTGGCAGGTCCTTCTCTCCAAGAGGGACCGAGGGACCCACCACCGAATTGCTGCCGAAGAGCCTGATGTGTCGCCCCTTCCCGTTGGTCACCCCAAGCACCTGCTTGCTGAGCTGGTGCCTGGAGCCAGCCCTGGTCTGAAGAAGCTAAGCCTACCTAGGGCACCACTGTGGGATGGTTACACCTTGGGGAAGACAGATGTTTGTGGACTGTCCAGTTCCGAGTGATAAAATAGGCCAGACATTTGTTTTCAGAAGCTGGCGGCATGGACGCTGCTCACCACTGGCCACAGCCGCCGTCAGGGGTCTATTCCAGCTGGACCTGCTGGGTAAGCAGGGTGCTGTGGCTCAGGCTGAGAGTGGGAGACTCTGGGATTCCACCCCAGGAAAAGTGCCAGCATGAGGAGTGCACTCAGAGAGACTAGCTAGGGCACCGAGGGGGTGGGTGCAAGGAGCCCTGTAGCCGTCACAGGCCCTACTTCCTTCCTCTATCTGCCTTGCTGGCTGACTTGGCTCTTCTTCCTTCAGCTGCTGGGACAGGAAAGATCTTCTCATTGGGTTCTGTCCCAGGCCGTGCCAGCCCTGGGGTATGTGTGTTAGATGCCATGACAGAGACTTGTGACTCGCCCATCGGCAGGGTGTTCGCCAGTGCAGGCTGCAGAGGAGGCCGAGGAGTTGCAATGGCTCTAAGCTGCTCTGCAGTAATTCGGCAAGGGCTCCAGTTCTCTAACAAGCAGCAGTTGGCTGCCTGGTGATGCTGAATGCAACTGGTCAGAACATGCCAGTTGGGATGCTGGGGGTGGGGTGGGGAGGTGGTAATTATCCCTGCGCTGGAGGGAACTGGGGCCCAGAGTGCCTGGAAAAAACATCCAAGCTCAGCATTAAGCAGGGCTAGGCCAGGGAATCACAGAAGGCTCCTGGGGGGGAGGATCAGGGGTGCTTTGTTTTCCCCAAGGGATGCTCATAGCTCAGCTGGGCAGGGGACCTTAGGACCAGGCATGGATGCTCAGGATAGGGCCGGAAGCAGGTTCCCAATGTATTTGGGTCCCAAAGAGGCTGGCCCGGGGTTGTGAAGTGCTTTGAATCCAGGTCTTGTTATATCAAAGCTCTGGGGATCAGTTGAACGATTCTGGGTTTGGGGCCAACTCCTGTTTCCCAGCCACCAGAGCTGAGGGAAGCCAGGCGAGATCTGTTAGTTTCTTGAAACCTGAGCATCCGGGTTCCCTGGCTCCAGGCAAATCCCCTGGGGCAATCCCTTCCTGGAGCTGTTTCCAGCCACCAGACAGTATGATGGCCTAGCTGAAGGTTTGGGGACAGGTCACGTTCCACAACTGATCCGGGAGCAGGATTTTGAGCTGCCTCCTAAAGGGTCTGCACAGATGGACATTCCCAGCCACAGGCCCCACACCCTTTCTTTCCCCTCCCCTGGGCCTTGGAGAGAAATGCATGTGCGCCCAATTCCATCCCCATTTCTAGCCTCACAGCTGCTTCCACGGGTATCCTGCACCTTCCAGGGGTGCCAGTGGAGTCTGTGAAGTACTGAGGGATGTCAGCCTCCGGATGCACATTGCTATGGGTTGGAGACACACAGCCTGTCCCCATTGTGTGGGATGGGGGTCTCTGGAGTTTGGGGGTACACAGCCTGTCCCCTTTGTGTGGAATGGGGGTCTCTGGACTTTGGGGGTACACAGCCTGTCCCCTTTGTGTGGGATGGGGGGGTCTCTGGAGTCTGGGGGTACACAGCCTGTCCCCTTTGTGTGGGATGGGGGGTCTCTGGAGTTTGAGGGTACACAGCCTGTCCCCTTTGTGTGGGATGGGGGTCTCTGGAGTTTAGGGGTACACAGCCCGTCCCCTTTGTGTGGGATGGGGGGTCTCTGGAGTTTGAGGGTACACAGCCTGTCCCTTTGTGTGGGATGGGGATCTCTGGAGTTTGGGGGTACACAGCCTGTCCCCTTTGTGTGGGATGGGGATCTCTGGAGTTTGGGGGTACACAGCCTGTCCCCTTTGTGTGGGATGGGAGAGGTCTCTGGAGTTTGGGGTACACAGCCTGTCCCCTTTGTATGGGATGGGGGGTCTCTGGAGTTTGAGGGTACACAGCCTGTCCCCTTTGTGTGGGATGGGGGGGTCTCTGGAGTTTGAGGGTACACAGCCTGTCCCCTTTGTGTGGGATGGGGGGGTCTCTGGAGTTTGGGGGTACACAGCCTGTCCCCTTTGCGTGGGATGGGCATCTCTGGAGTTTGGGGGTACACAGCCTGTCCCCTTTGCGTGGGATGGGGGTCTCTGGAGTTTGGGGGTACACAGCCTGTCCCCTTTGCGTGGGATGGGGGTCTCTGGAGTTTGGGGGTACACAGCCTGTCCCCTTTGTGTGGGATGGGGGTCTCTGGAGTTTGGGGGTACACAGCCTGTCCCCTATGGGTGGGAGGGCGGTCTCTGGAGTTTGGGGGTACACAGCCTGTCCCCTTTGCGTGGGATGGGGGTCTCTGGAGTTTGGGGGTACACAGCCTGTCCCCTTTGTGTGGGATGGGGGTCTCTGGAGTTTGGGGGTACACAGCCTGTCCCCTTTGTGTGGGATGGGGGTCTCTGGAGTTTGGGGGTACACAGCCTGTCCCCATTGTGGAGGATGGGAGCTTCAGGGTACACAGCCCATCTCCTCTCAGTCTGGGTGGAGTGCTGGAGTCTTGGGGTGAGCTCTGCAGGGGCGGGCTGGGAGGAAGGCTAATGGGAAGCAGGTGGAGGCTATACAGCCAGCCAGCCCCTCCTAGGCTGGTTGATGGGGACAGTTCGAAGTGATGGGGATGCCCTGATGGGGGGAAACCTGTCAGGACCCAGATAAGGCTGAGAAGCAGGTTCTGGGATTACCATTAATATTCATTAAGTGTGAACTGGGCAGTTGTAAAGTTAGCTCTGTTCATTTAGCTGTCACTGCACAGAGAAATATGAGCTGTTCCAGAGCCATGCTGGAGCTTGGCCAGGAGCAAGGCCCCTCTCCTCCCTTCTAGCACGGAGCTGGTGCCAGGGAGTTTCTGCTTAGCCAGAGACACTTGAGCTGCCTTGATTTCTTCCTCGCTGGCTTGTCACCTCTGCTCACTAGAGACAGGGCCTGGACTCCAGATTTACACCACCACCCGCGGGTGGGGATGGTCCAGGTTCACAGCAGTCACTTCTCAGCTACCATACATGCACGCAGTAAGAGCGCACCCCTGCTCCCAGGAAATAGACCAGGCTGCATTGTCATCCCCCTCTTCCAAAGGGGGAAACCGAGGCACAGAGTGATTCAGTGAGTTGCCAGGGGTCCCAGAGGGAGTCTGGGAGAGCCAGGAACTGAATCCCGGTTTCCTGAGCCCTTGCCTTAATCATGAGGCCACCCTCCTTCTCCGCCTAGATCCGTGGCCTGAGCTCATCTCTGCTGCTCACCCCACACAATGACGATCTTGCGTTCCGGGGACTCCCAGACGATTCCCTGCGCCGAGGCTGCATTCACCAATGGGCCCCGGGTGGCACCCAGCCGCTTGATGAGAGGGGGAGGGGAGGAGGCGGATGACTTTTCATGAACATTTGCACTCCCGTTCGCACCTTCCCGCCTGGGCATCCGCGTGCGATTCCCACCGTGCCCGATAGAATTTGCACATAGGTGGGCTCACCCGGTTCTCTGCTGCTGCCCTGCGCATGGGGGCCGCTCTTCTTCTTCCTGCGTGTGGCCGGGTCAGGAGGGGAGCGCGTGTGAGGAACACCCCCCACCCACGACGGGAAGGGGCCGATCGGTCGCTGCTCTGCCGAAACAGGAGGAGAAACTCCAAAAGCAGCTCTGCCCAAAGTGGCAGGAGCCTGCCAACACTTGCATGGCTCCAAACAGGGTCTGATCTATGACCATGAGCTTGTGATGAGATGTGTTAATCTGAGTGCAGAAGGAGATTTCCTTCTTGGATTGAGAGTCACCCAACTCCACTGGAGACACCCCCCGAGGGCTGGAAGCTGCTGCTTCTCTCTCCCCCTTGGTTGGAGCTAAGCTGCTGATGCCGCCCGTCCACAGCTGCTTTGAGTTTCTGCAGTATTCCAGGCAGAGCTTTTGTATGTTGGAGGCTGGGATGCATAAACGGCTTTTAGGGAGATTGGAGATGATTCAGCCGGTTATTAATTCTTGGAATCGGGCCTAAAGCACTCAGCCCGCTTCTCCCTGCTGAATTCCCTAGCCCGGCCGAGATGACATAGCCCCGCTCTCCAAATTATCCAGCTCTGAGCTGGTCAGGGAAGGTTAGGTGCTGTCCATCTGGTACAGATCATGAATCCATCTGGGCCTCCGGTAATGGAGAGGAGAGGGCCCCTTTGTCTTCCATGGGATGTGCAACTGGGATCCCAGGGAGTGTTTAACCCAGCGGTTCTCAAACTGTGGGTCGGGACCCCAAAGTGGGTCATGATATTTTAATGGGGTCACCAGGGCTTCCTGGGGCCGAAATTGAAGCCTGAGGGTGTCAGCCCTGGGCAGCGGGGCTCGGGCTTCGGCTTCAGCCCCGGGCGACAGAGCTCAGGTTACAGACCCCCGGCCCGAGGCCATGGTCCCAGCCCCGGGCAGCGGGGCTCGGGCTTCGGCTTCAGCCCCGGGCGACAGCTCAGGTTACAGGCCCCCGGCCCGAGGCCATGGTCCCATCCCCCATCCCCAGGCAGCGGGGCTCGGGCAGGCTCAGGCTTCGATTCCCCCCTCCGGGGGTTGTGTAGATATTTTTGTTGTCAGAAGGGGGTCGCAGTGCCCATATGTGCCACCAAGGGCCAGTGCTGAGCCAGGGTTAGCACCCTGGAGACGCTCCACTTGTAACTACCATGTGCAGCAAAGGCCTGATCCAAAGCCCTCTCACAGATTGTCGCCTGGGGTTTTACCACCATCTTGTCTGTCCCTGGTGGTTAAAAGGCCCCTGCCCCATTGCTAATAGGCCGGGCTGCTGGCTGAGTCATTGGCAGAGGGGATAGATCCAGAGGGCGCAGGGTCAAAAGCTACGAGCACTTACTTCCCTCACTAACACATTCACCTCCCTCAGCCAGTGCTATAGCAGCCAAAGCCGGGAGAATAGCTGGCTGGTGTCTCTCTCCACTAGCTGAACTGAAAATGTCCAGACAATATTTGGAGGAGCAAAATGTTTTGTTGCATTTGGTGGTTATTTTAAGCCTTTTTAAATAACAGAATAAAACTGAAGGAAAATTTGAAATGACGGGCCGTTTTGAATCAAAAGAGAGAGAGAGAGTGTGTGTGTGTGTGTGTGTGTGTGTAACCAGGAAAACAGCACAAATTCACGGAATGTTTCGGTCAACCTCAATCTGGATTTTTTTGGGGTGAAAAACGTTTTAGCTGAAAAATATTGCCCAGCCCTCTTCCTGGGGTCTAGATGGGCGTGTTCACACTGCATTGGAAACCTGGGTGCGTGGGACCTGTGCTTGTGGGCTCGGTGTTTCCAAGTCTGCCCTTGAGCATCCACTCTGCATTGCAAACCCGGGTGTACCGTTGCTGCACCAGATCTCACAGCCATGCTAACACGTCCATACTGTGTTACACAGAACATCTGACTTGGGTCTGTGGCTTGACCTGTGCCCACCCTACAAAATGACAGGGCTTGGACCTCAGGCAGAGTAGGACTCAAGATCTGACCCACCTCGCTAGCAGGGTCCTAAAACCCTAGTCTTGAATGCTGGCTGACCCAAGTCAGACTGATTTCTGTGTGGATGGAAGTGGGGGGCTTGGGCTCAAACCTGAGTCTGGGCTTCATGTGTAGTGTAGACATAACCTGTGTGGCCCTGGCCACCTCTACAGGCCCAGGCTGCACTGAGTGGATGTGGATTATGCTGCCACCACTGGAGCTGCACCAGGAGTGAATTAAGCATCTGAATTTCCCTAGTGCAGATGTATAATAGTGTGTATTACCTGATCCAAAAGGAAGTGAGTCGTTTACTGCTGCCATCAACAGCATCTGGTCCTTTACTTCCAGCTGGAGAGACTCTGGTCTTTAATTTCTTAAAAGGCCCCAGTTTAATCCTTGTGCTGTGCATGGTGGCACTGGTCTCACAAAAACAGTACAGAAGCGGAGTGATAGTCCCACTGAACTTCAAGGACTTTCACTTGACTTCATGGTACTCTAGGCTCCACAGGACTGGAGTTCCCCACAAGTGGGTGCTTCTGTCTCTGGGTGTCATTTTTCTTTCTGAATTTATCTTCAGCTCTTTTAATCTCTCTTAATCCAGCCAAGGGCCCTGCCCTAAATGACGCCCCTCTCTCCAAGCCAAGGTATGGAACAGAATCGTCTTTACCTGGCCCGGAAGTCCAGACCAGCCTACAGAGTGAAGCAGCACATTTTGGGGTGGATTTGGGGTTAAGGGTCTCGCCTGGGACTCAGGGGATCTGGGTATAATTCCCAGTTCTGCCACAGACTCGCTATGTGACCATGGGCAAATCACTGATGCTTCCTGGACCTCAGTCCCCATTGATAAAGTTGGTGTTTGTATTACCCCAGTCATGGACCAGGATCCTGTTACGCTAGGTGCTGTATAAACACTGATCAGAGTGATGGTCTCTGACCATAGAGCAGGTGACAATCTAAGTAATGGAAATTTCCTTCCTCCCACTCTATTTAGAGTGCAATAATCTCTTCAGAGGCCATCTCTTACTATGTGCATGTGCCATGCCTGGCACAAGGGGGCCCTGATCACTGGTAGGTGGGACTGTAGTGATTTATTTTCAATGGAAGGAATAATTTGGGAGTGAGGGGGTGTCAGGACTTCTGGGGTCTGTTCCTGGCACTTGGCTTGCTGCCTACCCTTTGGGTGTGTTGCTTCCCCATCTTTGTGCCTCAGTTTCCCCCATCTCAGTGCTACAGATGGGCAGAGGTTTGGTATTTACTGCCCGTGTTTCTCCTTGCCGCACAGAGTGATTGGCCAGGCCTTGGCTAGTGGTGCTGGAAAAGATTCAGTTCCTCGAGTGACCTTGTATTTCCCCCAAAAGGGAGAGATTGGTGGGGGGAGGGTCAGGGGGCTGCTGATCTTGGAGAAATGTGGTTGTGTTTATTGGGAAATGAAGCCCTGTGCAGCTTGAATTTATTCCCCTTGTAAAGCCTGCCAGGGTCCTGGCAAGATAGGGTAGGATTGAGTAGTTAATGCTGCAGAAACCACAAGAAAGAGCTCTGGCTTTCATCTCAGCCCAGAAGCTCAGGTAGCGGCAAGGGGAAGCAGACAGGCTACCGGGAGCATTTCTGACACACAAATCCATCAGCGGGGCTCTGTCCTTGGGAACTGCAGCTGCAAACGACAACTCCAGCCCAGGCCCATTGCACTTCCTTGTGGCATTTTAGTCAGTGGGCCGGGATCCTTCCCCATCTCCTCTCCTTTCCCGTCTGGCTCCCGCCAAATTTCCTTTGTCAGTCGAACTCCTGGCCTGGCTCTGCTGACTCTGGGCCCCGCGGTCCTGTGGAGAGACGAGCAAAATGGAAGCGGTGCCTGTATGCACCTCACCTCCCCGCCCCTGCCCAGAAGGGTTCCGTAGGAAATGGCATGCTGGCCTGGCTCCCAGGCCTCTGTTCTGACCACGGCTTTCCAGGTCCTGAAATAGCTCCCAGGAGGCCTAGTGTTAGAGCAGGGGGCTGGGAGCTCAGATTCCTGGGCTCCACGAAAGCCAGCGGTCCTGAACCCAGCGCTGACCCCTAGACCACAGTCAGGACTCCTGGGGCCTATTCCTAAGGTAGTTGCAGACTTTGCTGTGTGACGCTGAGCGAGTCATGTCCCCCTCTCTGTGCATCAGTTTCCCTGCCAATAAAATGGGGACAATGATATTGGCGTACCTCCTAGGGGGCTGTGAGTCATTAATTAATGTTTGCTAAGTGCTCTGAGAGCCTCAAGGCCTCATCTGTACAATGCGGATAACAGCAGTGCCTTTGTCTGTTTAGATTATAAACTCCGGGGGGCAGGGTCCGTCACCGTGTGTGAGCTATGAGAGCATATGTATGTACAGCACCTAGCGCAATGGAGCCGATTGCAGCCGAGTACTCTAGGTGCTACTGTAATACAGGCGCTGGATGGGAACAGGGACACTCTAGGGAGGGTAAAGGCTGCTTCGGTGTGTATCCTGAGGGGCAGAGTGATGGGGGAGCCTGGCGCAGCGTGAGGTGTTATCCGCCTTCCAAATAATATTCCGGGAGCTGGCTCAGAGTTCACCAATTCCTCTCCTCTGTAACTGATCCCCCGGTGCTTTGCGTGGTGACTCCATGTAACACAACCTGCACTCCTCTCTCTAGCTAAGGCTGCGCTGTGGGTTGGGGACAGAGGAACCCTGACAAGCTGAGCTGCCATAGATGGGGACCCTAAAGCAGGGAAAGGGACTGAAGGCCAGACCCTCAGCTGGCGGGAATCAGTGGCCCTCTCCCCATCTCTGCTCCACAGTCTCTTCTATATCCAAAGCAGATCCAGCATTTGTGTGGAACACACGATGCCATGAAACAAGTTTGCTGGTCCTCAGCCAGGATCAGAGACGGGTGAGTGGCGCAGAGCAGCCCCCAGGAACATTCCTTCAGATAAAACAAGCTCGTTTGCATCAGCTCCTTTGCTTTCCTTTCTGTGCGTGTGCCCACAGATGACTGCCCCGGGCCCTCCGAGAAGGCGCGTGGCAAGAGAATGCCCTTGTGAGAGCAGGCCGATTTCCACAAAGGAATCGCTGGCACCAGGATTGACGAGGGACGTACCTGCAGGAGTATTTGCCAGGGCAGCTTGACAGCTCTTCGGGAGCCGTGCAATCAGGGCAGAGACGCGCCAGCAGGGAATGTGGGTGCCCCGTTGCACAGCACAGCTTCTAAAGCCCTGCGGCAGGAGGTGTGATAGTTGCCTGATCCAGGGAACAAACACGCTGCAAAGATCAGCATCAGCAGGCGAGCAATTCACCAGCCCCAAATGGGGCTCAGATGAGGGGGTTCATCCCACTCTAGTGGGGACACCCACTCTGAGGCTGTGTGTTTTCCTCTCCACCGTCATGCTGTGTCGGTAACATGCTCCCGCGGTATGAAGCCCTGGCGAAAGCCCTCTGCAGTGTGACCCTGCCCCAAGCAAAGCCAGGCCGCGCCTGTTCCTCATTGTGCTCAGAGTGCAGGGTGGACCCAGGAGACGCTGCGGGGTGGGCAACATAAATTGGAGCCGTGTGCAGGGTGGGGAAGGAATTTTCAGATTGGCAGTGACCTTGGGTTGTGGGGGTTTCGCCTTCCTCTGCAGCGTGTGGGGGCAGGTCACACACCGGGATTGTTTGGGTCTCTCTCACTTAATCAGTTCCCTGCCATTGCGGGGGGCCATGGGCACTGGTGCTTCTCCTAGGCTCTGTCTGCGGCACAGAACAGGTTAGTCTCTGTGACACTTTGGTCTAGTTTCAGTTGTTGGGTTTAGTGTTAGGCACTGGGCGGTGGTGGCAGCCTGTGATTTACAGGCGATCAGACTAGGTGATTTGGTGGGCCCTCTGGCTGTAAACGCTACGACAGGGTGATACGCGAAGGGCTGGGGCCGACACTCTCAGGCTAAGTCTACGCTGACTTCTTTTTTCTCAAGCCTCTGGAGCAGTTCCAGCAGCGCAGACCAGTGCAGACAGGGCTGTGGCAGAACCCCCATGTCCTCTACAAACGCCTGCCCCAGCGACACCTCCGCCACCGGCTGCGGAGCTGCACGGCTGGAGACACGCAGGGCCCATTTTTCACCGGAGACGACAAGGCTGGCCTGGCTGAACGTCCGCCTGCAAAGGGAGCCGGTTGCCGGGAGAGGCTGAGTGTGAACGCAGAGGCCTCCTTTAGATGAGGTGTCAGGAGAGCCGAGCACTTAATCACGCCATGGAAACCCTGCACCCTGATCTCCGGCTCGCTCAGAAACATTCCCCAGCTGTGGGGCGATCGAGCGCGGCTGCTGCTGCCTTTATAACGCCGTGGGAGCCATAAAGAACTCATTGAAAATGTTTTATTGTTTATAAATGAATCACAAAATCTTTGCAGATGTATCGGTACAAAATGGGTGTGCAACGGGCGAGCCCGGGCCGGGGGGGATTTGGATTCCAGGCCCCACCTCGGTGGCGATGGGGTTGCTACCCAAAGTTTTAAACAATAGATGGCGGGTGCTAGGATGCATCAGCCTTGAGGTTACCAGAGGGTTTTAATGCTCGTGCTGGAAGTGGTGCTCACCATGTTCTGTGTTGAGAAGCCTGCAGAAGCCAGCCAGAGCAGTGGCGTGTCTGGAGCCAGGCCTTGCCTATGTGTGTATAATTAGTAAACATGGCTGTTTGGGACCCAGCTGAGCTTATGCTCTGTCTTCGTATTATGTCTGTTGTCTGAAAAGTAAAAGACACAGATCTGTATAGACAGTAAAGCCAGCAGCTCCCATCTGACGTTTCCTTTATGGGATCTGTTGCATTTACCAAATTGAATCTCCAGTATTGAGAGTTTTGGCAATTTTCTATGCAGAATATGACCATCTCCAGCATAGTGCTTACTATATGGGCTCTTCTATATGGATGTCCAACATAGACAGTATGCCTATCCATAGTAGGGAGTCTTCTATATGGGTCTCCCCTATAGAAACTAGAACTGTGTCCCATATAGAGACTTTACATCTCCTATAAGAGGTCTCCTGTTTAGAGAACGTTGCTGTCTTCTGTAAGGGGCCTTCTCTGGGCCAGAATATAGGATGACCCACAGTGTCATTGGGAGCGCTCCTTCTGGCTTGTGTCCTGAGATTGCTCTGAGGCCTGGTCTATACCTAAAACTTAAGTTGACCTAACTACATCACGCAGGGGTGTGAAAAATTCACAGCCATCCCGAGAGATGCAGTTAAGCCACCCTAAAGTAAACCCCAGCTCAGACAGTGCTAGGTGAATGGAAGAATTCAGTGCCTGCCTCTCAGAGAGATGGATTTACTACAGCGGCAGGAGCCCTCTGCCATTCCTGGAGTGTCTACACTCCAGCAGCGCTGCTGTAGCATTTCTAGTGTAGATGTACTTCCAGCGTGGCACGCCCATATATGATATAATCTCACAGAGACCACTCTGTCTAGTTGGAAGGGTCTCTCTTTGGTCAGTACACTGGTACTCCCAGGTAGAGGTGAGCTCCAACCAAACATCTGGGGCTGAGCACCCCCAAACTTCTGGGGTTGGAAATTGGGAGCTGGAATCCAGGGTCATGTGTCACGGCCTGGATCCGTCTCAATTTCTGGATCCAAGAACTAGGGAAATCAATAAATCAATAAATCCAAAAGACCAAGAGTTTTTTTCAAAGCAAGAATGGGCTCAGAAGGTTCCCAAGCTCAGCATGATTCAGGTTACACTGAGGGACAGAGGGCCTGGCAAACTACTTTGGATGCGATAATATTAGACATTTACTGGCAAAATAACCCTCCCAGCCCCCCCAGTGGAGGTAGGACATTGTCACGATCCCCCTGGCCTAAATGGGGAAAATGAGGCACAAAGCAGTGACAAGGCCAGACAAGAAGACAGTGGCAGAACCCAGGAGTCCTGATTCCCATTTCTGAACACTTCTCTGCACTTTCCTGCCGAAGATCTGCCAGAGCCTTTGCCCCAAATCCAAACCAAACCTCTCCAGAAGTTCCAAAGAGTTTGACTAACTATCTCCTCCACAGCTTTTTGTCATTTTCATGCTGCCTGGAAGAGCAGGGCTGGACTGTGGCCACAAAGACTGTTTGTGCTGGGATTCCTGACCTGACCGGAAGCAGAGGAAGCACTAAAAATGGGGTAAGGAAGCCTCCTCTGATGAGATTTCCAGATCGAGACTCCAGTCTTGCAATGAGATGCTCCCAGGCAGCAGGTCCTTGCACCTACGCAGGGTCTGCCTGCGTGCATCTCCCTGCAGGGTCTGTGCCTCCTTCTGCCGCCTCAAGGGTTTGGAGGAGACAGAATAGGTTGAGATGCTTTTCTTTGTCTTCTGCTGCTCACCAGCCTATGCTCCCACATCCATGAGGAAGACCTGAGCCAGCTCTGAATTTTGCAGCCCGGGTGAGAAGCCTCTGAGAGTTCAACAGTTCCTCCCAGCTCCCCACCTCTCCAGATCTCTCTGTGCTCAGAATCTATTAGCGCCAGATCGGATGTTCTCACGAGTTGTTTAGTGCTCTCTGGTTTGGGGTGGGCTGGAAGTGCCATGAGAATGGCTTCCCAGGGGATATTTTAATCCTGTAACACACAGGCACCAACAATTACAAAACCCACAACAAGATAATAGTGTGACTTGCACCAGCCCTTTCCATCTGAGGATCTCAAAGCACTTTTTGGCAAGGAAGCTTGGGCTTGTGGAGAGTGCCTGGGGTTTGTACTCAAGAGGTCTGGGTTTACCTCCTAGACTCCCTAAGTGGCCTTGGGTAAGTCACTTAGGATGGGCTTTTCAAAGGGATTTAAAGAAAAAAGTAGCCCCTCTTCCACTGAAAATCAATGGTATTTAGGTGCCTAACTCCCTTAGGTCCCACTGAAAATTCCAACCATAAGGTCTCGATACCACAACATGGCAACAATAATACTTCTTCTCTTAGGGGGCAAAGTGCTGTCTCTCACTATGTACAGTGCCTAGGACAACTGGGCCCTGATCTTATCCTGAGCCTTGAGGTGCTACGGTAATATAAACCATTATTATTAATAATAACTTTACAAATATTTATTAACCTTGTGACAGCTTAGTTCCCCAATCTATACAATGGGGAAAACAGAGGCACGGGTGAGGTTAAAGGAAAAATACGTTAGGTTTGTGCCTGCTTTTTGCTTCTTTATGATTTTTTGCTTCTTTATAAAGAAGCCTGGAAGGTTCCCTAAAGAGGGGAGAGTGGTTACTTTGGTTTTTACTTTTTCCTGGAAGTCTCCCTGGATGACTAGAGAACTGGTGGTGACATGTTATCACGGGTAACAAGGGAGAGAAATCTGATCAGAAAAGACAGAAGTGTTCAATAAATATTTCTGTTCTGTATTTGGGAAGAGAAAAAGATGATGTAGCTGTATCACATGATAACACTCTTTCCATTCCATTTTTAAAATCAGCAGGCCTGGATAACTTGCATCCAAGAATTTTAAAAGAGCTGGCTGAGGAGCTTGCAGGACTAAGTTTTGGGGGAAGTTCCAGAAGATGGGAAGAAAGCCTTAACGTTGTGCCCATTTTTAAAAATGGTAAACGGGATGACCTGGGTAATATCAGAATGACGTAGATCCTGGGCAAGCTAATGAAGTCGCTGATATGAGGCTTGATTAATAAAAAAGGAAAGGAGGGCAATATATGAATGCAAATATCTCCTGTGGATGAGATTACATATATGAGAGTTCTGTAAGGCATTTGATATGGTACCACACAACAACTAAAAAGATATAAAATTAACATGAGACAAGGTGGGTGAGGGAATCTCTTATTGGACCAACTTCAGTTGGTCTCACCAATAAAAGATATTATTTCATCCATCTTGTCGCTCTAATATCCTGCGACTGACATGCAGGGCTGGCTTTTGGCACTGCGGGCCCCGATTTGAAGGAGCTGCCGCCGAAGTCCCGCCGCTGTCATTGGCGGCAGCTCAATCGCTGCCACGGAGGAAGGTCCCTCCGCCGAAATGCTGCTGAAGACAGTGGTAACGATTGAGCTGCCGCCGCCGACAGTGCCGGGACATCAATGGCAGCTCAATTGGCTGCCGGTGCCTTCAGCGGCATTTCAGCAGCAGTGATTGAGCTGCTGCCGAAGACAGTGGCGGGACTTCAGAGGCAGCTCCTTTGGGACGTTGCGGGGCCCTCTTAGGGGCGCAGGGGCCGATTCCGGGGAATCGGCTGAATCGCCCTAAAGCCGCCCTGCTGACATGACTACAACAACACTGCATACATAAAATTAACATGGCACACATTGAATAGGTTAAAAACTGGCTAACTGATAGGTCTCAAAATGTAACTGCAAACGGTGAATGATCATTGAACAGGTGTGTTTCTAGTGTGGCCCCTCGGGAATCAGTTCTTTTCCCTATGCAGTTTAACACTTTTTTATCAATGACCTTGAAGAAAACATAAAATCATCACTGATCATGTTTGTAGATGACACAAAAATTGGGAGAGGAAGTGGACAGGTCACTGATACAGAGCAACCTGGATCGTTTGGTAAGCTGGGAACAAACAAGCAAACAACATGAATTTTAATCTGGCTAAATGTAAATGTATCCATCTAGGAACAAAGAACGTGGGCCATAGATATAGGATGGGGGGGCTCTATCCTGGGAAGCAGTGACTGAAAAAGATTTGGGGGTCATGGTGAACAGAGCGCCCAGTGTGATGCTGTGGCCGAAAGGGCTAATGCCATCCTGGGATCAGATGCATAAACAGGGGAATCTCAAGTAGGATCAGAGAGATTATTTCACCTCTGTAAATGGTACCGCTGGGATCCTGTGTCCAGGGCTGGTGCCCACAATTCAAGAAGGCTGTTGGTAAATTGGAAACAGTTCAGAGAAGAGCCGCGAGAATCATTAAAGGATTAGAAAACCTGCCTAATAGTGATAGACTCAAAGAGCTCAATCTGTTTAGCTTAATAAAGAGAAGGTTATGAGCTGACTTGATGAAAGTTTATAAGCATCTACATGGGGGGAAAATATTTAATAATGGGCTCTTCAATCCAGCAGAGAAAGGTCTAACATGATCCGATGGCTGGAAGTTGAAGGTAGACAAATTCAGGCTGGAGATAAGGCAGTACTTTCTCTCAGTGTTAAAAGTGTATCATTGGAATAACTTACCAAGGGCCATGGTCGATTCTTCATCAGACAATTTTTAAATAAAGATTAGACATTTTCCTAGAAGATCTGCGCTAGGAATTATTTTGAGGAAGTTCTCTAGCCTCTAGTTATATAGGAGGTCAGACTAGATTATCACAGTGGCCCATCTGTCCTTGGAATCTATGACTTACAAGTGAGAGAAGGAGTGATTTTATTCAAACTGCTTAACATTGTGCTTTTAGTGATACGTGTTTACCTCAAACACCTAAGAAACAGCTGGGAGAAAACTCTTGTGAAAGATTTAGAATTAAGGGCTGAGAGAGCTTCCAGTCTAATCTCTGAGTACTCCAAGGAGACTCCCAGCAAAACTTGGCATTTCTGATACTTCTCATGCAAAGAATTGGGTTGGAAATGAAATTTTTTCCCGTGAAATTTTTTGACTAAACCATTTGTTGTCATGTTTGGTTTTTTTAAATTTTTTTCAGTTTCAATCAAAAAGCCATTTTTCTGTGAAACAATCTTTGCAAACTAAAATTTGTTGACGCGTTCTAATAAAACAAAAGAAAGTAGAAATTGGGGGGAAATAATTTTAAAAACCCACTGTTAGATCAAAGCCCCTCACAAAAAACAAAAGGCTGAAACTCATTTTTCCTTTTTGGAGGTTACCTTTAAGTGACTTATCACATAGTGAGTCACTGGCCATTCCAGGAGTTGGTGACAGCGTTATTCAGGAGGTCAGACAAAATGATCTAGAATAGATAATGGGCCCTTCTGGGCTTGTAATCTAGAAGTAAGCTGTGCCCTGTGCCCCGTCACTGTGCTAGAACCTCTAACCTAGTTCTTCTCTCTGTAAAGTAACCAGACTTTTGTGAACTTCTGTAGTAAGGGTCTGTGGTTTGATAGGCTGTCTCTGCAGTTGTGCCGCCGTGCCTACTCTGAAGCTGTTGGCTCCCCTGGGGATGGATGATTAGTCGGGGATGGTTTCTGGGGAGTCCCTTCCGAGGGTTGTGGTGGCAAACTGCTCCAGACATGAAAAGGGCTCCTGTTCTGATAATACAGTGAAGTGTCCCCAGTGGGGTGAATCTTACTGGAATCTTACTCCAGGAACCGCCTAGAATGCACATGCCTTAACCAATGCACCATGCTAGCATTTCCCCTCCCAGTGGGTTGTTTTAGGCCTTGTCTACACATAAAACTTAGGTCGACCTAGCTGTGTCTCTCGGGGCAGTGAAATAGTTCATGCCCTGATGTAATTCATAGAATCATAGAAGATTAGGGTTGGAAGGGGCCTCGGGAAGTTATCTAGTCCAACCCCTTGCTCAAAGGAGAACCAACACCAACTCAATCAACTAAGTTCACCTAACCCTCAGTGTAGACACAGCTAAGTTAATGGAAGGATTCTGCTGTCAACCTAGCTACTGCTTCGCAGGGAGGTAGATTAACTACATCAACACCAATGTAGGAAATGTCTACGTTATGGTGCTACAGGTGCACAGCTGGAGCACTGTAGCTCTGCCATTGTAGTGGCTGAGGTGTAGGCACACCCTTAGCTTTCCCATTGCATTTTTATTATTGTTGTGTTGGTGCTGCCATGAAGCATGTCTTTGATCCATGGGCAATCACGGACCTCCTTGAAGCCAATGAGCAGGTAGCTACCTTCTGTTCAGGCTAACAGAGGGAGCAATTAAATACCCTTTGTTTAGTGATAGCTGAAGCAATAGAAGCCACTGCTTAAGGCACTGACCAGCATGGCCAGGCCTGAGCTAAGCCACACAGCTGAGGGTTTTCCCTGAAGACTGATTGCAAGCACAGGGGCTGGGACATTGATGTTGGTTACAGCGGCATGTGTGTGAAAGGAATGAGAAAGCAGGGAGAAGGTGAGCAGACAGCGAGCAGCACAATAAGAGTGTGGCCCTGGGAGAAAGCCGAGAGAGAGGACAGCTTTTGGGCAGAGTGTTGGCTGGAGGGGCAGGTGTGGAAATTCTGAGCAAGGAACATTGCCTGCTGCTGTTTGTTCCTGCAGTGTTCAGGCAAACAGGGCTCTGTGCATTCTTAGTAAGCAAACAGGATTGTACCAAAGAATATACCTGACTTGTAGCATCAGCTTTTCCGCCTATTGGAAACAACCCTTACCCAGCAAGGCCTCAGGTGCTGGCTAATGGCTCAGACCAAAGGGAAACCACGATAATAAGGAAGATGATGTTAATCTCCATCTAAAGCAGCTGCAGTTTGGAAGCAAATCCCCCATCCAGCCCCTGCACACATGATGAGGCTCTGCTCTCCTCCTCTGCTTCCTGGGCTGGATATATTTTGTGGGGGCCTTTGGTGAGGTTGTGCTTGGGAGCCCCTTCCCCTCCTGCTAAGACCAGGCACAGGTAGCAGAGCACAGCTCAATAAATGTGAATAGCAGCAGACTCCACAGTTCCATGGTAAATGGGGGATCATCACCCCCCCCGTCAGCTTTTGCCTCTCTCCTTCTCCACCCCCACCCTGTCTCTGCCCACAGAAGCGCTTGCAGAAGGGGAGTCAGGGCTTTGCAGAAGCGCCACAGTGCAGTGGATTATGGGAGGAAAATCTCAGGTGGCTTCTCCCACCCAGGCTTTGGCAGGAGAAGGGGAGATTGGGTTGGATGGGAGCTAAGGGAGCAGCTGACTGTGCCATTTCTGGTCCCTTTTCCCTGCGGATGGGTGTGTGGGTCTGCACTGGAAGTTTCCACCTCCTACAATGTCTCACCATTGCTGCCAGTGTCTCAGCCCCACCAATGGTGGCCACAGCACAGGTAGGGCTCTCTGGCCCACCAGCATTTTACCCTAACAGAGAAGGTCTACGCAACACAGTGATAAGGTCTTGTCTACACTAGGGCTTCTGCAGTTGCTACCACTGCTTTTGGCTCCCCCTGGAGGCAGCCCAGGTGGGAAGCGTGGGGCAAAAAAAAATCCCATTGCAGAGCAAGCCTGAGGGATTCTGGAAGGAGGGAATCAGAGTTGGAATAAGAGATTTCCAGCCTCTGCAGAAAACTCTTGGGGGTTGGCTCCAACATCTCAGCGCTAAGACAAGGAGGAAGATGGCCGCTGTGCTCTTCAGTTCTCATCAGCCCTGGGATCCTGTCTGAGGTGCCAGCTGCTGGGTGTGGAGTGCAGGGAGGCTGAAGGGAAAGGAAAAGCATAGGCTGGGATCTCTCTCTACCCCTTGTGGAAAGTTGGCTTCAAGGAGCTGCCCATGTGTCCTCAGCCCAGTTCCTTCCAGGGTGATCACGTGGTCCAGTTAAGCAGGCTGGCTGGCTCTTTGGATTTCATTCTCAGCGTGACCAGGCTCGGGGACTTGTAGTCATTGTCCGGCGGGGGCTCAAAGCCATGGCTGCCGAGGGAAGGGGGGAAGCCGTGGATGGAGTACAGGTTGTTGATCCCGGGGTGGTGGTTGGGAGAACCAGGGATGCCCATGAATCCGGCAATGTTCCCATGGGAATGTGGGTATGGAGACACGCAGGGGGAAGGGATGCTCTCGGGGGGCATGAGGCAGGGGCCTGCAGGGCTCCCCGATCCTGCACTCGGCCACAGGTTATTCTGCAGCTGAAACAAGGGAAAACAGACAGATGAGGCTGGGTTAGCAGCTACTGGTCAGGAGGGCGCGCTGTCCCTCCTGCATTCCTGCTGCAGGGAGTGGCGTGCAGCTGAGTGCAAATCAGAATTTCCATCCCGGGGCAGGGGAATTTCGCTGTTTCAACATCCCAGTTTAATCTTGAACTGACCCCAAACGAAATGTTCTATTTCCCTTTTTCCTAACGACCATTGACATTTCGAGTCGGAAGTGTCAAAATGAGTCCATTCAACATTAAACTGTATTCCTATGTGGGGTACATTGCCTCTTGGGCTTTGCCATTTGGGTCTGAGGATGACCCCAGTCTCTCCTGGATGGACTACATTTCACATGACACCATTCCACCAGTGGGGAGACAGTGTGGTATCATGGGAGATTGTGCAGGGGTGTATACCCCCTCCTGGCTTTAAAAGGGTTAATGTGGGCCTCAGAGGCCAATTAACCCATCTGGCTGCACCTGCAGGGTGGGCTGGGCCTTATTTAAGATGAAGCCCAGCTGGGGATGGAGCTGGGTGGTAACTAAAGAGAGGAAGCCCAGATCAGAAGAGGCAGCAGGGTGAGAGGGAAGAACTGTGCGGTCACTCCCTGGGATTCGAGTGGGGAGAGACTGGAGAGTCAAGAAGGAAGCCCAGAGGGGAAGAGTTGGCTCTGGGATCCCCTCCTGCTAGGAGGCTGAGAGCAGGCACAGGGGTGTAGCAGGCTCTGGTGATGAGCCCTGATAAAGGGGCAGGAGATCTGGACTTCCAGGGGTCGAGCCCAGGGAGGCATTCTGCAGAGGAACTGAGCAAGGGAAACTTAGGAGGATGGAAGGTCAAGCCCGAAGTGGGCAGAATTTGGTTTAAGTTTGGGATTTATTGAGGGATTCCCGAGGAGAAGCCTGCCCTGAATGAAGGGTGACTTTAGAGAGGCTGTGGGAGAGGCCAGCTGAGAGACTACAGTAGGACAAACTCCAGAAGGCAGCAGCAAGGAGTCTGAAGGAGCAGACCTTGGCTGATGGGATAGGGTCCCTGGACTGGAACCTAGCATAGAAAGTGGGCCTGGGCTTCCCCCACTAGTCACTGGGGAAGGTGGGGAAGCCCCTGAGAAGGGCATATAGATTCCTGGAAGCCCTGAGAAAAGGGTGTATACATCACGTGGCCCAGAGTTGGGGGCCAAAGGCCTTTTGTAATGACATTGGACTGTCCTGTGTTGAACTTTCTGTTCCCCGGAAAGGGTGGAATTAAAACGTGACATGGCTGGAGGGTAAAGCTGCAAGAAGACAGACCCTGCAGGACCGAAGTGACTCTCGGCAGAGGCGCTAGAGGGAAAAGCACGGCTACGCCATGCTCAGCCACAAGGGGGCACTCCAGCGGTGAGTTGACCTTTCTACAGAGAGGTCATCTGGCCAGGAAACCTGGCCCATAGGAGAGCATGGGGGAGACAGGCCTTCTAACTACAACTCCCATCAGGCAATGCCCCACAATAGGGAAATGCTGTTTCATGTTGACTTGATCCCAAATAATTTGTCTCTGTTTTTCTTAACCAAAAAATTCAGCAAAAAACAAAATTTCCCTGTGGAAAATGTCAATGTTGTGGAAACGGCATTTTCCATCGATAAATTGTTCTGAGGGAAAAGGGGCTGTCCATAAATTACATCACACAGTAAGGGGTGGATGGGTCCTTAATTTTCCTCATTTGTTTCAGTTTTGCAAAATGTTACAAGGTCTGGGTGGGGCTGAAAAATCACCAAAAAAGATGTTATGTAATTTATGGATATAATTGATGTCTGGTGTTCCCAGGGCATAGGGGAGCCCCAGGGATAACAGCTGTGAGGAGCAGTGGTCTCCTTGCTACATAATTCCCAATGCCAGAGCTGCACATTCTTCTGCCCTGGGACATAAGACCCGAACCTGTGAGTGCCCTTAACTCCCACCAACTTTGTGTGATCAGGCACCTAATGAGAGGGCAGAGAACAGAAATCTTAGAGGATCCACTAATTACTGAGTGAAACTCAATGGTAGAAATGGTCTTAAGCGGCCAAGTACTCAGTTAGCAGCATCTTTCCAATGCCCCAGAGTTCTGGTGTGTTTGGATAAGGCACTAGAAATCTAGGGGGTCACTCGTGAAATTGATCATGCCCACGCTGGCTGGGGCTCCAGAGAGAAGTGACCACACTCCCAAAGTCCTGCTCCAGCGTGCACAGGGGTTAGTGTAAAATCTGGGATGGAATTTCTGAGAGGGGCCAGACTTCTCTTTAGCTGACTCTGGCCAGGAGCACTGGGGGACAAGGGAAGTGTCCCCAGGGCTTTAGAAAATAGAACTATGCCAGTAACTGATTTTTTGTTGTTGTTCCTGGTTAGTTGGCTGAACTGAAAAACAAAACTGAAAAATCGTTTGGAGTCAAATGAAACATTTTGTTTCATTTTGAGGGTTTTTTTTTCTAAATGAATAAAAGTAAAATTCGAAACAAAAAGTCATTTTGCATCAAAAAATTTTCATTTTAAAAATGTTGAAATGAAACGTTTTGACTTTTTCAGAAAGGTTTGTTTTTTCTGACTGAAACAATTTGGTAAATTCGATACAAAATGATTTGGCCCACCCGAATCTGCATTTTTCAGCAAAAAAATGTTTAGTCTGGAAAAATTTCTCCCAGCTGTCTTAGAAATATGAAGGGTGAATGTGAAGGCAGCACCAGATCGGGTATTCTACTGTGTTTATCACTGGTCTGTGGGGCCAGGTGCATAGGGGGTAATTGGGGCAGTGTGAGATTCCCCAGTGAAGCGATGCAAAAGGCTTGGAAATGGGGCGTAATATGCTGTAGCTCTGATCTGCTGCATTATTCTCCCTTGTCTTCTCATTTACATGGTGTCAATGCAGTTACTTCAGATTGGCTTGAGTAGAGCTAATCTAGATTTACGCCCATGGATGTGAAATCCTAATTTGGCCCAACATGTTCTGAGGGGGGTGAGGTCTGGCCAATGTTCCTGATTCTGTTTCAATACCTGAGGGTAGTTTTCAGCCCTGGGCAGGACAGAGATGTCGTAGGTGGCTGCAAAGGGATTTCTCGCCTCCTGGATTTTCCCATAACGTTCCCGTTTCCGCCACTTTGCTCTCCGGTTCTGGAACCAAACCTGGGGGAACAGTGCAAATCCCAGGTGACCTGAGACTGTCAATCAACACAGAGATGCTGAAACAGCCAAGGGTCAGACCCGGCAGGGACCCAACTGAAAGTGATCACATTTAGACCTACTAAGACCTTACAGGGGGCAGGAGATTGGAGACATCCAAGGAATATGGGGCTTATGTTGACATGTGGTTGGGCTTACAGGGCACTGCAGTGTCCAGGGGTTTCACTGGCATATGGGGTATGGTGTAACAGAGTCCGCCACTTTATTAGCACAAAGTTTACTTTGGCTGGTAAGTGGGTTTAGGGGACCCTGCAGTGGAATGTGGGATACTCACATGCATTGGTTCCTATCTGAGTTATAAATGGGTCCATATGGTACATGTGATTTTTAGCAAGGGGATGAAGGCCCTGGCAGGGTGAGCGCTGGGCAAGCTTCCATCTGCCAGTGCACCTTGGTCCTCGCCTGGCACCGCAACTGCCCCATCCCTATTGTTTTCATTTATGGACACCATTCGGAGCTCTAGATTCTGTGGTGGTCTCCTGGGTTCATTTCTGATCCCACTCGGGGTTGGCACAAGACCACCAAACTCATTTCCACCCATGACCTGACAAAAGGATTAAGCCCAAGTCTTATCTTAGCCCAGATGAAACCAGCTAGCCCCAGAAAGTTACCTTCCATTGTGGTGTTGGTGATGGGGAGTACAAGCCCCACACCAGGCAAGAAGGGGTTGAAGGAGCAGCTTTGGGCTCAGCCATGCCAACCATGGAGGAGAGGAGCCTTAAAAGGGAAAAGCCCAGTTGAGAAGGCCCAGGGAGGAGGATGGATCTCTCCCCACTAGCTCCCTGCAAGAAGCACCGCGGAGCCAAAGCTGGCAGAGGGTTACTGCAAAAGCTGCCCGGAAGATGATGAGCAGGGCTATGGCTCATCCAGTATCCCCCCAGAGGAAGGAGACCAGAGATGTGTCTGGGCTATTTTTTCATTGTGTCTTTCTTATGTTACCATTCCCCCGAGGGCTGGGGGGAAAGGCCTAGACACGGGCCACAGTAGGAAGACGCCTGAGGAAGAAGGAAGAGGTCAGAAGAAGCAGATCGTAGTCATCTGCTACAGAGGCCAGGGCTGGAACCCAGGTTAGAGGTAGGGGAATCCAGTCTCTATAGGTCATCACGGAAAGGCCTGGTGAAGGCCCTGGGCAAGGGTCATAGTGGGCCTAGAGTCGGGCTGGAGCCCTGGCACAAGGCTCCTGGACTGTATTGGACCGGTCTCCCCCGTAACTCAGAAGGGGTGAGACTAGAAATTGACCTGGCTGGAGGGCTGAGTCACGAGACCAAGAGCCACTATCCAGGGGCGGCTCCAGGCCCCAGCACACCAAGCACGTGCTTGGGCGGCAAGCCGCGGGGGGTGCTCTGCCGGTCGCCGTGAGGGCGGCAGGCAGGCTGCCTTCAGTGGCGTGCCTGCGGGAGGTCTGCCAAAGCCGCGGGACCAGCAGACCCTCCGCAGGCAAGCTGCCGAAGGCAGCCTGCCTGCCATGCTTGGGGCGGCAAAATGCCTAGAGCCGCCCCTGCCACTGTCAGACCTGAATGGCTGGTCAGTGAGGCTACAGAGAGGGAAAAACCAGCAACATGAGACCCAGCCACAAGGCAACGCACTGGCTGGTGAGTCACTTTGTCAAACTGTTCCTTTAAGAGCGTGCACTGTGAGCAGCTGGTTGCTACTGAGGCATGGAACCCTTCATCTCGTGGCCAGCAGATCCAATGCTGTGCAGGTCGGCAGTGCCTGAAAGCCTTTACCACGACGTGTCTGGTGGCACTCGGTCCTGTTCCTAGCTGACAGGCGTCTACAGCACACAAGGAGCCCCCCCTACTGTTGCTGTCTCGCTCCCTTGTTGGCAGTCGGTGCCCAGGATTGAATGGACCATGGAGAGACAACAGCTGAAGGGTTGGTCCCTCCAGTTCATGGCTGAGGCTCATTTGTCAGATGGAGTTTGGAGCAAGCTTATGCTTGATGTACCTGCTCTCTGGATAACAAAAGGACTTCAGTCTCTAGGGCTGTCTGCCTTTTAACTGGCACTGAATTCACCTTAAGAAACAGCAGCAGAAAGGGGAAAGACCTCCTTTCTCTCACATAACATACAGAGCACAGGTTGCTGGGGTGATTACTTATTTTTATATCCTCCTTACGGTCTTGTCTACGCCTACAAATTAAGTTGACCTAGCTCCATCACTCAGGGCTGTGAAAAAATTTCACCCCTGACGTGACATAGTTAGCTTGATCTGACCCTCACTGTAAATGCAATGAGGCTGATGGAAGAATTATTCTTCTGTCCACCTAGCTACTCCCTTGTGGAGAGGTGAATTAATTACAGTGGTGGGAAAACTCTTCAGTAGGAAGCACCCACAACACTGTAGCTGTGCGACTGTCGTATGGACACACCCTCTGGAAGTAGTCAGATGCTTCGTACGAATAGCTGCAGCCTTCAGGCGGTTACCACACACACAACCTCCATTCATGCATTCCTGGGTCTCAGATTTCCCCAAGCTGCTTCTATTCTGATGTACTCCAGTACATTAACAATGAGTATATTCACAGGGGTCCAACCTCTGCCCGGAGGAACCACCTGCGGGTTCTCCATCTGATGGTACAGGCATCACTGTCCTGGGATGCGGTGATGGAGCTAGCCTCAGAAGATGACTGCAGTTTGGTGATATCTAGCAAGAGGCTGGCAGCATTGTCTCTGATGGGCTCTAGAGATGCGGAGGTTTCAGTGGGACTGTCTCAGGAGGTGCCTCTCTGAGGTTGCTGGCACTTTAGTTACCACTTCAAATAACTGGCATTAAGAGGAATTTCCCAAGATAGCGTTGTGGTTATCTTCATAGGGGCTTGATGCAGGGAATCAATCTCAGCCCTTGGCTATGCAGAAGATCAGACTAGATGGTCATAACAGACTCTGCTGGGCTTAACATCTGAGTCTGTATTTAGGAGGGCCACTCCTTGGCTGACCCCTTTCTGACTCTTCGCTTATATCGCTAGCTGCAGCACTGGGTGTTAGAGATGGACCCAAGCCCTAGTCTGGGATCCAGGTGTCCCCTGAACCATTCAGATCCAGATTAGAACTTTCTGACCAGCCCCTAACTGTGTAACAGGCCAAACCAAAACCCTGGGACCAAATTCTGGGCCCTTTCAGATCTGGCCCTCCACGCCCATCTCACAACGTCCTGTTCCTTTAAACTCTACATCCATTTCTGCCCTGAGCTGGCAAGTCACTTCACCTCCCTGTGCCCCAATTTCCTCGCCTGTAAAATGGGATTAATGATACTGCCCTCCTCTGTAAAGTGCTTTGAGGTCTCTAGATGAAAAGTGCTGTATAAAAGCTAGGAATTATTATTATTCTGTCCCCAAACCAAACAACCGCAGGCTCCTTTCCATCACACAGATGAGTAACACTGGTTCCAGTGCTTGCTCCAACTCTTTCCTTAGTCTCCAACGAAGGCTGCCACCAGGGGACACCACTAGCTTCTCCCCAGAACCCATCCTGCCTCAGAATGTGCTTTCCAGCAAACCCTGTAGCTGTGGCAGGCTGGGTGACAAAGTACATCCTGGTGGAGTCCCCGCATATGAGCGCTGGCTCAGGCACAGTGGAATGTTCCAACTCCCTGTCTGCATCTCTCTGCTGACAGGACATTCTTCCTCACCCAGCATTACATTTGCAGACTGGCTCGTCCTCTGCAGTGATATTTAATAACCGGAGCGGCGAGGCTGCATGGATTCCTGTCCAGATGTGTGTTTGTAGCTCTGAGCGCCAGTTTCTCCTGTTGCTTTCGATCATCACTTGCACTCACTTCATTTTGCACATTCCTGCGGGCATTCCTGCAAGCCAACTTTTCTGGCTTTCCAACGTGAGACTGAAACCACAGTCCAGCACCTCTGGGGAGAGTTAACCCTGCTGATGTAAAGGGGGTGCCAGGGGAAAGACTGGGCTGCTCCAGGCTGTTTGCCCAGGTCTCCTTCCATTCAGCGATGGGATAAATTATCCACTCCAGTTCGGTCCCTATGCACGTCCTGCGGATGCCAGTGGTAGAAACCCTTTAGATGGGTTGAAAGGTGCTATACAGCAGCGGCTCCGGGCACCAGCGCTCCAAGCGCGTGCCTGGGGCAGCAAGCCAGGGAGGCGCCCTGCCAGTCCCTGCGAGGGCGGCAGTCAGGCAGCCTTTGGCAGCTTGCCTGCGGGAGGTCCGCCGGTCCCGCGGATTCGGCGGCAATTCAGCAGTGGGTATGCCGAAGCCGCGGGACCGGGGACATCCCACAGGCCAGGGCCAGCTTTAGGAAGTGCAGGGCCTGATTCAAATACCCGGCAGCAGTCTGGGTCTTCAGCGGCACTTCAGCGGTGGGTCCTTCACTCACTCTGGGTCTTCCGTGGCACTGAAGGACCTGCCACCGAAATGCCGCCAAAGACCCAGAGCGAGTGAAGGACCCACCGCCGAAGTGCCACCAAAGACCTGGACCACTCCCAGTGAGTAAAAATTAAAAAGTTAGGCTCTCTTCTTTAGGGCGTGGGGCCCTCTTTGGTGCGGGTATGGGGCCCTCTTAGGCGCGGGGCCCGATTTGGGGGAATCAGCCTAAAGCCGGCCCTGCCACAGGCAAGCCGCTGAATGCGTGGGACCGGGGACATCCCGCAGGCAAGCTGCCCAAGGCTGCCTGACTGCCATGCTTGGGGCGGCAAAAAAGCTAGAGTGGTGCTATATAAGTGCAAGATGGTGCTGTTATTAAAAGAAAGATATTGAAGAAGAAGGCCAAGGCTTAAACTTTGTTTGCAGAGTTGTTGTAGCCATGTTGGTCCCAGGATATGAGAGAGACAAGGTGGATGAGGTGTAGTATCCTTTATTGGACGAACTTTTGTTGTTGAAAGAGACAAGCTTTTGAGCCACACAGAGTTCTTCCTCAGGTCTGGGAAATTTAAGTATCACAGCTAAATACAAGATGGAACAGCTTGGTAAGCATAAGCATTTAACACATGTTGCAAGAGACCATTCAAGATGAAGTGGGCAATTAACACCTCTACAGTCAGAGAACAAAGGAGGGTTAGTGAGTTACAGATTTTTGTAATGAGACCTAAATCCCGTGTCCATGACTTTTAGCGTTTTGCAAAGCTATCAATGTAAGCTCCCAGGCTTGTCTTTGGATGGTGTGCAGGTTTGAGGACAAGGACTCAGAGGTCACCTATAGAGTGGTCGTTTTGTGAAAAGTATTCACCCATAGGTGACAGGGTGTGTTTGTCTTTTATGATTTTTCTGAGTGAGTTCATTTGAGAGCATAGTGGTTGTCTGGTTTCATCCACATAGTTGTTGAGGCATTTGATGCCACGGAGGTATGCTCCATGTTGTGATAGGCATATGAAGGACCCAGGGATCTTGAAAGGTGTGTTGGGGGAGAGGGGGGGATTTGTCATTGCAGCAGTAGAGATATGTCTGCAGGTTTTGCATCTGTTGTTATGACGGGGTCTAGTGCTGCTTTGACTTGGTGTGTCTTGGTCTGTGCGAAGCTTGCTTCTGATAGTGAGCTTGGTGAGTCTGCGGGGTTTGAAGCCAGAGGAGCGGGTTTAGAGAAGATTTCTTTCAGGATGTGGTCCCCATCGATTATGGGGTTGTAATTGTTTGACGATACCTTGTATGGGCTCCAGAAATTGGTCCAGAAGAAGATATTACAGGGGTGGAATGTGGCAGAAGTTTAACAGCAGACACTACAGGAATGCTTCTTGGCCTTCTCGGGGAAGAAGTAAAGATGACTTTCAGAGCCATCTGAAAATACAGGCGGACTTCAGGGAGACAGACTTGTACCTAGGTCCTGCACAACGCCGACCATTTCAGAAAATGAGATGATTGCTCGAGAAAGATCGGTTAGAATGTAACTATCCAGACTGGAATTTGCCCTGGCCACTGGGATTAACCACCCTCCTCTCGGCCAAAATACCACAATGGGATATTTAATGAGCCCAAATGGCTGTGGCCCCTCTGTTTTCCAAAGCTGGCAGTCCAGCAGCACAGTGCCCTATAGCACCAGGCTGGGTTCGGTGCGGAGATAGAAGAAGGAACATCGACACTATGTAAGCATCTCTTGGCAATCTTCCAATCCAAGTGCCAACCTGACCTGCCCGTGCTCGGCTTCTACAGTCCAAGGTGAAACTATTAGAAGGGAGGCAAAGGTCACTGTGCTTTGTGGAAAGGACCTTGCAGAAATGACCCTGCCTGCCTCTCATTCCCTTACCTGAACCCTGGCTTCTGTTAGGTCCGTCCTTAGTGCCAACTGCTCCCTGGCATACACATCAGGATAATGGGTTTTCTGGAAGACTTTCTCCAGCTCTTCCAGTTGGAAGGTGCTGAAGGTCGTCCTGTTCCTCCTCTTCTTGTTCTTGTTCTTGGATAGCTCCATGGTGTCAGTGAGCTCGGGGGAGATGTGCTCCCTCAAGCTGCCCAGAGACACAGCTGGGGAGCAGCTGAGATCAGAGGCTTCTTCCAGTGGGACTCTGCAGTCTGCAGGCACGGGGTGGTACCCCTGCCCTTTGGCGCTTTTCTCTCTGGCTGCAGTGGGAACACACAGAGCAGTGGGTTAAAGAATCACAGAACCATGCTGTTGCCCGCTGTCCCCACCCCTCAAGCGTTGCTCTCTATGGATGTGCTAAACTATTTCGGACCCAGGAGCTTGGCTGGTGGCTCTGAATAGATTAATGCAGCCCACGTTTTTCCAAGTTCCCCATTAAATACTGAAACAGCACCACGGGTCTGGGGTGGGTGCAGAGAGATTAGGGCCTGTATTTCTGGGGGGAAATCTCCTCTGTGCCCCGTCAGGCAAGAATTAAGCACTCCTGGCAACTGAATGGCTCAGCCTTGGGGTGGGGAAGGCGGGGCTGATGGGATTTGTGGATGAAATCACTAAAAGGGGGAAGGACACACAAGGAC
Source organism: Mauremys mutica (assembly GCF_020497125.1). Lineage (NCBI taxonomy): Eukaryota > Metazoa > Chordata > Testudines > Geoemydidae > Mauremys > Mauremys mutica. Next base: position 130,928,275 of record NC_059075.1, read on the forward strand.
AAATAGTGGGTCCGAATCCATCTCGCCAACAATTGCAGTATACCCAGAGGGGAAAGACTACTCCTCTGCTGGGGAATAGATGAAAGCTCAGAGCCAGCTAGTGGGGCCTGGGTTTTCTCCCGGGAGAAGCCAATGAAGGGCTAGGTTTTACAACACCTTTTAGGTTAGTAGCCAGGGACTCAGGAGTCCAGAGCTCAGTTCTCTGCTCTGCCACTGACCTCTGTGTGTGACCTTGGGCAAGTCAATCAGCCCTGGGTCTCAGTTTCCCTTCTGTCAAATAGAGATAATAGCCCTTAAAGAGTGTGAGGTACTTGGGTACTAATGTGATGGGGGCCACGTATGTACTTGAAACGGAGAGAGAGTCTGTTACCTGCATTGGCCTAGAGCATGGTACATGTGCATCTCCTGTCAATTTAACAGATGGGATTAGAATTGGAAAAAGTACAGAGAAGGGCAACAGAAATGATCAGGGGATGGAAAAAGCTTCCACGTGAGGAGACATTAAAAAGACTGGGATTGTTCAGCTTAGAAGAGAAACGACTCAGGGGAGGATATGAGAGAGGTCTATAAAATCAGGAATGGTGTGGAGAGAGTGAATGGGAAAGTGTTATTTATCCTGTCACATAACACATGAACCAGGGGTCACCAATGAAATTAATAGGCTGCAGGTTTAAAAGGAAGTGCAATTCTTCACGCAACGCACAATCAATCTGTGAAAGTTGTTGCCGGGGGATGCTGTAAAGGCCAAACGTATAACTGGGTTAAAAAAAAGAATTAGATCAGTTCATGGAGGATTGGTCCATCAATGGCTATTAGCCAGGATGGGCAGAGATGCAACCCCATGCTCTGAATGTCCCTAGCCTCTTGTTTGCCAGAAGCTGGGAGTGGACCACTGGGGATGGATCACTATAATTTCCCTGTCTGTTCATTCCCTCTGAAGCACCTGGTGATGGCCACAGTCAGAAGCCAGGATACTGGGCTAGATGGACCATAGGTCTGACCCAGTTTGGCTGTTCTTATGATTATAGGACAATTATTTATGATCCCCTTGCCTCCAACAGGAATTGAGGGCACAGAGAACCATTCATTCCAGGGCTTGCCCAGCTGTGTGCTGCTGCAGGGGTCTCTGAGTCTTTAGCAGTGGGATGGGTGAGGGACACTGAAGCAGGAGGCCAGGGGTGTGAAATGCAGAGTAAGGAGGGGGGTAGGTGAGATGAATGGAGGCTAGGGAGCAGGATGAATTAGGCAGAGTGCACCTGCAGGGCCAGATCCTCAGCAGGCGTAAATCAGCAATGGTTTCAATGGAGCTGCACTTATTTACACCCACTGAGGATCTATCCTGAAGCACCGGCAAGATGAGATTGTCCCAGCATGCCAACTGAGCTTCCCCCACCCTTTCTCCGTCTCCAGGCCAGCTGGACACTATCTGTCTTGCCACCGATGGAGCAGAATCTTGCCTGGTGTGGCGGCAAACAGACATGCTGCACAACCGTGGCGCATGGAGACGACTCTGTTCTTGCACGCCCTGGGTTTGCAGCCCCTGAACTACCACTGTTGAAAATGTGCTGGAGGCCAGGGGCTCCCCGAAGATCTAAATCTTTCTCCGGAAACTATTTGGAAAGAGCTCCCCCATGAAAGCCATCCCAGCGCCTTTGAACGGCACCGCCCGGGGCGTCCATTTCCCAGCCTGCATCAATTGTTTGAGGAATTGCCTTATAGAAAACAGCCCGTGGGGAATCTAGGGCAATATGTTTGTGTTACATTTTTCTTCCCACCCCATGTCTGGAATTTGTACTGAAATGTGTTGGAGGGAATAAATCAGAGCCACATACTGAAAGAGGAACTGGGGCTGCCTTTTCCAGCCGCAAGCCAGGAGCGTTCTCTTTCACATGGATTTGGCTGCCGACGGTGACAAGCAGAGCACAAGAGGGAACCGCACCAGTGGGGAAGGTCTTCTGGGGCCAGCTCCTCGGCGGGTGGAAATTGGCTTCGTAGCCATCAGTGGAATGTTGTTGATTTTCACCCGCCGAGGACCTGGCTCTTGGTCAGAAGCAAAAGTCTAAATACCAGCGTGAGGGAGGCTGCAAAGGGGGCAGCAACCAGGCCTGCCCCTTCCCAGGAAAGGCTGGTGTGTGGAAGAGTCAGGCCTGGAATGTTCTGGGTGCTGAATCTCGATGACTCCTCAGTCCCTGCACTGTTACCAGTGTGGGCAGGCAAAGCTTTCCCAGGTTATCCAGGGCTGTCGGTGGGGCCCACCCTGAAGCTGCAATGCCAGCCCATTTAACCCACTCAGTGCCATTTCATCAAGCTCTGCAGGGCCCATTTTACCCCATCAGTGCCCCAGGGGAAAGGAGTTGCTAGGAAACTGCTTTCCTCACACCTGGTTCAACTCACCTGCAGGCTCTGACTCTCAGCAGGTGAAAATGGGGTAAAGGGGCTAAGGGGAGGAAGAGGACTTGGTCTCAGCAGATGTGGAAGCCATGAAAGTTGGGGCTAGGGATACACAGAGGAAGCCCTGGGGCTGAAGTTCCTGTCCTGGTTTCATTCTAGGGAATGTTTTCCCTTCCTAATGGGATCCAGCCTTCTGGGGTTTCCTCTCCATACCATGGTCTCTTTCTCCAGCAGACAGGGCACCAGGGCACAGAGTTTTAACTGGCCCGTGCTTGCTTTCTTGATATTGGGCCTGATCCTGCACCATTGGGGGCAAATGGGGATTTGGGTCGTGGGCTTCAGTGATGGCAGGATCGGGCCCAATATTCTTTGCTTATCTGGGTCTCGTATAGGTTGAATGGGATGGACCCTGGCTCCTGTATAAACTGTATGGGATGGATCCTGTACAGACTGAATGGGACAGACCATTGAGCCTGTATAGATTCTGTGGGACAATCCGGTATCCTGTATGGGGTGGATCCTATGTGGATTGAATGGGAGGGACCCTGGATCCTGTATAGACTGTGTGGGACGGATCCTGTACACAGGGTCTGGTCTGGTGCCTGGTTCCTTCCTTGCGGACTATCCCTATTCAGTCCCAGTGGTTTGTTTTTTAGCTGGGCTCACACAGGACTCAGCCAAGGTGGGGGGTGCTGCAGGGTGGCCGCTGGCGCTAGGGTTAGCCGCAGAACGGGCTGGCTGAGCAGCTGGGAGCGAAGGGGCTGGAGAGAAAGTTCCTTTCAAATATCTACTGGAAAGTGATTGACCCCAGCCCGCTGGATGCCTTTAACTCCGAACCATCTGAGCAGAACGTTTACCTTGAAATACTGCACGAGATTCATTGAACTGACCCATTGTAGCCTCTTTCTGTCTTTTCTTGCCCCTTTTCCTTTCCCTTCTTTTCCTTTCCCGGCTTGTCAGCCGGCTGGTTTGTTCGTTCCGTTCTCAGCACCCTACCCAAATCCCCATTTCTTTCCTCTACCTTTAACAAATCAAGGACACCCGAGAGATTCTGGAGAACTCGAATGGCCTTCCAGAGTCCGAATTTACACCAGATCTAGAGTCGGGATCTTGCACCTAAACCTGAAAAGGGAAGGTCGGCTCCTTTTTTTAACTTGATGTCTTGAATCAATTTACAAAACTCAATCGATCGGAATTCGTGCACATAACTCTGATAGGAACCCAGCGCCTTCCCTTTTTCTCCTTCCTCTTCAACGGTTTCTAATTCGAATCGGCTCCTTCTCTCCCCGGACTAGGAAGTGGGTTTATTTAGGGATTTTTCCCCTTAATTAAACCAATTTGGGGTTTATCCCAACAGCCGAATCTGAGTCGGTTTGTTTTGATTAATTCCCACCACGGGAAATGTTTTTTCTGGAGGTAGACAACAAGACACTTCAGAGATCTTTCTCTCCTTTCTCCACAGCTATGTTTATCTAGCTATTTCAAATAAATAGCTACAGATATAGCAATGAAATTAGATTCCTGAGATGGCTAAAAATAAAGGTAACGGCTTTTCTCCATTTTATTTCCCAAATGTAGCGTCAGAGGCAAACATTCATGAGACAAAATTTAGAAATGCCCTTAGCTGAGATTCTATTTTTGAATTCAGAACGAGGGGATGACCCCCAGCTGTTATGTAAAGAGATGGGAGATTGTTCTATGGAGCAGGGAAAGATGCTTGGGCTGAACTAAACCCCAAAATTAGGGTCTTACGGTGATGCTTTCCCCCACAAAATCTGATCAAGAAAATGATCCTGCCGTTTTTCTTCAGCTGCTTCTCTTTAACACGCATCCCATCGCCATGGGATCTGCTGGTTTATACACAGCAACACACCCTCATTCAATCAATCAATCAGCTGAAAGAAAAAGGAAGGAGGAAGGGTAATAAAAAAAATCACAGATGAGAGAAGTGGCTAGATCGTGCTAAAGATTTCTCCGTGTGTGTCCGATGGGATATCTGACCCAGAAAAGACAGACGGGTTGTGAAGCTGGCAGGGTTAGCCGCTGGGGAACAACGGCACAATTCTTGGGTTAAAGTAGGAAAATTCGGAGACCATTATTCAAGGGATAGGGGCAAGAAAGAAATCCTTCCGCCGTGATGGGGGTGGGTGGATGTGATCAGCTGCACGGCCCTGTATAGGCAGCCATCACCGCGGTATCTGGGCGCATGAGAGACCTCGACCTGCCCACATCAGCCTGTGGACTAATCAGGCATCAAACCTAGTCAATTTCACCTAGTCAATTTCTCTTGACTACTGAATTCCTTCCTGGCCAATTTCCTTCCTTGGCCAAAGCAAAAATCAGAGAGGGTTTTTTGTTGTTGTACGTCCCACCCAATCTTATGGGGCGCTGGTACAATAAATAAACGGAACAGAAAAGTCATCAGGGGCTGAATGATTTCTGCCCAGAACTCTTATGGGCGCTGGAGCTTTGTGTCTGTCCGTGCTAAATCCCAGGCACAGCTGTAATTCCCCGACTTGCTTTTGTACCAAAGACAAGCAGGGAAGCCACCCCGCATGAGAGAGATCAACTCTGGGGAAGACGGGGAGAGAAGAAAGCAGGAGAGTCTCAAACTTTCTCAATCTCCCTCTCTTTCACTCCCTCGCTTTAAATCGCTCACTTGTCCCTCCGCACTGGAGGGCCCGTTTCTGCCCCCTCCTCAGCGGCGAACCCCAGCGAGCCTGGGCAGAAGATTCGCCTCTACTAGAAACTTCCCCCGTTTTAAAGGGGGAGCTGAGAACATGAGTTGGGGCTCAGCGCTGCGGCCGCTGGGTAAAGCTCTGACTACAGCTGTCTCCTGATAGCGGGGAGGGGGCTGCCATTTTTCTTCCATCCAGAACTTTCCCCCCCCCCACACACACACGTTTGTGGTACCTGTTTTCCCTTTCTCAGGGGCAGAGTTGTTTACACAGCCCGCTGCCTGCCAGTCTACAGAGTCCGTCCATTCCAACTGCTTCTAATTAAGCTCAAACTGTGTTTTTTATCAGGAGGGCTAGATTCAAAGGGCGCAGACATGAAGGGCCACGTAGTAAAGAGTTTCCTACAGCTGACCCTGTCTCGCAGGGAAGGAAATCAAGGGCTGGGGATTGCCCCACATTTGCCTTTAAGAACTAAATGTTTCAAGACAGTCCATCGGAGACTCGCAGAAAGATTCCCCCCAGAATTTATGTTGTGCTTAGAGAAGCAAGGGAGCCTTTCATTTCAGGGCTGAGTTTTTAGTAATCCTCACCTAGGCTAATTTAGGAGGTAAGTGTCAGGGTGTTAAGTGAGTCCGATGAAAGAGAAGAGGGAAAGGACAGTAAAATGAAACAGATTTAGTGTGCACTTGGGATCAATGTGAAACACATAGACGGAGAGCTGCCTTTCGCAGAGAAGTGCCCGTGTCTATAAATCAGCGGCTGGAAATATTTTCACTGAACCATTTTCCCCCCATGAAAATTGATTTTTTTTAACTGAAACTAAAATGATCATGGGAAATGTTAGTTTGGGTTAAAAGAAACCTGCTTGGGCTCCCCCCCCATGAGAAACTGAAACGTTTGTTTTCAAATACCCCCCCCCCCCAGTTTTTGCTTGATCAAAACCAGGAAAAATCCCCCCAGATGATCACATGGAATTAAAATGTCTCGTTTTGTTTGATTATTTTTTTGGTGGAAAAAATCAACATTTTTGACCAGCACTAATAGCTACCTAATCTATCTCTCATTGGAGATGGATCGCTACGTGTATATATGTATAGATAAATGCACGTGTGTGCACACAATAAAAGATCAAATCCAAATAAAATTCAGCCGGAGCAATGACAGCATTTTGACTCTATAAACACGAACTAATCTCTATCTAGAATACAGCGAAATTTCTGACTTTGCATGAGCCATAAATTATTTTCAGCTGAAGAATTATTTATCCCTTTACATATATTTCGTTGGCTTTAGACCGAGAGAGATTGAGGCTTAACAGAATTGTATGTGTAGATGTGATATAAATATGGACAGACATTCCTACACGGAAATACATAATATATAGACGTACATAGAAGTTTGAAATTAATTCAGCCGCTGAAAAATCGTTTCTAAATAGCGGAGCCGCGGACACGGGAAGGCTTATAGCCAAAATATTGGCACTGCTCTTCCAGCTGGGATTCGAATGGTCTCTGATTTGCGTGGATATCTGTTAGACGCACAGATGCTAGATCCTACAGCAAGTAGCTCGTTCTACGCTAGGAGAGAGTGTTGATTTGTGAAGTTTATAGCCCTAGGTGAGCATACAAAGCAAAGAGAAAACGCAGAATGAAATACTTGCTTCTCCGGCCCAAGGAACGGGGCTCTCCTCCCCAGCTTTACGGATCAGCGTGGGGACAATAAGCCCGAGCTGCTTTTGTATTTTGCAGGCTCTGGGGCGGCGGGGAGCGGCTCCTGCTCCTCCGCCTCGGGCCTGATAAATGAGCTTTAATGAAAGATTCAACAAATGCCCCGTTTTCATCCTTTGATTTCAGCAGCGGGGCCAGGATCTATGACTGGGCCGCGGGGATGGGAAACGGGGTTTAAAACTCATCTGAATGGAAAAGGATTCACGGGGGAGGCTGTAGGAATTGCAGGTAGGGCAGGCTGGGTAGACATGTGTGGGAAGCCAACAACACTGACACACCTGACGCAATCCCAGGGCATTCCTTTCGGTAAGATGTAGAAGTATGATTTGATTTTATTACGCTGCATTTTCACCGCGAGCTAACCGCTGGAACTCACTGCCACTTTAATAATAACAACTGACCATTAACCGTTGGAACTCACTGCCACTTTAATAATAACAATAACTCATCATTAACCGCAGGAACTCACTGCCACTTTAATAATAACAATAACTGATCATTAACCGTTGGAACTCACAGCCACTTTTTAAGCACAACAGTAATTAATAAGTGACAGTGAAGTCCAGAGGTTATTTAAAGGTGAAAATGGAGTGGCAGAATAACAATAACTGTATTGTTATGGTTGAAACTCATTGCTGAATGTTTTGTTATTCGATTATTTTAACATCAGTGCAATAGTCATTGCAATTAATTAGCATTTGATTATTATTATTATACTGGATAATTATTTTAGCAGTGTAATATTTTGTTTGTTATTTATTCTATTCTTATTTTCCTACTGTCAAGCATCCTCAAAATTCATTGTGTTGGTAGGTATCATTATATTATCTGTTATTTGCCCTTATTAGGTTGCACTGGTAGCATTAATGTCCATAGAGTATTAGCGTGTTTGTGTTTTATCAGTTTCAAGTCTGGTTATTTTTAAGAGCTAGGTGTTAGTAAATAATAATAGGATAAAAACAATCCTATTGTAGATTAGATGATTATCCCCCAGCGGTGTGTTTTGGCTTGCACACTGGTAGGCTTGGATTCCTCATTATCTAACGCTATAGATCACGAGGCATTAATATCCAGAATGGTTTTCAGGCCAAAGGATCCGAAGGGGCTTTGCAGATTTTCAACGCATTAGAACGCTGTTTAGTCGCCTTCCGTGTTTTAACCCCTCTCTGCCCGAATCCTCTTGGGCAGTAAACTGAGCGTATAAAGAGGGGGGGGTTTCAGTGGCGCCCCAAATGCCAATTATCCGGGGAAAAGACAAGGCCACAGACGCGAGCAACGAATTGGCAGGACGGGAAAGTAGCTTCTCTTCTCTCGAAAGCTTCGTGCGATTGCCAAGAAGCGCGGAAATTTTACAAACTTTTACAACCCACCCTGCCCCCCGCCTCAGCTTTTCCCATTCTTTATTTTCTGCACTGATTTCCCTTAACCCCCCCCCCCAATCTCTTTTTGCCCTGCTCAGCTCTCCTGGAACGGCCCTCTTTGCTGCTGGAGAAAATCATTGCGCTATCCTCCCTTTGCATGGAAAGCAAAAGCAACGCGCGGGTTCACACAGGCTGCGGTGAAATCCTGACTGCATTGAAGCCGATGGTAAAAATCCCATTGACTCCAGGGGAACCCGGATTTGACCCCATAAGGCTCCTCATTCCCATAACCGTCAATAACAGCTTGCTCGCCTGAGCGAGGAAGATACAAGGGGGTTATTACACGGGATCAAAGGACCAGCAATCACCATCCAGTTCCTTCCAACAGCTTTCAGTAGAAATTACAGGCACTGTAACGCCTATCGATGTGCAATATTTCTTTCTTATTTCTCCGGGTAAAGCCCGTGCCAACACTGCTGGATTCTCAAAGAAGTCCGAACACCCACTCGCTTTTCCCATCGTTTCATTGACTTCAATGGAACGATTCGCCAAATCTGACCCTGCGCCGCTGAAGTCAATGGGAACTTTGTGACTGATTTACACGGGGCCGGGGCTGTCCTATAATGGAGAGATTCTGCCCTCGCTGAAGTCAATGGCAAAACTCTCGGTTGATTTCACTGGGATCAGGATTTCACCCGTTTCGTGTAAAATTAAGCACGTGCGTAAGTCTTTGCGCGCGGGCGGCTGGTAGGAGCGCAATCCCTATTGAATTTCGATAATATTTGGCTGCATGATTGATGCATCTTAGCAAATCGCCGATGATTATCATTATGATAATAAACCCCAGTATGTTCACACATCTATTGTTAAGCACAATTTTGATCATGGTGATGCTTAACAGTGGAATAGTAAAGAATTTAGGCTAACCTGGCTGCTGCCCTGGGTCCAATAAAACGAAAACTGACCTCTTGATATATTGGTCTAGCTCATTTCGCCTTGTTAAATCATAGGCAACATTCAGTCACCAAAAGACATGTCTCTGTTTTCCTTTGTTTCCCAATATACCTTTTACCAACTTTAATATTGCAGCATATTGGGGGCGGAGGGGAACCTTTTGTGTCCATGACCGATTATTTTTAAAATCCAACAAATATGTAAACATTTAGATCGATAGATGAAAAGGAAAGAAAATCACCATCCAGGGATAGATAAATAGAATTAACTATAAAGATGAAGGAAAGAACTTTTCCAGCATGTCAGGAAGGGCTTTTAAAAATAGTTTAGACATTTTAAAAAGCGAATTTTAAAACACACAAATAAAGAAATGAAAAAGAAACAGATGCGGAAGGGAGAGAGATAATGTGAAGTCCGCACAATATGGAGAAAAAATACTTTTGGTTCAGTTCCTTCGCTTTCCGATCTAGCTGATTACAGAATAAATGCCTGGACTGTATAGAAGCCAAATAGACAGAGAGAAAAGAAAGAAGAATGATCAAGAAATAATATGTAAAATATCTTTCTTTGCAATGCTTTTTTAAAAAGTATATCTTAAAAATTGAGGAAGTTGGATCCCCTGAGGATTATAAAATTTGGTGCTTGCGATGCTAAGGAGAATCGGCGGAGAACATAGCTCTCCTGGGAGTATTAGGGGGAATTTCTGCGAACTGCCAAACAAAGTTTATTTTTCAATTTTAACTTCAAATACATCCCCTGTTCCTCTGCCACGCATCCCCCCATCCCCTTTCAAGCTAGAGGTGAAAATTTGCAATTTGTTCGCAGATCCCTTTGAAACCCCGACCTGGCAGCTCTGACTCAGGGTTGGCTTCAACGGGAGATTTGCCTGGCGACTGCAGGATCGACCCTTTAACCGAATGAAATGAGGAGAAAACGGGACAGTTCTACCATGCGGGGGGGGGGGGGAGATTGCACATGTTCATATGAGCTGCTTATTGCTCTAGAAAGCAACCAGAGAAAAGCGTAGAACCTTTGTATAGTGCCTGAAATACAATCACTTGGCTCCGAGGGAAAACGCGAAGAGAAAGAAAGAAGTATGAGAGAGAGAGAGATGAAAGAAAGGAACATAAAAGGAATGAAAAAAGAGGCGTACAAGAAAGAAATAAAGAACGAAAGAAACATACAAGGAAGGGAGGAGAGAAAGAAAGAACGAACGAACGGAGGACAAGAAAGACAAGGAGATAGCGATAAGAAAGAAACACATACAAGAAAGAGAAACGAGAGGAAGAAACAGCTCGGGAAAGAGAGACGAGATAGAAGGAAAGACACAGCCATACAAGAAGGAAAGAAAGGGAGAGAGGGAGAGATGGGAAGCGCTATCCCAGGACGGAAGGGGAGAGCGGAGAAACAGATGGCCCCCACGCGTTTAATAAAAGGCTCTCCCAGCCCAGGAGTGGCCCTGGAGCACTGTTCAGGGGGATTGGTTCAGGTCACACAGTCCCCCTCTCGCCGAGTCCTGCTGCCCCAGCCCTGGCCCTCGGTGCCTGTGCGCAAGGCCACCTTAGCTCCCAGCACGGCCCGTTCGTACCCACCCCGGGCTGTTCCTGCCCCCGGGAGGCCAGTGCAGGGCCCGGACCCCCCTTTACCTTCGGCCACGGCCTGGTAGAAAGCCTTCCCGTTGACAGACAGCGCGTGGTGGCCCGGGCTGGGGGGCTCCAGGTATTTGTGGGCCGCTTTCTCCTGGGCTGGAGGGTAAGTGTCCGGGTAGCGGCCCGGCCTGGGGCTGAGCCGCTGCTGCGAGGGAAGCGGGTGATGCTGAGGGGGGGTCGGTAGCTTCTGGTTGCCCTGGAAGATGCGCCGCTGCAGGCCTGGAGCTGGGGGGGCTTTGCCTGCGGGAGGTGGCGGGGGTGCGGTCGGGCAGAAGGAGAGGCAGCCTTGCGCCTCCATGGCTGGCAGATAACGGGGCTGCGGGGACCCAGTCGCGGCGCTGATTTTGAGCTCAGAGTGGGGAGGGATCGTAACCCCCCCCCCGAAAACCCGGCTCAGCCTGACTAAACCACTAGGGATCCAGTCACGTGTGTCTCCCATCAAGTTTATTAACCCTCTAATCCCAGCCCAGCCCCTTGGGCTCATACAGAGAGACCAGGACTCCCCCTGGGCCTGTCCTGCCTTCCCTATACAGCCCGGTGGTCCTTATTACAGCCCGCACGTGTGGGAACTCAATGCTCCACCGCTCTCCCTTAGCTTTCCTGGGACTGGCTGGAAATGTGCGGCCCAGTCACCCACGCCAGGTCTGTCTTTGTTTAAACCTTCATCCCAGCACAGGAAAGCACCCAGAGCTCCCAGCAGCTCCCCCTTTCAAAGGGATCTGCTGGATTTGCTGGAAGAGCTGGGCTGAGGGTCCCGTTATGGCTTTCTCTGGGCTTGTGTCAGCGGCTGGTGTTTTAATTCCACGATCATTTTTGTTTGTTTAATTAACAGACGCCAATAACCGAACCAGCTTCTGCTCGATTACGCCGCTTGTCTCATTGGCCCCGCTCCACTGGATCTCGGAGATGAGATTTTTGGCTTTTCTTCCCCACGTCTCCCCTTGTCCTTTGAGTCAATCAGGCCAATTTTCCTTCAGATCACTTGCACGTAATTAGCCTCCTGGTTTAGCTAATCTACATACTAGATATTCTAACCGCCTAGCTCACGTGCCCATGGCACGCACAAGCTAGATGGGTGTGCTCGGGTATAGTCTCTCTCTCTCTCTCACAGTCTATAAAGTACATGCCTATGGGAAGCGCTTGCATTATTCCACATTGTATGCGGCAGGTACAGAGAGGATTGCGGTGCAAATGAGAAAATATCGTTTGAAGAATTAGTACTTTTTTCAAGAGGGAAAAACAGCAAAACAACCCAGTGGTTTGTGGACCTTTATTTCAGAGGGGCCCAACTGCGAAGCTCCTTCCTCTACCCGCAGCGACAGAAACTGCCCCCCGCCTTTTCACTGTGCCCTAAGGGGCGCATTGTGTGATGCAATTGACACGATCTAGGAGGGACGTGGAGACAGATAAATCACCCCCGCACCCATTCCCCGACTGCCGCACCGGCCCTCGCACGGGACACAGCCGGGGAGCGCCCTGAAACAGACACCAGGGCTTGCAACATGGGGACCGGCTGGGAGACGCTGGGGGTGGGGAAGACGGAGACCAGAGGAGGACAAATGCTTCCTTTAAACTCCATCAGGGACACGCTGCTCCTTGCCTTGAGGGTGGCTCCCTCCTCTGCCCTCTTCAGACTGCGGGCGAACTCCTGGCCCCGTTTCAATCACTGCCATGGGCTCCCAGGGAGCCCGAATTCCCCCCCGGCGCCTGTGTTCGCCCCACACATTCGCGGGGCAGGTGAGAAGTCGGTTTAATCCTCCCCCAGGCACATTTCTTCTTTGCCAAGGGCGGTCTGTTTTAGCCAGGATCTCTGCCTGGCCCGCACTGCCCGTTCGTAGCGCTCCGCAGGCAGCAATCGCCGGCCTGGCTGGCTTTGCTGTATTCGGTGTGTTGGTAGCCTGCTTCCCTTACGGGGTCACGGTCTTCCTGGGACAGGCTCCGCTGGGTTGGGGAAGGCTGAGTTCAAGGCTGAGTGTCTGGTTTTCAATTTCCACTGCAACCGTACCCGTCGGTCTCCTGTTTGATTCCGAACAAGATACAGTTTGGAAAGTGAATCCCTGAGAGTAAAAGAGAATCGCCCCCTAAAATTTCAGGCTTTAAAAAATAAAAAAACTGCCTTGATATGAAAATAAAACCAACCGACCAAAAGCTCACCGAAACAAAGACCAGCCAAACATCCCCCGACTAACCAATCAGCCAGAAATAATAATACTAATTCATAATATAAAAAGAAACACAGAACTTCCCAAGGAAACAATACAAATCGTGCCAACAAAACAAAAATATTCTTCCAATCCAAACGCCCAGACACGAAAATCAAACCAAATAAAGAAAAAAAACCCAAATGGAGAGACAACAACTAACCAACAAAACAAACACTTTGTTATATGTACAGCCCCTAGCGCGACAGATCCATTGACTGGCTCCCAGGAGCAGCTATTGCAATACAATACATTTCTTCTTCTTCTTCTTCTTCCAAAGTTCTCCGAATCCCTCCCTCAAAGAACATCAAGAAAGAAAAAAAGAGAGGAAAAAATGATCATCAAAAGCAGTTCAACCAGAACAAGAACCCCCCACCCGCTGTTTTCTTCCCCCATTTTATGAACATCAGGTTCTGAGCTTCCAGTCCAAGCGGGCATTCAAGCGCCTGTTGGGCAAAGGGGAAAATGCCTGTGCGCAGGAATGAGTAGTGGTTGCAGGACAATAAGCTTCAGGTGTGTGTGTGTGGAGGGGGGATGCTCTTGCACATTGCTCACTAGTCTTGGGGAATAACACCAGCCATCCTGGCACAAATCAAAGCGCTGATACCAACGTGAGAGAAGCAGGTGTGTGTGTGTGTGGGGGGGGGAATGCAGCTCCTTACACCTCTGCGAGGTGGGAGGGGAAATATTTGCCAGACTCAACTGCGTCAAAAAGTCTTGTGTTAATTACACCTGGAGGGAAGGAATGTGCTCTGCCATATGGCCATGTGGCTGTGCCTTTAGCCCATTGAAGTCAATGGAAAAGCTTGCCACTGACTTCAACAGAACTTTGGCTCAGGCCCTATGCTGTAACAGGGGCTGGGCCCTTTGCTGGGAGCTGAGAACAGGTGGGCTAGACAGGCAGGGGTTGGAATACAGGTCCCTCATGGACCAGAGAATATAGTGTCTCTTTATAGCTTCATAGGCATTACAGGGTTAATAGGATAGTTACAGCTCTGTAAACACAAACAGCTGAAGGACGTAGTGAAACTATGGCCTGGTCCACATTTTAAACAGACTGGTGTAGCTATGTGTCGGTAAGGGGGTGAGAAAACCAGGTAAGTGGCAAGGAGGTGGTGTTCCTCCAGTGGCAGAACTCCTCCTGCTGTCAGGGTAGGGCTGTGCTAGGGGCTAGGCCAGGGTGAGTATACAACATCGGATCTGTAGTGTAGCCATGGCCTAAAGCAGAAGAAGTGAATAAATAATAGCTGGAGTACAACAGTGGTAACGCACTCACACTTAGGACCCAGGCAATCTTATTGAAGCCCACCACGATAGCTAGAGGCAGAATTAGGGTTTGAGCCCACAAGCCTCACACAAGTGAGTCATCTTTACTCAGGTGAGTGGACCTGGTGAGTAAGGGTCTGCAGGACCTTCTGTAAGAGATTTGGAGAGTTAAAACTCAGCCTCAGCAAAGCACTTCAGCATGTGAATCAAGTTCAGGATGTGCTTTAGCGCTTTGCTGAATTGGGGCCTGTGTCAAGGAGCATCGGTGAGAAACAGATAGAGTGCATGAGCTTTGTGTGTGAGGTATTAGATCTAGAGATACTTTCCTGAAAGGCTTTAAATAGTATCTAACTATCTATCTAATCTTCCAGTAAAATATAGCTGCTGGAAGAAAGAGTTTTATATTTATTTTTTACTTGACATATATTTAACTCTCCAAATATTTTTTCTATTTAATCCATTATTACCCACTTAACTTTCCAAGCTGGATTCCTTCACAACAGCTGTAGTTTCAGAGATTTCCCCCACCTCCTGTCCTGTGTTATAAATCATTGCTAAATAGGAAGTCTCCTGGCAACAAATCATTATGTATTATTAAACCTAGTATAACTCCTATCTAGCCTTATTGGTTTGAATGAATGCTTCAAAGGGTTTACTGCTAGTATTTAAAGCTCTTTATTAACAATCTACATATAGAAGTACCTTTTGCATCTATGTGTTCCTCACAGAAAACTGTGATCAGAGGGATTGGATTGAGACTGTCCAGAATTACAGCAGAATATTGTGTGTGTGTCTGTGTCTACATAAGGAGGGATGGCAAAGGGGGAGGGTTGGTGAGGTGCTTTCTTTAAGGACTGGAGCCTCTGGCATTCTCTCTCCTATTAATCACAGCACATTTTTAGATAGACAGTTTGGGTGAGGTCATATCTTTTAGGAAGCTGGTCCAATAAAAGATATGCCCTCACCCACCTTGTCTCTCTAATATCCTGGGACCAACATGGCTACAGCAACACTGCATAGAGTGCAGTTTTGGTATCTTTCTGGGTAGGACCGAAGAGGTTTTGTTTTCCATTTAATTTTGCCACATGTGTGTTTGTTTTGGTGTGTGCAAGAGCTGCCATGGTCCGGAAGACTGAGCCTAGGCTGGGAACCAGGACTCCTGGGTTCTTGTCCTGCTCTCTCTCACTGGCCTTGGACAATTTGTTTAGCAGGGAGAATGATACTTTATCTGTCTCGTGGGTGTGCTGGGGGGTTAAATAAATGAATGTTTGTAAAGCGCTTTGAGCTCAGCTGCAAGGGGACCCTGGCCAAGCAGAGAGAGTGAGGACCGCTCTCCAGGCAGGGAGGCCTGGGTAGGATCCTGCTCAAACAGGGAAGAGACTGGCAGACCCAGAGGTGAGGTTAGGAAGTGGCCCAGCAAAAACTGCAATACATGTAAAAGGGCTGACTTAGGTGTGCAGCACAAGGCCATGGGCCAGAACCCAGAGTACAGAGCAGGACTGGATTCCCCCACTGGTCCCAAGGAAGGGGCAGCAACGGTTGTCGAGCCCAGCAAGGGGGGGGGGTCAGGCTGACCCAAGGACTGGCAGAAGGGTTTGTTTTGTGTTAAAGACATTTTGGAGATTTGTAGTTTGGATGACAGTGACCCAGGAAAAGGTGGACTAAAGACAATGACCTGGCTGGCGGACTGAGTCACTGGATGAGTTACGGGCAGAGAAACCACCTCCAGAGCCAGAGTGACCGTCGGCAGGGGTGATGAGCCCCACAAGAGAGCTGATGCTGTGCCTGGCCACGAAGGGGTGCTGAGTGGTGAGTGGACCCCGATACACTGAGTGAGAAGAGCAAAGATTTTTAAAAAGTGACCAAGAGGTTGGGAAGGGCTATAAACCCTCCTACTTCAGGGTGTGAACCAGCCTCTAGCTGACTGCTGTCAGGAAGGATCCTTCCCTTGGGAAAGGTTATGCCATCAGTGCCTCCTGCCAGGTTTCCTGCACCTTCCTCTGAAGCAGCTAGCACTGGCCAACGTTGGAGACTAGATGAAACCCTTGGTATGATCCAGTCTGGCAAGTCCTGTGTTCAGTGGCAAATAGGGTGACCAGCTTTGCTGGATGGAAATAAGGGAAAACCACATGAAACATAAGGGACAATGCTTTATTTTACGGGACATTTAGGGAAATACATTTAGCAGAGCATGTATTTTTCACTGAAGTGGACATATCCACTGCTCTCAAGTATACTGTGCAATTGTCATGAGCTTCAACCGAATGTTTAAAATGGTACTTAATATCAGTTTTGATGCATTTCAATACATCTTCAAAGAACGGCCTGGTGGTCATCCTACTGGCAAAATTCCCATTGATTTAGCAGAGCTGGGTGCAGCACTGGGAGGTCAGCCTGATTCTATACACAAAGGAATTCACTCCATGAACGGGATTCATTCTCTTTTTTTCTGCCCTTCTCGCTTTCCCCTGCTCCTTCCTGTAATGCGTTCAGCGTTAGTCACTCCTAGAGGGCAGCCGGAAAGACCCGTGCAGTTCACAGCAGGTCCAGGGGATAACATCCAGCAGATGAGTATTTTCTCAAGCCACTGTCAATTTCACTGTACTATCTCAAACCCCAAATGAAATCACGTTCCTTCAGAGCCCACTGACAACAATGCTGCAGCCTTTCCCTGATGCTTAGCATGTTTGTTGTCTCTGCTGGGAAACCTGGAGCCAGACTGGTTTGTTTGAAGTGGCTTTGCCATATTAATTTTAAAGTCCAGGTGGGGAGGAGAGAGTCCTAATTTAATTCCTCCAGCTTTTTGTGCTGTCCTTGAATCAGCTCAAATCCCAATTCTCTATGAACTATGATTGCATCAGTGCACAGGCTCAGGGTGAGCTGTGTTGTGATGGGAACAGAGAGAGGCCTGAGCTGCATAATTCAGCTCCAGATCCCAATGATCCTTAAGTTCAGGGCTGTTTGGATCCAGGTTTTTGGTTTGACCCCGATAGAGAGAGAATGGAATTTCCAAAAGCCCTGGCCTGACCCTGCTCCTATTGACGGCCATGGTAAAACTCTCACTGATTTCAATGGGAGCAGTGAGCACCACTGAGTGTTCTGGCCAACCCAACCATTGGCCCCAGCTGTGACGTTCAAGTCTGGGTACAGATCTAAACATGAACATCTCCTCAAGGCCCGGAGTGTTTGGGTTAAGCTTCAGTCCTCTATAGGAGAAGGGAGTTGCTGCAAAGTTTGGATCTGGAATCAGCACCAGCTCCAGAGTGGAAGCCAAGCATCCTCCAAGCTAAGAGGTGTTTGGATCCAAGATTTTGGCTCAGTCTCCTCTCCAGATGGGAAGGTATCTCAGTTGGCCTGGGAAGGGCTAACAAACAGGTGTATTTGGCCAGCTCTTCGACTCAGGTCTCGCTTCTGCTCCTGCTCAGAGTAGGAAGGATGGGGTAGGGGGACGTAAAGCCGTGAGAAGAGGGAAGCTTTCCCTTCTGCATTTCATATAACTTCTCTTCCTTTGCCTCAGTGAGGTCCTCTGAGCACCCTAGGTATCTCCAGGGGAGCTCTGGATCTGGGGTGCAGAATGAGGGACAAATGGCATCAGAAGTTGTGGTGTGTCCAGAGCACCATTCAGGAGAATGGACAATATGTCCAGTTTGTGATAGGTCTAGAGGGAGAGCCACATTGCAACAGACACGATGGTTCGCGTAGGCCTATATCTTGCTGTTGACCTAGGCTTACATCAGATGGTCAAAATACGGCGTAAGACTCCATCCCATAGTGTATCTAATGGTGCAGTTCTGTACCATTGTGTGCAGTGGCGTTTCTCATAGGGGTGTCCAGTTAAAGATCGTTTATACCCGGAAGCGATGAGGATTGATAGCTCTTATTAGTGTATCCCGGCTTGATGCTATTCTTCACAGAAAGGGCCAAATTCTCATCTGCTGCAAATCAGCAGGGCTCCGTTGAAATCAAGCAGAGTATCTGGCCCGTGCAGGAAGATGAATGGCATCAAGCTAGGGTAAAATGACAGGCGCTGCCACACCGCATGCTTCAGGATCTGGCCCATAAATGTTGAAACCATTTTTTGGAATCTTATCAAACGATTTGCCTGCCTGAGAGGGGAGGCAGATGTCAGGAGACAAGAGTTCTCTTCCTGGTGTGTGACCCTGGGCACGTCACTTAGGCGTAGGTCCAGAAAGTAATTTAGGTTCCTAACTTCCATTCCATTCCTATGTGGGCCTGGTCCTTAGCCTCTCTGAACATCACTTGCCACTTCTTGAACCTATTTCATCAAGCATCTTGAGCTGCCAAGGTGAAGGCGCTATGCAAGGAAGGACCCATCATTTTGTAGTCATTATTGCTATTATGTATTATTATATGCATGATGAGGGATATATCCCACTTGGGCACTGCAAGGGTTAATTGGAGCTTGAGAGCTCACTTAAGGCACCTGGCTGCAGCTGGAGAGTGGGCCAGGCTCAGCTGAAGATGGAGCCCAGCTGGGTGGGAGCAGAGAGGGAGGCTGCCCTCATGAGAAGGAGGCTGCAGGGAATGAAGGGAATCACTCTGCAGTCCTGCTCTGGTTGCTAGGGACTGGAGGAAAGGCCTAGAGGGAGGCAGAAGTGCAATAGGCCTAGGGAGAAAAGGGCCTGAACGAAGGAGTCCAGGGAAGCAGTGAGGAGTTTGAGGGAACAGATCTTAGCTGCTTGCCAGAGGGTCCCTGGCTTGGAGCCTAGAGGAGAGTGAGGGCCTGGGTTCCCCTTATGGCCACCAGAAACAGCCGTGCGGAAAGAACTTGGCACCAGGGGCAAAAGGACCATTAAGTCTGGAGCTGGGCCTCCTGGGAGATGGCCCTGAGAAGTGGCACTCTGTACCAGAGCCGGAGGACAGCCCTGAAGAGCCCGGAAGGGGCAGAGGGTCTGCAGGTGAGTAAGCCTGGTAGGGGTGAAGAGCTATGTTTATTGGAGTTTAGTTTATTGGACTCTTTTATTTTTACCCCAGAAGAGTGTGTGTGTGTGTTTGGGGGGGGGGGGGGCGGAAACTAAATGCGATCTAGAAGGAGAGCTCATTCATAAGGAGAGGCAAACAACTACCAGACCTGAGCGACTGATGGCCGGGGGCACTAGAGGAAAGAATTGCCAGGCCACACCCAGCTGCAAGGGGGTGCTGAAGTGGTGAGTCCTCCCTTCTACATATGTTTTCTACTAATATCCTGCAGCAGTAAGTTCCAAAGGTCAATTCTCTATAGATTGTTTTAAAAGGTATTTTAAAAAATCTCTTTTAAGTCTATTGCCTTTTCATCTCAGAAAGCACATTCCTGTCCTCCTGGGTCAAATTTTATGGTCAAAGGCTTAGTTTTCTCTGTAGCAATGTCTATTTTATAGACCTCTGACCTGTCCTTCTGTCCAGACTAAATAGACTGAGTCTTTCTAATCATGGGATCTTTTTATGTCCCACATGAGCACATTTAGGTACCATAAAATAAAAAGTCAGAGATAACAGAAAAGCTGCCTACAGTCTAGCCCTGCAAATATACATATGTTTCCTCTATTTGAACTAAGCTTTGGATGAAGAGTTAGAGACATTTTGGGCCAGACCTTCAGCTGGTATAAATCGATGTAGCTCCATTAGCATCTATGTTGCATTTTAGAACCTCTTCCACATGGAAACATTGTATTACATGCCCCAACAACGATTGGAGGCGATCTTGGTCTGGTGTTTCTCTGCATAGGCTTAGCCTTTCCCTGAAATAAGATCTCCTCCAGGAACACGTGTTGAGGGCAGTAAAAGAACGTTATTAATACACCCAGGGAGATTTTTCTCAGTGACTGTTTGTAATAACATGTCACATCACATTGTGACTAGAAAAGGGAGCCCCTTGAGCCGATTTCAGCAGGAAATCTATTGGTTCCAGAAAGCTGAGTCCAGATTTGTTGTTTAACAAGGCTGACAAGTATGTAATTATCACATTTTCAGGGCTCACAAAGAAAGCACAAACATACCCCTTATAATTTCAGACAAACATCCATGTATACTGTAGCTAGGCACACACACATGAATTTGTGTGTGTGATTATAATATATTATCTCACAGATACCCACACACATATAATAGCCATGTGCATGCACATAAACAAACATGTGCACACACCTATTTTATAATCAGATGGAAGCAGTGGACTCAGCACTGGACTGGGACTTAGGAGACATGTCTATTCCAAGTTCTGCCACTGGCCTGCTGGGTGACCTTGGGCAAATCACTTCCTCTCCTTGTGCCTCAGTTTCCCCATATGTAAAATGGGGATAAAGATACTGATCTCCTCTGTAAAGCACTTTGAGCTCTATGAATGAAAAGTGTTATATCAGAGCTAGATTAATCACATGCACACACAAAACAAACACACTCCTATCTTATTATCACAAACACTTGTGCATTATAATCATGCCCACCCCATGTATATTACAACTATACCCAAATATACTATAATCATATGCACACACACACACGTATTATACACTCGCTCTCTTAACTTCCTCAAGGAGGTGAGGCAAACCAATCCACTCAAAGTAAAATTTCCACATTCTATACATCAGAGCTTCTTGCCCCTGGGACTCTGTCATAAGCATGGCCATACTGGGTCATACCAAAGGTCCATGTAGCCCAGTATCCTGTCTTCAGACAGCCAGGTGCCCCAGAGGGAATGAACAGAACAGGTAATCAGCAAGTGATCCATCCCCTGTCACCCATTCCCAACTTCTGGCAAACAGAGGCTAAGGACACCATCCCTGCCCATCCAGGCTAATAGCCATGGATGGATCTATCCTCTATGAATTTATCTAGTTCTTTTTTGAACCCTGTTATAGTCTTGGCCTTCACATCATCCTCTGGCAAAGAGTTCCACAGGTTGACTGTGCGGTGTGTGAAGAAATCTTTCCAATAGTTTGGCTTAAACCTGCTGCCTATTAATTTCATTTGGTGATTCCTAGCTCTTGTGTTAAGAGAAGGAGTAAATAACACGTCCTTATTTATGTTCTCACACCCGTCATGATTTTGTAGACCTCTATCATACACCCCTTACTTGTCTCTTTTCCAAGCTGAAAAGTCGCAGTCTTACTAATCTTTCCTCATACGGAAGCTGTTCCATACCCCTAATCATTTTTGTTGCCCATTTCTGAACCTTTCCCAGTTCCAATATCTCTTTTTTGAAATGGGGTGACCACATCTGCACGCGGTATTCAAGCCTTTTGCCCCTGATGGAGACCTAGACTGGCCTGGCAGACACTGGGAAGTATAACTGATCAAGGCCCAGTTCCTGAAGGCTTTACTCCAGGCCTGAGCCTGCTCTCTGTTATGCAGGTGTATAACTGGAGCATCTCCACTGGCTTGTTGACCATGATGGCTACAGATGGACTGAAATGATAAAGATGGATGTTCTGAAGTGCTGAATCCAAGACACTGGCTCTGGTCTAGTTCGAACAGCTACTTGGAGGTCTAAATCCCTTCATCTCAAGGACTGCTGGGTGATCCCACTTCCAAGACTGAGTCCAAAGATTCCCAGTTTCTTAAACGAGTTGCCCTTCACCTTTGGAGACAAATGGAAACAGCTCCAGCATGACCCAGTGTTTTCCCCCTCATTTTACTCCCACTTTCCAGTCTCCTTTCAACTCTAGATCCAAAACCCAAATGCTTGTTCTACTCCGCGTTTACTTGGGCAAAACACCCATTGAAAGAACTTTGCCTGAATAATGACTTGGAACCAGGTACCGATGTCAGTCTCACTGGTGCAAATCCAAAGTGACTGTCCTGAAATTTGTGAGGTGACTTCAGATTTACACCTGCATCACTGAGAACAGAGTTAGCCCTTCATCCTCTGGCCCTTGACGAAGCATGCTCTCTAGAGGGCCAGTTCCTCAGCTAGAGTAAACCAACACAGCTCCATGGAGGTCAGTGCAAGCTATACTGATTTACACCAGCAGAGGATCTGGCCCAGTGGCTGAAGTTAATGGAGCTATGCTGGTTTATTACCAGCTGAAGAGCTGGGTCAGTCTAATGCCTGTTTAGCTGGATAATTTGGACCAATAAACTCTGCTTTATGTTGCAAGACTGAATTAGATTCGCCACATTGGGATTTGTTGGCTGCGTCTCCCCTCCTCAAAGAATGTCTCCTTCTCCCTCTCTTTATGTAAACTGCACTCAGCAGGGTTCCAAAACTGAAAGTTTAATGCCTACAAAGCCAACAGTGTTTTCCCTGAGTGTTTCACACTCTAACAGGGAAAGATTTGTACTCAGTACATGAAATGTGGGAGACTGCCAGGGTGGTTTGGAAAGGGTTTGGTCATGCCACTGTCAGTCTTTTCAATTTCTTTTTCCTTAGAGTTTCTCTCTTCCCCTCCACCCTCTCTCTCCCTCCCCCTTCCCCCCCCCCCAATAAAAGCTTGACATGCAGTTTTAAATCAGCCATGGCGCGAATGGTAAGTTGCACAAATGGCCTGGCTTTAAGCCAAAGGCAGTCAGGGTTAAAATGGATACATCTCACCTGGAAGACTGTGGGCTGAATGGACTCCACTGATTTAAGTGGAGTCATTCCAGATTGACACCAGCGTTGGCGTGCATACACCATCTTGCGCCAGGTCCTCAGCTCGTGTAAATTTTGTAATTCCACTTACTTTAATGGAGCTATGATGACTTATATCACCATGAACAGACTCTCAGTTGGTGTATGCTACATACTGCGGCCAATCTGTCCTATACTGGTGTAAATCCAGAGTAACTCCACTGATTTCAATGGAGTTGTTCCAGATTTACTCTGCTGTGACTGACAATGGAATTTGGCCTCCAGGTATAAGTTGGTCAGAAATTTGGGGCTGTGTGTGTGGAAGTGACAAAGCTGTGTGCTGTACTGATTTGATGGTCACTGGGTGTACAGAATGTGTCAAATTTGGTTGCAGTGTAACCAGGTGCGGCTCCAGTGGAGTTACATGTATAGGGCCAAATCAGCTCAGGTGTAACTTTTGTACTGGACTGGAGCTTACAGGAAGGAAATCAGTTAAACAGGGGCAAGGGGTGTCTAGGATAACTTAGTTCCCTCCCCTTGCAACTCGATAGTAATAAAGGGCCTGATTCCCTTCTCACTCCTCCTGGTGTAAATCAGGAGTAACCCCTCTGACATCAATGGGGTTCCACTGGTGTAAAACCAGTGTAAGTAAAGAATCAAACTTATATGAGTAATTTATTAAGCTGGATTTTCCCCTCCCTTACATTGATGCAGTGACACCAGTTTAAAGCCAATGGGCCAGATCCTGGCTCTATGCTGAGTTAGACCAGCTGAGGACTTAACCTACTGACTTCAGTGGAGCTTCTCCTGATTTACACCACGGTAAATGAGAGCAGAATCAGGCCACCTAACTCTGTTGTCCCGTTATTCTGCATAGAATCCCACACAGCGTAAGTTACGCTCCTTTGCCACTCACCACACGCCCACTCTCACCCGCTTCCTGATGAGCTTTTGCCCGACATGCAGCTTACCCTGTCTCCTACAGCATTGCTGAATTTCACTTGTTGTGGGCCAGATCCTGAGCTAGTGTAAATCAGTGCAGCCTCGTGATTTCACTAGAGCTATACTGTCTACCCCAGCTGAGGATCCAGCCCATCCCTTGTTGGCTGGTGATTCTCCAAAGAAGGAGGCACCTGTGCTGTGTGAAGATGCAGGGCTGGTTTGGGAAAGGCTTTTTTTCATCACTGGGGATGGACAGATTTATTCTTCCCATCACTAACAAGACATTTCCAGAACCCAGTGAATTATACACTCCTGGACAGAAGAAATCTCGCTCCATAAATCACAGCCCATGCATCTCTAGTCTGGGAGTGGCATTTCTGAAATCCTAGGGACAGAAGCCTCCACCGCAAATCCCTAATAAATCTGGGAGTAATCATTCCCAAAAGAGAGCCAAAAAAGTGCCAGAAAATGTTCCCTCCACCCCCTTAAAATGTAAGTAGAAAATTGATTGTGTTGAGGGCTAGGTGAGGGGAAGAGGTTTCCACACCAAACTGAAACATATATGGAGATTCTAAGGGATTTTATACAGAGCTGCTTGGTTCGCCTTTTCCTCCAACTGGTGTAAATCAGGAGTTGCCCTTTCAAAATAGATCCAGGCGCACCCATGAAAATGACAGGAGAATCAAGCCCGGGGTCATTAAGCATCGCACCAAAAAACAATAAAGGGTTCAAGTGAAATTGAAAGGGTGAGCCTGCTGTCTTCTGTTTTGCCCTTACAAAAACTCCTTCCCTTCTGAAGGGGGAAGATTTATTTTACAAACTAGCTGACGCCTGAAAGTGAGTGACCCCTTTATGGTTGTGGGTGAAGCAGGTGGGGAGCAGTTCCAAAGGAGCCTCTGGATGGTGGGATGCAGACACACCTTGCTCCCTGAGCTGCTCTCTCTGTCTTGTCAGTACCTTTTCTTTGTCTCTGCCTGAAGAATCATCTAGTTGCAGACTATGGCGCTGGGACCTTGATGTACCCAGGACAGATTGACTGCTAGCTTTGAGAGGTCTCTGAGTTCAGCCTGAAGAGCTATTCTAGCAGCCCAGTTATGGCCCTTTTGAAACCAGGGGCAAAATCTCCTTTGATCTAAATAGGGACAGAACTGGGGCCTGCACTGTTCTTCCTCCCCACCCCGTCTGCTGCCTGAATACACCAATGGGCTGATGATCCAAAGCCCATTCAAGTCAATGAGAATCTCCAAGGACATTGGGTTAGGCCCAACTTCTAATGGAGACAGGACTCCAGGCAACCACTGAGGCTAGAGCAGATCTGTCCATCATGTCTTCCCCAAGACAGCCCGCTGTCCTTGTGTCAATTTGCCCAGATCCCCTGAGCCCCAGGGAGAGCAGAGAAAGAGGACCAGCCAGCCATTCCTAATTATTTGTATTGTAGAAGGCCTCAGCTGAGACTGGGGCTCTGTGTGCCAGGTGCTGTATATACATAGAGTAGGAGAGAATCTCTGCCCCAGAGAATTTATAACCCTAACAGACAATGGAAACACCCTTATTGTAGAGATGAGGGAACCCTTTCCTTATTTTCTTTGTCCATTTGGCCACCGGAAAGGAGGAAGGGGTGGGAAACCCCAACAAAAGGACCTCCCAAATGCTATGGCTTTTGAAACCCCCACATTTTCATTTTATTTTTTTGGTTGCCCCTCCCCCTCAAGCCCCCCCATCTGAAAACACAACAAATTTTCATGGGGAATTAAAAAAATGAAGCAAAAATGTTTTAAAGTTTCCTGCAAAACAGAACAAAAAACATTGGTCCTTTCCAACCTGCTCTCTTAATAACAATATATCAGATCCTCAAATTGGCAAAGCTTCATGGGAATCAGTAGAGCCAGGCTAATTTTCCCTAGCTGGGGGGTTTGGTCCAAACATTACTTTTGATTTACCTAGTGCACTTCATCTGTAGACCTTCAGGATCTTTACAAAGTCAGATGAATGTTATTTTCCCTGTTTTATGAATGGGGAAACTGAGGCACAGGGCTCAGGCTGGGAGGAGGGATAGCTCAGTGGTTTGAGCATTGGCCTGCTAAACCCAGGGTTGTGAGTTCAATTCTTGAGGGGGCCATTTAGGGATCTGGGGCAAAAATCTGTCTGGGAATTGGTCCTGCTTTAAGCAGCGAGTTGGACTAGATGATCTCCTTAGGTCCCTTCCAACCCTGATATTCTATGACTTGTCCAAAGTCACCCAGAAGGTCAATGGTAGAGTCAGGAATAAAATTTGGTGGCTCAATTCTTATTTACACTAAGGCTTATTTGCATGCTGGTGCAGGGGGCCTCCTTGGCTGGTATAAAGGCCTTGAAGCCAGCTCTTCATCTGGCTCCTAGTGGAAGGGAGGTGACTATGGTGTGTGACTGCACTACAGCTATTGCCTGCTTCCCGGAGGCCATGGCAAGCTGAGAGTAAGTTAGAGGCCAAGGGTTTGGCCTCTGCACGGTACTCAAATATGGAGAACCCAAAGGTGGTTCCAAGTCACCTTTGCCCCAGATGCAGGAATGGAGAAGCTGAGACTCAGGCATGAGAGCTATTTATCCCCAGCCCCTTTGCTCTGGGTTGAGATCTCCCAGCTCATTCTGATTTGCAAGCAGTGAAGGCCTTTTGCGTTTGATAATTGACCAAATTGGGAATATAACCACTTCAAGCAATCAGCCTGCTAAAGATCTCTCTAGCTGTCAGAATGCATGAAATGTGACAAGGCAAAGAACATTAAGGGCCAGGGAAAAAGCATATGATCTGTCAAGGGCTGTTGCTCCAGACCCAGGAAATACAAACCAATCTCTGTTTCAAATCTTCATCCCTGAAGTATCCAGTGACTCACTGCGCTCACCACTCCCATGTATCAAATGCGTGCAACTTCCAGCCACTGCTGGCTTATGGTGTGCAGGGAGCTGGGTGGAGAAGCTCAGGTAGCCTCTAATGAAACAGACATGGAGATATTGGTGGGAATCAGGCTTTTATTTATATTTATCCAGTAAGAGAGCCCGTGTTTGCAAGATCCCTTGAGCATTTCTTCTGCAGAACTGCACAGACAAGCAGCGTTTGACTGCTGACTCTGGGCTGATGGATGCTGTTGTGAGACTGGTATGGGGAAATGCAACAAAAGCTCAAGAACAGACCAAGTAGGTGCTCGGGTGCTGCATTTACACCAGGCCCATTACTGCCTGGATGGAGGCATAGAGAAGAGGCTTCTAATCTGGATTAGGGTGAAAGGAAAAGGCTGAATCAGCGCTGCTTGGGGCACTGCATTCCTATACCCCAAAAGGCAGAAATCTGTCCAGATCAACTCTTATCACAAGATTTCCTGACTGGCTGGTGTTATTTATAGTGCTGTAGTCTCCAGAGGCCCCGAAAGAGATTGCAATCCCATTGTGCTAGGCACTGTACAAACTCAGAATAATCGATAGTCCCTGCCCCAAACAGTTTACTCTGCAGTGTGGCTAGTGTGCTGCTGTGCTCTGGCCATCCCTTGCTGCTGGACTAGCCCCTGGGAGGCCATCCCATCGCTGAGACTGCTCTAAGTTGCTTCTTGGGATTGGACCAGCTTCTGGGGGCCCTAGGTTGGGGAGACACAAAGAGAAGGGGGTTGGGCTAGATGATCTCCTGAGGTCTCTTCCAACCCTAATCTTCTATGATTCTATGTCCCCCTCCGTGGGATGCAGTAGGTACAGAAGAGCCAGTCTTCAGGATCTGGGCTGAGTCAATTGACAGAGGGAAATGAAGCAGGCAAAACCAGGAGGAAAGAGGTGTTTCTAGGCAGGGCCGGCTCCTGGCACCAGCAAAACAAGCAGGTGCTTGGGGTGGCACATTTCTAGGGGTGGCATTCTGGCACCGGCCATCATAGGTGCCGACTCCGGGGCATGGGGAAAAAGTGCCCCCGCTGCCCCCACTTGCTGCCCCAGCTCGCCTCCGCTCCGCCTCTGCCTGCTCCCCTGAGTCAGCAGCGGGTCCAGGCCCCAGCACGCAAGCCGTGGGGGGCACTCTGCCGGCTCCGCGAGGGCGGCAGGCAGGCTGCCTTCTGCGGCTTGCCTGCGGAGGGTCCGCTGGTCCCGCGGCTTCGCGGAAGGCAGCCTGCCTGCTGTGCTTGGGGCGGCAAAATTCCTAGAGCCGCCCCTGCCCTGAGTGCGCCACTGCCTCTCCGCTTCTCCCCCCCCCTCCCTCCCAGGTTTGCTGCATGGGAAACAGCTGTTTTGCACAGCAAGTCTGGGAGGGAGGAGAAGCCGAGCAGCGGGCTCTCAGGGGAGGCGGCGGTGGTGGAGAGGAGGTGAGCTGGAGTGGGGAGCAGCTCTACCCCCTGTTACTTTCTGCGCCCCCCCACCCTAGCTCCCCTCCGCTCCGCCTGCTCCCATGAACGCGCCGCCGCTCTGCTTCTCCGCCCTCCTTCGCTCGAGAGGAAGGGGGGAGGAGCGGAGTGGAGGTGAGCTAGGGCGGGAGGTCGCGGGGGGCCCCCAGGAAGCAATGGGGGTGGGATGCAGCATGCCTGGGGGAGGAGGCGGGGTTGGGTATTTGGGGAAGGGGTTCAGAAGGGGTGGAGTTGGGGCGAGGCCAGGGGCAGGGGGGCACGAAAAAAAAGGGAGGACGGCAAAAATCCTAGCGCCGGCCCTGTTTCTAGAGTGGATCTGGCCCAGGTACAGAAGATCCTTCTAGGGGAAGGACAATAATTTGATAACCAGCATTTGTTGTTCTTGGGCCAGCTCCATGGCTGGTGTAATCCCGTTGACTGTGGCGGTGTTACTCCAGGGATCAGTCTGGCCTGACATCCTTAATTTTGCTTGACACACTCTTGGCTTTTGTAGGTGGTAAGTTGGACCCTGAGGTTGCGTGGGCTGCTCGCCTTGCCAGGGTGATGGGGAGGGTCTGGTTTCACTCTGTGGCCAGGGCTCTTGGTTGCAGGGCCAGAGGTGGGGCGGCTGCTCCCAGAGAAATTGCAGTCTCCTGTTTCCCCCCCACCCACCTTCTCCCATCAGAGCCTCATCTCCGATACCCTATTGCGCTGTCCCCGGGATGACCCGACCCACATAGCTGGAGGTTTCCCTTTCACTCGGCCAACTCTGATAAGGAGACCAGAAACAGCTTTGACCTTTCAACTACAAATATCTTGGCAATGAACCTCAGGCGGTTCCATGTCTCGCCGCTCCCTTGATCACATGCTAGGAAATAAAACTGTTTCACTGAACCCTTAAGGACTGGACCCCAAAAGTCTAGGGCACCAGGAGCCTCGTTGCTTGCAGCAAATGTTCCCACAGCTCCTCAGCAAGTGTCAGCTCTGGCAGCCGCAGGGAGAGAGCTCCTGCATGTGCAGGATGGTGATGACCATTCAAACCATTCTCTGCTCCGCCTGCCTGTGCTGCCCTGGGCCAGCTTGTAGCAAGGTGAGCAGTGGGCCAGATTCTCAGCTGGCGTAAACCGGTGTAGCAGCAATGATTCTGAAGTCAGTCAGGTTTATGCTAGCTGAGGATCTGGCCCAGTGTTTGTAGCTCATGGGACTCAGGTCCCCATTACTTCAACCAAGGAACGGGTTAGTGAAGGGAAAATCAAATCCAGCCCAAAAATCCAGGAAAGAGCCAGACATGCCGTTTAATCAGTCTCATAAAGCGGTTGAAACTGAATCTCCTCTCACTCACCCTAGTGTAAATCAGGAGCAACTCCACTGAAATTGGTAAGCCAGCATACAGCTGATGTATGTGAGAGGAGAGTCGGGCATGAGAACATTTATAGACAAATATGAAATCCGGCCAAAACGTTGATAATTCTGCCAGCGTCTGTAAGCCTGTTCCTATGAAGTCAATTGCCATTGCCTTCACTCAGGCCAGGACTTCACCCCTGGGGACGAAATTGGTGATCTTTCATTGATCTTGGCAGAAGGCAGGAGGAGCTCTGCATACGTCAATGGAGTGACGCTGGCAAGTGCAGAATCAGGCCCACAGGAATTGCTTTGGCCAAGTGCAGCTGGAAATGGGATGGTTTATTTTAGGCAGAGCTTTCTTCTTAAATGGAAGCACATTGAGAAGTGCCCTTCAGGCTACATCCTCGGTTCTCATGAAATAGGAACGGCACACACCAGCCCATAGAGACGGGCCCCCAAGCCTCACATGCTTTACTCTGGATGCCCCTGGGTCAGTTGAATGAGATTGTAACACAAACAGGGAAGCCAATGGAGCTGCATCTGTTTACCCCAGCTGAGGGCACAGCCCAAGCCCTTATTTGCTCTGCAAGGGGCAATTCTGATCCCCATAGCTTTTCTCATAAGCACAGGGCTATTTCCTTTCTCCCCCTACAGCTGTTGCATTGTGGTGGTTGGTGCCCTCCCATCCCAGGGGAGGCTGTAAGAAAAGCTATTTGTGAAATAATAATGATCTGTGTCTGAGGCTCACAGCACCCAGAGGAGGTAGGTCAGCATCACTAGCCCCATTTTACCAGTGGGGAAACTGAGGCACCGAAAGGCAGGAAGTGACTTGACTACAGCTACCTAGCGAATTGGTGACAGAACTGGGGCTAGCCCCCATGAGTCCTGAGGCCCACTGCTGTGTCTTAACCACAAGACTAGATAATGTAGATCTTTTTGTGTCGACCACTGACACAGATTTATCTCATTTCTTACATTATTCAGCTACCGCTGTGATGATTATGATATCAATCCATAGACAGCTGGACAGATGAATAGAAAGACAGATCCTTCTTCCCCTTAAAAAACTAGTTCAAAGGGATTTTTGGGGGAGTGGGGAAGTGTTGGCGGGGGGCAGTTAACACCTGGAACGTTAACAGATGCAAGACACCATTACACAGATGATTCCTATTCTTGCATTCTTTCTTATTACCCCATAGGAGTGCAAAGTTTGCAGCCTAACAGAGTGTTTGCAAACCATTACGTTGTTTGCTCTGCTTGGGTTTATATCCCTTCCCCTCAACCCTTTGTCTGACTAGTCTATTTAGATTGTAAGATTTTCAGAGACGGAACAACGTCTTGTTTTATGTACAGTGCTGAGCACAAGGAGGGCCTGGTCTCCACTGGGCTCCCCTAGATGCTGCAATAATAATAATTAATGATGATGACTCTTTACAGGAACAAAATAGGTCCCAGACCACAGCAGCTTAAAATCTAAATAAACACGGGAGCGAATCCCTCTCTCAGGTCCAGGCTGATGACCCTACCGAACCTTTTCCCTTGGCTATTATTTTCTTAGTGTTATAGGGCCAGATCCTCAGATGGTGTAAACAGGCATAGCTCCTTGGAAGAAGACACAAGAGCGAGGGGGATTTATACCATCTGAATACCTGGCCTGTAGTATCTGAATCTGATTTCACTCCGACTGGTGTAAATCAGCAGTGTCATGATTGTAATCACTGAAGTGACATGGTAACTTTCCTGGTGCAAAAAGAACAGGAGTACTTGTAGCACCTTAGAGACTAACAAATTTATTTGGGCATAAGCTTCCGTGGGCATGGGCGGCAGGTTATATATTTGTGTGGGGCCCGGGCCCCAGCAATATTCAGGGCTGGGCGCCCTGCTCCAGCAATAGTTGGAGCTGGGTCTCTTCCCGCCCCCCTGGTCCTGCCTGGATCGGCCCCGGCCACCGCAGGTCTCCCCCCGCCGCCGCGACCCTGCCTGGAGCAGGTCCCAGCCCCCGCCTGCCACCCCCCCTCCGCGTGTTCCCCCCCTTCCGCTGCGTTGTGTTGCGTCCCTGCCTGACAGAACGCAGCGCGCCTCTCCCCTGCCTGCTGCCCGGAGGGCTCCCAGCAGATTTGCTGTCTGCTGCCGCAGGGTCCTAGTGCCTGCCCTCCGCCAGTACTGGCAAGGCAGGCTGCCCTTACCCTGAGCCTCTCCAACCCCAAACCCTCAGCCCCAGCCAGAGCCCTCATTCCCCCCGCACCCTAATCCTCAGCCCCAGCCCTGAGCACCCCCACATCATGAACCCCTCATCCCCCTGCACCCTAATCCTCAGCCCCAGCCAGAGCCCTCATCCCCCTGCACCCTAATCCTCAGCCCCAGCCCTGAGCACCCCCACATCATGAACCCCTCATCCCCCTGAACCCTAATCCTCAGCCCCAGCCAGAGCCCTCATCCCCCTGCACCCTAATCCTCAGCCCCAGCCAGAGCCCTCATCCCCCCGCACCCTAATCCTCTGCCTCAGCCCTGAGCGCCCCCACATCATGAACCCCTCATCCACAGCCCTCACCCACAGCCCAACCCTCTTCCCTAGCCCTGAGCCCCCTCGCATCATGAACCCCTCATCCACAGCCCTCACCCCACAGCCCAACCCCCTGCCCCAGCCCAGAGCCTGCACCCAGCACCCTTCCTGCACCCTAATCCCCAGCCCAGGATCTGCACCCCAGACCTCCCCCGCCGAGCCCCCTCCCAGAGCCTTAGGCAGGTGGGGGCGGAGTTGGGGGGGGCGGAGTTGGGGGCGGGTTCTGGGCCCCACCAAAATTTTTACAAACTTGCCACCCATGTCCGTGGGCTAAAACCCACTTCATCGGCTGCATGCTGTGGTGCAGTGGCCTATGGCCTCAGTTTAGGAAGATACTTCATCACATGCCTAATTTGAAGCACAGTGGTGGCATCTTAGACTACTTGTGTGTTTCCAGTTAAGCACGTGCTTAAGTGCCTTGCTAAATCAGAGCCTAAGTGAGATCATTTCAGGCCCAATATGTTTCCAGCTGATATTAAACCCAAACATTCACTGCTGCAGGTTAAGCCAATTAAGGGAGTTTGAAGCAGGTTCAAAGCTTGCTGAGCAGCAGGGGGCAAGCCAGAGGAATATGCCTCTATGACCTTTTGACAAGTTGCAATAAAAAAAAGCCGTCTTTTCTGTACTGTATAACACACAGCATTTTCAGATTAAACCTCTAAGGCAGGCATAGGGAAGGAGAAAGAAATCGGAATTGTGGATGACTTCTTTCCACACAAGGCCTGGGAAGTTCCCTTCCCTACAGTTTAATTGCTCATGTCTCCTCTGAAGGAGTGAGACAGAGAAGGAACAGAGGTTAAGGTTAATTAGGACCCTTTAAAAGGTATCTGGAGGATCAGCTCCTTGAAGGAACAGATCTCACTGCAACTGGTCAAAATTTTGGATTTTGATGAAATTCAAAATTCATTTTAAAAAATTGGGGAAAAAAATGATGAATTCTTGGAAAAATCTCCCCCCTTTAACATTAGACAAAAATTCAAAAGTTCATTGTATTTTTTTTTATGGTGGGGGTAGGAGGGGAAAATTGGATTAAAAAACGCTTTTTCCCCCACTTTTTTTTTTGACCAGCTAAAACAGAGTTTTTCTGCTACAGTACAATTCACTGTTCTCCAGGCTGTGTGATCACGGGACTAACCAAAAGTTTGTTCCCAGGAGGACACCTGAAGGCAGAGAACACACTCTGCCATGGATGAGCTTGGTGGCCGACTTCCATTTTAATGACACTAAACTGGACAAAATACTAGACTGTGCGGGGATCATTGGTGTTTACGAGTGAATAAGTTGAATTGTTGATGAGCGAATGCCTAGGGGAGTGGATCACTTGGAGAGGCATTGTCTGATGGAGTAGTTATCTTGGGGGCTTGAGCACTGGCAGGTAGCCAGAGAGCTTAGACTGCAGCCCACTTGAGCAGGGACTGTATCAGCCCCTATGCCTGGAAAGTGTGTGGCACATTTTCCTGGCTAAGAAATAAGTATACTAACAATTTTTGGGAGGAAATGGCAGTGGCAGGAGATGGGTATGAGAGATTTGGTCTATTGGGAGGCTGATATGGTCAGATAGTGGGCATCCATCTATTTTCTCTATCTGTCTAACCACATTTTAATGTGCAGTACACAGGGTTCACTGTGTGTGTGTGTGTGTGAGAGAGAGAAAGAGATAGGCCTGAATCGAGCCTTCTACCTGTCTGAACATCTCCTCTCCCCATAGCTTTCTTTTTCTTCTATCTATAGGGATTTTTATAGCACCCTACCAAGGGGAGTCAGTATTTTGTGGGATGGCATTGGCAGATGGTTGAGATCCACCGATTCTGGTAGCATGAGGCTCTTGGAATCCTGCTCTGGCTGGAGAGGTATTTTTACAAAGAAATGCAGTTTCTAGCTGCCTGGTTTTCAGGGAGATGTTTCTAGGCTGATAGGAAAAAGAATCCACGTCCTTATTTCAAAAGCATGTTTCCTGTGACCTAACAGATTGCACTCTTGCATCCAAAGGATGGTACTTAATGGGTCCCAGCTGTGATACCATGTTGCATTCGTCCCGCAGAGCCGCCGGGCTCGGTCTTGCTGAAATATTCCCTGGATGTTCTCCCCTTGGGGGCTTTTAGCTCATCGGAGTTCAGCGGGGGAAGTAAATTCAATAACTTCATAGAGGACATGAGCTCAGTATTTCTGGGGTGAGGCTTTCCTTAGGATTAATCCCACTTCCTTTGCTGCACAGAGCGGAGCCATGCCTATTAGCTACTAATGGCAAGGAGGCAAAGTGTCCCGGTCCATACATCTGTCCTGAGAAATCCAGGCCACATGTCCCCAGGAGCTGAATGCAAAGCAGAGGGGAAACTTGGCCCAGTTTCTCATGAACAAATAACACAATCAAATCCTGCCTGAATCTTCCGGGACTAGCTGGGTTGTGAGACAGGATGCAACTGCGAGGGAAGGGAATTTTCTAGTAAGGAACAATAGATTTGATCCTGTATCTATCCAGAGTTTTATCATGACACCTGTCACCGTAGTATCTGGGTGCCTTCCACGTCAAATCAATACCAATAGTGGAGTCCCTAGTGGATTTTGTGGAGTCTCTGTCACTTCTCCCTTTTCAGGGTCAAAACTTTGCTTGGCAACATTTCTTTCTTTCTTTCTTTCGAAGTTTAGGGGTCAAAGAGGGTGTCAGTGTTGTGAGTTTCATTCTTATGGTGGAAAGGGTTATTCAAAGAGGAAGATAATTGACACTGCTGATCAGATCTTTTCCCCCATGTCCCTCAGACTGGTGGTCCTTTCATTATATCTTACAATTCATTCACCAGACTGCAGACTCCATCAGAGTATGAACTGTTAATACTAAGGATCCCCAAACCCCTTATGGGCTAAATCTTGCAGTCCTTACTCTCCGTTGGTTTTAACAAGAGTTTTGCTTGAGTAAAGGCTGCAGCGGGTGAGCCTATACTGGGACTCACTACATCGACTACTGAAATGCAGCCACTTCTGGGGCAGAACGCAGCAGCTGCTTAGCAACGTGACACAACAGTTTATTAGAGGAGGTGAAGAAGAACAGTGTACCCCACTGAAACTGTAGGAGGAGCTTAGGGAAGCAGAATATATTGTCCAACCTGGAATTTGGCCTGCACACTGGAATTAGGTCTTGTAAAAAGTGGACCAGAGGTGGGCTTTTTTTGATAGGTGAAAGCTGCTGAATGTGGCAAAGCAAGACAATATCTTCTGGAGAAGGGAAACTTGAGTAAATGCAAAAAGACTTACAATTTTCAAAAGTGGACCCTGATTTCTGGTGTTTCATAGCTTGAAAGCCCCATGTGAGTCACTTTCAGCTCAGCTCCCACTGTGACATTCTGGGCAGATTTTCCAAAAGAGCCAAGCACCCGATGATTTTTAACAATCTGGTCCTGCGGACTTGCTTGTCAGAAACGCCCCACGCCTGCTGCTCTGTGTGAAGTCAATGGGAGTCACAGGTGCTCAGCAGACACAAATACAATCATGACTGGGGGGGTCGTGGGTGCGATGAGAATATGCAGCATAAAAATAACAATCAAGAATTTCATTGACCTGCTCAGTTTGTGCCAAGGAAAAAGGGTGAAGTCAGTCAAATAGCTTACTAGCTGGAAATCAGTCAAGGGGACAAAGGATGAGACATACTTAATGACTAATAATTGTTAATTCATAATTAATAGTTCATCATTGATTATTCCAGATGTTTTGGCAGTCTACAAATATACAAGATATGGTCTTGGCCCTAAGAAAATTCAGTGCAATCCAATATAATAAAATGCAATGTTAAGCCTACAGTCATCAAATCATAGATGTGTAGGATTGCAAGGGACCTCGATGGATCATCTTGTCCAGTCCCCTGCACTGAGCATCCCTGACAGGTGTTTGCCTATGCAATGTAGTTGTAGCCGCGTTCGTCCCAGGATATTAGAGGCACAAAGTGGGCCAGGTAATATCTGTTTTGGACCAACTTCTGTGGTGAGAGAGACAAGCTTTTGAGCCACTCCAAGCTCTTCTTCCGGGCTGGGAAAGGTACTCTGTGGTCCCAGCTAAAGGCAAGGTGAAACCTTGTTTAGTGTAAGTAGTTAGCACATAGTCTAAGGGCTCATTCATGATAGAGTGGCCCTGTAGTGGCAACTCCACTCCAAGGAGAACAGGGGTTAAAAGCAGCCAAGCTAGGCTGACTGGGGAAGCAGCCACAGCTGTGGCCATGCCAATCAGAGCCCAGCTGGCCCTGATAAAAGGGCTGTGGGGCTAGGAGCCAGAGGAGTTTCTCTCCAGCCCTAGAGGGAGAAGGGCCAGCTGCCGGAGAGGCAGCTACCTGAACTGGAGCAGTGCTGGGGAGCTCCAGCCTGGGTGGCCTTGTTGAAGGCCTACAGGGGTACTGGAGCTGCAGAGATACAGCCTGGGAATAGGCAAAGGCAGCAGGTCCTACCCCTTTGCCAATGGTGAGTGGCCATTACAGACTGCAGTCTGCCCCAGTGAGAGGGAACTAGATGATGACTGGCACGCAGTAGCCACTGAGGCAAGGTGGGCTTAGAGGGTTGGGGGTTCCCCTGGGAGGGGAGACCCAGAGAGTGGGGGTCTTGCTGGGGCAGAAACCCAGGGTAAGGGGCATTGGGGTCTGGGAGGGACATGGGGGTGAGCCACCGGCCAGCAGAGGGTGCTCTGAGCTGGAAGTGAGCTAATTCCCAGGACAACCGCAGGAGGTGCCGCACTGGTGAGTCTCATTCTACTACAGGCCCATTAACACCTTTTCAGTCCTAGGACAAACAGAGGGTGTTAGTGGATTACTGATTGTTGTAATAATAAGCCATAAATCCAGGGTCTCTGTTCAGTCTGATTTTCAGTCTCTAGCAGAGTTATGAATTTAAATTCCCAGGCTCATCTTTTGAAAGCGTTATACAGGTTTCCTTTGAGGATGAGGACTAAGTCAGATATAGAGTGATCACTTTGTGAAAAGTGTTCAGCCATGGGTGATTCTTACAATTTTTGTCTTATTTTCCTGTGTGAGCTCATTCAAGAGCATAGGGATTGTCTGGCTTCACCCACATTGTTGTTGCTAGGACATTTTAGTGCACTGGATGAGGTACGCCACATGTTGTGGTAGGTATCTGTAGGCTCTATGGATCTTGAAAGGTGTGTTGTATTGATTATTGTAGCAGTGGAGATTATGTCTGCAGCTTTTGCATCTGCTGTTCTGGCAGAGTCTGGGGCCACTTTGAGTTGTTCTGTCCTGGCCTGTGGGGAGCTCGCTTCTGATGATGAGCTTGGAGAGGTGGTTGAAGGCTAGAAGTGGGGGTTCAGGGAAGATTTCTTTGGTATATCTCCTATTATTATTATCCCAAATCTCCTAGAACTGGAAGGGACCTTGAAAGGTCATTGAGTCCAGCCCCCTGCCTTCACTAGCAGGACCAAGTACTGATCTTTTGCCCTAGATCCCTAAGTGGCCCCCTCAAGGATTGAGCTCACAACCCTGGGTTTAGCAGGCTAATGCTCAAACCACTGAGCTATCCTTCAGTGAGTATGGGAGCCCTATTGAGTATGGGTTGTAGCTGTTTGATACCTCCCCACACTGGAACCCCATATTGGATGGGTGACAGCTAGGGGTGTGCAGTCAGAGGGAGTGGGGGGGAGAGGGGATTAAGCAAGTTCTTGAGGGGTATTTGCCTAATCTGTTCTTATAAACTTCCAATGATGGAGATTCAAATTACCTAAGGAGGGTGTGATCAAGAGGTAGCCGTGTTAGTCTGTATCCACAAAAACAACGAGGAATCCGGTGGCACCTTAAAGACTAGTCTTTAAGGTGGCACCAGATTCCTTGTTGTCTTAGGTAATTTGTTCCATTGCTTAGGTACCCTGACAATTAGGCAGTCTTCCCTAAAGTCTAGCCTAAACCTCCCTTCTACAGCTATGCAGCACAAACACACCATGGTGCAATGGGATACACCACAATACTAGGCCCGCCTGCCGAGCAATGAATTACAGCCCAGTGCAACACAATGCACTGCAGCATAACTTGGCTGTCTAACCGAAATCTAATCCAATCTCACGTCAATGTCATTGAAGAAGCCGGACGGTACTCTGATGCTATGCTCTGCCAAGAGTGCTGTGGGGGAGAGATTTGATTAATCGAATGGGGATGGAGGGCTGGGGGACTGGTGAGAAATGCTGCACTCTGCCTCCCACCTGCGGTCACCTGCCCAGTATGTGTGAAATGACCGACTCGTATGGAGATCGGGATCTGGATCTGAGTTGCCCGGTTGCTGGGATGGGATTGGTGATGCTAGCGGCCTCAGTCAGTGTGGGAACTTGCTCCCGGCCAGTATGAAACCAGCCCAACCCTGATTTAATTGGGAGCTAAGCTCAGAAGCAGCCCATCGCGGTGCCCCTGGATAAGCAGACACAGTATGGCCATTCTTCTGCTTTCCAGACTGCCCCCATCGGAGCAGGAGCCATGCCCCCTCCCATGCCCTTCCTCGTGTCCCTCTTCGTCTCATAATCCCATGTGTGCCCTTTCCCCTCCTATGTCCTGCCCCTTTCCATGCCCCCAGTTACACCCCTGTTCCTTTTCATGTCTCTGTTCAGGACTCTCCTCCCTGCATACCCTAGTTTCTCTCTTTCCCTGGTGCCTCTCATGGGAGGGAGGGATAGCTCAGTGGTTTGAGCATTGGCCTGCTAAACCCAGGGTTGTGAGTTCAATCCTTGAGGGGGCCATTTAGGGATTGGGGCAAAAATCTGTCTGGGGATTGGTCCTGCTTTGAGCAGGGGGTTGGACTAGATGACCTCCTGAGGTCCCTTCCAACCCTGATATTCTATGATTCTATGCCTGCATCCAGGCCACTGCTTACAGCCTACCCCGCCCAGACCCTAGTTCATGCCCCTGCTGCCTCCTCTGGCATTACCCTTCCTTCTCTCATGCCCCAGCTTCTCCATCTGGCCTCCCTGCCTGGGGACCAACCAGATTTAGATCAGAACAGACATGCTGAGCCAGATCCCAAGAGGGGCCTGGTTTTCCCCCATCAGTCCCAGGCAGGCAACCGCACAGCTTCCATCTTGTGCCACCAGCAGAGGGGAGAGCCACAGGGGACGTCTTAGTGTCTCCTGGCTGGAGAAGCAGCACCGACTTGATTCAAGATGACATTCTTCAAGGGCACTTGTCTATTTTTGGAAGCGGCTGTGGCTTTTCCGGGAGCCCCTGCTCTCTTGGCCCACACTACACCCGGCTGCTTGCTCCGGCTTTTCTGGGGGACTCAGGAATGCACAGGAGCACCTGGAGGCAAAGCCCATGTTTATTGTTCTAATAAATAAAGTGCAGAAGGGTCTGGGGGGGGAGGGGACCTTTCCTTGGGTACGAAGCAGGGAGGAGGGGGAGGCCCAGGACAAGGGCTGGAGAGAGGGGATGGGAAGGGCGGGGGAAGTCAGACTGGCAGCAGGAAGGAATGTGGGGGAGCCTGGGGCCAGATCATCAGCTGGTGTAAATCAACTCAGTGTTGACCCTAATGCAACAACGGTGATTGACACCAGCTGACAATCGGTCTCATTTTTTAAAGCAAGTCCATCCTGTCCATATGAATGTGGGACTCCAGCAACTGCAGAAAGGGACCTGAGCGGAGCTCTGATGCCAGGTAAGAGGCAAAGCTCTAGGCTTAGGTGTGAGAAGGGTGAGTGGGCCAGCCCGGGGCTGATAGCTTTAAATCTGTCAGATCTGAATCTTTGGGGGCTGGGGTGTGTGTGTGTGTGTGTGTGTGTGTGTGTGTGTAAACCCTCCAGGGGCTACAGTGGCCAGGTCTGACAGTGTCCAGCTGGCCCATGCAATTCAGCTGTAACAGCAACCAGGTCTCAGGGAGCTCCTCTCAGTCCATCTCCAATGCCCCATGTATCCTGCCCTGTGGACTCACCCCACTGATGGGGGAAACCCAGCGAGCACTGGTTGTTCATAAGGATATTTGCTTCTCCCTCCTGGGTCCCTGATCTCATGAGCCTGTGTGCAGCAGGGACGACCCTATTTAGGCCGAGCTGCAGGAATGATCCTTCACCCGCAGACTCTCTGCATGTTGTGTTTTAGAGGTACCTGTCACCACGGTAAAAAGGCACCAAGATGGGGTTGGCCTCGGGCCTCTGCTGTGCCTTGGACAGCCAGCCCAGCATTGGGGTCATGTGCCCCATTGAGAACATGAGCAGGCTGGGCTCAGGTGGACATATGCGTCTGGGAGCTCAGAGGGAGCAGGACAACTGGGTCCCTATGTCAGTCTGTGGCATCTGCTCCTCCCCAAGGGGGTCAGGTTCTGCTGGCCAGGAAGGAAAGGGGGGAGGTTACCCCTGCTGGAGAGACTAGCACAGCTGTGGGGGTGGCACTGTAGTGATGCTACGAGAGAGCTGTGTTCGGTCCCCGGCTCTGGCGGAGAGTGTGACCTTGGGTGAGTCATTTCATCTCTGCCTGTTAGTTCCTCCACTGTAAAAGTGAGGTAAATAATCACGTCTCGTCTATTTCGATTGCAAGCTCTTTAGGACCGGGGCTATCTCAGTCATGGTTACAGGGGGCTATTCTAATGCAAACACTTAGAGGCAGCAGCAGTGTCATCTGGGGTCATGTTGCTAAAGGCCTTGGCCAGATCTGAGCACAACTGGCCCCTGTTAATGCAGCATGGAAAGAAGTGTATCCAGAACAGGGCAGAAGCGGTTCTCATTTATTTCCTTTCAACTACTTCAATGATCCCAGCATAACCCACTGATGAGTTTGTGTACAGGGTCCCCCTCTGTGTCAACCCACAGAGGGGACCCATCAGTCACAGCCATGGCGAGGGAGCCTTAGCTTAACTGGTAGCAGCTCCTCGTGTTCCTGTTTCAATCCCTGGTGTATTAGCCAAGATGGCATCCAGGATGAAGGTGCCGCATGTTACCGTGTCAGAAGGTGATTTTTCTAGCTCCCCAAGACATAAACTCTTCCTGGGAGATGAAATCCCACCTGGAATTCTCCTACCAATCACTGGCAAGAAGACTTCCACCATGGGAACTTTGGGTTGGTGAGTCCATTTCTCTCAGCCAATAGAAATGAAGCAGTGACTGGATTCGTTGCTTAACCTGAGTGACCTGGGAATGGAGGAAAATTGGGTCAGCTCATATCCAAGATGCTAGAGAACCAGGCAGTCGGTGGCTTCATTCAGTATCCATCAATCTCAAAATCTGGGACTTGTTCCCAGTGCCCTCCTATCAGCATTGATTTCCTGCAGGCTGCAGCAATAGGAGGCTATGCCGGAGCAATGAGAAACTCTGTGCCCAAGTGTCAGGGACCCTGCATCCTGGGGAGCCCTAGAAACACGGGTGAGAATGATCTGATCTTGAATGTCCCCTCCTTTCCCGCAAAAAATAGTGTGAATTTAGTGTAGCCGAGAGGTGCTGCATTGAGAGGAGAGCTGGCTGAAAAATTTCCCATGGAACAGTTTTCTATTGGAAAATGCAAATTTTATCAGAATTGAAACATTTTGTGGGAATTTTTTTGATTGCAATGAAATTTTTGATGAGGGGAAAAAGAATGAATCACTTTGACCTTTCTTGATTTCATAAGGTGAAAAGATTTTCAATCATTTTTTTTTATTTGACTTTAAAACATAAATTTTCATATATATTTTATAAATGATATTTAAGAGAAAATATTTACTATCTTACATTTTAACATTTCAACATGATTGTAATGAAATGACCTTTTCATAGATTCTGAGGCCTGAAGGAGCCACAGTGGTCATTTAATCTGACACGGGCCAGAGACTTTCCCCCAGAATAATTCCTAGAGCAGATCTTTTTGTTTTTATTAAAAAGATGATTTATGCAAGAAAGAATACAGGTTCCACTAGAAACAAGAGTGACTGATGGAAACAAATGGTTATAATATAACATAAAATCACAAAACACGAACTAGGGCCTACCCCTACCTCCAGTCTTGACCTAGAAAAGGTCAGTGAAGGAGAATCTACCATGCCCCCATAGTAAGTTCCAACAGCTAACAAATGATTTGACGTTTGTTGAAACAAAACATTTTGATA
The DNA here is from genome assembly GCF_020497125.1 of Mauremys mutica. Taxonomy (NCBI): domain Eukaryota; kingdom Metazoa; phylum Chordata; order Testudines; family Geoemydidae; genus Mauremys; species Mauremys mutica. Next base: position 130,970,267 of record NC_059075.1, read on the forward strand.
GTCCTGATAGGAATTTGTTCAGAATTCTTGTTGCATGGCAAATTTTAACATTGCTGCTGCTTGTTGTTTCTGGCTTGGAATGACTTCCCTCCTCCCAAATGTTGGAATTTCCCTCAAGAAGGGAAATTCTGTTTTTCCACCTAGCTCTAATTGAGAGTCCCTGGGACTGAGTCCCCTGCTGACAGGACCAGTCCTGCATCCACTGATCTCAATGAGAGGGTTGCCATTGTCTCTAGTGGTTGAAGGACAAGTCTCCCCACCCCCTTTCCCCAGGACAGGTAATTTGGGGCAGAGGTTTCCCTAGGGCACCCTGCCAGTCTGCATCACCCCAATGGCTAGGAGCTCTCTCTAGGGGAGCGCAGGCAGAGCAGATCAGGCCAGGATGATTTTTGTGATGTGGTCACCTTGGCCTGACTAGGCTCATTAACTTGTTTCACAGAGGCCACCTGATGGTGCCTGCTTTCAGTTGCTTTCAGAGTCAAAGCAGCAGCCTCATCTGCCATTCCTGTCTCTACTGTATTAACTGATGCCCAGAATAGCCTCTGTCTGCATGAGGGATGGACATAGCAGAGCGGGTGAAGTAAGAACCACTCCCTACAGGGTTTCTGATGGCTGATAGTTTGGTGGGTGGCAGGGTGGTGGCTCCAGGCCAGGGTGCCCATCTTTAATTTGGAGCATGGATGCTGAAGGTGTATTGGTGTGAACCAAAGCTGAGCACGGCACCTTCTCGGATGGTCCTCACTATATCTGTCCTCCTGGCTCCCACTAAGGAATGGCCTTCCCTCCAGTCTCTTTACGCGCAGCCCCAGCGAGCCACAGAGGAGCTGAGGAGTCTTAGGTTATTCCCCAACATGATCCCCTCACCTCACCTCCGGGGATCTCAGCGTGAGATTCCCCCCTCCTGGGCCCTCTCTCGGTATGTCTACGTTGCAGCTGAGGGTGAGCCCGCCAGCATGGGTAGGCAGACTCCTGGTAGCTTCGCTGGTAGCAGCACAGGAGGTGGCTCGGGTTAGCCCACCTGAAGCCCTGGGTCTGAGCTCAGGTGACTAGCACGAGTCTCTGCCAGGGCCACAATATCCACATTGCTATTTTTAGCAGGCTAGCTCAAGGGGAGCTAGCCCAAGTCTGTCTACCCGGGCTGGGATGTTTTCTCCCAGCTGCCATGTAGATGTTCCCTCAAAGCTGGTACCAGCCCCATTCTGTGCATTCCCCATCCCAGAGCTGTGATGCCTGGACTCTCCAGCCATGGGGGTCTGCAGCGCAGAGCCCCGCTGTGTCCACAGTGATAAGGGGTCATTTGGTCTCTCTTCAACCTTTCCATTTTCTAGTCACTGCCAGCTAGTCAGTCATAGGAAACTCTTGAGTTGCATTAAGCTCTCCCTGAGGATCCATCTCCTTTTCCCAGATGCTGCCATGTTGCTCCAGGGTGGGGTTTGCCTGTGATTCCCTTTCCCCTGAACTTGTACAGCCAGCTGTGTCATTTTTTTGCTTCCCATTCTCCTTTCTCCCCTACCCCCCTGCAACCATCCTCTCTCCTCCTTACTGACTGCCTTATCTGCTCCTCCGATCTGACCTGCCGGTGCACTCCGGACTTGGCGCTGCGCTGACCCAGGGCTGGCATTACTGCCGAGTGCAGCTGCCTCTGGGCTCCCTCTCCCGTCTCGCCCTTTGAAAAGCCCCTGTCATGCCACTGATTAAAATAAACACAGCCAGTATTTTCATTCCTAATCCGATTCTGAATTCCCCCTGACCCTAATGCTTGGGACCAAAAGGAGTATTGTGTGACAAACGCATTCCTCCCCGCTCCTGGCCTTTCTGGAGACAGTGGAGAGTGCAGGCCAAGCCAGTATTGAACTCGTAAAGCCGGGATGATGGGAAGTGTGAGCTCAGATCGGCAGACAGGCTGCAGATTAGCTAGCACAGACGAGTCAGAAACGGCTAGACCCCCAGTAGCGGCCAGCTGGTTACAGTTACCTCCCTCCTGCTCAGAGAGAAGTCAGGAATCAGAGAGATGGGGGCTCAGCACAGCCTAGATTAGGTGGCATTTACCTGGGGAGGTGCTTATATTGGCCCTTTTTGCTATAGCTTCTGAGCATCTTGTAATTGTTAATGGATTTTATCCTCACAATAGCCCTCTGAGGCAGGGAAACCTTATCCCCATTTTTCAGAAGGGGAACTGAGACTGGGTTATTTTAAATGACTTGCCTAAGGTTGCACAGGAAGTCTGTGGCGGAGCTGGCAATTAACCACATCTCCTGTATCCCAATCCCAGTCCCTTAGCTACTAGAGCTTCCTTTCTACTCACAGCATGGGAGAACTTCAGAAGGGTTCAGAGGTTGCTTTGAAGATGCTTCCCACAACTCTTTGCAAAACTGGGCTTAGAAGCCTCTTGAGATGAAGCTTTTCAGCAGAGACACTTGAGGGCATTCGGTAGTATGGACTCTGCCTATCTCCTGTAGAGTCAGATACTGTATGGTCTTTAATTGCTGCTGGCAGTGAGATTGGTATGTGGTATGACTTTCTGCTATTATCTAGCTACCAGTGGTTTCCACACAGGTCCCTGGTCCTGGCTGAAGCTGGGAAGGGAAAGAACTGTAACCAAGTTTCAGTCCACATTTCTGGTCTAAGGTTGGGCTAAATTTTAACCCATCCTCAGATCTCCAATACCTTTTAACAACATCTCAGAATTCCCAGAGCAATGGGTGCCTGGGGACACATTTCTGGAAGACTTTTCTCCTTAACTCTTCTTACAAGCTGCACCAGGGAGCTGGGAGTTTAATCTAGAGCAATTGAGTGACATTGCAACTGATGAAGTGGGTTTTAGCCCATGAAAGCTTATGCTCAAATAAATGTTAGTCTCTAAGAAGGTGCCACAAGGACTCCTCGTTCTTTTTGCTGACATTCCACTGAGTTGTTTGTTCTCTAGACAATCTCAGGTCCTGAATTGCTTGGTTTTTTCAGGGTCCAAACTTCCCCACAGTTTCAGGGGATAGAGAGTCAGATCTGATGATCTGGTTCTGTTCTATTATAGGGATGGACCTGAGCTGCAAGGTCAGATCCAAATTCGCAGCTGGATCCTTAGCGCCTGACTTCAGTGGCCCTACATTGATTTATACTAGTTGAGGATCTGGCCCGTGGGGCCCTGCTCCCCTCCCACAAAGAATATGCATTTGAACTTCCTGTAGAATTGGAGAGTGTTGGGATCCAGGCCTGCAATTTGGGGCTAGCTCTGCTCTGAAGGGTTTTGACCCCGGGTGATCCTTTCAAGCAGCCTGCTCTGAGGTTTTGAGTTTGCAAGGTAATATGAAACCAGTTGAGTTTCACCTTGTTTCGCATTTCACTGCAGCCATTTTACACAGCCAGTAAATTTGTATGTGGTTCCAGACACTGGAGACAGGAATCTCTCTGCCTCTTTGCGTTTCCTACACATGACCCTGCTTTCTGCTGCAAACTGTCCTTTTCTTTACCTGCTGTGGAGAAGGACACAGCTGAAAAGGACCGTGGCAATGAATGGATAGCATGAGCGTTGCCATGCAAACCTCAGCAGCAACACAGTGGGTATCCAAGTGCATTGCATTGAGTGGGGTTGTTCGTGTTTGACTAGAAGATCCCATGTGCCACAGAGAGTCTAGCATGGGGGCAAGCCAGTGCTGCTGGGATAGCGCCATCAGGGCTTGCCAAACCGCCACATCCTGGGGCAAATAATGATCTTAATTCACAGCCAGGCAACTGACCATGGGAGTGGAAAGAGATGTTTCCAATTTAGCTTTGATACAAGGTAAAATGTCTTTAAAAATTTGAAATATTATTACCAGGAAGAAATACACTGAGGGACCTATCTCCAGCTGGGGTCTTCAACAGAGCTTGGCTGATGGATGGCAGCTGCTGATCTGGCTCTCTGTTTACCAGGTGTAGAAGATGGAGTTAATTATTTTTCAAGCCTGTGGAGGATTTGGTAAGGGAGGAAGAACGGTCTAATGGGTAGAGCAGTGAGCTAGGACCAGGAGGCCTCCATCCAGTTCCCAGCTCAGCCAAAGACATCCTGTATGGCCTTTGGCAAGTCACTTAAATCTACCCCCCGTGTCTCAGTTTCCCATCAACAAATTGGGGATAATCCTTCCCTACCCGACAGGGATGTTGACTCTAAATGGATGGATGATTCTAAGTTGCTTTTATGTATTATGGTGAGGAGGACCGAGATCATTCAGATTTGGGGAAGGTCTTTGTCAACCTATTTGGTTCCTGGGATGAGAGAGCAACATTTCAGGATGTTCCTGTTCTTCCCCCATTGGATGGATATTGTGGCTGAGAAGGATTTAAACAAACCTTTGGCAAAGCAGGGGGAAAACTGCTTTCAAAGGTCCTTGAACTGCTGTAAATGCTCACCCAAGCCTTTGAAACTGAAAAGTACTTTAATGTGCCCGTTTAAGGCCTTTCCTGGGATGTCCCCTGACTTTACAGGGACTAATGGGCTAAGAGATGCTGGGGACTCAAAGCATAAAGTGTTTATGGTGCAGTGGCAGCAACAGCCCCTGGCTGAGCCCTGATGAGGGTCTTTCTCCATTGCCGCAGCAGAGTTGATGGAGGGACAGAAGACACAGAGGCCCAACCCTGCCAGTTCTCCCAAGTGAACCTGCCAGTGTCCAGCGAAGAGCTGGGGATTTTACATCATGTGACAATGCCAAACATTCACCGCTTCTTCTAACACTGAACAAGGAACTCCATTAGAAAGCAGAGTTTAGGGTGATGGGAAAGCAAGTGTAAAAAATCAGGACGGGGGGGGGGTTAATAGGAGCCTATATAAGAAAAAGCCCCCAAAATAAGGACTGTCCCTGTAAAATCGGGACAGCTGGTCACCCTAGCAGAATTGCCCCCAAGGGCTCTTCTTTACTGTTGAGATTCTGCACCTCAACCCTGCTACCTGCTGCTGATTTAAAGAAACAGTACACCTCCACGCAGCGCAGTTCACTCTCCTGCCCCAGCCCTGCCAGGTTGAATGAAAACCATCTTGTCTAGTAGCTTTTCCTGAGGACCTCAGTTTCAACACACTGCACAAACATTGATTCAGCCCTGTAAGTGAATATCACCGGGGAAACTGAGGCACATTGTGCAGGGGCGGCTCTACGTTTTTGGCCACCCCAAGCAGTCATGCCCGGGAGGCGCCCCGGAAGCAGCGGACCTCCCGCGGGCATGACTGCGGAGGCTCCGCTGGTCGCGCGGCTCGGCTGGACCTCCCACAGCTGCGGACGGTTCGCAGGTCCGGCGGCTCCGCTGGACCTGCCGCAGTCATGCCTGCGGGAGGTCCAGCCGAGCCGCGGGACCAGCGAACTGTCCGCAGTCATGCCTGCGGCAGGTCCGCTGCTCCCGGGGCTCCGGTGGACCTCCCGCAGGCATGACTGCGGCAGGTCCGCCGGCCCAGCCTGCCGTCCCCCCGGGAAAGGGCCACCCCACGTGTGTGCTTGCCGCGCTGGGGTCTAGAGCCGGCCCTGACATTGTGACAACCTTACAGCAGAATGTGGCTGCTGCTTAGTGCAGAGAGATCATGGTGTTCTGTGGTCTGAACTTGATTCCCATTGGCTTCCAGGTGGTGCGTGAAATGTTGGGTTGGACTCCACAATGATTTGGGACCTGGCTAACTCAGAGGTATCTCCCTCCCTGTGTAGTACTGGCCCCCGTTGCAATTACTGCCAGGTAACAGCCCCCTGGGTTTAAAAGAGAAGGGGTTGATCAAAGGCTGTTTCTGATGAGTCATCTTGTCTTTAAGGTGCTTGTTTCTGGCTCTCACTCCAGCAGAGCTGGGATCTGCTAACTTTGTGGGCAGCCTGCAGGACTTCTTTCTTTCCCCAGGTTCTTTTAGTGGAGGATTGAGAGACTGGGGTTGATCTGGGAAAGGGGTGGATACCTGCAATTTCTGGCCAGCGATGGGTTAAATGGGCAACCCCTCATTCTGAGAGATGTCAGATTCAAAGAGGACAAGCAGGTTTTTGGGTCAAGGATTTATCCTTCAGTTGTGTGTGTGAGGGGGTGGTATGTGCTTATACCTATACAAATAGCATTTATTTCAGTTTATACCGATTCTAAGCACCTGGCAAAAGCTGTCTCTTCCACAACACTAAGAGACAAAATAATAAGATGAATTCATGGGTTAGAAGATTTTCAAAGCAGTGTATGATTTTTCACACTTAAAAAATAAATTCTGGAAGCTATGTTCAAGTCCCTCAAATTGCCTTGAAAATCTGATCCAGAATATCTGCCATCGATCTGTCTTCTTGCCTTTTCCATGTGTAGCCAAATAATATGGTTACTAAACAAAAATGAAACTTTTTAGTAAGACCCAATATTGCAACGTATTGACCGCTTCCCAGAAGGGCAGGGCACCCTCCTTTTTACTTAGATTTGCAAGCTTTTGGGGGCAGGGCTTGACTTTCTCTAGTCCTTTTTTTCAGTGTTTTTACAGCGCCCAGGACAATGGGGTCCTGGCCCCTGACTGGGCTCCTAGGTGCTACCGTAATACACCTAATAAATAGTGTACAGTGCTACCAGCACAATGAGGTTCTAGTCCATGATCCGGGGGGTCCCATGCACTACTACAATACAAATGATTAATAATAATTTGGGGCAGATCAATGGGGCTGTGACGATTTACATCAGCTAGGGATCTTTCTCAATCAGAGCTGGGTCATTTGTTACCCCTCTGAAGCATTCAGCAGCTTGCAGGAGTGGCCCCCCCCAAACTATGAATGACTCAATAACAAGCAGCTGGAGCTTGGGCTAGGTGGTTGGTTCCCCCCCGCCCATCAGAATAAATCCAATGGAATGAATACAAGAAATAAAGACCAACTGTTTACATTTGTGATAGAGGAATCTGACTGGACAGCTTGCCCACTGCTGCACCCAACAGTCAGACTGGGTGGATAGCACCAAAAATATTTTTGCCACCATCAGCAGCAATCGTCCTTTTCCACTCCATTCCAAAAGGGGCCGGGCTGAAATTGAATTTGCACCCATCATTTTGAGGTGGGTGGAGCACAGAATGAACCGGACCCATTAATTTCATGTTCTGTGGCATCTAGTTTCATGCTTTTAAAAAGAAGAAAAAATGAAACTGGTTTAAGTTTTCACAAAGAAAATTCATAGCTCAGCAAGCACATAATGCAAAGAGCTCTAAGAGGTGCTGGAGTGGCTGAGTGAAGATACAGGCTGCGTCTGGGTGTCTAGGATAATCACATAGGAGAGAGTTCTTTCTTTTGCAGCCGTGCACAAGGCCTCAGCCAGAATCGGGACCCTGTTGTGCAAAGCACTGTACAGTCAGAACTAGTCTGCACTCGGAACAGATACCGATTTATCTAAACTGGTTTCTAAACTGATTTGTGCCCACACAAGAGATTGGAACGAAACTGATTTAGTGAATAGAATAGATTCATAGATACGAAGGCCACAAGGGATCATTATGATCATCTCTAGCCTGACATAACAGATGCCAGAGAATGTAATTCTTGTATCAAGGCCAATCATTTCTGACGGTGCTTGAGCTAGTTACATAGGTGCAATTTCTGGCTGTTGACTGGACCTCACATAGGAAGGCATAACCCCTGCTCTAAAGAGCCTACAGTCTAAAGAGTTCTTTCTTTGTCCATGTTTGCATTTGTGATGCATGCGCCAGCCTGTCTGATGACTGGGAAGCTGGGTGGAGGCCCCAGGAACAAAAGAACCACCCTCTCAGCTGAGGGAAGGGCCACAGAATTTGCCAGATTGCCGGCTTTAGCGGCTGAAGACCCCTGTTTATCCTCAGCTCAAGGACACCGTGGGGAATTCTGGATCTTAATCTTGGCCTGATGTTTGTGGCTGTCCCTTTTCTCTCTGCTGAGCTGAATCGACACCCTGGATCCGAACACCCCCAAATGCTGAGATGGTTTGGATTCTCCTACCAAAGTCATGGCTGAGATTGTAAATGTTTTAGGGCCGGGAGCAGCTTTTTGCTCTGTGCTCACACAGCACTGAGCACAGTGGGGTCCTGCTCCACGTTGAGGGTCCCAAGGCACTATTGCAGCATAAATAACAATTCGTGGTGGGCTCAGGGTCATCTCCGATTCTGGCTCAGGAGGGTCGCACGAGCTCGATGGCAGAAAGGTCAGGTTTCTGGAGGCTGTGTCCTGGAAATATCAGCTGACTTGAAACAAGGAAGATAATGTTTCAATGGGAAAAGTCCAGGCTGAGTGTTTGCTTGCGGACTGATTTTCTGTGCAGAGATCCACGGGTGACATCTAGTGGTAGAAAGACACCAGAGAACGAGGATGAAATTGAGTGCACAGAATTCCAGGGCAAAGAGCGAAAGTCTGATGTGATGGAAGTGGATGCCTGAAGAAGTGAATGCTCTGTAGCTGGGCCCTGAGCCTCACCCATGCAGGAGATGGTAGTCAGTGGGGAAGTTACCTGTATATTCTGTGTGGTGGGGGAGGGATAGCTCAGTGATTTGAGCATTGGCCTGCTAAACCCATGGTTGTCAGTTCAATCCTTGAGGGGGCCACTTAGGGATCTGGGGCAAAAATTGGTCCTGCTAGTGAAGGCAGGGGGCTGGACTCAATGACCTTTCAAGGTCCCTTCCAGTTCTAGGAGATTGGTATATCTCCAATTATTACCTTTAGATGGGAGAGAGGTGTCTAGTGTTTTGAGTGCGTCTCTAGGGTCTGGGATGTAGCCTGGCTGCCTGGTGTTAAGAAGGGGACATTCATGCCCCATCAGCCTGCAGTGACTGACAGTCTGAAAGCAGCAAGGCTGGGGATGGAGGACTGTTTGGAGGTTCTGGAGAAGAAACATGGCCCCTAAACTCATTGCTCCCACCTGGCTCATGATTTCCCTTTGACCAGATCACTCTCCCCTGGGAAAGAGCCTGGGGTTGGGGGATAAGCGCAGTCTCGCCAAACACAGGTGTTCAAAAAACATGACTCAGGCCTCAGAAATCATGAGCTTGGTTTCAACAAGCAGGAAGTTTGAAAAAATGGTCAGTGTTGGGTTCTGTTTATTCACTTTCTGGCTTTGGTGCCTTTGTTAGTAGACACTTTTTCAAGCTTTTCCAGGAGGGCTAGAAACTTCTGTATCTTTAGTCCCAATTAATAAAAGCTGAGATTCTCACCAAATCACCTGACTCCAGGAGCTGGGGCTTTAAGAGTAACCCCATATTGTGAGATTTGGGATAAAAACGTGAGATTTGGCACACTGAGCTTTCTCTTTATGGGCCTGTTTCAAAGTCCATTGGCATCAATGGGGTCTTCTACTGACTTAAAAGAGGTCTTGATCAGTCCTTTTATTTATTTAAGGTGGGTTTTTCAAAGGAACCTGTGGGTATTAGGTACCCAAATTACATTGAAGGTGAGTACCTAATTCTCTTAGATAGCTTGAAAACATCAGCCTCAGTCTGACTCTCTCTCAATCCTTTCCTCCCTTCCCTCCCTTTTCTCATCTGTGCAGGGAAATTATTTACTGCCCCTTTAACGTAATTAACTTGTAACAATCCCAAACTGTTAGCAGCCCCGGTCAGTCCCTATAATTTATCTTTCCACTGAGTCATTAACGTCCCCCCAGAGGCTGCTCATAAAGTATCCCTGGCCAAGACAAGCAGGCCACAAATTTCCCTGTGTCTCTTTCTCCCCCCTCTGCCCCGCTTCCCTTTTGCTCTGGATTGAAGCTGACAGCTGACCCCAGCCAGAAGCTGCCGTGCGTTGATCCAAGCTAGAGCCTGCTCCTTGTTCTTAGACTGAGTTCTGGTAGCTGCAGACACAGGGCTGTGTGGGGGCATTCCAACTGCCCCATTCCCCATGGGGCTGAAGGGAGGGGGAGGCTTGGGCAGAACTAAGTGTGAACATTTTTTGCCCAGAACCTTTTGGGGGGTGAAAAATGCAGATTCAGGTCAACTAAAACATTCTGCAAATGGTTGTCAGGTTGGGCAAATTGTTGTGGTTGAGAACAATCTCCAAAAAGTCAATGTTTCATTTAAACATTTTTCATAACAAAATGTTTTGACTTTTTGTTTTGAAATTACTTTTAAATTTGATGGGGAAAAAATCCCTCCCATCCAGTTTTGCAAATGTCTTCTCCTGGGTCACTTGACCCTGAATGGCCATATTGGGTCAGGAGAGAGGGGATCTGTCCCCTTCTCCCCCAGATTTTTAGGTCCTCTCTATATCAGCACCAGTGAAACTGACTTTCGGACCTCTGTAAGGGCATTTATATTTTGGCTTTGCTGGGGCTTATTTTGCTTTAATTCCTAATTGATTATAGTAGACTGAAATAAGCCTGGTTCAAACTGAAATAAGAGCGTCCACTCAGTGTAACTAAACTGGTTTAAAACCACACCATTTTGATTATTATTTTGATTGACAGGGAGTGTTGCCCAGTGGATAGATCACTGTCCTGGGACGCAGGAGACTGGGTTTTATTCCTGGTTCAGCCACTGGGCTGCTGGGTGACCCGGGCCAGTCACTTCTTCTGTGCCTTAGTTTCCCCATCTGTAAAACCGAAATAATACTGACATCCTTTGTAAAGCGCTTTGGGATCTACTGATAAAAAGTGCTATATAAGAGCTAGGTATTGTTCTGTTAGCGCCTAGATACCTTAGTCACAGTGCAGCCAGTTGTCATGAGTATCACAGTGTTTGTTTGAAAATGAAAGCTGCAACTCCTGGAATCATGTGATCACATGACAATCACAGCTTTCATTTAAAAAAAAAAAAAGTAAATTTCTAGCATTCAGACTGGTTGCAGAGAAAACCATGAAAACATGACCCCTTAATGCTCCAACCCCAGCAGGCAGATAAAAAGAGCTACACATCTACTGTTTATTAAATCTCATGATTTTAAAGCCAATTTCATGATGAAGGTGGGGCTGATTCATCATTTGTTGAATGGTTGGGGTTGGCAATTCTACAGTCCTGGCCCATTGCGCTAGGAGCTGTACAAACCCAGAACAGAAAGTCGGTCCCTGTCAAAGAGCTCCCAATCTTATCTAAACAAAGTTTGGCTTTCTGACGTAGAAGAGTCTGGATGGAACTAGTCACTTTGGCTGGTTTCAGTGACAATATACCCCATACCCCAGCACAACAGGAGCTCCGTTACCTCAACTGCTTTCCACCCTCAGCCCTTTATCCTGTGAACAGAAGGCTAGGTGGGAGATTTCTCTTTCAGAACAAGCCCTAACTTCTGTTTAATGAGCAGTGACACAACCACCTGGATTTGTTTTCAATGTGGTATTTTTATGTTGTAATGCTTGTAATAATTCTTCAGCTCTCTGCCTATATCTAATCATCTGCCACATATGGCAGTTTCCATCTGAGGATCTCTCAGGCACAGGCACCTTTTGAAACACACTCTTCTCCCTGGGCGCGGTTATCTCCCAAAGTTTCAGAACATGTTTCACTTGTCAATTTCCCAGCCTAATTATCGCAATCACTGTGTGATTATATGCCTCAATTTGGCAATTACCTTTGCTTACATTACTTGGGTAATTGAGCGAGGCAATTACACGGTAAAATGCTATATGGAAAGTTATTCCATGCCGTAAACCTTAGCTACCTAAGCCAAGAAAATTGAGGCACTCAATCCCTATTAAGAGACTGCAATAGCCATGGAAAGAACAAGAAAGCAAGACAGTACCATCTCCCCAAAACACCTGCCAGGCTATGAGCACAGTTCACGCACCCTGGTGTAAATTAGGAGTAATTACATGAGGCCTGATTACCCTTTCACTCCAGTGTAAATCAGGAACAGAGCTGGGCAAATAATGGATTTTTTTGGTTCATTTGCCGTTTCAAAAAGTTTTTTTTTTTGGTGTCAGACCGAAAATAGAAACATTTTCAAAATTTTCAGTGAATTGAAAAGTTGAAGAAAAATTCATTTTGGGTCCAACAAAATGTTTCATTTTTTGATGTTGACCATTTAAAAATATTTTTAATTACAAAAAAAAAGGCATTTTTGAAATGGTATAAATCAGGAGCAACTCCATTGGGCCTAACCCTCTCTCCCCACTCACCCAGGTGTAAATCAGGAGCAACTCCACTGAAGTCAATAGTGTGGAAGCAGGGAAAGAATTAATAAGGATTTGAAGGGGATCTTAATACATGTCAGTCAGTTAGCAAGAGTTAGCCCAGCTGTAACCCTAATGACGTGAGACTTCTAGAAGCAAGGATAGTGTGAGGCAGAGGGAAAGAACTGTGTAAAAAGTTATTACGACCTTGTAACTGATAACCAAATATGCAGCCTGGTGTCTTTTAGGAGTGAGAAAACAAGATAGCAGAATGGCTTATGTATAAACAAAATGTAGTTGTTGCTCTTTATTGTCTGTATTATTATTTTATTGTCTGTAACAAAAGTATAAAGGCTTGCTGTAATTGTTTACCAGTTGAAAGACCTGTCCGGGACTGGGGCGACCCTGTGTCCTATGGCACTCTCTTCCTCCATTGTAATTACTGGAGAAATAATAAAGTATTTGATTTTGCTGCACCCAAATGAAAAAGTGAGAACTGAGTTTTTATTTTGCTGCACCCAAATGAAAAAGTGAGAACTGAGTTTTTCTCCGACAATAGTTACAACCATGTGAACCTGTTGTGAAGTCAGTTAGGCCCCATACCCCAGCACAACAGGAGCTCCGTTACCTCAATTGCTTTCCACCCTCAGCCCTTTATCCTGTGAACAGAAGCCTAGGTGGGAGATTTCTCTTTCAGAACAAGCCCTAACTTCTGTTTAATGAGCAGTGACACAACCACCCGGATTTGTTTTCAATGTGGTATTTTTATGTCGTAATGCTTGTAATAATTCTTCAGCTCTCTGCCTATATCTAATCATCTGCCACATATGGCAGTTTCCGTCTTAGGATCTCAAAATGATTTACAGATAGCAGAGCCAAATACTTGAGTTTCACTCGGTCTTCACATCAGGCCTGAGGATGAGCCAACCCAGCCACCAAGGCCCCTGAGCAAGCTGGTGCCTAGGAGCCCTGCAATTGCAAAAGGCCCCATATGCTGCGACATCGACTGTCCTGGAGAGACACGTCCGTGCATCCATTGCAGGGAAAGCCCCTGATCAAGAGCAGAGACCTCCTTCCTCTGGGCCTGCACCACATGGCAGAGATGGCAACGTATCTCCTGCACCTTGAGGAGGCCCAGGCTAGCTCTGGGATGGACTGGGAAAACTAGGAGGTGGGAGAGTTCTCCAAGAGTTTAACCCCACATGAGTGTGAGATGAGGAAGATGCAGGAGATTCACTCTGAGCCTGTTGGTTTCCTGGAACAAGGGTGACCACCCCCCCCCCCCAATCTGGAGCTGAGTGGGAGGGTAGGAGTGAGGATGGAGGGTGCTACAAGCCACCAGAAAACCCCTGCTCCCCTCTCAGAAGACCGCTTAATGTCCTGGTATTCATGTGGAGAGTACGTGGCTGGTGTCTCAGGGAAAAGGGTGTCGCTGGGGATGTGATCCTGCTGGAGAGGTGTGGAATGGGCTAGGAAGCTTCAGAGGAGGTTGCTGGGCTCTGAAGAGAAGGGGGCACATTGAGTTGGGGTCCTGTTGGAGAGGGGCTGTAAGTGACTTTGCACTCAGGGAAACTGCCCTCTGGAAGGAGATGGTTAAACTGAATCCAAGGTGGGAGTGTGACTCCAGCAGAGACCTCAGCTCAACCCTGTCTGCAGTTTGGCAGCAGAACTTGTCACAGGATTCGGGGCCTAATTTTATCCCACTGCTGTTTTTTCACGTTTATGCGCTAAGATGATTTCATTAAGCTGCTCAGTAAATGATCAGTGTGATGTATCTTCCCAATTTGTCACAGCATTCCCTCCAGGTAACTGTTTGGAAGGAGACTCTCAGGAATCCTAGAGCAGGTGAGGCTGCATTGGCAGAGGAAACATTGGACTGTAGAGTTCTCACTGGGGAAAGATGATGGGGAAAACATCTCAGACACCAAACATACGTCAGGTTCTTTTGATGGGCCTAGGTTACCTTCACCAAACCTACAGGAGAGGGGGTTCTGGGGACCCCTATGGGGAGTTTTCTCTGGATTGTTACATTGAAGGGAAGGTGGTGAGTGGTCCACTTGTCATAAGACCAGCCATACTGGGTCAGACCAAAGGTCCATCTAGCCCAGTATCCTGTCTTCCAACTGTGGCCAATGCCAGGTGCTTCAGAGGGAATGAACGGAACAGGTAATCAGCAAGTGATCCATCCCTTGTTAACTAGTAAGCAGCTCTGTAAGGGCATCCCTGATCAGGCCTGGTGGGAACTGAACCAATCTCCTGTGGGTCTAAAAGTACACACCTCTACTTCCTGGGCTCCAGGAACAGCTGGGTTTGTTTAAAGTGGTAGTCTTCTCATAAATGTCTTTACGTGGCCCAGCCACTGGAGTGAGACAGATTGTATTAGCCTGAGCTATAGCCCCATGCTCAGAAGTGGAGCTGGTTGGATATTTTCTGACAGAACCTTTTTTTCCCATTAGAAAATGACAATTTCTCAAAAGCAAAACATTTAGCGGAAAGGTGTCGATTTTGCTCGAGTTTCGTTTCAAAAGAAAAATAAAAAAACCCAAATGTGAGAAGGTCAAAGCGTTCTTCTTGTCACTGAACATTCTGATTGGTCATTTCAAAATGATTTTCCTTTTCTGTTTTTTAAAGCTCGTATTTTATAATAGAATATAACATTTTTTTAAGTCAGAAGCAGAATGAAATATGTTCAATTGACTTGAAACAACCCCCAACACCACCACCAGAATATCCTTTCTCAGGAAATTCTGAGTTTTTTTGTTTTCATTCCACTTCAGAACTGAAAAAAAAAATGTCAAAATCATGAAGTTTCCTGACTACAAATCCAGCTCCCATCTGCCCAGAAGCTCCATCTCTGTGCTGGTCCAAGGCCTCCCTGCACCCCTATGTACCCAGCGGCTTCTCACCCGGGGGGTGCCAGAGGCCACTCTATGCTGTAACAGGGGTTCCCCCAGCAGGGAAGAGAAGGAAGAGTTGCTGCAGCCCCAGAACCTTCACAAACCCATTCGGAGCTCCAGGTATGTAATGAAATCCTCAAACCAGGTGAGTTTTACAGCGAACGTTTCACCCCTCAGTGCCGACATGACCAAAGAACACAGCTTGGGGAAACTGACAAACTCGTCATATCCAGCCAGGCAATTTCCTAACTTCTGAGCCTGCAAGGTGAAGGGAACAGTGCTCTGTCCTTCTAAAATCTCCTCTAAACACTGAAATTTCCCAAGGAATGAAATTTAATGCCCAACAGCAGAACACTTAATTAGCAGGTGGCAATAATCTGACTTGTAAACACTATGCCCGAGAGAGAGAGAGACTAGCTCCTGTATTCCTGAGGATTTAGGAGCTATACACAACTGTCATCGTTTAATACCCTGAGAACATATCAGAGGGTTTAAAGGAATTTTTTTCTCTCTCTCTCGTATTTAATGTGCCCATCAGTGCAGTATGTAGGCATTATATTCTGTGTGTATGATAGGCCTGTATCAATCCCTCCACCTATCCGAACACTTCCCTTTTCTGAGGCTATTTGGCTCTGGATCTGAACTTTCTACCTGGGGCCCTGCCCTGTTTCATGTTCAATTTAAATTTAGTTGGGGATTGGTCCTGCTTTGAGCAGGGGGTTGGATTAGATGACCTCCTGAGGTCCCTTCCAACCCTGAGATTCTATGATTCAAGATGCTTTGCAAGGTTGGGAGTGATAAAACACAGACCCCCTCTTGCTTGTCCTGCTCTGATGCCTACTCACCGAGTGAAAATTTATTAAAAGGCACCCATCACCTCCTCTGTTTGGTTTGGGTCTCCCGCTTATCTGACTTGCATCCGACGAAGTGGGTATTCACCCACGAAAGCTCATGCTGCAAAACGTCTGTTAGTCTATAAGGTGCCACAGGATTCTTTGCTGCTTTTACTGCTCATCTAGCACATTCACAGGCTGTGACTCCCCGCTACTCCTCTTGTTCTCTGCGCTGCCTCTCTGTTCCCACAGAAAGCTCTCTGACAGTCATATGGTTCTCACTGACCTACTTTGCTTTCACTCTGACTCCTAAAAAAACATCAGCAGATACAAGCAAGGCAAATATAACCAAAGTGATCAGAGAATAAAGGGGATGCAGCAAATCCCTCAGATAACAGGGAGAATGATGCACTTGGGTTTTTCCATCATGGATGAGTCCCTGTTCAGAATTTTAATATTGTGATGAAAAGCTGATGCACAGGATGCCTTGGGTTTTATGAGTGGAAAGATAGTCCTATAACAATAATTGATTAATACCTAGCTCTTTCATAGCACTTTCCATCAGTAAATTTTGGGTGCATCATCCAGTTCAGATTAAGAGCTGTAGATTGTTCTAACTAACAAAGCTCTTATATTTTGCAACACCTTTTCACAGACATTATAGACAGGGTGGAATTGCATCAGCCACCTCTGAAATGCAGCTATTAACAGGTTTCAGAGTAGCAGCCGTGTTAGTCTGTATCCGCAAAAAGAACAGGAGTACTTGTGGCACAATACACATCAACTAAGGAAATGGAGAATTGAATATCCAACTGAAACAGTTTATAGGAAGATTTATGCGGTCCTCCATTATTGCAGTATCTGAACATCTCAGACGGGGGAAATTTTGGGAGGCAAAATGGAATGAATGAAACTTGTAATTGGGCCAAGACGGTGGAATTAACACTGAGACATTTGTGGGAAATGCCATGGTATCTTTACTGAAGACTGATGATCCAGGCCATGTGTATATCTCAGTTCATGTGTATTTGTCACTCTAGTGTCTCTTGCCTTATACTTAGATTGTAACATATTTGGGGCAGAGGTGGTTCTTTTTGTTCTGTGTTTGTACAGCACCTAGCACAACCGGAGCCTGATCCATGACTGGGACTCGTAGGCAATATGGTAATAGAAATAATAAATACATACTGGTGCAGGAAGTGAAACCAGATATTATAGGGATAACAGAAACATGGTGGAATAGTAGTCATGACTGGAGTACAGGTATTGAAGGCTATGTGCTGTTTAGGAAAGACAGAAATAAAGGCAAAGGTGGTGGAGTAGCATTGTGTATCAATGATGAGGTAGACTGTAGAGAAATAAGAAGGGATGGAATGGATAAGACAGAGTCTGTCTGGGCAAAAATCACATTGGGGAAGAAAGCTACTAGAGGCTCCCCTGGGATAGTGCTTGGGGTGTGCTACAGACCACCGGGATCTGATTTGGATATGGATAGAGACATCTTTAATGTTTTTAAAGAAGTAAACACTAATGGGAATTGTGTGATCATGGGAGACTTTAACTTCCCATATATAGACTGGAGGACAAGTGCTAGCAATAATAATAGGGCTCAGATTGTCATAGATGCGATAGCTGATGGATTCCTTCACCAAGCAGTTGCTGAACCAACAAGAGGGGATGCCATTTTAAATTTGGTTTTGGTGAGGTAGTGAAGACCTCATAGAAGAAATGGTTGTAGGGGACAACCTTGATTTGAGTGATCATGAGCTAATTCAGTTCAAACTAAATGGAAGGATAAACAAAAATAGATCCGTGACTAGGGTTTCTGATTTCAAAAGGGCTAACTTTAAAAAAATTAAGGAAATTAGGGAAGTGGATTGGACTGAAGAACTTGTGGATCTAAAGGTGGAGGAGGCCGGGAATTACTTCAAGTCAAAGTTGCAGCAACAATCAGAAGCCTGCATCCCAAGAAAGGGGAAAAAATTCATAGGTAGGAGTTGTAGACCAAGCTGGATGAGCAAGCATCTCAGAGAGGTGATTAAGAAAAAGCAGAAAGCCTACAAGGAGTGGAAGATGGGAGGGATCAGCAAGGAAAGCTACCTTATTGAGGTCAGAACATGTAGGGATAAAGTGAGAGAGGCCAAAAGCTTTGTAAAGTTGGACCTTGCAAAGGGAATTAAAAACCAATAGTAAAAGGTTCTATAGCCATATAAATAAGAAGAAAACAAAGAAAGAAGAAGTGGGACTGCTAAACACTGAGGATGGAGTGGAGGTTAAGGACAATCTAGGCATGGCCCAATATTGGGGGAGGTATAGCTCAGTGGTTTGAGCATTGGCCTGCTAAACCCAGCATTGTGAGCTCAATCCTTAAGGGGGCCATTTAGGGATTTGGGGATTGGTCCTGCTTTGAGCAGGGGGTTGGACTAAATGATCTCTTGCAGTCCCTTCCAACCCTAATAATCTATGATTTAAACAAATACTTTGCCTTAGTCTTTGCCTTAGTAGGATAACAAATGAGGATATAGAGGTAGATATTACCCACATCTGAGGTAGAAGCCAAACTCAAACAGTTTAATGGAACTAAATCGGGGGGCCAGATAATCTTCATCCAAGAATATTAAAGGAACTGGCACATGAAATTGCAAGCCCATTAGCAAGAATTTTAATGAATCTATAAACTCAGGGGTTGTACCATATGACTGGAGAATTGCTAACATAGTTCCTATTTTTAAGAAAGGGAAAAAACGTGATCTGGGTAACTACAGGCATCTAACAAAGTGGGTATTCACCCACGAAAGCTCATGCTCCAATATGTCTGTTAGTCTATAAGGTGCCACAGGACTCTTTGCTGCTTTTACAGGCCTGTTAGTTTGACATCTTTGAAAAAAATTTGAAGGAGAAAGTAGTTAAGGGCATTGAGGTCAGTGGTAATTGGGACAAAATACAACATGGTTTTACAAAAGGTAGATTGTGCCAAACCAACCTGATCTCCTTCTTTGAGAAGGTAACAGATTTTTTTAGACAAAGGAAACACAGTGGATCTAATTTACCTCGGTTTCAGTAAGGCATTTGATATGGTTCCACATGGGGAATTATTAGTTAAATTGGAAAAGATGGGGATCAATATGAAAATTGCAAGGTGGATAAGTTAAAGGGGAGACTACAACAGGTCCTACTAAAAGGTGAACTGTCAAGCTGGAAGGAGGTTACTAGTGGAGTTCCTCAGGGACTGGTTTTGGGACCAATCTTATTTAATCTTTTTATTACTGATCTTGGCACAAAAAGTGGGAGTGTGCTAATAAAGTTTGTGGATGACACTGGGAGGTATTGCCAATATGGAGAAGGACTGGGATATCATACTGGAAGATCCGCATGACCTTGTAAACTGGAGTAATAGTAGTAGGATGAAATTTAATAGTGAAAAGTGCAAGGTCATGCATTTAGGGATTAATAACAAGAATTTTTGTTATAAGCTGGGGACTCATCAGTTGGAAGTAACAGGAGGAGAAGGACCTCGGAGTATTGGTTAATCACAGGATGACTGAGCAGCCAATGTGATATGGCCATGAAAAAAGCTAATGCGGTCTTGGGATGCATCAGGTGAGGTATTTCCAGTAGAGATAAGGAGGTGTTAGTACCGTTATAGAAGGCACTGGTGAGACCTCATCTGGAATACTGTGTGCAGTTCTGGTCTCCCATGTTTAAGAAGGATGAATTCAAACTGAAACAGGTATAGAGAAGGGCTACTAGGATGATCTGAGGAATGGAAATCCTGTCTTATGAAAGGAGACTCAAAGAGCTTGGCTTCTTTTGGTTAGGCTAAACAAGGCTGAGGGGAGATATGATTGCTCTTTATAAATATATCAGAGGGATAAATTTTAGGGAGGGAGAGGAATTATTTAAGCTTAGTACCAATGTGGACACAAGAACAAATGGATATAAACTGGCCATCACACCCCTGCTCTACCTACGCTACATTGATGACATCTTCATCATCTGGACCCATGGGAAGGAGACCCTGGAAAAATTCCACCACGATTTCAACAGCTTCCACCCCACCATCAACCTCAGCCTGGACCAATCTACACGGGAGGTCCACTTCCTAGACACCATGGTGCAAATAAGTGATGGTCACATTAACACCACCCTATACCAAAAACCTACCGACTGCTATGCCTACCTTCATGCCTCCAGCTTCCATCCCGGGCATACCACACGATCCATTGTCTACAGCCAAGAACTGAGGTACAACCACATCTGCTCCAACCCCTCAGACAGAGATCAACACCTACACTAAATCTTCACCAAGCATTCTTAAAACTACAATACCCGCACAAGGAAATAAGGAAACAGATCAACAGAGCCAGATGTGTACCCAGAAGCCTCCTACTGCAAGACAAACCCAAGAAAGAAACCAACAGGACTCCATTGGCCATCACATACAGTCCCCAGCTAAAACCCCTCCAACGCATCATCAGGGATCTACAACCCATCCTGGACAATGATCTCTCGCTTTCACAGGCCTTGGGTGGCAGGCCAGTCCTCGCCCACAGACAACCTGCCAACCTGAAGCATATTCTCACCAGTAACTGCACACTGCACCATAGTAACTCTAACTCAGGAACCAATCCATGCAACAAACCTCGATGCCAACTCTGCCCACATATCTACACCAGCGACATCATCACAGGACCTAACCAGATCAGCTACACCATCACCAGTTCATTCACCTGCATGTCCACCAATGTAATATACGCCATCATATGCCAGCAATGCCCCTCTGCTATGTACATCGGCCAAACTGGACAGTCCCTATGGAAAAGGATGAATAGACATAAATCAGATATTAGGAATGGCAATATACAAAAACCCGTAAGAGAACACTTCAGTCTCCCTGGCCACACAATAGCAGATTTAAAGGTAGCCATCCTGCAGCAAAAAAAACTTTAGGACCAGACTCCAAAGAGAGACTGCTGAGCTTCAGTTCATCTGCAAATTTGACGACATCAGCTCAGGATTAAATAAAGACTGTGAATGGCTAGCCAACTACAAAAGCAATTTCTCCTCCCTTGGTGTTCACACCTCAACTGCTAGAAGAGGGCCTCATCCTCCCTGATTGCTATCTCTAGCCTGCTTCTTGCTTGCATATATATACCTGCCCCTGGAAATTTCCACTACATGCATCCGACAAAGTGGGTATTCCCCCTCGAAAGCTCATGCGCCAATACGTCTGTTAGTCTATAAGGTGCCACAGGACTCTTTTCTGCTTTTATAGATCCAGACTAACACAGCTACCCCTCTGATACTTTTTATTTTTCCCCTGACAGCCCAGTGATTTTTCTCACTCTCCCCATGCTTTGATGTGTGGCCCATCAGCTGTTTAGACGATCTGTTCTCTTAGGCAAGTTAACATTCCATCCCCAGAAAATATGCGAGCGCTGCGGCTAAGTGGGTCATTATCAAAATGAGAACAGCTTTATAGGAGGGAATCCAATTGCTTGTGGGATGGAGAGGGGGAGGGGTGGGAGAGTCAGGTGAACCCAGGACAGGAAGCGCATAAGTGAGTGGAAGGAGAGAGGGGTGGGCAATGTGGCTGGAGTAGCTATTGAGTGGCTGAGGGAGTCTGGCCCAGATGAAAACAGCTAGTTTTGTGGTTAGGCAAGGGCTGAACAGCTCCGAGCTCAATTCCCATCTTTGCCACAGACTCTCTGTATGATCATGGGTAAATCACACAGGTTGGGATTTTCCAAAGAGCGTAAGGGAGTTAGCGTCCAGTTCCTCAAAAGGTATTTAGGTGCCTAACTCCCACTGAAATCTGTGTGAATTAGGTGTTTAGCTGCCTTCAAAGATCTGGGCCTTTAAAGTTTACGCTCAGATTGCAGTCTGTAAAGTGGGGATAATCCTCCTTTCAGGGTATGTCTTGTCTAACACTGTGTAGAGCAGGGACGGTCTCTTACGTCGTCTGACTCCTTTCTTCAGACTCGAAGCTCTGGAGGGCAGGGCTGGCTCTCGCGATGTGTCTGTGCACCACTTAGTGCAACGGGACAATGGGCAAACTTCTGGAATATAAATACTAATGAGGAGGAACAAGGAATGGCGCAGGACGAGGGGTAATCCTGGTTCTTTGCGTTTCCCTAGCCCCTTCCACTGGGAGGGCTCAAAGTGCTATAGCCCTCTCCATGCTTCTGAATCTCTTTGCCTTTTGCATCCTATATTTCACACAGGGCTAACTGCTACCTTCATTCTGCAGGTTCCATAAGAAATGTGATGGAGTCCTCTGTGATACCTGGCGTGAATCCTAGGAGTCCTAGAAGAGGACACGGACTATTTTGTGCCATCTCCTCATAGCACATGGATTAAGCTCTTTGCAGGCCCCCGATCCAAACACTAGTCCCTCAACCTTACCTCCTTGCCTTGCCAGCGAACCAGAGGCATAATGGGACACTCACTGAGTCCGCTCACACATGGCACAGGAGGGAGGAGCTCCATCGCTCGGCGGCTGGTCTCACTCCCATCCTGTGTGGGAGGAAGAGCCAGTGTTGGGAAGCAGCTGATTCCATGCACCAAGGAGAAACCAGCCCCCTCACCTTCCGCGGAGTGTCACTGGGCAGGAGTGCTGCTTGGCTCAACCTCCATCACGGTCAATTTCATTCTGTGCTCCCCTGCCCCCACCCGCAGTCTGTGTGCGCATGCATAGTAGGAAGCGTGACTGCAGGCTGGCTCCCAGAACCAGCTGGCAGCAGGTGGGAGCTCTCACAGCAAAGCCCAGGCAACAGAACTGACACACACACACAAAGAATCCAATAGCCCATGACAGATGGCTCCAGCAGCTTGCATCCTCCCCTCACCCCCCATCTTTTCCCTTTCTCTGCTTTTTTTCATTCACTTCCCCTCTCCTTTCTTTTCTTTCACGTCTCCTCCTCTAGACTTTTTCTCTCATTTCTTTTTCTTATTTCAGCCTTCACTGCTCCCTCTCCCCAACCACTTTTTGCTCCCTCTCTTTCCTCCTTCCTATCTCATCTCTGTGCATTTATTTGTTTTATGAAGTTTGAGCTGCTGGAAGGACAGACCTGCAGACATCCAGGTTGGGAGCTGCACGGGAACCAGAATTTCCATTCTGCAGGAAATTCCATGATTTCCTCATGTATTTTCTTTCCAAATCGGGGGGGGGGGGGAGTCAAATTTCAAACTTCCCCATGAAGTGAAATATTGTTTTGGGCCAATCGAAGGGTTTCATTTCAATAAAAGCCAAAGGTTGGGTTACAATTTTTAAAATTTAAGCCTTTTTTAAAATAACAAAATAAATTTTTTGCAACAACAACTCATTTCAAAACCCCAAATCGAAACATTCCATTCCCAAACTGTCAAAATGGAAGAGCCATGGGGACGGAACAGGTCAGTGGCCAGGCTGGGAACAGAGTCCTGTGTCCTAAGCCACATGGGCGGAACTTTTTGACCTTGTCAAAATGCTTCCTTTCTATTTTTTTTTAAAGTAAAATGTTGAAATTGACACGTTCCTGCAGAAAATTTTGATTTTGACAAAATGGCATTTTCTAGCCATCTCTTTGGCCCAGATCCTGAAAGGTATTTAGGCTCCTAACTTCCACTAAATCACTGTCTCACAGTGCATTTTAGCCCTATTCTTTCTCCACTGTTCTTCCACCTTTGTTTTCTTTCACCTTCCCCTTTCCCAGGATCGCTTATTCTCTCCCAACTGCCCTTCTCCCAGGAAAGACTCCTCCTCTCTCATTGCCCACGTTAACCTGCCTGCAATGGCAGTGAAGGGTTAAAGGGAGCTCAGTTAGCCTCTTCTGTGGCACCTGCTGGCAGATAGGTCGTTAAGGATTAGACCCAGCTGGGGAGAACCAGCCTGGGTAGTTCCTGTAAAGGAAGGACTGCAGGGAGTTGAGGAAAGCTGCAGTAGGGAGTGTGAACATTAGGACTGGTCTTGCGGGGGAGGGTTACAGGAGAGAAGGGAACATTTGGAGCTGACTAGGGAAACTGAGGCAATGCTGCATGAGCCACAAAGTGGCAAAGGAAGCAGGCGCCTCCAGCCCCGGATCTGTTCTGTGAAAGGAACTGGGAGGCAGATGAAGGTAGGAAGTGGCCTAGGGAAGCAGCAGCAAGTCTGGAGGAGCAGCCCCTAGTTGCTTAATCCAGGATCCCTGGGCTGGAACCCAGAGGAGAGGGAGGGTCTGGGTTTCCCTGCTGATCCCAAAAGATGGGCTGCAAAGCTCCCCTCCCCCCAACCCTGCCACAAGGGGAGAAAAGGATTATTGATCCCTGGGTGGAGCTGAAGGCCTGGGTTAAGGGCATTAGATTTATTGGGCTCTTTATGGCCCTGGAAGGGGTGGGGACGATAAGCAACCTGGCTGGGGTGTGAGATGGGGCAAACCACTTTGGGGCGTGGAGTGGCTGTTGACAGATGGTAGCAAGGTTAAAGAGGCTGGGGAAATTGAGGCACAGAGCAGGGATGCAGCTTGCCTAAAGATGCACCTGGCAGGACAGTGGCTGAGTTGGGAGCAGAACCCTGGTGTCCCAAGTCTCCTGGCCACTGCATCATGCCACCTCCTGGGGAATCAGAACCGTGATCTTTGCTCTACTCCTGTATCCCTGTTCCAGACCTCCCCGATGCCTTCCCAGCAGCTGTCCCTGAGCCTACTGCTGCCTGCTCCAGCTTTGCGCGCTGGCTGGGAAAGGCTGTAAATCGCAGCTAATGAAGCTGTAATGGGAGAAGCTTAAAGGAAAGGTTGACAGGGACCTTGAAATCATCCTGTCAACATGGTTCCTCTTTAGTCCCAACTGCCCGCTGCCCCCATCAGGGTGATTTAAACAGACCCTTTGCCACCCTCCCCAACTGGTGCTGTCGAGGAGGCAATAAATTCCCTGGTAATGATGGTCTGGCATGAGCCATAAAGCGCTCACTGATACAGGGCTCCCACTGATCTAAAGTGCTGTCCATTTGCTTCTTAAGTGCACTCAGCAGCCCTGCTCTAGACAGCGGATCCTTCCCTCCTTGGGGGAGCCTGGCGCAGTTAAATCCCTTTATGGACAGGCCGAGCCCTTAATCAAAGTCAGCGTCAATCCGCTGAGGTCAAGCTCCACAACCAGGGAACTATGGGATTGGATTCACCTGAGCAGGGGCTGCCATTGCCCTGTTCCAGATTCTTTCTTGCACCTCTAGTTTTTCCAAGCATCCTTGCTTTGTGCCTGCCTGAGGAGCCTCTTCGTCGGTCCTGACGTGGGCCATCAATTTCTCCAGCCACGTCCCTGTGCAACGCTTGATGCGTGCCAATATCCACAGAGAGCCCCTGCAATGCGGCCACCTCTGGGGGCGAGGGCAGCAGCCAGGTGGACAACTGATGCACCGAACAGTCATCCATTGTATGAATGGGTGAGCTTTCAGCCCAGTCCGAGTCCTTGTGAAAAGAACCTTGTAGTCTCGAATGCCCCGGTTTGTAAGACCCCATTCAAAAGGGGAATTGCCCTGCTGGGGCTTGAGCTTGTGGCCCCATTGTGGAGTGGGGAGGGGGTGGGAAGGAATTGAAACCTGTTGCGTAAGCCACTCCCCCTGGTTTAGCTTCGGTCTTTGCAACAGGGAAGATCATTGAGGGCCTGGTTGTGTCTGGCACCTGAGTGGATGCACAGGAGGGCATGGGACTAAGGAGTCCTTGATGGCAGGACCATGCATAATTGTAGGCCTTGCACTGATTAAAGGGGCGGCAAGAGAGGTGTGTGTGTGTGTGTGGCAGGAGGGATGAGGCCATGGTCATCAGTGGGACACCGCTGGGTGCTGCAGGTGCTTGGCACTTCTCAAACCCTGTATCTGAACAAAGACTGTCCACCTATCGCTGAAAGGCAGCTGGGGGTGCGACGCAGCGGCAAGTCTGTGCTGCTGTGAAGCGGGAGGAGAAATGAAGACTAGCAGGGAGGTGGGATGTAAGAATTTGGCTGGGACAATGGAATTGCTGGTATCGCCTCTGGTGGACAGGACCCTGAGACCTTTCCTATCCACAGGTGGTCGGGAGTCAAGCCTCTGTTCTACATCTCCTCACACGACCTCCTGCAGCATGGTGCCCCTAGCACCACCCTGCAGTGGTGGTTCAGGGGGAGATTGCCACATACTGGAGGATGAAGACTGCTTTCTACAGCACCTAGGTAAGTGCTCCTTGGAGGTCTCCTGTTGGAGGTGACTTTGGAACAGGGATGCAGAGCTGGTAGGGAGTAAGGAATGTTCTTTATGATGCACCCTGTGAGATGTCTACAAAGAAATCCAAATGGAATAGAAGGAAGGAGGGGGGTTAGTGTTGTTTTTGCAGATTGAGATGGGTACAGAGGGTTTTTTCCAAGTTGCTGAGGTTGGGAATAGAAAGGGGACCAGAAAGTGAATAATGGGAGGCGGGAGATATGTCTTATACAGGTCTGAGCACAGCTGCTGGGTCTCGAAGAAGGGAACTGCTGAGCTTAAGCATGTTCTTACGAGGAAGAATGTCTCTGCTGGGGTGACATTCCATGCTCCATTGCAAGGTCCAAAGCCAATAGAAAGACTGGAGGTTAGACTGAAGGGACTATCGTCCAGATCCTTCAAGATGTGCAGGTACCTAACTCCCATTGAAAGCAATAGGAGTTAGGTGTCTAAGCACCTTTGGAGGATCTGGGCTATGTCTTGGTTATATGTTTATACTGTGCCTAGCACAGCAGGGCAGGAGGATCTAGCAATCAGTAATTTACCCATTTATACTGGCTAAACAACTGTATTTAAAAATCACACTCAAACACAGACTGAACTTTGGGGGGCTAGAACTAATGGGGCCAATCCAAGCTAGATGAATGTCCAGAACTAGCCTCAGTTACAGTTGGTTGTTCCAGCCCAATTTGGCTCCATCTACCCTGATCTGCCAAAGCAGCCCTCTCTGGCCACAGTCAAGCTCAAATTGTGTGTAGAACCTGATTCTTCTCTCACTTATGCCTGTGTAACTCTGACTTCAGTAGAAACACATCTTGTTAGAGCTGGGCAGTAAATGTTCCTTCAAATATTTTTGCCATTCTGCATTGGAGGGGTGGAGGAGGCGGGAGACAGACAGACCGACCCACCACTGAATAACAGCCAATATCCCAATGGTAAGGGCACTCACTGAGAAACTCAGATTCTAGTTCCTGTCCTGCCTGATTCAACCAGGGCCTTGGGTGCCCTACCCACATGGCCGCTCTGGGTTGTCTGTCTGTCTCTTTTATTTTCACCAGAGATTTCATGCTTGGCCTGAGAAACCTTCCTGGACTAAAAGCTTCACCAAAAGAGATTTTCCCACAACGTTTTTAGTTTTGACAAATCCGCATTTTCTGACAAAAACCCACTTTGTTGAAAAATTCCCAACGTGCTCTGCTGGGGATCCACTCTGGCGTCAGAGGAGAATCAGGCCTGGGGACTTTGTCTTTGCTGGTGCAGTGCTAGCAATGCTGGGAACGCTGGTGTGGACAGGACACGGGTTGGTGTGGTTTGGTTGGTTGGTTGCTTTGGAACCATTAGCTGGGCCTGCTTTGGGCAAGGTTAGATGGCACAAGGGTAAAAACACCACCCCTGGGCTACACCTGCTCCTGTGCACTAGTGCTAGCAATGTCAGAAACTCCTTGTTGTAGATGCAGCCTTAAAGTCAGATGATTTGCAGTGTGGACTGGCAAAGGGGACAAAACACAGACCCATCCATCAGTGTTTCATGCACCTCAGTGCCATCCTGTCCCATAGCCTATCCTATCCTAGACTGGGGAAAGCCCTTAATACACCAAAATCTCCTTCCGAGTTCAAGTTCCTTCCATCCGCTCTCCCTTCCGAACACTTTTGCCTTGTTGTAGATGATTCTTTCCAGGCCGAGAGCTGGGATGGGCTTTACCAACCACTTTGTCCTTTGAATGAACCCAGGATAACTCTCTAGTCAGGTGATCAAATCCTCTGAGTAGACCCGGAACAGCTGTGGTGTGAGATCTACAGTGAAAGCTCAGATCCTCTGAACCTACCTGCAGTCGGGGGGTGATGGTAAAAGGTGCTCGTGGCTTGCCCAGCGTAAGCTGATATATAAGTGTATCCCACACACCTACTGGGTGTGGTGTTCTCCCATCTAGTGGCACTGCGACCACTGAGAGAGAGATTGAATCTGCTCTACAGCCTCAGCTAACAGCCTGTTGGCTTTTAGCTCATGCAGTAGAGATTCTTGCACTAAGCTCCAGAGGTCCCAGGTTCGATTCTGCTCACTGATGGCCAGAGTCTGTCAGTGTTACATAAGTACTCGAGGTGAAACTCCCCAAAGAGAGAGTGCTAAAGGTGCCCTTTAGAAATTGCACCCAGAGCCGTGCAGGGTGGATTCAAGCCCTTTCCTTTGCCTGACCTTTCCAAGCTGCTTTTGTGTTACAAAACAGTTGCACAAAAGGAGGGTGGACACTGAGGCTCCCCCCCTCGAGGCCATTGCGGACTAAGGCGATTCTCCGTGTAAAACTCAGGGACTGGCCAGGAAGAGAGAGCTGTTAAGCAGCAAGAGAGTGTGAGGCCCTAGAGAGGAGGTCTGGCTAGACTGCAGTCATGGGCTTAAACCTGAGCTAGCCTGGGCCCAAGCAGCACGGGCTTTACAGTGGCCGGTACACCCCCGCCCAGAGCCCTGGGTAATTCCTCGGGCTGGCCTATGCCATACTGAAGCTGGTGGTGCTGTGGCTTCAACATCCAGGACCTGAGGAATTGGGCCCTCCCTCTGTGATTTGCCCCAATGAAATAAATAGGATTTGTTGTGTAGGAAAGTCCTGTTCAACGTGATCATGAGCAGAAGCTAATCTTTAATAGCTGTCCAGGCTCATCTCCGGCCACCAATGTTCATGTGGCAGGTGTTTTCCAAGAGGTTCAGTGCATGTCGTGGGCCAGATCCTCAGCTGGGAGAAGCCAACAGAGCTCATGAGACATCATCTCTTCCAACTCTGCTAGCAACTCCGTGAAGAGGATCCTCATCCAGGAGCTGGCAGCCAGACTCCGAGCTGATGTCATGGGAATAAATCTGTGCTCTGATCCAGTGACCTGTCCTTAAACACTTTAGGACATTGGATGAGCTTGTTCTACTGATCCAGGGCAGTAGACGGCAAATCATTACCAACTGACGGCTGTGGAGAGGCCTGTGTGAAACGAATCTGTGGTCTCAGTTCAGTCCGTCTGATCTCATGTACATCGACTGCGAACTCCACTGACTTTGTGGATGCCTGGTTGACACTGGTGCATGTGAAAGGAGAGTTGGGCCCCGGGTGTCCCCATCAGAGAACTTCAGCCCCACACCTGGCATTCAGCAGCACCCTGGGATCAGACAGGCCAGTGGTCGAGGATGGAACGGACATGAGGAGTGAGCTGCCTTCTGCTTAGGAGTGGACTCTGCATGTCAGGGGATGAGTCTTGCTAACAGGTTGGGTCTGTACATGCACCCTACTGCTGCCATGCAGGGGATAAGCAGAGTTCTTTCCATAGTTGTTAACCTGGCACCTTGCCCTGGCGCTAAATTCACCACAGAAACTAATCGTGCTGCATCACTCTGCTGAGAGTAAGGGTGGGCTTGGGGCTAAGGCCTCAAATCATCCAACATGCAGAGTCTACTAAGGACCATTGCACCAGCCGGAGTGACCATGCCGATGGCCTTGCACCAGGCATAGTATAAAGGAGTTTGTGAGATTGTGACATTTTGCATGAAGTCTGGCCTGCCTTCAGCTGCTCATTTTATTCAAAAATGATGTTGCATGCTCTGCAGCCATGTTGCCAAGATGGACAAAATCACACCAACTCAAACTCTCCAGCAATGCACAAAGGGGTGCACATCCCAACCCCACCTGGTGCTGCTTGTGGGGTTTCCCTAGAGATCTGTGGATTTGCAGGATTGAGCCGGATCTGGGATTAGTAGTTCTGCCTTCAGACCCTGGCTCTACCACAGATGGCCTGTGTGACCATGTGCAAACTCTCTATGCCTCAATCCTCCATCTGTAAAATGGGGATAATACGCCTCATTTTCACCCCTTGTCAAGTTAGATGGTACACACTTCGGAGCGGAAGCTGTCTCTTGCTGTGCGTATGGACAGAGCATAGCACAATGATGTAGCTGATTCTCCTTTGGGGGGCTACCCTGATATAAAGAATAGTCATCTGGCTTGGTGATTTAGTCTTCATGTTCCAGCCAACTCTTGTTTTACCAGAGGGGGGTATCAAGTATCAACTCCCTCATCACCAGCTCTGTTCAGCTGCTGAAACATAAGGCTTTCTGTGCAGTGGTTAAGGAGAATGGAGGGTCTGATTGCTATGCCCCAGGGAAAAAGAGACAGCAGGAGTGATTGAGGGACCAAGGGTAAGTCTACACTGCCCTCCTCCTCCCCGCCAAAAAACCCACCACCTGCAGCAGGGAGTCTCACAGCTCCGATCTACAGATTTGGGCTCATGCTACCGTGCTAAAAATAGCTGTGTAGATGTTTGCTGAGGCTCTGAAACCTGGCAAGGGAGTGGGTCTGAGAGCCCCAGCTCCAGCCAAGTGGGAATGTCTATGGTGCTATTTTCAATGCCGGAGTGTGAGCTGCAGTCTATGGAGCCTGGCTCTAAGAGCTGCTGCTGTGTTCTTTTTGGCGTGGGGTTTTGTTGTTTGCAGTGTGGACAATACCCATAGATGGGGAAAGAAAAAGCCCTCCTGGGAATCCTTCTTGTTGTTTTATGGCCAGTTAGCCAGTGCCTTGCCAGCCAGAAAGGAGGATGGAGTTGAAGGTGAATCTCTGGTCCCTGCTCTCCTGGAAATATACAGAGCAGAATCCCAGGGAGATGGAGAAGAAGGTGTGACGTCAAGATGAGGCTTAAAATATACCTTGGAAAAATCACATGACAGCTGTGAAATATGAGCAGTCTTTTTGAGCCAGGCAGACGGCTTTGGGGAAGGGTGATAAACATCCATCAGCCAAAGCTAGGGGCTTTTTCTCCCAAAGCTCCTCAGTTCTGCTTTTGCAGCTCCCCTGCTCCTTTCCCCAAGATTCTGGCAGCACCCAGCTAACCAGCAGCGAGCGGTTTCCCTGTGCTTCCTCTCTCAGCTGCACAGACGGGTTAGCCGGCGCCCATCTGCCCCTTGCTAACTACGCTAGCTGGTTAACAAGCCTCCGGCTGTTCCTGGGTGACGTCTGTTAAAGTAGCAATGACCAGTGAGCAGCTGCAGGGTCGTGTTTGGCTGGCCTGGCTGGTTAGCAATCGAAACTCAGAGCCAAGTCTCGGTGCACAATTAGTTGGTTAAGAATTGCGATTGTGGGCCCAAGTTCGCTGTAGCTGTCTCCATGGTTTGCTATTATCTCTAAGGGGATGGAGGGTAGGGTAAGGAAACTATTAATGGCCCCGACCTACTGTCTGGAAGATCAAGAACCGATACAAACCTCAGTCTGAACTCAAACTGGATTTTTTTTTTGAGGTTTGGAAAAATTCACATAAATTTCCTTTTAAAAGTCATTTTTTTTCACCTGCCTGTCTTGATGCAAAAGGTTGAATTCCCCCGAGATTGCTCGTTGCCATGACACTTGCCTGAAATCCCCTCCCCCCCCCAGGGGAAAAGACTCGTCTCACAAAGCTTTCATCCCAGTTTTGAAGCCCCAGGAGGTTCAAAAGAACGCAATTTGACTGATTTGTCAAACCTGTGTACTTCCGATCCTCTTATACGGATCTAAACCATGGATGCTGCTTGAACAAGACAGCAGGAGGCCTTTCATGCGTGTTGCCAGCAGCAACCATTGAGCAG
Source organism: Mauremys mutica (assembly GCF_020497125.1). Taxonomy (NCBI): domain Eukaryota; kingdom Metazoa; phylum Chordata; order Testudines; family Geoemydidae; genus Mauremys; species Mauremys mutica. Next base: position 131,001,788 of record NC_059075.1, read on the forward strand.
AAGATGGTTTGATTTTTAGCAGGAATAGGGATCTATTATTGAGATGTGGCCTGGAGAGGACTGAAGTCCTCACTGGTCATTGCCGGCTCGTGCTTTGTGGTCAGGTACCCACCTCGGTGATAGACATCGCGCATTGAGGCCTGAAGATCGGGCTTGAAGTCAACAGGAGATTTGCCTGGCTATGGACTGGCAGTGGCCACATGATTGTCCACAATTAACCTGGCTGCACCAGCTCAGTAATAACCCTGTGGAGCTTTTATACGCCTGGAATGAAGCCACGCAATGTGGCTATGGATGTTCGGCGCTATGGCCCCTCGCTGTCTAAGCGTATTGTTGTTGTTGACGTTCTGATAGTTCCAATCAGGTTCCTGTCAACGTTCAAGGTCTAACTCCTTGTCCCAACTGTACCAGGTTTTTCCAGATTCTCTTGTCGCTAGTTATCCCTTTAATTCAACTGAGCATTTGTGTTGCCTTGCGGTAACTTAAGTCCCTTAATGCCACACTGCCAAATTCTGCTCTCGGGTAAGCTGACACTGGTGAGGAGCACAGACTAAGTACCTTGCTAGAGAGGCTAGGCTGGGGAAGCAGAGCACCCTAGTGGATGGCACACTGCAGTGGGACTGGGAGATGCAAGTTCTGTTCCTAGCTCTGCAACTAGCCTGCTGGCTGAACTTCTTCACCGCTCTGCCCCTCAGTTTCCCCATCTGTAACATGGGGCTAATTATAACTATCCATTTTGTTAAGTACTTTGAGATCTGCTATTGAGAAGTGTTGTTATAAAAGCAGATTATTACAGTGAGGGGTGAAATCCTGGCTCCTCTGAAGTCAATGGGAGTTTTGCCATTGACTTCAAGGGAGCTAGCTAGGACGTCAACCGGTGACTTCAGGGAAGTAAGTATTGATTCTCACCAGTGTAAGTGAAATCAGAATTTGGCCTTCAGCCTATTCTAAGTTAATGTGACCCCCTTTTTCCCCAAAGACCCCCCTCTTCTGAGAAGGGGCCTTGGGAACATTCAGATTAACCGATCTGGGTTCTACTCCCAGCTCTGCCATTGGCACACAGTGTAATCCTGAGTGAGCCATTTCATCTCCTGGTGCCTCAGTTTCCCCATCTATAAAAAGAGGTTAATGATACTGACCCCCTTTGTACAATGTGTTAAGAGCCATAGATGAAAAGTGCCAGTGGGGAATGACTAGCCAGGCAGTAGTACTTCAGAAAAGGGTCTGGAGGTTATAGTAGCTCACAAATTAATTGGGAGTCAACAATGCGATGCTGTTGCTAAAAAGGCAAATGCCATTCTAGGGAGTATTACCAGGGAATGGGAGACACAGGAGGTAGTTGCCCTGGTCTGCTCAGCACGGGGGAGGCCTCTCCTGGAGAACGGCATCCAGTTTGGGGCACCCAACTCTAAGAAAGATGTAAACAAACTGGAGAGAGTCTAGGCGAGTGGAACAAAAATGAGCTGTGAGGAAAGGGTGAAAGAACTGGGCATGTTTAGTCTAGAAAAGAGCAGATTGATAAGTCTTCATATATGTAAAAGGTTGCTATAAAGAAAACGGTGATTCCCTTCTTCATGTCCACCGAGAGGAGGACAAGGACTTTCCTTAGGCTGCAGCAAGGGATATTTACATTAGATATTGGGAAAAACTATAAACTATGTATAAGGGTGGCTAAGCTCTGGAACAGGTTCTGTCTGTCTTCCTTCTCCTAGTCTATTATCGTATTTAGATCATGCCCATCAACATGCTTCTCCAGCCTCCTTTCTGAGGAGGATCTGTCATGCTCCCGTCACACGTTCCCAATCAAACCAGCACTTTGTATTTTCCTCCCAAAGATCGGAAATTTGATCTTTTAAAATCATTCATTATTTACGCCCCCTCTTCCCCATGACCGCTTGAAATTGCTGTGAATGAATGGCTGGTGGCCATGTGATGCCGTCACCATGGTGATAGATGGCAAGAGAAGATGCAGGGATCAGGATCACATGAGAGCAGATGTAAACTCGGTGAGTTATTTATAGGCTGCTGTTTGTGCATTTATGGAAATGCGTCTATATTAGACTATTGTATTCAGTCTCTGCTGTGCCTCCAAGGTACTGGTCTTTAAGGAGAGGCATTACTCACATGGACTCTCTGAATTAATTCAGCAGGTTCTTGGTGACGTACATTAACTGACATTGGAAAAGTACAAGGCTCACTGTAATTTTCTCTGTCTCAGCCCATCTTTAACCTATTCCAGCCAGACTGATCAAAGCCAAATTCCTTATAGTGTCCTTTTACAAAAAAGAAATGTTAACCATGGATGCAAAGCCGTTTGCCTGGTTTTTGCACCATTTGCTTCCCTCACTAGTATCACCATCTTCATCATCATCAGACTGTTTCTTTGGTCTTGCTATTAGGCCTCAGTCTGGGGTTAGAACAGGTTATGGGAGGCTCCTGGGTTTAGCCCTGGCTCTGTGGGGGAGTGGCTTCTATCCCCAGCTCCAACTATCACTCCATGTTTAACTCTGGGTAAATCACATAACCGTTCTGTACCTCAGTTTACCTAGCTGCAGCATGGATCCAATCAGCTGCCAAAAAAGGGGTGTTAGTTAAATAATATCCATGCTTTGAAATCCTCACCTGAAGGAGGCTATAGAAATGCAAAGCCAAAGCTACTGTATTTATTTGTTTTCCCTAATTATAATAACGGGACCATCCTGTCCCTCTAGCTGGTTATACACTGATCATTTATAAGGACGATCTATGTTCAATCTAAAATGGCATGTCAACAATAATAAAATAGCTCTCCACAATCCCTTCTCCCCTTAAACTTGCAGGTCCCTTCCTCCTAACACACTCTGCTCAATCAATCAGAAAAAGGCTGAGCAAAGAAACAGACTTTGCAGTGTGCTCTGAAGCTCAGTGAACTTGGGCTGTAGCCCATCAAGGAGATGCAAATGACATAGACAAGTGCAAGCTACCCGCCGGCTGGGTTTCTCTGGGTGGGGACAGCCTGCCAGGGCAGCACAGAAAGGAGATGGGGGACAGATCCTTTGGTCCAATGTCTCTTTTGGGCAGATCCTGCCAACATGGTTCCTACATTCAAACCTAGTGGAGTATGTCAGAGGACTCGGGGGTGGTGTCCCACATGGGCATATCTGAGTCCATCCCTTGCACCTAGGCCCATTGCTGCTTTTTTTCTGGCATACCAAGAGTCATGCCCTAAATAGCTGATTAAACTCTTCATTCACCACATCCCTCTCCAATGCCCCTACGGGCCCCTTGTCTCTCTCACACAAACGGGCCAGATGCTCAGCTGCTGTAAACTGGCATATTGGAGTGATGCCAATTTACACTAGCTGAAGATCTGGCTTATTATAGTGAAGGGAAAGCATGGATCCTTTAGTTTAAGAAAACGTGTCTACATCACACAAGCACCCCCACAGCCACCCACTGTTACCCCATTGGTAGAGGGAGCAAGGCAGAGATTCTGATTTCAGTGACACCATCTGCCCCAGGGCAATTCCACTGATTTTAACTGGGAGATCAGAATCAGGCCCCCAAGAGTTTAAGAACAAGCATGGACAGGGCCGGTGGGCAGAGTCATTAGAAGTCAATGGTAGAAACCCCATAGTTCTACCAGGGTAGAACAATTGAGGGGTTTTGGCCCCACTTCAGCTTCCCAAACACAGTCTGGGTGTCAAGTTTCTGCTACAAAATGAAGGCTTGAATGCACACTGAAGGTTCTTCATGTGGACTTCTTTCTTACCCATCTGAGAGAGATTGGAGGCACGTGGTAGGGTAATGAGGTAAAGTGGAGGTGCACAGTAGGGTAACGTGTCATTGCCTGCATTGTGGATGCACAAAGGATTCGGTCTCCAGGGATGGCAACCCAATATTTCTAGATGCTAGGTCCCCAAACATCATCTGGGGGGTGGGCCTTTTGTCCCTTTGGTGGGCTCCACCCACCATCCCAGGGTTTAAATAGGCTGGCATGTTTCACTGCAGAAAAAAACACCAACATCCACCCTGCAAAGGGATACAGATAGAATAAAGTGTTGCTTGTCAGTCACCTTGGTGGGTCTGACGGGACTTTGCACAAGGCTGCTGAATTTGAGCTGAGTTCCTGCACCGGAGTCGGTTTGGATATTGCTGACTCTGAACTTTGATTTAATTACACAGAAATAGAAATTCCTCAATGCATTGTAATGCATCCCAGTCTGAGTCGTAAATGCATCCTGGCCTCTCTCCCATGTGCTTTTTATAACTTTGGTTTCAGATGACAAACCTGATTGTACAACAGCCTTCCTGGACAGAAGAGCTAGAGCTGTAACGGGGCCAACTCCATCTTGACCATAATTCCCCTGACTTCAGTGGAGTTACAGCAGGGACACATTTGACCTGAGCTGTCACTGTCTTACTTCTAATTAGCACCCAACAGTAGTTGGCTCAGCGGCATGAAAGGCTGGTTCAGCTCAGGCAGAGCATTTGCTAGCCTGATGCAAAGTCAATGGGACTCTTTCTGCTGCCTTCAATGTGTTTTGGAGTGGGCCCTAACAGAACCGTGGTGCATGCTCAGATGTTGAACTATATCCAGCTATGATCAGGTTATCAGAGTCCCCCAATGAATGGTCACCCAGTCTGTTAGAACTTTGGATCCTGCATGCATCCAAGCCGGCTGACACTGAGTGGCTGGGCTTTAAGTCCCACTTGTGATACAGCCAGGTTGGGAAAATGAAGGTCACGTGACCCAATCAAGCCTCTGGGGCACATAGAGGAGGCGGCCTTGGGCCTCTGGGAAGAGAAGGAAGCACAAATCTCACATGACGTTCTGATAAGTAAGTTGGAGGAATGTGGGCTTTGCAGAACTACCATTAGATGGATACATAATTAAACAACCGCAAACAAAGAGTAACTATTAATGGAATGATGTTGGATTGGAGGGAGGTGTCAAGTGGGGTTCCACAGGGATCTGTTCTGGGTCTGGTGTTAATTTTTATTAATGACCTGGATATAGGAATAGAGAGCATGCTGAAAAGATGTGCAGATGACACAAAGCTGGGGGCATTGCCAACACTTTGGAGGATAGAGCTAAGATTCAGAGGGATCTTGATAAATTGGAGAACTGGGCTATAGATGACAAAATGAAATTCAACTAAGACAAATGTAAGGTAGGGAAGAAAAAACTAATGAACAGATACAGAATGGGGGATAACCGGCTTGGCAGCAGCACTGCTGAGAAGGATCTGAGAGCTGTGATGGATCACAACCTCAGCAGGAGTCAGCAGTGCAATGCTGTTGCACAAAAGCAAATGCAATTTTAGGTTGCATTAACAGAGGTATAGCATGCAAGTCATGGGAGGCGATAGTACCACTCTACTCAGTGCTGGTTAGGCGTCAGCTGGAGTACGGTGTCCAGTTTTGGTCACCAATGTCTAGAAAGGATGTGAAGAAACTGGAAAGGATCCAGAGGCGAGTGACAAAGATGATGAGAGGGATGGAACACAAGCCATATGAGCAAAGCTGAAGGAACTGGCTATGTTTTGTTTGGAAAACAGGAGATTAAGGGGCGACATGATAGCAGTGTTCAGATACTTGGAAGGCTGCCACAAAAAAGATGGAGAAAAGTTGTTCTTTCTTGCCACAAAGGGCAGGACAAGAGGTGATGGGGTCAAACTACAGCACAGCAGATGTAGATTAAACCTCTGGAAAAACATCCTAACTGTAAGAACAGCAGGACAATGGGACAGACGCCTAGGGAGCTTGTGGAAGCTCCTTCGCTGGAGGTTTTCAAAAGGAGGCTGGAGACGTCTGTCTGGGATGGGTTAGACACAATAAGTCCTGCATCGTGGCAGGGGTTTAGACTAGAGGTCCTTTATGGTCCCTTCTAACCCTCTGATTCTATGAAGCAAGTTATGGGAGCAGATGCTCACTTAAAAGCAATGTGAAGGAGGCTAGGAGGAGCTGCGGTGGAGGCACTGAACAGTCCTGGGAAGGGCTTCAAGATGAGACAGAAAGTGGGCTGACGAGACAGACCAGGCCCTCCGAAAGGAGGGGTTTGGCTCTGTCTGAAACTGGCTTGAAGTCTGTGTGGTTTTGTGCTTGTTTTAGGATTGGTATGCCCTGGAAGGGGTGGGATTTTGTTAATGGCTTAGGAGGAGGCCAAGTCACTGCAGTAGCCAAACCATGCTGTGGAGTTTCTGAGGAGCCCTGCAGAAGAGAAGCTGATGCAGTGCTGCTGCAGAGCTGCCTCTCACCAGGAGGGGGTTCTCTGGAGGTGGTCACCCTGTTATACTCTTCATTAACTTCAGTGGCCTTTGGCTCCGGCTGCAAAGGTCCAATGATACATGTGCCTCCTCTGATGTCATATGTAGAGAGAGGCGACCAGGTCATCAGGATCCACATTGGTTAGTGCTTTATGGGTCAAAATGCAAACCAACAGCCTGACTCCCACCTGGAAAATAACCAGGAGCCAGTGCAGATTCCGGGGCATGAGTTGTTTTCTCTCTGTGAAGCAGCCCCTTATATAACAGATGATGAGACATGCCGGATACTAATTTTGCTTTCACATCTGACTTACATCAGTGTGACTCCTTGGATTTCAATGGTATTATTCCTGGTTTAGCCTGGTCTGGCAGAAGTGGCAGGCCCAGAGGTGGCAGGATAATTTTGCCTGGAAAGCAGCAATGGTGGTTGAACCATCATGCCAACAGCACACATTGCATCTCATTTATGTTGGTTTAACTCCATTGACTTCAGTTCAGTTACTCCGTATTTAAGCTGGGATGAGTGAGAGGAGAATCAGGCACCATGAGGTTACTCTTGATCTACACCAGGGTTAGTGAGAGGGAATTGGCCCCATGGAGTTTCTCCCCTGGGTCAGAGAGAGGGAAATCAGGATCAAGGCCTCTCGTGTTTGATGGATTTGATCATTCTCCCCATGAAAGTGCATGTGGGGGGAAGAATCAATAGTTTTGTGCCTACTGAGCTGAAAATGTGTGTAAATAACGAAATAGAAAAGCTCTGCTGCAGAGTTAGAGATAGGTTTGGAACAAGAAACTTGAATAATTCATATGGCCCATGAACTCAGGAGTTGATCGGCCTCACTCTACTTTTCTCTCTTATCATGACTATAAGCTCAGAGTGGCCTGGGTATAGAAGGACTGTGGACTGCTCTATTCCACATACTAGCAACTGGCAGGTTTCCCAGCAGCCTTTGTTAGAGAAGAAGGCTGCTTTTGTGATTAGGGTACTGGGCTGGGACTCAAGAGATCTGGGGCAATTCCCAGCTCTGCCACAGACTCTCTGTGTGACCTTGGACAAGTCACATAACCTGGGCTTTTCAAAAGTGCAGACGTAAACCAGAGCTGGGTTCATCCTTAGTCCCGTGGGCCTCGTTTCCCTGTCTGTAAAAGGGAGATGGTAATACTTCCGTTGGCTGTCTATTTCGATTGTAATCTCTTGGGGCAGGGACTCTGTCTTGCTATGTGTATGTACAGTGCCTGGCACAAGGGGGCCCTGATCTTTATACTGAGTCACAAATTAGTCCAACATGAGAAGCCAAACTCGGGTTGCCTGGACTAAAGAGCGGACATCAAAAATGTTCAGCTGTGCCCTTATTTTTTTTTGTATAAACAGCTGGAGGCCTCATTATAACCCATCAATGGGAATCAGAAGCTTTCAACAGAACCATTTACCTGAATAACTTTATGATCTGTATGGACATCTGTAGCTGAGGTAGAGGGCCCTTGTGGAAGTCAGGAGATGTGGTGTCAAATTCTGCAGTGGCACCAGTGTAAATGCAGGGTGGGGTCTGGATTCAAAGCCCGTTAGCTTTGGATCCATGCCCTAACTCCATCAACTTTCAAGCGGAGACTCCAGATTTACACTGGTATTCCTGAGAATAGATTTTGTCCCCTCAGTTCTAGTCCCAGCTCATGTTCCCTGCTTGTGCCTCGGTTTCCCCATTTGGGAATGTGAATAATAACTTGCCTCCCAGGAGTGCTGTGCAGGTGCTGGTGGCCTGTGATATTAAGCAGGTCAGACTAGATGATCTGGGGCTGCTTCTGGCCTTAAACTCGATGACACTGAATTCGGTGAGGTTCAAAAAGAACATGGTTTTTTTCAGATAAAAGGTGCTAGAGACTCTCAACGTTGTCATCACGACAAGCTAGTGGCAATCTAGTCTGATGGTTCAGGGAAGAAACTGTTTGTTGCCACAGTGATGAGGAAGGACTCCATGTGCAAAGCTGCCCCACTGGCTAGCTGCATGAGGGGAAGGTTCTGCCTTTCTGGGAAGCATCAGGCATTGACCTCGGCTGAAGGCAGGATACCCACCTAAAAGGTCTGGCACCGCAAATTCATCTTCTTGTGCAAACACCGCAGCCAAATCGTTTTGCACTGGGGGGGGGGGGGGGAGGCTATTTATGAAAAAGCCACAGAGGTCCCAGAAGGGGTGGATTTCGCTCCCACGCACTGGTATCTCCAGCTCTCTTCTCTGCCGATCTTTGTCCGCTAGCCCAACGCTTCTCACTGACGCGCATCTCCAAGTGACTCAAGCCTGCGTCACCCCCTCCCAGCTAAAAGATTGTCCCCCCTCCCCTTTCTGTGAAAGGGAGGGGAGCGAGAAAGCAGCGCTCACCCAGGCTGTGGCTGGTCTCCTCGGGGTCGGAGCAGATCCGGGCGCAGGCAGAGAGGTGGCTGGCGCTCCAGGGGGATGTGACAGCACTTGCCCAGGGACTGAGCAGAGGCGGAGATGTGGCTGTGTTTCCACACGGGCTGAGCAGAGCGGAGTGGGACCTGCTTGCACTTTTCACCGAGCCGCAGCAGCCCGGAGCCCTCCAGCTTTCCGCAGCGGGGAGGGTACCGGCGTGGGCCAGCCGCTGCCGCTGGAGGAGCCCCGCGCAGAGATCTGGGGAGTTCATCCGTGCGTCAGAACGCGCCGCGCCGCAGGCCAATTCCCAAGCTCAGGAGCTGGTCAGTTGCCCCGGGGCTGGGCGGGTGTGGGTGCCGGGGCGTGGGAGAGCCGCTCTGCTCACCTCCCCGCATCCCCGGGGAGCGCTCTGCTCACATCCCAGCAGCTGGGCAGCATCCGAGGGAGAGAGGTAAGACTCACGCCTTCCTTATGCCACAAGATCAGTAAGTGCCCGGGCTTTGGTCTCTTACAATGTCCTGTATCGCCGCAACTTCCCCTCGGTGGGTCTCCTCTCCCCCTTCCCAGGGAGCATCTCTTCAGACAGGGGATCGCCTGTTTTATTCCACCATTACAACCCGCCTCCACCCCAGTTGCTAGGCTACGGTGCTGAAAGGGGAATCGAACCTCTTTGGGGAGAAGGAAATCAGGGAGGGGCTGGTTTAAGGGGGTGGGGAGGGAGAGGAAGGAAATAAGGGTCAACTGGAATCTAAAAATACCCACAAAGGACAAGGCGAAGCAGTTACACACGAAGGACTGGTTGAGAAAGTCAGAGAGAGAGAGAGAGAGATGTAAAAGAGTAAATGGTTTTCGCAGTAGCTGGGGCAAGCTGGCTGGTACCTCTGGTGGGGCCGAGTGGAATCCACAACCCAGCATCAGGAAATAACCCTGCAAATTCCCAAATGCCTCTGCTGAACTACATACAGGCTCCAGGCTTGCCATCGTGACCTTGACTATAACATTGAGGAGGGAGGCAGAAAGCACACCCTAGCTACCATAATGAATATTTAATTTCCAGCCTTGAGTTGTATTTAATTATTTATTTGCATGCTGTGAATTCAGAACAGGAGTCTTATTTGGGGGGGAGGGACGGCAGAACATTGGCAGTAATATTTGTGTGTTCATTGGATTAAAGATGCCAGGAGGTGCAGGGATGGCCGATTTCCCCTCCTGCATTTGTGCTTTTCAGTAAATCGCTGGGCACTCCCAAGGACACACGTTCCTCTAGGTCTCACATTCTGGGCCAGATCCTCAGCTGCCATAAATCAGCAGAGCGTCATTGCCCTGGGTTAAGCGATGATGGCTTGCACCCGTGAAGACCGCACCCCCTTCTTAAAAGCTGAAGATCTGATGCTTGCTTTCACATCCTGGCAAACTCACCTGGGTCTGGGAATTGACAGGTGGGAGCGGATAAGGCGGGTGAGGTGGTATCATGCATTGGACCAGCTTCTGTTGGTGAGAGAGACGAGCGTTTGAGCTTACACAGACGTGGTGAAAGTAGAAATTCAAGAAGTAATGGGTGTAATCTGCCACAAGGGAGATATAGGTTAGATCTTAGGAAAACCTGTCTAACTATAAAGGCAGTTAAAGTATTCCAAGGGAGGCTGTGGAATCCCCTTTATTGGAGGTTTTTAAGAGCAGATTGGATGTCAGGGATGGTCTAGGTTTATTTGATCCTTCCTCTCAAAGTCCCTTCCAGTCCTACGTTTCTATGGCTCTGTGATTTAAAAAATCACTTGGCCTAGGTATGGCTTTGAAAGTATCTCACCGAACATGCTGTGAATAGGTCAGGAAAACTAGACTCTAGTTTAACTGGGTCTGTTACAGGAGTGGACGGGTGAGACTCTGTGGCCTGTGAAGTGCAGGAGGTCAGACTAGATGATCATGATGGTCCCTTCTGGCCTTAAAGTCTCTGAGAACTGTAATGTCATTGATCTAAAGGAGACCAAACTTCTGGGCCTGGGCCTGATCTACCATGCTCCAGTGTAAATCAGGAGCAGCTTCCCTGATGTCAGTCCAAAAGCTGCTTGCACCTTTCCTGGTGTAAATCTGGAATATACCATTAACTCCGGGGTCATTCTAGATTTATACCAATCTGAGAGGAGAATTTGCTCCAATGGGGTCACATCAATGTAAACCCATTGTAAGGTCAGAATCTGGCCTATTGCAATCAGGTGGACCAGTGTAAATCCGCAGTAATTCTACTGAGTTCAGAGGTGATGCTCTGAATTTACTCCAGTGTGAGTTAGATCAGTCTGGCCATTACTGTTTACACATTAAGAGGTTCATTGTGTTACAATAGGCGAAGATGATCAGAAATGGGGAAGCTGTGATTTGGGATGCATCAGTTGTATTAGAACTCCATTCACGTTCAGTTGTCCAGGAGGAGTTTGCTGTCAGGGTAGGTCATTAATCTGAAGTTAGTGCTGTTAACTGGGGAGGGAGTGCTCCTCTGCTCCAGCTCAAAAAATATCAGCTTGTGAGTGAATAAAGCTTGCAGCGTGCAAGGAATCATATGATCATTGGCTCTAACTGGCTTCAAGTTCAGTGTCACGTTGTTGCAGCTGATGTATGTTTGCATATTACCAAATGAGAGATGAAAGGAGACCAAATCAGATGATTAAACTTGTCCAGACGCTTCCTGACTAATGAAGTATGAAAATCCTACTTCTCCAAATGTTGTTATGGGATGATAAACACTGAGATACTCCTTTATAACCACCCCATCTGGGCTCCTGGGGGCTTTATCCAATGGACTCTTAGTAAAGAGCTAATAATATTATTGTACATGGTATCACCTTGCACCCCAAATCAGGACATATGCATGAAATGCAGCCAGCTGGGTGGTGGAGCAGGAACTCGAAGCACGTGGGAAGGTTTTGCTGACTGAGCCTCTACTGTTAGTTAAAGGGCTATAGCATCATTAGTAACGTCCACGCAGAGGACACAGGATTTCATTGTTTAAATCTAGCCAGGTATTTATAGGTCTGTTGTATATGAAGGTCAGATGCCTCAGGGCAAAGTGAATGTAAGCTGCTAGCCAATCAGAATGGTAACATTTTGTCCCCCCTCTGCCCTGGGGTAAGTGCCTGGGCAAGAAAGAATCAGGATCTGAGTGCCTAATTCTCTTTGGAAAGTCCCCCCCCCCACCCTGATGCCAGGCATGCAGCTGATCCACCTCAGAAGGATGGTTTGTCCCTGTTGAGATTTGACCCCCGCCCCCAGTTTCAGCCAAGCTGCTGAGGTGCACCTGATGGTAGCGAAGTCATCCCCTGCTGCTGCTAAAGCTAGCAAGCCTGCCTGGAGCCCAGGCTTTCCTGGTGAGTCAGTGTAAATCAACTAACACACTCACCCTGCAATGGGGGACAGAGTGTGCCCACCATTTGTTTTGACTGAGTCACGCTAAAAGTCGGCCTGTCATTTTTGTTGTTGCGTGTGTTGGTTAAATGTAACTAATTAGCATAGATGGTCTGGGGGTGGGGGGAGAAACCCTAATGAGTCCAGATGGCAGTGTTCCAACAGGGCGAGCTAGGAAGGAAGGAAGGAAGATCAGATCTGGAGCCTGGCATCCCTGAGAGCAGCAGCCCTTCTCGTAGTCTGGCTGGCAAAGTGATGTGGCTTGGATTGTACGCGTAGTTGTTCTGAGAGAGAGGAGACCAGGGGGTGTGCAGTAAAAGCAGTGCCAGGAGATGATTCGCTTCCACAATCTGGGCAAAATTCTCCTTTTGGGACTACATGGTGCAGTTTGGATGCAACATTCCCTTGTTCTGTGTGTGCACAATGCCCCCCTCCCCCCTTGGGAGTTCTAGGGCTGAGCTATCTCGCTCTCATCACCGTAGTATCTGGGCACCTTTGAATTAGCAATGGATTCTGTCCTCGTGACCCCACCTCCACCCCCCATGAGGAAAGGAAGGATTAGCTCCATTCTGTGGCTCAGGAGCTGCAGCACCGGTAGATTAAATGATTTGCCAAGGTCACCCGCTGAGTCTGTGGCACAGTTGGGACTTGAACCCATGACGCTGCAGTCCTGGTCTCATGTCCTATCCCGTAGAGTTTGCTTTTTGAGAGGGAGACAGAGCTTGTGATTAGGGCTTGTGGAACTGGGGTTTAATTTGCTGCTCAGCCATAGACACTCGGTATGACCTTGAGCAAGTCACTCAGGTCCAGCTCCTAACACCATTGATTTAATCTCTTTGCTTCAATTTCCCACCTATACAACTGGGATCAATCACCCTTTGTCTCCTCTGTTTAGGCCAGAAGCTCGTCAGGGCAGGTTCTCTCTCCTCCCATGCGTCTGCACAGCGCCTGGCACAATGCGACCCTGATCTTGGTTGGAGCCTCTAGGTGCTGCTGCAATACAAATAATAGATAGGGAGAGCTGGGGTGGATAGGGACGGAACGGGGCCCAGATCCACCACAGATAACCGTGGCCTTACCCACTGCTGACACTCCCTTGCCCCTTGTGTCTTTGATCTTCCCTTCCCCGTTACCTTGATAAAGTGACTCTTGATTTTTCATGGACTCGCTAGTGAGTTGGGCACCTTCTGGCCTCTGAATCCGGCCTTGGTCCATGTCTTTGGAGAGTTGAACACTGGAGCTGCACAGGGTGCACCTGGGAGCAAAATGAACATGGTTTAGTGATTACAGCAGAGGGCTGTGAGGAGTCAGGCCTCCTTCTCTTCCCTACCCTGCCCCTGACTCACTGTATGATCCTGAGCAAGTCACCTCACTGCTCTGTGCCTCAGTTTCCCTTATAGAGAATGGGACGGTTAGTATGTGAATGTTTCCTATCCCCTAACAACATTTTTACAGGGAGCGAAGGAAACAAACGTATTTCACTCCAGTAGCACTACCCCACCCTTGGAAAGTGCTTTGAGGTCCTCTGAGGAAAGGTGCTAGAGGCAGTCAGTGTTGCAATGGGAAATTCTGAAAAACAAAGGCTGTTTCTTAGTGCATCAAATATTCTGGGGTCAGAGACTCCACTGGTATAAATTAGCATATCACCACTGCATTCATTTTATTTATGCCGGCTGAGAAGCCAGCCTCTGGTGTCACAAGGAGAGGCACCGGACAGCTCTGCAGGGTGAAGCGAGAGAGGATAGATGTGGGCACCAGTCGCTACAGGGCATAAGAGGGACATTTTTTAAAAGAGTTGAGGCCTGGCTTCTCTTTTTGTGGTGCAAACACCACTCGGGTACATGTCTCTGCACCATAAATTGTGGGCACAAGTCTCAGCATTTGCATCTCTGACCAGCCCATTTTCATGTACAATCAGTAGAGGGACGACTACTCATATTTGCACCCGGAGTTCAACTTGGAGGCAAAAATCTAGCTTAGGGTTTTATGTTGCTGCCCACCTCTGTAGCGTCTGGGAGCATAAAAGGCAAATGTTGGCAGGTGCCAAAGAGGAGGCTGACATTCTGGAAATGTGGCCCCTTGGTACAAAAGGAACAAGGCCAATTAAAACTCCCTTCCTGCATAAATGGCTTCCTCTTTAAACTTTGATAAGCCCATTAAAGCAGCATTTAGGGCCTGATCCTGCAGCCATGCAACTCAATGGCAAAGCACCCCAGGATCAGGCCCTAATGTCCTTATTAAAAATGCCTTTTGCTGCTTTGATCTGTTTCCCTTCCGCCTAGCTTGGGGCTGACATTTTTCGGCAGTGCCTATCACCCTCTGAGCGAGGTTTGCACACTGGCATGTGTCACAGCAGCAGTCACAGGCTTAAAGGTGCAATGTCAAAGCGCAGTGGGCCCCAAATGAAATCTGTCTGGCAAAAAACCACGTCGCTCAGTTCTTCCTGATCTTGAAAAATGTCTTGCCTCCCTTCCGAATGAGGTCAGTGACTGATGTGAGTTCTGGGCACACGCAAGGGAGCTGTGCCACGAGGAAGCAGAGTGGAGTGGGGCATGAAACATAAGTGTGGAGCCTTCCATGCCGATGGGTCTGGCTTTCCACTGATCCCCAGAATGGGGGCAGATCCCCGAGGATCATGAGAAGGTCCTGCAGCCTGCTCTGCAGAGGCGGAACCCATGACAAAAACAATGGGGCGGGGGGTGTCTCATGGCAATTTTCTCCCCCTTTGCTTCCTCCAGCGGGTTTTCCTTTAGGAGAAAGTGACGGCGACCAGAAATTTATAATCAGTCTCTTATTCAGGCAAACCCCCATTATAGTCAATGAGAGTTTTGTCTGAGTAAAGAGCTCCGGGGTTGGTTCCCTAAGAGGGGCCACACCGACCTGTGACTCTCATGAGTCTGATTCCTCGACTCCTTGTTCAGTTCCTGTCAAACTCCTGCAATCGAAGCTCTGCTCTGCCGCCGGCTCCCCTCTGTAATGTCGAGTGGGTCTCTGGGCCTCCGGTTCTTCCATCTGCGAAGTGGGGGTAATGACTCTGGCTTGCCAAGCTCACTGGGGCACTGGGAGGGTGAATCTAACGTGCCCATACAGAGGTTTGAAGATGAGGCTGGGAAAGAGAGGAAGGATGGTCCAGTGGTTAGAGCGCTAACCTGGGATGCAGAAGACCTGGGTTTGCCCCCCAGATCTGTTACTGGCTCCCTGTATGACTGTGGGTGGGTCCCTTGGTCTCTCTGTGCCTCAGTTCCCCCTTCTGGACAATGGGGATAATAGCCTTGCTGTATCTCCCAGGGGTGTTGGGAAGAGAAACACATTAAGCAGAGGTGCTGGGGGCCCTGTCCATACTGATGGTAGGTGCTAAGTATAGTTATTTTTCTCTGATTTTGGGATCCCTCGCTCTCTGAGTTACATGTGGCAGGCTGACTGGGAACACACCATGTGCTTATTCAAATGATAGAGATTGCCAGTTCGCAGCTGGTTACAAGACTTGTTTCTAAGGGCCCGCTGGCTAGGGGTGCACAGGCATGCTGGATTTCTAGGCCTCGTCCGCTGGACACTTTGCCTGGCAGAGGCAGGATACTCCCCCCAGGGACAGATTTCTTCTCCCTGATCATCTCCGAGGCTTCTGGAACCTAGGAGGAATGAGGCTTCCACCGGGGCAATGTAGGATGAAAAGAGGAGGCGGCCTGCTGTAGGAGGCTGGGTCAAGTGGCAAGGCAGCAGCCTGGGAGTCAGACAACCTCAATTTTATTCCCAGCTCTGCCACCAGTTCACTGTGTGACCTTGGGTAAGTCCCTTCCTTCCTCCCTGCCTCAGTTTCTCCACATGTAGAATGGGGCCAGTGCTACTTTCCTTTGTAAAATCCTTTGAGATCTGCTCAGTATTATTAGCAGCATGCTGAAGCAGAGGGGTCTGGGAAGGGTTTGGAGAAAAGTGACCTACTCCACAGCAGTGTCAGAGGAGTTTTCCAGGCCCAAGGTTTTAATTGGTTTCCAATAACTCGCCCATGCGCAGGCCGGAGGGGCTGCTGTAATCCGTGCCGCCTCCCAGGTCAGGTGGGCTGCACTATCCCATCAGGCAGTGGCCCAGCCCAACATGCTGCTGTTGACAGAACGCTGAGCCAACATTATATAGATCTCTGGCTACTGCCCTGAGAAACCCAGGGAGGCAACGCACAGCACAGCAACTCCCTCCTCTGCTAAACAATTGATAACGGAGCAGGAAGCATGGCTTAATGGGGCTTGTTAAACTGGAACACGCGATGTCAGTGTTGTGAGAACAGTTCAGCACCCTTAGTGCTGCGGCAAGTGCGCGGAGCCTTGCCCAGAAGCCTCCAGTTCTTGGGCAGCTATTTTGCGGAGCATGTTCACTTGTAAACGTTCACATTTCAGGCTGATGGAAGGCACCAGAGTGGGTCCCATGGGGTATGTCCCCACTGCAGTTAAACACCCATGGCTGGCCTGGGCTAAGGGGCTGTTTAATTGCAATGTAGCTGCTCAGGCTGGAGCCTGGGATCTGGAGCTCCTTGATGGGGGCAGGTCTGAGAGCTCAGACATCTCCCCCTCAATGAAACAGCCCCTTAACTCAAGGGCTCTAATCCCAAATCAGCTGACTCTGGCTAGCCGTGGGTATTTAGTTGCAGGGTAGACATACCCATAGCTACTTGACCCCTCTGGCCGTCCATAGAGCTAGGACAGCGTAGGCAGCCGCAGCGTAAGCCGCTCCTGCTTGCCGTTAGCACCTAGGTGCCCCAGGAATCCTCAGACACCAGCCAACCCTGCATCCTGTGCCTTTAGGGCCTGATCCAAGCCCCGTGAAGTCAATGGGAGTTTTTCAGTGGGTTTTGGATCAGGCCCCTAAACTGCAATTTCCTGGTTGAAGGTGGGATTTCAGTTTCTTAAAAGACAGGTCCATTCTGGGCAGCAACTATGAAAATGGCTCATGTTACTTTACTCTGTACCAAACTTACTCACAGAGGGTGACATTCACCCCTGTTCGGAGGGCCAGCATAATACCTACGCACCCAGGGGCGGCTCTAGCAATTTCGCCGCCCCAAGCACGGCGGCACGCCGCGGGGGTTGCTCTGGCGGTCGCTGGTCCCGCGGCTCCGGTGGACCTCCTGCAGACGTGCCTGCGGAGGGTCCGCTGGTCCCGCAGCTCCGGTGGAGCATCCGCAGGCACGCCTGCGGGAGGTCCACCGGAGCAGCCTGCCGCCCTCCCGGCGACAGGCAGAGCGCCCCCCGCGGCATGCCGCCCCAAGCACACACTTGGCGCGCTGGGGTCTGGAGCCGGCCCTGTACGCACCGCTTACGCTCTATGGTCCAGATCTTCAAAGGTATTTAGTCACCTAACTCCCATTGAAAGTTATTATTAGAAATAAGGTCGCTTTTGTAACTGCTAGGCCTTCAGAGTCCCAGCTGGACTGTGACCGTCAAGTTGAATTTCTTTCCAGCTCCTATGTCATTTGCTAGCAATATAGATTCTTCAATCAGAGAACAGTTAACAATGCTGTTAACAATGCACGAGCCCGAGTAGGCTGCCACTCACTTACCTAGAGCTGTATTGGCTCTGCAGGAGTGAAAAGTAATGAATAGAGATTAATATTTGTCATGTAAAGCCAGCAGATTTGACTCTAGAGTGGATGTTCTCAACTTGCAGATCATGATCAGTTTCCAGTAAGTAACCACCACCCTGCCCTTCCCATATCACTAAATGAGAGGGGGTCCTGACTAGATCCCAGCTAGATGAGAGAGTCCCCAGGAGGGGGCATAGTACAGAAAAGGGTTTCCTGATTGAGAACCCTTGTAATAGACTGAATCCCAGCAGGGAGCAGATCTCTTGAGGAAGAAGGTGCCATGTTCCCAAAGGCACTGCTGACCCTATCTTAATTTTTATGTTCTGAATTTCTTTGCTTGGAGGCTTAAATAAGACCTTGGATATATGAGAGTTAGGAAGACACTTTTCCTGGGGACAGAGGATCCCATCACTGCTTCTGCCGGGTTTCTTCCACCTTCCTCTGAAGCATTTGGTATTGGTCACTGCTAGAGATAAGACACAGACCCCTGGTCTGTTCTGGCATGATGATCCCTGTGTTCCTGTTTGAATATACATATATTGTGGGCTACATTATTTGCATAGCTATGTTTTATTTACAGTTCTGGAGGGAGATTTTCAAAGGCACAAATGGGAGGTAGGTGCCCAATTCCTGTTGTCTTCCAATGGGAGTTGGACTCCGGGCTGCCCTCTCTGTCTTTGAAAAGCACCCTGCGGCAGGGAGGATGCTAGAGAGGGGAATACAATAGGAGTTACACATTGTTCCATTATCTATATTTCTGGATGGTAAAAATACATTTTTCAGCTCCAGCATCATGTACACTTTATTGGCGTAAAACTATCAGTGCAAAGGCAGACAGTACATATAACCGGGTGCGCATAATATCGAACAGTACAGGTGTCTAGCAATACTAAGCAACCAGTAACTTAGCAGACTTAAGGGGATAAAGCAGACCCAAGGACAAAGCTAGGGAACACCAAAGGTGGGCTTATATGACGCAGGTGCAAATTCATCCCAGGCATAATTCCATTGACTTCAGTGAGGTTGCACTAGGGATGGATCTGGCCCAGCAATCTTTAATCATGTGACATGGATATGCAATGAGAATATGCTCTCTGATGAGTCCTTTAGGGATTCCGGCCACGGCACCGGAACTACCTTTAGCTGGCAAATTCTTTCAGCCTTGCCATGGGGAATTCTAGAGCCCGGTCTGCAAATAGGCCCATTTCCACAGGCAGATGACCGAAAAACCAGCACAGTCGTTATGTGTGAAATATTACTGCAAATATGCGGCAACCACTGAGCATTTCAAGTGCGGTTACTGCAACCCGAGAGCTAGAAATGCCCTCGTCTTTCTTCTAAAGACAGAGAACGTGCACATTTTAAGAAAATTAATGCCACAAGGCCTGAGTAAACAAAGTCCCCATCTGTCAGTAACACGGGCTTTCTATAGCAAATCAGAATAGAAAGGCTCATGTTTGTCAGCTGATCAGACTTGTCTTTATCTCTTTGTTTGTTTTAGAAGATGAATTTTTGATTAAATCCCTTTTCAATCAACAATGGTGGAAATGCTGGAATTGAAACACACTTTCAGATTAGGGGAGGCCTGGCTTTTGAGCCTGCAGTCAATGGAAAGGATCTGGCTGGCATCAATAGGCCTTGGATCTGGCCCTTTGGGATGCTGAGGGTCCTGGGAATGGATGGGGTGCAATTCAGGCCTGGTTCAGAGCTCACCTTGGTGTTTGCTCAAATTCTCTTCTCTGCTAGGCTCCCGTGATGTTAGTAGTGTTGCACTAGTATAACTGAGTGGAGAATTTGGCCCACGTAGCCCTGTTGACTTTAATACAGCTCTTTCTGATGTACACTGGTGTGGGTGAAATCTGATCCAAGCCCCTGATTTATGACACCCATTTTTAAAAACAGAAAGCAGTGCCACCCAGAGGTGCTTCTAGTCTAATATGGCGAGACAGGAAGAAAAGAGTGAAGGAATTTCATATTAAAGAGGAGGATGGCTGAAATCTGTTAGGTGCTGCCCTCAGGGTTCTCCCAACAGGCCACTCAGCCAAGCAAAATTTGGTTAGCCCTGTAGGAAAGGATCTCGCTTTTCAATCTCCCTCACTGTTCTGCAGCTAACCCTGGAGCCCATGAACACATTTCAGCACCAAGGACAGCTCCACCATCCATTCCGTTAGTACTTCCTGGTCAGGCCTGATTCTCCTCTTGTTTACGGCAGTGTAACTCGATTGATTTCAGTGGCATTACTTCTGATTTACACTGGCGTGAGCGAGGAGGGAAGCAGGCCCAATGGAGTCACTCCTCATTTGCATCAGGGTGAGTGAGAGGAGAACTACGTCCTATGTTTTAATAGAAAGTTGTTACGTAGTTTTCAGGCAAATGTCCCTTTTATTTAGACAAATGTCCACTGAAAATGGCACCGATTTTCCCTGAATAAGGACTGAGCAAAGATCTCGCCATTTGGCCCATGATGACTTAGAAGCCGAGGACTGCAGGTCAGGCAGTGGCTGAACTTCTGAACAGATGCCAATGACTTGCAGAAAGGGTTAAAGAGCAGCACAGTGGGGAAACAGGTGCTTGGCAAGGAGCAATTTTCTGACTGTTTTGCTTCCTTTCACCTCATTATTCTGCCCCCTTAAGAAAGCTCACAGTTCACCAGCTCAGTTCCTGCTTCTATTAGAAAAGCTATTTTAAGCTGTGTTCTGCATCCGTTGCTAGGCTACAGTGTCAGATCGCTGGGCTCTGCTGGATCAAGAGTCTCCTAAAATGATACAGTGAAGCTGTTTAAATATTCTGTCAAGATTGATACAATAGTTTAATTGTATAATAACGTGCCATTCATGCCAATATCTCACAACTCCATGGCAGTTACTACAGCAGAAAAATTGCCTGCAAAAGGAGCATCCTATGCTGAGTGCCAAGAACCCTGAGGCTTCAGGGTATGATTGACACAGGGTCAGGTAGAAACATTTTCTCTATCTACAGCTTTGAAAGAATAGATAGGAGCCTGTTTCTAAAGCCCAGTGAAATTCTTGGGAATCTTTCCAATGATCTCAGCAGGCTCTGGATCTGGCCCTACAATGATTTTGTCTACGACTGAGCCAGAAATAGAACCTACTGCCTGAACCACAAACCCAACTTTCTACAGTTATGGGACATACTGTTTTCTCTTTGAAGCCATTATGCAGGCAGGATACCACACCTGACGGGTTTCGACCACAAAATTTTGGCCACCACACTTTAGGAAAGAGGTGGGCAAAGTGAAGAGAGAGCAGCAAAAATGAGAAAAGGTTTAGAAAACCTGACCTGGGAGGAAAGGTTAAAAAAACTGGGCCTGTTTAATCTTACAAAGACTGAGGACCTGATAACGGTTCTGAAATGTGTTAAGGGCTCTTAGGAAGAGGACAGTGATCAATTAATCTCCATGTCCACTGAAAGTAGAACAAGAAGTAATGGGCTTAAAGTGCAGCTAGGGAGATTTAGGTTAGATATTAAGAAAAATGTTCTAACTGTAGGGCTAGTTAAGCTCAGGAATAGGTTATCGCAAAGGGTTGTGGAATCCCCATCACTGGAGTCCTTTAAGAAGAGGTTGCATGAACACCTGTCAGGGCTGGTCTAGGCTTACTTGGTCCTGCCTCAGTGCAGGGGGCTGGACCTCATGCCTTTTTGAGGCCCCTTCCAGCCCCACATTTCTATGATTCTATGAAAGGGCAGGATAATGGACTTGCTGAACCAATGGTCTGGTCCAAGGAGGGTTGGGTCTATCTCTTTATGTGACTGTATCTGAGCCAGAAAGACGAGGCAAGGTAAGGAGGGGATGTGAGTTGCAGCAAGCAGCAGTGTGGAGAGCTCTGTGCATAGAACAATACAATGGTGGACCCCACCATACATCCATGTTTGAGGGTGGCAGCCCCAGGGCTTGGAGTTCTGCTTTTCTGCAGCTGCACAGGAGGGGAGGGGTTTTATGTTATCTTTTCTCTCATTTGATCCTGGGGCTGCCAACTGCCAGATCAAGCACCCCTCCCTCCCTGCCCCATGCATTTCAGAACAGCCCGAAGGCTGCTCTAACTTACATCAGCTGCCTGTAGTCTGAAGCTTGTTTGCAGTGTTCTTGTAGCTGTGTTGGTCCCAGGACATTAGTGAGACAAGGTGGGTGAGATAATCTCTCTTACTGGACCAACTTCTGTTGGTGAAAGAGACAAGTTTTTGAGCTACACAGAGCTCTTCTTTAGGTCACTGTGTAACTCAAAAATGTGTCTCTTTCACCAACAGAAGTTGGTCCAATAAAAGATATTACCTCACCTACCTTGTGTCTCTTATACCCCGAAGAGGCTGTTTGGATGCCTAGGGATCACCAGGGCATAATAAGTAATGATAATACTCTTATCTAGCACTTGACAAAGAAGATCAGTCTCATTATCTCCATTTGACAGATGGGGAAACTGAGGCACTGAGAGGAGAAGTGACTTGCACAAGGTCACCCAATGAGTCAGTGGCAGAGCCAAGAATGGAACGCAGGTCTGTTGAGTACCAATTCAGTGCTCTATCCACTAGGCCTAGAGACAGTCCCTTTCTGTCAGCTGTGTCCTCTGAACCATGGGCCAGAATTGGTGGATGACTCAGGAGCTTCTGTGGTGGCCCTGCCCTTATGGAGGATTCTCATGCACCAGAGAATATGCTGGGAAGTCCTCAAAGTTGGGTTTAAGATTGCTTTGCAGCAACAGAGCAGCACAGAGCAGCTTAGCAGAGCCCAGATTGGTGCCCAAGTTGGGGTATAAGTTAGGGCACCCAGCTTCACCAATTGGCACCCGGATGTGGAACTGAGCAGCCTACCTTAGGCACCCAGGTTCATCAGGTTCTCTGAAGGAACTCTGGTGTCCCTGGTGTAACTCAGCTAAAGTCAGTGGAGTTGCCCCAGGAATGAAGTTGTCTGTCTTTGTTTAATGGCATCACTTTCTGGCGCTTGCAGCTGATAGGAACACTCACTTATATTTGTGTGAGTTACCCCAGCAGACCTCAGAGCTCTTCCGATTCTTTTCCCTTGCCCTGGCAGCATAGCCAGATGGCAGAAACCAATCCGAGAAACCGCTAGTTTTCCTGGCTGCCAAATGCAGGCAGCAACTACCAGGGCTCCAGGGCATGGCTCTGATTGAAGGGATGGTAGAAGGAGTTTCCCAGAATTTCTATCTCCAAATGGCTTATGAATGAAGCAGCGGGAAAGAGGAAGGCAGGGAAAAATCTGAGTAATTCCTGCCTTGAATTCCTAAAGAGCGGGGGATGCCATAGAAACGAGACAGCACCAGGTGTATCGAAAGGATCACTGAAAGGAACAGGAGTGGCGAAGTTTTGCAAGACTGACATGATGGATCATTTAGCACTTGTGAAAGGTGCCAGGTTAACAGCTCTGGAGAATCAAATCCCCCTGTTTATCCACAGAACATGGAGGCCCAGCAGTACAAGCTTCCTCCCATCCTGCCCATGTGCCTCAGCCCTGCCTGGAGGGAACCAACCCCCAGAGGGTGAGAGGAAGGGTCAGCAGCCCTGGGCCGCTCAGTCTTTGGTCTCTTTGGTAAGGATCTCGGGTGGTGTGATGGTGTTTGTGAGGGGTGGACACCTCGCTGCCCCATAGCAACCAGAGTCAAGCCAACAACCCTTTCCTCTCAGTCGCTGAGCAGTGTTGTAAGATGGATGGGCTTGCAGTTAAGGCACTGAGCTGGGACTCAGGAGATCTAGGCTCCAAGCCTGGCTTGTGTGACCTCAAGGAAGTCACCTCAGCCACGGTTTTCCCAAGCACCTGGTGATTTTGGGTGCCCAACTTGAGACACGTCAAAGGGGCCTGGTTTCCAGACAGTGCTGAGAGTCCACCCTCAGAAAACCAGGTTCTGTTCGATGTCTCAGGCTGAGACCCCACCCAAAGGTCACTCTGGAAAATCTTGGGCTAGATCTCTCTCATTAATGAGTGTGGTACCCAGCTACTACAGTGATGGAGGCCCTGGCAAAACCAGGGCAGAGGTAGCCCAGACCCCTTCAACCCTGAGACTCTCTGCTGAGGTCACCCAATGTCCTGGTGGGCATCTATTTACTGTCTACCGGGAGCTAACCAGTCCCTCATTCCTGCCAGCAGGGCAGCAAAGCTGTTTCTTCTGCATCACCTTCCAATCTCACGGGCCTATATGTTTCATTCCGTGTTCACACACAGAACTAGCTGCATGTCCCAGGCTTATTCTGAATAGTGTGACAGTCGAACCCGAAGGCCCCAACTGAAAACACCATGTGAGACACTGTACACACACATAGTAAGAGACAGGCCCTGCTCTGGAGAGTTTATAGTCTATAGATAAGCCAGATAAAATTTGAGGGGGGAAACTGAGGCACGGAGTGAGGACAGGTCTGACTTTTTTTAAAGGTAGGCACCGAAATACCTTTAAAATCTGAATCAGTGACAGAGATTGGATTAGAACCCAGATCTCTTGCTGCCCAATCTAGTAGCCTGTTTGCTAGACCTCCCTCAGGGGTAATTCACCATCTTATTTCTGGATTTTAGCAGCCCCAGAATGAACTTGGGCTGTTCATTTTGCCAGCCGTTGTCCAGGCTTCTGAGAAATACAGCAGGCTGTGAGCCCAGGCTCCTGTCTGATTTCCTCCCAGTTGTTGGGTAATGAATTGTAAGCTGGGTCTAATGCATTGCTGATTGCTCTGATTAAATCTTTCTGTGGACTCACCAGCATGGAGGCTGCTAAAATCCCTGATTGCTCTAGTGATGGATATTCCATGAGCCAATGACCTTACTTCATGGCCCCTTTTTAAAGGGACCTGCTCATTGTAGAGAAAGCGCAAGAGCTGCGCACAGGAACTGACGTGGAGGTTGGTTATGTGACCCAGGGGAGGGAGGCCAGCCGGCCCTGATTTTTTAATGTGCCCGCCCAGAGGGGTTGCTGCCTGACCCAGTTATACTGGCAGGGGAGCTGGATAGCACAGGGAGAAAGAACCAGCGGCTGGATGCTGAACCAGACAAAATCCATCTGGAAATGACAAACAGATTTTTAACAGTGGGGGTGATTAACCATTGGAACAAGCTCCCCGGGTGGAATCTCCATCTCCTGATAGCTTCAGATCGAGCTTGGATGTCCAAGTACTGGGCTCAATACAGGGGTCCCTGGGGGAAATGACCTGTGCTGTACAAGAGGTCAGACTAGATCCAGGATTCTCAAACTGAGGGTCGTGAGGTTCTTACGTGGGGGTCGCGAGCTGTCAGCCTCCGCCCTCAAACCAGCATTTGTAAGTGTTTAATATAAAAATTTGTGCTTTTAATTTAGAAGGGGGGTCGCATTCAGAGGCTTGCTGTGTCACCAATGCAGACGTTTGAGAATCACTGGACTAGATGATCAAATGATCCCTTCTGGCGTAAGCCCTGTGAAAAAGCCCCAAGGCTGGGAAGAGGATTCCCAGGAGAAAGCGAGTGGGACGGGAGAATAAAGAGAGAGGCCACCAGGAAAAGCAGTACGGAGAATGCAAAGCCCAAAGGGGATGCAGAAATGGTATTGTGCTATATAGTGATCTGTCAGCGGATCAGGAGTGGGCATCTGGGCAAACGGACCCGGGAGAAAACTGCAGACACAGGAGGTAGCTCCCCCCCCCCCCACACTTTTGCAGTGGAAGAAAAGGAGAGAAGGCAGAATAAACAGAAAGGAGGAGAGGAAAAAGTGGTTATTGTTACCGATAAAGCTCCATAGAGTTGACATGCACAGATCTGTAAGGAAACAAAAGACTTTGTTTCTCTCTTGGCCCATTGTAAATCAGGAGTAATTCTATTGGGCCTCATTCTCTTCTCAGTCTTGACTTTCTTACTCCTTACTTAGTTCCTGACTTACTCATGCCTCTTTATTCCATGTGGAGCACAGGGCCTTCACCTCGCCTTCCAGCTTTGACGATCTCTTGCCGCAGTCTTAGCTTCTTCCCATGCCGTCGGGGCGACTTTCAGTTCTGCTCCTGTTGCATTTCCCAGTTGTTCTTGGTCTACCTTGTTGCCTCTTGCCCAGGAATTCCAGCCCAGCACCTGTCTTGTTATGTGGTGAGGGCCGTTCCTCCATGTGTGTTCTAGCCACCTCTGTTTTCATTCAATTTCCTGGCCTATCAGTTTCTGCTTTGTCCTCCTCCAAAGTTCTTCATTTGTGATTATTTTTTTTCCTGCTCACCTGATGTTGGGGATTTGTCTGAGGCAGCTGTTTATAAAAACTCAGAGTTTAGCTGGTAAGATCTTAATAAGTCTCCATGTTTCAGCACCATATAGCAAGACAGACTTAACAAGGGTGTTAACTATTCAAAGTTTAGTTTGGAGGGTAAGATTTCCATTTCTCCAGGTTGGCTTTTGCTATGCCGGCTTTAATGTCTTTGTCTGTTCCTCCTGATCTGCTTATAATGCTGTCAAGTTGTGTGAAGTGCCGACATCTTCTATGTCAGTGCCAGAAAATATTGGTGTTTCTTGTTGTGTATTGTCTCTCTGCAGTTTTTGTTTTCTTTTCTCATTCACCCCGGTGTCAGTCAAGAGTAACTCCATTGGGCCTGATTCCCCTCTAACTCCTGTGATGTAAATCAGGACAGACTCTATTGAGATCAGTGGAGATATTCTGGTGTAAAGCTGGTGAAAGTGGGGGGTCTAGCACCAGCTGCTTCAGGGGAAGATGCGAGGCCCCCAGCAATATTAGAAACAATATGGGCTCTTTGGAAAGTGTATTTTTTTTCAAGAAAATTGCTCGCTTGCTTGCTTTTAAGAAGGAAACCAAAAGAGAGGCTGAGAAAAAGGAAATAAAAGAAAATGTAAAGAAAAAAAAGCCTTAAATATCCCCAGACACCGACACAGGGCAGATCTAACGCTCATTGAAGCCAACAGGGAGAAAACCACTGACTTCAGCGGGAGCAGGTTGGGGCCCGTAGTCTTTGAGCCAGTGTCATTTATGTTATGTGTGCACATTCCCACAAGGGAGTTTCTCGGTCTGGCCGACAGCCCATCCCTCTGCCACTATGGAGAGGGTGGGAAGTGAAGGCCAATGCTTGCTGCTGGTGGGATTAGGGTCAAATTTCTGTTTGTCCTTGGGCATGTTAACTGGGAGGTGGTTTTGCAAATGCACATCACCAGTCAGCACCTTCATTTCAAGCCTGGTAGAAGAGCAGCAAAATCCGGTGGATTTGTGTGGTTTGCAGCTCTCTGTCTGATCGGTAGCTGGGCTGGAATGTCAAAGCCCAGGACTAGTGTAAACTCTGCACAGCCTGGCATCACCCAATCCTGATGTGAAGGGTTTCTGAGTCATGTTCTGTGACAGGAGACCTGGCAGAGCCCTGCTAGTTGTATGGTTCTGGGAGCCCTGGCTGGATCAGTAGAACAAGCTCATCCAATGTCCTAAAGCGTTTAAGGACAGGTCACTGGATCAGAGCACAGATTTATTCCCATGACATCAACTCGGAGTCTGGCTGCCAGCTCCTGGATGAGGATCCTCTTCACAGAGTTGCTAGCAGAGTTGGAAGAGATGATGTCTCATGAGCTCTGTTGGCTTCTCCCAGCTGAGGATCTGGCCCACGACATGCACTGAAGCTCTTGGAAAACACCTGCTACATGAATGTTGGTGGCAGGAGATGAGCCTGGACAGCTATTAAAGATTAGCTTCTGCTCATGATCACATTGAACAGGACTTTCCTACACAACAAATCCTATTTATTTCATTGGGGCAAATCACTGAGGGAGGGCCCAATCCCACCCCATTAAAATGAATGGGGGTTTTGCCACTGATTTCAGGATGGGCGGGACTGAACCCTCAGTTACTGCTGAACAGGCCAGATCCTCAGCTGGTGTAAATCGGTCTTGCTCCATTGACTTCAGTGGAGTTACACCAGTTTCCACCAGTTGAGGACCTGGCCCAGCATGAATAAGGGTGGCAGTAGAGTGTGGTGTGTGTGTGGGTACCACGGGCAGTGTGTTCTTGTGGCCAAGGCAGGGTTGGAGAGCGAGTCCATGCAGCACTCACCCAGCCGTGGCAGCTCCCATCCCGCGAGACTGGGCCCAGCTCCCCACTCCAGGTGTTGTGAGATGGCAGTAGGGTTGTATGGTGCTGCAACCCTGTGACCAAGTTGCAACGGCATCCACTCAAATTTGGGCCAGCTCCCCCGTCATCGTGATGGGCCACATCTGAATGGCACTGCAGCCCTGTGCACCAGGACAGGAGCTGCTGCTGCTGGGTGACTGTAGGGTGGGCTCATTCCCCAGCCCACCACCAGGGACCCATCGCCACCCCTAGCTGCAAAACCTAGCTCTGCTATTGGCTAGG
Organism: Mauremys mutica; assembly: GCF_020497125.1. Classification (NCBI taxonomy): domain Eukaryota; kingdom Metazoa; phylum Chordata; order Testudines; family Geoemydidae; genus Mauremys; species Mauremys mutica. Next base: position 131,029,704 of record NC_059075.1, read on the forward strand.
GCACTGGAGTGGGACTCGAGCCCTGGGTGCTATTCTGGGCTCAGTCGCTGACCTGCTGGATGACCTTGGACACGTCACTTCCACTCTCTCTGCCTCTTGTCCACCTTGTCTATTTGGACCGTGAGCTTCTGGAGGTGGGGCCCGCCTCTCCCTTTGTGTACGTGCAGCACCTAGCACCCTGGGCTTTGATCCTGACCAAGGTGTCTAGATGCTGTCATCATGCAAATCCTCCATGTATGACCGGTATGGGATCAGGTCCCTGTGCAATGCAGAATATGCTGAATACAGGTTAGTTCAAAAGACGGTGTTCCCTGTAATAGTACAATTCCACCAGACAGTCATTACTGCCCTGGAAATACACCCGGTGAAAACTGCTTTGAAAAATCTTTCCCCCTCATCATTTTAATTAAGAAACACTTTCAAATGATGCCGATGCCACAGATCTTTGAAATGTTAATGGGCAGATTCCCAGCTGATGTAGGTCGCTGGAGCAGCATCCAAGTCAATGGGACTATGCTGATTTGCAGTAGCTGAGGATGTGATCCTATGATCAGCAGCCGCAGCTTTGCAATGCGAAGGGGAAGGCACAAGTGATGGCTCTGTACACCGTGCCAATGATCTGTAGACATTATCTGCTGTAAAACTGCCTTGGAATAATTAGCTACAGGCTTCCTGGCTATTTCAATTGCTCTGATAACGTCAGCAGAGAGCGAGAACTCTGGCTGTTGTCGCTGTCAAATGAACACAGCTGATGCCTGTTCTTGTCTTGAACAATATTTTCCATGCCCATCCTTGGCTCTAACCCAAGCAGGATGTGGAAGGTGCTGGCCAGGAAGCAGCCATGGGAACGGGGGTCACTGGAGGAAAGCAGGGATCGTGCCACCCTTGGATATGCCCGTCAGGCCTCGCAGGAGGCAGTTGGTGGCTCCAGACCGAATATCATGGAATCAGATGGAGCAGGAGTCTGTGGGGAGATAAATGGAGGAAGGGGTGGGTCATATCTCAGTGCAACCTAGAGTAGGTGCAGGTCCCCGCTAGCACTGAAGGCCCTAGCCATCCCATCTGGACCAGGTGAAGGTCCCGATGCCGTGAGATGCCTGAAGCCTCTGGCTAGCCCATGTGGCCTCTGGCTATCACACCAGCTCGGAGGCTACCAGCAGTCCCATCTAAACCAGGTGAAGCCCCTCCCCAAACTAGGTGATCCGCCTCCCCCCCCCCGAGTCAGGTGTGCATCTCCGATCGCAGCAAAGCCCAACAGACCGTTTGCTTTCATTGCCCATTGGCTTGTCTATTTTGCAGGTCCCGCGGATGAACAGGAGCTGAGGGGGCTGATCTCCAAAGCTAGAGCCTGCCTCTCCTGCCGTCCCCCTTTCATCCCATCCCGACGTCTGGGGCTGCAGAGCCAGCAAACCCTCAATGCCTAAGAACAGCAAAGTGACGCAGCGAGAGCACAGCAGCGAGCATGTCACCGAATCGGTGGCTGACCTGCTGGCCCACGAGGAGCCCGTGGACTACAAGCGCAGCGTCTTGAACGTGACGGGCGAGGCCTGGGACAAGCAGAAGGATGTGGAGGAAGATCTGGACTCTGAGAAGCGGCCAGCGTGGAACAGCAAACTGCAGTACATCCTGGCCCAGATTGGGTACTCGGTGGGGCTGGGGAACGTCTGGCGGTTTCCATACTTGTGTCAAAAAAACGGCGGAGGTAAGAGACCACGGGTATGGGCACAGCCAGCTCAGTACAACACAACCCCACTGGGATAGAGAGGGGGCCAGTTCCTGCACGCATCCAGCTCCTGTTGAAATCCGTAACAGGTGGGAATGCATAGCCAAGGGCAGGATTAACCCACATGCACTATCTGGATGCTTGGAATGCATATAGGTTACGTCTACACTGCGACAAAAGACCCCTGGCACGGCTGGGGTTGGCCCCGGTCAGCTAACTCAGAGGGGCTCAGGCTTGTAGGGGTGTAAAATTGGAGTGTAGACGTCCAGGGTCGGGCTGGAGCCTGGGCTCTCATATCGCATGATAGGGGAGGGTCTCAGAGCCTGAGTCTGAACCCTTCACTGCAATTTTACAGCCCCACAGCCCGGGCCCTGCAAGCCTGAATCAGCTGACCCGGGCTTTGCAGGTTTTTTATTGCAGTGCAGACTTAGCTCAGTTGATCTCCTCCCCTAGCCTACTGGGAGTTGAAGGCTCTGCCACTATTTGTCTGAAACTGTTTTTCAGGGGTGGGTGGCTGGGGACTTCAGATTCAGTGATACAGAAACTTTTAGCGAATTTGTGTCCGTTTTACTGACTTGTTTGTTTGAAAAAAAAAATCCAGAAACTGAAAAATGTTTTGATTTTTTTTTTCCAGGTTGGAACAATTTTTTTTTCTTTCAAAATTTTCTTTAATTTTATTATAAAAAGCATTAAAATGAAACTAAGCCTTTTGTTTGCCCTGAAATGACATTTTTTGACTGTTCTATTTGCTGAAAAGTTAGAAAATATTTGTTTTCAGGTTGACATGAAACTTTTTTTCTCCAAAATTTCCAGAGAACCAAAAAATCAATTATATGCTCATCTCTACACTCCATATTATAGGAAAGCAAATTGCATTAGATTTTTGAATCAGGTCAACCTATGGGGTCAGCTCCTCAAATGATGTAAACCAGCCTAGATCGATCCATTGAAATCAACACCAAGTGAATATCTATCTATCTGTCTATCCCCATACACCACATCTATCTATCTATCTATCTCCATTAGAGAGTATCAGCATTTATTCACAGTTATGAGCACATTATTGTGCCATTTTTCTTTGCAGGAGTAGAACAAGGGCTCATTGAAGTGACGTCAGACATCACAATGTAGGTGAATGCTGGCATTTTAATGGTGACTGCTGTACAAGGAAACAGACACCTGAATTTTGTTTTTATGCAATTGGGAGAATTGATTTTCTTCTCAGGCTGGTTTCACACCACCACCATTGCATTTACGTTAGTGGAGATACTCCTTATTTACACCAGCACACATACAGTCAGAATCCGGCTTAGAGAATGTGGTCTAGTGAACAGAGCAGTGACGGGGAGACAGCATTCCTGACAGCTATCCCCAGCTCCGCCACTGCCTTGCTCTGTGACCTTGGGCAAGTCACCTAACCGCTCTGTGCCTCAGTTTTCCCAGTTTGCAAAATGGGGATCATAAGAGTGACCTATCTCAGAGGAGCCTGTGACGATGCTTCATTAGCTAATGTTTCTAAAGTGCTTTGAGATCCTCAGTTGACAATTGCTACAATGTTACATACTGACAGGCAAAATATATCCATGATTTAGATAGGCCTCTCCTCACCCTCCCCAGCCCAACCCCCTCCACCCAGCCCCGTCCCTAATCATGCAGACCAGATTCTGCTCTCAGATAACCCCGCACGATCCCCACTAATGTCAAAGGGCAGGATCAAGCCCACTGGGTTAGCCCTTAGGGCCCAGTTTGCTGCAGCACCGAGCACCCCCAGCACCTAACGAAGTCAATACAGTAGAACCTCAGAGTTACGAACACCTCGGGAATGAGGCTTGTTCCTAACTCTGAACAAAACCTTCTGGTTGCTCATTCAAAAGTTTACAACCGAACATTGACTTTATACAGCTTCGGAACTTTCTCTGTGCAGAGGAAACATGCTGCTTTCCCTGGACTTTTTTAGTAGTTTACGTTTAACACAGAACTGTATTGCATTGGCTTTTATTTATTTATTTATTTTTTGGTCTCTGCTGCTACCTGTGTGTATACTTCCGGTTCCAAATAAGGTGTGTGGTTGATGGGTCAGTTTGTAACTCTGGTGTTCGCTACTCTGAGGCTCTACTGTAAAAGGTTGCACAGCACCTTGGAAGATCAGGCATTCAGTGTCTCTGTGCTGCAGTGATAACCTTTCAGGGTGTGGAAGGAAGCTGCAGCAGAATGGCGTTAACCCATCTCCAGAGCTCACATTCAGATGCTCCGTCAGAGCTAAATTCCCTGGTGTGGAATTCAGGCAGCAGGACCCAAACTCTGATTTCCATCACAGTTTACCCACCCCCTTGCAAGTCACCAAGCTGGGGAGCCTATTCTGATTATTCCCCTCCTCCCTGTTGTCCTTATTCCCAACACTGCATAATTCAGCATCTCCTCAACTGCAAAGGCTGCAGTAATCTCAATAATTAAAATGTCTCTAGTGTCATCTCGGTGATGAGTCATCCTTCTAGCTGAACTTGTACAGTGAGCACTTCGCACTCCGGGTCTGCTCACGCACCCCTCACCTTTCGATCCCTAATTGGCACCTCAGGCCAGCTCCAGTGTGCCAGCACTTCTCCATCACCTGATTCCCCTTGTGATCTCACATACATAGCAAACAGTGACCTAGTTTGGATCAAAGAGAGAATACTCTGATAGACCTGCATGGCTTGTACTGCATTGCATATGCACTGATAAGTGTGCACAGGCTGCATTGCCTCTGCATTGATATGCATGCAAGGGTTGCATTGCATGCACACTGATATGCATGCATGGGTTATGTTGTGTACCCACTGATATGCATGCATTGCATCTGCAGTGATATGCATTGGTTGCATTGAGTGGGTTTGTACTGGTAATAAGGAGGAGGTTGAATGCAATTATTGGGCCAGATTTTCCATTCTCATTGATTCCAGTGGAGCTATGCTGATCTATACCCGCTGAGGATCTGGCCTTGTGACTTCCATGGAGGACCTCTCGATTTACACCACTGTAAGGGAGATCAGAGAGTGAGCTGTGACTGGGGGCGCAGGATTCCCGGTTGTATTCCAAAAACTGCCATTTCCTGGCTACATCATCTAAAACAAGTCACGTAACCACTTTGTGCCTCAGTTTCCCCATTGGCACAATGGGTATAATAACATTGACCCATCTCTCAGCAGTTTGGGGGGGGTCCCTAATGAATTAATGTTTCCTTAAATTTACACCACCTGAATATCTGGCCCATGGCCCATTCACATTTCCCATCCTCACCTTGTCTCATCTGTCCCCACCTACATCTTTGCTGTCACTTCTCCTTACTCTCATATCCAATGTCTGTGGTCCTGTCATTCATCTCAATTTTCCTTACCCCTCTTCCAGCTCCTTCCTTCATATATTTATACATTCTGTCCCCTAGAAAGGAAAGATGGTCCAGTGGTTAGTGGAAGGCCTAGATTCAAATCCCTGCTCTGCCATGGACTTCCTGTGTGGCCTTGGGTCCGTCACTTAGTGTCTCTCTGTGCCTCCGCTCCCCATCTGCACAACGGGATAATAGCCTAACAAGAGGGTTGTGAGGCTCAGTCCATTAACGATGATGGGGGCCAGGCAAGTGCCTACGATAGGTCAGTTTGGCTAAGTCCCAGTCCTGTGTGTGATGAACTATACACAGCGCGAGCAGTTCTGTTTCAGTGCAGAAAGTTAAGCACGTGTCTTTGCAGGAATGGGGCCTTTGACTATAAGCTCTTCAGAGGGGGGAACCTGTCCTGTTCAGCCTTCATAATGCACCATCTTCATTTTCAGAGTTCTAGATAAGTGGTTACGATGGTGATTCTGAATAAGAATAGTCAGTAAATATGATTAGCTAATTAATACTAGTTAATACTAAGTATTAAATATTAACTAGTTAATACTAAGAATAGTCAGTTAATACTGCCCTGTTCAGCCTCCGTAATGTACCATCTTCATTTTCAGGGTTCTAGATAAGTGGTTACCATGGTGACTCTGAATACGAATAGTCAGTTAATACTGTGGTGACTCTCTGAGCCCTGAGGTAGCCGGCTGTTCTGGGGCCTCCAGGAACTGTGTTTTTGCCCAGGTGAAACTTGGAACCAGCAGCCTCTCAGCAAAGTTCCACAGCCACAACAACCCACTTTGGCAGGGCCAAAGACAGTCTGTGCAGTCGGCCTGTATGCCGGGTTGTGCCCTGTGCAGCAGTGCAATTGAGGGATACTGCACCTGTCTTCTGCCTGGGCAGGAAACCACTCTCAGTGCAGGCCGTGAGTGCCAGCCCTTGATCACAGGTCCTACAGTTTGGTGTGAACCTGGCTTGCTCTACACTCAGGGGACCACCAATTCTCAGCAGGCCTAGCCTTTCCAGTCATTTGTACACACACAGCTTAGCCAAGTGAGGGGGCAGTACCTAGTTACAAGTGGGTGGTCTCGCTCTGCTTTTGGCAAGGCTATTACTTTTACTCTACACCAGCTCTTGGGTATTTTATTCTTCTGGATGACTTGAGATAGAAAGATGGCTGGCCATGGCCTGCTAGCTTGTCCTAGGTTCTTCAGGAATTTGGGGGAGAGATGAGCAAGCCCATAGGCTTTCCCCATTTTCAGTGTTTTGATCACTTCTCTAGTTCATCTGTGGTGAAAGGCTGGAAATCTTCTTTGGTTTCAGGTATGCGTTGTTTGTATTGTCACCATTTCTTCTTCACCTCTCCTTCAAACTTCTTGTCCTTTATCAGTGGGTAGCAATGCGATTGGAAGATGCTGGGGGATAGCCCCATGCTGGAAGCTCCTGAATTGTACCAAGTTTTCTGAGTAGTGCCCAGGCTTTGCGGCTGGATCTTAGCATGCTTAGTTCTGTGGTAGTCTGATCCCATCTTACTCTTCTAGAAATGTCTAAAATGGGTGGTGCTTTTGGTGGCCACTTTCTGCACATTGCTTGAGGAGTTCTGCACACTCCTCATCTAGGCAGGGGGTGTATGTCTGATAGCCTCTTGGAACTGACTTGGTGACAGCTCTGTAAATGGCTTTTGAGAACTGTGTGTCAGCTTCTTCACTAGAGACGTTCCAAGCGATGTGGCGGGCTGTGAAACATGGAAAACTGGGCCAGTTCCAGGTAGGCTCTGGTTATTCCAGCTGTGGCAAAAGTCAGATGGTGTTGACTAGGTGAGAAGTTGTTCAGTACACTGGCGTATAACTTGACATGGATGATTGATTGTGCTGGTGCTTCAGGTGAGGGGAGGGGAGTAGTTTTGCTCCCATCTGGCAGAATGAACAGTACCTCATTAGTCTGGCCAGGATAAGGTGAAGGTCATGGAGTGAAGCCTGATCCAAAAGGTCAACTCCATTTTGATCTGACCCCCTGGACCTCAACTGGTGTGGTGACTATTCAAATCTCCAACATAAATGACAGGGTGTGGGAGTTTATAAAGAATATTTGGGTAGGCCAGGATTGGTTAAGGGGCTGGTATGCATTTGCCTCTCTGAAATGACCAGTTCTCACAATGTCCAAGAGGTCTGAATTTGATGGGTGCAGTTATGTGTCAGCAAGATCTGCTCCGACACAGGTAGCACAGTCATGTTGGCTATGCAAAAAGTATGGCACAAGGTCATAACCTTTGACATTCAGGTGGTTGGCTGATTGGGAGTTGACATGTATCTCCTCAAGGCCGATTTCTTCCATGTTCTGTTTGGAGGCAGGGGGCTGAAGGTTTACCAGCTGAGAGACCTTTAACGTTTAGCTGAAGGATTTTCAGGCATGGGCCAATGTCCAGAGTTTCCTAATCATGGGTAAGATCGCTGAGATTGCTTGAGAATTGGAAAGCTTTGGCTTGCTAGTTGTAGCTTTGGTTTCCCCAGCCAAAGCAAGGTACTTACAGGGTATATGATGGGAATGCAGCTGCATTATATTCCAATAAAATATTATTTATTATCATTATGTCCTTAAGTACCCGGCTGATTTGGGCCAGCGTGCAATTAGCTGCGTGCCATTGGGTCCTGTTAGCCAAAGGATGATGTGAGAGCAATGGATGCAGAGAGCCGGTGTGTGGTGGGCGTGCTCCTCGGTACAATGAGAGGGTATGTGTTGGAAATGCTGTGATGTGTGGGGGTGGCAAACTGCATTTTATCCTGGTAACCAAGTGTGCATATGTTGCAGAGAACAGTTTTGTATTGGTAACAGAGTGATATTGGCCCAGATCTTCAGAACTCTGTGTGCTCCAGTGAAAGTACACACAAGGATGCAATGTGTTTGCCTGATTGGCATGTGCAATTGCCACGGTTACGATCATGATCGGAGCAATGTCACATGCAAATTAGACATGTACACGTGTGCGTTTTGGTGCATGCAATGGCCTGTGCAGACTTCTGAGAAAGCAGAGTACTATACTCCTGGGTACAAGGGGCAGGTTTGTACTAGGGGATGCTGTGATGGACTGTGTAGTGAGGTGGGCTTGTCATGAATGCAAGGGGTTCTGAGTAGCTAAAAGGGTGATAAGTGAGCTGCTTTAGCTTTACCATGGGATGAGGTTATAGCAGCAGGGGCAGAGACTAGGTTTGCACTAGAAATAATAGACCCCATCATCAAATAGTGTAAATGGAGTATGTCTATTTGCAACAGCTGAGGATCTGGCCCAGTAAGGTTATGACCGATGCATTAAGTTGTGTTTAGCATTGATAATGAAATCTGGCAGCTCTAGGTGGCACTGATTGAAATGGGAACTGGATAGTAAAGTTCACCCACCTTTGTAAAGTGCTTTGAGATCCTTGGATGAAAGGGACTATGCAAGTAGGAAGCCTTAATATCATTGATGAGAGGAAGTTACCATCTCGGGTGCATGTACTGGAGTTGTTTTCTGTTTATGATGCATCCGACGAAGTGGGCATTCACCCACGAAAGCTCATGCTCCAATACGTCTGTTAGTCTATAAGGTGCCACAGGACTCTTTGCTGATTCTCTTTCTCTCGCCCTATCAGTTCATATACTTCCCCCCCCCCACTTCTGTATTTCTAAAGCCTTTGTCACTGCTGATCACTGTAGTAGCTGAGTTCTGTAAGTGCCTTTGTCCTAGGATCAGAGTGACGTTGTCATTTGGCCACCGGCTGACGTTGTCCCGCTGAGCGCATGTGGCCATTTGTGCCGATGATAAGGCAGGGTTCTGTGATTTGGGCTGATGTGACGGGAAAGCTCTCTCAGGTGCAGTGGTAACCTGAGGACATGTTGCAGCCAGCGGCAGAGCTAGACTGTAGTGTGAGGTGCAGGCAGGCCCAGATTACAGAATTTGGGGGCCCTGTGCACTATGGAAGTTGCCCCTCCTTCCTTAAAGTGCACGCTCCATATGTACTCCACCCCACATGGAGGTGGAGAATGTCCCAGAATGTCCCCCAACCCTATCCCACACGTCCCTATCCCTAACAAATCCCCAAATGCCTTTCCCACCACACACAGACCCTGGAATACCCCCCACCCTCACCCCAATAGACAACACACCAACACCCAAATGCCCCTCCCACCCCCTACAGACCCCAGAATTTCCCCCGTCCTCACCCAAGACAGCCCCCCAGAATGCTCTCCCATCCCACCCCACAGACCCCAGAATGCCCCTTCTATTCCACATATACACCAAAAAACCCTCCACCAGCTTCCACTTATCCTGACAGCCCCCCCATCCCAACCGCTCTGATGTATATCTCACTCACCGCAGCCCCCAACACCTCGGCCCGACTGGCCACAGCTGCCCACATGCCCCACTCGGCCCCAACATCCTATCCTCCTGCCCCACCGCCTCCTGACATCCCTCACTCACCCCCACTCCCTCTTCCTATAGCCCACCAGCAACTCACCCCCACCCCCTCAGCTGCCCACCCCAGGATCTTCCAGGGGGCTATTCACCAGCCCCCCCCCCAGTGCAGCACTCCTCTCCCATCCCGGGCTAGGATAGTCGCTTCTGATCCTGGCTGCCCAGCTCTGGTTGCTCCCATGGCCTGCCCAGCACTCCCATGGCCCCGCACCACTCAGGTCTGGCCCCACTGCCCCTCTGTCAGGATAGGGGTGGGGAGTGGTCAGGCCAAATTTGAGTGAGAGACGTTTTAATGGGCACACAGGGTTCCAGCGCCGCTCAGGTTTGTGTCCGTGGGCGGGGGGCCCCCTGTGCAAGTGCACAGCGGCTAATCCAGGCCTGCGTATGGCTTTATGGTGGATAACGGTTAGGCTGCTGGGCTGGGTGCAGCCACAGGGTTGCATTGGGAGCAGGGTGAGACTCTCAGTGGGGCGGAGAAGCAATTGTGCTGTCGTCGCTCAGGATCAGCAGCAGGGGCGGCTTCAGTGTGATGCGTTGTGGTGTCCGGGAGGGGAAGATGCACAAGCACAGTCGGTAGGTGTGTGCTGGTAACACAATGAGGCTCTGCTCTGCTCACTGCCGGAAGGTGCTTTGGGTCAGTAATGACACGAGGCCGCTATATATTTATTTCTAGCCAGCCCATCCTGCCAACCAGGCACGAGTGTCCTTGTTTGGTGTCCCAGTGCAGCATCAGAAATCTGCATCTAAATATCCACAGCCTCCCATGCAGTAAGAATCAGAAATATGCTGGAAAAATGGCCTCTTTGCTGTGAGCCTTCCAAAATGCCTGGGTGATTTATCAGCAGGCAGCTCCAGCGTGAGTCATTTTGTTCTTTGTGGTCGTCTGGTCACGCTCCTTGAACCGCTGATTTTGCTCCGGTCTCCCCAATTAGACAGAGATTAATGGAGTTTCTCTCGAAAGCCATTCCAGCCTGGAGAGTTGCCATTTACTCCTCTTAGGAGCTACTCACTCGAGTGCAGCAGCAAGATTGTGCCAAGCACAAGTGTGAATGCAGACAGATAAATCAGGTGTCTGTAGGTGCCAGAATAGTGTGTGTGTGTGTGTGTGTGTGTGTGTATTCTACATGCATGTCAGTGTGTAAGAAAAACAACAGGCGCAGGGGGTGACTCTGATGGTTCTGGGTTATAATGAACAGGCGGCTGGTGAGATATCATGGTTGAGATTGTTCTCTCTCCTCCCCATTGTCCTCCTCCCTCTCCCCCTCCACGTCTCTCCCACCGCGCGGAAGAACCCTGGCTCTCACAGTCACAGGTGGGATCTGTAATCACCCTTTTTTCTCCTGCCAGGTGCCTACCTGGTCCCATACCTGGTGCTGCTCATCATCATTGGGCTCCCTCTCTTCTTCCTGGAGCTGGCCGTGGGTCAGAGAATCCGCCGGGGCAGCATTGGCGTGTGGAATTACATCTGCCCCCGCCTGGGGGGCATTGGATATGCCAGCTGTCTCGTGAGTGCTCAGATGAGTTTCACCCAGTGCCACGTGTGGTTGTGGGAGGGGAGGAGGGTTGATCTCTTTGTCCAGTCACAGGGAGGGCATTGCAGGCCACAAACAGCTAGGTTCCTAGCTACGGTAACTGTAGCAATAGCAAGACAGATTTCCAGCTGCCATGGCAGCATCCTTAGTCATCTTGGAGCCTGGGAAGAGGTACTTGTCTGAGGATGTTGAGATGTAAAACCAGGGTTGTATCCACTTGTGGTCATCAAAATCCCATAGCTCTTATTGCAAGAGTCAGGGTGCTATTCCCAATGTCCTGCTCAGATGCCAGTGTGGGCCACTACATAGCTAATGGATATCGTATGCTTCACCTCTGGCCTGTTGGGCAGTGAGGAGTGCTGTTAAACAGCTGCCACGTCCCACCCCAGAGGTGGCTGCAGTTTGGTAGCAGGGAAGGTAATTCCTATACATAGAAATTCATGCATAATTAGTCTAGTGAGTGATGGAGTGCAACACTCCACCTCAGTCTGAGCTCAACATGGCAGTCTCACCCGGGCTTCCAGGAGGAAAAGTTCAGCACAAGCAGGGACCCATCTAGTGGGGGCTGGGCATCTCCTGAGAGCTACTGAGTGCCCTCAATGGAGCCTATGGACATTAGGAGCTGCTCAGCACCTCACAGAATCAGTCCCTTGGATAGTCTCTGAATGGATAGAGATTCTCACCTTAGTTCCAGGGCATGATGGGGTGAGGGGGTTCATCCTGGATTGCCCTAGCAGAGATGGTCCCTTGCAGGTGAGCTCCGAGCATTTGGTTGAGGTGCATTGCAGCAGGTGCAATTGTAAAGTGGTAATAAATGGCTGCCGTTCTGGCCTCATTGTCTCCTGGCTCCAGGTTTTCCCAGCGCACACAGCACTACCATCACTAGCAATTCCCTGTGGGTTTTGCAGGAGTTTGAGATCAGAGTGTGATGTCCATTACACCAGTATAGACTGTGTTAATCCAGGCACAACCTCAGACAATCAGCTCAGAGCTGTTGCCTTCTTCCTTAACTTTTCATTTCTTAGCTTTGGCTACTACATGTCAAAAACAACTTCACTGAAAAACACATGTGACAGCTGCCACCTTGGTCAACACCAGAGATTGAACCGGGAGCTGAAAACATGAGTCTTTACAGCATGAGCTAAAAAGCCAGCCTCTCAAATTAGGCCTGTGTCAGACTCCTGTCCCCTGCGGATCAGGTGCAGAGGACGACACCCACAACACATCCTGATCAGTGGGTTACACAGGCAATTCAGAATTCAGTTTGGAATGTAATTACAGCTGAGCGACTCATTCATGATGAATCTTTCGTTCAGCCAATGTCACCTTTGCTTCCAGCTTGCGAGCAGACAGCAAAGTGATCACACCGATTTAAATGAAATTCTCTGCTAATTTCTTCTCTGAATAAAGCTCAGACTGAGGATAATGCAGCAAGAATTTTCACCGAGGATTGCTGTGTGTCTGTTAGTTCCATGGGTTGGGCCTGTTCCCTGCTTGGATCACACATTGTAGCATACAGAAAGTAAGGTAGTGTCCCTTTAAATGGTTTGCCAACCCTCTAGTGACACTCGCTGTGTTCTGTGTCTTAGAAAGTGCCAGAAACAAGCAGCAATGTGTCTGTGATTAGGCCCGTCCTATCTGTGTATAGTTAGTAAACACAGTTATTTGGGACCCAGCTGTGCCTATGTGGTTTCTCCACGTTGCTTCTGTTGCATAAAGAGCAAAAGACAACAGCACGTATTTAATAAGCTTGCGCAGCACAAACTGCAAACGCTTCAGGGAAGATGCAATGAATAGATTATCTAGCCAGAAGGGACCACTGTAATCATCTGGTCTGACCGCCTGCATGATACAGGCTATCGGACTTCCCAGAATGAATTCCTGTTTGGATTTGAGCAAATCTTTTAGAAAAACTTCCAGTCCTGATTCCAAAATGGCCAGGGCCAGAGAATTCATCACAGCTCCTGGCCAGTTGTTCCAGTCGTTAATTCCCCTCACTGTTAAAAATGTGCACCTTGTTTCTAGTCTGAATTGGTCTTGCTTCAGCTCCCAGCCAGTGGACCATGTTAGATCTTGGATTGAAGAACGAGATTGAAGAATTGGAATTCAAGCTTAAAATTTGCTTTTTCTGAAGGTCCATCGTAGTAAAGCTCTGGTTCTCATATGGTCATTGGAAGTGAACATTCTAATGGCCTGATCTATTGGCCCATTGCAGTCAATGAGAGTTTTTCTATTCACATCACTAGACTTTGGGATCAGGCCCAGATTACCACATCTCATCACTCCAGCTGCCTTGTCCCAGGGTTTCCTGGTCAGCGTCAGGTCTGTATGAGGGATGCACCATGCCGGATCTAAACACTGTTGTTTTCCCTCTCCTAAGGTCTGCTTCTTTGTTGGTCTCTATTATAACGTGATCATCGGCTGGAGCATCTTTTACTTCTTTAAATCCTTCCAGTATCCGCTCCCCTGGAGCGAGTGCCCCATCATTAAAAATGGCACAATGGCCGGTGAGTAATTTTGTTGTCTCTTCAGCTCAGCAGGTGCTGAGAGACAGGACGTGGACAAGAGCTGTTAGGGTTGCAAATGGTTCCAGCTGCTGGGACAAGGCATTGGATCTGGGGAGTTGCTTCCGGGATGTGGGTAGTTTCCATTGCTGATAGTTGTCACTGGATGGGGATGCTCATGGTTAGGGGATGCTGGGATGTGGTAACACGTGGGACACTTGCTGTCTCTTTGTGGGTATTTTCCCACTGGTGGGACATGATGTTGTGTTGGGACATGTTTGCCTGGTTGCACTAAGGAGACAGCCACTGTGGCATGCCTGCTATCAGGATTGCAGATGGATTTGGCAGCTGGTAATTGCATTCGGAGCGTTCATCTAGCTGGTTCCTGAGAGCCCAATACAGAGCGTTTTAGTAACATCTGAACATCTCCCTGGTATACTTAGGAATATTTTATGGCAGGTGTAAATTGCACCATTTATTTAACATCTTATTTTCATTTGTTAGCATCTTTCTATCCCCTCTTTGCTATTAAAAATCAACCAAGATCCAACCCCGCAAGTGCCCTACAGACATTTGTAAATCACGGCTGGCTGCCCTGGGACTTAGGCAGGTCCTTAATGACATGTTACCCTCAAGGGAGGGGGATTCTTTCCAGCAACCCAAACTCTCATGTCCCTTGTTTGTTTCAGTTGTGGAGGCAGAATGTGAGAAGAGCTCTGCTACCACCTACTTCTGGTACCGGGAGGCTCTGGAGATTTCCAACTCCATCTCAGAGAGCGGAGGGCTCAACTGGAAGATGACCCTGTGCCTGCTGACAGCCTGGAGCATCGTGGGATTGGCCGTGATCAAAGGAATTCAGTCTTCAGGGAAGGTGAGGGTCAGCAAAGGCCAGAGCCACAAGTCTTGTTTCCTGCCAGTGGCTGAAGTGATGTTACGTGCACCAAGGATAGAAGGAGTAAATGCATCCAGTGCTGGGGAGTGTCTGCAAAAGAGCAGCTGGGTAGCAGTGTAGCTGTGGAGTGTCTGAGAAGGGAGGACTGTCTGCAGCTGCTTGTGCCTGGAGATGGGAGTTTTCTACAGCTGGTGAGTTTATTCCTGCTAGGAATGTGGCTCTGCTGATGTAACCATCACGACTGGCCTCTGCAGATACCCCTGGTGTGTGACAGGGTATTAACTTCTGCCACCATGTCAAGATCTCAGCCTGTAGGTCCCCTAATGGAAATGAGCTGATGTTCTGAGGTTCTGGCCACCTGATGCTCCCCACTGACCAGCTGTGAAAAAAGCCAATGCTATTTAAGTTAAAGGACCGTGCTGGCCCAGGAACAAATGATGATCAACCGGCCAGAAATAAATCTAGGCTGGCGATTAGAATTAGAACCATCAGAGGAGTGAGGTTTCGGAACAAGCTTCCAACAGGAGTAGTGGGGCCGACACCTGTGCTGGTTTTAAGGTGGAGCTTTATGAATGGGGTTGCCTACGATAGCAGGGGACTGGAATGGATGCCCTGGGAAGTCCCTTCCAGTCCTGTGTCCCTATGACTTCAGGGGGGCTTGTGCATGTTCTGCACCTGGGACAATCAGGCCAGGTGCCTGGCTATGACCCATTGGGCACCCACGTATGATGATTTGGGCCCAGAGCGAGGTTTGACCTTTTGTGCTAGTTGCCCTTGGCTTTGCTGAGGAAATTCTGCTCCAAGGAAGCTGCCACGACGCCCAGCCTGTCTTGCTGGGTTGGCAGGCAGCACCGATGGAAATTGGTAGGCACCAGACCCAACCAGGGCTGGATCAGAGTCTTGGGGAGAAGGGCTGCAATGAACATTTCGCTGATGCTCACATTTGGCACTATGAAAAAGGCTGTGTCTCATCGCTGAGCAAGGCGAGGGACTTCTGAAGGGGAAAATCCCAGCTGAGACGCCGGAACACTGTGTCCTCATAACTCTGCTGTAGAGCATCAGGGCAATGAGTCCCCAGGCTGCCATCCCAGCAATACAAAGAGGCACCAGATGCTTTGCAGCAAGCAGAGAACAAAAGCGGAGCATTAACAGCCAAACTTCCCTGCTCAGATTAAGTGTGACACGCTAGACTCTGTTCGTGCGTGCTCACCTGAGCACTAGAAATAGGCCCAGGTTATGCAGGTAGTCAGCATTAGCCATACAGGCCCCCTCGTGCTAGTCAAGTATGTGTTGCATCCCCACTCTTCCCTAGTGGCTGGGTAATAGGGAGGATAACAGCCTACTACTGCTACAACCAAATGGAGGCTGTTCCAGTGGTAAAGGTCAGTGCTAAAGGTGGTAGGTTCAAATCTTTTTGAGAGACTGTACTGGGGGCTTGTTACACCATGCTACAGCATAAAGGGGGTAGGTTCAGGCTATGGAGGGCAGCATCCCTAGCAGCACAGCGCCCCCTTGTGCCATGGCAGATAGAACTGGCGTTTAGGTGTTGAAGGGCAATATTCCCAGCAGCACAATGCCCCTTAATGCTTCAACATGCTTCATGCTTACTTATAAAGGCTCAATGCTTCTCTTTCAAAGTAAAATTCTCTCCCACTCCTGCTCCTTTTCTGTCGGGAGATTCTGTGCAGAGGGGAACGGAGGACAGGCCCTGCCTGAGTGCCAGTCATGAGGCAGTGGCCGTGCACCGGTCCTTCCATGTTGGGTCTTCTCTCTCCTAGGTGATGTACTTCAGCTCCCTCTTCCCCTATGTGGTGCTCCTTTGCTTCCTGGTGCGGGGGCTGCTCCTGAGGGGGGCGATAGATGGGATCCTGCACATGTTCACTCCTAAGGTAAGTGACCAGCGCTCACTGTACAGCTCCTCTGCCTGGTCAGAGAGGGACAGGGCCCTTTCCCAAGGCTGCTTGCCCTGCTGATTTCACGATGAGTTTGGATGGGAGATAGGGGCAGAGGTCCATGATCACGATACAGGCTCCCATTCCTTCTGGCTTGCGCCTTCATTTTCCTGGAGGGAGCAGGCTGCTTCCGATATCAACCATAGGCAGGTGCACGCACATACACAAAATCACACCTACATACATACAACAACATCTACACACATGCAATCAGCCCTGTGCACACACCCAGTCCCATTTACACATATAGTTGGTTCTCACTAGGAAACAGATTCACACGCACAACTGTACACACACACACACACACACACACAAATAGATGCATGCAATGCTGCTGCACACAGCCTTACACAACCCTATATGCACATACAATCAGTGCTACACACACCCCCTACAGGAGATCAGGGTGCCTAAACCCAGTGCCACTGAAACAGTCAGGAACCCCAAGACCACACCTAACTTACACAAGTGGGGCAGACTGTATCTTTAATGTAGGGGTGCAGCTAGAGGAAACTACAGCTCCCAGCATGGAATGCTTTGTGGGGCAGGTCTCTTAGCTCAAGGTGGGGCATTGCTGGTTGGCACCTGCAGTCTCTGTGCTTGTTGACATGGGCTACATTTTAAAACTTCATGGGGCTGCCTCTATGACAGATGCTGGCTGGCAGACAAACCTCCACAGTTACAAACCTAGGCAGCCATCAGTGTTACGTATCAAGTAATTAACGAGCTAATTAATTAATGAAGCTGAGATGTAGATGAATCAGCTCAGCCCACAAAGCTGTTGCAAGATATTAATGATGAGAGCTTGATGAGAGATACCCAGACACTTCAGTCCTACAGCTCTGGCTTTTATTATAAAAGGGAAGCTGTGATGGGGGCAGAATTTAAAACAAACTGGGCTAATCACACAGGCATTAGCTCTCAATTAATGTTAATGCACAGGGCACGCCTAAGGTACTCAGGCACCACAGGGAGATGTGTGCTCAAAGTAGCTAGAGAGAGATGGCTCTGTGCATCCTCCAGCTGCTTTGCATATCTGAGCACACTGCAATTCAGCATCCAGCTCGCACTCCACGCAGTGCAGGGACTTGCAGCACTCCAGGTCCCGTGGCAGCAAACACAGCATAGTCGTCAAGGGACAAGTCAGCAGCCAGTGGTCCTGATGGGAAGGTTGGAGCTCGCTGCGGAGTGCAAGGAAAACGGGTGCCTGGGTGTAACGATATATGAGTGGGGCGGGGAAGTATTAAAGACAGGGAGCTCATGGAGAGGACAGTCTAGTGGATGGGAGATCTGAGTGAATGTCAGGAGACTTGGGTGCTCTTCCCAGCTCTGCTGACTCAATGTGTGACCCTGGGCCAGTCTCTTCCCCAGCTCTGAAAGGAAGCTAACCACCTTTGCTTTGAAAGGGCTTTGAAATCCATGAAGAGCAGTTTGGCCTCGTGGGTGGAGCACAGACATGCTCGGGCATCAAGCAAGCTGGGTTCTTATTCCCATCTCGGTCACTGTATGGCAATTCCCCCTTCTCAGTGCCTCAGTTTCCCCATCTGTAAATTAGAGATGGTGACACCTAACTCTTAGAGGTCTGTGGGTGGAATAGGCTACGTAAGCACAATGGGCTCACTACCCTCATTGGAGGGGGTGTTTGTTTGGGAGAGAATTATATTCTTTGCTTCGCCAAGTCCATATGCATATGTGAAAATCCTGATCAAGCATAGTCCAAGGTGCAGTGGACATGAGCCCATGGCCCCGGCTAGCACATGGAGCCCAAGGTTCTACATATTGAGCCTCCACCCATCCATTACCATAAGGGACGTCACTGGCTTGGTGCCAGTGATGGGTGTGCTGGGTTTCCCTGGACCTGACAGGCTGAGTGAACAGGGAGACGGGGCTACTCACCAGGCTCCTCCCCCTTTCTCTCCCTTCCCAGCTTGACAAGATGCTGGACCCCCAGGTGTGGCGAGAGGCGGCTACTCAGGTCTTCTTCGCCCTGGGCCTGGGCTTTGGAGGTGTCATCGCTTTCTCCAGCTACAACAAGCAGGACAATAACTGCCACTTCGACGCCACCCTCGTCTCCTTCATTAACTTCTTCACCTCCGTGTTGGCCACCCTGGTGGTCTTCGCCGTGCTGGGGTTCAAGGCCAACATCATGAATGAGAAATGTGTGGTGGAGTACGTATGGATTCCTCTCGCTTCCCAGGGCCCTTCTCCTGGCCTCGGTCTCCTGCCCAGGGGGCGAACCCACACAAATGGGGATGCAGATTCAGTATCTTCTAGGCCCAGGTCCCCACAGGGTAATTTCAGTGGGAGTTAGGTGCCTAAATGCCATTGAGGATCTGGGCCCTAGTCCTTTAGCGTGTGCATTCAAAGCTCATGCTTGTAGATCCAGGAGCTCCCAGTTCAGTCTCCACTTATGACCCAACAGGGATGAAAAGATTGTTACAGGGATAAATGAAACCATAATACCTGTTAGGTGCAGCTGATATCAGCAGCTATACTGGGCCTGAATGGGAGATCTCCATGTCTAGGGTATTGCTGGTGACTCACTGCGAGGTGCTCTTTCTCTCTGAGTAATGCGCTAAGTACCCAATTCTCATCAGCTTCTAATGAGACCTTCCATCCCTTTGGAAATCCAAGCTTAAAGCTGAGGTATTGGCCTGACTGTCCTGGGCAAATCCAACTTGGCTAATTACATTCTAAATTCCTCCTCCAATTTCAGCTGGAGACGGGATTCTCTTTCACCTCCTGTCCTCAACTGGTGCGTAGCTATGTGATGTTAAAGAGCTGCTGCGCTCTACCGCAGAAGTGGCTGCGTTTCAGCGCTGGGTGAAGCGAGCCCTATACCTAGTTTCTAAAAAGTGAACAGTGCTTTTGGATCTCTGGCTGAGTGCCGCTACCTACGACAAAGTTATAAACCTGAGGGGCAAGCGTTGGAGCCGTGCTGGCGTCTGGGGACTGCTGCACGGACTCTTGTTGGTCCCAGAGAGATCACAGTCTAGAGTTGGTAGCCAAGGCAGCTTTTCTCTTTGTAGTCACAGCAAGTGCTGCAGAGATGGAAGCTAGCACTGGATGCAGGAGAGGGAGTGTGCCACCCTCAGTGCTTTTGATGGCAGGGTTGCCTCCCAGCGCACTTACATTGCGGGAGAATGTTGCTGCTGATGCCCCGCTTTGCTCCCATTGTCCCGCCTTCACACGCAGTGCCCTGCCTGGCCCATAGGGGGCGATCACATCCCTCCTCGTCTTCACTGCAGGGTGGGGGCTCCATGGGTGACTCCGGCTTTGCTCCCCATAGGAACACTGAGAAGATCCTGGGCTACCTAAACACCCACGTCCTGAGCCACGACCTCATCCCGCCCCACGTGAACTTCTCCCATCTCACGGCCAAGGACTACAGCGAGATGTACCAAGTGATCATGACTGTGAAGGAGGATCACTTCAAGGAGCTGGGCTTGGACCCCTGCCTGCTAGAGGATGAGCTCAACAAGGTGCCTGGGGATGGTTCTTTGCATTCACTTCAGAGCTAGGGGTAGCTCAGGGGCAGGGGGCGGGTTTCGGGTGTAGGTGTGGCTGTTGGGCTTGCAGATGCATGTCTGGTTTTATGCACATGTCCCCAGTGTATTTCTCTCCCGACTCTGACACAGCTGTCCCTCTTCTCTCCCCATGCAGTCAGTGCAGGGAACCGGCCTGGCCTTCATCGCCTTCACTGAAGCCATGACCCACTTCCCAGCTTCTCCTTTCTGGTCCGTGATGTTCTTCCTGATGCTGATAAACCTGGGGCTGGGCAGCATGATTGGGACCATGGCAGGTATCACCACCCCTATCATTGACACCTTCAAGGTGCGGAAGGAAGTTTTCACAGGTGAGGTTCTTTCTGGCTGCACTGTCTTGGGGGCAGGGGGTTCTCCATTTCCTTGGGGTGGGCACGGTGACTCAAGCAGGTGGATTGGAGACTGCAGCGTCGGCTGGCTTGTGAGACCCAGTCAGATCACATCTCCACCAGCAGGGCTGAACCTTAGGATGTCCCAGGAGCGTGCACAGATACCTCATCTCTCTGTCTGCATTATAGGAAGGGCCCAAGGTTAGCTGGACCAGGGGAGCAGAGCTTGCTCCCAGAGGGATCCTGAGCAAAACCTGGATGAGGAAAGGGCTGAATGTGGGAGGGAGGTGGGGGGGGGGGAGGAATGGAACTCTGGATCTAGGGAGTCCCAAGGTTACCTAGGCACTGGATTGGCTGTTGAGTTGCTGGGAGTGTGTTGGAAAGATGACAACCTTTGGAAGGTGGGAAGAACCCTGCTTCCTTCTGCTCTTGGGAGTGCCAAGCTGTGGATCCATGACTGCAAATAACATTGAAGCAGCACATGTCATAACTAGAGATGGGCCAGAACCAAAACTCCAGACCCAAAACTTTTGAGGTGTTTGAGATCCAGATCTGCACCTTTAGTGGCCTTGGCATTTCGGAGTGTTTTGGACACACACAGTGTGCCTTCTACCACTGCCATATATATTCATCTCTAGTTCTCCTCAATGCATTTAATAATTTAATATTAACACAGCACCTGCTGTCCCTAGCAATTCAAAGCAGAGGGAGATGAATTGTGGGGAGGGCACTAGACTGGGCCTCCGGAGATCTGGGTTCTATTCCTGGATCTGCCACTGACTAGCTCTTGCCAGTTGGCACTTCATGTTGTTGCTCTGTGCCTCAGTTTCCCTTCCTCCCTTTGTCTTTTAGAAATTCTTCACGGCAGGGCTATCTCACAATATGTATGTGTGGTGCCTCGCACAATGGGACCTTGACCATGGCTGGGGCTCCTACTTGCTGCTGTAATGCAAATCATAATAATAAACTTTCTATTTTTCTCTGAGAACCACTGACCCATCCTTCCTCCTCCTGCAACTGATTGCAATGGGACTGGTCCCAGAGCTGAAAGTTAAGCACATGCGTAAGACTTTGCAGGATCAGGGCCCAGGTGACAAAAGAGGCAAACAGTGGGAGGACAAAGCAACAGTAGAGACCGGTGCATTAGCATAGGTTTGTAGCCACAGCGGTCTCAGCAGGTTGCCAGACTCACCGATGCTCAGTAATGCTTATTGTTGTTGTAATTTACTATTCCATCAGCAGATTTGAGGATGTATTAATTTAGGCTGGGGGAGTTATTAGAACCTCATTCTTCCCCCACCCCGAGTTCCGCGTTCCCCCGGAGGAGCTATGCTGACAGTGACCATGTGCTCTTTGCAGTTGGCTGTTGCATCATCGCCTTCCTGATAGGCTTGATCTTCGTGCAGCACTCGGGGAATTACTTCGTCACCATGTTTGACGATTACTCTGCCACGCTGCCGCTCACGGTCGTGGTGATCCTGGAGAACATTGCCGTGGCCTGGATTTATGGCACCAAGAAGTAAGAACTCACGCAACGGCAATAATGACACCTCTGCCGCCTCTGTTAGTCCGGCTGGATTCCTAAACTTTCTCCTTTAACCCCTTGGTCCAAATATGTAACGGTACAGGGGTTAGTGCCAAGCTGCCTATCTCTGTCCTAAGGTGGCACCTCAAGGTTAGGAGCAATGATAGGCAAAACTTGAGGCAGGGATCAACAATTTCCCCCCCTCTCTAATCCCAGGGCTAGGACCAGAGCATGGGCCAGTCCTGAAGGCATTTGTAGAGGTCCCATCAAGGAGTTCTAACCCTGGAGGAGTCGACGGATAGTCACGAGCTCACAGGGCCAGATTCTCCCTGGTCCTGCAATTGGTGGAATCATCTTCACCCATGCAAAAGAAGTACAGATCGGAATGGTCGTGTATTGCACCCACTGTGGTTTGGTATACAATACCACATAAGGCACAGGGTAACTGAGAATCTGGCCCATAGGCCAGAAAGGGGCCATTATGATCGTGGACTCTGTCTTCCTGCATGTAAGGCAGTGGTTCTCAAACTTTAACAACCTGTGAACCCCTTTCATGAAAATGTCAAGTCTCGCGAATGCCCTCCTAAAAATGACTGTTTCCAGGGATTTTCTCCTTTACCTGAGTATAAATTATAAAAGCAGTGATCTTGGAAATACACAATTTGTTTTTATGACATGCTTATTACACACTATGTATTATTAATTATTATTTATCATTACAGTATTTTTATTACATTATGAAAACGGCAACACTCTTCCAAGATCTCACTTTCGTAGCTTGTATCACTTTGAATAAGCCTGTTATAAGGCAAGGTTTCTATGTTTCATCAAGGAGTATCAGATGTGAAACAGCGTAAAGGTATTTAAGAAGCCAACTCAAAAGAGTTCCTCCTACACAAGCATTCAGGTCTTGAGCAGTCCAGGCAAACAGCACACATTACAACAAAGTTTAAACTTGTTCTTCATAATAATTTAAAAAACAATACTAGCTGCCTATTTAATTTTAAAAACAGCAAAAAATATCCACCTCCCTTTCCATTTCTTATAAGGAGTCTTGAAGTTTAAATCTCCTCAGTGTGATAGATATGCTTGCTTTGATCTGCTTAGCTCTTGGAAGTCCAGGGGCTCCGGGCTGCTGGCCCCATGCTGCCTGGGTCCCTAGGGACAGCTCTGTCTGCCTTTAGGGATTCCCCCACCCCGAGAACCCCCTGTAACATTTTGTGAACCCCAGCTTGGGAACCACTGATATAAGGCAAGCAGGGGCGGCTCCAGGCACCAGCACGCCAAGCGCGTGCCTGGGGCAGCAAGCCACAGGGGGCGCTCTGCTGGTCCCCGCGAGGGCGGCAGGCAGGTTGCCTTCGGCGGCATGCCTGTGGAGGGTCTGCTGGTCCCGCGGCTTCAGCGGACCTCCCACAGGCGTGCCGCCGAATCCACAGGACCAGGGACCTCCCGCAAGCAAGCCGCCAAAGGTAGCCTGCCTGCCATGCTTGGGGCGGCAAAATACCTAGATCCACCCCTGAAGGCAAGCCATAGCATTTCACCCAGTGTGGCAGAGCTCTGACCTTGCCCCAATGGGTCCTGTGGTTCTTGGTGGTTTATGCTAGCCTCAGTGGCTCACTGTGACCCTCCACGTAGCCCTTCTCTCTCTAGGGCCAGGGTTACAGTCTACTGAGCCCTTTTCATCATAGGCTGCAAGGAGGTTGGTGAGAGAACTCCAACAGTCTCTGTTGTCCCTGGGGCTTATTTCAGAACAGTTTAGCCTCCTGTCCTGACAGGGGCCTGACTTCCCCTCCCAGGAGATGTTCCTGTAGTGGTGGGTTGGGGGGAACCCAGGCCCGCCCTCTACTCCGGGTTCTGGCCCAGGGACCCTAATGGTAGCAGCTGTTGGCAGCCAACCTTTCACTGCCAGAGTTGCTACATTTCCCTGGGTCACTTCCCCACAGCTCTCCTGCTTCTCCCTTCTTCATCCTTACCTTAGGGCTCCCTTGCCGATGGTTTGAGGGTGTCTTCATCAACCAGCCCTTCAGCCACACTTTCTCTCCCCTGCTCTCCTCTACCTGACTGGAGTGAACTCTTTTTATAGTATCAGCAGGGCCTTAATTAGAGTCAGGTGGTCACATTAACTTAATGGCCTCACCTGACTCTTTGCAGGTTAATTAGAGTCAGGTGTTCTCATTAGCCTGGAGCAGCCCCTGTTCTGGTCAGTCAGAGAACAGAAAACTGTTAATCCAGTGGCCAGTATATCTGCCTTCTGCTATTCTGCTGTACCCAACTGGCCTGGGTCTATCACACCAGATATAAAGAGGGGATCTAGAACTTGGTCTAAGTGTACAGACGGCTAAAATAATTTGGAAAACATAACCCCACCCTGGAACCAAACCATGTCTGAAATGTTTGGTTCCACTTGTCTTCTTTGCTTTTCACTTCCCTCACTTGAGGATTCGAGGAATGCTGCAGTCCCAAGGTAGCTGTTCCTGGGAGCGTCTGGGGGCTTGCCAGAACCAGGGGAAATTCCAGGAGTCCCTCATGTGGACTTTTCCCAGGCCATCTCTGCAGGCTCAAGAGCTTCAAAAAGCTAAGAGAAGCGTTTGGATCCTTCTCTGGACCTAAGCTGACCTCTGACCGTTTCTCTGACCCAATGCTTAGTTCACTGAGACGGTTACTGGGTAGGAGTTTTCCACCTGAAGTGGCAGGAAAAGAGAAGGCAGGACTCTTGTGCTCTATCCATTTGGGTTTCCTGTCCTTTCTCTCCAGGTTCATGCAGGAACTGACAGAAATGCTGGGCTTCCGGCCGTACATCTTCTACTTTTACACCTGGAAGTACATCTCTCCCCTCTGCATGGCTGTGCTAATGACAGCCAGCATCATACAGCTGGGAGTCAACCCACCGGGCTACAGCGCTTGGATCAGAGAGGAGGTGAGTACAGGAACACCAGCTTTTAGGGAGTCCTCTCCTCCACAGTTCCAACCCTGAGGCCCTTACTCAGTTTTCACTTGGTCTTTACCTTCCTCATGGGAAGTCTGCCTGCGTAATGCCTGGGTCAACACTGAGTGAAGGTTTGGTTCCAGGTTAGCGGCTGGGAATTCTCTGCTTCCACTGTGTTTGGTAATTGACTTCCTGTACACCTCCACCTCCGTCCCTGAAGCTCTGAACTGCCCTTTCCTTCTTATGTAGACCACACAGTTGGCAGGAGACAATAGGTGAGGGACAACCAGACTCTGGGAAAGTTTTCCTTCGTGATAAGCACACCTACAGTAGCTGGGTCTCTCTGTACCCCGTTCCTTCAGACATCAGGTGAATCGGCAGAGAGCTAGACAGTGTCCTCCTGTCTCCCTTTATTAAGTTCCCCTATACACCATGTCTTGGTCCTCTCTAGGACCTGGAGGACCAAGACCTCAATGACCCTGACTTAACTCCACAGTGATAACCTCCTGTCATCTGCCCATGTACCTTCATGGAGGTGTAGACACTCATGTCCACTGTAGTGAAGCTTCCTCTTTCTCTTCCAGGCTGCAGAGAAGTTCCTCTATTACCCAACATGGGCTATGGCCATCCTCATCTGTCTCATCATCCTGGCCACCCTCCCACTGCCCGTGGTCTTCATCCTCCGTCAGTTCCACCTGGTGTCCGATGGCTCCAACGCCCTCTCTGTCACCTACAAGAAGGGCCGGATGATGAAGGACATCTCCAACCTAGAGGACAATGATGAGACTCGCTTCATCTTGAGCAAAGTGCCCAGCGAGACCCCGTCCCCGATGCCCACGCACCGTTCCTACCTGGGCCCGGGAAACGCTTCCCCAATGGAGATGAGCAGTGCACCCAACGGACGCTATGGGAGTGGGTACCACTTGGCCAGCACCCCTGAATCTGAACTGTGATGGCCACCCACCAGCCCTCGCCCCACCCTCCAGCGCCTAGGAGAGGAGGCAACTGGGGAATGGATCCTGTCCATTTGTGGAACAAAAAGAAAAAAAGAAGAAACCCTTCCTAGAATGTTAGCAAGTAAGCAGCCATTTCCCGGGCAAGGTCGGGAAGAAGGGATTTCCCTCTCTGCAATTCCAATCAAAAAGGCAGGATCCCTTGTCAGCTGCCTTGTGGAAAAAAACAAAACAAAACAAGACACTGCAATAAATTTGATCGGTGTGTTTCCAGAGAGAGAAAATTGGAGACCAAACCAAGCATCTCTTGATTTCCAAGCATCGGAAGTTCAGAGAAGGGATACAAAATGAGGTGACAGCCAAAGACGTTTCCTCTTATAACCTGGAGTTCTTCCCCCTCCTCTTGTTTTCCCCTAGTTAGGAGAAGAGATGGCTCTTATTCCATTGATCACATTTGACCACCCATGTTCACAGCCCGATGGACAGCCATCACCTGATGGAGTTTTAGCTGGGGCAGTGGTCGTGGCACCTCCTTTGGTTTTGTAGCTCTGGAGACATCCAAAGAGCTCAGCTTTAGTGGATATTTCTTACCCAGCGCAGACGCATCTTGAGTGGACAACACTTTACAGTGAGCGGCAGCAACTAGCTGACCCTTTGGTATCTGTTGTGTTACTATGGATGTTGGTTCGACACACGTGGGGAATATGTCCATGAGTCATGTCTGGGTGGGATGGGATCTCATTCTAAACTGAGCTGCGGTGAGCACAGCCACTTATTAGACAGTGTTACTCCATCCAAAGTGGCACAGAACCGCTGGTGCAACCGCTATTTCAGGTGTGTGAGCATGTGCCATGTCCACAGGCCAGAATTTGAGCAGGGGGACACTGGTGTAGATCAGGAGTAACCTCTGGAGTTGTTCCTGATTTGCAACTGGGTAACTGTGAGCAAGCTCCAGCCCCAGGATTTTCATTTTCAATGCACTGTGTGAAAGAAGCCCCCTGGACTGGTGAATGATATACCCTAGCCCTCCTAGATACAGAGATGAGTAGAGAGAAGCTGGGGTTATTGGATTCTGATTACAATCTTGGGTTAGCTTTTGTAGGAAATAGAGTCCCATGATCTGAATTCTGCCCTTATTTAGAGTGGTGTCATCTGGGTGTAATGGAAGCTGACTGTATGTGTTTCTTCCTGTTCACTAGCCTCATGCATCTAAAAGCAAGGGTCCAAATTCCTCCCTGGTGTATCTTGTAGATGTCAGTGGCCTTACAGCAGGGGTGTAGTTGGCTCAGAGACTTCATGCCGAGTTTGCAGCGGGATGGAAACGTAGATTGCAGCATATCAGAGGGGTAGCCATGTTAGTCTAGATCTGTAAAAAGCAACAAAGAGTCCTGTGGCACCTTATAGACTAACAGATGTATTGGAGCATAAGCTTTCGTGGGTGAATACCCACTTTGTCAGACGCATGTAATGGAAATTTCCAGAGGCAGGTATAAATATGCAATTTCCATTACATGCATTTGACGAACTGGGTATTCACCCACGAAAGCTTATGCTCCAATACATCTGTTAGTCTGTAAGGTGCCACAGGACTCTTTGTAGGTTGCAGTGTGCACTGTGTGTTACGGAGTCTCCTGTATGTTAGTGCGAGGTCTTGGCATGTCTGGTGGCGAGCCCCTGACTATCACACCCATCCGCGAGATTTAGGGCTTGGGTGGGGGAAATAATTGTGGATATGTCCCATCCATTTAAGTATGGTTTTTTAACCTGCCCTTCCTTACTCCTGATGTACTTAGCACAAGCTTGATGGTATTTCATGCCAGCGCATAGGCCAGGCTGATCTCCCCTTGTCCTTGCAAAGACTGGGAGACCTTCTCCCCTCTCATCCTTTGCTTTCCCCTCTGATGGGAGTCCATCCCCTCTTGAGGAAACATAGAAAGACTGAAGGATGGGTGACAAGCCCTGGAGCTTTTTGCTGCTTCGTTCGTTTCCATTAGCACCATTTCTCCCCATAGGTCCATCTCTTCTGAGGCTTCCCTCATGCAACCTGTGAGCCTTTAAATAATAACCATTGGCCCTTCTATTGCACCTGTCATCCAAGGGTCTGAAAGCACTTTAACAGACATTAATTGAGCCCCGCAGTAGCCATTTTACAGGTGGGGAAACTGAGGCACAGACTGGGCCATGGTTACAGTGTGAAGCAGTGGCACTGCTGGGAATTGAACCCATGACACCCAATTCCCTATCCCTGCACTAAAAATCAGGCCTTCACCCCTAAGCCACCCATGGGGCTTTTCCAAGGTAAGGTCACATGACTCAGCAACCACAGGCAAGGGGTACATCTCCCTTGCAATCTTCTGAGTCAGAAACAGTGTGGCCATAATTTCGTGTTCGTGCACCAGTGTGGCATTCAGTTAGGGTGAGTTACGTACCATGGGGCGGAACAGCGCCTAGCTGGAGAGACAATTAGCAAATGGGTATACGAGGAAGTAGAACACCCCCCCCCTTTATTTTGTGCTCCCAACTCTCCCCTAATATACTGGGGTCATATTCAAGCTTAAGTGGGTACAGCTCCAACTACTTTCAATGGAAGCTACACCTGCTCACGCTGGAGCTGAATGAGGGCCGCACAGAATGCCAAACGGGCCCGATTCAGATCCGACAGTGGTTTTATCCTGGTGTAACTCCACTGATGCCAGTGGTATAGATGAGATCAGAATTGGGTCCAACAAGCCAAATCCATTCTGGTGTAAAGTAGTGTAGCTCCACTGATTTCACAGTCGTTACTCCAGTTTATATCAGCTGGAGATCTTGCCCCAGGGGGGTAAGTTACACTGACTTTGCATACTCACTGGCCTCCCTCCCATCCCTCCACCCCCATTCAAAGCAGTCTTCCGCTGCCTCTGGGTTAGGGTGTTAGCCTACGGCATGGGAGACACACCTTCATTCCTTGTGCTGCCACAGACGTCTTGTGAGACCTTAAGCAAGTCCCTCAGGCCCTGATCCTGGAAGGTATTTGGGCCCAGGGCCGGCTCCAGGCACCAGTGTCGCAAGCAGGTGCCTGGGGCGGCCAATGAAGAGGGGCAGCACCTCCAGCACCTCCACCTCCTGCCACCAAATTGCCGCCATAGAATGAAGCAGCAGTAGAGCTGCTGCTGAATTGCCACCAATCGCGATCGTGGCTTTTTTTTTTTTTTTTTTCTGCTTGAGGTGGCAAAGACGCTAGATCCAGCCCTGTTTGGGCCCCTAACTCCCATTGCAATCAACAGAAATACCTTTCGGGATCTGGGCCTTTGTCTCCCTGTGCCTCAGTTCTGCAGCTGGGACAGCACTGCTCCACCTTGCAGGGGGTTGAGGATAAACACACTAAAAAAAAGATAGCGTGAGATGCAAATCAGGCCCACCCCGCCTGTTAACATCCAAACACCATTTCACTTCTGCTCAGTAGGACCCACTGGGTTCCCACAAGCTACTAGGGCTTGTGTCACTTCCTCTGGCTTTTGTACCATCACTGTGAAGACTTTTTTTCCCGATTCACCTTGTTTTCCTGGGCAATGGATTAGGAGTCACCGCGTGGGCCCCGCTAACCTTCGGAGCAGAGTGAAAGTGATGAATGAGCCCTGTGCAGAGTTGAGTTCTTTGCGTCTGAGGCTGATTTTGCCTAGCTGGTGCATTTGCTTCGAGATGGGGATGGAGCAGCTGCAGGATGACCCTGGAAGGATCCATTAGCCGCTTGATAGAGGCCAGCATCCCTAAGAAATTTCCACCTCAGATGAGAGAGAATTTAAACCCAAGTGGGAATCAGAAGGGTTAGGAATTGGCTCTTTTCCAAACTTCATAGGAGAAACACAGAGCCAGATCCCCTGCTGGTGGAAATTTCATTTTGACTTCAGTGATTTGCACCAGCTGTGACCGGGACCCCACTTTTTTTCTGCTCTCATTTACACTGGTGTCTCTTCATGGATTTCCATAGCATTACCCCTGACTTGCACTGAGGCGAGAATCAGGCCTGGCATTTGAATCACTCAGCTGAGCAGTACCTCAGCCTGGAATTGTAAACCTGTCATCTGACCCCACTCCGCAGGACGAGGAGAGCGGGACAGAAGTGCAGGTCAGAGGTAGTTTGGGGAGAGCAGGGTGTTGATGGCATCAGAGCCGAGTCTGTTCTGCTTGCAGCTTGGAGTCCCTGTCACCTGGGAGCTTTGTAGAGGACTTCTGCTGGGACAGCTGGCCATGTGCAGTCAGAATCAAAGCCACCCCTCTCCCTCTTTCCATCCCTTTGTGTCCCTCTCTCTCTCCTTCCCACAGTGCATAGGAACACAGGGATGGCCTCACCTCATCAGACCAGGGTCCACCTCCCCCAGGACCCAGCACCAGCTGCTTTACAGAAAGGTCCAAGGAATCGCCTCGTGCTCAGTCATGGAATAATGTGCCCATTGGGGGCGGGTCCTTCCAAACTCCCTCTTTTTCTCCCCCTCCAGGTCTTTTCGCTCCCAGTGGGCCCCAGGATCCCAAGCAGGGGATTATCAAAGGAGCACAAGCATTATACCTGGTGCAGCCTTCCCAGTCTGTGTCTGTAGAGCCACCAAGGCAGGCTACCAGCTGGTGCAAATCAGTGTCGCTCCATTGGAGTCAATGGGGCCAGAGCCCCAGCTGGTGTAAATCAGTTGTAGTTCCATTGGAGTTAGTTCTCCCCCAAGCCATCCCCAGCTGATGTCAATCAGCTCTAGTTCCAGTTGAAGTCAATGAGGCCAGATCCCCAGCTGGTGTAAAATCACGTAGTTCCAGCCACTTCAATGAAACAATGCTGACTTATGCCAGCTAGAGATCTCGCCCGCCATCGCCTGAGTTGACTAGCAACCAATCCACTCAGTCCCCCTCCCTCTTCTTGTGGTGTGTCAGCAGTGGTGGTAGAAAGGCGAAGAACAGCTCTATCACCTATATACATATATACATAATAATCTATAGTTTCTATTTCTATTGTATATTTACTCTGTAAATGTTGGTGTAAATTCTGTTAAATGACAAACATATTCCAAAGTGACCCGTGGGCTATTTTCATTCTCAGTGCTGTACAGATCTATTTTCATTGTATATTTGAGATATTTATAATTTCTTATTCTAGTGTGTGATTGGCAGCTGCCCCGCCACTCTGCCCGCAGTGGGTAGCCACAAGGGGGAGCTGCCTTCTTTTTTTTTTCCGTGGAAGTACAGTATTGCTTGTGGCGTTTGCTAGATATTAGGTTCGGGGCGGGGTTTAAGTGTTAGGTGCTGTATGCAGTCACTGTGTGTGTGTGTTATGGTTAATAGATGCTACATGTGTGTTATGTTAAGACTTTTCTGTAATCCAGCCACTCTTCAGTTTCTATTAACAACCAACTTTAGTCTGTTTATAACAGCAAACATGGCCTAGGGTACGTTCCCAGATCTTGCTGTCTCCCTGGCAGGGGAAGGGTTAAAGCTGATCAGCTGCAGGGTTTTATGGCCAATGATCAATTTATATCGCGCTCTCTCAGACATGAGGATGAGCCAATATTATGACTGCATGCACTTTTTTTTTTCTAATTGCAAAAATTTGATCGGTTGGAACCCTGTGGAATTAGTGGCCTTGGATGGGGTCAGTGAGGACTGGGGAGCAATAAGGGGTGTTCTCAGAAAGTGTCCCCACCTATCCTTGAGGGGACACTTAGCTGGCACCTGTCTGCTGAGGGGAGGCTGGTTTACTTGAGCACAGGATACAACTTTGACAAGCACAATAGCCTCTAATGAAGAATTGACCAGCTTGCACAGCCTGCGTGGGAGCTACCAGCACTGTTTGTAACTCCACTCTCACCAGCTCCCCTACCCTGCCCAGCCCCACAGTATCTCTGGTGCTCCTCAGCAGACAGTCCTCCCCCTTTGCCCTCCAGGAAGAGACTGCCCCTTGCTCAGCTGAGCAGCCCTTTATATATGGGCTGCTCCAGCAAGCCTTCTCCTGATTGGCTCTCCCAATAAACCCTTTCCTGATTGGCTGGGTTCTGCGCAGCCTCTCCAAGGCTGCCTAACCCTTCTCCTGTCTGTATGGGGCAGCCACCTCACCACACCCCCCATCTTTTTAGTGAGGATGAAATACCCCCCCACCCCCCCCCAACACTTCCAACCTTGGGAGAGTGGGGAGGTCAAAATCCCAATCCTGGTTTAGTACATGGTCCAGTTCTTTACAAAACTCTAGATCTGAACTTTGGAGATGTTCAGAATCCAGATCTGAGATTTTGTGAGCTTGTGTCTGACTCTAAGTGTCCCTTGAACAGGCAGCTGATTTTGCCCTTTGCTGCTAAACCACTGGCAGGACCGAGTGGCAGCCCAGCCCTTCTGCGAAGTGATATTTCTATCCAGGTGGCAGTAAGTGGGGTGGGTAATGGTTTCCGGCAATACATTCCCGTGTATGGTGCTTTTAGTAACATATCGTAGATCATCATTGTCCTTGTCAATACCTGTTAGTGGCTGAATAGGTGGTGTAATTCCTCTGGGAACGATACAGACTGGATGCCATTTCTGCCACTGCGAGAACGGGGCGAGCGAGTCTCCACATCTCCCCCTAATGGCCTTGTGCAGTATTACTGGGTGATGCCATCCCCCTGCGCCATTACCTATAGAGGACCTGGTGACTCAGGATTGTAATTCAGCTGATCCCACAGTCCCTACCTTGCTCGTGTTTTGCTCAGGTAATTTAGACGGGAGCCAGATCTCACTATCTTGTGGAGTTTATTATTGTAGATGTTCTCTCTGCATCCCCTGCCTTTCATTCTGCCTAGAGGGGAATCTTCCTGGCCAGGGGTGTCCTTGCGTGAAGGAGGCAGCTGCAAGGGGCACCTCATACACTGATAGATTGCGAGGCCAGAAAGGCCCATGGTGATTGTCTAGTCTGAAGTCCTGTATCACGCAGGCCATAGGACTTCCCCAAAATAAATCCTAGAGCAGATCGTCTAGAAAAACATCCCTCCTCCATTTAAAAATGGTCAGTGATGGAGACTCCACCACAACCCTTGGTAGAGGGGGGATCTTTGGGGCTGCCTACTTCACCCCCAGACCAGTTCTGAACTGCTCCTCAGCTCCTGGTTCTGTTCACTCCTAGTCAGGGAGAGCCTGTGGGAATGAGGTGAGGTGGGGCACCATTACAGACCCAGCACCCACCAGGCCAGCTACCTGATGCAGGTTCTGTCTACACTGCAGGTGGGTAGGCATAGCCGTGCTAGTTAGCATGGGTAATCATAGGAATGAAGACAGGGAACTGGGATTCGGCAGGGGCCAGCTGCCCAAAGACAAGCTTGCTGGGGAGAGTGGATATGTATTTGTGTTAGCCCCTGCCACCATGTTGACACTGCTATTGTTACCTATGTCAGCTAGCAGGGGTATGCCTACCTGTGCTGCAAACACCCCACGACTTGCAGCATAGACATATTCCTACAGACCAGAAGGCTTTGGGAATCAATGGGAGACTTTCCATTCTCCTGAGCATGGGGTCTTCCTGTGCTGAGCCTAGCAGGCACTGTGGTACTGCGGAGTGGCAAACATGGTGCCCGGTGTATGTCCAAGAATTCTTTGCATTTGGAAACCAAGGGCCTGATCCCCAGTGCAGACAATGGCTAGACTCCCATTGGCTTCCAAGAGCTTTAGATCAGGCTCCAGAGGAGCAGAAACAAAGGCCAAGAAGCAGGGGAGGGAGGCGGGGAAGAGGTCTAGTTGCTGGTGAGCCAAGGGCTGACCCTGAGTAGCAAGGCCTTTAGTCCAGCGTGCCCCACGGTGAGATGGCCCCAGCTGTAGCAGAGAAGAGCCCTTAGAGTGGCTGCGGTGTGTTGTGTGAGCTGCTGTGGTGATTAAACTTTGGAAAGCACATATCTGACGAACCCCTACTGTACAGGGCAAAGCACAGAACTCGTCGTCTCACGTAGAACATAGCCGGTGTATTTACAAAGCACACCCTGGGCCGGCAGGAAAATGTATAGTAGGAGAGAAATACTGTAACAACCATAACTGAGTCCCATTAAAGTCTCTTCTTATCAAGCGCCGCCTCCTGGACTTCCTTTCTTGCGATCCGTGTCTGGGTAACTCTAAGCTTTGGGGAATGGGGATGTCACATGAAAAACAGGAGCAGCTGTGATGCTATCTTGGGGCACCCAAGACTGTGAGCCACTGTGTTACTCCCCGGCTTCAGTGAGAGACAGGCTTGCTGGTTCTTAACTGGGGTCAGCTCCCTGATGCCTCTAGTCTATTAGCCGCTTCCACTTCCATTTCCTCACCTCTGCCAGCCCTGACTGTGCTTTTCAGTGTACCCCAATCCCCTCACAAAGTGTCCCCCTGTAGTATCCAGCCCCCAGCACTGGACACTCACAGTAATTACCAGGGTCGCTGTTCCCAGCTTGATTAGTACAACTCAGGATCTGGTCCTTTATAACCACATTGCACAGAGAGAGCTTTATAGTGGAACAATCCTATGTGTTTTATCAAAGATTAAGATTTAAGAGACACCGAGTATGGATAATGGAAGCAGAAATGGTTACATATAAAACAAAAAGTGTAACACACTTCTTGAAGTCGAAACTTAACTTTACCAGGCTGGAATCCTTGTCTAAGGTAGGTTAGCACTTAAAGCAACCACCCAGTGATACCGTCTCTGGATGCAAAAAGTGCTGTCTTTTTGGCTCCCTCTATGATTGGCTAAAGATGTCCCCTTATACTCCATTGTTGCTCTCCCCAGAGTCACTAAAGCCCCCTAATGTCTATTCCATGGTGTCTGGTGGCTTCATATTGACTTCACAACCTCATGTTGAGTCGTGTGCAAATGGGCTTCTATTGTGTTGACTTACAATGCTTCATTTACACATGAGAGAGTGAGACACATTTTCGCTCCTGTGTGGGGGACACGTGTTTGCTGGCTCTGCCTGGGACGCAGGTTTTAAAGCCTATGTCTAGTACATAGACACAACTTCTGAAATATCGTCTGTCCATACAGCATGCCACGATAAGCATAAGGATCAACGTGATCCTGGCTTTCATTTCAGATCTCACATAGCATTCTTTACAGATAAATACAGTGACAGGAAAATGTTGGGTGTAGTGAGTTGCTCAGGACTGCCCCAGGCTGCTGATCCAGAACAGCAACCCCTTTGCCAGTGGGCACTAAGGGGTCACGGCAGGGCTTACAAGGGCAATACAGATGAGCCTGAAGGAGGGATCTGGCTGCAGTGACAGAAGAAGGAGATTTTAATAGAGAGCATAAATATCTATCCATCCATCCATCAAACCCTCTGTCTATGTCTATCTACCACCCTAAGTGTCTCTGTCTGTGTGTGGTGGGCGGGGGGGGGGGAGCATCTCTTTAGCTATTTGTCCAGCAATTAGCACAGGAGGTCAGGGCCTTCAGGCATACAAATAATACTTAATGACCTCAGTCTATCGCCATATATCTCCTATATGGTGCTTCAGTCATCAGCCAGGCTCTGAGGAAAGCATATAGCCATGGTAGTAGAATCCACAAACTCATAAATGAGGCAGAGAATTGCTTGAACTGGCTGGCACTTGGCGCCTGCAGGAGCAATGAGGTTCTCCCAGAAGATGAGATGAGCCTTGTCTTGGAGAAAGCTCAGACATTCAGAGAAGCATTTGGAGCTGTGGAGAAGGCACACAGGGAAAAGCGACGGGAAGCGCAGAATGGGCAGGCAGACTTCATGAGCAGCACCCAAGCACTGCACCATTACTTGCTAGAGCTTGTATAGCGCTCTTCTCCCCCTGCACCTTCCCCACCCCCCGTGGGAGCACGCAGGGAAAGGGGAGCTCCAGAATGCCTCTCACACCCCCTTTTGGGCACCCCAGGCTCAGGGCTCTGTGTCTAGGGCTGTTCTCAATTCCCCACCCTGGTTTTGGGGGTGCAGCTCTGGCACGCACTGATGGGGCCTATTCTGCATTCCCCAGTGATCTCTGTGCTCGTGGCATTCACAAAGCAGGCCCACTCTCAGCTCCCGGGGACTCGGCGCTGTGTCTGTGGTATGAACCCAACCACCCCTCTTTGGGCTCAGGGCTATTTGCCTGAGTCATGTCCATTCTCAGTCCCCTTACAGTCGCAATGCTGCTTGCCTGTAATACAGACCAAGTAGACTCAGTTCCCCTCTGTCTCAGCACACAGGGATTTAGGTGCAGCAATACAATGTTACCGGCCCTCACTTTTAAATGCCTAGAAAACCACTGGAAGAACAATGGGACCCCCTAAACCTGAGCTAGGTGCTTAGGCTCCCTCGTCAGTGAATGGGGAAGAGTCAGGCACCTAAGATTAGGATGCACAAAAGCCACCACATTAGGCAGGGAGCCACCTAAGCCAGCCACTGGGAGATGCTGCCGAGAGGTTGGGGGGTGGGAAACGGGAGATTTTAGAGCCACAGGTCTTGCTCAGAGGTGTATGCCTGCCCTAGGGATGCCGGTGGGGCAGAAAGATCCCAGGTAGACTCCATGAGGGGAGCCTCAGAGAGTTTTCCTCCCGCCCAAAGCACTAGCATGTCGGTGGTTAGGATGATTAAACCACAGGTGGAGTGGCCACTTCTGTCTAAACCACTTCCAGCCACAAGGTGGCGCCTTCTCCCTGCAAAAAAACTCTAGGAGCCACTTCACTGTGCAAACTGCAGGAGCTGTTAGGACTCCCCCGTTTGTCTGAAATTTGCAAATAACCGTCAGTCACTTTCCTCACTAACCCTTGCCATGGTGTGTGTTCACTTTAAAAATGCCCTTGACTCTGTGATAACATAAGAAACTATTAATTTTCATAGCAACTTGGCCCAGAAACACCAACCAGTGGAAGTGAGGAGCCTAAATGCCTCCTGAGATTTTGGGCCTTCCTATGCAATCTCAGAGCACTTTATCACAGGCCTTGCAAATTACAGGCCACAGCCTCAGCTGGTGTAAATCAGCACCGCTTCATCGGTTTACACCAGCTGAGGCTCCTGTATCATAGAATATCAGGGTAGGAAGGGACCTCAGTCCAAGCCCCTGCTCAAAGCAGGACCAATCCCCAACGAAATCATACATACAAGCATCAAAATGCAGCCACTTCTAGGGTGAAGCATGGCCCCCACTTAACAGTGCACAGCAACCCGCCAAAGGCCAGGAAGGCTACTGCATCCGTTTGGAAGTGCAGGCAGAATTTAGAGCAGCAGGATGTAGTTCACCTGGGTGGAATTTGGCCTGGACACCAGGTCTTGCTCCTGGGACAAAATCCATGGGATGTTTAGTGCCCCAAAATACAACCCCAGCAGCCCAGGTAATAGGCCTTTGTAATAGAATCGGGGAGTTATTTGGATTTGAAAAGGCCAACCAGTAAAACACTGAGGGCCTGATTCCCTCTTTACTTACAGCCGTGTAAAATGGGTGTAAATCCTTCCACTTCCCTGGAGTTACTCCTGATTTTCACCATCTTGAGAAAGAAGAGGATCAATCCCCATCCATCATGGGGGGACGACTGAATGAGGAAGAAAGGCTGGATATAAGGGACCAGATCCACAGTAGGCTATAAATTGGGAACATTGCCATGGCGCTTCCACGAGCTACAGCAGCTGAGGATCTAGCCCAGCACGCCTAGGGACACGCACCATATTGGAGCTGTAAGAATTTAGGGTAGAATCCCCCAGATACCACTGAAATGCAGCCACCTCTGGGGTGGAAGGCAGCAACCAGGCAGACAACTGGCTCACTGCCAGCCACTGAGAAGTTTTGGACAAGGCCACTGGGGCAAACTCCATGTTTTCACTCTTGGATCAGCACAGCTCCATGAATTTCAGTGGCGTCACTCCTGATCTATAGCAGTGCACATAATGTCATTCAGACCCTAGTCCTCTGAGGAGTATAGACCCCAGCCCTTGGGCAGTGGTGGCACAGCCCAGTGGATGCTGCTAGCCCTGGAGGAAACAGGGTCCAAAACGGGGTCCAAAGCTGAAGAACAAGCTGCCAGTGACTGAGATGTCTTAGCACTTGCTAAGAAAACCCCCTCTATATAAATGTCCTAGGGATCTATACATGTAATAGGCTGCACAGATAGGAACCGCCTGGAGCTGCATCACCCCAGGGCACCACAGAGGCACAGCTAGGGTGACCAGACAGCAAATGTGAAAAATCGGGATGGGGGTGGGGGGTAATAGGAGCCTATATAAGAAAAAGACCCAAAAATCAGGACTGTCCCTATAAAATTGGGACATCTGGTCACCCTAGGCACAGCTCTTGCCTTGGTTTCTGCTCTGCTCCAGGGGGTAGTCACAGCACGCCCCACATCCTAGCTCAGGTGTGCTGGCCAGTGAGTGGGAGGGGCCATAGCCCCTCTGTAAGCCAGTGGGGCCAGTTCATTGGCCAGTGTGTTAAATAACTCCCAACAGCAGCTGCAGCTAAATCTCTTCTCTCTAGGGGGTGAGATTTGTTTCTCTAAATCCAAAGAGCTCAACATGACTCATGTCTCCCTCAGGACCCTACCTGCTCACTGCAGGTTTTACTCCAGGGGGGAAATGCTTGTTGGCCTTTGAACTTAGCACTTTGATCTTTGGGTTGTCATCTGGACTGTGACCTCCTCACATGGGAGACAGATAATTAGTCACAAGGGGGGTGTGACAGGGTCAGGCCAGATGGCTACAAGAGAGTGGTTGATGGTGGATACATTAGCTCCAGGTTAAGCAGGTCTCTTTTCCCTGGGTAAGATAACAGGGACTATTCCAAAACACTCAGGAACTTTCTAGAACTAATTAAGGCAGGTAGGCTAATTAGGACACCTGTAGCCAATTGGGAAGTTACCAGAATTAATTAAGGCTAATCAGGACACCTGGTTCTCTCTCGCCAGTTAGTGGTGCGTGTAAGGAGCTGGGAGTGAGAGGATGTGCTACTGGAGGACTGAGGAGTACAAGTGTTAACAGACACCAGGAGGAGGTCCTGTGGTGAGGACAAAGAAGGTGTTGGGAGGAGACCACGGGGAAGTAGCCCAGGGAATTGTAGCTGTCGTGCAGCTATACCAGGAGGCACTCTAGACAGCTGCAGTCCACAGGGCCCTGGGCTGGAACCCGGAGTAGAGGATGGGCCTGGGTTCTCCCCAAAACCTCCCAACTCCTGATCCAACACAGGAAGATCTCTGAGGCTAGCCAAATCTGCCAATAAGTGCAGGACCCACCAAGGTAGAGGAGGAACCCCAGCTCTCTTCAAGGGCCATCCCAGCCTGGGATACTGCCCATTTCCAAGCCCTGTGGTAGCCCCAAGAAGCATGAGTGACTGAAACTCTCAGAGGCTGGAGCAGCCTTTCACAACAAACCTCTGTGTTCCCCATGGTTGTCTCCTCTCTGATCCAGGTTAGTCCATCCCGCAGCGGCGAGCGGCTTCTAAGGCTGTAATTGAGTGAGCCGATAAAGAGCCGCCCTGACCTATGGGGTAGAAAGAGCTGAGAGAATCTCTATTAGCAGAGGCTCGAGTGGAAGGGGACTGATAAAGGGAAGCAATTAAATTAGCAGCACAGGCAGTGGCAATGGGGCCGCTGCTGCATTTAAAAGGTACGGGCGCCCTGCACCACCAGCCGTGGGCTCTGCCAGTATAGGAGCCTCCCAGGATGATTGGCATTATCATAGCACCTGAGACAGGTGTCTCCTCATGTTAGATGCTGTACACACAGCAGTGAGAAACCACCTCTCTTCCAAAGAGCTCCTACTCGACAGAGAAAAGCCAGGGAAAGGAAGGCTTATTCTGCCTATCCTACAGGCAGGATGAAGGGCCTTACCCAAGTTCATGCAGCACCTGAACTGAGGTCAGTCACATGATGCCGTCTTTGCACACTTAGAAAGCCGGGCCTCTTGGAAATGCACCTGGGGTGTTTGCACGGACCTGGCATGCATCCCGTGCTGTTACAACCCTCCTGTCAATTGCCTTTGAACTGTGGCCTCCAGCCCCGACCTCTGCCTCTTGAGCTAAAGAAGCAGCTCCCCTGGCTGTAGTAGGGTCTGGTCCTCCATGTGGCCCTGAAACGTGCTGGGGATGTGCAGCCCGTGGGCAGCGTCTTGCACATGCAGATTGTGCGGGGGGTGGGTTTCAGAAGCCCTTTGGGATGTTGGCCCTGGGTGGGAGCAGTGAGGTGAGTGAACGATTTGGGAACCCGATTAAGCTGAGCTTGAGGCTGCTCCGCTGATGCCACAGGGTGATCTGGCAGGTGTGTGATGGCATCGCTCCTCGTGCCAGCCAAGAAGAGCCGTGCATTCCAGGAGCTCGTTCTCCAGAGCAGGGGGAGCCTCAACCCATGGAGACCTGCCTCCACCAGCCTGCCTGTCCTGACAGGATGATGTTTACATCACGCTGTCATGACACACTGGCAACCTAAGCACCATTCTAATCTATATAGGTGTATATTGCTCTGCAGTATCCGTCATGAAGCCTTTCTGGCTCAGAGGCAAGTGCACCTAATGTGAGGGGAGATTGTCTGCCCTCCGGGGTCCTTTGCACAAATCCCCTCATGACACCCACAATCCTGGATCCACGAAGGGTTCTCCACTGGTCATGGGGGTCCCTTTGGGAGGGTGGAGGTGGGTGTAGGGCCAGTG
Organism: Mauremys mutica; assembly: GCF_020497125.1. Lineage (NCBI taxonomy): Eukaryota > Metazoa > Chordata > Testudines > Geoemydidae > Mauremys > Mauremys mutica. The sequence goes on from NC_059075.1 coordinate 131,069,969, forward strand.
CTCCCAGACTCCCATGCCCTCTGCTCCTTGAGTTTTGGTGATTAGTGAGTGAGCAGCAAATATTTGCGTGTCATCCTCTTTCTAAGCCATGAAGTCATTGCAGAAAGTTGGGAAAAGTGCTTTGGGCCCACTCTGTTCTGCTGACTGTTGGAATAGCAGTGTGTTGTGTGCCCCCTTTGTTGGCTGGTCCTCATAGAGGATAACAGCCTACTACTGCTGCCAACTAGTGGAGTAATTCCTTTAGCTCAAGTGGCAGAGCCAGGTGCTTTGGAGCTGGTCTTGGTTTCTGCCCCTGCTGACTTACCACACTGGGGTGGTGGGGGGGGGGGGGTTGTTACAATGCAAAGGTGCTGAGCACCATCTCTTTGGGATGAAGGACTTTCAGATCCTCGCAAACCCACCAGAGGGCAGAGTTTTCCTATGATGCTCCCCACGTCTAATCCTCAGCTTCAGCTGTTTAACCCCTGAGTTCTCTGCTTATCCCCCATCCTTCCTCCCCACAATCCTTCTTCAGCCCTGACTCTCTCAATTCCTCCCCACCCCATCTGTGCTTTGTCCACTGCTTCTCTCCCCTCCTGCACTCACACTGCTCCCCCCACACTGCAGCTCTGCTTTTTATCCTTCAACCATCCACCCAGCCTTCCCTCTTCCTCGCCTTTCTCCACTCGCTCCCTTTCCTATGTGCTCCTTGTCTCCTTGCCCACTCACTTCTTCCTTTCCTTCTGCTCCAATCCTGTTTTATTCCCCGTCCTCGACCCTATGCAGAGGGACTTGGGACACCTGGGTTCTGTTCCCATCTCTGCTACTCTGACCTGGTATTTCCCATCCCACCTGCCCTTGTCTTGGTAGATTGTAAGCTCTTTGGGGTGGGCTCTTGTCTCTCTTACTGTGTTTGTACAGCACAGCAGCTGAAATGGGTGAATTGAAGGAAGTGACAGAAGGGTCCCAAGGGGGAGTCACAACAAGGCTGGTGGAAAGCTAAATTCAGGTGAGAGAGAGGGCTTGGGATGAGCTGTCCCCAAGCTCCAAAATGTCCCCATCCTGGCTGCTCCTTTGGTTTGGGAAGGGGCCAGCTCATAATGGGTGCAACTGCTACCACTAATTATACCTGGTTCTTATCTAGTGCTCTTCATCGGTAGATCTCAAAGTGCTTTACAAAGGAGGTCTGTCCCTTTTTACAAGTGGGGAAACTGAGGCACCGTGAGGGAACACGACTTGCCCAAGGTCACCCTGCAGAGCTGGGAATAGAACCTGGGTTTCTGCTTTATCCATAGTCCATTCTCTAAATTGTCCACCTCCATATTTCTCTCTACCCTGCAGGCTTCACAAGGTACCCCTGTCACAACAACAATATCAATGCCCCTCTGCTATGTCGTAGTAGGTATCTGCGTCCTCCAGCTCAGTTTCCTGTTGGAGGAGAAATCAATGACATGGAGCCAAGGTATTTTCTTAGTGGAACTTGTTTATTTACACTATATACACCAGTCCTGGAACAGAGATGATCACAAGCAGCATGCAAGCAATCCCCTCTCAGCCCAAACACTGATAGCCAGTTCCCAGGGAGAACTCAGTCCTGAGAACTGACTCTAGTTAGAGAGATTTGGGCAGAGAGCAAACTTTCCTGTGACTTGCAACAGCTGCCCTGAGGCAAACCTGCATCACAAAAACTAATAGCAAAAGAGCATGTCTTCAAAGACTGTACACTTGCTCCTACACTGAAAGGGGAGGGGGAAGAAGCCTTATAAGACTGTGTAACAGGGATCCCTAATGACTCCTGCAAGAACAGTTATTTCCATAAGGCAGAATAATCCATCCCACTGCAACTGCAGTCAGAAGCATGTAAATATATCATCTGAATTTAAACAGGACAGTGGGGTTAATACACCTCTCCTACTCTATGGGCTCTTTAATGACCAAGTGGGCCAGACCTCAGTTTCACATCTCATCTGAAAGATGAATGAGACACCTTCCTTCATCCTTCTGATGGAGATACCTGCATAGAACTCAGTTTAAGGACACCTCTCGGGGGAGACAGTATGTACTCACTATTTTTCTGCATGCACATTAAAGATCTGATGGCATTTTTGGACAGAGCACAGGTGTCATCGGCCAAAAGTTCCCTTCCTCCTCCTGATGTGAGCTAGTTTTCTGGCTGGCTGCTTCTCTGCACCCCAGAGGGGGCTGCAATCCAGTAGTGCTGCATGAGTATGGGTTCCTCAGTGCATTAAGATCTCTTGGGATGACAGGCACTATATAAATGTAAGAGATTGTCATTTTGGGTCCCATCCCACAGTTTTCACTCCTACTTCATTCTGGCCAACCATCCATTAAGGATGGCACGGTATAGCCTGTTATGACAGATTTATTATGTATAGAAAGGGGAGAGTATCAGAGGGGTAGCCGTGTTAGTCTGGATCTGTAAAAGCAGCAAAGAATCCTGTGGCACCTTATAGACTAACAGACGTATTGCAGCATGAGCTTTCGTGGGTAAATACCCACTTCGTCGGATGCGGGTATTCACCCACGAAAGCTTCATGCTGCAAAACATCTGTTAGTCTATAAGGTGCCACAGGATTCTTTGCTGCTTTTACAGAAAAGGGAGAGAGCATTTGCTTTTCCATAGCAGCTTTCCCAGTCAAAGCATCCCAGGGCCAGATCCTCAGCTGGTGTAAATTTAGGGTAGCTCCATTTACTGCTACAATGCTAGGCTGATTTACACCAGCTGAGGATCTGGCCCCAAAAGGACAGTGAGTGAACCATGGATTGTGTGTGTGGGGGGGGGGGGTAAGTTTGGGTCTAGTACTGCCATTGATTTTTTTTATACCTTATCCATAATTGAACATTTTTTCTCTCAAGCCTAAGGGCCAAATTATGCTCATCCTTCTGTGGAGCCGCAAAGAAGGATGCCAGGTACCTCCGACCCCATGCAGGAGGTAGCTGTACTTGGGCTGCGGATGCTAAAAAGAGCAAAGGAGGGAGGGGCCAGCACTGCCAGGGAGAGATATTTGGGACCATGGGCTGGCCACCCCCACCCCCCCGCACACACCAGCCAAGGGCCTCAGGGGAACAGGAAGTGAGTGTAGATCACACCTTTCCCACGCTTTGTACTAAGTGACCTCTGCGTAGCATATTACTCCCTTCCTTCTCATCTCCTATGCGATGACCCCTTGGCTGGAGAGAGAAGTTCCGTCTGTACCATTCATCACTTCCCTGCAGAGGCAGAAGAGCCCTGTGGCCCATTCTGGATCTCCCCTCTGACTGTGGGCTGGGTCCCAAAGCCCAATACGCTCAAGGGAACGACTTCACTCCCTGAGCTCTGGGGTTATCCCTCACCCTGCTCCAGAGAGCCCCGGCCTCCCGCTCAGCCCAAACTTCAAGCACTTTATTGGGGATCCTACAGACCTGGCTGCTTTCCTAAAGGCCCAGAGATGACTATGTAGGTAAACATGGCACCAGTAAGCTGCTGATTTGCAGAGAGGCTGAGCCACTCAGGTCATGAGCAAATTGCTCACCCAGGACCTTGGGCACTGGCCTTGACAAAGGAAGTTGTCCCTTATTCTTTCCCCCAAAGGTGCCTGGGCTCCTTAGCTTCTCCCTGGACAGTCACTAGAAACCAGCCAAAGGAAGGTTTTGATTTGAGGTCTCATCCAACATCTAGCAGTCCAGCTCCCCCCTGGGGGTGCATTTTCAGCAGAAAGTGCCTGGTGTTGGATTTCCCATTGGGAGATGACCCCCCCCCACACCAATTCTGGCAGGTGGTCAGCCCAGGCACTTTCTGAACCCTCCTCAAATTTCCCCTGGCACATCACGGCATCTTGAAAGATACCCTGGGAGGGATAAAAACCCATTTGCCTTACAGGGTGCCAGGAGGGAATGGAGCGCCAATGGACATTGGTTGGCACATCCCATGCCAGCGCTCCAGGGCATTAGGGAAAGCGGGAGACTATCTGCTAACTTTCTTCTGAGGTGGTCAAACTGGGCTGGGTAGATTTACACCAGCTGAGGATCTAGCCCGTTCTATCTGCTGGTGGCATCTATTAGGCTGGCTGTGGATGGAGCTGGGTGGGGAAAGTCAATGGGTCTTTTACTCCAGCCTCTGGAAGTAGCAGAAAGCTGGGCTGGTCCCTCCAGAGCTCTCTGCTGCCTTTCCCCAGGGAGATCATTACATTTCTATCCCTCCCTGGCGTGTGGCCAGGCTTAATTCATCGGGGTAAAGTGCTGGCAGATCCCGATGGTCCCGGGGTGTAAACTCTCTATCTGGGTAGAGACGGGTGAGGGTGGCTAGGGCTGGACGGATCAATACAAGGCGATCTGTGAGGCGGTGCGAGAAGGGTTAACCGGAGAGAAGAGAGGGGCTGGGCTAGCGCCGGCTGGAAGGGCAGGAGCCGAGTATAAAAGCAACAAGCAGCCGGAGGCATCTCATCAAACCAGCCCCAAAACATGGCTGTGCCGCTGCCCGCGGGTCTCTGATCGGCCTCCACCCCAGACGCAGCTGCCACCTGCAGCGCTCCCTCGCTGGCGCCCTGCCTGGGAAGGTGGCGAGCACAGAGAAGAAGCAACAGATCCCCGTGCCCCAGCCCCGGGAAGCCAGCGCCTGCTGGGTGATGCAAGAGGATACTTTGGGTGTGAGGAAGCTGCAGCTGCCACAGCCCAGCCCAGCCCCCCCAGATCGCCTCCCTTCCTCCTGCCGAGGCAAAAAGTGACCGTCAGTTGGCAGCGAGCGATAAACAAGCGGCTCCTGGAGTCCACCCATCCACGCGCGTGAGCTCATCTCGGGGCTGAAAAAACCCAGGCTCGGAGAGAGAGACAGAGACCTGGACAGTCTCCTAGCCAGTGTGTGTTTGCAGCGCCTCCGCCTGAAACTGACCCGACTCCCAATCCAGCCCTCTGCTCCCTGCTCTCCCCGGAGCGCACCTGGAGGGGAAATCCAGCCGAGTTGTGTGTTTCTTCCTCAGCATCCATCCAGGATCCCGATGCATCCGGTGCTGGCTGCTGGGAAGCGGAGTCTATGGAGTGTCTGACAGCAGGGGATGGTGGAATCAACCAACGCCAGTCGTTCTTAAGCCTGTCTTGGAGGGAAGTATAAACACAGGGAACCAACTGCTCTAAATATAGACAGGACCAGGTCTCTACTCATCTTGTGTATGAGAGAGAGAGAGAAAAAAAAAGCCAGAGATCTTCCCGGAGCATAGATCTCAGTCACTTTCCTTCCAGCTCTTCCAAACTTTAAGATCTATTTTAAAGCAGAGCAAAGCTCTCCTATCTTTCCCCAAAGACTCTGATTTTTGGATTGATTGAGGGTTTTTTTTGCCATCGCCAGCAAAGAGAGGAAGACTGACACTTGCTGCTGCTGTCGAAATCTCTCTTTTTCTCTCTCTTTCTTCCTCAGATTCGTTTTTGTGGCTTGCCCAACAGCCACATCTATTTGTTCCCCTAATCAAAGTGCCTTTGCCACTACTTTCCAGCCCGCATCGCGGTGGCAGGAGCTTCTATCACTGTTCTTCTCTTCCCGGTGGGGATTTCCTTGTTGCTGCTTCCTGGTGTCTGGAGCAAGGGCTCCAGGCCATTATATTGTCCCCTTCCTTCTCTCCAAAGCAACCACCTGTGCTCAGTCTCCTCCTGCGGAGAGGGATCGATGAGGCAGCCAAAGGGCAGAGCTGTCTGAGGTTGGGGAGAGAGAAATCTGAGCTCCCCCCACAATCGCCCTTCCCTCCCAGCTCCTCGCTAGAGGAAGGGTGTTTAGAGGGCATTTCCCATCCACCTAAATCTATGATCAGCTCGGTGTGTGTCTCATCGTACCGTGGACGCAAGTCTGGGAACAAACCACCCTCCAAAACATGTCTGAAGGAAGAGATGGCCAAAGGGGAAGAGTCGGACAAGATCACCATCAACGTAGGGGGCACCAGGCATGAGACCTACAAGAGCACCTTGCGGACGTTGCCTGGCACCCGCCTGGCTTGGCTGGCCGACCCCGATGCCCAGAGCAACTTTGACTTCGATGGCAAGAGCAACGAGTTCTTCTTTGACCGCCACCCGGGCATCTTCTCCTACGTGCTCAACTACTACCGCACGGGCAAGCTGCACTGCCCTGCCGACATCTGCGGGCCCCTCTTTGAGGAGGAGCTGACCTACTGGGGCATCGATGAGACCGACGTGGAGCCCTGCTGCTGGATGACCTACCGGCAGCACCGCGATGCCGAGGAGGCGCTGGACATCTTTGAGAGCCCCGAGCCTGGGGCAGGGGGAGAGGAGGCCGAGGAGGAAGGGGGCAGGGAGATGGCCCTCCAGCGCCTGGGCATGGACGACAGGTCACCGGGGGCTGCTGGGGCCACAGGCGGGGGTGGATGCTGCCGCAACTGGCAGCCTAGGATGTGGGCGCTCTTCGAGGATCCCTACTCGTCCAGGGCAGCAAGGGTGAGTTTGTGAGAGACAACCCTGGGGCTGGGGGCGGGGTTGGGGAGAGAGGGATCGGAGCAGGTGCAGGGTCATTGACATGCATTGGTTCCCCCCTCAATGATCTGCTCCCCGGGTGCATTGGTTCACCCTGTCATTCATCTGCCACCCGTCCATAGGTGCATTGGTTCACCCTGTCATTCATCTGCTACCTCTCCATGGGTGCCTTGGTTCACCCATTCATCTCCCCTACCCCACCTGAGCTGCGTTGCGGCCCTCCCCATGTTTCCTCCCTGAGAGATGCTGACTCTTCCTCCCTCCCACCACCCATGCTCCTCTCTAACTTCCTCTACTCCAATTCTCCTGCCGTGCACAGAGGGTGGTTTCACCCACCTAACGATCAGCAGCCAGCCCCCAACACATGTCCCCAGCTGCCATCCCACAGTCGATGGGGACCGAGGGATTGCCAGGGAGAGTCCTTGCCAGCCCTAAATCCTGGCAGATTTCCAGGTGGCGCCAGAGGCAGGTGGATTATCCAGTTCCTCTTGTCGTTCTCGGTGGATCTACGTGCTGAAAGTGGTGTTTAATGTCACAAGGTTACAGCAGGGAATCCAGGACTGGAGTGCTCTCACAGCCATGCCCACCGACATGGACAGACCCACAACACATCCCCACAAAGCCTGTCTCTCTCTCACACACACATCTGTGCACATTAATTAAGGGGACTCATGCAAACGCACCCACCCACACCCATCTGTACATATTCAAATACATGGAACATCCTCATACAAACTCTCCTGCATGTTCCCTCACTCCCGCATACCAGCATCCGTACCAATTGACACACTGGCACAGACACACCCCCATATGCATGAACACAGACCCATCCGTGTGTACACAGCAACACAGACACACACACAGTGTATCTCTACCCAATCCCACAGAAGTTCAGCTGCACCCATCTTCATCCTCCCCCACACCAGCATGTGACTCTTTTCACACACTCCTTCCCAAGCCCACACACTACCAACTCATATAAACACACACACACGTGCTGCTACGCACCTCCCCATCTACCCCTGCTCCCTCATCTGCTCCTGTTCACACGTCCGTTCCCCAAGTCACACCCAGTTCATAAATACCAACAGGCTGACACACACGGGATCTAAAAGAGTTTTTGACATTTTGGAGGTGCAAAAAGGAACAGCAACAAAAAATAGACTCTAAGCTCCAAGCCTGCTCCTGGCAGGAACCACACGCAAACCCAGAGAGTGAGATGCTCCTCGAGAGGGTTTCCTTTCAGCTAAAAGGGAAACCCAACAGATGCCAGAATAAAATGCTTAGGCAGTGACAGAATTTCCAGAGAGACCCATTCTAAAGAGGGAACCAAACCTCTGTCTCAGCTCTGAGGGATATCTGGCTTTGAGAGCTGCTCCCAAATAGACTCTGCTTAAAACAATTGCCTAGGAGTTTTTTGCACTGCATTTCCCTCACACTGAGCTCCTGTTTCCCCCCTGCCAGGCCGGGGTGCTGATGATGGAAACCATGCGTTTGGTATTTTTTCTGACTCCTTCAAGCCAGGGGGTGTGGCAGCACCAATGCTGTCAGGGAGCCTCGGGCATAGCTCATTGGGAGCAGAGGTTGATGTCCTGGGTGCAGTGGCTCGGAGGCTATAGAGCAGCTAGGTAGACAAGTGACTATAAAAATGGCTCCTTCTTACCCTTTATAATAGGAGTCTACTTAGCACAGGGCTGCGCTGAGCTTGGGCTCTTCTCTGTAATGCTTTCCATTCCACTAGCTCACAGCATTGTGCAAACATTTGGGATGGCAAACGGTACCTTCTTTTGGGAAACTGAGGCACCGAGCAGTGAAATCACCTTCTCCAGGTCACTCAGAGCCAGGAACAGAACATAGGTTCTCTGATTCTCAAGTCAGCGACTGATCCTCTGGACCACAGTCTCACTGGCACAGAGTAACTAAAGGAGGTAGCCATGGTGGGTGGTTAAAGGACGGGGCACGAACTGGGGCCACATCCTCAGCTGGCATAACTGGTGTCGTTCCAAAAAGCCACACTGGAATTTGGGCGTGTTTAAACTGCAGCTTTGTTTCCAACCCATCTTTAGGTCGCATAGTCACCTTTACTCTGACCTACATCAGTAGCTGTACTGAAGTCAGTGGAGCTGTGCTCAGGAGCCAAACCTCTTTGTAACCTGACAGGCTGGGGGCTAGAAGCGTGTTTAAACACGGGGTGAAATCTGATTGGGTTCTAAAGCCCTTCTCGAGACAGGCCTTGGTATTCCACCAGCTGGATTACAAACAAATGCTTCAGCCTACTGGACTCTGGGCTTGGAGGAGAAGGAACCGGAGAGTGTGACCAGCAGGTCCCCTCTGCCATCTGTGTTGTCTTGGCAGTGAGTTTTGCAATCCTATGCTCTTTGTTGGGGCAGGACTTGTCAGTGCTTGGCCTGAGTCTCCTCTCCCTCACTCTGGTGTAAATCAGGAGTAACTCCATTGGGTCTCATGGCATTATGCCAGTGTAGTGTGAGAGGAGAATTGGGCCCACACCCCATCTATCCCAAACACCATTTTACCACTGCTGAATAGGACCCATTGAGTGGAAATGCACCAATTACACTGGTGTAAGCGAGGTCAGAATTTGACCCGAGTTGTTTTCTCAGAGGATATAATTGACTTGGTAGGGCCAGGGAGAACTTATGTGGTAACTAGTTTGATGTGGAGGTGACTCCCCTATAGCTATATAGGTACATGGCCATACCCTCAATATGTGTCAAGCAGTGTAACTCTATTGAAGTCTTTGCAGAGTGCGTCTTGGCTCTTTATTTGACTGTGGGAATGAGAGAGGAAAGGAGAATATGTTATACCTAAGCCTCAGCAGGCCACCTCCTCAGTGGGTGTAAATGAACATAGCTCTGCTGAAATCAATGGAGCAATACTGATTTACACCCCTCATTGGGAGTAATTCCCCACTGGCTTACGCCTTGTAAAGTCTCTGACAATGGTGCAAAGTGAGTGTAAACACTTGACCAAGTCAGAATGGTGGTGTTTATGTAGCATCTTTCATCCTGAAGGATCCCAAAGAGTCTTACAAAAATTTGGATCGAATTCTGCTTTACTTACACCAGTGTGAATGCAAAATAAGCCCATTGAAACCCTCGGAGTTGCTCCAGATTTCTAGCAGTGTAGCTTAGAAGAATTTGGCCCTTTATAGAAAATTTGTATCAGAGGGGTAGCCGTGTTAGTCTGGATCTGTAAAAGCAGCAAAGAATCCTGTGGCACCTTATAGACTAACAGATGTTTTGGAGCATGAGCTTTCGTGGGTGAATACCCACTTCGTCGGATGCAAGACCAAAATTTATAGAAAATTTGTCACCCACCACCAAGTTACAGTCACCTCTGAGGTGGAGCATGGCAGCATGTAGTAACACTTCCTGAAATATGGGCGCAGGCAGCCTCCACTATCCACATGAAGTAGAAGGGAGACTTTGTCTTTGTCTTATGGTAGTGCCTGGAGGTCTCATGGGTGCAAGGAACTGTACAAACACTGTACAGTAAAACAGTTCCTGCCTGTAGAGCTTATGATCTAAGCAAACAAAACAAATAAAGGAAGGATTACTGTTCCCATTGTAAAGGAGCTGAGGTGTAGGAAAGTTAAGTGATTTGCCTAAGGTCACACAGGGAGTCAGTGGCAAAGCCAGGAAGCTAGTCCAGACGTTTTGAGTTGCTGGCTAGTGCCGTAGAGAGGAAGGATTGTCCAATGGTTAGAGCACTGGCAGAGGACTTGGGAGAACTGGATTGAAGACACTGCTCTGGCCCAGATTTAGCCTCTCTCTATCTTAGTCCTCCTGTACAATGAGCATAATAGCACTGCCCAATAACAGGCCATCTAAGTGCTATAGAAGGCTAAGCATGAGGCCGTCCTTCCCGGTGTGGATCTGCTGACTCAGCCTGTCCTGGGGCTGGCATTACCCCGGTCAGGTGAAAGGGAGGATGCAGTCCTGAAGTGACAGAGTGGCTCCGAGGTTGCTGATGTGAGCTGAACCCTGAGTAAATCTAGTGCACTCTGGTGCTGGCGGGGAAGTGACGGACGCATGGTCACAGTAGCTCGACTCATGCATCGCACCTGGCCTGCAGGCCTCCTCGCCAGCGACCGAGCATTCAGACACCCTGAGTTTGAGAAATAGATTGCTCCCACCGAAGCTAAGCAAAAAGTAAACAGGATGGAGGGGTGGGGAACAGAGCTGATGAGAGCTACCTGTTGCCTAGCTACGGGCCCGTTTCCTGCTTACTCGAGTCCTGTTTCACCAGAATCACAAAGTCCAGGGTGTCTGGGCTTGGGAGCCAGCTGATGGCTTCTGTCTCCCTCCGTTTGTGGCCCTGGTGCCCCCATCTTAGCCCCTTGCAGGGCAGTGCTATTGCCACATGGTGCCAGAGTTCTGCCTGGTTACCTCTGTGCCGAGCACAGTTTTTCCATTGTTAGACTGTAGTTTAGGTCCCTAGGACTGATGCTGTGCTGCAACGGGCAGGTCTGCTGCCTGCTTTATCTCAGCCCATCCAGCCCGTGCCTCGCATGTCAAATTTATTAGATTTCACTCGTCGATTTAACTGATAATTTAGGATCAGCTGGAAAAAATTATCCTTTGGATTTCTGTCAAAACATGCCAGCGTACGAAGATCACATCTGCCCTTCTATTAGCTGCCTCTGTTGATGGCGGGGCAGAAGCCAGTTATTTAATTCATCTGGGAGCCTGATCCTTTCCTTCCCAACAGCAGTGTCTTTCTGGATGTTTTTCCTCAATGGGTGAGCATGAGATGGGCTGTGATGTTGACAGTTCAAAGGAAGCAGAGTGAGGCTCCCTGATCTTGGAAGCCAGGTGGGACAAGTGCATGGCCCAGGTCCAAGTTTGGAGGCATCTCTGATGCCATGTGAAACGAGGATGCTGTCACAGAGCTGGTGTGGCTGAGATTAGAGATACGAGGTGATGGAGAAGGGGGCCTGATTCCCCTCTTTCTCATCCCAGTGTAAATCGGGTGCATCTCCACTGGGCCTGATTGCTCCCTCGCTAGCCCCAATGTGAGTCATTTGTTACACTGATGCCAATAGAGTTACACCAGTGTAAAACTAGTGCAAACGAGAGGAGACTCAGGCCTATGAGCGCTTAACCCTTCGTGTGCCAGGGTCCAGCTGTGCAGTGGCAAATTCCCTTTCGATTAAAAATGTAGGAGAAGGAGGGAATAGAAGATCTCCCAAGCAGAGTCACAGTCCTTGTGAAGTATCAAGATTGAAGTGTTAGGAACAGATGGGCTCTCCCACTCCTTGACCCAAGCCTCCTTCCTAACCAGCCCTTTCACTGAGGGTTACTTCTGGAAGGCACCAACGCTCTTCAGAGGCTGGATGGCTTAGGGGGACTGCCAATGGCTTCGAGGGGCTGATCTACAGGCCATTGAAGTCAACACAGAGACCAGGGTGAGCTTCAGATTAGGCCCTAGAAGCCTTCCCTTCCACCCCGCCCAGATCACCGATTCAAGTCCAGCCCAAAGTGTCAGCGATCAGAAGCTGCTGCCAGGCGATGGTGAAATGAGTTGACAGTATGCTGGTGTCCCAGAGACTATCTCTGCCGTTAGCCCTCCCCGCGTCCCAGCGGAGCAATAACTGAAATCCCCTCTTAGTTCTCTCCTCATGCTGCCCTTGTCCGTCTCTGCGGCTGAGTCTCCAGAGCTGCCCACCTGGCATCTTTCACTGGCACCGAATCACTAAATTGACCGAGGAGCCTTCAGCCTTTTTGTCGCTGTCTGACTCGAACTCGCGTGTCCTGCCCTAGAAGTCTCTGAGCAGCTCGTCTCCAGGTTCTTCTCTTTTCTTTACCTACACTTACTATTTTCACAAGCGACGCGAGGAAAAGAGCGGGGTAGCAAGAGAAAGCACAGGCAGCTTCCCTTGAGATGGAGATTAGATGCCAGCCTAGCCTCTTGGTATTTAACCTTCTGCTCAGCGCTCTGCATTATCTCTGCATTAGCCTGACAGCAAGAAAGGCTGATGGGAATGATCCTGGCTAAATGGCTAGAGCACCCAAGCAGCACGCAGCAATTTCCCCCCAAGCCTGGGGATTGTGAGATACCCTAGAGCCCCTTCTGGAGAAAGTAGACCTGTCTAGTGCAGCTAAATTGTAGCTCAGGGGCACTTTGCTTGGTGCAGTGGCTGGGGTATTGCTGTGCATGGAGTTTGTGGTTTGGGTGTTTTTATTAGTATCTCCACCCGTAGAGCTTGGCAACTGACTCAGCATCTGCTTACAAGGTTCCCCCGAGCATTTAACCTCTCTCCCCTGTGGTAAGTTGACAGCATCAGTGCCCGCAGGCTCATAGGCCCATTAGCTCATCTATCCAGTACAACTTCCCTGGCACTGGTGCAAGATTGGTCCTAGTTTATGCTCTGCCCCCCACCCTCTTCTGTGGAGAGAGCTTGATCCTTAGCTGGGTGGGCATAGCTTCAGCACAGCAGGCACTGTTTTCTAGTCTTGTATACTAGACAGGTCACTTGGGGTAGGGGGAGGGGAGGTATTGGGACACTTCCAAGCGCCACCTGCAAAATAAGCCCTGCCCACTTTAAGATGCCAAGGTGCTGCTCACAGTAACGTATGCAGATGTTCTAAATATCATCCCATGTGTTCTCTTGGGCCCCCTTGGTGGGACTTAGAAGCCCTCCTGGGCTCTGCTAGGCTTCTTGGGTTTGGTGCCGTCTTGAGCATTGTGGGAAATGAGGGGTGAAAATCTCTCCCCAAGGGCCACCCATTTGTGGCACCAGAATGAGTGATCATTCACATGTAATATGTCCACTTTCTAATATGCTCCGTCCCCATCCTGGCCTCAGGCAGCAGTGAAGTGGTTTAACAGTGTTGACATCTCAATGGTCGTTGTTGGGAATCTGAGTCAACATCCCAGTGAGGTGAACGTGGCAGGTCACACTGCTCAGAGGTAGTGTTCAGGCTCTCTGCGGACAAAGAGCATGCCTGGCACTGGGAGAGTCAGTGGCAATTGGACACTTAGCTTCTACCAGCCCATGTAAGACGCTCCAGCCTTAAACCTTGAAATCACAATGAAATATTTGGGGGTCTGGAATTCTCCTGTGACGTGATCTCCCTTTGCTCACGCTGGAGCCTTCTAAATAGCAGGCTCAGAAAGGAGCCCTTTAAAAGAAAAAAGAAAAGAAAAAACTTTGACTTGCTACTAGACAAAGGTTGGAGCCAAGGTAAAGATTATGGGCCAGATCCTCAGCTGGTATAAAACTGGAGCTGTTCCACTGACTACAGTAGAACGTCACCAGTTCACACCGGTTGGGGATCCAACCCTTCTGTGTTTAGAGGATAGTTATACACTCCAGACCTGATTCTGATCTCCCCTATGTTGGGTCTAAAACCAATGTAGCACCAATGTCCTAAGCAATCACTCCAGATTTACACTGGTGCAAGAGAGAGCAAAATCACATTTGTTCTTTCTTTCGTTTGGTCTTTTGGGCTTGATTTGGATCTAAGTTACACTGGTGTAAATCTGGAGTCAGTCCTTTTTAAGACAATAATTGTGGGCTGGATCCTATTAATTGCCCATTGACTTCAACAGAGCTACATCAGTTTTCACCAGCTGACAAATTGCACTGGTGGTAGGGTAAGATCAAAATGAGATCCTTTGTCTTCCACCTTCTCCATCTCTCTCTCTCTCTGTCTCATTCATTCCATCTTCTTCTCCTTCTGTGTGCTGTGGGACAGTATCTTTCCCTTCAGTGGTTCTCTGCACTGAACACAGTGTGATATGATATCATTAATTTCTAACTGCTCTTTTTTCCTTGGGGAGCCCAGGATGGGGCTCTGGGATACAGATCCTCTCAGCTTCCCGCAGCCCTCAAGTCTTGGCGTTTAGGACCAGCCCCTCCACTGGTGTGAACTAAGGTAGCTGGAAGTTGATTCTGATTCACTCCAGTTGAAGATCTGGCCTGTAATTTGTAACTGTTTTGCGGTGTCATGGTCTGATGCAACAAGGATGGTCAAGAGAAGATCTGACACACAAACTGGTCCAGTTCTCTTGACCAGAAGAGACTGAGCACCTAACTTGGCCCAGTCCTGCTCATGTTGCAGCCAGCAGCGGGGAGTTTTGCTATCAACTCCAGTGTTAGCAGAATCAGGCTTGTGTTCAATACTATAGGATGCTGCATGTCACTTCAGTGCAGATCAGGTCCATGCAAAGCTGAAAGCCTGTATGTGCTGTTAATAGAGGAACTGGAGAAGAGTCAGCAAGCTTCCTCGGCTGGGGTTTTTCTGCTCTGAGGCTTTTCAGGTGCTTTTGGAAACAGATGCTCTGGATAATGGACTCATGATGAACTCATCCTGTCAGGAAGGAGGTCTGAGCATGGCTGATTGGGGAATAAAACCCATTTCTTCTACAGAGCGTTTGCTTTTCAGCTTATTATTTTGGGCCCATTTGCAGTTGCTTGTGGTCTAGATGAATGAGAAGCCTGATTGCTGTTGCTATTAGTAGAGGAGCTTTGCTAAGCATTTGAAACCAGCAACTGAAGTGTTAAAGGTCTGTCTAAGGAGCACGGAAAAGCCAGATTCCTGCTGTGGTCCTGTGGGTTTGGGTTGCCTGCTCTGCCTCAAGACTCCAGAATCATCCCAGAGCCGGAATTGCTCTGGAACAATTGTTATTTGCAGCTGTTCCATACGAGCAGAAAATTAACACCCCGCCCCCAGTGCCAGCTCAGCTTTGGCAGCTGTTTATACAGGCTCCATCTCTTACCCGCCTCTCCCCACCTCACCCTACCTCCCTGTTCAGAATGGGGATGGGGGGTGGAGACATGAATGGAGAGCAGCATCCTGCCTGGACATAAGAGCCTGGGAGCTGCTCAGCTGGTGTAAATTGCCATTAGAGCTACACCAATTTGCACCATCTGAAAATCTGGCCCCTCCTGCTGCAATGGGGTCTGACAAATTTCAGGAGATTCTTACACTAGAGTTACAAGCCCCCCACACTCCCCGCTCCCCAAACAAAATTAATTTCTCTATTCAAATGGAAACCCAGACAGATCCTTAACTCTGGAGCTGTGAATAGCAACACTATCAGTTCCAGCAAGAGATGTTGCATGCAGAGCAATTGAAGGCTTTTAATTGGTGCTGTTACACCAGCCTTTCATGTGAATTCAGAATGGACACTTAAACAAATCTGTTACTAGAGGGAGTTCCATTTCAGAATCTCCATCTCCTCATTCCAGCAGCTGCTGCAGCTTGACACGCCCCGCGGTCACACTGGATTGTAGCTCTTGTAAATGGATCTGGCCTGGCAGCCCTGGAGCTCAGAGTCCACAGGACGGGTACAACATGGGCACAGCAAGCGCTCCTCAGAACTCATCTGAGGCCAATTCTAGCCCTGGGAGTGGAGTGGGATTTAAGGCTTTAGCTGGAGCCGTGCAGATTTCCATCAGCGGAAGAGCTGGCCCATCCCTTCTATAACGATTCAGCACTGCCCTTTTTAACTGAGGCTCTCAATTCGGATGTGTACCTCTGCCTGCGGGGCAGCTTTGTGTGCGTGCAACCTAGTGGATGATGCACTGGCCTAGGACTCAAGAGACCTGCATTCTATCTCTGAGCTGCAGGGGGACCTTGAGCAACCTGCTGCCTCGCTCTGTGCCTCAGTTTCCCCATCTCTAAAATATGCATAATGGTACTGATCTTCCTTGGTAGAGTGTTCTGCGAGGTACTAATGTGCTATTTACGAACTAGGTGGTGTTATTACTAGTAGGAACACAACACTGATCTCACCTAGACTGCCAAACAGCCCTCAGATGACTTATATACCTGAGTCTCTTTGGGCTTGGGGTCAAATGCATCCCTGGGATGCTCCCATAGGCTTCAATGGAGATTTGGTTCCAGGGTTGGATTTGAATGAGAGCATAGTGGTAGAGGTCAAAACCACTATGGGGCTGGAATTTCAAACATCCTCTGCTCCCATTCAGACACCTGGATGAAGTGGCCAGATTTTCAGCTGAGTTCAGGACCCAGCACCTCCCATTGTTCTCAATAGTGCGCAGGAGGGGGTGTGTGAGGAGCAACCATTGTTCTCAATGGGAGCTGCTGCAACTTGAGCTCTTGAAATTCTGCCCCGGGAGGGCGTGAGCCGGAGGGGACTAGGACTTGAATGGAGCTGCTGCCATTCATACAAACTGAGGAGCAGGCTGGTTACCCTAGGAAAAGATGAGCCCAGGGTCTCCTAGTTTTAACTCAAGGTCACCGTGTGCCCGGGGAAGGAGTCGTTATCACACCACACTGTTGCCCTTTACGATTTAGAGGAGAGTCTAATGATCGAATAGTGGCACTGTGAATTTTAATTTCTCATATGGAGCTGTGAGCTCAGGTGAAGAGCAAATGGACTGAGAGAGATGCAAAGGCACAAACATACCCAGGTCACCTCAACCGCAGAGGCCTAGCTATAGGATCAGGGACTTCTTTTTTTATTGGTAGTACTGGTGGAAGGTGCCAGGCTGACATTTTGAAAGCCCTGGAGGCCAAAGTCCTATAAGATACATCACCACCCCTAGCAGCTGTGAAAGCTTCCCTTGGCCTGTTCAGTCCATCACCTCTCCTCAACAGGAGGGTCAGGCCATGGTGGCTTTGTGACGTCCTCACCTGTTCCCTGGGAAATGGTCTAAGAGCCACCCGAGATCCCCGATCTAATATGAAGAGGGGAGCTAGAAGTGAAACGCTCTGTAGTTGTATCATCTTCCTAGTCCTTGCGGTCTTGAACTTCGACACCAGGGTCTGTTATGAAGAGTAGAGCAGGGCCGAGACCTCTGACCCCAGCAGAGGTGACCACTTTAAGAACATCCCCACCGGGTCCTGGAGGGCAGTGGTTACCATGACAATGCTGGGCTCTGGTGACAGGTACCCAGTGCTAGTCTCCTAGGTGTCACTGGAGGGGCGGCGTCCTCTCCTTGTCTGTGACCTCTAGCAGGGCAAGCTTCTGGGCTCTGCTTTGATGGGGAACTGAAGAAGATAACAGCAGGGCTTGGGTCAGAGGGAGTGTATGAAATACAAATGACACCAGGAATGTCCTGTGGTTGAACCCTTCCCCTCAGATTTGGACACACTGTGTATCTTTCCTCCTACCCCCTTGTAGTGATTGATAAGAAGGGGAAGGAAGTCTATTCTGAAGTGCTTTCATCCCCTTCCCTGTCTGCCCTGTGTTGTTCCCCTAACCACTGAGTTCATTTCCTCTTGCAGGTAGTTGCCTTCGCCTCGCTCTTCTTCATCCTGGTCTCCATCACGACATTCTGCCTGGAGACACATGAGGCCTTTAATAGAAATGTCAACGTGACTGAGACGATGGTGGTTGGCAACACCACAAAGGTCCTGCTGACGAATAAGGTGGAGACGGAACCTGTCCTCACCTACATCGAGGGGGTGTGCGTCCTGTGGTTCACGCTGGAGTTCCTGGTGCGCATCATTTGCTGCCCAGATAAGCTGCTCTTCATCAAGAAACTGCTCAACATCATTGACTTTGTGGCTATCTTGCCCTTCTACCTGGAGGTAGGCCTCAGTGGCCTGTCCTCCAAGGCTGCCCGGGACGTTCTGGGCTTCCTGAGGGTGGTCCGTTTTGTCCGGATCCTCCGGATCTTTAAGCTGACGCGGCACTTTGTGGGGCTCCGGGTGCTAGGCCACACGCTCCGGGCCAGCACCAATGAGTTTTTGCTCCTCATCATCTTCCTGGCCTTGGGGGTCTTGATCTTTGCTACAATGATCTACTATGCCGAGCGGATTGGGGCCAAGCCATCCGACCCCAGCGGCACCGAGCACACTTACTTTAAGAACATCCCCATTGGGTTCTGGTGGGCGGTGGTCACCATGACAACGCTGGGCTATGGTGACATGTACCCCAAGACCTGGTCGGGCATGCTGGTGGGGGCTCTGTGTGCCCTGGCCGGGGTGCTGACCATCGCCATGCCGGTGCCTGTCATCGTCAACAACTTTGGAATGTACTACTCACTAGCTATGGCAAAGCAGAAGCTCCCAAAGAAGAAGAAAAAGCATATACCCCGTCCAGCCCCACTGGACTCCCCCACGTACTGCAAGTCCGAGGACAACTCGCCTCGCAATAGCACACAGAGTGACACCTGCCCCCTGGCAGCGGAGGAGGTGGTGGTGGAGCGAAAGCGATCAGGTGAGATGCAAAAGCCCATGGTCAATAAGAACTGAGGGGGGAAGAAAAAGTGCCAGGTATGTAAGTCCCGCCTAATGGAGACTCCAGGGAAGACTCCACGCCCACTGGGGTGTTTGGCTGACTGCTATGGTTCAGTGGGGACACTCCATATTCATGGTGGAGCGAGAGCAGAATCTGGCCTGATGCCATCACCTCAAGGTGAGGCTGTCCCAGAAGGACCAGTGGCACTCAGGTATTGATTTTTTGAGAGGGATTCAAGGCCTTTGACAGAGGCAGCTGGCTCAGGTGATCACAACATTATGGAAGCAGAATCCCCGGAAAGCAATTAGGAATGGTGCCGCATGGACCTGATTCTGTTCTCACGCTGGCATAGATTAGGAGTAAGTCAGTGGGGCCTAATTCCTCTCTCACTGCCCCTGGGGTAAACCAGGAGTAACTCCACTGATGGACTGCCTGATTTAAAAGCCTCCATGAGATCAGAAGCAACCCCAGTGTGTTAACCATTTTGCCTAACCTGAGAGTGAAGGTAGTTGCAATGAGTTTTGTTCAGTGTTGCTTCCTGTCCGTGGCTGGCATTTCTGTCTCGGTGGCTAGCGTGTGCCAAGCTTCCCATTACTAATGGCTAGCTAAGAGAATTGCGCTAATCCATTGGCAAATCCTCTAAGTGCCTCTGTGCTAGCAGCTAGCCTGAGAGTGCCAGTTACTAGCCAAGCATTATGCCTCGGTGTCTTTTGGGCTAGCTTGGCCTGTGTGTTGCCCTGACACCTTCCTAGCTGGCCTGGCCTGTGTGGTAGCTAGCAGCTAGCCCAGCCCATGCAGTGCTCCTATGCCCTGGGAGCTGGCCAAACCCATGTCGTGACCTTGCTCCCTGGTAGCTAGCCCAGCTTGTCCTGCGCCACGTGATTTGCCTGAGCTGCTCCAATGACCCCTTTCATCTGGAGCAGGTCAGGAAATGGAATTTCCATTCCCTGGGAAATTCCGACATTTCAAAATTTTGTTTTAATTTCAAATTTTGGAGCAAAAAGTGAAACATTTTGAAATGTTCTCATGGATGAAAATTCTGGGGCCATCAAATCGGTTAGTTTCGATACAGTAACAATGTTTCCTTTCAATAATGTTACAACGTGACCATACCCAATTGCACAAATGCAGCCTGATGTTAAAATTGGCATTTTAATATACACGTCGAACCAAGATGAATCAAAATGATAAAGGCAAACCAAAATGGTTTTACGTTATTGCAACAAACCTCAAAATGATTCATTTTGACATTTTCCTCTTGGAAATGTTGTTGCAATGGATGCTGATCCTGGCAAACATTTCAATTTTGACCAAACCACATTTTCCGATGGAAAACGGTTGTGTCGAAAATTTTCCAGCTAGTCCCACTTGCATCTAGCAAATCCTCTGTGCTGTTTTGTCCAGACTTATTCGCACTGCACTGAGCTGCCAGCACCAAGCATCCATGTGTCTTTGGGGTGCAAAGGTTAGCAGCCAGCCCCCAATGGAATGGATTACAGGGTAATAGATTGGAATCACTGCTGGGGTGTCTTCAGAGCACAGCCTGTCATTGGAGCACAGGAGCTGCTGCATTCTCCTGATTTCTGCTGTATCTTCTGGTGCCAACACTTGGCAGTAGTTAAGCTCTGTGTGGCTGCTGCCTGGGGTTTGCCTCTCTCTGGGATTTCTTGCTACAGGCTCCTGGCTGGCAGAGGAAGGCACTCTGAGGCCTCCTTTGGGAGCCTGGCCCCTGATGTTTGTCTCCAGTTTTGAATTGCAAACAAAAGATGCATTTAAATTGCATGGAAAGGCTTGGCTTAGAGCCAAGGAATCCAGAGTGAAAGCTGAAAAGCCATCCTTAGCTTGCCCTGTTGCAGGCCTGGAGCCATCTAGGTCACTGGCTCAGATCTATTGAGCTCAGTTCTGGCTGTGAGAGGCTGTAGATCAAAGCAGCAAATATTTACAATAGCAAATTGATGGTGACCAACAGCTGTGGGCCGGCTGAAAGTGAGTTGCCTGGGTCTTAATCCAGTTCCCGGTGAAGAGAGGTCTTCATCACAAAGCTGCTGTCTACACTGGAAAGTGAAGGGGTGATGATAGCCTGGGTGTCAATAGCAGTGTAGACGTGGTGGCGTGGTCTTGGCTACTGGCTAGCAACGAGAGTATGTACCCCAGTGGACTTGTACTCTGGTTGCTAGCCCATGCCATCGTGTCTGCATAGCTATTGTTACCTAGGCCAGCTAGACTGACGCTAACATGGGCATGCCTACCGATGCTACAATCACACTTTCGCTTGCAGTGTGGACGTACCCTAAGACACTAGCATAACTGGCACCAGCAGGCTGCCTTGTTGGCAATCTCAGCAGAGAAAACAAGGACTGAATGGGCGGTGGAGACTGAACTGCCCTCTGGCCCCAGGAGCTGGTGGTATTTTAGACATGTTTGTGAGGGAAGCTGGCCCTGCTACTTCCCCTGATCGTACTTGTCCTACGGAGGAATCTCCACCCTGCAGATCTGTTAATCTGGTGTCTTCACCAGCACTAAATTCACACCATGTACAGGGCCAGATCCTCAGCTGGTGCAAACTGCTGTAGCTCCACTGAAGGGCTTCACTGAATTACACCAACTAAAGATCTGGCCCTGCTCATGTTCCCTCCTGGGTGAATAATGGGGACTGCTACTGGCCTGTGTTTTATACTCATCAGCACAGGACCTGAGCACCTCCATTAAAGTTGCAGGAATTTCCTTTCTAACCCTGTGTTTGTCCACACTCATGGAACATTTCCCTTCTAAATGGAAAATTTCCATCCACAGGACCCAGCTCTCGGCCAAAATCCACTGTGTGCAGCTTGGAACAGTTGTAAAGGAGCAGGGGGGTAGTTTCCCAATCCTGCAGGTGGCTATTTGTTGTAATTCAGAGCCGCCTCAGGATTGATCTGAGGGTTGAGCCCAGAGAGCCGGGTACTGAGCTAGTGTAAACTGGCGCAACTCCATTGGCGTTACTAGACCAGATCTTCAGCTGGGGTAAACTGACATAGGTCCAATGAAATCAGTAGAGATTCTCCGGTGTACCCCTGCTGGAAGGTAGCCTCTGTCTCTACCTAACAGTGGATTTTTACTTTTTGGAAGGTTTGAACAGAGCCCCTCAAGTTATTTCTGATTTCTGGGAGAGCGGCATTAAATTCTCTGGGGGATGAGTCAGCAAACCCCATTGCTGCCTCAGTTCCACTCACATCAACTTGGCCACATAAGGGGGAAGCTTGCCCTACCATAGCTAGTGGGCAGTCAGCCACCTGGCCTCCCTGTTGCCAGTAGCAGGAGCAAGCAGACAAGTATCTTGGCTTGTCAATTTCTCTGGAAAATTGATATTTTTCATCCTTTTTGCCCCTCCCGTCCTGGCCCTGAAGACTCCAAGCAGAACGGCGATGCCAATACAGTGCTGTCAGACGAGGAGCAGCCCCTGTCATCCTCGCACGAGGAGAAGCGGCCGATGAGGCGCTCCAGCACCAGAGACAAAACCAAGAAAGCGGCCACCTGCTTTCTGCTGAATGCTGGCGATTTCTCCTGCACGGCCGACGGCGGCATCCGGAAAGGTACAGGCGAGACCCAGAGGCAGCTGGTGGACAGAGTGGCAGCGCGGGTCGGGGAGATGGAGGACAGAGGGACGAGTGTGGACACGTAAAGCTGATTTCCCACCGGGGGTGGGGCAAGGCGGGGGGAGGGCATTTCCCAGTCACTTCCCCATTAGCTCCCCCAATAGCAGCCCCCTTCAAAAGCAAAATGCTTCGTTTCTCGGAAGAAACACCCCCACCATCGCAGGAGAATGGCTGTTTAGAAGTGAATGCCGGAGCGGAGGTTGCCCATAAAATGCCACCTTGCCCTGAGCTTTGGCTTCCTCGGGCTCATCCCTTCACTGCGCGCCACAGGCATGTGCTGATCTTACAAAGGGCTTGCCCAGTGCACCATGTGACCCATTTCCATTGTCCTGTGTGACCTTTTTCCTCTTTCACATCTGTCCCCAGGAGACCACTAGGATTATTTCCTTCCCACCTACTCCATCTCCCTCTGCCTTTGTCTTTCTGTGCTAATTGGAATTCCCTTTGGGCTTCTCTTACCTGTAATCCTCACCTGTATTCTTGGGGTCCTTCTTCCCCATCCACACCTAGCTGCTTCACTAGCCACAGCATTACCTAGAACCACTGGTTCTTCCCTGCACCTTGTCAATCATTTACACCTGTGCAAAGCGTGTGTAATAAGCTACCAATTCAGCATGAGAGTGCTTTGCCCAGAGAATCAGGTCTGCTTTATCTACCTGCCTCCCATCCAGCTAGCTTACCTGCCTGTGAAACTACCTTGCCACCAGTATCTTCTCTTCTCTTTGCAGCTGCTGACTTTTGTGCCAGCTTCCTTACCCTCCAGCTCTGCCCATATCTTGTTCGTCCACTTCCTGACAGGGCATTCTGATGCCACTCAGCTAGCTAGATCCTCAGCTGGTGTAAACTGGAGAAACTCCACTGAAGTCCATGGAGTTCCAGCTACAGCTGGTCAAAATGTTTTCTAGCACAAAAGTGATGCTAGGGCGGGGTTTGGTCAAAATGTTCAGGTTTTGCGATTGAAAAAACAGAAATTGAAATTGGAACTTTTTTTGGTGAAAATATTTGGTTTTCCATAAGCATTTTGAGTTTATGGGTTTCAAACCCCCATACCTCGGTACCAAAAACTGTTTCTGAAAACTGAAATGTTGGGCAATTTCAATTTTTCAATGAGAAAACAAAAAATGTTCATGAGAAATTTTGAAACTTTTTTTTTTTTAAATTTCCAGCAAAAAACAATTGGCCTTTTCCAACTAGCTCCAGTTACCCTAATTTACACCAGCCAAGGATCCAGCCAATGAAGTTACTGAGAGATCTGACTGAGTAGCCCAAAGGGATTGACCCAGGTGGGTTCCTGCAGGTCTGATGGTTTCGCACTGGGTCCTCGCTCCTCCAGTCCATCAGATGATCACTTTGTATGTTATTGTTTCACAAACAAATTCTGCAAAGAGCTTAACTGAAAACTTGGAAAATAAATCAAATCAGGATTTTTCTCTTTCCTATTTAATGAGCCGCATACAGCGATCTGCTGGCTCTGTCCTCTCTTGCTGCATTTAGAGCTCAGAAGCTCTGAGCAGTGGCTTTGTTCTTTAAATCTGCCACTGAGGCATCATGGCCTATTCCCCACCTTTCTGTCTCTCTCTGATGGTGTAACATGAGCCAGTGCTTAGGTGCTCTGCTAGTAGGCAGGGTCAGCATGTATTACACATTCCCCTCTGTGCCCAGTCTACAGAGGAGATGAGTCTCTCACGGTCCCAGCGATGGACACAGGCAGTTTAGCTCAACTTGTAGGGATCTCCGTTCGTTCTTTGGTGTGAGTCAAGAATGCTGGCTGCTGTGCTATTGTCTCTTGTGGCATTAGAGACAGGGTGAGCCAACACTGAGCTGTGCCCAGGGTTGGGGAGCCGTGAGCCACTCCACCAGTGCCAGTCTCTCTTGCAGTCTGAATGGCTAATCCAGTGGCAAGAGTCTAGTTCCAGTGTTCTCTTATGGCAAGAATAAAATAACCTGCTTCAGTTCCCCTTGTACTATTTGCAGACCTGGGACAGGTGGGTCAAGCCCCCCCCCCCCAAACCTAACAGGGGAGTAGCTGCTATGCTCACGCTACAAGGGAGTGTGTGGGACAACGAAGGGGAAAACAGGAACGGGAGTGAGGTCAAAGGTTGAAAGTCAAGGAACCAGAGGGGGACACCCTCGGAGAGCACCCACTGCTCCTCAAAGGCATGAGACTGTCAGTGGACACTGCCCAAAGGGACTTTGCCCAGAAGTGTGATTGAACAAGGGAATGGAAATAGCTCCCACACTTGCAGAGCACACTGCACCCTCCCCACAGCATCCTCCTCCTGCAGTGATGGAGGCCATCTTGGCCAGCACCAAGAGGAGGTTGATAAGGAGGTCCCAGTCCCGTGACTTTGTGCATAGATCAGGGAATGCAGGGAAAAGTGCAGCCAGAACCTGAATACTAGGTTCTGGAGGAGCCAGAAGAGGGGCTGCCACCTGATACACCTTACTCCAGTTTCCCTTGTCGTGGCAAGGGCTGATCCAGCTCTGAGGAGCTATGGAGCAGCACTGCCTTTCCCGTGGTCAATGTAGATCCAGTGCTGTGTCGCTGTGCCAGATCCAGTCTCTCTCTGGCAGTGCAGAGAGCCCTGAGTAGCTTCGCCAATTCCATTCTCACTTTGCCATCACTTTGGCTAATCCAACACTACGCAGGATTTGGCACCACTGCCAGCCCATTGTTGTGACATAGAAGCAACATTGCTAGACCAAAACTCTCTAGCTCCTCCAGCAGAGATGAGAGCTGGAGCCTTCTGTGTGACTCTGCCATGGAAGGACCCTCTGTTATTCTCCACTAACCTGGAGATTAGGAGCCAGATCCAAAGGCCACTGAAGTCCACTGATTTCATTGGGCTTTGGATCAGGTTTTGGGTCAGCTAGGAAATTGCAGCAGCATATTTTGATTTAGTTGGTGTTGGTCCTGCTTTGATCAGGGGTTGGACTAGATGACCTCCTGAGGTCCCTTCCAACCCTGATATTCTATGATTCATAGAGGAGCTGGAATTTATAACATATGAAGCTTTGTGCTTTATCAAGTGAAGGAAGGAATTAGAAACTCAGAGAGATTAGGATTTTCAGATTTTTGGGAGAGTTGGAAGAAAAATGTCAATTACTTTTCATGGGAAACATTGAAAGATTTTTTATTATAAACATTTTCTTGACTTTTTTTTAATGAAAAAGCAAAACTGAAAAGGATTTTTTTCTTCAGTGTTCAAAACTAGTTTTTGGTTTTTTAAAAATTGACTTTTGTAAGCCAAAAATACCCAACAATGTTTACTAGACCAAATAAAAATATGTTTTGACTAAAAGAATAAAATTGGGGGGCGGGGGGAGTGGTTTAAAAAAAATTCACCCCCTTCCCCTCAAAAAAATGGTTTTGAGGGATTTTTTGACCTAAATGAAAAATTTCTGCAAATTTTTTATTTTGGACCTGAAGCCATATTTTTTCATTCACAAATATTTTGATTGAAAAAAAAAATGTCAACCAGCTCTGATTTATAAACTTTCAGACCAGATGGGGAAACAGGTTGGGGAAAACAAGGAAGAATTAACACTGGGCTTTTCCCTTTCCAGGAAAACCTCTTTAGACAGAGCCTCTGCTGGCGTAAACTGGAAGTAGACCAGCTGAAGATCTGACCTGTTCTCTTTTAAACTGCACAGGTCAATTGTAGAGGGTTGAGTGGGATCTGAACAGGAAGTTTCATTGCGTGTTACAATGGGCTCTTGAGCATGATTGCTGATTGATTATATGGTTCCTTTTGCAAGGACAAGGGGCTTTATAAAGGTATGAATTCTATGTATACAGGGGAAAAGAACAGGAGTACTTGTGGCACCTTAGAGACTAACAAATTTATTTCAGCATGAGCAGTAACTTGCCATCACCCTCAGCTGAAATGCCACCACCTCTGGAGTGGGATGTGGCATTAGAATAGCTTGGGTAACACTCCAAGGGTGCTCTAAAACAGAAAGTGGGAGAGATTACCATAACCAGCTGGAGCAACTGGGAAAGGATGCAATTACCCACATTAGGTGGGACAATGGCACTGGCATCCCTTTTCCCTCTGGTGAAAACCTCCATGGGATCTTTCATGATGACATGTGGTCAGGACATCTCACCCAACAGAGCACAGTATCCCCTAACACCATTCTGGGGCACTGGTTCACTAACAAGTCCAAGCAAAGTGCACCCACCCTACTGGATCACCAATACTATTTCCTATAGCATCTGCATTGGTTGCCAGAGATCTCTCATCCAAGGACTGACCCAGCCTGGCCCTGCTTAGCTCTGAGAATCAATGTAACCACTCGTTCATGGTGCATGAAAATAAATGGACCAGCACATTCCTTTAATGTCCCCCCAAAACATCTAGACCTCCTGGCTGAGGTGCGGTCAGAACTTGGTGTCAGATGACTTGGGTTGAGAACTGGGGAAGATGCTCATTTGGAGATGTGACTTCCAGTTACTGTGTGATGTGGTGAATGATAGGTCTCTGAGGGGTGAGATGGCCGTTTCTCAACATGCTTCATGAAACACATTTAGCCTGGAGACTAGTGATTGTTTCTATTAACGGCGGCCTTTGTTTCACACATTGTTATTTAAAGAGGTTTCTTCGGACCAGAGGAGAGAGAGAGAGGATTAGATATGCTTAAGAGGATCCTTTCTATCCAAATATTAGAACCTTCTAGCTCGATTGTCAGAGGTGCTGAGCGCTCTCAGTCCTAGACAAAGTTAATGGGAGCTGTGACTGCTCAGGCCCTAATTAATCTCCCGTTGCAGCTATTTGTGCTGGTACTGGACACCCTGGCAATGCTCCGAAGTCAGAGTACTTTGGTTCTGAGCCCAGCTCACTGAGAGACTTCTGTCAAATTTGGGGACAGGTACTTATGTTATTACAAGCTCTGGAAGCCAGGACATTGGCGTTTAGTTGGAAGAATAATGCAGATATCAGCCATCGACAGGATTTTGGTCCTGGTTAAAGTAGAAATGTTGCAAACTGAGCATGGTTTATTTCAGGAAGATGGAGAATATAATTCTTCTTCCCATAATACCCTTCTTCTTCGGTCCTGAGAAGGGCAAGCCCGTCCTAACACAGATGAAGCATTTCCCCCTCTTTTCCCTTCAGAGGGCATGACCCCAATCCCTTGTCCATACAGATGATGTGTTTGAAATGGTCTCAGCAGCAGAAGTGGGGGAATCATTTGTTGCTACCCTGAAACATGGCTGTGTGTGTCCGTACTGGCATGTGTCTGTGTGCACGTTTCCATTGTGATCATCTCATCTGACCCCCTCTAGAATACAGGCCAGAGAACTTCCCCACAATAATTCTCAGAGCCGATCTTTTAGAAAAGCATCCAATCTTGATTGAAAAATTGCCAGTGATGCAGAATCCAGCACGACCCTTGGTAATGATTAATTACTTTCACTATTTAAAAAACTGTGCATTATTTCCAGTCTGAATTTGTCCAGCGTCCGTTTCCAGCCATTGGATCATGTTAAACCTTCCTCTGCTAGCTTGAAGAGTCCATTATTAAATATTTGGTCCCCTATGTAGGTGCTTGTAGACTGCAATCACCCCTTAACCTTTTCTTTGTTAAACTACATAGGTTGAGCTCCTTGAGTCTCTCACTAGAAGGCAGGTTTTCTGATCCTTTCATCATTCTCATGGCTCCTCTCTGCACCCTCTCCAGTTTATCAACATCCTTCTTGAATTGTGGGTACCAGAACGGACACAATATCCTATCAGCCGTCTCACCAGTACTAAATACAGAGGTAAAATAACCTCTCTGCTCCTACTTGAGAGTACCCTGTTTATGCATCCCAGGATGGCATTAGCCATTTTGTCCACAGCATCACACTGGAAGCTCATGTTCAGCTGATTATCCACCAGGCCCCCAAATCTTTTTCAGAGTCTCTGCTCCCCATCCTGCAAGTATGGCTTACATTCTATGTTCCTAGATGAGCGCATTTACATCTAGCCATGTTAAAATGCATATTGTTTGCTTGTGCCCAGTTTACCAAGTGATTTGTATTGCTCTGTGTCGGTAATCTAGCCTCAGCAGGAGGAAAAAAAACTTTTGTGGTGATAATCAAGATGGCCCATTTTAGACAGTTGACAAGAAGGTGTGAGGATACTTAACATGGGGAAATAGATGACCCCAGCTGGGTCATTACACATATTGAATCTATTTCCCCATGTTAAGTATTGTCACACCTTCTTGTTAACTGTCTAAAATGGGCCATCTTGATTATCACCACAAAAGGTTTTTTTTCCTCCTGCTGATAATAGCTGTCATAGGTCTTCTCCCCCACTTGGAGCTGTTGGGTTCCAAGATGGGGACCTGCATGGACTCCTCTAAACTAAAATTCTAGTTTAGATCTGGTTCTCGCTGCCACCAGTCAGTTTTCTAAGTGTCTGACACACTGCCTGTCCCCCAAGCTTCCCCTGGGGAACCCAGATTCAAACCCCTTGAATCTCACTAGAGAGAGAGAAACAGCCAGTTCCCCTCCCCCCCTTCCTCTCTCCAGCCTGCCGGAGAGATTACACAACGAGTCAAATCCTTGACTCAACACAAAGAGGGACTCACCTCCCCTTTCCTAGTCCTGGAGAGAGATACCTTGATTCAAGGAGTTTGAATCAAACAAAGAGGGATTCCCTATACCCCCCCCTCCCTTTCCCCTAGTCCTTGGGAAAAATACCTTGATTCAGACTCCTTGAATCAAACAAAGAGGGATTCACTTTTCCCCCTCCCCTCCCCTGAAAATCCAAACAAGGGAAGAAATCAATCAAGTTCTAAAAAAGAAAAGATTTTATTAAAGAAAGAAAAAAAAGTACCGTACACTATCTCTGTAATACCAGGATGCAAAAATACAGGGTTTAACTTATAAAAACTGGAGAGACTTCCCCTCCCTCCTCCTCAGCATAATCAAAGTAACAGCAAACAGAAATAAAGAATTTCCTTTAGCAAACACACAATTGCAAATGTAGAAATCAAATTATAAGACTAATTCGCCTTTCTAAT
Organism: Mauremys mutica; assembly: GCF_020497125.1. Lineage (NCBI taxonomy): Eukaryota > Metazoa > Chordata > Testudines > Geoemydidae > Mauremys > Mauremys mutica. Next base: position 131,099,248 of record NC_059075.1, read on the forward strand.
ACTCACTATACTGGATAGTAGGAAATACTCCAGGAGAACTTGGAGACATGTCTGGCCTCTCTTAGATCCAAAGAGAGCACACAGAGCAAACAAGGAACACAGACAAAGGCTTCCCTCCACAGAGATTTGAAATTATCCTATCCCTTGATTGGTCCTCTGGTCAGGTGTTTCTTAGGTTACTGAGCTTGTTAACCCTTTCCAGGTAAAAGAGACCTTAACCCTGATCTGTTTATGACATAGCTCATCTTAATTAATTAGCCTCTTACAGTTGGTATGGCTCCTTCCACTTTTTCGTGTGTGTGTGTGTATATATATAAAATAATCTTCTTACTATGTTCCATTCTATGCATCTGATGAAGTGGGCTGTACCCACAAAAGCTGATGATCAAATAAATGTGTTAGTCTCTAAGGTGCCACAAGTACTCCAGTTCTTTTTAAGGGTGTTTTAATACTGGCTGCATGAGACCTCCAGCGTATGTCTCGCAAATTGAAGTCCTCCATGGTCACAGTTGTTTGTTTTTATTTGTTTTTTACCCCTACACATTATAGATAGTTGTGTAAGGAGCCAGTCATCCTGTTCCCTAGTGTGATTTGGTGGTCTGTAGCACCCCATCTAGTACTTTATATGTTAAGACATTGTTTCATAAGTACCTTAGTACTTCTTCAAGAGGAGCAGCGGGCATCCCCACCAGCCAACCAGATTATGGGTAAAATTTACCACTGGTGCTGGCCCTTGTTATTAAGGTAAATTTTGCCCCATATGCCTGGAGCGCTTCAGGGCCTGGCAATGCCATGAGATGTGCAGACCACATCCCCTTGAGGCTGTAGTTGGGCAGCAGGCATGGCAGCCAGACTCCTAACCCAGCACCTGTGTGCTACTTTGCAGTCTGTCCGGCCATCCAACTCCCACTGCCTCAGGCTGTGTCTATACTACACAGTTAACCTGGTTAGCCTAACCTGGCATCTCCGCTGCTAAGTCCTGCCCTCAGTACTGTGTCCTCACTATTTCCGTGTTCACCCGTATCTGTCTGGGCATATCCCATGGTTCTTTGGGCTGAAATGCTCTAGGATTCTTTCCCAGTCAATTGCGAGAGAATTTCTGTCCTTTCGGGGGGAACTGTGGGAAGGCATTGGAGGACTATTAGAACTCGAGTGATTTGCTTGTGTCTTCACTGCAAAGTAGGCAGGTTTCCACTTTGCCAGCAGATCGAGGGACGTGATCATTCCCCTCTATTCAGCATTGGTGAGGCCTCATCGGAAGTACTGTGCCCAGTTTTGGGCCCCACACTACAAGAACGACTTGGAAAAATTGGAAAGAGTCCAGCGGAGGGCAACAAAAATGATTAGGGGGCTGGAGCACATGACTTATGAGGAGAGGCTGAGGGAACTGGGATTGTTTAGTCTGCAGAAGAGAAGAATGAGGTGGGATTTGATAGCTGCTTTCAACTACCTGAAGGTGGGTTCCAAAAAGGATGGCTCTAGACTGTTCTCATTGGTAGCAGAGGACAGAACAAGGAGTAATGGTCTCAAGTTGCAGTGGGGGAGGTTTAGGTTGGATATTAGGAAAAACGCTTTCACTAGGAGGGTGGTGAAGCACTGGAATGGGTTACCTAGGGAGGTGGTGGGATCTCCTTCCTTAGAGGCTTTTAAGTCCCAGCTTGACAAAGCCCTGGCTGGGATGATTTAGTTGGGGTTGGTCCTGCTTTGAGCAGGGGATAGGACCAGATGACCTCCTGAAGTCCCTTCCAATACTGATATTCTATTATTCTATTCTATGATTCTGCTCGAGTTAAAGCATAGCCTGGGTTCTAACCCACACTCCCAGCTGGGTAACTTCCCACAGGCTCAAATGCCTCCAAACCCTGGTTAGAGGTTGTTCTGTGTGGAAGGTAGGGAGGTAGAGCCTGGGTAACTGTGCAGTGTTAACATACTCTAAGTTCTATTGTCCTGCATCAGCCTAGGGCACCAAGCAGCTGAGGGTTTTGACATCTATGTAACTACAAGATTATGTGCATATGTGATGCAGAAGTGATACCTACATAAGTCTGTGTTGATCTGAGTGCTATGTAGGAGAGAATGTGTATATAATTCATTTAGTAGTGTGTGTGCATGAGTTAATGGACCGGGTCATCCATGTGTTTTTCATGCTAAGTGAGTGCACAGTATGTGTGCGTGAGTTATTTGTGATGTGCCAGTGTGTCTGTGGTGTATATGCATGGATGAGTGTACAAGGGCATGAGGGTGAGTACATATGTTTTTGTGTATTTGTGCATGAGTGTGTTGCAAGAATGTGAGTAATTGGCCAGAAGTATAGGAGTATGTGAGTTACTGCAGCTCCCCACCCATGTGCATTGTCGGGTCCATGTGCATCTCTGCGTGACGATGCATTTCTGTTCCCCATTCAGTGCACGTGTGTGATCATTCAGGCACATCACTGAGCGCTGAGTATTTGCACATGGATAAGGTGGAATGGAACCTCTGATGCCCTTTTGCATGGGAAGAGACCATGGAGGTGCCCACTGCCATCAGCCGCTCTGTTTATAAAATGCCTCCATGCAGCTCCTTGGCAACAAACCCATTTTTAAACCAATTAGGCTGACCTCAGTTAGCACCTATATGTGTTGCTGGGAAACCAGCCTCCCTAACTAACAGCACTGATGGCAATTAGCATAGCAAAACCCTCTGATGCTTTGCAACTTTCCTTGGATGGTTTGCCCAAGCAGCAGCTTGGAATTGGGTGCTTCTGTGGAGGGCCGGCTCCAGCGTTTTTGCCGCCCCAAGTGGCAGGAAAAAAAAAGAAGTCACGATTGGTGCCAGTTCGGCGGGAGCTCTACCGCTGCCGCTTCATCATTTGGCAGTAGGTCCCTTCCTCCGAGAGGGACTGAGGGACCCACCACTGAATTGCCGCCGAAGAGCCGGATGTGCTGCCCCTTTCCATTGGCCGCCCCAAGCACCTGCTTGCTGTGCTGGTGCCTGGAGCCAGCCCTGCTTCTGTGGCCCTGTTAGAAAGCAATGATACCCCTTGGGGCTGGGCAAATAGAACCGAGACAGCTTCCTTGGTAAAGAAGCCTGCTGATCAGCCTCTTATTCACAAGTGCTCACATAAGCCAGGTGTCATTCAAACTGGGCACCAGCTGCACATTTTTAACAGGAGGCCGGGGGGGTGGGGGGGAACTGACCACTGGAACAGTTTACTATGAGGTGGGGTGGATTCTTCTGTCCTTGGGCCCTGTCACAGGGTGGCTGGCCTCTTAAGGGCCTCAGCGCCCCACCTGTGGTGAGATCAGCGCATCTCCCCAGGTGGGACAAATGATTCTGGTCATGTGGCAGGAAGGCCGTGTGACTGACTGACCAGGCTCAGGGATATAAGGGAGAGTGGAAGGGCAGGTTGGAGGCATCTGAGCCAGCCACAGGCCAGCCGGAAGCTGCAGGTGAGTGCTGTAAGGATCGGGGCTGTTTGGATTATAACAGGGAAGGGGGGCTGGGGGCATCTGACTCAGGGAGAGAACTGGTGTCTGAAGGGGCCAGCTGGTGTGAAGTGCTGCATTGTTCTGGAGAGATGGCTATGGGCTCCCTGGGTTAGGGGGAAGGGTTGGGGCCTGGAGGGCCAATGCGTGTATGGACTACATTAATTGTTACCTCCCCCACCCCCTTCCAGATGGAGAATGTTTTAAAATGATATATACTGGGTGGAGTTTTTGAGGAACTCTGTGAGAGAGGGGAAACTGAAGCAGGGTGCTGCAGAGCCACCACAAGGGGGTGCTCAGGAGGTAGAGACCCATTTACAGGCCTCTCTTCATGAAAGCACTTAAGCATGCTCTTAACTTCTAAGCGTGTGCTTAACTACTGTCCTGAATAAAGATGCTTCGGTGTCTACAAGATCTGTAGCTGTTCAACCAGGGTAGGGATTGAGGTAAGGATTTTGGGGTGAGGTTTTCTGGCTTGTGCTATGACCCTCTGACCTTAGGAATCTCTGAATTCACCAGGATGTTTGAGGAAAGCCCAAGTGTAATGAACATTCTCGTGAAGAACTGAATGTGCGATAGATCAGTAAGTAACACTAAACTTTTGGGGATAATTTGCAAACCTAAACTTTGTAAATGGAAAGAGTCCCTTACTGTCCTCCAGGCAGGGAGCTGGCTTGTGATCTTGCTAGCCAATTAAGCAGCACAACTAGAGAATAACGAGTAGCAAGCAATCCACAGGCTGACTCGGGTTTGCACAAACTTCTGGTTGAATGATTACGAAGAGCCACTAATTTTGGGCACTTCCATTTGCCCCAAAGGCCTCAAGTTGAGCACCAAGAAATTGAGGCACCTGAAATCAGTGGCCACTTGACAAATATTTTAGGCTCAAATCAGTTAGAACTGTGACCTCTTAACAGGCAACTTGTGGTCTGAGAAAGGGCTGGATTTGTTGAATAAGCTGTTTGCTGCAATAGTTCACCTGCCTGTAGTGATCTTTCTTTACAAACCCCAGTTGGTGGCTTTCTACAAAACCAGAGCCTCTTTTCTACCATGGGCCTGATTCAGCTGTTGCTTATCTCCCAGTAAACAAGGAGTTAGTACCACTGAAATTGGAATGGGGTGCATCAGAGGTCAGAATCAGACCCTTTTGTGTCTAAACCTACACACACAAACCTGATGGTTATACAGAGTGTTTTCAGGCACCATCAAACTGACTGACTAACAGTTTGGGTTTTTGCTGTCAAAGAACTGATTTCCTGCCCTTCCCTAGAAGTTCTCAATGTGGTGATGAGGGAAACCTCATAGACATCTGTTTTCAAGGGATAACCCCAGTGCGGGGTTCTTAGGAGTGATCTATTGTCTCTGTGACTGTGGCGGGTGAATGCAGAATGATTCCAAGAGCCCTGCATGTTATCAATGGACACTTTGTCTGGTCATGAATGAGGCCACACTTAATTTAAGCAGAGGGAAGCTTGCTCGATCTTGAGTTGTTAGGGTTAGGGTTAGGGTTAGGGTCTGGACTGGTCATTAATGTTCATGGAGGATGCAGTGTAGGACAGACATGCTCCATCCTCTGGTGGTGCTGTACTGGGGGTGAATTAGGCATCAGGATTTTCTGAGGGAAGGTCAGGCCTGAAGTAGACTCTGGAGGACTCTAAAAGTAGAACTGATATTTGAGCTAATCAAAAAAAATTTTCAATGAGACACACCGTTTTTTTTCTGAAGGGGGAACAAAGGTTGGGGTTTTTTTGGTTTTTTTTTTGATGCAAAAGAGAATTTTAATTTTGGTTGAAATTTTCTGATTTTTTTTAATGAATAACCAAAACACTTTTGATTTCCAAAAAAAATAAAAAAAAATTCTACTTAAAACTTTTTGGCTTTCATAGAAAAATTTCTGTGGGAATCTTTTTTGACAGTTTTAAAATTTCTCATGGAAAACAAGTGGATTTTTTTTTCCAACCAGCCTTGCCTGATATGTAAACATAGTAGGGTTGATAGCTGCTGCTGCTATCTCCAATTTAAAATGAGAGCTGAGGGAATAATTCATAACGAATCATCAGTTGGTTGAATTCTGCTTCTTTCTCTGTTTGTTTGCCGCCCACAAAATCCCCTGTTTCATTTGTTTTTCATAATTATTTGTAAAACAAAAACAAAAAAAACCCAACAATTTCCCCTAGGAACAACTCATTATCCAAACTTCCAAGATGTTGGTTTGCTATATGAGTCATATGGCATAGTGTCTGTGCCCTGATTGGATGATCTCTGTAATTAACCAAAGCAATGCATATTTACTACTGAATGTTCCAGTCTATATTCACCCTCAGTGAAGGCTTGACTTTCAAATGAGCTTAAAATTCATGCTGTGGTAAAAGACCATCCACGGACAGCGACCATGAGAAAGTTGGGAACATGGCTGAATCAAAACTGGTTTTAGAATTCACTCCTCTCTGACTGAAAGCCCCGTCCACTGCTGTCTCTTTCCAGCAGGGAAAGTTCTTTCCTGAACTGACTTTTTCCCTCTAGGTTGATTAAGGATTCTTATCCACACAGATGAGCCCTATTTTCATAGCTTTTTAGGTAGATGTGGGCTGTGGTCTCTAGGGGACCATACTCAGGAATGGATCCTTTTAAATGTAGGATCTTGATGAGGCTCTTCTGAGGGTTTCTGCACATCTAGGTCATGGTCATCTCTGATTCTGCCCAATGAAGTTTCTTTGGCTGTAACCTCACTTGTGTCCATTTTCTTCACAAAGGCTATAGAAAAACCCAGGAGTCTGAACATCATAGCTGGTATCTGCCATACGCTGAGCCTCTCTCTGTTCCCATCACTCTGCAGCTCTTCTTATTCTCTGCAACGCCCCTGATCTCCCATATCTTCCAGTCTCTAACAGCATACGGACCTCTCTGTCATTTCATTGTCCTTCACTGGTCTCTGCTCCACCACCCCCACCATCACACAACATGATGTTGCATCTCCACTCTGCCCTTCCCCTGCACGTTGACATTGACAACTGAGTGCCAGGAGAGGAGAATCAAACTGGGAAGTGCTCTCCTCCGGCTGAGTGCGCTGTCCTTGGCACTAGCCACCTGTTTTTCTGGCCACGTTCACTTTTCTGTAAGGGGAACAAATCTATTCTCTCCCATGTGCATTTGGGGAAAACCCCGGGTGCAGATTTGCTTCTTTCCTCAAATCCTTAAGTGTAACCTAAATAAAACAGGGCAGGGATGTTCAGCCTCTCCGTCGAATTGCTCCAGAACAGCCATGAGTGCAAATGAGTGGGTGGAACATAAGGGGTCACTGAGTTGGGTGATGGAGTCTCATAATTTTTTTTTTAATTACTGCAACATAAGGGGTGAGGGGTGACCTCTATTTCCCATCTCCTTAGCCACCCCCAGTTTTGGTGATTTAAGCTGTCTCCGTCTTGCTGTCTGTGCCCGTTTTGTCTATCCAACAACTGGATCGTTAAGGTCAATGGTAACCCTAGCCCTGTGCAACATCAGAACAATGGAGCACGGGGGCAAGAAACCTGTAGCCTCCACAGGGGCAGGAGGCTTTGGCAGCTGGCTGTGTCAGGGGAGCTAGTCGTTAAGGAAGCATGGGGGAGGAAGAGCCGAACTGGGGGAGAAACAGGGAAGCAGTTGTGCTTCCCCACATAAGGTATGTCTATGAATGAATGTCCTAGCCCAAGTAGGCTTAAGCTGGCGCACTTAAAATAGCAGCGTTCTGGCTCGGGGGGGGGGGGAACTTGGCTCTGAAGCTAAGAGAATCCAAGCTGGGACATCCACAACCCCAGCTGGCAGCGAGTCTCCCAGCTGCAGTGTAGACCTACTAAGCAGGCCGTTGTGCAGAGAGCCTTAGATGTGTGCTGATGGGGCTAGGTGCCCTGAGCATGCTGTGTCATAGAACCATAGAAGATCAGGGTTGGAAGAGACCTCAGGAGCCCATCTAGTCCAACGCCCTGCTCAAAGCAAGGCCTGCACGTTTGCTCTGTGATTGGCTACAGCTTAACCCTTGCTCTGTGTTGGCCGCTGTGGGGCCAGGCCGGGAAAATGCTGATTTGTCAAAAAGGAGACACTGTTTGCAGGGAAGGGTCCGTTTCAGCAAATCTCCACTTTGAAAAATTGGGGGGCAGGAGGGGAGAAGAAAACTATTGATGTTTGTGAAATGTCCCAGTTGAACGTGGCAGTGAAGTAAAGGGGATCAGAGCCCAGTCTTTGGGTCCTTTGATGGGGTCAATTAAAGCCCTTAAAGAGACCAATCTCCTCTATCACTAGCCAAGCAGAGCTGAGCGCTTCTATTTCAATGGGACAGCTTAAGGAGTAGGGTACTACTCAACAATTGGGCTCTTTGTTCCGGCTGTAGTTTGGAACGTACCATGATCCACACTAGACAGGCAATCAGGAGACCTGGGTTCTAATCCCAGCTTTACTGGGGACCTGTTCAGTAATTGCTTCCCTTCTTTGCCTCAGTTTCCCCATCGGTACAAGGGGGATAATGATACCAACCTCCCTCAGTATTGAGACCTGTGTGTGACAAGTACTACCTAAGGGTGATGTGACTGGCCTGATTTCCCTGCCGAGCTTAACAAGCTCACAGGAGTGTGTAGAAAAACCTCCCTCTTCTTTCAGAAGGAAAAAAATGTGGGTTTTTCTGAGTCCTAGTTAGCAAAGGGCAGAGACTAGAGAAGTCGTGGTTGTGTCTTTCTCCCCCCCTCCCCCGCCCCGCCCAAGCTTGTCTGTGGATCATTAAAAGAACAAAAAAATTAAAAGCAGGGACTTGTGCCGGGAGCACTCTGCAAACTGTTCAGCTGCTTCCTTTAGGCTGCAGATCACTGACAGATTTATGTCAGGGCTGCTAAGTGCTAAATAACCATTTCTGACATGGTACCTTCTCTACCTCCCCGACGGGCCTGTTACCAAATTTGGAGCAGCAGTGCAGGCCAAGGCTGTGTTTACACTACAGCCTAATGCCAGCACAGCTATAATACCTAGTCCTGCCACGAGTGCAGGGGACTGGACTAGATGACCTCTCGAGGTCCCTTCCAGTCCTGTGATTCTACATGGATCAGGGAGGGGTGTGATCCCTGACTGTAGGGTGACCAGACAGCAAATGTGAAAAATCAGGATGGGGGTGGGGGGTAATAGGAACCTATATAAGAAAAAGACCCCAGAATCGGGACTGTCCCTATAAAATCGGGACATCTGATCACCCTACCTGACCGACAGCCATGCTGGCAGCAGTTCCTAGTGTGCTTTTACTGGCATTGCCTGTTCTGCTCGCAGGGAGTGGTTTCATTATGCCAGTGCAAAGCATGACTGTGGCCGATAGCTGCATCCAGACCAGGTGCACTTTGCTGGTGTAGCTATACCGGGGTTGCACGCCAAGGCCAGTGTGGACATAGCCTGAAAGAGAACCTAGCTCTGCGTTTTCTTCCATTTCCAATCTTGGGGCCAGGCTTCCCCTGGACTTTGCCATGCCTGTGACTCATCTGCCATTTACCTCAAACAAGCTTGTCATGGAGCTATTCTGTAGCAGTGTACGTGTCTGATTTTGGTAATTAGGCGTATTCATTTACCTAACAATTCCGGTAATTTTAACAGGTTTGTGAGTCACAGAATATTTATGGTTAGCACCTCTAATGTAACCAAGGGAAAAGAGAAAAGGCCACAGCTCATAGCACTAATAATGCCTCGTCCTTCTCCCCTGGCATCTATTGTATCTCAACAGACTTTACAAACAATGTCTTATTATTTGTATTACCATAGCACACAGAAGCTCCCGCCATGGGCCAAGATCCCATTGTGCATGGTGCTGTACCAACACAGAACAGAAGAATGGTCCCTGCCCCAAATTCTAGCTTGACAATAAGTCAATATTGGTATTTGGGTTTTGCAGATGGGGAAACTGAGGCAGTGAGGAACAAAACCTGTTTAGGTTTTAATACCTGGTGCATCATCATAGTAAGTAGCTGGGCATCTTCGAGAGAGATCATGTGGTAGATTCTCCATCCCTTCAGATCTGTCAATCAAAATAAGGTGCCTGTTTCTGAAAGAGCTGTGTCAGTGAAACCGTAAGTTATTGGGCTGGCTGTAGAAAGTGGCAGGTGAAATTCTCTGGCTGTGCTATGCAGGATCAAACAGCACTGATCACCCTGATCCTTTCTGGCCTTGGCATCTGTGAATCATAAGTGATTTGCCTAAGTCACACAGAAAGGTTGGGAAGACCAAGGAATAGAATCCAGACCTGCTGCCCCCTTTCCAAGGAAAACCTTGGTTCCGAGAAACATGAAAGCTGTAACCTGGCCCTACATTGGATACATCTACAAGTCCAAAGAGCCTGTTCTTTGCTGTCACGGCAGCTAACTACCAAGCTCCTGAAACAGACTCCTGCAAACACCAAAGAGGAGCCTGTTGCTCTGTGTGGCATGGAATACCCTCAGCAGACAAAGAAACTTATGATCAGCAAAGCTACTAATGTTTCATCTAATGTGTATTAGACCTGACATGTAGCTGTGCTCTGCGATTTTTAGAATTAACATTATGTAACTTGGTAAAAAGCCTGACTAATGTGCAGCCCTTCCTGCTTCTACAGCAACAGAAACCAGAAATAGAGAGTAAGACTCAGGGATTTTGTAGTGAGAGGCACCAAACTGTTGAGAAATCAATTGGATTTTTTTTCCTTTTCCACCCAAAAAATAAGTACCTTTTTTTTTTGGGGGGGGGGAGGGGGGACCTATATATGTTGGGTTGTTGGTGGGGTTTTTTTGCAGCCTGGAATAGCCTTTTAAAAGGACCTTTCCTCTTCACGATGTTTAGAGATCTATGGAGAAGAAACATTTCCAATTAAGGAGAAATGTCTGTGGAAGAGCAGCAGGGCAGTTTTTTATTCAGATTCTCCAAAAAAAATAAATAAATAGCAGCTCATTTGCCTTTGCCAGAGTTCTGACAAGACCTTGTTGCTAAGTATGGTTTTCACATTGAACTCAATCCTGGCTTGATGGCCTTGGGGTCTGATTCCTCTGTTTAACTGCAGGGCCCAAGTAATGGCAGTGCCAGCTTTAATTAAATGTGCATCTGCTCTGGGCTGGAGGTATCATTTGGTCTACATGCCCATTCAGTCCTTGGCACCTCTGTTGCAGGAACAGGGCCGGAGGTGGCAGTGACACCTGTTGGCTGGACTGGAGTAAAACCATAGACTCATTGCTTCGCATGGCTCACTGAATAGCCCTCTGGGTGTAAGGGGCCATTGCTACTAGCCCAAGCTGGATTTGAACCTGTGATTTAGCAATAAAAACCTCCTTAGCCTATCAGCAGTCCCCTGAGTCACCAAGAGGCAGCCAGCTGTGGCTAATCAGCTGCAATTAGCCCTTGTGGCAGGGTTCTGAAGCTAGAAGCCTAATTGGAGCTGTGTTGGGATCAGAGACTATTTACACAAAATTTAGATTGGTAACTTTACCTGAAGTTGTTTATGGATCCAAGGTAATTTCTCAAACTCCCTCATATTAACAGATGCATTATTAGGTCAATGCTGCTGAAAATACAGTGCCCGAGTATGTTAAATTCCCCCCCCACACACACACCCTGGGCAGGCCCTGGAAATGGCTGGGATTGCTACAGCTCACGTGTTCACTGCACTGAAATTCAGTACATACACACATTGTGCACACAGGCCCATCCAAGGTGCGTACACACTCACTGCACAAAGACCCATCATGTGTCTATATATGAGCACACTCAGCCATACATTAATGACACCCACAATGCATGAGAACTGCGTGCAAAGGATACACCTCCCCTCAAGCAGTGCGCACGCACACACACTGTTGCAGTACACTGCACAAGGCCTGTCTATGCATATACTATGTTTGCACATACCTATACCCAGGCACAACCCCCACATCTGCATACTTGACCCATAGGACACATCTGCCGGCACACTGCTGTCGATTCAAACTCGCACTTGGAAAACCATGTGAGGGTCTGGTGTGGATGGCAGAAAAGAGACACAGTCCATCAAGGTGTGGGGTAGTATGGTCCAATAATGAAGGCACTGGAGGGCTGGCAGGATGCCTAGGGTCTCTTCTCAACTTAATCACTGATCTGCCTGTGGCCTGGGGCAAGTCTGCATCCTTTCCTTGTCTATCTTGTCTCTTCAGCTTGCAAGGTCTTTCAGAAGGGGGACGTTCTCTCACTGGGTATAGGCACAATGGGACCCTGGACTTGGCACTATTCTAACACAAATGATGAGTGTATGCAGCCAGCCAGCTCATCCTCTATCCTGACCCTATGCATTAGTCCCTATTACTGCTCCAAAACAGGACCCCACTGTGCTATGTGCTGTACAAACACGGAGAAAAAACAGATGGTCCCTGCCACCAAAGTGCTGACACGCACATCACTCTGGTGCCGGGGTGCCTGTCTGAGCACTGGGTACCAGAAATCCTACATTCCTTTACCAACTCCTCCACCACTGCCTTCAGCATGACTTTGAGGAAGTCACTTCAGCTCTTCTTTGACTCAGTTTTCTTCTCTGTAAAATGGGGATAAACATACATGGGTGTTCTGGAAATCAGTTAATACTTGTGAAGCCCTTTTAGATCCCAGGAAGAAAGATATGTGCAAAGTATTGCACCATTTCTCAGGAGACTCCTGAAGGAGCTGAGAAAATGGAAAGACCTAACGATCAGTTGGACAAGAAACAGGCGTGGTATGAAAATAATTGCATTGCCCAGAAACAGTCTGTGCCTGGCTTCCCCAGCACTGGCAGTAAAAATCTGCAGTGCCTATTTAATGACAATAAAAAATGTCAGTTAGGCAATGCCTATGAGGAAATAAGAGAGCAAAGGCAGATGTGGTATAAGACAGTGGTTCTCAAACTAGGGCTGCCGCTTGTTCAGGGAAAGCCCCTGGCCGGCCGGGTCCATTTGTTTACCTGCCGCATCCGCAGGTTCCGCCGATCACAGCTCCCAGTGGCCGCGGTTCGCCGCTGCAGGCCAGTGGGTGCTGCAGGAAGTGGCACGGGCCGAGGGACGTACTGGCTGCAGCTTCCTGCAGCCCCCATTGGCCTGGAACGGCAAACTGCGGCCACTGGGAGCTGTGATTGGCTGAACCTGTGGACACGGCAGGTAAACAAACCAGCCCAGCCCGCCAGAGGCTTTCCCTGAACAAGCGGCGGCCCTAGCTTGAGAACCACTGGTATAAGATGCAGTCCTAGAATAAAGAGAGAGCTCTCTAGCTAAACTTTAAGCTACTAATATATTATTAGGTTGTCCCGCTCCAGCCTTCTGGACAATAGCTTCTTGTTATGCCATGCTCTTGCCTCCCAACCACAACCCAATGGAAAGTAATGATTCCTCCAAAAGGACCACAAAGCACTTGGCAACACACTTATACAAGGGCCATTTTCTCTGACTGTTGAAATGCAGCCATCTCTCAGGTGGAACACAGCAGCTGCTCAACAGCACAGAGCAACAATAAATGGCACTTCAGGACAGGAAGAAAAGAATTACAGCACTGTATCAGTATATCAAACGGCAGATAAAACTGCAAAGGGGAAATATAAGTAATTCATCAATATACCTAGGACACAAAGTGCCGTGGGCACCTTAGAGATCCAAATCCCAAGGAACATGGACGCTTTAAAGTAACAGCATGTGGTTTATGGGATGGGGGGAGGGATTATAGGTGTGGTTTTTGCCCCATCTCTGTGATGTGTTAATGGGAACCCATTTTAAATCCCAGCCATAAACAATAGATGTTACTTACAAGGCAAGCCCAGAGCATGCAACTGCGAAGTGACTGCAGAAAGGAGGTTGCTGAGAGAGCTGCTTTGGGTATTTTAATTCCTGCAGTTTTAGAGGCTGTCATAGTTTGCTGAAATAAAATGAAAGGGATGAAGGAAAATGGTCCCAGAAAGTATCATGTTCCAGATCTAGAAAGAAAAATTCCTTGAAAGCCATGTATCTGAAAGATGAAAGTTAGCTTCTAAGGTCTGGAAGCCTGGGTAATGATATTCAGCAGAGGAAGGGGGAGAAGCTGCTTAGAAGTCACAGGTGTGATTTTCCTTGCTAGGACTTTTTCTTCTACCCCGGCAAGTGTTGCGTCTCCAAGGGAGAACCGTGTGGTATCCAGAAGGCAATAGTGTTCATGTAACCCACATGAACCCAGGCTGGCTTTGTCTTCCTCTAGTGGCTGGCTCTCATGAGGATAAGAGCCTACTATAGCTGCCAAGGAGCATTTGACTCAAGTGACAGAGGCTTGTGCCTTTTAGTGCTGAACATCCAGCATTCAGCTCCCCCTGAGGGCCCAGCACTCATTGTTTCAACTTTGAAAACCTCTTGACAAGAAAACGTCTCCATTCCTTTCAACCAGCAAGATTGGCTTCCCTACATTGGAAAGGCTTCAGTGAAGCTTTCCGGCTCCCATCCCTGTTTGTTTTGTGCTGTTTTTGCTTGAATGGGTTCAGGTTCCAGCGTTTCCTGAGCTGCTCTGTCTGCTCAAACAGGTTCTTTGACAAAGAGAACCAACCAAAGCCAGTGATCTATTGTAGGATGCGCACAATCAGAGCAAAGTGGCATGGGTCGAGCTGTGTGAATAATTGGTTTTTGAGTTTGACGCATGTACCCCCATGTCTATATTGCTATTTTTGCCATGCTAGCCCAGGTAAAGCCAGCGCAGGTATTTCTACCTGAGCTACAATCACACCTCCGATTACACCGTAGACATGCCCATGGTCCATGGAGGATTCCAAGCTATGACAGTGGGCAGTGCACTGGGATTGCACCTGAGGAGACGTTACTGTAGCAAATAAGGACCCGATCCTGCTCCCATTACAGGTCATGCAACGCTTCAGTGGGAGTCTGCTGTTATGACAGCATGCTGTGCTGGGCACTTGGGGTAGCTTGCTTCAGAGAAGAAGGCTGGCCTTGTGGCCATGGCACTGAATTTGGACTCGGGAGAGTTGGGTGCCATTCCTGGATCTGCAACAGACTCTGTATGGGACCTTGGGCAAGTCACTAAATAGTTCTGTCTCTGTTCTGAGAAGGAGAATTCTGCTTTGTCTATTTAGATTGGGGCAGGGACTATATTGTCTTATGGGCCCCTCACCTTGGTCAGGGCCTGTGCAGGGCCCGGCGCAGTGAGGGGGCCCCAATCTCGGTTGGGGCCACGATAGTGTCTGCCATAACACAAATAATAATTCTATGAAGGCAGATTGCACTCTTGGCATTGTTGTCTGGTGATGGGCCTAAACAAAGCCCTTTGTTATTTATTTCTTAGCTGGGTTAATTTCTCAGACTGGGGAAGCTGTTTTCAAAGGCAAGTCCCTGGGGGACCTGGACAATCACAACTTTGATGCAAAAACAGCTTGGAAGGTAAAGGAATCTGGGGGAGCTAAAAGCTTAGTGGTGTCCTGAGAAATCAATAGAGCGGGCTGGAGTGTTCCTAGCTGCACTGGAGGACAACGGGAAGCTTCTAAACACTGCCCCTTTCTCCACAAGCAGGGCAGGGTGCTGTTTGCACAGGTGAGAGGGGATGCTTTGAGCCGCAGCTCTGCTCCTGGCTACAGCTGGCTTTTCCTGGGAGATCACTCCCAAGCCAAGGTCCAGACTCAATCCTCTCCCCATCCAGACAGGAGTGGTATTGCCAAGTGCTAGAGGCCTGCAGATATCTTGGATTGCCCCACACCTCTGCTAGCCTAGGACACTTCTCCTTTCAGCCCTGTCTAGGGCCCTGCCACCCCACCACTTCCATCAGCTGGAGACATGAGCTGTTATCCTATTCCTGACTCAGCCTCCTCTGAGATCTTCTCTTCACTTGGATAACAGACTCTGCTTGCAGTTCCAATGGAATCTGCCCAGCGTGGTGGCTCAGAGGTTTTCACACAGCCTCACAAGCTTTGTGACTGGCCTTCCCGTTCTTTGGAGGAACCGGCTGGTCTGAGGCAAATGGACAGAACCCCCTAGCAGGGGAAGAAATTGCCTCAGACTTGAGAGACCTGGGTTCAGGTCTCTGCTTTGCCACCGACTCCCTGTGTGACCTTGAGCAAGTCACTTAGCCACTCCCCTGTGCCTCATTTATTAATGCCCCTTGGAGTCAATGGCACTTAAGAGCACTAAGCTGGCCCTTCATTTGGGAAGCCCAGAGCTGGCACACCCACAGAGGCTGCAGCATGACTCAGAGCTCCAATCAATACTGATGAATTCATTGACAAAGAAAGCTAGAGCCCTGTGGTTACTAGTGCACTACGCTTTGGGACATCTGGGTTTCAGTGAGGCATGAGGGAGCAAAACCGCTCCTGTGAAAATCCACCCGAATGTTTGCTGGGGGTGGGAACGGATCAGAATCCCAGCGCTGACCAACGGGGAAGTTTGGTTCTGAATCCCAACTCTGGGCTGGATCCTCTGCTGGGGTAAATCGATGGATCTTTCTTTCTATAGAAGAACTGGGTCTCGGGGGGCCATCTCTGAACCAACTCTTTGGAGGTGTGAAAAGGTTTTTGGCAAACTTTTGCTTTCATTTTTGCTGATCTCTGAGCCTCCCAGTGTGGTCCAGGATGGATGCAGAAATCCCTGGAATCCTGAGTGAAAGGCTGCTCTCCTGAGCGGCAACCCCCAGTAGTGTGACCGCATGTCCCGTTTTAGCCAGGACAGTCCCTTTTTTAAGCCCTGTCCCGGCCATCCCGACTTTTTTGGCAAAAGTGGAGACATTTGTCCCATTTGCTCTTGCCAACTGATCAATGGGACAAATACCCATTTTTGTCAAAAGTGGCATGAGGAGGAATGTGTGTGTGGGAGCAGCGATGCTAGCCCCACATGTGGGGCAGGCAGGGCTCGTGTGAGCAGCAACACCAGCCCCACACACGGGGGGGGGAGAGAACTTAGGCTATCCTTACATGGTGTCCCATTTTCCCTTGGGGGGAATATGGTCACCCTACCTCCCAGGGATCTTCTTCTTGGGACATTACTGACAGACTTGCAGCCCCAGTAGTTTGGATGAGGCTTGGCAAAGCAGCCAAACTTCTGGAGACTCACATGGCTCCAAATTCCAAACCGGTTTAGAGATTCTTCCATCACTCGTTTGAATCTCCTTTGTAAGCAAATGACGACGCATGAAATTCAGCAGGGAAAGTTTAGTGCTAAATCCCTGTCACAAAAATCCCGCTGATCACCATGAGTGCATCTTCCCATCCTGTCCAATGCAGGGGTCTGGAACAGGATAATGAGACTGTTGTAAATCAGGTATCCGATTTGGCTGAGCTGGGTGGTCATGTCTGGGCAGGGTCATGGGGCATCAGGACAGGGCAGAGCTGTGAAATAGGCAGAGCTCAGCATAGGCAGGGCTGGGTGGTCAGGTTTGCCTGTAGAGAACTAAGCAACCTCTCTCTCTCTCTGCCCAAGATGGGATCCAGGACTGGGCTATGGGAGGGACTGGGAGGTCAGGACTGAGATGCAGCAGCAGAGCTCGGTGAGGGCAATGGGAGTTGCGGGTCAGGGCTGATTAGCAGAGCTGTGTGGGTGATACGAGCTAGGAAAACCGGAGATGCCGCTGGAAGAAGGAGGAGCATCGGCAGAGCTGTATGTGGGAACCCAGCACTGGAATAGTGGGGAGGGAGTACTGCAGGTCAGGGCTGAAGTGTATTGATAGATCTGTGTGGGTGGGAAGCTTACAAAGCTCATTTCCCATATCGTGCCTTGTAATGATTTATTATATACAAGGCTTCAGACATGTATGTGGTGCTTTGCAAAACAAAGATGGAGTCCCTGCCCAGAAGGACTTAAAATCCAAGGAGCAGACAGTTTATTTTTGTCACCATACCATCTGGATCAGGGCCCCATTGTCTTGCGTGCTGCAGACACTCATAGCAAGAGACAGCCCCTGCCCGAAGGAGCTATAGACAAAGGGAACAGAGGGGAAGTGACTTGACCAGGTCCCACAACAAGTCAGGGACAGAGCCAGGAGCAGAATGCAGGTCTGTCTGATTCCCCATCCAATGCCCTCCGCACTGGCCATCACTGACTCTCAGTAGACTTGAATGGAGTTACTCGCATGCATAAGTGTAAAACAGGGTGGAAAAGGGCTCCCCACCTGGTCCTAAATTAAGACACAAGCAGCAGGAAGAAGCAACAGATAAAGGGGAGCAGGCAGGGCAGGATTAGGGTGAAGAAGTTTGGTCATTTGCATCGCTCACCCAGCGGATGACAATGGAGGGTCCCATTGAGTCTTGGTTTCATTGTAAGACGGGGTATAAGGCTCCTTAGAGAAGAGAGTTTGGGGTAGGATGGTGTGAGAGGACAGGGCGGTGGAGAAAGCAGGCAGGAGCTCTGTAATCTGGGCCCTACATTTAGTGAGCGCTGAAATTAGGGGAATTCACATGCAGTAGGAAATAGGAGAACAGCCCCTTTCAAGGAGCCAGGTTTCTCCGATTAGAAACCTGGGGCATGATTCTGCTGCCACTTACAGGAGTAAACTGAGAGTGGCTCCACTGGCGTGACACTATCGTTGATTCTGATCTCACTCCAGTTTAAGCTCCTGGCTCTACTGTACTGCCAAGGACTAAGAACTCTCTCCTGTCTCCAGATTTTCTGGAGAAATATCTTTCTTCAAAGCAACAGTTAGTTATTCCCCATTCAGCTTTGGAGGACATTTTTTCTCAGTGTGAGCAAGGAGATTATTAAAGCCTATAAGATCATCTATTTTGCTACAAATTGCACTTCATTGCATGCATGGGATCTGTTATATCACAGGGAGATACACCCTTGGGAAAGAGCATTGGGCCTTCACCTGAAGAGCACAGTGTTAGGTTATTTTTATTTACACATCACACAATTAGCCTGTGGAACTCATTGCCACAAGATACTGTGACAGTGGTGAGTGTGTATTGTTGGTCCCTCTCTGTGCCTGATCCACAGAGTATATTAGTTGTTACAGCCTCCGGCTACAGAGCCTTGGCTCGTTATCTAGGCTTTTAGCTTTGAAGGTCACTGATTCAGTCCCAATGTGTTGGCCGAGGGGGTGGCCAGAACAATAGCACTAAAGCAGAAAACCTCTGAAGTAACCAAAACATTTTTCTCCCACATGTTCATCTGTAAACAATATGTAACTCATCAATTAAGCAGGCCCTGACCCCTTCTAGTGGCTAATCCACATAAAGCATAAGAGCATGCTGTTCCTACCAGGAAATAGAGAATTAGTTCAAGTGATAGAGGCCCATGCTTGGAGCTGGAGATATTATATTTTATCCCAGACAAGACAGCCTCTGGGTTTGGGGATTGATTAGGGATAGGCTTGGCAGAATTGAATTTTTATTTTCCTTTATCATTTTAACAGATATTGATTTATTTTAAAGCATTTTTTCTAGTTTTATCCATTTAAACGTTCACAGTTATCAGAAATTATGAGTGGGTCAGACAATGATTTAATGGCAGTAGATGTGGAGATTCAAAAGTTAAGGGTTTATAACCCTTAAAACACAAATTTGGCAATGTCCTGTCAAAACGTATGCAGTAAGCCGCCTTAAATCAAACTTGATGTTCTCAAGCAGCATTTTTCTTATTTTGCCTAGCTGTCAACTTTGATTATTATTGGTGGAAATACTCTTTGTCAGTGTCTGCATGGACAGTGATATTGGTTTGTTTTTTTTACCAACACTTACTGATTTTTTTAAAAAAATTTAATCCATCCTAGCCTAGTTACGTATCATGTGAGCTAAGTCTGTCTTTGTCCCCTTCTAGTGGCCAGACTGTGGAAGGAGATTTAAATTACACTGGCTGAGTGAATGGGGCTGATTACTTATTATCTAGCAGTAGCAGTACATGCCCTTAGATCCACAGCTCCTGGGTTCAGTCCCTGCAGATAACCCATCTAGGGTGATTGTTACAGTGGTAAATATTTTTGGAGAGATTTTCCCCCTCCTACTATTTTTTTCCTAGTCTAACCCCTGATCCTTGTGTTATTTCATTGCTGCCCTAACAAATCCCAAGTTTTTCAAAGCTGAAGGATATTCATTACTGAGCTTGCTACTTCTCAAGTGCTTTAACTTCTCACAACTGCCATCTTGGCGGTTCCCACCCTGACAAACAGCAGGAGGGATTTTAAAAAGGAGATTTTAGATGTATAATGCATGATGGCTGATCTTCCTGGTGACATATCTTTCCCTGCACGAGAGAAGCCAGTGTACCTCACTCATGGCTTTGGTGCATGTGAGCTAGCTTGTCTTTCCCCAGCAGGGGATGTAATATCCTATCAGAACATAGCCATCAGGCACGGAGATCTGTTTGTAGGGCCAATTTCTAACTGCTCAGTGCCCCCAGTGGGGCCAAAATTTTCACTGTCCTTTTGGCCTAGTGCTTGGCCAATACTCAGGGCCTTATAGAGTTGGGATCATTAGAATGAGAAGTAGTTTCTACCTAACTCGTAGCATCAAGCAAACAGCAGGGCCTCAGAAATCCCCATGCCTGCCACTCCAGCAAGCTCTGTGCCCAGGAAGTTCTGTCTTTCTGCTTCCTCTCAGGGTCACGCTCACAACTGCTTCTCCAGGCTTCCTGTCTCCAACACACACAGGCTGCAAAATCAATCTCCTAGCTCCTACATTGGCGGTCAGGGAAACTCAGCCCACACAGCTGAGCTGCAACCAGCCATGTGCCTTGGGCAGTCCCTGCATTGTTCATAGCTGTCTGCTATAAAAATGGGCTTAATTGCTCCTTCCATTGAGTCACATACCCACTGAGTTTAGAGGTCTATGATTGTCCTTGGATGAAAGCAGGGCCGCCCAGAGGATTCAGGGGGCCTGGGGTCTTCGGCGGTGGGGGGCCCCCGCTTCGGTGGTAATTCGGCAGCGGGGGGGTCCTTCCGGTCTGGGACCCGCCGCCAAAGTGCCCCAAAGACCCGCGGCGGGCCCCCCCGCTGCCGAATTACCACAGAAGACCCGGCACTTCGGCGGTGGGGGGCCCCCGCTTTGGTGGTAATTCGGCGGCAGGGGGTCCTTCTGCCCCAGGTCAGAAGGACCCCACACTGCCAAAGACCCAGAGTAGAAGAAGCTCCGGGGGCCCGGGCCCCGCAAGAGTTTTCCGGGGGCCCGGGCCCCATGAGTTTTCTGGGGCCCCTGGAGCGAGTGAAGGACCCTGCTCCAGGGACCCCAAAAAATTCTCGTGGGGGCCCCTGCGGGGCCCGGAGCCTGGGGCAAATTGCCCCACTTGCCCCCCCCTCTGGGCAGCCCTGGATCAAAGACCCTCCTGAGGGCAGCCATTAGCACCTTTCAACATAACAGTTCCCTGAGATCCATCCAGGCAATGGAAAAGCTCAGCAGACCCTTTAATTGCTCACTGGGTTCCAAAATAAAGCTTTGCTTCTGCATTGATCCCTGTGCAAGATGCAGTCCCCCCTCATCCTGCCCTACTTCTTGGCGCCCAGCGGTCTGTGTGCTGTGCCCATGAAGGCCGTGAGATATAGCGGGCACATGGCAGACTGCTCCAGCTAATCTGCAAACGGATCTCTGCCACTGCAGCCTTTGAGGCTAAAAGGATTTTTTTTTTATGTTGGGGAATATAGGTCATCCCTAACCTTAAAAAAGAAACCAAACAAGAAATAGAAAAGCCTAAGCTGCAATCTCTGGTGTCTCGACGGAGGTTCAGTTCAAATAGCCCACGTGGAGGGGACTCTAGTGAAAGGAACGGATCTGTATTTGAGTGAAGGCCCTTGCGATTTCATAGAGGATCTGGTCTGGCACACATTAATGTACTGTTAACAAGCCGCCCCTGCATCAAGGAACCTGTGGCTAGAATTTCTGTGGGTGATTTAGCTTCAAACTGCTGCTCTCCAGAGAAAGCAGCCCTTGATGGGCAGACTTAGGCAACAATCACATGGGATGCTCCCTACTGATCTAAGGTACTAACCATCGCCTGCAGTGTCATAGCAGCTAAGCACCTCACATTCTGTAAGGTATTTATCCTCACCACACCTCTGGTAAGCAGCCAGGGTAGTGCTGTTATCCGCATTGTACATAGGGGGAACAGAAAGATTAGGATCTAGATGTATAACAATATTTGGTTCATAGATTCCAGGGCCAGACGGGACCATTGTGATCATCTAGTCTGACCTCCTGCATAACCCAGCTAGAGAACTTCCTTAAAATATTTCCTAGAGCAGATGTTTTAGAAAAACACCCAATCCTGATTTAAAAGTTGCCAGTGATGGAGATTCTACCACAATCCTTGGTAAATTGTTCCAGTGGCTAATTACTCTCACCATTAAATATATCTGCCTTATTTCCAGTCTGAATTTGTCTAGCTTCAACTTCCACAAATGGATTGTGTTAGATCTTCCTTTGGTAGATTAAAGAGCCCATCATTCAATATTTGTTCCCCATGTAGGTACTTATAGACAGTAATTAAGTCTTCCCTTAACCGTCTCTTTGTTGAACTATCTAGATTGAGCTCTTTGAGTTTCTTGCTATAAGACAAGTTTTCTAAACCTTTCATCACTCTTGTGGCTCTTCTCTGACCCCTCTCCAATTGATCAACATCCTTCTTGAATTGTGGGCACCAGATCTGGACACAAGATTCCAGCAGCAGTCGCACTAGTGCCAAATACAGAGGTCAAATAATCTCTTTACTCTTACATCAGATTCCCCTATGAATGCGTCCAAGGATTACGTTAGCTCTTTTGGCCACAGTATCGCACTGGGAGCTTCTGTTCAACTGATTACCCACCACGACCCCCAAATCTTCTTCAGAGTCACTGCTTCCCAGGATAGACTCAGCCATCCTGAAAGTAGGACCTACAGTCTTTGCTCCTAGATGTACACATGTACATTTCACCGTATTAAAACACAGATTGTTTGCTTATGCCCAGTTTACCAAGTGTTCCAGATCACTGTGTATCCGTAACCTGCGATCTTCATTATTTACCACTCTGCCAAGTTTTGTGCCCTCTGCAGACTTCATCAGTGATGGTTTGATGTTTTCTCGGCGATCGCTGATAAAAATGTTAATTAGCGTAGGGCCAAGAATAGGTCCCCACTAGAAACACATCTACTCAATAATTCCTCATTTGCAATTGAGGCCATTTAATATGTGCCATGTTAATTTTATATCATTGTAGTTTTGTTAATCAAAATGTCATGCGGTACCAAGTCAGATGCCTACAGAAGTCTAAGTCTAGTACATCAACACTATTGCCTTTATTAAACTTGATATCTTTTTGATGAGATTACCAGTTAGTTGGACAGGATCTATTTTCCATAAACCCATGTTGACTGGTATTAATTCTATTGCATAACTCCCACTGAAAGCGGGGCCCCTGGGCGGGTGAGGCAGGTAGAGGCTTGTGTCCTGGGGCAGAGCCCGGCCTTGTCACTGGCCCCTCACTGCCATCTCCTCCAGAAATCAATGGGAGTTAAGTGCCTAAATACCTTTAAAAATCTGGGCCTGAGTGATTTGCCCAAGGGAATGTGTGGCAAAGCAGGGAACTGATCCCATGTATCCTGAGTGCCCTGCTAACTGGGCCTTTCTTCCCCTCTGGAAAGCCACCTGTGGGCAGGGACATACCATTCATTTCTATGGTTGAACGTTGCCTTCTCGCCCACACAAGTGGGGCCAGCTCTGCTCTCCTCCCAGGATGTGAGTTAACAGAGGTCATAGTCATTTCCCACCGTAGCTGCCTTTCCCGCAGTGACCACCAGGGCGAAGACAGCCTTTATACATTCCTACCCTGCACCCTGGGGAAAGCAAGAATGTAATCAGATGGACACTGATTAATGTAGGAAAGGTGGCTGCTCAGTGGCATTGCACCTGCCGTTCTGCACAGCAGCAGGCACTGAGGAAGGAGCCATGGTCCATTTTTGTTTCGTCGCACTGACCTATTCTGAGGTCGCGTTCATGTGTTTGTCACCAGTCAATGCATAGATCTCATTCATGTCTGTTTCCAATGCATTGTTCACATACATAGTGCATGGAGCAGTCATAGTTGCATTATGTACTTGAGCTGGATCCAAACATCCCTGAGACCCAAAAGCGGACTTTGCACATGCTCCTTTCTCAGTATTCAGCCTAATCTGACCCCCTCCCCCCAGATCTCAGAGTGCCAGGAACATCTGGAAAACTTAGATCCCACCTCTATGATACATTAAACACTTCCCTGACTAGCTGGAGCTTTGGCATGGAGTCTCCAGGAATTAAAGATCATGTCATGTGATCAAATCTCCAGGAGTACATCCAACCAGAATTGGCAACCCTATTGGGAGCCCAGCCTCCTGGTCCCAGTATTCCCCCCCTCCCCCTCGCCCCAGGAGTCCAAGCTATTCTTTCAGGTCCTAAGCCCACATCCTCAATGGTATTCAAGCTCCTAACTTCATTGAAATCAATGGAAGTAAGGGGCCTAAGTACTTTTCAGGAGCTGGGTTTAAAGCACTTACTTCAAGAGTGTGAGTAATCCCAGGGCCGGTGCTACCATTAAGGCAAACTAGGCGGTTGCCTATGGCGCCAAAAAGCAGTGCCCCCAATTTATTTTATTTTTTTACAGCAGTTCCTCCCCGAGTGCACAGTCGCTGCTCCACTTGTCCCACCTCCCAGGCTTGCAGCGCCAATCAGCTGTTTGGCGCTGCAAGCCTGGGAGGGGAGGAGAATTAGAGAAGGGGCGGCGTGCTCAGGGAGGACACTGAGCAGAGGTGAGCTGGGGTGGGGAGGTGCCACACGGCTCCCAGGGAGGGAGCTGCCACGGGGCGGGGGGGGGCACCTCAGGGCGGAGGGGAGCTGCCACAGGGCTAGGGGGAGCACAAGGTGGAAGTTTCACCTAGAGCGTGAAACTTCGTTGCACTGGCCCTGAGTAATCCCCGTGACTCCAATAGGACAGTTACATGCTTAAAAGTGAGCCTGCGCTTGAGCTTTGCTGAATTGAGGCATCAATCTTTTGGTGTTTAAGTACCGAAGAAGGCAGGGTAGTAGGAGACCAATGCAATGAAAACACTCTCCCTGTCTGAATATACCATCCTGTGCTGTGCAGATCAGGCAGTGGGGAAAAGTGACAAGTTGTCAGGACAAAGTCTGATCTGGCAGAACTCCGTGGAAGTCCATTGAGTTTGGATTTACGTCAGTTTAAGAGGTCAAAAAGAGATGTGGACAAATTGGAGAGAGTCCAGCAGAGGACAACAAAAATGATTAGGGGTCTGGGGCACATGACTTATGAGGAGAGGCTGAGGGAACTGGGGTTATTTAGGCTGCAGAAGAGACGAATGAGGGGGGATTAGATAGCTGCTTTCAACTACCTGAAGGTGGGTTCCAAAAAGGATGGCTCTAGACTGTTCTCAGTGGTACCAGCTGACAGCACAAGGAGTAATGGTCTCAAGTTGCAGAGGGGGAGGTTTAGGTTGGATATTAGGAAACACTTTTTCACTAGAAGGGTGGTGAAGCACTGGAATGGGTTACCTAGGGAGGTGGTGGAATCTCCTTCCTTAGAAGTTTTTAAGGTCAGGCTTGACAATACCTTGGCTGGGATGATTTAGTTGGTGGTGATCTTGCTTTGAGCAGGGGATTGGACTAGATCAAGGGTCTCAAACATGCGGCCCGCGGGCCGCATGCGGCCCGCGGAGCTCTTCCCTGCGGCCCGCGGAGCTCCCCAGGGGAGCTCCGCAGGGGCCCCCAAGAGAAAAGCGGAGGCTCCCGCCTCCGCCCCTCTCCTGGAGCCTCGGCGCATAGAGCGCCGAGTCTCCGTCCGAGCGCCTGAGCCCCGCCCCGATCCGAGCCGCGTGGGGAGGGGGCGGGGCTGGGAGCTCTGGGCTGAGCGCTGCGCTCGGCGTGGAGCTCCCAGCCCCGCCCCCTCACCCCGCGGCTCTGAGCGGGACCGCTGGAGACGCGCTCGGGTAAGGGGGAGGGAAGCGGGACCGGCCGGGCCGGGGGGGGGGGAAGGGAAGCGCTCAGGGCTGGGGCAGAGGATTAGGGTGCGGGGGGATGAGGGGTTCATGATGTGGGGGCGCTCAGGGCTGGGGCAGAGGATTAGGGTGCGGGGGATGAGGGGTGCAGGAGGTGGGGGCGCTCCGGGCGGGGGCAGAGGATTAGGGGGTGGGGCGATGAGGGCTCTGGCTGGGGCTGAGGATTAGGGTGCAGGGTCCTAGTGCCTGCCCTCCGCCAGTACTGGCAAGGCAGGCTTCCCTTACCCTGAGCCTCTCCAACCCCAAACCCTCAGCCCCAGCCAGAGCCCTCATTCCCCCCGCACCCTAATCCTCAGCCCCAGCCCTGAGCACCCCCACATCATGAACCCCTCATCCCCCCACACCCTAATCTTCTGCCCCAGCCCTGAGCGCCCCCACATCATGAACCCCTCATCCACAGCCCTCACCCCACAGCCCAACCCTCTTCCCTAGCCCTGAGCCCCCTCGCATCATGAACCCCTCATCCACAGCCCTCACCCCACAGCCCAACCCTCTTCCCTAGCCCTGAGCCCCCTCGCATCATGAACCCCTCATCCACAGCCCTCACCCCACAGCCCAACCCTCTTCCCTAGCCCTGAGCCCCCTCCTGCATCATGTACCCCTCGCCCTCAGCCCCACAGCCCTCACCCCTGCACTCCCTCCTATCCCCAAACTCCGTCCCAAAGCCTGCACCCCCACCCCCTGCCGCAGCCTGGAGCCTGCATCGAGCACAGAGCCTGCATCCAGACCCCCTCCCCCACCCAAACTCCCTCCCAGAGCCTTAGGCAGTAAATCTAAGTGCGTGTTTTGTCCTTTGAGTGAGGTGCATTACTGAGTGTATATATTTATTAAAACTGCGCGCGCTTAGGGGAGGAGGTGGAGAAGAGACAGGGCAGGGGCGGGGCCTCATGGAAGGGGTGGATTGGGGGTGGGGCCAGGGGCAGCAAGGGGGCGTGTCAGTGATGCGGCCCTCGGGCCAATGCACTAGTCCTCATGCGGCCCTCGGGGTCATTTGAGTTTGAGACCCCTGGACTAGATGACCTCCTGAGGTCTCTTCCAACCCTAATCTTCTATGATCAGGATCTGGCCCATCTGTGGATAATCTCGCCTTTCTCATGGCAATAACACTACCCTGCTGAGGAGTGAAAATGCTTCAAAGATCACTGGGCTGGATTCTGATCTTATTTCCACCAGTGTCAATGTGGCTCTGCTCACTTCAGTGGAGTTACTCTAGTTTACACCAGCATAGATGGGAACAGAATCTGTCCCATGGTGGGTTCCCTTGGCATCCGGTCCCAACTATGCATGGAATCTCAGGTGTATTCTGTGGCAATGAGGGGTCTGGAGTGATTTTGGAGTGTGCTGTATTTATGACCTAGGAAGAACTATGTTTCTTAAACATCCAGTTAAGGAAATATGTGAGCTTTATATTAAGGTGAAGGCTCTTTTCTAAAAGAATCATACTCCCATTATGCTGTTAGTCATTTTGGTCAGTTTATTAGCTGGGATCATATAAGCAGGGGCCTTGATAGCTTTGGTCTCCTGCAGGCTCTGTTCCCTTGTTGCATTTCCTGACTACAATCAATAGCAACTTCTTTTCTCAAACCTCAAATGGGCTCCCTGCACCTAACTAGCTAGGTAAAGGCCCCAGGGGATTGCCAGCTATTTACCAGCTCCACTCAGCCTGATGTGAACTCAGGGGCAGCTGGGATCTGAGCCCAGGCAGTGGGATGATGCAGGGAGTTGTCAATAGAAACATAGCCCTAGAGGGGTATGTGCAATCTTGGGGTCCATGCAGGCTTGTACCCTATCTGGCCCCAAGCATTCTTAGCCAGGGTAAGGGTGCTTATGTGGCCAGCCCTCAGGGAGCGCTGTGAGGGGTGATGGTACTCTGTAGCATGGGATCGCAATCTGGGAGCTGCAAACGGCTATCAGCTACCTCCTCTTTCTTCATGGCTAGTTGGGACTGAGGTCCCCAAACTAGTTGTAGCAATATGGGGTCACAGTATTCTTGCCAGCAAGCTAAAGAAGTATGGGCTGGATGAATGGACTATAAGGTGGATAGAAAGCTGGCTAGATCATCAGACTCAATGGGTAGTGATCAATGGCTCTATGTCTAGTTGGCAGCCGGTATCAACAGTTAGCCTTCTTGGTAACAAGGGCAAACAGCATTTTGGGTTGTAAAAGTAGGAGCATTGCCAGCAGATTGAGGGACATGATCATTCCCCTCTATTCAGCATTGGTGAGTCCTCATCTGGAGTATTGCATCTAGTTTTGGGCCCCACACTACAAGAAAGATGTGGAAAAATTGGAAAGAGTCCAGCTGAGGGCAACAAAAATGATTAGGAGGCTGGAGCACATGACGAGAGGCTGAGGGAACTGGGATTGTTTAGTCTGCAGAAGAGACGAATGAGGGGGGATTAGATAGCTGCTTTCAACTACCTGAAAGGGGGTTCCAAAGAGGATGGATCTAGACTGTTCTCAGTGGTAGCAGATGAGAGAACAAGGAGCAATGGTCTCAAGTTGCAGTGGGGGAGGTTTAGGTTGGATATTAGGAAACACTATTTCACTAGAAGGGTGGTGAAGCATTGGAATGGGTTACCTAGGGAGGTGGTGGAATCTCCATCCTTAGAGGTTTTTAAGGTCAGGCTTGACAAAGCCCTGGCGGGGATGATTTAGTTGGGGATTGGTCCTGCTTTGAGCAGGGCGTTGGACTAGATACCTCCTGAGGTCCCTTCCAACCCTGAGATTCTATGAAAAGGTTAAGAACCGTTGCTCTTCTGAGTCCCAGCCAGGGTGAGGCCAGGGATGCCTCCAGTGCCCAGGGATGCTCAGCTAGGGGGTGGGACTCTAACTGCAGAGTGATTGTACTGTACCCAGCCCGAGGGGTGCCCATCCTGGGTGATGTCAGCCCTTCATTTAGCCTAAGCCTTCTCCCTCTGACTCACCCAAACTACCATCTGTTCTGTCTGGGCGGCTTCAGTGTCACCCAGGCTTTAGAAAGCTGAATGAATCATCCTTTCAAAGCATTGCAGTCTCTGGATCCACAAGGCACACGGATCTCCTTCTGTCTCTATTTTATTTTATTTAAATCCCTGAGCAGGAAGTGCTGAGAGGAGAAAGGGTACCATGGTGTGTTTAATGCCTGTGTCCTTTAAACGCAGAGAGCTGCAAAGATGTCCTCTCTTCTAATTATCCCCAAGCTGAGGTCATCACCTTCTCTTAAAGCTTTGGTCATGCGCTGGCAGGCAGAGAGAACAAAAGACGAGTTAGTGGGGCCACGTTTGCCTGCCCTCAGCCGCACAGGCAAAGATTTTTTTGCTGTGAAAGACTCTGAAAATCCTTGTTTTTGCAGGACTGTCGAATCCCCTCTGACTCCCTTGGAAGCTGGGAATTGCGCAGACCATTTGCCGGGTCTAAATATACCCAGGGCGGGCGAGGGAAGAGGGAGACGAGACTGGATTCTCCCGCCACGCTGTAACCTTGCTTGTTGTGCATGTGTCGTACGACCGTCTGTCTGACGTGTACCACAGACCTCGCCCCGCCCTGCCCCCACTGATGACACCATTAACGACTCCCGTGCTGTCTGACTGTTCCAATGAACCCTCTCGCTCCTCGTCATTTGTTGACTGACCCGTTGGCCGGCGTGATTGCTGTCGTTCTGCTGTAGTAACTTAGACAGCGCCCGGATCTCGCCGCAGACGACCATAGCTGGGCGTCAGCTGCTCATCACAGACGCCTTGTCACAGGCACCATCTGTGCTCTCACCGTGTCCATCCGCCGAGCGGTAGCTGTGGACTATTTTCTTTTAATTATTATTTTTAGACTCTGTGACGTTTGCTCCAGCCTCCTCCAATGTACAGATTCCTTCTCTAAAAGAGGCTGCTCCTGGGATTGGTTTGGGACCCATTGGACAATGGCTCCTGAGGTGCATGGGGGTGGGGTGGAGAAGCCTCCAGGAAGTCCAAGTTGCAATACTAGAGTAGCCAATGACTGCGTGCAATAGCAGAGACCAGGTGGACCGGCTGGCCTGATATGGCTAGCTTCTTTCTAATGCTGTTACATATCTCTGTGACCAAGGCAATACTAATCCCATTACCTTATATGCTGTACACATGCCTCTTCCTGTCAAGCAGTACTAGAGTTCTAATAAAGAGATCTGGGAGCTGAAATTTGTTTCTTGTACGTGTCACTGCCTCTGCCTTTCCTTTGCACAAGCTTGCTGAATCCATCCAGTTATCAGCCAAACCCACTGCACCTATAAACTGCAGCCAAGACCCTGTATAACCCTGCAGCACCCTGGGCCTCTATTCTACAGTACGGTCCCCCACGTTCTGTGTCCAGGTCCCTGGACTCTGTGACAGGGTCACTGGATTCTACCTCAGGACATCTGGGTTCCACAGTGCTCTCGGTGCAGCAGACTGGAAATTCCATGGCAGCTTCATTTAAATGATTCCTGGTTTTATGTGTTCTTTGTTTTTAATATGAATTTCCCTACTTGACAGCATGAGATTGTAGATGGAGAACGCATACTGGCTCTTTCTGTAAAGATGACCAGCAGGGAAATAGTTAGTAATGTTGACCTTTTAAATGCCATCTTTAGGTTTCAGAGTTAACAACCTCTTGCAATGAATGGAATTGTTCACACCTCACCAAGCTGTGTCAGGCTACCTGCAGATTCAGGAAGACAGCACTATATCATGAGTGATGTGGAGAAAGTAGATAAGGAAAAGTTATTTACTTATTTCCATAATACAAGGACTAGGGGCCATCAAATGAAATTTAATGGGCAGCAGGTTTAAAACAAATAAAAGGAAGTTCTTCTTCACACAGCACAGAATCAACTTGTGGAACACCTTGCCTGAGGAGGTGGTGAAGGCTAGGACTATAACAGCATTTAAAAGAGAACTGGATAAATTCATGGAGGTTAAGTCCATTAATGGCTATTAGCCAGGATGAGTAAGGAATGGTGTCCCTAGCCTCTGTTTGTCAGAGGATGGAGATGGATGGCAGGAGAGAGATCACTTGATCATTACCTGTTAGGATCAGGGGCGGCTCCAGGCCCCAGCACGCCAAGCACTTGCTTGGGGCGGCAAGCCGCAGGGGGCGCTCTGCCGGGCGCCGCGAGGGCGGCAGGCAGGTTGCCTTCGGCGGCTTGCCTGCCGAGGGTCCGCTGGTCCCGCAGCTTCTGGACCTCCCGCAGGCACGGCTGCGGGAGGTCCGCCAAAGCTGCGGGACCAGCGGACCTCCTGCAGGCAAGCCACCGAACGCAGCCTGCCTGTCGTGCTTGGGGCGGCAAAATGCCTAAAGTCGCCCCTGGTTAGGATCACTCCCTCTGGGGCACCTGGCATTGACCACTGTCAGTAGACGGGATACTGGGCTAGATGGACCTTTGGTCTGACCCAGTACGGCCATTCTTATGTAAAACAATACAAGAACATTAGGTTCATATATTCAATTTTTTTTTCAGTCATAAGGCCTAGAAATATAGAATCAGCTCCTCAGCTGATGTTAACTGATGTAGCTCCACTTGAGTCAAAGGAGTTGGACTGATTTGCACCAGGTGAGGATCTAGCCCCTAATAGTTTTAAATGACAGTTTAGGTTCTGCAGCGCAGGACAAGGATTGAGCAGCAAATGGCATGGAATGGCAGTGTACATGGGGGCCCTGATTGCACGGTCTAGTGTTCCAGGTCACTGTTATAATTAGCTTGTGGGACGTTAGCTTAAATTAACAAGAAACGCATGTTGGGAATGACACTGGAGAGAATGTACACAGGCGGGGGCTGGTTTTTGTGAATGATGGTGAAATGCGATGATCAGAAACAGAACTAGAGGGTTTCAGCCCCTGGGAATCTATCGCTGGGAAAGGCCTCCCATAACACTGGAAAGAAAGCAGTGTAAAATACTGAGTGATCAGTGGGTTTGTGGCTGATAGCCAAGCATCAATTAAAGATAAAACCTTTCTCCGAGACATTTAGAGAAACTATATATTTCCCACTCAGATGAGATAAAGCCATTTGCAAGCCAGGTTGGCTGAAAGCTGCACCACTGGCTTCATAATTATATTAAACTTCATGGCCCGGTTCCAAAATGCCACTGTTTCGCTCTCAGAAGATCAATGCTGAGCAAGCGGCTTCATTGTCTGGGTCTGAAAGCAGCTCCGAGTCGCTATGTAAATGGGCCTGAGCGCCTTGGTGATGCAGGACCACAGTGGCACTTGCTGATTGACCGTGCTGCGGGATGAGTCCACGCCCGGGCTCCATAGCCCAGAGTTCATCTTCTCAAGCCAGGGTGACTCTCTGGCAGCAGCCCCAGGGTGGCAGAATAGGGATCACAGAAAGGTCGAGCAAGGCAAGCACTGGTGGAGATGTCAAAGATACATGAGTATTTGCTGCAAACTATCTAGGCCAATGCAGGGCTGGGCCATGTACGAGCAGGTGCTCAGCCAGCAATATGAACAGCTCAGAGACTGCAAGGGGCCTTGGCAAGGCTGGAAGAGAGAGAAGCAACTGGGCCAATGCTGCAGACAGAAGGAGAAGATTAGGGACCTTCCCCTCCCAGCCATTCTAGGTCTCCTTTAGAGAGCAGTGGTGCTCTGTCCCTTATCCAATTTGGCACCACTAGGGGGCACTGTCACTAGCTCAAAGCCAGGCTGTTGCTCTGCCATTGTAACTTTCCAATAGTCGGTTTGTTGATGAATCTTGTTGAAATTTCGACGAGAAAATGAGATGAAACTCGTGGGGGAAAGTCCTGTTTTTTTTCTCATTGGAATTCAAAGCTTTTGATTAAAAAGTTTTTGTCCAAAAACAATTAATTTGGGGGCAAATGTTAACCAGCTCAAATTATCAGCTTGTTAACACTCTCATCCCTCCAGCACTGTTAATCAATTACGTGATCATTTGGGGCCTGATCCAACTCCCTTTGGAATGCAATGGGTAATGGTAGATCTGTCCCTTGTGATACCTGCAGGGAGAAGGATAGGTAGCAGCAGAAGACCTGGAGCTTGGGGGAAGCATGAGAAGGCAGATGCTACCCAGGGCTTCTATGCCTCTGCAAAGTGGGCTCCGCTCTGGTGCAAGGTAGGAGCTGTATGGCTGGGGAAGATGGCTTCAAAGGACGTTTCTAAGTCATGCAAGAGTGAGTTATATCTTCTGAACATTTTAGTTGCTCCTGATTGCATCTCCTTCTGACACCACACTGTTGCTCCAAAAAGTCCTTCTGTCCCTCTTGCTGCTGCTGCAGCATGCATCCTGCTCCTATTCTCTCTTGCAGCAGATAGCTTTAAGGTGCCAATCACCTTATGATCCCAGCTAGGCCACACCATAGAGCTGTTCAAGTGGCAGGCAGACATGCCAGAGCTAGGAGGTGGCAAGAGAATGGCCATTTGTAGAACAGATGCAGAAAAAACAGTTGGATTTTTTTGTTTTTCAGCATCTTGGCCAGAATGGGAAATGCCGAGGTCACTTGTGTGGGTTCAAAACCTCCCTGTTATCCATGGTGCCCTGCCAGCGTGAGATGCCTCTCCATGCACACACGCAGATGCACAAGAACACAACACATGTTCATTCAGAGAGGCACACCCTTGCGACTGGAAAAGCATTTGGGAAACATGGCTGCTAAAATACGGAGGGGTCCCTACATGACTGAAATAGCCATATAGAAAGTAGCCCAGCAGACATGTATGCAGATGTGCAGGCTGAGAGCGAGACCAAACCACTCAGCATTAAACAGTGAAGAGGGGAGTGAGGGGGGCAGCCTAGCTCCAGGAGACCAAATGGGTTGATTGCCCAGTAAAAGGGCACACCCTGAAAAGGGGAGCGGAGCTGTAAAGATGCAGCACAGCTGATGAGAGATTGAATCGGAAGAAAGGGACTAAAGGAGTGGGCCAGAGAGCAGCTGTTGACCTAGCCTGGAGAGACAAAAGAAACAGGATTTCCAGTTTTCTTCTTTTTCCTTTTCTTCCCCTCCTCTCCTTTCTCTGTGGCTTCACACATCTGGAAAGTAAACCTACTGACGGGAAAGCCCCTCTCTTGCAACTCCTTTCTGCTTCATCTCAATCAAAAGCAGCCCATGGCTGGAGTCAGGCACCCAACTTTGGTTTGAGGTGCCTAATACCCTTTGGACTGGTCTGCAGCACTGAGACTGGATGGGAGCTGAGCTTTGAATTGCCATAGAGCAGAGGTGGGCAAACTACGGCCCGCGGGACCCAGCCCCTCCCCTGATGTCCCCCCTCCTCCCAGCCTCAGCTCACCGTGCCATCAGTGCTCTGGGCGGTGGGGCTGTGAGCTCCTGCTGGGCAGCACAGCTGCCAGTCCTGGCGCTCTGAGTGGCATGGTAAGCAGTCAGGGGGGTTGGATGGGTCGGGGGTTCTGAGCAGGGCAGTCAGGGGGCGGGAAGTGGGAGGGGGCAGATAGGGGACAGGCTGTTTGGGGAGGCACAGTGTTCCCTACCTGGCCCTCCATACAGTTTCAAAACCCCGATGTGGCCTTCAGGCCAAAAAGCTTGCCCACCCCTGCCATAGAGCCTTTTAAGATGTGCTCATCAAAGGTTCCTGCCCCAGATAGGGCCGTGGCTGCTGCACCAAATGGCTTCTTTGGTTCCAGGAGTTAAAGCCAGGTGAACCAGGCGCAGTCTTTTCAGTGGCTGGTCCCAGGGAGTTGTGTATGCAGCAGTTGCAGTAGCAGACTCCAGGTAAGATACCTGCTGTTGTTCAAACAGCAGAAGATCCCACAAATAGAAACCTGCTGGCATTTCTAAGCTGGGTCCTTGCTGCGATCCAGTAAGTTCATCCTCCATAATAGATGCGCTCCCTGCACTCGGTCTAAGCAGAGGAGTATGGACCAGAGAGGTGCAGTGGAGCTAGAAGGGGGATCCCTACCAAGTAAGACTTCTTGGTCCTGAGACAGCAGTGTGGATCTCCAATCTCAGTAAGGTGGGAATCTACTGGATGTGGCCTCTGCTTTTCCCCAAGGCTTTATACGTTCTTATCCAGCTGGAAGCAAACAACCCCCTCTGAAGCAATTAGCTGTGTCTGTGCCTTAATGATGAAGGGCTGTGATTCTGGTGTAAAATAATCCTCCACAGCCCGTGAGAGAACAAGGCCTGATTGGGGCAGGTGTCTGGTTAGGGTTAAGATAGGAGGAAGCCCTCACAGCCTCCTGGAGGGGCAAGAGCAAGCAGGGCCAGCTTTAGGGCGATTCAGACGATTCCCCGGAATCGGGCCCCGCACCCCTAAGAGGGCCCCGCAACGTCCCGAAGGAGCTGCCGCCGAAGTCCCGCCACTGTCTTCAACGGCAGCTCAATTGCTGCTGTGGAGGAAGGTCCCTCCGCCGAAATGCCACCGAAGGCACCGGCAGCCAATTGAGCTGCCGCCGAAGACCTGGCATTGTCGGTGGCGGCAGCTTAATTGTTGCCGCTGTCTTCAGCAACATTTCGGCAGAGGGACCTTCCTCCGTGGCAGCTATTGAGCTGCTGCCGAAGACAGCAGCGGGATTTCGGCGGCAGCTCCTTCGGGACGTTGTGGGGCCCTCTTAGGGGCGTGGGACCTGATTCTGGGGAATCGTCTGAATCACCCTAAAGCCTGCCCTGCTTGCTCTTGCCCGTCCAGTTTAAAGATGGGTACTGTCAGTCACAGAGGGATGTAGGGCCAAAACCTCTGCGGGGTGTAAATCAGAAGGCACTGGAGCAACAGCCGTTCGCACCAGCTGAGGCTTGGAGCCCAGTCAGACCTGTGCAAATACGGGGGTAACTCCACTGACATTAGTGGAGCCGTTCCAGTGTGACAGTTGTGGAGCCAGCCTCCCCCCTGTGGCAGGTCACAATCAAGCAAAGAATCCAGTCCCCCCACCCCACCCCGGTCTGTGGTCCCCTTCATCAACCGCAACATGGTGCGGCCTCCTGTGCTGCTCTATCTGTGCTGCCTTCATGCTGTGGTGGGATAGAGCCATACAAGAAGCCTGCTGCTCATCAGCACAAACTGATGATGGCACCTGCAGTGTGAACACGGCAGGCCAGCAGGGCACCGGGGGAAAGAACAAGCCAGAGAGCAGAGGAAGCAGAGATGAGGGATGCGGGCGGGTGCAGCAGAGTCCCTCTCCCGCTGCTGCACTGGGGAGCTGCTGTTTACTAACAAGACACAGAGGCCTTGCTTGGGTCCAGCCAAGCTTTGCGTTCATCCCGAAGTAGTTGTTTAAAGCCAGTTGCTATAGAGTTGCTATAGTGAGTTTGGAACACTCAGGAGGCAGGATCCCCTCCCGGGGGGGATTTAACCCTTTCTGATCTGGTCCAGAGGGAAAAGAGATGAGTGCTCTGGCTGCAGTACCAGTATTTGATGGTGGGGAAAAGATGGATTATTTAACTAAGCCCAAAGGGGGATTCCTGGCAGATAAAAGAAATAACCCATGCTGGGGTAAGAATGGCTTGTAAATTACGCACACATTCCCCCTTGGGAAGGTTGAAGCTAGCTATCTGCTCTCCTCTGTAATAATGATCACAATCGTTTGCATTTCTAGTGAGCCTTACACCCACGGGTCTCAAGGCACTTTGTAGATATTAATTAACCAGTCCTCGCCAGAACCCTTGGGAGTCTGGACAAGGTGCCCATTTTACAGAAGGGAAAACTGAGGGACAGAGAGGTTAAGGATCAGCTTTTCAAAAGAAGGTGGCATGCATGGTGGGTGCTGAGCTTGTCTGAAAATCTGACCAGTAGTATCCCAATGGGAGTTGCTGGATGCTAACCTACTTTGAAAATCTCAGGGCAAGTGGCAAATCTGACCCTGAGCTCTTGTGAAAATCTGGCCCCCGGTGACTTCCCTTAAATGGTCTGATGAGGCAGCGACAGAGATAGGAATAGAAACCAGTCCTGCCACCCCATTACCCGTTCTAACTATCAGACCACACTCCATTCTGCAGAAGGAAGAGAACCCAGGCATCCTGGCTCCCCGTTTGAAGCAGTGGTGCTGAATGGTGCATTTCCTGCTTGGTTTTGCTTACCACGCTGACATTCTTTTGGGGGATAATCAGGGAGACTTTAATCATAATTTCTAATATTTTAATACGGGAGGATTAAAAACCACAGTCGAGAAAGGACACAGAAAACAGAAGACACTATTGTGCAGCAGCAACCTGAGCTCCAGCTGATCAAGGGGGGGATTGTAAGGGAATCTGCAGTTTATTTAAGGGTATGTGTGTGTTTTCTCTAGACTCCCGTTCCTGACAGCAAGCCCTTGGAATAAGTCTCTTTTGGCAAGACTTTTGCTGTTGGACTGTATTACTCGGCTCAACAGTGCCTCTGTGTATAAAACCATCACAGGCAATACGAGAGAGGAGGGAAAGGAGAATGAGTCTGCAACATACTCACAAGCCCGGTTTCCTCCCTGAAAACAAAGAGACACCCTCCCCCCCCCGCCACCAGATTGGATTTATAGCCCCCCCCAAGCACTTTGTATCTTATTTCCAAGTGCAGGACAGAAAGAAAGGAAGAGGAGAGAAAATACAGGTGGAATGACAGGAAAAAGTGAAGGGCAGTCAGCCGGCGAGAGGAGAAAAAAAGCCAGAATGAGACAGACAGTGAGAGACTAGAGCAGAGACTGAAAGACAAAATGGGACAAAGGCGCGAATCCAAAAATAGACACTGGGCACCACATGCCTGCAGGTGAGCCTGCGTTGAGCTGGAGAATGCAATAAAGGAGATTTAATAAGCAAAAAAACAATATTGTAAAATGGACAGAGGGGGGCTGCTTTGAAGTGTCCTGTGCTGCTGAGCCAAATGGTTGATTGCATTACTTTTAATCTAGGAAAGTAGCCCCAAGTGTCTGATCAGGCAGGCACAAAACCCAGCAGGGGTGTCAGCATCTGGGCTGCCTCCCATCTGTCAATATCTTTCAGGGAAAGAGATGCCCAAGACTAAATGAATCATGATGGTAGCAATTGCACTGGAGAAGGATAGAGAAGGGCTGTCTCTTCCAGTCTTCATTGGCAGAATTTGCAGACCGGCACTAGCCTATATAGCTGCCATATTGCACTGCAAACCCATGTTTCATTTGCTGTCACCCCTATGTATCATTCAGCACTGCATTGAAAAGCGTGTAAAGCCAGACCGTGGAAACATCCAATGAGAAATAAATGTTATATATATTTAGCCCGGAAGAAGGGCTCCTCCCACACATTTCAGATCTAGCTCTGGATGTCCACTTCCCTGAGTTTCACTCTGATGCTCTCGTACCAGCACACATAAAATGATGGGGTCTAAATTAGCTGTTCCCACTCAAGAAAGAGATCTTGGAGTCATTGTGGGTAGTTCTCTGAAAACATCCACTCAGGGTGCAGTGGCAGTCAAAAAAGCCAACAGAATGCTGGGAATAATTAAGAAAGGGATGGATAATAGGACAGAAAATATCACGTTGCCTCTATATAAATCCATGGTACGCCCACATCTTGAATACTGTGTGCAGATGTGGTCGCCCCATCTCAAAAAAGATACATTGGAATTGGAAAAGGTTCAGAAAAGGGCCACAAGAATGATTCAGGGTATGGAATGGCTTCCCTATGAGGAGAGATTAATAAGACTGGGACTTTTCAGCCTGGAAAAGAGATGGCTAAGGGGGGATATGATTGAGGTCTATAAAATCATGAATGGTGTCGAGAAAGTAAATAAGGACGTGTTGTTTACTACTTCTCATAATACAAGAACTAGGGGTCACCAAATGAAATTAATAGGCAGCAGGTTTAAAACAAATAAAAGGAAGTATTTCTTCACACAACACACAGTCAACCTGTGGAACTCCTTGCCAGAGGATGTTGTGAAGGCCAAGGTTCAGGGTTCAAAAAAGAACTAGATAAGTTCATTGGGGGCTAGGTCCATCAATGGCTATTAGCCAGGATGGGCAGGAATGGTGTCCCTAGCCTCTGTTTGCCAGAAGCTGGGAATGGGCAACAGGGGATGGATCACTTGATGATGCCCGGTTCTGTTCATTCCCTCTGGGGCACCTGGCACTGGCCACAGTCGGAAGACAGGATGCTGGGCTAGATAGACCTTTGGTATGACTCAGTATGGACAGTCTTATGTTCTTATGTTCATAGATCAGAGCTATTGTTGCAACCAATCCCAATCTTGTACAGAAAAGGAAGATGTTAAGGCTGTCTAGTAGTTAAATTGGGGGACTGGGAGTCAGGAGGCCTGGGTTTTCGGCAGCTAACTTGCTCTGTGCCCGTGAGCAAGTCTGTCGCTCTGGGTCTCAGTTTCTCCATGTGTAAAATGAAGATAATTATATTTACCCACCTCCGTGAAGTGTGTCAAGCTTCTTGCCTGGCACATGCTAGCTCAGTGCAGGGGACTATTAGTGTTTAGCACTGTAAAATCAAAGCAGTGAGACTGAGATTGCTAGCTAGCCAGGGCCACGGTTGTCCTTTTGTCACATGGTTGTACAGCACCTAGCACGATGTGGCACTACTACAAAGGGAATAAATAATAATTAGTGAGAGCACAATGTTACTATCCAGGCTGGTACTAAGGAGGAATCCTAACCTCACTGAGAAGGCTGATAGATACTGTGAGATAGAAACATTGAAACCCTTTGGGCCAAATTCTGCCCCTGATGTGCAGCCCCTGCTGGTTGCAATAGGAGTCAGTGATGCACTTGTGAGCAGAATTTTGGCTCTTCACTGGTTCCTTTGAAGACAGGAGCAGCATGGAGCTGAGGTGTGGCCCGACTCCTGACCAACAGGCAGTCGACCTATCACCTAAGGTAGCTGTGTTGCCGCAAGTAGAATAAGTAATTTTCCCCCTTTGCTGGAGCTGTGCTTGTGCATCAAACGTGCCCCAGGCTCCTGATTCTCCCCACTGCAACTAACATGCTCAGCTGCCAACCTTCCTTCAAAGGCGCCTGATAAACCAGTCACTTCTGATTCCGCTGCTAACTGGTCGAACGAAAGGCAAGTGGCCTGTAGCAAGCTGTTCCCTGCCCACCCTGGGGGATAGAGATCTGCTGGCAGCCCCTGTTTTAACTTGGCTGTTGCTCAAGTCCTGCCGTTGAAAGGGCTGATTGAAGCAGCCCTCTTTCATGTAAGGGATTCGAGGCAGAGAGAGAGACAGACAGCACAGACTTTCCCAATGGGGAGGAGCTGATCAAATAGTTGCTGGATGAAATTGATGGCATGTATCATACTGAGCCCTTTGACCCATGCTGGGCAGCCAGAGCAGGGGACGTCTTCTGATAGTGGCCCTTTGTCTATCTCTTACTGTAGCAGGGCGATCACCCTGCTCCAGTTTGGAAGGGGTTGAAAAAGCCCTGGGAAAGGGCTGGCCTGGGGAGCCAATCATGAGCGGGCTTGAGGCAGCCAATCAGGGCCCGGCTGGGCCAGTATAAGAAGGGCTCCTGGGGTGAAGGTGGTGAGTCTCACTACAATCTTGGAGTGAGAAGGATCTAGCTCCCTGGGAGTAATGGTATGCAGGGCAGGGCGGGGAGCTGAGCTGAGCTGAGCTTCAGCCTGAGGCCTTGTTAAAGACCTGAGGAGGTACTGGGGCTGCAGAGGTGCAGCCTGGGGATAGGCAGAGGCAGCTGGTCCAACCCCCTTGCCAATGATGAGTGGCCATAACAGACTGCAGTCTGCCCCAGGAAAAGGGGGCTAGATGATGACTGGTAGTAGCCACTGAGGCAAGGTGGGCATAGGGGGAGGGGAGACCCAGAGTGTGGGGACTTCTGTGGAGCAAGGTAAGGGGCACTGGGGTCTGGGAGGGACATAGGGCCTGTGGTAGGCTAGACACTGGCCAGCAGGAAGTGGTCTGAGGCTGGAAAGAACTAATTCCTCGACTGACCAGCAGGAGGTGCCGTGGTGGTGAGTGCTTGATCCGCTACATTTACAATCATGCTCACTTACTCTACTGTTCTGTGTCTGATGGTAGCACCAAGAGGCAGGACTGGCTCCAGGCACTAGCTCAGCAAGCAGGTGCTTGGGGCGGCACGTAGGGCTCTTTGATGGCAATTTGGCGGTGGGTCCTTCAGTCCCTCTCGGAGGGAAGGACCTGCTGCTGAATTGCCACCAAAGAAGAAAGCGGCGCGGTGGAGCTGCTGCTGATTGTGATCATGGCTTTCTTTTTTTTACCCACCGCTTGGGGTGGCAAAAACCCTGTAGCTGGCCCTGCCAAGAGGGCTCCATTGTGCTAGGTGCTGTACATACACATGGCAAGAGCCAGTCACTGCCCTAAAGAGCTTACAATCTAACAACATCCCTTGTCAGGAAGCAGGACCTTCAGCAGAGCCAGTCTCTGGGCACCCTAACAAGCATAGCTGGTCTGGATTGACAGCCTGGTTGGCTACCCCACCTCATTGTTTGAAGAGTCAGCAGAGCCACTCATAAGCTCTGCAGCAGTTCACTGACTGCTCAAAGTGCCCCCGCCCCCCATGGCTCTGACATCTCCAATGGCGGGGCTTACCTCTCTAGCTATAGCAATAAACCCTTTTTAGTGTAGGCAAGGCCCTAATGTAGACATATCCCAAAGGGGTTAACCATGACTAGCTAACTAAACATCACTGAGGCTTGGTCTGCACTAGAAAGATTTTTCTGCTATAACTATTTTGGATAGGAGCGTGACTTATTTTTTTAACTGAAATAGTTATACTGATAAAAGTCTAGTGTAGACACAGTTATACTGGTATAAAGGTGCTTTATACTAGCATAGTTTATTCCTCTTCCTGTATGGGATTAACTATACTAGTATAAGGACCTTTATACCTATATAACTGCATCTATACTAGGGAAGTTGTAAAACTTTAACCACACCAGTGTAGTTAAAGAGGTACAACTTAATATTGTAGACAAGGTCTTAGTTTAAAAATGTGTTTAAAAAGCACTAGTGGATATGTTTGAAAACACCATTCATTCTCCAAGGCTAGAT
This sequence comes from Mauremys mutica, assembly GCF_020497125.1. Lineage (NCBI taxonomy): Eukaryota > Metazoa > Chordata > Testudines > Geoemydidae > Mauremys > Mauremys mutica. The sequence goes on from NC_059075.1 coordinate 131,140,513, forward strand.
GAGACCCAAGTGCCCAGACCAGTGGGGTATCTAGACTCTATCATCATCATCATCATCAGAAAATAACTATGGAGCAGGCCCAATACCATGTGACTTGGGTGCCCAATCACTCTGCATGAATATCCTACAGTGACCAACCCAAAAATGAGTTCTGGAACAGCTTTGTGAATAACACATACCTTTGGGACAAGTTAGCTGCTTGCAAAAAGATCTTAGACAGGGATTTTGTCCCCAGTAACAGCCATCTTTGGCTGGCCACCAATTCATATAGTAGGTGTAACCTATTTACAGTGCTTTGAACCATGACTTGTCCCAGTGCAGATTATCTCAGCTCCATCAGTGCAACTAGTGACTTTGCCTTCTCTACACGGGGACTTCCTCCCGTGTAACTACACCAGCTGCTGAAATCAGGACAAATTCCCAGTGTAGATGAGGCCTGGTTTGCTAGTAAATATGCTTAATCGTGAAGAACTCAGCCAGCCCCTAAATGCCCAAAGCCTTCTGCCATCAATATTTACCACCCCCATCGCAGATCCATCTTGTTTTCCCTGGACTCTTGGCAGTTTAATTCATCAGCAGTCTATAGCTCTCCTGGCTGTGCCGTCTCTGCACGTCCATTTCCACTCTGACACTTCAGACTTTTACTCTAATGGGTCCTAGATTGAGATTTTGGCAGAGGAGTCAGAGGACAGCTCGTTGATTATGTCCAGTTCCCGGTAATTTAATGTGATGCAAGCTAATAAATAAATCAGACTGTGAATGGCTTCTCTTTACAGGTAAGGAGTGGAACTCTCAACCTATCTTTTGCTGGAGAGAGAGATGCACATACAGGTTTATTTTATTTTCCTTCTTACATGGAATTGATGGAAAAATGTACCTTAATCTTCTTGTCATCAGGATGAAGCTGTTCGAAGAACAGACAAAAATTTACCTAAAATGTCCTTTCCCCTTTGTGACACCCAATATTCACCACTGTCCTGTAACTAGGATATGTTTTGTACAAAGTATGCCTTGTGAGATATCATTCTAAAAGTCTTGATCTGCTAGACAGCAATATCTCATTGGGTTGTATGTGAAGTTATGAAGTTTGGCTAGGTATGTGTTTACTGAAACATGTTGTGAGGTTGCAAACACCCACAAGCAGCCTTTCAGGTACAACAGTAAAAAGGCCAGACAATGTTAATGGCTTATTGAGGAAATGCACACAAGCACCAGCGTTACCCCCAGGAACTGTAAGCAATAGAAAGCTCTCAGATAATGCTACACAATGGGAGCTGTTTGATCCAGGTCACAGCAAAACAGCTTTCCAGCACGTGAGGAGAAGAAGATATAAAAGGGGGGCGGGGGGGGTGACATAATGATGGTACCTCACTCTCCCTACAACATACCTGGAAACACCTGAGGAAGAAAGACTGAACGGGGGGAGGTGATGGTCCCAGGCTAAGGGATTGCTAGTTTGTGTATGAAAACCTGGGAAATCCAAGCTGCAAAGCCAAGGCACCTTATGCCTTAAGAATCTGCCAGCCTGTTCATCAGTCGGGGTGAGAGTCTGCTAATTCATATCCTACCTAACTAGTGTGTAAAACTCAGTTTGCAGTTTTGTTTATTTACTAGGTAATCTGCTTTGATCTGTTTCCTATCATTTATAATCACTTAAAGTCTATCCTTTTGTAGTTAATAAACGTATTTTATGTCTTAATCCAAAGCGGTGTGTGTTTGACTAAGGTGTCTGAGGAAAATCTCAGCTTGGTTACCACAAGTGGGCCTGGTCCTCTTCACACTGAGGGAGAGGCAGAGTGCATATTAAACCCATGTACTGGCCAGATTAGACCAGAGCAAGATGGTACTGCTGTGGGGTCCTAGGCTGGTGGGTCGAGAGCCCATGTGTGACTGCAGCTGGGTGTGTCTCCACCTGTGTGAATGCAGGGGGAAGTGCAAAGCCCTCCAAGCTTGCAACTTGTCACAGCAGCAAGTGTGAGAGGGAGCTCAGGCTGGTGGGTCAGAGGGCTCAGGGGTACCCCAGTTCCAGCTGACACCCCAGCAGGAACCCGTCACACCCTTCCTAATTTCTCTCATTCCATGAAACAGAAAAGAACAACCAACCAGCAGTGATAAGGTGGCTAAGAGCAATGGAGGGGAAAGGTAGAGAATTTTTTTTGGGGGGGAGGGGGAACATTAGGCCTTTAAAAGATCCTCATCTGTACAATGGGCATAAAAGCCCTGCCTGAACACAGAGGTATGTGAGCCTAAATCCATTAAAGAGTGTGAGGGGCTCACAGTCAGTGCTAATGGGGGGCCTTATCAGTGCCAAAGTCAAGACAATTGATAAACAATACACTTGCCATGCACCCCACACCCTGATTCTTTGTTAATTTCTTCATCTAGCTACAGGAATGCTTCTGGGAGGATTCATTAATGCTTCTACATAAAAACGGCCATAGTGGCTCAGACCAAAGGTCCATCTAGCCCAGTATCCTGTCTTCTGACAGTGGCCAATGCCAGGTGCCCCAGAGGGAATGAACAGAACAGGTTCACCAAGTGAACCATCCCCTGATGCTCATTCCCAGCTTCTGGCAAACAGACTAGGGACACCATTCCTGCCCATCCTGGCTCATAGCCATTGATGGACCTATCCTCCATGAACTTATCTAGTTTTTTGAACCCTGTTATAGTTTCAGCCTTCACAACATCCTCTGACAGAGTTCCACAGGTTGACTGTGTGCTGTGTGAAGAAATACTTCCTTTTGTTTGTTTTAAACCTATTGCCTATTAATTTCATTGGGTCACCCCTGGTTCTTGTGTTATGAGAACTAATAAACAACACTTCCTTATCTACTTCCCCCTGCCAGTCACAATTTTATAGACCTCAATCATAACCCCCCCCCCTTAGTCATCTCTTTTCCCAGCTGAAAAGTCCCAGTCTTATTAATCTCTCCTCATATGGAAGCCGTTCCATACCCCTCATCATTTTTGTTGCCCTTTTCTGAACCTTTTCCAATTCCAATATAGCTTCTGAAGCACTTTTAACTCCTCGGCTAAAGGACAACATACGATTATTTCACAGAGGCCACCACAAACCCTTCAAAGGGAAATGATTTTTTGGCCCCGCATTTGAGCTGCTGAACAAGCTATGAAAGTTCCCAGTTCCCATCACCAGCCCCGTGAGCCATCCAGGCCCTGCCTCTCCTATATTTAAAGTGTCATTCTCCTGATGGACCTTCTCCTCAAGAAGCAGAGGTGCATCAATCAGATTGGTGCATTACCCCAGTCAATGGTGTGCCACAACACAGCTCAGCCGGTGTCCCGCAATCCTAGAAGAATGGAAATTACTAATATTTCTCTGGTGTGGCACCTCAGTTTGGAGGGAATTCTTACACCAGGCTATCTCTGTAAGAACCCAAACCAGTGAGGTGCTGAGTGCATTTTTTTGTCACAGGGTGACTGGCCCTTTATGGTGATATGAGACCAGCAGTGCCTGTGCCATAATTAGCAGCCACCCAGCCTAAGGAGGCAGGACTAATTGGAGTCAGATGACAGTGTAATAAACACATGGGCCTCATCAAAGGGCAGAGAGTTCAGTTTGAGGGAGAAATGATAGGAAGTAACTTGGGCACCTGGGGAAGGCCCTGAAGCAGACCTGTGAGGACTTCAGGGAAGCAGGCTGGGGCTCAGGATTCTATCCCGAAGTGGGGAGAACTGAAAAGTAGGCCAGAAAGGGCTGGGAACTGAGCCCTGAGGATGGGCTGAAGAAGGAGCCCAAGCAGGGTGTTTGTTTGGATTTTTGTTACCCTGGAAGAGGTTAAGTTTTAGTTGGTGTCTTGGCTAGAGAGTTAAATCACATCACCAGCCCAACCTGGGTGGGGAAGGCTGACGGGGCCCACCTCAGAGGAGGAAAGTGAGGCTGGGAGTGCCTGCAGCATCATGTTCAGCCAGCAGGGGGTACTGTGGTGCAGGCATGTCTGTGACAACCTCCTAAGAGGTGCAGAGTTGAAATCCATGCAAGTTGAGGGCACTCTAAATCCTTGTGACAATCCTCCACAGGAGAGGGGGGAGGTCACTGGGTCTTCAAGTGCTTCCATTCTGCAGGGGGTGTAGAAAGTGAAGCCAGTACGGTGGACTGGTCCCCGCTCCAGTCTGCACTGCCCACTAAGCCAGGCTCTGACTCAGGTTTGAACCTGAGCCCTGCTTCTATCCATACACAAATCAGTCTGACTTGGGTCAGCCAGCACTCAGGCACTGTGTGCTAGGACTCTGCTGGGGGCGGGGGGTATCAAAGCCCAAGTCCAGCTGTCACGCAGGTCCAAGCCCTGTCATTTTGCAGTGTGGATGCAGCTCAAACCACAGACCCGAGTCAGAAGGTCAGCATAGTGCAGTGTGGATGCTCTCACATGGCTGTAAGACCTCAGGCCCAGCAATTGTAAACCCAGGTTTACAGTGCAGGATGAGGCTTGGCAACCCTGAGTCCCAAGACCCAGGTTTACAATGCAGTGCAGACATAACCTGTGGACCCACCAATCATAGAATATCCATAGAATGGAAGGGACCTTGGGAGGTCATCTAGTCCCACTCCCTTCTCAAAGCAGGACCAATCCCCAACTAAATCATCCCAGCCAGGGCTTTGTCAAGCCTGACCTTAAAAACCTCTAAGGATGGAGATTCCACCACGTCGTAGGTAACCCAATAGAACACTCTGCACCCAATCCAGCACTGGGAACACAACGAGAAGCCCATCACCGTAGCATTAGGGAAGAGGCGTGATACGCATTTTACATTTCCTCAACAGTTCTGCCAGCTTCCTAATTTTAGCTGATTCATGGAATTTCAGAGGCTCAGCAACACGGTGTTGCTTTAAGATGCTTACTCCAGTTCAGGGGGAGATGGAGTGCTGTGTATTTTTAGCCCACTGGGTAGCTGAGTGGTATTAAAATGCAGTCAGTGTTACAGACGCTTGGTGTGAATCAGTATTCCAGCACAAGCCTCTCTGTGCCAGCATTTTCCATTGAGTGTCTGAAAAGCGAGTTACCATGGAGACCTAGCTCCAGGGCAACAGAACTTCTTGTCAAAAAGCAGCCACACAGGTAGAAAGATGGTCCAATAGCAATCCAGGCAGCTTCGAGGATGTCATACAGTTCGTTTCTAGAAGGCAAATGTCATCAATAAATCCTGTCTCCTTTCTCATCTGAGCTACGTGAGGATAAATTAAAATTAGGACAATTAGGCTGCGGACCCCTGAGGAAAGGTGGTTTAAAGGCATATGGGAGATTTTTCTTAGCCTTCCTACAGCGATCTGCTCATTTGTCTCTCTCTCATTCTTTTAATTCATTCTGCCGCCTCCCGCCCTTCATTGTTGATTTCAAAAAGCCAAAGTCACCCTCAGAAAGGTAAGTATGAAAAATGAAGGACCTGTAAGGTGGCTGCAGGATGTCTTTGACCTGAAAAACACAACTGCTGTGGAAGAAATTACATGAAGCAAAAGCCAAGGGAAAGGTGGTCCTTCTGGGGATGATGGAACAAGAAATTATTCCCCTGAGCCTCTCTTCTAGGATTAGATGAACTGAATCAGATCTGCACTTCATTCTGTGCGTAACATCCTCCCGCGGACCTTATCCTCTCCCAGTGGCCCAGTTCCCAGCAGTTTGGCTCTCACACACTTGTGTCCCATGGCCTATTCAGAAAGGCTCAGCAACACACTGTATGAACAGCTGAATAAAATAAAGATTCTGTCTGGTTTTTGAATTGGCCCAAGGATGGGACTGTCTGTTCCAGGAGGAGAATTGGAGGGAGGGCCATTCTTCATTGACGGGTCAAATGCTCTGCTCTGCTGGTGTCCACTAGTGCAGGTCTACTGATGTCAGTGGGCCAATTTACAGCAGCAGAAAGTTTGCCCCGATGAGTTCACTGTTGAGTGAAGCATCCACTGGAATAGTTGAGTTTCCTTTATTTTCTGGCCCATCAAATCTTCTTCTCCTTGGTCTCGCAGCTGCCTCGGAAATTTAGAAAAAGAATTAGCTCTTGCTATGCATAATAATAGTGATGGACACTTATATAATCCCTTTCGTCCAGAGAGCACTGAAACACTGCCATACCGTACAAGGATCATTTCACCTGTCGCTGAAACAGAGCCACCTCTGGGATGGAAGGTGACAGTTTTTAAGTAGTACAGCAATCCTCCAGAATGCAAAACTAGATCTTCCTCAGCTGGAACACTGGGGAATGTTTGGCCAATACAATGAGCCGTAGTTATTCCTTGGTCACACCCGAGGAGAGACATCTCACCCCAGGGGATTCTTTGGTCATTCCACAGGATAGACCCAGAGGGATTAATTTGTGTCACGGTAATTAGGCAATCGGAGTTGTTGATCACAAATGGTCAAGATGTTGGTTTTATGCCTTGTTCAGCACAGCTGGTTCAATATTGACTTGGAAGAGTGTCCTATATGACTCACCTACAGCAGGGGTGGGCAAACTTTTGGTCTGAAGGCTACATCGGGGTTGCGAAAATGTATGGAGGGCCGGGTAGGGAAGGTTGTGCTTCCCCAACAGCCTGGCCTCCACCCCCTATCCTCCCCCTCCCACTTCCTGCCCCCTGACTGCCGCCCTCAGAACCCCCCACCCATCCAACCCCCTCTGTTCCTTGTACCCTCACCGCCCCCTCCTGGGATCCCCCGCCCCTGACAGTCCCCCCATGACTCCCATGCCTATCCAACCCCCCCTACTCCCTGTCCCCTGACTGTCCCAACCCATATCCACACCCCTGCCCCTGACAGGCCCCCCGAGACTCCCACGCCTATCCAACCCCCCCTGTTCCCAGTCCCTGACTGCCCCCCCCAAAACCTCTGCCCCATCCAACCGCTCCCTGTCCCCTGACAGCACCCTGGGACCTCCTGCCCCTTATCCAACCCCCCCCCCACTCCCTGCCCCCTTACTATGCCAGAGCCAGCCATGCTGCCCACACGGCGGCGTAACTGTGGAGAAGGAGGGGGGATTGCGGGGGGGGACGACATCCCCGGCCGGGAACTCAAAGGCCAGGCAAGACGGTCCCGTGGGCCGGATGTGGCCCTCAGGCCATAGTTTGCCCACCTCTGACCTACACTCTCTGTGTTTGTGCAGCACCCAGCACCATGAGATGCGGGACATTTTGGGCCGTCCTTATTTATCTTCTGAATTCCAACAAGATCAAAGCTCCAGGTGCGCTGCAAATATTCAGACTCCTCTCCAGTCCCTTTCTCTTTTCCCCCAGTGTCACACAATGCCAGCATCAGCCGCGCACCGGTAATGTAACATGACCCGAGAAACAGAATCAAAGCACCTTTAATGAAGCACAATTCCATGCTTTCAGCTGTGACAGCCTCATTTACATCACCTGGTCTCTTTAAACTCTGGCAGAGCCCCCAGCTGCCACCAGGCAGTTTATAATGCAATACCCAGAGGAGCTATGGTCACAATTCAGAACATGACTGCAGCCTGGGATTCACAAGTAGCTGTACCAGCGCAGGCTGAAAACCCCATACAGTAGGGAGATATTGTTCTCAATATGGTTGTGACAAAGTAGTCATGGGTATTGAGGTTTTAGATACAAGAGCTGAGTTACAAAGGACTTGGCTTTTAGGGCCAAATGTACAGGTGATGTGTAAGGTGGTGTAACTGAGATGCCCTTACACTCAAAGTCACTTAGACTGACTTACACCCACTCAATGGATGTGCTGAGTTGGTGGAATTTACCAGCTGGATTAGAAGAAAATAAACTGTATTTCTCTCCCAAGCTCTGCCCCCCCACCCCCACCTAAGCCTCACCTACTTGTGATGCCAAAATGGGACGCTGCTCACTGTAGATTGCGCGAGCCTTGTGGATATGATTACCCCTCTCCTGTCCTGTTTGCCTGGAAATAGTTCAGGTCGGCATTAAGATTGTCATCAGTAGGCTCCAGTGGTTCTCAAACTTATTTGATCGGGACCCCTCGGGCTTGGGCTTTGGCCCTGGACCCCAGCACATCTAAACGCCAGCCCTGGCGACCCCATTAAAATGGGGTCCTGACCCACAGTTTGAGAACCGCTGGCTCACAATCCAGATGAATGGGAGCAGTTTGCCTGGACACTCATGTGAGTGTCGCCCCATCAGTTACTCTCAGCTCATCTTATGAAGGTCTGACTCTAGAGGCTTCACCAACCCAAAAGATGAGAGGGTGACGTTTTTAAAAAGCTTACACTTTGCAGCACCAGATGGAGATGGGGACCCTGGGGAAGAGAACCATGCTGCTACAGATCAGTCCAGTTTGACTGGTGTTATCTAAGTTACTGTTAGAGGCTCATTTACTGCACTTTATGTATATTGCTTCTGAAATTGGCCTTGAGGAAAGCACTGAAGAAAGTTGATCGCCATTGGAAGCTATTAGGCACCACTTCCTTCAAAGCCACAACTTCTGCAGGGTATTCTCGTTCTGAACCTTGTCAGCCTACGGTAGCCTTCATGATGCCTTGATGGTGCTACGCAGCATGGGCTAGTGGCTAAGATACTGGACTAAGAGCTTGGCAAGGTGGGTGCTAGCCTCAGTTCCTCCACTGACCTACTGCTTGACCGTGGGCAGGTCACTTTGCTCTCCCACCCTTTGCCTTATCTTTTGAGACTGTAAGCTCTTGGAGGCAGCAGCTGCCTGTCATTTTGAATTTGTACAGCACCTGGTGCAGTGGAGTTCACAGCTTGGTTGGCACTACTGCACCATAAATCATCATCATCTGCAGCTAGCATCTGGTGTTTTCTTTAGTGACTGGGAGGCAAAATTAGTTTCCTTCCACATACATGTGTAGAGCATTTTCTTGCTATCTGAGCTGGATGTGTACAAGGGGGAAAATCCATTGGCAAGGGCTGGAGCAAAGCCTATGCACTGCTTACACTCCATTCCTGAGTAGAAAGGGTTAACAGCTTGGATAGTATATTTCATGTGTACCAGCCCTGTTAGCACCTCGCGCCTTATCTCACTGGGACAGGTGCGAGACAATGAACAAAAAAGTGAACTGTGAGCCCAAAGCTGAGATTGTGGTCTCTGTTCATCCCTTGTGCCGTGGAGCTAAGAGGCAAAATGAACAGTAATCTGTAGCTCTGAATTCCAGCTGAACTGAAACCCAAGTGATCTTTCCTGCTACACAAACACTCCATGTTCAGGTCTTCGGCTTGTTGTGGGCACAACAATTACCACCACCCTATGCTTCTGTCCCACCCTCCTCAGGGATCTCAAAGCAGGGAAACAAAGGACAGAGCGCTTGATTCTTTGTCACTGAAGTCAGGGGCGGGGAATCAGGACTAGAAGAATGACTTGCCTGCCACAAGTTGGCAAGCCAGGGATTGAACCCTGTTCTCCAAAGATAGGGATACACATCATCTACACTGGAGGTATCGTTTCCAGCTCAAGCAGATGAGCCTGCCCTAGCTCTGATTGGATCATAGAATCATAGGACTGGAAGGGACCTTGATAGGTCGTCTAGTCCAGTCCCCTACACTCATGGCAGGACTAATTATCTAGACCATCCCTGACAGGTGTTTGTCCAACCTGCTCTTAAAAATCCCCAATGATGGAGATTCCCCTACCTCCCTAGGCAATTTATTTCAGTGCTTAACCATTCTGACAGTTAGGAAGTTTTTCCTAATGTCCAACCTAAACCTCCCTTGCTGCAATTTAAGCCCATTGCTTCTTGCCTATCCTCAGAGGTTAAGAAGAACAATTTTTCTCCCTCCTCCTTGTAACACCCTTTGATGTACTTGAAAACTGTTCTCATGTCCCCTCTCAGTCGTCTCTTTGCCAGACTAAACAAACCCAATTTTTTCAATCTTCCCCCATAGGTCATGTTTTCTAGACCTTTCATCATTTTTATCGCTCTTCTCTGGACTTTCTCCAATTTGTACACATCTTTCCTGAAATGTGGCGCCCAGAACTGGACACAATACTCCAGTTAAGGCCTAATCAGCGCGGAGTAGAGCGGAAGAATTACTTCTTGTGTCTTGCTTACAACACTCCTGCTAATACATCCCAGAATTATATTTGCTTTTTTTGCAAGTGTTACACTGTTGACTCATATTTAGCTTGTGATCCACTATGATACCAGATCCCTTTCTGCAGTATCTGTTCCTAGGCAGTCATTTCCCATTTTGTATGTGTGCAACTGATTGTTCCTTCCTAAGTGGAGTACTTTGCATTTGTCCATATTGAATTTCATCCTATTTACTTCAGACCATTTCTCCAGTTTGTCCAGATCATTTTGAATTTTAATCTTATCCTCCAAAGCACTTGCAAACCCTCCCAGCACGGAATTGTCCACAAACTTTATAAGCATGCTATCTATGCCATTATCTAAATCATTGATGAAGATATTGAACAGAACCGGACCCAGAACCTATCCCTTCAGGACCCCACTCGTTATGCCCTTCCAGCATGACTGTAAACCACTGATAACTACAGTCTGGGAATGGTTTTCCAACCAGTTATGCACCCACCTTATAGTAGCTCCATCTAGGTTTCATTTCCCTAGTTTGTTTATGAGGTGGTCATGTGAGACAGTAGCAAAAGCCTTACTAAAGTCGAGCTATACCATGTCTACTACTTGCCCCCTAGCCACAAGGCTTGTTACCCTGTCAAAGCAGGCTAACAGGTTGGTTTGACACGATTTGTTCTTGACAAAGCCATGCTGATTGTTACTTATCACCTTATTGTCTTCTAGGTGTTTGCAAATTGATTGCTTAATTATGTGCTCCATTATCTTTCCGGGTACAGAAGTTAAAGTGACTGGTCTGTAAATCCCTGGGTTGAGCTAGCATGCTAACAACAGCAGTGTACATACCCCCAAGCTGCCCGAGTACGATCCCACCTGACACCCTCGGTATGTATTTGGGTGGCTAGCCCAGCCTGCTGCCAATGTGCCACAGCTACACTGGTGTTTTTAGGATGCTAGCTCAGAGCTAGCACAGAAATGTCTACGCGAGCTGGAAATTACAGCCCCACTCCAATGCAGACATATCCACAGCCAGTATTTCCCTACAAGATCGTGCTCACATCCTCCCCTCTGGCATGTGGTTCTTTCCCAATGGGTAGCAACAGTGGTTGAGAAATGCCAATTATTTTTCCTGGAAAATGTAGGGAAAAAATTGCTTTTTAAACCTCCCCTCTGATTCATTTCCTTAATAAAAATTTTCAGGTTTTCAAAAGCCATTTTTGGTTTAAAAAATTGATTTTCAAAAACCAAACACTGAGGGTTTTTTTAACTGAAACCCCCCCCAAACTGAAAGCTGAAAATTTTTACTGTCAAGTTTTCAGCTTCTGATTTAGAGTTGTTGGGTTTGTTCTTTTTGTCCAACCTGAAAATTTTCTTTGGGAATGTTTGTTTGGGGCTAAAAGCCACTTTCCATCCAAAAAGATTGCCGTGTGACCAGCTTTCATTAATGCTATTCTAAACATACACTCAGCATAACAGTAAGGAGCTGGAAACAGCCCTCAGCCAGGGGGCTCTTCATCTGTGCTTGTGGCATATTTATCTAGCCCGTTTCTAGGCAGGCTACCATCAGAAAATGCTTCGCTTCCCTTGTTATGGGTAATAATAATAATAAAAGAAAATAGTTCAGTCTGACACTTGCGGCCTTGTAAACCACTTGTCCTCTCCTGGCAACTGACAAGAATCACGCTCAACAAGGACCTTCGGTGACAGATCGACAATTAAACCATGAGCCATTGCAAGGTATGACTAAGAATTTTCACCGAGGTACATTGTTAGGCATGGGGTGAAGGTTGAAGGCTGTCAAGGCACCTAGGCAAGACTTGTGTCACACAACCGTTCAAACTCTGGCCCAGGTTATTTTTAGGGTTCCCCTCAGAGGGTTCTGCAGGATGGGAAGTTTGGTTCCAGCTGTCCCTGGGGGGAAGATCTCTGGGCTGAGAGTTTGCACAAGACAATCTCTGGGGCGGGAGGTGAGGGGAGGCAGGTGTCATGATAATAGGGCAGACATTTATTCCTGACTTTGACTGGAAGCTCTTTGGGGCAGGGGCCGGCTTTGTGTTGTGTGTCTGTACAGCACCTCACACGATGGGGGCCTGGCCCATGACTGGGGCTGCTAGGTGCTACGATAACCCAAATAATTAACTATAATAATTCACAGCATGGGGGTGTGTAAAAGAGTGTGCTGGCCCTTTAAGGACAGTCCCAACACCTTTTATAGGGCACAGCTGGAGCCCTGATTGTCCCTGGATGCTTAGATAGTGCCACTGGTGGGGAAGTCCTCACCTCTCTTTTGCAGCCATTTCTCTCTGCTGCTGACCTCTCCCCAAGGACCCCTGCCTTGATGATGCTCTCATTAGATTATTGCAATGTAGTCTATGCAGATACCTCTCCAGACTGCTGACATCACCACAGTGACACAAAGGGGGGGCGGGGGGGATGCACTTGCAATTTGTCCAGCTATCCGACTGAGAAAGGCACTAAGTAATTCTGCCTGCCCTGCGGTAGAGGAGCCAGCTGGCAGACAAGCCACAGGCCTATGATCACCATCAGAGATGCGTAGAAGGTCTCTGCTTGGTCTCATTTCTGCCGCTGAGGTCCTTGCAAGGTGCTCCGAGCTGGGCCTGTGAGAGGCTGTACAAACTATGCACAGGCCAGGGGCAGGTTGTTGACCTGCTCGGGGCTCAAGCGGCCCTGCCCCGACGCACCTGCGGGGCACGTCAGGCCTGGAAGAAGGGCCTACAAAGGGGACATGCAGCTCAATTAGCAACAGCCTGGCAGAAGAACAGATCTCTGTATGTCAGCTCCAGGAGGAAAGTATGGCTGAGAGCAAAGACTGCTCCTCTGGCTGCTGCCTGCCTAAGTCCCTCCAGGGGAAGGTGGGCTGGACTGCTAATGATTACTTTGGAACTCTTATTAGCAACTCAGCTGTGGGTGTTCAGCTGGATTATGACTTGCCAGAGGCCCCAGGAAGGAAGGAAGGTCAGCTGGGGGCTTATCAGTTTGTGTCTCTCCCCACCTGCTTATGGACCTTTAGTAGCTCTGGAAGGGTTACGTGCCCATGGGACCTTGTGCTGCTGATGGATGGGAGGCTGGGTGAGTACAGGGCCCCATCGCCCTGGTGGGGTGGGGTGGGAGACCCAATCAGCAACAGGGCCTCAGCTCAAATGGGTGAGTTTTGCCCTGTCGCAGGTGGAAACTGCTGGAGTGTGTAATGTGAGCGATGTATGAGTTGCAACCCCCCCTCCATTTGCCTGAAGAATGCTGTTGTGTGGATCATGACATACACAAATGTGTGTGACCTGGACCAGCTTGCGTGAGTCAGTATGGGTGCATGTAGGAAAAACAATGCCCTGCATGAGCCTGGCTGATTGTGAAAATGGCCCGGGGGATGGAAAAGATGCTCACCTTGAGCTCAATTCACAAAACCAGGTCAGGTCCAAACTAGTTGAGTTCCTCTTGACTTGAAACTTTCCCAACAACCTCACACAGCGCTGATCATTATTCACTCCCAGGAGGTTCTGGGTCTCTCTTATCAGTATGAATATGATTTAAGCCAAATATAGACACTCTGGGCCCAATTCTCACTCCAGATCTGCACAGCATAACCCTCCTTGCTTTCAGTGGCGCTACGGGGACCTTAAACCAGTGTGAGCGAGAGAAAAATCTGACCCTGGAGCTGCATTGGAAACAGAATGCAGGAAACCAAATGCAACACAAGATCCCTTCAGATCAGAGACCTTCCATTTAAAGAATTTAGTGCAGCAAGTTTATTGGATTTGCCAAGGTAAGAAATAGATGCCAATGTTTGATTTAAAGAGCAGGAATTGCACTGGGGAAACTCTCTTCCAATCTGCCATGCTTTATAAATGCCTAAGGATTTTGTCAGCTCCCAGGACTAGCCTTTCAGATGTAGGCTTGGACATCCTGAAATGAAAGCTGATGACTCTGATGTGATGCGTAGCTCGGAAAGACTGCAAATGGAAGATCTCTGTCTGAAATACCTGGATAGTCTTGTGCGTCAAGCACACCTGTTGTTGACCTGCTGGAGTAGTCTGTCTAAAGCCTTGCTATCCTGGGAGGCAACGGTTAATAATAACACCTAGTCTGTATATAGCCTGTTGCATCAGTAGATCTCAAAGCACTTTACAAAGGAGGTTGGTATCATTATCCCTGCTCTTTTACAGACGGGGTAAACTGAGGCACAGAGCTGCTTAAAATGGGAGCTATTGGCAGCAGTCCCAGCTTTATTATTGTTTCTTGTTTTTATGTTTAAAAAGTCTTCACTGAGCTCAGGGCCCCATTGTGCTAGGCTCTGGGCGTGCCTGGTGAGAGACAGTCCCTGCCCCAAAGAGCTACAGTCTGAACAGCCAAGGGAAGGATTAGATTTAAAGAGGAGGAAGAGACTGACCGTCACAGGGAGTCTGTGTTAGATGCAGGAGCAGAGCTTCGATTTCAGGAGTCCTGGTCCAGTGCCTTCACCACAAGACCCACCCACCACAGGTCCCCCGCTTTACCATTGTGTCTGAGCATTTGATATTTAATGTCTTGATCTTCACAGCCCCCTCCACTCTCTCGCCCCCTGTGAGCTAGGTCAGTGCTGTTCTCCCCACTGAACAGAAGGGAGAGTGAGGCCCAGAGATGCTAAATCTGTGGTGAGCAGTGACTTGAGTCCAACTCTTCCAAGTCCCACACTAGTGCTCTAACCATTGAACCGTCCTTCCTCTCTAAGGCACTAGATGGCCTCAAAAATCTGGGGACTAAGTGATTTGCCCAAGATCACCCAGGGAATCTGTGCTAGAGTAGGGAATTAAACTTGTCTCCTAAGTTCCAGCCCATTCCAGTTCTGACCATTGGGCCATCTCTCGGCAGGCATGTACCTGCACATCTGGCTGTTATTAATCATGTTTATGATGGTAGTGCTAAAGGATCAACCAAGAGCAAGGGCCCATTGTGCCAGGCACTGCACAAACCCAGAGTAGGAGATGGTCCCTACCCCAGAGAGCTTCCAATCTAAATATACCAGACGGACACCGGATTCGGGGGAAAGGTAGGACGCACCAACGGAGTGAACAAAGTGATGGCAGCAAGCTGCATGTTAATTCCATGAAGATTTGGGTGCAGGATTTAGGTTTAGATTTGGGATCAGTGGGTTTAGTTAGAAGGGGATCAGCTCCGGGAGAAGGGAAGGGGACAGGGTAGGGGAGAAGAGGTAAGAGCTGCAGGTGAGGAGTGAAGCAGAAATGAAGAGACTGGAGGGAGGTAGGCTGCTTCTCGCGGATTTCCAGGATTGTGAGGCACCTGCCCTTAGCGGGAGGAAGCCGTGGCTGTGCCTGCTGTGAGTCAGTTCCCCAACACAAGCCCTGCATTCCAGGCCTCACTGCCTATTTACAGGTTAGAATCATAGAGTATCAGGGTTGGAAGGGGCCTCAGGAGATCATCTAGTCCAACCCCCTGCTCAAAGCAGGACCAATCCCCAACTAAATCACCCCAGCCAGGGCTTTGTCAAGCCTGACCTTAAAAATTTCTAAGGAAGAAGATTCCACCACCTCCCTAGGTAACCCATTCCCGGGCTTCACCACCCTCCTAGTGAAAAAGTTTTTCCTAATATCCAATCTAAACCTCCCCCACTGCAACTTGAGACCATTGCTCCTTGTTCTATCAGCTGGTACCACTGAGAACAGCCTAGATCCATCCTCTTTGGAACCCCCTTTCAGGCAGTTGAAAGCAGCTATCAAATCCCCCCTCATTCTTCTCTTCTGCAGACTAAACAATCCCAGTTCCCTCAGCCTCTCCTCATAAGTCATGTGCTCCAGCCCCCTAACCATTTTTGTTGCCCTCTGCTGGACTCTTTCCAATTTTTCCACATCTTTCTTGTAGTGTGGGGCCCAAAACTGGATGAAATACTCCAGATGAGGCCTCACCAATGCCGAATAGAGGGGAATGATCACGTCCCTCGATCTGCTGGCAATGCTCCTACTTCTACAGCCCAAAATGCCATTAGCCTCCTTGGCAACAAGGGCACATTGTTAACTCATATTCAACTTCTCGTCCACTGTAACCTGTGGCAAATTGCCGGCACTATTATGATGGGTCTCGCGCTTTCTCTTCTTTGGGGGGGGGGGGTTCAGGGCACCATTTCTTGCCCCTAAATTGGAATATTAATTGCCCCACTAGTGTCCTAGGGGAGTGGAGTGGAGAGGGAGGGATCTGGGCCAGCCCTCTACTCCAGGGGCCCTGAGGATAGTGGTGAACCACTTGAACTGACGGATCCTTCCACTGGGCTACTTCCTTCTCCTGCCCTTCAGCTTGTGGGGGGCTTCCTGCCCTCCCTCTGCACAAGCCAGGTGCCCCTTTATCTAGGGTCTTGGACTTCTTAGCCCACCGCAGCACTTTTCCAAACTGTCCTCTGCTTCCCTTCAAACTGTTCTCTGCTCCAACACCAATCTTTTCTGTTCCAACTCCCACACTGTCTGATTGAAGCAGAGGTTTTTATCATGTGACTGGCTTCAGGTGCTCTAATTGGCGTCAGGTGCTCTAGTTAATCTATAGCAAACTTTCTTCCCCTTACAGGGAATAAGGCTCCCTTCTAACCCTCTCCTGCTGCCCTCTGGCCATGCTGTATCACAAACCCTAGGTCCTTTTCTGCAGATCTGCTGCCTAGCCATTCAGTCCCTAGTCTGTAGCAGTGCATGGGATTCTTCCATCCTAAGTGCAGGACAGAAGCCTAGCAATAGGCACAATCCAACTCTGGAGCCCTCCAAGCATCTCCCTGGAGTGCCCAGCCCCTGGTCCACTGGATGCTCTCAGAATTCCCAGATCCTTTGGTCCCAAAGGAATAGGCCACCCAGCTTCCCTGTTATGTCACAGAACACAGCACTTGGATTTCAGTGACTATATGTTTATTTAACAAAGAACAGAGATTGAAATGCATAAGCAGAAAGATTGGAAAGAAAGAATACAATAAAAATAAAATCATAACACACCTACTAGAGCCTCAGCTTTCCTACCAAGACACTGTCCCATCATCAGAGCAAACGTGTGCCCCCAATGCTTCTGGTGTGTGTCACAGCCAGGCTTGGCTGTGGTGTTCTGTTCATAAGCCAAGCACACTGTCCTCTTCACTCCCTAGTGTTTGTCTCTGTCTCCACAGTTATAGTTCAAAAATCCATTATCTTCACTTGAACATACGAACGATTGTACTGGATTAGCCCAACAGTCCATCTAGGCCAGGGGTCGGCAACCTTTCAGAAGTGGTGTGCTGAGTCTTCATTTATTCACTCTAATTTAAGGTTTCGCGTTACAGTAATAATTTTAATATTTTCAGAAGGTCTCTTTCTCTAAGTCTATAATATATAACTAAATATGATAACTAAACTATTGTTGTATGTAAAGTAAATAAGGTTTTTAAAATGTTTAAGAAGCTTCATTTAAAATTAAATTAAAATGAAGATCTCCCCAGACCCGGGCAGTGTGAGTGCCACTGAAAATCAGCTTGCGTGCTGCCTTTGGCACACATGCTATAGGTTGCCTACCCCTTGTCCCCTGACCACCCCCTTCAGAGACCCCCCACCCTAACTTCCCCCCCAGGACCCTCCTTGCTCCCGGTCCCCTGACTGCCCTCACCCCTATTCACCCCCCTACCCCCTCACAAACCCCGGGACTCCCATGCCCCATCCAACCCCCCCACCCCAACCATATCTAGGCCCATATCCTGGCTCTGACAGTGGCCATTGCCAGATGCTTCTGGCAGTTGGAGATTTAGAGACACCTGGAGCATGGGGTTGTGGCCCTGACCATCTTGGCTAATAGCCGTTGATGGACCTATCCTCCATGAACGTATCTCATTCTTATTTTTAACCCAGTTATACTTTTGGCCTTTACAACATCCCCTGGCAACGAGTTCCACGGGTTGACGGGGCATTGCATGATGAAGTACTTCCTTCTGTTTTAAACCAGCTGCCTATTAATTTCATTGGGTGACCCCTAGTTCTTGTGTTATGTGAAGCGGCAAATAACACTTCCCCATTCACTTTCTCCCCACCATTCGGGAGTTTGTAGGCCTCTCTCGTGTCCCCCCTTAATCGTCTCTTTTTCCAGCTAACTTGCAAACCCCCCCACTGCTTGTGTTTCCCTGTCTAGGATCTCCTCTGGAGACTTTGCAATTACTTGATTAGCTCGTTGCTCAGACTGTAAATAGGTGTTTGGTGTGAAGTATGCAGTACTCAATTTACATGTGGACAGACCAATAGATAAACATCAGCTGCCGGAAAGAAACCTGGTTCTTGCCTTTTGTTGACCACTCCAAGTCACAGACCTACAGACCATGATTTTCAGGAGTTACACATAATTCTTCACAATTATGCATCCATCCATCTCACAATGATTATGAGGAGCAGTGTGACACAGGCTTTCAAGAGTGACCTCACATGACACTCTTTGGCGAACTACTATGTAGATACCACTCCATGCCCTCTGCCAGTTAGCGTCAAGGAGTCCTTGAGTCACATGGGCAGGGAGAGGGTTGGTGCAAACAGCCAAGCAGCATAGGGCACAGAAAGTCCAATCAAAACTGTACAGTGCTCTCTGGATGTGAGAAGGTCCCCGCTCCGGCTGGAGTCTCTGGCTGGCTCCTCTGTTCCATTTTCCCTCAAAGCCACAAAATGGGGAAGAGGAGGCACCATGGGGTTCTACTTTGTCCAGACTGTGAGGGGTCTTCCCTATACACTTCTGAGGGGTGCTGGGGACAGGGGTAGGCCCCCCTCCCCTGCAGTGCAGAAGTCCCTGCTTTGGCTGCTCCAGAAGCTGCTCCTACCAGCTGGTGTCTCTCTGGCTTGTGCCTTGTAAAAATCCATCTCTCCAGCGTATTTGTATTATAACAAACATCCATTTTCTGTCTTGAAGAGTCTAAAAAAACAACCCTCAAACCCCCACACAAATGAATTGCCTCTTGCCATTGCTTGTTGCTCACTGTTCTCTACATCATTAGCCTTTCGTTTCTTTCTGGCACGAACAATTCTTCATCTTTTGCTCTCTGCTCCGAGAACATGGCGTTTGCAGAACAGCGTGCAGCACAGACAAATTGCAGCACTCCAGAAATCCACTGATGCTAATATTTCAGTCACCTGCTGAAACTTGCCAAGGGGCAAGGTTTCCTTCAGGGGGCACTGTTTCTTTCTTGTGTGCAGCCGCTGAGGAGTCACGATGAGGGACTCCAGTCTGTTCAAAGCGAGGTGCAGTCGGGGGAGAGGCAGGATCAGAGGCATATTAATGTTCTGTGATGAATTTACGGCATTCCAGCACGCTCAGGTGTTTGACACGGCACCTGAATTTCTTTGACCTCCTGCTCCCGCATCTTCCCAACCAGCTTCCTATCATGACCACCAAATCGCCACCTGCATCTGGCACTGTTCAGTCATGAATTATTTATGACTAGGACGCCACTGTGCCGGGTGCTGTACAAACGTAGAACAAAAAAGACGGCCCTTGCCCCGCAAGAGCTTCCCGTCTAAGATTGCGCCGCTCCTGGAGCCTGCATTCAGACCGTCCTCTGGGCCATTGAAATAACAGAGCGGTCTTTTGGCAGGCAGGCCACAGATCAGCATGTGCTTAAATGCTTTGCTGAGTGAGGCTGGGCGTAACAGGTAGTAAAAGCATGAGTGATAAGCGGGCGTGTGTCGGGAGATGGGGAAGGGGGATAAAGAGCAAATCTTGCCCAACTGGATGGATATTTTCAGACAAAATTCCATCACTTGAAAGCCTGGAAGTCCATTCTTCTGTGCCCCATTTACTCTTCCTCCCATCCCCTCCTCTCACACCTGTTTGTTTCATCTGACCCCTGGAGTGAAATCCCTGCCTCAGTGAAGTCAGTGGCAAAACTCCCATTGACTTCAGTGGGGCTAGGATGTCACCTCTAGACAGTAAGTATTCTGGGGCAGGGGCTGTGGTTTTGTTCTGTATCAGTACAGTAGGCAGGATGGGGTCCTGGTCCATGGCTGGGCACCCTAGTGCTGTGGCAACCCTAATAACGATCAATATAAATATTTATTTTTAAGGTGTCTATCGCTAGGGGGCCTTGGTCCTCGATAAGGACCTTGTATTGCTACTGTAATACAAATAATTGCTAATAATACTAATGCAGTAACTCTCCTGTGAGTAGGCGCTGTGTTCCCTCGTGCAACCCCTGCATGACTCCACAGAGCTGCGGCTAAAAGCTGCAGCTGCTCTCTGGGTAGTTAGATGAGTGAAACATTCCATTTAGCCTGTAATAAAAATCTCGCTCCCTAAATTAATTCAGATTGGCTTGGAGATGAATGCTGACATTCTGGCTGCAGTGTAATATAGAAATGCAGGGCTGGAAGGAACCTCGAAAGGTCATCTAGTCCAGCCCTCTGCACTGAAGCAAGACCAAGTAAACCTCTACGCCAACCCTGACAAGTGTTTGTCCAACCTGTTCTGTGAAACCCCCGTCACTGGAGGTTTTTAAGCCTCCCTTGGAAGCCTGTTCCAGAGTGTAACTATCCTGAGACTTAGGGTATGTCCAGACTACCCGCTGTATTGGCGGGTAGCGATCGATTTTTCGGGGATCGATATATTGTGTCTCATCTAGACGCGATATATCGATCCCCGAATGCGCTCCCGTTGACTCTGGAACTCCACCGGAGCGAGTGTCGGTAGCGGAGTCAACATGGGGAGCCACGGACGTCGATCCTGCGCCATGAGGACCCGAAGTAAATCGATCTAAGATACTTCGACTTCAGCTACGCTATTCACGTAGCTGAAGTTGCGTATCTTAGATCAATACTCCCCCCTAGTGTAGACCAGCCCTTAGAAAGTTTTTCCTAATATCCAACCTAAATCTCCCTTGGTGCAGATTAAGCCCATTACTTCTTGTCCTACCTTCAGTGGTCACAGAGAACAATTGATAAGGGCTGTTATAAAGAGGACAGTTAACATATTTGGTGACTGTTAGCAGGTCCCCTTCTCAGTCTTCTTTTCTCAAGGCTAAACATGCCCAGTTCTTTTTTTTTGTAACCTTTCCTCATAGGTCAGGTCTTCCAAATATTTTCTCTTTTTTTCTTGCTCTCCTCTGGCCTCTCTCCGATTTATCCACATCTTTGTTAAAGTGAGGAGCCCAGAACTGGACACAGGTCTCCAGCTGAGGCCTCACCAGTGCCAAGTAGAGCGGAACAATTGCCACCTGTGTCTTACATACGACACTCCTGTTCATACACCCCAGACTGGTACCAGCCTTTTTTTTTTTTTTTTTGCAACTGCATCACGTTGTTGACTCCCATTAAATTTGTGGTCCACTGTAACCCACAGATCTTTTTCAACCAGGAACGTCATCATTAAGATTGCACTAAAAAAAAATGTAAACATGCTGCCGTGTGGATATGCAGTTACGACATCCAAACAACAGTAACTCTGCCCGGTAGTGCGGTAACCTTATGATTTTAGAGTTTGTGGTCCCCGATAAGGTTAAACTGTTTTTTTTTTCTTTTAAAGATGTTTTATTTTTTCATGGCTCAAAGTCTGCAGCAGCCTTAAACCTTTATGTGGTCTAGCCACTAGAGGGGGGCAGCGAGCCAGACTGTATTTACACGGGTGTAAAAGGCACAAATTCATTTTGGGGGTAGGGGGAGGGAAGGGGAATGCAAGATGATATAGATGGGGGGGAAATAATTGCACCGCCAGAGACTGAGTTGGAGGGAGGTATCGGGAGGCTGTAATGCTGAAAGAGTTTTAGGGGGATACTTAGGGTGACTATATTTTCCCAAAGGGAAAAGGTGACACCCCTGGGCTGGCCTGAGCCCCTCCCCACCACGCAGGGCTGGCCCAAGCCTCCCTACCTCCCACCAAGCTGGGATGAGGTCCCCTTCCCTGGCACCTGCAACAGACCCCCGCCGCTCTCCCATGCACGGGGCCACCCAAGACGTCCCAGCCTCCTGCCCACGCTGGGCCAGTCTGAGGTCCCCCTCCCCACTGGCACCTGGGGCCAGCCCAAGCCCCCACCCACACACAACCCCCCTTTCCCCTGCCGATCCTTAACCCCCATGCACAGGACTGATGGTCCGAGTCCCCCGCTGCACACCCGCACCCGGGGCTGCCTGTGGCCCCTCCTCTCCTCCCTGAATGTGAGACTGGCCAGCCCGATCCACTCTCCCTTTCCCTCCTTCCAGTGCAGGGCTGGCATTACCACTCATCCCCCGCCCCCCACATGTTCCTCTACACCCCACTAAGGGTCCCACCCCACTTTTTTTGCCAAATGAGACAAATGTCCAGTTTTGTAAAAAAATTCGGGATGGCCGGGACAGGGCCTAAAAAAGGGACTGTCCAAGCCAAAACGGGACGTATGGTCACGCTAGGGATTTTGGCCTGCTGAACAGAGATGGGTCTGCAGTGTGATATAGCAGCAAGAAAGGTCGGTGTAATCTTGAGCTGTGTACGCAGAGGCACCACATCCTAGAGGAGGAGGACGTTGATAGTCTCTCTGTGCCCAGCTCGCGGGCTTAGACTGGCATCTTGAAATGCACCCCAAGTAAGGGGCAGCAGGTGGTTGCACTGCCCCAGGAACAGAGCAGGGAATGAACTGTGACTTTCCCAGAAATAAGCTGCACAAGGCCTTTTCCTTCCCCAAGACTCTGCCCAGCCCCGTGGAAAACCAAGGACCCTGGACATACGTGGCATTAAAGCAACCACAGTATATTCTGCAAGAATCCTGGTGCCCTGGTCAGTTTCCAGCTCTGGGATTTATGTGCTGCCTCCCTAAAATTCCCACTGTGTTTCCCAAGGGATATGCAAATCCTCCTGTCCTGTCATGAACAGTTGGGTAGTGTTGCTGCAGGCTGTTAAATACTTGCATTTTGCTGAAAATGATTCCTCTTTGTATGTGTTTCTCTGCTCTCCTGATGCTTGCTTGTGGGACATGTGGCAATCAACATAGTTGTCTTTTCAGGTGCTTGTACAGATGCCTTCTAGGATCAATTGTTATGACTGATTCTGTTCCAAAAACGTAACTGTGTCTTACACTAGTCACGGGAAAGAGACATGCTAACTGCAGTTAGCGTGAATTATTACTTTGTGCCACAATTAGTGGCTTTTCAAAATTATTTGTCTGTTAAAAGAAGTTTGTAAGAAGATGTATCAAAAAGTTAAATCTGGCTAATTCCTCATGTGGGTGGACTGCCCATAGGCCAGGTCTTCCACTGATATAAATCAATGGAGCTACACCAACTTAACACCAGCTGAGACTCTGGCCCAGTGTAACCTAATGGGACTAGTGTCTGGGCCTGATTCTCAGCCATCATGAGGCAGCTGTCCACTAACCCACAAGATCAGGGTCGCCCTAAAGCTGGCTTAGCTGACAACGGGTGGATTCCTGTAGTGTATGGGGCTGGGGCTTCCTTACACCCAGCTGATCCTCCAGCTTCCAGAATAGCTTCTTGGGGCTGTTAGCAGCCAGTGTACATTAGAGCAGCCCGCAGGCTGCTCTAATTCATGTTGGGAACTAGCCTGACACAGAATTCCCAAGATCCTGAGCTACACTAAGTGCTCCTTGGCCACAGTCCAGGATCTGGGCCTTTAAGTTAAGCAAATTTGAGTGTAGCTCCAGTGATAGCATCAGAGCAACGTTGATTTATCCCAACTGAGGATCTGGCCCTTGGAGAGCAGATGAAACCAGCCAAAAGTCTATTTCCAGGAACTGCAGAGGAGAAAGCTCTTGTATCCCCAGTGATGCTGAGTCACCACTAGGTGAGTGGAGGCAGCAGGGAAGGAAATAGAAAGAGAGACACAAGGTCTGTGAGATCGGCTGGGGCAAGCTCATGAAGGGTTTTTAAAAATGCAAGGGAGTAAGTGTGACAGAGGCAAAGTGAGGAACAGAGAGACTGGAGGCGGGCGGAGGAGGGACAGCCATACGGGAAGGGAGGTGGGAGAAGAAGCGGCAAACATGATCATAAAAGGAATGAATCTGCCAGGAAAGGGAAGCATTTAGACACAAATGCAGTGTGGCTCTGACAGCGCGGGGCCAGGATCTGCAGCCACTTGGCTGCGCTGCACCGAGCCGGTTAATGGAGGAGTGCACGGCTGAGAGCCCCTTTTTGTGCAATAATTAGAAATGTCTTTCCATGGCTTAGAAAACACAAAGCATGTCACAAAAGCCCTTTTCATCCATCCATTAGCTGGACTGATTTCCTAGAAGCCCTCGAGCGGAGAGACGCTGCATGTAATGGAGGAGGGGCGATTGAAATAGGCCTTGGTTTTGTTGTGGCCTGCATTGGGTTGTTGGTTTTTTTGGTATCTAAGGGTATAGCTCAGAGGCAAGAAGTTGTTTCCTGGAGGAGAGGGAAGTGTGGCCTCTGGAGGAAGCAGCTGGCACTGGGGATGGAAATGGAAGCAGATGAGAGGCTGACACTGAATAGTGAAAGGGATTGGAGAATATACGGCAGCCGGTTATACAGCGCCTGCATTAGGCCAGAACTCTTGTCTTAGGGAGCAGTGAGTCAGGGCAACGGGAACCCAGAACTCAAGGGAAGAAAAAGGAAAAGCCCATTCTCCAGCGCCACTCGTGCTGGTGTAAATCAGCCTTTGCAAACGGGGTTATTTTGATTTACCCCAACTGGGGATTTGGTCCTCTGTATGCACCTACCGGGCGCCTTTCCTCTCTGATGCAGATCTGGTCACAGCAATCCAGGCCTTGGCCACCTCCTCATTCCCTTGCCACTTCCTGCGCTTGGCACTACCCTAGAGGGCAGGAGGCAGCAGCCCCCTGGCTTAGTGGACTGAGCCATGAGGAGCACAGATAGCGCCAGTGCTCTATGAACTGCCCTGGCTTCCCATCTGCCACTGCCTAAGAGACTGCTCCCCCACCCCTCCACACACGGACCCATGGGTGAATCAGCCGAGGCATTGCCTTTGGAGAGTGCCTAGATCTGAACTCCGGGATGCAGACAGAGTGTTTCCACTGCCTGCTCCTCAGCTCTCACGCCGAGGCGCCCAGCTCCCTTTGAAATCCAATGGGAGTTAGGTACCTGTCTCATTTAGGCTCCTCTAAAAAGGTCAGCTTGGCTTCCCATCTGCTTCTCTGTGCCTTGTAAAGACCAAGGCCTGGCTACCTCAGAGTATATCCACACTGCAGTCAAACGCCAGCTGAGACGCAAACACCAGCGCCTGGCTACCTCGGGGTACATCCACACTGCAATCAAGTGCCTGCCGCTGGCCAGTGTCCGCTGACTTGGGGGTCACGGGGCTCAAGGCTATAACACTGCAGTGTAACCCAAGTCCCGCAAGTCCAAGTCAGCTGACTCGGGCCAGCCCCGGGTGTTTGATTGCAGTGTAGCCATACCGAATGTGTCGTCCTCGCCCCATGGACTTCACTGGGACAGTTGAGCAAGGCAATAGCTCTTTTGCTGAGAGCCTTTAGGATTGAGGACTAAACAGGACTGAGGCTGGGCAGTCCCATTACATAGTCCATCTTTAGTGGTGAGACAGTTTTGCAAGTACTCAGCCCCTGCTGTCAGGGTTAGATTTTCAAAACAGCTCAGCTCTCATTGTGACACCTCCCCCCACCCCCAGCACTTTGCTGTCCTGAAAATCTGACCCTGATTGTGGGCTCAGAAAGCTGCTTTAAAAATTCTTCCCTTACTGATCAGGGCATCAGTACCAATGATGCTCGTTGTGAATGACTGAATGTTGCCCTCTAGCAAGGGAACCCCCCCTCCCCCACAAAATCAAGGCAAATGCAACCGACAACGCACTTTGATCATTTCTCTTGTGACCTCTATCTAGGTTCTGATGATTTGTGATCATCCTTCATGCAGTAAATAAAATGTAAGATAGATTTGAGCAAAAAAAAAAAAAGGAAAAAAGTAGTGAAATCTTTGTTATATGAAACCTCTCTAAATTATCCACACTTAAATATTTGCTGAAAGTTGGGGCTAGGACCCTCATTTTGCTTTCTCATGTGGATTAGAAAGCATGTGGAGGAACTAAAGTAGGATCATTGCCATGCTAAAAAACTACAAACACAGAAACATTGGAATTGCAAGACTGCATCAGACCTGGGATCTATCTCAGGATTCCGTCTCTTAACAGTGTCTGCTTCAGAGGAAGGTGCAAGACACCTATCTCCTCAATTGACAATTGTGGAATAACCTGCCCATGGGGGAAATTACTTCCTGACCTCAACTAGTTAGAGGTTGATTCATGCCCTGAAGCAGGAAGGTTTATAGCCCTTCCAAAACTCTTGTTCATTTTTTTCATCTTTACTGGGGAAATTCCAAAGGATTGGAGTTCTGCCAATGTAGTTTCAATGTTTTAAAAGGATGACCCAGAGAACTATAGATCAGCTAGCCTGTTGTCAGTCCCAGGTAAAATAATGTCATGGTTAATATGTAGGTTTGGGAGGATTCAATTTTTATTTGTAAATGTTGATTTCACTGAACGCCCACAAACTGACAAAAAAAATGCATCCATCATAATAAAAATGTACTGATAGACAAAATAAAAAACCCTGCTGCTTGAGAACTAATCTGAGTCTGATTTAAGTATATTTACCTTCTATATTTTGACAGGTGATGTTGACGACAGTTTGTGTTTGGTTAAAAAGCTTTAACTTTTTGAATCTTAATGTCTGCTGTCATTAAATAATTATTGTCTGACACCCTGCCATAACTTGGTGCAGCTGTGAAAATTTAATTTGATAAATTAAATAAACAATATTATCTATAAAAATTATAAAAATGATCAAAATTTAATCCTGCCAAGCCTATTTATACAAGACTCTATCCACAAAGAATTAATGGATAGGCATATAATTAATGCCAGCTATCATGGTTTTATGTAAGTTAGATCTTGCCAAACAAACTTTTGTAGGATTATGGGTCTGATTGAATAAGGCAACTGTGTAGATATAATATAGTTGGATTTCTCCAAGGCACTTGACACTCCCCCTGCATAATATGGAACTAATGGCACAGGATAGATGGATTAAAAACTGGCTCACTGATAGATCTCAAAATGTAGTTATTAATGAGGAGACGTCAAGGAAGGGTGCTGTTTCTAGTGGGGTCCCCAGGGATTGGTTGCTGGTCCAGTGCTGCTCTAATATTTTTACAGCTATCTGGATGATGATGTAAAATCTTTGCTGGTAAAGTTTGCAGATAACACAAATATTAGCAGGGTAGTAAATAAATTGTTAGAGTGATCTGAATCACCTGGTTAAATGGTCAGAATCCAATAAAAGTCATTTTAATATAGCCAAATGCAAAATAATAAATCTGGGGGGAAAGAATGCAGACATACCTGCAAGTTGAAAGAGTCTGTTTTGGATGAGCATTGATTCAGAAGATCTTAGAGAGCATCATATATAATCGCCTCAACATGAGCTCTGCTGTGACAAAACGGGCTAAAGTGATCCTTGGATGTATGAACGGGGGGATATCAAGTGGAAGCAGGGATGTGATCTTATCTCTGGATACAGCATTGTAAGAATATTTTGTCCAGTTCTGGTGTCCACACGTCAAGAAAGATGTGGAAATACTGGAATGAGTCCTAAGGAGGGCCACAAAAATGATCCAAGGGCTGGGAAAAAAAATAATGATGTGAGATTTGAGGAGCTCCCCGTATTCAGCTCATCAAAGAGAAGGTTGAGAGTTGATTGTGTTTAGGTACTTACACATGGCAAAGAGATCTGATAGTAAAGGGCTTTTCAGCCTTGCTGACCAGCATCTTGTTATGCCCTGAAGTTAGACAAATTTAACCTTGAAATAAGATGAAATTTCCTTGGGGCAAGGGGAATGACACATTGGAACAGCTCACCAGGGGAAGTGCTGGGCTCTAAAACAAGATCAGGGATCTTTTTAAAGGCTATTCTTTAATCCAGCTTCTGAGGGAAATTCTACTGCCTGTGTGCGCAGAAGAATGGATGATTGTGGTGGTCTCTTCCGGCCTTGGTGTCTGTGAATTTATGAATCCTGCTATCCATCCCCTTCCTTATAGCCATAGAGAGATCAGGGAGTTCTGTGTTACCCTCAACATGCTCATAACACATGAAGCTTTGTATTATGACTATAATCAAATCTCATGCTTCAGTCGGCCGTCTGCATGGGCCAGGAAGGAATGATTTTCCCCGATGCACAACTAACCAGATGTGTTTTGGGTTTCTTTTTCCCTGCTTTCCTCTGAAATATCAGGGATTGGCCACCGCTGGAGATACGACACTGGACAAGGTGGACTAGTGCTCTGAGATGGCCCAGAGATTTATCTTTCCTAGATGCCTGGCTGGTGTGTGTTTGCTCCCATGCTCAGGGTGAAACTGATTGCCAGATTTAGGGTGAATTTTCCTCCTGGTCAGATTGTCCAGGGTCCTCAGTGTTCCATGGAGTGTGGCTTGCCTGCTAGGATCCTCTGAGCATTGCCTAATAAATTCCCTGCTATTGCAGGAGCCTCTGGCATTGGTGGAAGATCAGGCTCTCCTTTCTCTGCCTGTGGCCACAACAGTTTAGTCTCCTGAGGACTGAAGTGTGTGATTAAAATAATTGGGCTCTCTATTAAAATAATAGGGCTATGGGAGGTGAAATGTAATGGCTGTATGTTTATAGGAGGTCAGACTAGATGATCTACTTGTCTCTTCTGGCTTCAGACTCTAGGAAACTATTCCAACTGGATAGTCTTGTTAGCTTCATGAACTTCCAGTCTTTTTAAACTCTTGGCCTCACTGGTGTCTTGTGGCTGATATCTTGTTCCACAGGCTAACTGTGCGTCATGTGAAAGTGTTTTTAAAATGCCCTGAAGTCTGGAAATGCTGTAACCCTCCTGCTTCAGGACATAAGGCAGCCTCTACCTATTGGAGCTTGGTGATGTTAGAAAGAAACTTCCCTTCTGGATGGATTATTCCATAACTGAGTGCATCTTCTTCTGAAGCAGCTGGTACTAACCACTGTCTGAGACGGGGGCCCCAATTCGGCAAGGCAACTAATCATGTGTCTCACTTCTAAGCACGTGATATGAATAGGTAGGGCCCTACCAATTTCACTGCTGTGAAAAATGTGTCACGGACTGTGAAATAAGCCCTTCCCTGTGAAATCTGATCTCCCTCTTACTGCTGGGAGCACCCCAGCCAGGGGTCTCCTAGCTGCAAGTCTCCACTGGGTTGGGATTCCATGGTTACAACACTGTGAAATTTCAGAGATAAACATCTGAAAATGTGAAATTGACCAATTTTAAAACCCTCTGGGCATGAAATTGATCAAAATGGACCGTGAATTTGGTAGGGCCCCATCAATAGGGCTAGTCACCAGCTTAAAACTAGGTGCGTGCCTTGGTGAATTGGGGCCAGGACACTGGACTAGAAGGCCCACTGGTCAGGCATGTGATAGCAATTGCAATAGCACTGGTAAACTTTTGATGACAGGATTTTGGAGGGTTTGTTGTAACTGCTCCAGATTTTACCATAGTCACAGAAACTGTTAGACTTTCATATCTTTGTGCTACATACCATCTCTGTCTTCTTTTAAATTTAGCTCTTTTGGGCAGGGAGGGGAACCGGGGGCCAGTGTTTACCATCTGCCTTCCTTGCCTAATCAAAGAGCGTTTGACTTGAAAGGATCTCGATTCTAAGCGAAGGCAACAAGGAACATGCATCATTAAAAAATGTTCAAGTGACTTTCAGGGAGTAGTGGAATGCCTTTGCAATTTCTCAGGTTACAAATACACCACACAGCAGCAGCTGTGTAGAGAGATGGTGTCAGGGAGGCATTAAGAATCTAATTTTACAGCGCTCGTCAATTTTGCAGTAACTCTCACAGGTAAAGCTTCTGATAGCCAACGAGTGGGCATGTTTTCTCTAATAGTAAACGAAAATAGATTTATAAGGCCCACACTTCCCAGACCTTTGCTGTCCCCCTACACCCAACTTTCCGCCCCTAAAACAGCTCATTTGCTAGGTAATGAGTTGTTTTCATCTGATTATAACTCTCCCTCCCTAATCCCCCTTCCCTGTGAAGGGCTGGGATATTAGACATTTAAGCCAAAAGAGACTTTGCTGCTTACAGTTACCGGGTAAGAACATCTGTCTTGAGGATGTTTACTTAAACAGAGGGCTTGGTAGAAAACAGCTGTATCTAGTAGCTATAACCCAGATTACTGTATTGAAGTTCTAGATACAAGAATGCCCTGGTGGGTATATCAAAAGCCAGATGCATTGCATCTACATCAAGTTTTCCTCTTGTATTTCTCATATCCAGGCATGTTTTAATCCACAGCCGAGACCATCTTGTGTCTGTGATCCTGTCAGAGCTCCCAGGCTAAGCAGGTTTAGGACATTGCAGTACTTGGAGAGCAAGCGAAACCAGGAGCTGATGCTGTTGATTTCAGTAGAGGGAGCTGTCCCCTTGGAGTCAGTGCTGATCCCAATGCTTCAGTGTGGTGGGAGCGGGGGTTGTTCTGCGGGGGGTGGGGTGGCTGGCTCAGTAGAGGCACTCTGTCCTGGGAGTCAGTGCTGACCCTACGGCCCCCATGTTGTGTGCTACAAGGAGCAGTAAAAGTGACTCAGCAGGGAGCATGCTCGCCTCTCAGGCAATGCTAGCCCCAGTGTCTCAGCATGGTGCTAGGGGGGTGCTGTGCTGCAGGAAGTGGTATCCAGCCCCAGAGCCATGCTAGGGATGTGCTGTGCTGTAGGGAGTGGGGTGAATGGCTTAGCAGGGGATGCTCTCTCCTCTGACTCAAGGCTAAGCCCGATGTCTCAGCCTGGAGCTGCACTGCAGACAGTGGTACCCACCTCAGTGCCCCAGGGTGGATGACTCAATAGAGGTCTGATGCAGAGCTGAGCAGGAAGATAAGCCAGTCTGGATGGGCCAAGAAAGAAGTGGGAACGGCAAGCAAAAACAAACTCCAAGGGCCAGATCTTCCTCTGGGGTAAATTGGTGTAGCTTCACTCACTGGCTTCAACGGCACTAGGCTGATTTACACTTGCTGAGGCCACATTCTCCTTCCAGCACCGTAAAAATCCCCTTTAGGCCTCCAGCTGGGATCAGGCAGTTTGGAGGATCATCTGGCTCCCTTGTGTTAAGATGGCAAAAGGCTCCTTATTTATAGATAAGCAGCAAAGAGTCTTGTGGCACCATGAGCTTTCGTGGGTGAATACCCACTTCATCGGATCCATGCATCTGACGAAGTGGGTATTCACCCACGAAAGCTCATGCTCCAAAATGTCTGTTAGTCTATAAGGTGCCACAAGACTCTTTGCTGCTTTTACAGATCCAGACTAACACGGCTACCCCTCTGATACTATTTATAGCTAGTTGCTTTAAACAGCTCGGTCAGGATGACCTCAGAGCAGGTGATGGATTCACACAGTAATTTCCTAGCTCCACAAGAGCTTGTGTTGTATGTGGTGGGAAGCTCTGGGATGAAGCCCTCCCATCTCTTTCAGAGGCTGTCGCTCTGGAAGCATGAGGGGTGATGCGGCAGAGACGGCTGCTTGGATCCCAGCAGCCACGTTTTCACATGCCCCACGCCCTGGGAAAGTGACCTGTCTTCTGTTGCTGCACTGACAATGTGCCAGGCATTTGAGAGCTGCAGCTACTTCGCAGATGCAGCCTGTGCAGACTACATGTCCCAGCATGCAATGCTCCATTTTGGCCCACGCCAGGGAAGGTGGAGAACTGCACTCTGAGCTACACCTCTCTAGGATCGTACTATTTATATTGTTATTTGAGATTTACATTGACATAGTTACTGGAGACTTCAACCAGGCTAGGGACCCCTGTGCCAGGCACTGTGCAAACATGTAGGACCTGATTCTCATTTGCACTAAGGTGCCTTTACATACTCTGTCAGAGTGGTGTAAAGAGGCCTTAGTGTAAATCAGAACAGAGCCATTTGAAATGGCAGTGTAGAGTACCAGCCAGTTAGTTAAAGGGAAGGAAGGCCAGAGGCTCTAGTGTAGGCTATCCCTGGATTACTGTATAGGCCCAGGTTTCAGAGTAGCAGCCGTGTTAGTCTGTATCCGCAAAAAGAACAGGAGTATTTGTGGCACCTTAAAGACTAAAATAAATGCTAAAATAAATTTGTTAGTCTTTAAGGTGCCACAAGTACTCCTGTTCTTTTTGTATAGGCCCAGTGACCATGTCAATAACCAGGAGTCACCAATACACAGGGAATGGGAGATGTTAACATTAAATATGCTCAGGATTTACATAAGAAAATAAGAACAGCCAAGCTGGGTCAGATCGGTGGTCAATCTAGCCCAGTATCCTGTCTTCTCACAGTGGCAAATGCCAGGTGCTTCAGAGGAAATGAACAGAACAGGGCAGTTATCAAATGATCAATCACTTGTCATCCAGTCCCAGCACTTAAAGGCTTAGGGACACCCAGAGCATGGGGTTGCATCCCTGACCATCCTGCCTAATAGCCATCGATGGACCTATCCTCCACGAACTTTTATTTAATAATTCTTTGAATCCAGTTATACTTTTGACCTTCACAACATCCCCTGGCAACGAGTGCCACAGGTTGACTCTGTGTTGTGTGAGGAAGTACTTCCTTATATTTGTGTTAAATTAATTAATTTCTATGAGAGACCCTTGGTTCTTATGTGATATGAAGGGGAAAACAACACTTCCTTATTCACTTTCTCCACAGATTTGAACTTAACTATCTTGAGTAATTTTGAATCATCTGCAAATTTTGCCACCTCACTGTTTACCCCCTTTTCCAGATCATTTATGAATATGTTGAACAGCACTGGTCCCAATACAGTTCCTTGGGGGAGCCTGCTATTTACCTCTCTCCATTGTAAAAGATGGCCATTTATTCCTTATTCCTTTGTCTCCTATCTTTTAATCAGATACTGATCCAGGAAAGGATGCTCCCTCTTATCCCATGACTGCTTACTTTGCTTAAAAATCCTTGGTATGGGACATTGTCAAAGGCTTTCAGAAAGTGCAAGTACACTATATCAAGTGGATCACCCTTGTCCACGTGCTTATTGACTTCCTCAAATAATTCTAATAGATTGGTGAGGCATGATTTCCCTTTACAAAAGCTGTGTTGACTCTTCCCCAACAAATTGTGTTTATCTATGCCTGATAATTCTGTACTTTACGATAATTTCAACTAATTTTCCTGGTACTGAAGTTAGATTTACTGGCCTGTAATTGCCAGGATCACCTCTGGAGCCTCTTTTAAAAATCAGTGTTACATTAGCTGTCCTCCAATCATCTGTATGGAGGCTGATTTAAGCAATAGGTTACATACCACAGTTAGTAGTTCTGCCATTTCATATATGAGTTCCTTCAGAACTCTTGGGTGAATCCCATCTGGTCCTGGTGACTTATTATTGTTTAATTTATCAATTCATTCCAAAACCTCCTCTACTGACAGCACAATCTGGGACAGTTCCTCAGATTTGTCACCTAAAAAGAATGGCTCAGGTGTGGAAGTCTCCCTCACATCATCTGTAATGAAGACTGATGCAAAGATTTCATTTAGCTTCTCCACAATGGCCTTATCTTCCTTGAATGCTCCTTTAGCACCTTGATTGTCCAATAGCAGGCTTCCTGGCCTTTCAGGCTCCCCATCCATTTCAAAGCTGAGCCAGGGTGCAGCTGGATGAGTAAACAGGGGGCAGCCTCCCCTTTCACAGGGGCTGTGTTGTAGATGGGCACCGAGGCGGCAAAATAACTTTCTTGGGAACCAAAAGCTTCTGCTGTCTGTGAGGGAGAATTCAAGGGGAGCTTTACTCTCTCCTCCTGCTTGTTCAGGCCATTTTCTCCAGAACCAGCAACAGGAGAGGATGACACACAGTTGGAAGGGGACCCTGCTGGCTAATAGCATTGGTCTCAAAATGCCTATTTTGCAGATGGGGAAACTGAGGCACAATAGGCCAAATTTTTAAAGCTAATTTAGGCACCTAAAGATTCAGATAGGTGCATGCTGGGTGCATTTGGAAATCCCACTAGGCTCCTGAATACATTTTAAAAATCCAGCCCGAAGTGACTTGCTCAGTAGCAGAGCTGAGAATACACCCCCCAAGTCTCCAGGCACTTAGACTAGTGCTTTACCCATTAGGCAAGCTGACCTCCTTGATAGGAGCACCCTCTAAATGAACCACGCTCATTCTCATGATTCCTGTCACACGCTGCTATTGTTCCAGCACTGGTTGGAACAAGTGGCCTCCCACTTTCCAGAGGTTGTCGTGTGGCAGGAGGTTGCCTGCATAGCCCAAGGCAGCACAGCTGTATCCCAGACCCCACTAGCTCTTCCTTCTGGCTAAGGAATTCCATGACCCTTGTTCATGCAGGGAAAAGCACATCTCGCCCATCGTGCTGATCATCATCAACCACTCGGCTGGAGTGCAAGGCCTCTCATTAGAGAAATCAGCTGTGACAGCTGCATGGCAGACTCGCTCAGCATGCCAGCCTGCTGCTTAGCCACGACAAGAATCTCAAACAGGGACGAGACCATCTGCGCTGGGTTACAGCTGAAACTTTGCTGAGATGTAGATGCAGCCTTGCAAAGAGTGATGGGAAGAAGGGGTGGGATGGGGAAGGTCGAGGCTTCGACCCGCTGCCCCTCTCTCTGTCAGGGCTTTCCTCTCTGTCTGTTGTCTTAACTGGGCATTGCTTGATCCATCCAGGGGAAGGAATGGTGCCTTCTGGGAGGCATCTGGGCTGGAATGAGAGTCATTATTAGAGGATATTTCTGTAGTAACCATCCTGATCAGAGACAGAACCCTCTGGGTTTTATCACCTCCTCATAGAATACCCTGGTGGATGAGTGCCTGCTGCAGACCCATGAGCCTCAAACACCTGTCTGGTTCTTCACGTGGCTTTTGATAATCCCCTGCCATTGTGGATTTGGTGGTTGCTATCATAACCATGGGATGGGTGGGTTAAGACCGGATCAAACCGGTCAGCTGAGCCGGGTCTCCCAATTGTATAGGATTTCCAGATTTTTCTCAAAGGGCCCACACATTTTGCCACATCCCCATGGAGATTTGGGGCACCCTATTTATTGTCCAAAGCCTCCCTGCAGTTTTCCTAAGGAGTCCCCAAATTTTGCACCTCCATCCCACTCTTCCTCAGCAATATGCCAACTGCTTTGACCCAGCTTTCTGAAAAGGAACCCCAAACTTTCCCCCTCTACTCCTTCTTGGGGACTGGTCCTGCTTTGAGTAGGGGGTGGGACTAGATGACCTCCTCTTCCAACCCTGATAGTCTCTGATTCTATGATTCCACTCTGTAGCCCCACTAGAAATATACAAGAGGGTTGAATTCAAGCAACACTGTGGGATGTCTACACTACCACGGTGAGGTATGATTGCTTCATACGTAGACATACCCAATCTAGCTTTGACCAGGCTAGAGCCAAGCTAGCTCAAGTAACTATAGCAGTGAAGTTCTGGCAGCATGGGCTGCGGCCCCTTGAGTATGTACCCCGGGTCCTGGGTGAGCAGGGCTAGCCCATAGAGCTGCTTGTGATCGCACTGGCGGCTTCACTTCTATTTGTTCAAGCTAGTTTTGCCCGAGCTAGATCAAAGCTAGCTTGGGTCTGCCGACACGTGTTGCCATCACACCTCCTGACTGCAGTGTAGACAGACCCTTAATCCATTTCTCCGACAGGGAGGACAGGTCTTCTGTGCTTCCCAAGTGGCTTCTCTAGAGGCAGGAAAGGGCCAGTCCTGGCTACTCAGACACACCAGTTCCAGGTTCCAGGTGGCTGTGCGTTGCCTGGGCTGATTGAAATTCTGAGCTGCAGCATGTTGTGGCCTCTGAGTCAGAGCAAGAGAAATGAGCGCTGGCTGTCTATCATCCCCAATAATCACTGCCAACAGCCACAATTCAAAGCAGCTGCTCCATGTCGATATGACACTGAGCATCCTTCCAGCGCCCTGCAGCTCTGGCCGAGCCTACTGTGTAATCAGGCTGGAAGTGAGGAGGTGGGGAGCCAGGATATGGAAGATAATTAGACTAATGGCAAGGAAAATTATACTTGTTGGAGGAGAGGGTGGAATATCCAGCCACACTTCGCTAGAATCAATCATGTCAGTGGGGGATTCTTGCAAGGATCAGCCATTCAGGGATGCTTCTGAGAGATGATGTCAGTGTAGTCCAGGGGATAGGCTGCTAAACTGGGAGCCAGGAGAACCAGGACCATGTTCCTAGTTCTGCCACTGACCTAGTCTGCAGCCTTGGGCAAATCACTTAATCTCTCTGTGCCTCAGTTTCCTCATCTGTGTGGAGTAGGGATGACACTGACTTTCTTTTGTAAAGTGATCTAAATAAGAGTCACAGATTTTAAGGCAATAGGGAACCATTGTGATCAGCCTACATTACACAGATCATGAAATTTCTAAGTATTATTATTAGCTGTCATTACTGAGAAGGGAACAGGAATTGACAGAGCCTCACAGTTGAAACTCCATGGGCGGGCAACTTTTTAAAGCAGTCACCTCCAGCCAGGCCACCTGTTACAGGAATGCTAAATATAAAGGTAATATAGCTGTAATGGATGTGCATGCCATATATAGCGAGTGATTATAAAGAGCGCCATCTACTGGCAGATAAGGATTTGTAGCATGGCTCCTAAATGGTGCTGTTACGCACTATAAATTGGCTACTTGAGTCTAGGTCTTAATATTGCCGTGTGCTCCTTCCAAGCTAAGAACACCTGGGCTGTGCTAGGACTTGGATGGGAGACTTCAGAGTAGAACATTTCAAGGGGGCTGATTGTTTAATGTCTATCATATGAGCACCCCCATGGTGCAGCATGTTTGTTTCACTTTTCTTCCCCTTAAGTTCATAGTGAACCAATGCCGCAGCATGAGGCTGTGCTGCTGGATGTGGGGTAAAATCAAGGGCCTGACCACGTGTAGTTATTCGGCGCTATTGCAATACAAAATACCAGGACCCCCCAGCCATTGACCTAATTCCCTGTTGTGCTAGGCATTGTACAAATACAGAACACATCGATGGTCCCTGCCCCGACTGGCTTCCAATCGATGCTTAAGGGTGAAGACTGATAGACAGATGGGGGATGTACACGGAGACAATGAAATGATCAGCAATGGTCTCAGCTCATCAGCTGCCTAACTATTGTCAAGGTTTTGGTAGGTATCAAGCACAGGAGAGTTTTAAGAAGGGATTAAAGATCAGAGCTCTTTTCAAAAGGGTCAGGGCATTAGTCCCGGCTGAGTCTGGGTGACCACAGTATAGTCAGCTGTCCAGTTTCAGCAAGATATAGGATCATTCACTTCCTGTCCTCCACTGTCATAATTATTATTTAACACTGGGGATTCTTTCCTTGGTGGGAAAGGAAAAC
The DNA here is from genome assembly GCF_020497125.1 of Mauremys mutica. Lineage (NCBI taxonomy): Eukaryota > Metazoa > Chordata > Testudines > Geoemydidae > Mauremys > Mauremys mutica. Next base: position 131,177,815 of record NC_059075.1, read on the forward strand.
CATTGTCCATGCAGAGGTGGAGGGCAGAGTGAGAACTAAACAAAGATTGGGTTCCTCCTCAAATAAAGTAGCATATGTGGAGCAAGGGGGGATGGAGGGGAAATCTCCCAAGGCGGAAATGGGAGTTAGGCACCTCAGGGCAGGGGCTTTGAATGGGAACTGGTTACCTAACTGCTCTTTGTACCCTGGAAAATCTCCCACTGGATCTATCATCATGGCTCATAGAAAATACACTGGACCTGGAGCTTTCCTTGAAATGTGCCTCTCTTTTACTTATGGCGATGTAGGGTCACCTCTGGCCACTTTGAAATGGCAGAATCCTACATGCGAGAGGTGGAAACCCTCATCCATGCTGGCCCATGCCTGCAATATATTTCAAGAAAACCTCTTAAGCCCCCATCCTTGATCAAATACCAGCATGTGGCTATCATATTCCCTCCTTAGGCTGAAGTCTTCTAAGTAGGCATTGTATCTCCAAGCTCAAGGACTCATGGCTTCTATATAGCTCACTCTGCAACTGATTCACTGTGTGTCTTGGAGAAAGTCCCTTTGCCATTCTGTGACTCAGTTTCCCCACCTGTGTAAGGGGAATAATGATACTGACCTGCCTCATAGGGGTGTTGGGGGACTTACATTAATGCATGGAAAGGGTTGGATTTTCAAAGCCACAGGAGGGATTTAAATGCCAAATTCTGACCAGAAATTGGGCATATACGTGCTCTATAAAGCCTTGAAAACTCCCCCCAGAGTGCTTAGAGATCTGCAGATGAGAGGGGCTAGGGAAGGGCAAAGCATCAGCATTGTGTCTGCATCCTTTCCGAGGGGGGCTCGGCTCATCCGACTCACTTCCATCCTCTCTGATTCTGTTTAAATTAAGCCATCTGCCCACATTAAGCGGTAAATTATCTCAGCTGCCTGCCTGACTCCCCGGGGGAAACAGAAAGAGAAAAAGGGAGAGACGGTGGCGGCACTGGAGCTGAAAACAATACAGATCGGACAAGAATCGGAATCACATGCCCCGCTGCTTCCATTATTCTCCACCCCACCGGAGAATGCCAGTTCACAGGAAGCTACAGGTTCCATCTGAAAGATCAAGAGTCACCCAGCTTTAATGGGCTGTACAAGCAAGGAGAGGGGATGGACGTACTATGACCATCATCAGGCTGAGTGAGCTCACTTCGCATTACACAATAGCTGTGCGTTGTGACCTTACTCAGTTAGTGTCCTTGGAACTCCTGTACCAGGCAGCTCAGGGTGGTGCCTGTTCAGCTGATGGAATAAGGGCTCTTTTGTGCCCAAAGGGACTGCTAGATACTGGGACAAAAGCTGTGGAACTACAGCAGACACCCCAACCCTGTGGAGCCTCATCATGAGAAAGGATCCGAGGAATCTTCAGGGTTTTGTTTAACTTGCAATGCATTTTACCTATTTCTTCACTTGGTATTACCCCAGCCCGCTAAGGAGTCCCAGCTGTCCTTCAGCATGCCATGCCCCTTGGGACTTCCCAGCGAGGGCTGGGCTAGAACTCTCATCCTCTCACTCTAAAAGTGCTGGCAGCTGGCATTCGAGCGCAAGGCGAAGCTCTCTGGGTGACATAGGGCAAACAGCTGAGTAGGTCTGAAGCTGACCAGCGCATCAGCACATGTGTGCAAGCAGCCAGCATGCTCAGAACTGAAGGTAAAGAATACTAGCTAGGCAAAACTCCACCTGACTCTGGGTTGAAAGAAAAGGAATGCAGCCATGTTCCCAATGGGCTGAGCCTAAATGTACTCCTGAGTGTGTTTATGCTTTCCTGCTTCAGTTTGCAGGGTCCTTCCTTGTGCCCTGGGAACTGGCACAAGAAACTTGGTGTGGGCACAGCTTAATGCCCTGTATAGCTGTTTGGCTGAGCTGTGACTTGGGCCTATTCATTCCCCTGGAGGTATGTGGTCCCCTCCTCTGCCCCCACTTTGTTGAGGGGCTCACACTGTTTGTGAATCTGCCTGCAGTGGGTTCTCTGAGCTCTTAGCTCCTGGCCCTACTACACTGAATGGTCTCCCATAGCAACACCAACACATAGCAACACCACAAGGCTGCCACCAAACAAGCCCCTAAAATGGATTGACTGATGCTATGACAACAGTCCCATAAATAGCCATCTCCATGTCACAATGCAGCTGTGTGGGCTCGCCACCTGGGGCTATGTTAGCCAGCATTATCTGATGGATGGGATCCAGGGTTCCTGAGTTCTCCCTGCTTGGCTGGTGCTTTATGGTGTGACCTTGGACAAATTGCAACTTCTGAGTGTTTCACTTTTCTCACTGGTAAAATGTGGATTTTGACACCTACCTGTCCTGGGAAACCGCCTGGTGACCTGCTCACAGAGAACAGGTGCTATGTAAGTATTATTAGCATACCTGTCAGTAATAGCAGGTAGCACCTAAGACGGATGCAGCCAATAAACTCATGAGCAACAGAAACTCACCGAGTCCCAGAATAAACAGATTGTGTTGCCAAGACAGTGCAGAGGAGATTGGGGCACAGGTGAAAAATCTCTTGTCAGAGAGAAGAGTACCTGGGAGTGTGGCGATGTGCATTGGCTACTGGTGTGGGATCCAAGGACGAGTGACGGCTTTCACGCTCCAGGGAGATGTGCACGTCCCATGATTCTAGAGGAAAGATGGAGCCACCTCCTAAATTCTCCCAGTCCAAATGTAGACTAGGGTTCCTTGGGCAAACGGAGAGGACACTTGGAACTGGGCAGCAGGGCCTGCGAGTTAGAACTGGGCAGTGTCAGTTGGAACTGGGCGGCTTGGCAGCTGGAACTGAGTCATCTGAATGGGGCAGTCTGGCAGGGGCAGTGGATTGGGCAGCGGCACTTGGAACTGTGCATTCAGGCAGTCGGAATTGGACGGTTGCGGAGTAGCAGCTGGAATTGGCCCATGTCAGTTTGGCAGCTGCTCTGTCTCCCAGAAATCCAATCAGCTAAATATCCCTGTTTAATTAAGTAAAATGACTTTAATTGGCTCAGAATAACAACAAATAAAGTAATGACAGAAAGGAATCCATTTAGCACAGCGAGTCCTTGTTTACAAGCTACACCCAGCCCACTCCATTTTGGGGGGTTCAGTCTCAAGCTTCAACTCCGGCTGCTGCCAACTGACAGGTCACTTTCACGCTGCCCCTCCGAACGATCTGGAACTTAAAGAGGCAGTCACTGTGGCTTAACGTTCATATACCGCACGTGCAACCGTTGGAGCGACAGTGGAAACAGGCTGTTGGGGACAACAACTGGAATTGGGCAGTTGAAGGAGATGCCCTGTTAGCCGAGGAAGGGATGGCAATTGAGCTGCTCAGATTTGCTGTGATGCAGCAAATGGAACCCTGTGTTCTCGGAGTGACTCATTTACAATCCTGCTTGCCCAGGTGTCTTTGTTCTTCATCATGCAAGGCTGGGCCCCTGGCAGGGTTGTAAGCAGCTGGGAATCAGACCTGAGGCATCTGCATCTAAGCATGCTGGTCTAAAGCCCCAGCTAAACGACTGCCAGTGTAGGAGGTTCATTGTTGTCCTGCATATGTGGACTAGCTGCCACTAGCAGGTTACAGGGAGTGTGGCTTGGACTCCATATTAGTTCAGCCTCTGGCGTATTTGTGAACTGTGGGTTTTGTTGGTTTTTTTCTTTTGTTTCCCCTCTGAAGATATTCGTAGCGTGTGATTGGTCTTCAGTCGCATGCTATTGTTTCTGTTCCTTACCTGGATGGTGAAACTTTTCAGAACAGCAGAGTGAGGAGAAGCAAGGGATGCACTTTCGTTATGAATTTCAGGCAAATCGGTGTTTGTGTGAAAATTCATTGGTGTGTAGGGTTCCTGACTACTGAATGCTACAGGAATAACATGGCCCCATGGAATATGAAGGGGCAAATAGGCTATGGCTATTTCTGGAAATAGCTACAGGTCACTTTTTGTGCCACTCATCTTGCTCTATGAGGACCGTGGGAACTGGATGTTTTCACAGCAGCTGGAGATGGGCAGTTGGGACCAGGCAGCTGAAGAGAGAAAGTGCAGTGACCCCATAGAGAGAGGCGGAGGAGACAGGGAGCTAATCCCCAGCAGAGGGGAAAGGTGCATGGCAAAAGGCCTTGCAATACCTCTGTGGGGTCAGGAAGGGCAATTATCCCCATTTTACTGCTGGGGACTTGAGGCATAAAAAGGCTAAGTGACTTGCCCAAGGTCACAGGAGAAAGCTGTGACAGATAAAGGAACTGAACCCAGGCTCTGCAGGTCCTAAACTAGAGCCCTAAGCACTAGAACATCCCATCTCTCCTGCAAGGGATAGCGCAGCCCCTGGGGAGACTGCAACTAACAGACGTAGTCTCATCAGTGCTCATCCTGGGGTGGCTCCACAGTGCCATACCAGGTCAGTGGCGTAAGTGCCAGGATCCTGCTTCTGCTCCCATTGAAATCAATAGAAGCATCATTGACTTGGATGGGATGGGTCACTTAGTGAATAGGACTGGGAGTCAGAACCCCCATTGCTCTCACTGCATGAGCTGGGGCATTTCTCCTCTCCTGGAAAGAGGCAGTGATGGATACCCGTCTTTTTGTAAAAGGCTTTAATATTGATGTTGCATAAGTGCTCAAGACGACTGTTATAATAATATTTTATGCCATGCTCCTCCTGAGTTAAAACTGAGTAAATATTGAATGAGGCCCTTGAGATCTGCCCATTTCTCTCTCTCTTTCTGTCACTCATTCTTCTTTTCTTTTATTGGCTCATGCTAATCTGCCGCACCTCCTCTTTCCCTCTCCCAGCTGCAGAGCATTCACACATCTCTTTCCATTCCTCCCCACCTGCATTTTCTAACAGCAAACCAGTGGGATGTGGCGAGTGGAATACGCAAGGAGGGTGTTAGACTGCTTCACTTTGTTTGCTGCCTGACTGGATCAAGGCTTTGGAGCAGCCCCCAGTGGTGTCAGCAGCTGGCTCTAAGCCACTGTTTTGTCAATGGAAGTATTTCTTATTCACCGCAGCAGGAAGCAGATGACTGCAGTGTGCCCAACCCATTCATGTTCTGTGCAGCCCGTGGAACAGAAAGGAGATCTTGGACTGACTAGCCTACCTGTGGGCAGAGCCCAGCGACTGGTTGGGAGGGAGCTAAGTGACCCTTTAATGCCCCCAGGGATAGCTCAGTGGTTCGAGTATTAGCCTGCCAAACCCAGGGTTGTGAACTCAATCCCGGAGGGGGCCATTTAGGGATCTGGGGCAAAAATCTGTCCAGGGATTGGTCCTGCTTTGAGCAGGGGGTTGGACTAGATGACCTCCTGAGGTCCCTTCCAACCCTAATGTTCTGTGTTCTATCATCCCAAAAGGTAACAGCACTAAGGAGGGAGAATGTGTTTAGAGCCAAGAGACTCCTGGGTTCCCATTCCCAGATCTGCCATTGGCTTGCTATACATAAGAATGACCCTACTGGGTCAGACCAAGGGTCCATCTAGCCCAGTATCCTGTCTACCGACAGTGACCAGTGCCAAGTGCCCTAGAGGGAATGAACAAAACAGGGAATCATCAAGTGATCCATCCCCTGTCGCTCATTCCCAACTTCTGGCAAACAGAGGCTAGGTACACCATTCCTGCCCATCCTGGCTAATACCCATTGATGGACCTATCCTCCATGAATTTATCTAGTTCTTTTTTGAACCCTGTTATGGTCTTGGCCTTCACAACATCCTCTGGCAAGGAGTTCCACAGGTTGACTGTGCATTGTGTGAAGAAATACTTCCTTTTGTTTGTTTTAAACCTGCTGCCTATTAATTTCATTTGGTGACCCCTAGTTCTTGTGTTATGAGAAGTAATAAACAACACGTCCTTATCTACTTTCTCTACACCAGTCATAATTGTATAGACCTCAATCATATCTCCCCTTAGCCATCTCTTTTCCAAGCTGAGAAGTCCCAGTCTTAATAATCGCTCCTCATACGGAAGCCATTCCATACCCAGAATCATTTTTGTTGCCCTTTTCTGAACCTTTTCCAATTCCAATATCTCTTTTTTGAGATGGGGCAACCACATCTGCACACAGTATTCAAGATGTGGGCGTACCATGGATTTATATAGAGGCAACATATTTTCTGTCCTATTATCCATCCCTTTCTTAATTATTCCCAACATTCTGTTCACCTTTTTGACTGCTGCTGCACATTGAGTGGATGTTTTCAGAGAACTATCCACAATGACTCCAAGATCTCTTTCTTGAGTGGTAACAGCTTATTTAGACCCATCATTTTATATGTATAGTTGGGATTATGCTTTCCAGTGTGAATTACTTTGCATTTATTAACATTAAGTTTCATCTGCCATTTTGTTGCCCAGTCACCCAGTTCTGAGAAATCCTTTTGTAGCTCTTTGCAGTCTGCCTGGGTCTTAACTATCTTTAGTAATTTTGTATCATCTGCAAATTTTGCCACCTCATTGTTTACCCCTTTTCCCAGATCATTTATTAATATGTTGAATAGGACTGGTCCCAGAACATACCCCTGGGGGACACAGGCGCCAACTTCCCCTCTTTTCCGTGGGTGCTTGACCCCCCACCTCTGCTCATGGCCCCGCCCCCACTCCACCCCTTCCATGAGGCCCTGCCCCTGCACCGCCTCTTCCCCGCCTTCCCTGCCCCCATTCCAACCCCTTTCCCAAATCCCCATCCTGGCCCCATCTCCTCCCCTGAGCGTGCCATGTTCCCCCTCCCTCCCCAGCCCGGAGCTTGCTAACGCCGCCAAACAGCAGTTTGGTGATGGCCGGGCGGGAAACACTGGGAGGTAGGCAGAGGAACCGGGGGAGGAGGAGGTGGGAGGGGAGCTTGGCTGCTGGTTGGTGCAGAACACCCATTAATTTTTCCCTGTGGGTGCTCCAGCCCCGGAGCATCCACGGAGTTGGCACCTATGCTGGGGGACACCACTATTTACCTCTCTCCATTCTGAAAACTGATCATTTATACCTACCCTTTGTTTCCTCTCTTTTAACCAGTTACCAGTCCATGAGAGCACCTTCCCTCTTATCCCGTGGCAGCTTACTTTGCGTAAGAGCCTTTGGTGAGGGACCTTTTCAAAGGCTTTCTGAAAACCTAAGTACACTATATCCACTGGATCCCTGTGGTCCACATGCTTGTTGGCCCCCCTCAAAGAATTCTAGTAGATTGGTGAGGCATGATTTCCCTTTACTAAAACCATGTTGACTCTTCCGCAACAAATTATGTTCATCAAATATGTCTGACAATATTGTTCTTATGTGTAACTTCCTCTCTCCAGATCTCAACTAATTCCCTGTTGTGAGGTGTAATGATTCTGTGTTTCTACAGTGTGTAGGTATGCGGTCGTGGACGGGGGCTCCTCAGCATTACTCATAATAATGAATGAATGGGCCAGATTGATTTCTGGTACTGAGGCCTCAGTTGAGTTACAGCAGGGATGAATGTGATGCAGTGATTGTAAAGTGCTTTGAGATCCTTAGATGAAAGGGACAATAGGTCTGTGCCTCACCTGGACAGCCTTTCTCTGACATGAGGAGTGAAGATGGTGGCTGGGATGAGGCTGGTAGATTTTTAATAGCAATGGGCATGATCCTAGATGGTCACACAGTGGTCTCTTCTGACCTTAGAATCTATGAATGGGTCTTGATCTTCAGCATTCAGCCTATTCTCCCGCATTGCTAGAGTGCTGGCCACTCTCCCAGACAGGAGACTGAGCTGGTGGTGGCACACAGACCTAGCTAGGTGAGCTCCGATCACAGGGGCTGAGCCCTAGTGCTGCTGCTAATTGGGCAGCAGCAGAACCCACTGGGAGCATAATTTCAGTCATATTAGTTGGGACATTTGTCCAAAAGAGAAATTGCTGATATTGATTACACATGAACATAGGAATTGCCCATAGTCCACCAGCTCAGTCTCCTGTCTGGGAGAGTGGCCAGCACCAGATATTTCAGAGCGAAGAGCCAAAAACATTACCTACAGAAGATGTGGGCCCCTCTACCACCCATTAAAGTCTCCTCAGAGACTGGCTTTAGACCTGAAGCATAAGATTATAAATCCCTTCCCAAAACTCTCTGTGGGGTTTATTTTAAGCACTAACTAAATTCAGATTCTGATCCCATGCCTAGTGATGCAGCTCATTTACATTCTAGGTCTGGTGTTTGTTCAGTGAGGCATCTTTCCTCTTCGCTTCATTATATTTCATGAGGCACTCTGAGATCTTCAAATGTGGACAAGCTAACAGTTAAAATGTGGTATTACAGAGAGAGAGGCAGTAAGCAAAACCCCAGATCCAAACACTCCTGGATTATGAAGGGACTCCGTCCTTGCCTCCGTGCTTGTGTAGAGCGACGAGGGTGGGGGACCTCTAACTCCAAACCTGGAATGACACAGTTTGCAATAATTCATTATTTTGATCACTTGGCTAGCAAAAAGATCACAGGAAAAGGTAGAACTTCTGGCTGGCCAGCAGCTGGCAGCATTTCTGAGCACCCCCCCACCCCAGCATGAACATATCAAGTGGGTGTAATTGACGATTATGCTATAATTTTTTTCATTCAATTGTACAGACCTTTGGGGACTTTGGGATTGGGGGCCTAAAAGACAGAGGAATCGAGCACTAGGTGGCACAATGGGTCAGTTCACTAGCCTTTTGCCTCTGGATATCTAGGCTTAAATCTTGGCTCAGGGCATGTACATTTCATCCTGTTGCCAAATATTTAGTACAACTTTCTCCTGAACAAAACTCACAGTCAGGGTGTCCCAGGGGAGGGGGAAAGAATTGTGTTGACTTCATTTCTTACTATGATGGATTCTAGTACCTTCAGCAGAGACCAGGATCCCTGCCTTCCAGTGTAGTACTGGATCCTTTTTATTTGTCTGTAGCCCCTTCCCCAATGTGTGGCTCAAGCCCCCTCCCCGATACCTATCACTTGGAGCGGCTTCTCCACTCTCCTTGTAGGAGTTTGGGTCCTGGGTTCTTTGTTGTGACCCATGGTGCCTCCACCCATGGTGACCCCCTCACTATGCCTGGAACACAAAGGCGGCTGTCCCTGGGGAAAATGACTAATGCTATCACCCTTAACAAGGACTATGACCCAGTGCACAAACAACAAAATACATTCATCCACACCCCCAACAAATAAATGCCACACCCCTAAGTAACAGTATAACAAATGGGACCTTACTGTGGGCAGGAAATAGAGGCTGTAGGGAAGGAAAGGCTAAGGTTAATTAATAAATACTACACTAATAAAACAAAACTTTCCCCCCATTCACAACTGTACCACAACCCCCAGCTCCCACCCTGGCATTCTTCCAGCCAGATGGAATGCCTAGGATGGGTCTGGAGATGGGTGTAGCAGCGCTGCAAACTTTTGTCTGCTTAAAGAAAATGAAGGGGGCCCTCTCCTGGCTTCCTAGTTCGAAGTCTTGTGGAGGTCTCAGGTGGCTCTCAGTAGCCAGCCTTGGACTCGTTCTCTGGCCACTGCTTTCTCTAGGGCAGAAACTGCTTGCCCATGCACTAGATCCCACAGCAGTTCAGTGTCTTTCTCTGTGGGGACCAGGAGCTAAGCAGAGACACCCTGAGCTGTTCTGCTGCTTCTAATCAGTTCCAAACTCAAAAGATCCAAGACCTTGAAAACTGGAGTAATAGAACTGGGATGAAATTTAATAGTGCAAAGTGCAAGGTCGTGCCCTTGGGAACTAACAATAAGAATTTTTTGCTATAAGCTGGGGACTTATCAGTTGGAAGTGACAGAGGAGGAGAAAGACCTGGGTGTATTGGTTGATGACAGGATGCATCCGACGAAGTGGGTATTCACCCACGAAAGCTCATGCTGCAAAACGTCTGTTAGTCTACAAGGTGCCACAGGATTCTTTGCTGCTTTGACAGGATGACTGTGAGCCACCGATGTGATGTGGCCGTGAAAAAGGCTAATGCAGTCCTAGAATGTAGAGACAGGGAGGTGTTAGTACTGTTATACAAAGCACTGGTGAGATCTCATCTGGAATACCGTGTGCAGCTCTGCTCTCCCATGTTTAAGAAAGATGAATTCAAACTGGAACAGGTGCAGAGACGGGCTACTAGGATGATCAGAGGAATGGAAATCCTGACTTATGAGATGAGACTCAAAGAACTTGGCTTGTTTAGCCTAACCAAACGAAGGCTAAGGGGAGATATGATCGTTCTCTATTAATACATTTGGGGAGGGAGAGGAGTTATTTAAGTTAAGCACCAGTGTGCACACAAGAACAAATTAATAGAAACTGGCCATCAACAAGGGTAGGCTTGAAATTAGATGAAGATTTCATCATAGTGAAGTTCTGGAACAGCCTTGCAATGGGAGCAATGGGGGCAAAACATCTTAGTGGCTTCAAGACTGAGCTTGATAAATTTATGGAGGGGATGGCATGATGGGACTGCCTACAATGGCACATGGCCTATCGGTGACTGCTAGCAGTAAATATCTCCAATGGCTGGTGATGGGACACTACATGGGGAAGGCTCTGAGTTACTCCAGAGGATTCTTTCCCAGGTGTCTCGCTGATGGGTCTTACCCACATGCTCAGAGTCCAACTGATCACTGTTTTTGGGGTTGGGAAAAAATTTTCTCCCCGGTCAGATTGGCAGAGGCCCTGGAGTGTTTTACCTTCCTCTGCAGCATGGGGCATGGGTCACTTTTTGGTTTGAACTAGTGTAAATGGTGGATTCTCTGTAACTTGACATCTTTAAATCATGATTTGAGGAGTTCAGTGACTCAGCCAGAGGTTATGGGTCTATTACAGGAGCGGGTGGGTGAGATTCTGTGGTCTGCGATGTGCAGGTCAGACCAGCTGATCATAATGGTCCCTTCTGGCCTTAATGTCTGTGAGTCTAAGAGCAACACTAACTACATCTAGACTCTTTGCCTCTGTGTCAGTCTGTGCCTGCCCACCAGGGGACTGAGCAGTCCTATTTCATAACTGGCCCAAAAACTGCCTGTATCAATCACCCCAGCAGAAGCCTTCCTATTGGGTTTTGCAGGATTGTCCAATCGATTCTGTCCCTGCCCCGGATTCTAAGGTACAGAGGCTCTGGAGCCATGGTGGTTATTGTCGTCCATAGGGTAGATCCCCTCCCCTGGAGGCTCAGTCCAGTATGATTCCAGGAGCTGACAAATTTCAAAGGGGGTTACACAGCTGCTATTTTCCTGCTGCATAACGCAGACCAGCGATGCAGCACTTCACTGAATACGAAGGGCTAGGAGGTGACTGAGGAGGAGGCGAAGGTAGCAGGTAAAACTAACTCTGGATTTCATCAGAGGAAAGTCTGGAATGAAAAACTTTCATCCAAAGTGTTGGATGAAATCTACAGGGTGGCACGATGGAGGGAAATGCACAGAGGAGAAGTGGAATGCGTTTCCTCATCTACGGTGGTAGCGCCAAGGGCTGCAGATGCCACCCCTTAATAAACATGCACAGGTCGCAAACAACAGGCCAATGTGTATGAACAAGAAAATGCAAAAAATAAAAGCAATCCTGGGTGAGGGTGACTCCTGTGCGAGTGATAAAGCATTGGGCAGGAGTGAGGAATGGAGTTCACAGTGTGAAGTTAATTGGGTGTGAAAGAAACGGAGCACAAGCCCAAGGGGCACTGGCTGAAAGGCAAATGGCACCCAGAGCGCTGATGAATGAAGAGAAGTTTTCTCAAGTGCATAAGTTACCAGAGGTCAAAGCAGGAGGCAGGGACTGCTAGAGGGAGCTGGGCACATTACGTACATTAAATGATTTCTCTTCAAGCAGTGCCAAGTAATAATCTCGCTTCCCCTTATTTTTATTTATATTCTGGTAGTATCTATAATACGCTAGCTGCTGTGTATATACACAAACACACACACTCAGTCCCTGCCCCAAAGAGCTCATGCTCTTAGAAATACATTTTCTACCTGAGAGTCTCAGCATGCTTTACATAGATTAATAAGTAGATTGCCAATATCCTGGTGAAGTACGATTACCCCCGTCTATCAGCTGGGGAAACTGACACAGAGAGTTGATGTGTCTTGACCAAGGTCTCACCGTGAGTCAGTAGCAGAGCCAGGAATAGAACCCTGGTCTCCTCACAGCCAATTCTTTGGGCCCAGGGGCGGCTCCAGGCCCCAGCACGCCAAGCGCATGATTGGGGTGGCATGCCGCAGGGGGCACTCTGCCGGTTGCCGGCTCCGGCGTGCCTGCGGGAGGTCCACCAAAGCCGCGGGACCAGCGGACCGTGGGACCAGCAGACCCTCCACAGGCACGCCTGCGGGAGGTCCACCGGAGCCGCCTGCCTCCCTCCTGGCGACCGCCAGAGCGCCCCCCGCGGCATGCTGCCCTGTTTGGGGTGGCGAAATGTCTAGAGCCACCCCTGTTTGGGCCTCACATGTAAGACCAGAGAAAGAGGAGACCAGTATCTAGAAACAAACTTTCCTATGGAAGGGGAAATAGTTAATGAAGGCAGTCACAATAACAGCAGGTCAAGATGTCAGAGTGCCTGCCTTCACGTTACAGTGAAGGGTGAAGACCAACTCATGTCTAGGTGCTACAGAGGTGACTGATGCCATATAAATGACTTAGGTGCCGAGACAGAGGATGAAGGGAGAGATAGATAGACTTAGACTATTACAGAGAAGACACACAAAGATACTGTGGTCTCTACCATGGACACTTTTTACCCTGGCTCTTTCTTGTTTTTCCCCTTACTCTAAAATCAAATTATTTCAGAGTTGCTCTTGGGTATGGAACCCATAAAATCTTATTCAGTTCCTAGCCTGCCTGTGCTCAAAGGAAAGGGAAATACCTCTTCCCCGCCCCCATTACTCACTTACCTGGGCATACCACGGAATGGAAAATGTCATCCTGATCCCCCAGCTGGTATCAGTTTATACCCTGAGGCATGAGGGTCAAAAGCCCTTATCATTGTTTTCTTAGCTTGGAGAGCTGCAGATGCTATTTGTACTTATGTGTGTCTAATCTTTTTGGGGGGAAAGGCTTTTGTCTTAATCCAACCAGCTTGTCTCATGTGCAGGAGAGATGAAAATAAGCCGTCTCTGGAGAGCGGGGCGATCCGACAGAGGGAGAAAACCAAAACGGAAATTAAACCGAAATAGCTTCATGGGTCATTTAAAAATATACTGAGTCAGTTAAAAAAGAATCACAAGAATTCACTGTCCATGGATGAGGGAGCTCTGGACACAATAATGTTTGTGGAAATGGCTTATGATACAGCAGCACAGTGGGTTAATTGACAAGGTCAGCGAGAAGGAATGTGGCAGTGTAGCGTGCAGAATACTCCGTAGGCAACAGTTCTGCACGAGCAGGGAGTGGAAGGAGAAGGTGACTGGGCCAGTGGTGGGTGAATCTCGAAAGGGTTGGATAAAATCCCAGGGTGAAGTTCTTCTGATGGTTACACCCACACAAATGGAGTCAAGGAGCTGCACCTGGTGTGACTGAGAACAGCATTTTGCTTCCAGAAAATGAGGATGGTCATTCAAAGTTGATCCCAACTATCTGAACCCACTGGGCCAAATTGAGTCCTTTGTGAGAAGTGGAGGGCAGTTCTGTTGACCTGAAGAGCTGTTCCTACTTATTCCCAGGAGAGATGAATTTGGCTTTGCAGTAGTGATATGAGAACATGCTTCCTGGCAAGATTTCTGCTATTTCCAGAGTGGGGTGGAAATATCACGGGAGCACTTTCCCATCAGATTCTGGTACTTCCCCATCCTTGCCAGATCCTGGAAAGGCAGAGGCAGCAGCAAGTATGGAAGTAAAGGGGAAAGAGTGAAGCAAACATATCAAAGCCTCTCAAAAGTTTCGTTCCAGGTTCAGACCTTGTCTGTGGGCCAGATCCTGAGCACCTCCAACTCCTATTGACCCCCACCCCCATGAGATTTTCAGGAATCCAGCATAGTAACCCCCCACTACTAGATCATTAGCAGAGTTTGAAACTTAAATCTTCTGTGCCAAAGCACAGGTGTCTACTGCTTGAGCTAAAGCAATAACTCCCTCAGCTGGTATCAGTAGTAGGCTGTTTTCCTCCACATGGGCTGTGAGTGGGGATGCAACATATAGTTTAAAAGTGTTACATCATTCCCCAGCAGACTGTGGCCCAATGCAATTTGCATGAGTAAGAACTGTAGGGCTTTGCCCCTCTGATACCATCTCCCATGGTGGTTAGAGACTGGGAGCGGATTTGTATGCCCAAGGCACCTAGCTCCCCATTGGTTGAGGAGTTAGGTACCTAAAGGCTTTGAGGATCTGGGCCAGGGTGCTTTGAGTAGAAGCAGTTTGAGGTGGAAGGAGGTGACTAGAAGAGCCCCACAGCAACTGTCCCTTTAAGAAGGGATTTTATTCCATTTGTGCATCTGTGATCTGGAAAGGGAATGTACAGAAGTTGATGAAACTGCTGATCATCCAAAACTGGGGCGGAAAGCACAGAAAGGTGCAGCATTGAAATGGTAATGAAATGCCTAACGAGCTGGAGAGACTAGGAACATGGGCAAATGAGCGGCAGCTGCAGTTCAGCGAAGGGAAATGTAATAGCACTCAGCTGTCGTGCAGCCCGCCAGCTCCTCCGCTGCTGTAAACTGACATCGCTGTGACTTCAGTGGAGCAACACTGAGTTACGCTAGGCCAGTGTCATTCATCTGAGGATCTCAAAGCACTTTCCAAACATTAACTAAGTATACGTTGGCCGCACACCCCTTGAGACAGAAGGAGGTAACGGTTCCCATTTTACAAAGGGAGAAGCCAAGGCACAAAACTGAGAGGAGGACTGGGGAGGGGTCCTGACTCGCAGCCCCTGGCCCTAGGCACAGTAAGGCCTCCGAATGTAAGATGCTCAGGTCTTGGAAAATAATGATGCCTTAGGGTACGTCCACACTACCCGCTGGATCGGCGGGTAGCGATCGATCTATTGGGGATCGATGTATCATGTCTCGTCTAGACACGATATATCGATCCCCGAACGCTCTGCCGTTGACTCCGGAACTCCACCAGGGTGAGAGGCGGAAGCGGAGTCGACGGGGGAGCCGCGGCCGATGATCCCGCGCCATGAGGACAGGAGGTAAGTCGATCTAAGATACGCCGACTTCAGCTACGCTATTCTCATAGCTGAAGTTGTGTATCTTAGATCAACCCCTCCACCCAGTGTAGACCAGGCCTTACCCTACAAAGCCCAGGCTGTGTGATGGAGCCAGGGACTCAATGCATCAGACCTTTGAGGGCTGAATAACACTAGAACTAAAAAGCAAACCATAAGCTGACGTGATCATGTGCGTTTTCCCCCATGTATCCCCTTTGGGCCTGTCGAGAGACACGGGGCCAGATTCTCAGCTGGTGTAAATTTGGCATAGCTCCACTGAAGTCAATAAACTTCACTCTTGCTGTGGGTCTGTCCCATAGGGTCAATATCAGAGGCTTTCCTACACATCACCACTGAATTGGGCCTAAGGCAGCCTGGGAATTGATGGGGACATACATAATGGGAGGGGGACTCCCAATTTTCATCTACACCCCTATGTGCAGAAGAAAGTCCCCCTCCCTAAGCTAGCTGCAAGGTCCCACTTTGGACACATCTCACCTAGTGGAGAATGACGCCCTCTCTGGTCTTGTCTGTGGTGAGGATTTTAGGGAACTCTCACCCCATTGCATCAGCAATAGGAGCGCTAGTGTAGACCAGCCATCAGACTTCTTACCAACATGTCTTACAGAGCACGGTTAGAGAACACAATGATAAAGATCCCTGAGCCCAGTTGCTACCATCTGCATTGGTGCTCCAGTGATGATGGAAGACTTCCCTACAGTCCTCGGGGCGGATGCAGCCCACATGCTCCATGTAGCTCCTCTAGAGCAGGGAGAAGTTAAGAATAGAGCCTAAGCCTACAGTAAAACCAAATTCCACCCTGGGAAGGGGACTGCATTGGCTGCCCTGCCTGGAGTTCATCCTTCTTTTCCCAGGAGTGCCCTGGAAGATGTGGCCTTCTACCCATCTCACGTTTTGAGGTGAAATGCCACGTCCTGTATGGAAAGTGGGTGGGATGCCATTTTCCCCTTGTAGTTTTTCCCCAGGCTGCTCTTTTTTCCTCTGAGCTGTGTCTATGAAACTCGCTTTGGTTGAGTGTGACTCATTGTCCTCTACTTGGTTGCTCCACAAAGGCAGTGTCAGTAGCTGACGCTGCATCTGGCAATTAGACTTAGTACTTTAGCTCAGATGACTGTACCTTGTTCTTTTTCACTGCAAAGGGCCTGGGGTCAAAACCTGCCCTTGGCCCAAGAATTGGGCTATCTCCTATCTATCTTTCCAGCCATACCAGGACGGCTGAGAAAGAAAATCCATTGGACCCATCCTCAAGGTGGGGAGGGGGAATGTATTTGTCCCCCTCTCACTACATATCAGGTTGGGAGAGGAGAGAAGACACTTCGCTTGGTCACACCGGAGGACAAGGGCAGGAGAGAGATCTCCTAACACCAAGGTGGCGCGAAGGACTAGGAGACTGTACATCTCGTCCCGCGTCTCCCAGAGTCTAGCCCTAGTCCTCAGCTCCCAGTCCTGGAGCTCAGGAGGGCCATGTGATTAACCGGAGGCCATGAATTATTCACAGCTCATCCTCTCAAGGAGGATTCAGTTCCTTTGCAGGAAAGGGTCTCCTTGAACAACCGCGGAGCTTTGCCGAGAGCCAGCAGCTCTGTCATGGAAACCCAAGACCTTAGGGGCTCTCAGCATCCTCTCCCTGTGTTTCATTTGCTTTGACGTGCCGTCTCTTCGCTCTCCCGTGGCAGCATGGAAGAAGACACGGTGGATGCTTTAATAAAGACAAGTGGGATTCTTAGATGCCTGCAGTGACTTTGGGGGCCCCAGCAGTCTGAATGCTGTTGAGTGTCCTGTTACAGACCCACAGAGTTTATTGATTGCCGGCAAGCTGCATTCAAATCATGCATTCTGAGTTCACTCATTAAAATGACAAATTAAGCTGGCAGCCCCTGGGTTCTCTTGATTTTTTATTTTCTTCTGCAAAGTGAAACCTTGCCCAGATTACTCATCGCTCCAACTCATTAAGAGGCATTAGACAGACCTGGCACCTTTCGGAGGCGATGAAGAGGTTTGTTTTGTGTCTGTTTTATGCTCCCACGGGGGTGTATCGCAAATGACCTCTCTGAAAGCCCCCAGGTAGGGGACGGAGATGCTAAAGGAGCGGGGGAAAAGAAGCTGGGCAATCGAGCTGCAGCCAGGGGGCACAGAATTGGTGTGGCACAGCAGAATAAAGAGAGCCGAGTAAGCAAGACACAGGCTAACACAGCCGATGCCTAAGTAGCAAGGTGCTCGCTAGCTATGCTATTCATATGGCCTCCATTACTGCAGTATGACACATCCCAAAACCTAGAACTCATAACACCCCTGGGCTACTATCCCCATTGTACAGCTGGGGAACCAAGGCACAGAGGGACTGTAATGTGCTCAAGGTCACATAGGAAGCCTGGGGAAGATGGAGCACAGGTCTCCAACAGCTTGGGCTCATGCCCTAACCACTGGACAACCCTGCCTCCATACCAGAGCGGGAGGATGCTCATGTGTTTAAGGTGCTCGAACGATGTGGGTTCCATTGTCTGTTCTGTCGCATGTTCCTTGTACAAAGCTTGAGCAAACCATGTAATCTCCCTGTGCCCTAACTCTGCATCTCTAACATGCTGCTTCCAACTCCCACCTGGTCTGCATGGCCCAGAATTTTCGGAAGGGCTCAGCACACACCCTCAGGGCATTTGTGGGTGCAGAGCAATGTGGGAAATCAGATCACTAAGTGTCACGAAGGGAGGTGCTGGGTCCTGAGTGCTTGGGAAAATCTCCCCCACCCCAACAGCTGTGTCAGTTCTGAACCAGGTGCAAAACCACAAGGCATGGTTCTCTCTCTTAGGGTTTTATTCTGCCCCCGAGCACCAGAGTCTCTGAGCATTTTCCACGTAAAACTCAATAGCAATTGTAAAATAGCAATAGCAAAGCCAAAAGGTTGTCACAAAGAAGACCTTGATCAATTGTTCTCCATGTCCACGGGGGTAGTAGGACAGACATCATCAGCTTTGTTGCAGCAAGGGAGATTTTGGTTAGATATTAGGAAACTATCAGGGTAGTTAAGCACTGAACAGGTTGCTTAGGGAGGTTGTGGAATCACCATCACTGGAGGTTTTTAAGAAGAGGCTATGACTCTAGTGGCAGCTCTGGGTTCCAACCCCCCACCACACACACAAACTCACATTGACAGTGCATTTTGCTGTGGCATGCTGACACAGTGCCCTTTGCACCACGCTGTGATATGATGTGATGAGCGTGGTCGACATGCATGTGGACACGGTACTGTGAGGTGCTACCACGCCGCAACCTCCCCCCCCCATGAGAAAATCTCATGATGTGAACATCACGATGCTGCAGCGTGGCAAGTTTGTCCTGACAGCCAGCCCAAACTGTTCAGGGGGGCATCCCTAGGGTCTGGGGGTGACCATTCTAGACCTGAGTCACCTAGCTTCCTGGGGAAGAGCTGCCTGGAGATGGTCAGACGTGGGGTATCATGAAGACACTGGATTGCACAGGCAGCGGAATGGACTGAGTCGGCCTGGGATTTTCCAGCAGGAAAATGTCCTCCTGATGTAGCTCTCAGTGACATGAGTGTAAATCAGGAGTAATTCCTCTCAAGTCAATGAAATGATACTGGTATAAGTGAGAGGAGCCTATAGTGCCTGCTTACAGGGCTGCACACGGGGAGGAGTTTCTTGAGTCCTCTTGGTACCATTTTGATGATGACAAGCTCAGCCATTTCCCTGGGCACCTCATGCTCATCAACTTTTCACCCTGAATCCCATCCCCCACCTGCTCCACTCACGTAACTGCCATGCTTCTCACTACAGGCCACATCCCTTCCTCTCCTGACAAGGTCGCTTGGCTGAGCCAGAAAACCTCCCACGCCCCCGCCTGCCACGCTCCCGCTGAGCATCGTGCCACCGGCTGGATTTTCACAGCTTCTCCTGACACAGACGAACTCTGCTGTTTGCTTAGAGAGCGAAACACCGTTTGTCCCCGAAACGTGGCCTGCTGGAGGTTTTGGATTTCAGGTCAGAGCAGGGAGAAAATCAGCCTTTATCCAGGCGCTTGACAGGCCCAAATAACAGGGTGAGCCCAGTTGAGACCCAAACCTCCATTGTTCAGGTTGGTTCTAAATGCCATGATTGTGCTGGTTCTCTCCTGGGCAGAGCTGCCATCTGTTTGTTATTTGCCCAGCAGGACAAACTGATCATGTCATGACACTGTACTGCTCTCTCATCCCTGTCTCTGGCAATGTGCCAGCATGCAAGGAGATTGTGATACATATAAATACAACTGAGATGCTTCATAGATTTAAATGCATCCATCTACCCTCTGAGGCAGGGCAATTATCCCTGTTGTACGGGTGGGAAATGGAGGCAAAGTAAATTGCAGAAGAAGGCTTTGCTAGAGCAGGGACTTGAACCCAGTTTTCCTAAGTTCAAGGCTAATGCCTTAGCCACTGAACCATCCTTCCTCTCTGGTCTATCACTCAGCATGTCCCAGCAGAGAGCTTAACACCAGAACCTCTCTGGTCACATGTGAGATCAGATCACCCAGGCCTTGTGACTTGTAAGCTAGCTTACTCCTCTCTTTGCTTTTTCCTCCATCAGTCTCTGAGGGTTAGCGTAGAAAGTGAACAATTATCATGCTAATGGCTCCATACATTCCCTCATTATTTATTAAGCTCTAGCACTAACCACTTGACTGAAAAATAATGCCAAGGGTATGATCAGAATGAACAACCCTGATGACAGAATATGTTCCAAGCCCCACACGTCTCACTGGGGAGAATCTGCAGTGGCCCATTGGCTCCCTTGAATTCCCTTAGTTCCAGCAGGATGAGGGTCCCAGGTTTGCTAAGCCAGGCTAGTGAAAGAGATTGGCCACTGAATGGAACAATCAGGGTCAGGGGATTCATGTGCAGTTTCTGCCCTCTGCTGGCCACTGGTATGGAAGGTGTTGGCCTGTTCTCTCACATCTTCTTTAGCCAGTGACTCCTGATTCACACCAGAGTGGATGAGAGGAGAATTAAGCCTCTACCTGTTGGAAGAAAACAAGCCAACTCATAAATAATCATGAGGCTATTTTCATGTTATCGATCCTGGCTACTCCAGCTAGAGGGAGAGGCACCTACTGATTAGGAGAAGCTTTGCATAGTTACTCTGCCTCTTAGAGTTGGTATGGCAACTTCCACCTTTTCATGTTCTCTGTATGTATATATATCTCCTCACTATATGTTCCATTCTATGCATCTGATGAAGTGGGCTGCAGCCCACAAAAGCTTATGCTCAAATAAATGTGTTAGGCCTTGGCTACACTGGCGCTTTACAGTGCTGCAACTTTCTCGCTCAGGGGTGTGAAAAAACACACCCCTGAGCGCAACAAGTTACAGTGCTGCAAAGCGCCAGTGTAAACACTGCCCCAGCGCTGTAAGCTAATCCCAACGGGAGAGCTCTCTCCCAGCGCTGGCGCCGTGACCACACTCGCACTTCAAAGCGCTGCCGCGGAAGCGCTCCCACAGCAGTGCTGTACGGCTGCAAGTGTAGCCATACCTTTAGTCTCTAAGGCCTGGTCTACACTGGGGCGGGGGTCGAACTAAGGTACGCAAGTTCAGCTACTCAGTAGCAGAACTCGAACTACCTTAGTTCGAACTACTCATCCGTCCAGACGCCGCGGGATCGAAGTCCGCGGCTCCCCCGTCGACTCCGCCACCGTCGTTCGCGGTGGTGGAGTTCTGGAGTCGACGGGAGCGCGTTCGGAGTTCGATATATAGCATCTAGATGAGACGCGATATATCGAACTCCGAGAAGTCGATCGCTACCCGCCGACCCGGGCGGGTAGTATGGACGTACCCTAAGGTGCCACAAGTACTCCTGTTCTTTCTGCTGTTAGGAGCTGCCTTCTTTGGGGGCCATCCTACAGGCCGAAGCTCAGCAAGTGAAGGCCAAATGCCAATCAAATTCAGCACAAGAATGTATTTCAAAATGAAATGGAGTCTACAGCTTCACCCAGATGGGACAATCAGAGCAGGAGAGCAAGACTTGCCCACCAGTGGGAGTGAGGTGGGGGAGAGGGGAGATAACTCTCCAGGCACAGGGACCCAGAGGGGCGTGTTTAGAGGTTAGGGGTTTCACCGCTCCTTCCACATGGAAAAGCAGAGGTGTGGTGTTATGTCCCAGGTTCCTGGGAAAGAGACTCAGTTGTGATGTACGAAAGAAGGAGCTTTACAGACATGTCTGCATGGCACTGGTAGCCGCACAGCCTGGGGCATCACACCTTCTCTTGGCTCAGGGCAAACCTAGGGAGGATCCTGTCAGAGCAACCTTTGTTCCAATGCCAGGGTCAGAGGTCTAGCAGGGATGGCCCAGGGCATTATGAAGGTCATCAACAGACTTGCCCTCTTCAGCTGGTGAATTGGGGGAACCTTTCTCTTCCCTCCCAGCACTTGGTCACAGTGAAGGACTGCTCATTAGTGAATCTTCCTTCCTGGGATGTTCTCAAGGCCTTGTCTAAGAGACTTTAATGTATTTTGACATCTCTAAGCACCAGCTAAGACTAAAATGCAACTTCCTGAATAATGGAAACCTAGATGGTTATAACAGTTCCAGCCCGTCAGAAGACAGATCTTCAGCTGGTGTAAATCAACATTACTCAATGGAATGATACTAATTTACACCAGCTGAGGATCTGGCCTGGTAATCCTCATTGCATTTCCTCCTGTGTCAAACTGATTGTTCTGCTTTTCCAAGATCAACTCTTTAGAATGGAGCGGCACCAACAGCTGTGTGATGGGGTGCCTGCCCCACACTGGGCTCTAAGAGGCTAACAGAGCCCTAGGGAGGCTGTGCAGGAGGCAACCAATCAGAGAAGGACTGAAGGGAGCTGCCAATCAGGGCCAAGCAGGCCCATATAAAAAGGGAACTTAAGGGCAGAGGAAGGCAATTCTCTGCTGGGAGCCTAGCGAGGAAGGACTGTGTCTCTGGAGGGCTGAGAGAACTGCCAGAACCCTGGACAGAGCAGTGCTGCTAGTGGGGAGCGAGAGGCAGCTCCCAGCTGGCTGCTGGGGTTTGCAGGCTGAGGCCCTGAGGCAAGAACAAAGAGGATGCTGATGCCAGGAGAAACTGGCCAGACAACTTGTTGCAGTAGCCACTATGGGAAGTGGCTGAACAGCGGACTGCAGGTCCCCCGAAAAGGGGGCAGCAGAGTGTGTGGCAGGGCCGGAGCGCTGTGCCACTGAAGAGGATGCCATGGTCCTCCGAGAGATGTGGGTCCTAGAGCAGGAGTGACAGTGGCGAGGCACCACCCGAAGAGGGCGCACTAACATGCTGAGTTAATCCCCAAGACTGCCAGCGGGAGGCGCCACAGTGGTGAGTGAACCCTGTCACAAGCTGCATATGGCTTAGGATGAGGGGAAACAGGTGAGTGATGGCTCTCAACTCCCTGTCAGAGTTGATTCCAAGTAACAGAACGGGTGGGGGGGGGGAGGCTAGATGTCTGAGTCCATTGGGAGCAGCCTGAGTTGTAAAATCAAGGTTGCTAGTGCCAGTCCTAGTCATGGAGGTGCTGAGTGTCCTTGTGTGAAATGAATTTGGTGGTCATGTGCACACATCATAAAACCCATCCCCACAACCAGCATCAGTGGGCAAGCCTAGTAGAAAGGCTGTGTTTCAAGGGGCATGGAGTCTGAAATGCCCCCTCACCTCGAGCAGTATTGCAAAGAGCTACCAAAGGAAGCCATTTGCAGTAGACAAATTTCATTGGTCCTACAAAACCCACAAACCATGCAACATATTCCTAAGAACCATCTGCTGACACCTTAAATGTGTACAGATACAGAGCACTTCTGTAATAAGCATGAGGGGAAGATTGCTGCTTGCAGTACACCCCTCCTCGTGGGCTGATTAAAAATCTCCATTTTCCAGGGCTCCCAAAATGCTGCCTTTCCTTTCATCAGTGCCAAAACTCTTACTCAATGTACTGAAGCTGCTGAACAACCAGCAATTGGACTCGTTCTACGGAAATCAGGCATCTGACTGCAGTTCAAATGGAGATGGAAAATCGCAGGACATCCAATTTAAAAAGAGCAACTTAGAAGCAAAATTGAAATCACATTAAATGTCACATTACTCTGTGGATGGCCCTTCAAGGATACATGGCCATTACTCACCCAATGTGTCTTTTAAACTATGACTCATCAGCTGATGCTTTTAAGTAATTACTGTATATTTCACTTCTAAACTGCAGCAGATGAAGAAAATAGGACCATCACAAATTCTGAATAGACACAGGACCAGATCATCAGCTGTTGCAAATTAACATAGCAGTCAGGGGAGCTTTGTTGGTTTATACCAGCTCAGAATCTAGTCCATAAAACTGAAATCAAGTCTTACATGTTCTCCTGCAACCTCACCCTACTCCAAACTGAGTAAAGCAGCTCCAAATGGACAATAATGGTCAATGTGATTTGGAAATAGATTCTTGAGTAACCCTTAATTTGTTTCTAGGACACCGGCTATACCTCTGTGCATGTGTCTTCCATACAGCCCAGGACAATTATATCTGCATGAGCCTACCTCCCCTATGATTGTGCAACTAATTACATGCAGGTTGGACTCTGATACACATCTTAAGGTAACTTTGAGACCCTAATTTCCATAGACACAGACATAGCCAGATTTATATTTCCAGTATACACTTCTGATCACTCCTGGGTCCCTACTAACACTTGTGGGGCATGGATCAGTGTTCATGTTGCACTCCCTGTCAGTACCCGGCCTAAGCCGGGGAAGCTAATGATCCAACCAGCGGACCAAATTTGGTGATGAATCTTGGTCACGTGCCACCTGAGGCATGTCGTGCATAAAGAAGACTAACACATTGGGGTTCTTTACCCCTAATTTGAAATCCAGCCCCCAGATCCCTGTGTTATAGGATACCAGCTCCTTTGAAAAGAGATGATAAAGATGGGGAGAAACGCCATCCAGTGGACTGTCAGGAAAAAGAATCTCATTCAGTTCCACCTCTGGTTTGTACTAAGCTGCAGCTGGGGAGTCATTTTATTTCCATGGCTACATGACACATGGATTAATGTGGACTTTTCAGCCAGAAACACAGTAAGTGATCATCATACTTTCTGCTCTTGAGAACAGAACTGGATATTTCAGATCTTTTAGGACTGATTGGATAGAATTGCTGCTTTATCAAATGAATTCTCCCCCCGCCCCCCCCCGATTATGGCAAATTTGCCTTCCCCTTGTTGTGACACACTTTGTTTGCTTTGTTTGTACATCAAGTTGACTCCTGAAACAAAACTGGTCAGTTTCACTTTCTGGTTCTCCTGATTAGCACCCTACTCTAGTGTCTAGATTTCCAGCATTGGAAGAGATTGTGGACATTTTAAAATAACTGCAGTATTTCCTTTAACTAGTATTAAAGTTTCATTTGGATAGAGTGTCTACAGCCCAAAACGGGAAGTCAGGAATTTTGAGTTCTAGCCCTGGGTCTGCCATAGACTTGCTCTGTGATCACTAGCAATTCATTTCACCATTCGGTACCTCACTTTTCAAGTCTGTAATACAGGGAAAATGATACTGGGTCCACCCCCTCAGTGAAGTGCATGGAGATGAAAAACACTGTCTTAAGTATTATTAAGGTGCTCACCATTCATTAAGGCTTCCAACATCACAGTGAGATAGGTAACTACTATCAGACTTATTTCACAGGTGGGTAAGCAGAGAGCTGAGTAGAACTAGGTGAAAAAATGTATGTATTTTCAGGGAAAAAAATTCAAAAGGATCTCAACTTTTATAAGTTTGCAAAGAATTTTTTATTTTCCAACAAAACCAAGTATTTTCTTTCTTTTTGCTGATGAACAGATTTCAACCAACTCTAGAGTTGAATAGTATTGGGTCTTGAGTTTGAAGCATCAATAAACCACACTTGGTTTCCCATTGGTTCCTTTCCTGTTTCTCCTCTGATACTATGATAGAAGGAGAGACTGCAAAAACTAGCTTGAATCAAGATTAGGGTGTGTAATTTAAACCCACAAAAAGTGAACACTGCAGGGCAGGTTAAAGCAGAACCATCAGCTTTCACTAAGGCCTTGTCTACAATACACAGTTTTGTCGATGCAAGCTACACTGATAATCCAAGAACGGTATAATTATATCATTTGGGCATGTTCACACAACACTAATATTGGCAGAGCGCATCCACAGTTGGTGCTCTAGCATCGACAGTCAGAGCAGTGCACTGTGGGTAGCATCCCATTGTGCTACTCGCCACCTTCTGCAGCTCGGAGTTGTGGGAAGGCGGAGTGGATCCCAGTGCATCATGGGTGCAGGCTCAACGTCCCATGATGCAGTTTTTTCTGTTCCATCATTCCATGAGCTTCTGACTGCATTGTGCAGCATTTTTCAACAGCCCCTGTTTATTGTGCGCCTGCCATCTCTGTCTGAAAGGATGGATCCCACACTGCTCTCTACTGTTGTGGTCACAGTAAAGCACACATCACGGATGGTCATGCAGTATATCATGAACTCCCACTTTGAACAGGAATCAGAATTGCCTGACCTGCTGTGTGCCCATCTTCAGGAACACTAGCCTGTACAGAAAGCTGCAAGCAGGGACTTTCTTTCTCAGATTCCAATGGGGGATGTTGAAATGCCCAGGTGATCCTGGGAGACCCAGCGTACCCCTTACTCCCATGGCTCATGAAGCCTTACACAGGAAACCTGACAGCAGCAAGGAGTGCTTCAACAATAGGCTGAGCAGGTGCAGAATGACCACAGAATGTGCCTTTGGCAGATTAAAAGTGCGCTGGTGCTTCCTTTATGGCTGGCTAGCCCTAACTGAGGAAAATATTCCCATGGTCATAGCAGCCTGCACCTGTCCTCCTTGTTGCACCTTGGGCGCTTCCTTATCTAGCAGAGGCACTCCGCCGGTGTATAGGGGTTTCCCCTGAAGGCCACATCTGCTGAAGCACAAGAAACAGAAGCATGTTTGTTAGTTCACACACAGCACTGAATCATTATAGTAAAATATACCTCTTTTTACAAATCGCTTTCCCACTGTCCCTTGGCAACACACCCTAAACATGGCCTGAGGGGGTGGGGGAGTGATGTTTGGCACTCAAGATGGGCAAAGTTTTTCAAACTGGGGTCTGCAGACTCCTGGGGTTCCACAAGTGTACTCCAGGTGGTCCGCAGGCCCTGCTGATCACTCTTCCCCCTCCCTCCCTCAACTGCTCCCCCTCCCTCTCAGCGCCTCACACACACCAGGGAACAGCTGTTCAGCAGTGTCCAGGAGGCGCTGGGAGGGAGGGGGAGGAGTGGGGACGGACCGCACTCAGGGGAAGGAGTGGAAGGAGATGGGGAAGAGGAGGGGCAGGGGTGGAGCGGGAAGAGGTGAGGCCTTGAGGGAAGGGATGGAGTGGAGGGTCTGGGGCTGAGCAGGGAGTTTGGGGGGTCCGTGAAATGTTTTTAAATCAAAATGGGGGTCTTTGAATTGCTAAAGTTTTTGAGAACCACTGGTCTGGGTGATTTTTTAAGGGGATCACTGCAGGCAACTAGGGACAGTATTGTAAATTCTGCCACCATTTTCCACAGGTGGGGGTCATTGAAGCCAATATCTCACTCCAGAGGGTAAGCAAGGATGCATCATGCAGCTTCAGACCCTATGCTGCTCTCCTGTGTGCCGCTTTGGTCCCAGCACAAGTGATTGCCGATTGGCAAGGGAAAGTTTCCTACAAAGGGGGAAGGAACAAAGCAGCTCTGCTAAGGATTGGCAAGTACCTGCAGGAAAGTTTCCTAGAGATCTCTCTGAAGGATTCCCGTGAAATCTCGGTGTGAATCAACACACTCTTCCGCCACACTGCTAAGCTACACAAGGGAATGTGGAGCACATGTAAACTGGTACATTTCTATCCTTTCACCCACTTCTAGAATATACAGAGCAAAGGACAGCTCTACCTCATATAACCAAACAGCAGCAACATATCCACAGGACTGTTGGCGGCAGAGGTAGGGTCACAAGCGGAGATAGGGACCAAACTCTGTGAAGGGCAGGGCTTAGCATGGCCCCCCACCCCCTCAGCAGCATCTCCAGGAGATCCCAGTCTTAGGTGCCCGTCTCTCCCCATTCACTAAAGAGGGAGCCTAAGCACCTAACTCAGGTTTAGGGGATCCCATTGTTCTTCCAATGGTTGCCTAAGCATTTAAAACTGAGGGCTGGTAACACTGCGTATTGTCACACCTAAGTCTCTGTGTGCTGAGTCAGAGGGGAGCTGAGACCGGGTCTACTTAGTCCGTATTACAGGCAAACAGCTCGGCGACTGTAAGGGGACTGAGAATGGACATGACTCAGGCAAACAGCCCTGAGACCAAAGAGAGGTTGTTCAGTTCATACCACAAGCAGATCACTGGGGAATGCAGAATAGGCCCCATCAGTGCGTGCCAGAGCCGCACCCCCAGGGTGGGGAATTGAGAACAAGCAGTCTCACTGCATGCCCTAGACACAGAGCCCTGAGCCTGGGGTGTCCAAATGGGGGTGTGAGAGGCATTCTGGAGCTCCCCTTTCCCCCTGCGCTCCTGCGGGAGGGAGGGGAAGGCACAGGATGAGAAGAGCACTATACAAGCTCTAGCAAGTAATGGTGCAGTGATTGGGTGCTGCTCATGAAGTCTGCCCACCCATTCTGCGCTTCCTGTCACTTTTCCGTGTGTGCCTTCTCCACAGCTCCAAATGCTTCTCTGACTGGCTGAGCTTTCTCCAAGACGAGTCTCATCTCATCTTCTGGGAGAACCTCATTGCTCCTGCAGGCGCCAAGAGCCAGCCAGTTCAAGCAATTCTCTGCCTCATTTATGAGTTTGTGGATTCTACTGCCATGGTTATATGCTTTCGTCAGAGCCTGGCTGATGACTGAAGCACCACAGAAGACCAATGTTCAATTCCCTGTTCTGCCACTGATTTCCTGTGTGACCTCAGACAAGTCATTTAGCCTTTCTGTTTTCCTATCTGTACAGTGGGGCTAATAGCATTGTCCAGCCTCACAGGGGTATTGTGATGATAAATACATTAAAGATAGTGAAGCATTTTGAGTTCTACTGATGAAAAATGTTATATAAGAGCGAGTTATTGTTATGCGTTGCATGCAGGAGATGCAGGTCCCAGCACAGGCGAATACCAGCAGTTCCACTGTATTCAGCCCCTTACCTGGAGACGGGGGGCAGGATTAGGAAAATTAAGATGCAAACATAATAATTAAATTATACTGTAGCAGTGATTTAATTATTCACTCTTTTTCTTCCCCTTAGATTGTTTCTAACATTGGCTATTTTATAACTGGCAGAAGAATTGTGCGGGGCCAGGGCTCAGCAGTCCCATCAATACAATTTAGTAAGGGAGAGCATCTCTGTAGCAAGCTATTTAATAATCCCTCTTTAGTTCTGCCCTCTATGGTTAGTGATGTTTTTAAGAGGGTTGAGGAAACAGCTGCTGCAATCCCTTAGAAAGGCAGCTATTAAAGGAGGAGGAAAATCAGCCCATTCATCCACATCTGCCTCTTGTCTCACATTTGGAGGGTGATGCCCTTTGAAGTAAGAGGATTTGGCAATAGGGGTTTTAAAAAGACACAGAATCTTGCTCCTTAAAAAGAAAACCTCTCCCATTTCATTGTCTCTGCTCTCCAGAGACACGGAAAATAGAGAAGGATGGTGCTTTTGTGGCTAAGGCATGGAACTGAAAGCTAGAGTTTGGCTCTTGGCTTTGCCACAGACTCTCTATGGGGCTCTAGAGTGAGTTGCTTCATTTCCCTGGGTCTAATCCAAAACCCGTTTCAACTTCAATCAGTGGAAAGACTCTGACTGAATTCAGTGGTCTTTGGATCAGGGCTCTGTGGCTCAGCTCCCACGCATCTGCTTGGAGCTTGTATGCTTTTTTTTTTTTCCTCCCACCCTATCTCACTTGTTTACTGTTAGCTCTTCAGGGCAGGGACTGAAACCACTGGTGGGAAAGATTTGGATTCGACAAATCTCCCACTTTCAAAAATGTTTAATTAAAAACAATGGGCAACTGTTGAAATGATCAGTTTGGACATTTGCAAAACAAAAATATCATTTTACTAGTTCAAAGGGACATTTTATTTAAGAATTTTAGTTAATTTATACAAATGAAAAGGTCATATTAGAAACATGTTGACAGACCTGATCCCCTTTTCTCAATCAGGTTTTTTTTCCCCCCCAGATTATCAAACCAATCTAGGTTTTTCCCCCCCAGAGTATAGTGATGTGATCTGAGTTTTTTCTCAGATTATCAGACCCAATATCAGTGTATTTCCCATATTATTGGATCCAATCCAGATGTTCTTCCCCAGACTATTGGCTATGACATGGGTTTTTCCCATATCCCATATTAGACCAAGCCTGTCCCCCCCATATTATCAGACCCAATCCTGGGCTATCACTGAATTACAGGACCCAAACCCGTTTTGTCCCCTGATTATCAGACCTGAGCCCAGGTGTTCCCAAGGCTTATCAGATCCAAATTTGGGTTTCCCCTGAATATTATCAGACGGATCCTGCCCCCGCCCCCTAATTATCAGACATGAGCTACTTTTTCCTGGATTAGTGGGCCTGATCCCAGGCTCCCTCACATTAGTGGACCTGATGCCAGGATTTCTCCCAGGATTACTGGGCCCAATCCTGGTCTCCGCCCCAGATTAGTGGACCCAACCCCAGGATAGCTCACGTGATTACCGGGCCCGATCCTGAGCTCTCCCCCTCCCCCGAACACCGGCTCGTGAACGTTTTCGAGATTTTGACTTTTCGTCTGAGTCAGAGAAAAATGCCAAAATCTCGAATTGTGCCGGGTTCGGGGGGGGAAGATACCCAGTTCCCGCCCCGCCCCAGCGCAAGCAAGCGGCATGGGGCGGCCGGCAAGGCCAGGCACAGCAGGCAACACGTGCGTGTGCGCCCTTCCCGACTGCCAGCCTTAGCATGACTGACATCTCCCGCGCCCTATTCGTGGAGCGGGCCAGTCGTTACCATCCAATCAGATGGTAGGGGAAGATTTCAACCGACCAATAATGACTTTGGGACAGGACAGGCTGCGACCCGCGCTCAGACAGGAGAGACATGGACTTCATTCTACCATATTGCTAGGGAAAGGCTTTGGGTGACCAATGAGAGCAGGGGGGCGGGATCACTGTGGCTCGCGACGAATCGTTAAGATTGAGGGAACCCTCATCTAATTAAATGTAAGGGGTGAAGCGTTCTCTGACCAATGGGAAATGGCGGGGCCGGATGCTGGCGCCACAAAGTAGAACCGTTAGAAATGACAGATGGCTCCACCAATCATAGAAAGGAGACTATGACACCTGACCAAGGAACATTAAAGAGTAGGGCAAAGAGAGCGCGAGAACCGTTAGGATTGACAGACTGACTGTCTAATCAGAATTCTGCGATTCCGGAGCTGTCCAATAAGAGCCTTCAAGGTGGGTCATCCGCTAGTGAGCCGTGAGAGCGCGAGAATCTGTAACGAGAGACAGACGTCCCTGCCAATCACAACCTAGATGTGATGCGGTAGGGTGGGTCTTCCGCTAGCGAACCTTGGGAACGCTAGGGCCACTTATTACTGACAGGCTCACAATCCAATGAGGGGAGCGGGTGATAATTTAACTGTCCAATGGGTGACAGGTGGGCGGGGTTCATTTCCGCGGCAGGTTCCAAGATGGCGGCGGGTGTGTGAGCACGGCGGTTAGTCGGGGAATCCGTCCCGGAGGTGCCTGCCGCCATGAAGGGCAAGGAGCGCTCCCCGGCCAAGGCCAAACGGTCCCGGGGCGGCGGCGAGGACTCGGCCTCCTCCTCTTCTTCGGCCCGGGCCGAGCGGAGCAGCAAGAAGCCCGGCGGCTCCGGCGCGGGCGGCAGCAACGGGGGGAAAGCGGCGGGCGGCTCCGGCGAGAGCAGCAGCCGGCGGGGCCTGCACCTGGACAAGGCCAGCCGGGGCGGGAGCCGCGAGTACGAGTCGGGGGCGGCGGCCAGCTCCGGCCGCCACGGCTACAGCAGCAGCAGCAAGAACGCGGAGTCGTCCCGGAGCAGCGGCAGCCGGGGCGGCGGGGGTGAGTCCCGGGCGCCGCCGGCCCCCTCCTCCTCGTCGGAGTCGGCCGGGGCGGGAGGAGGCGGCGGGAGCGGCGAGTACAAGACGCTGAAGATCAGCGAGCTGGGCTCGGCGCTGAGCGACGAGGCGGTGGAGGACGGGCTTTTCCACGAGTTCAAGCGCTTCGGGGACGTCAGCGTCAAGATCAGCCGCCTCCCGCCGGGCACGGGCGCCAGCGACGAGCGGGTGGCTTTCGTCAACTTCCGCCGGCCGGAGGACGCCCGCGCCGCCAAGCACGCCCGCGGCCGCCTGGTGCTCTACGACCGGCCGCTCAAGATCGAAGCGGTCTATGTCGGGGGGAGCAGCCGGCGCCGCAGCAGCCGCTCCCCGGCCCTGCTGGACAAGGATTCTCATTCTCCCTACGGGGCCGCGGCCGTGGGCGTGGCGGCTGCAGCGGCCGCAGCTGTCAGGCACCCCCCGGCCGGAGCAACCCAGAGGGCGCTGTCGCCGGCGGGTGGAGGAGGGGGCCTGGGCTACAGAGACTATCGGCTACAGCAACTCGCTCTGGGCCGCCTGCCCCCGCCACCTCCCCTGCCTAGGGAGCTGGAGAGGGAGCGGGACTACGGGGCTTTCTATGATACCCGTGTGCGGCCAGCTTATGGGCTGGAGCGAGTGGCTGGAGTGGCAGCGGCTGGGGGCTTCCGAGGAGGAGGAGGAGGTGCAGGAGTTGCTGGTGAAGAGGAGATCAGTCCTGAGGATGATCAGAGAGCCAACCGCACTTTGTTCTTGGGCAACTTGGACATCACGGTGAGCGAGTCGGACCTGCGCCGGGCTTTTGACCGCTTTGGGGTCATCACAGAAGTGGACATCAAGCGTCCAGGTCGTGGCCAGACCAGCACCTATGGCTTCCTCAAATTTGAAAATCTGGACATGGCACACCGAGCCAAGCTAGCTATGTCTGGAAAGGTGCTGCTTCGCAACCCTATCAAAATTGGTTATGGCAAAGCCACTCCTACCACCAGGCTTTGGGTGGGTGGCCTTGGCCCCTGGGTGCCACTGGCTGCCCTGGCAAGGGAGTTTGACCGTTTTGGCACCATTCGCACTATTGACTATCGTAAAGGAGACTCATGGGCTTACATTCAGTATGAGAGCCTGGACGCAGCTCAGGCCGCTTGTGCCCACATGCGTGGCTTCCCTTTGGGTGGCCCAGACCGCCGCCTCCGAGTGGACTTTGCTGACACTGAGCATCGCTACCAGCAACCCTACTTGCAACCGCTGACCCTACCACCACCTGCCCACTATGAGCTAGTAGCAGAGGCAGCTGCTTTTGGGGCACACCGTGGAGCTCCCCCAGACCCACTTCGGGGGGCACGGGACAGGACACCACCACTGCTCTATAGAGACCGCGACAGAGATCTCTATCCTGAGGCAGACTGGGTGCCACCACCACCTCCTGTACGGGACAGGAGCAATCGAGCAGCTGCCTATGATCCACTGGAAAGTTTGGAGCGCCGGCGGGATGGCTGGTCCCTTGAACGGGACCGAGGAGAGAGGGAGCTGGGTGGCACCAGCAGCAGTAGGGACCAACCCAGGAAGCGAAGATTGGCAGAGGATGGTGGCCGGCACTTAGACCGCTCTCCAGATAGCGAGCGTTCATCTGTGTCCCGGAAGCGACATTGTTTGGCCACGGCCTCTCCCCCAGACCGCAGTCCTGACCTTGGTGGGAGCAGGGAGCGCTATGCTAGTGAAACAGAACGCTTATCCTCCCGTTTGCTCCTGCTGGAGCGGCCATCACCTGTTCGGGAACCACGCAGGGGCAGTCTTGAACGAGGTCAGAATGAAAAGCGTGACCGCAAAAACTCTGCTGAAAGAGAGAGGAAGCACCGCACCTCCACTGCAGCAGCTGCCCAGGAGTGCAAGAGCCCAGCCAAAAAGGATGAGCGTACCACAGAAGGGGGCAGTGGTGGCGGGTCCCGGCTCAAACCTCCACCCCAGAAGCAGCAACAGCAAGATGGAACGTCACAGGCTGTTGGGGCTCCCAAACTATGCCTGGCTTGGCAGGGAATGCTCCTGCTGAAGAATAGCAACTTCCCGTCCAACATGCACCTGCTTCAGGGGGACCTCAGTGTAGCTAGCAGCCTCCTGGTGGAGGGAGCAACTGGTGGCAAAGTGGCCCAACTCAAGATCACCCAGCGTCTCCGCCTGGACCAGCCCAAGCTGGATGAGGTCACCCGCCGTATTAAAGTGGCGGGACCCAATGGTTATGCCATCCTCTTGGCTGTGCCTGGCACCTCGGACAACCGCTCCTCATCTGGGGCCAGTGATGCTGCCACCACTTCCACACAGAGGCCTCTCAGGAACCTCGTGTCCTATCTAAAGCAAAAGCAGGCTGCCGGAGTGATCAGCCTCCCTGTGGGGGGCAACAAAGATAAGGAGAACAGCGGGGTCCTGCACGCCTTCCCACCCTGTGACTTCTCCCAGCAGTTCCTGGACTCCACGGCCAAGGCCCTGGCCAAATCAGAGGACGACTATCTGGTCATGATCATTGTCCGTGGTGCATCCTAAAGCCCTTGTGTTTTCTGTATCCAACCCTGCCGGTTTCTCCTCCACACAGCCCCTCCAGTGTGTGCCAGGTGCTATGGGATACAGCCTTAGCCAACTCCACAATTATTTTTAATTAGATCGTTATTTGTAGACAATTTTCCCCACCTGTTTTTCTGTAACTACATTTTTCTATAGTTAGAAGCCAGGAAGGTTTAGCCTTCTGCCTGAGTAGGATATTTTGAGGATCCCTTATCAATGAGGGTAGCAGGGAGGTTAAGCCTGCTTCAACTAAAACTGAAAATTTCCCATTTTTTTTTAATTTTAACTTTTTTCATTTGATCATTTTTTTTTTAAAAGCAGGTTTAAAAACTTCTCTAGAATTACAAACTTAAAAGACCAGGTATAAAGCACTAAGTAGTTTAAACAGAAAACCACATACCAGATAGTGGACTGGCATTGACTCATTTTGAGTCTTTGAAATTCTGTGAAGGCCTTAGACCAATAGCCCTAAGTTAAATAAGTCCTTTATCAGGCACCTGAATGGTTTCACTTTGAGTTGACTGACTCAAGGTTGATTTCTTTTAAGCGACTAGCACCTCATCTTGTGGTACACTGTAGCTTGAACATTGAATTCCTTTGTAGGTATTAATTTGAGGATTTCACTCAGTCCACAGAAATGCATGCCCAGAAGGTGTGCTTTTAACAGGTGTGTTCCTCCTGTTCTGAGTTCCATTGTATCCCATATATGCACTTTGGGTTTGTAGCAGTAACAACATTTTGGTAAATAGGTGAGGACTTTGTTACAAACCTTGAATGTCTTGTGCTTACTCTAGTATGCAAGAAACAAGTAGGTGCTTTAAGAACAACTAATCATTTGATGAGGTTTTTTGTTATTTTTACTGCCTTTTTCAGAGTTGCAGGTATAGTGGATTCCACAGTGCAGACTCCAAACAAGTATACTCTTCAGAGAGGGCTTTTAATTCTGTGAAAATTAAACTATGTAAAGTTTTCATCACCATTTTATCTTTGTTAATAGAAAGAAACTGCTGTCTGTCTTCTGAGGACTACTTGTTTTAGGTACAATAGAGTGGGCATTATGTGAGGTTTCATAGTCATTGGAACTGCAGTGTTTTTTTAGCGTCTTGGCAGAGTATTAAAAGTTCTCCAAAATGTTGAAAAAGCAGTTCACCTTGTTCAACAAACCTAGTTCATTTTCATTTAAATTTTTCTCTGTGCTTTTCTCCCTTATCTTGATAAAATCTAGAAAAAAACCAGAATCAAAACATTTTAAAGCCCCCACTTTAGCTAGTCCCCAAATGAAGTGTAAATATGAATATACTTATTTACACTTTACAAACCTCTTTGTAGAAACAAGAACATGATCTTGAACTTGGGTCGTCTTTTTCCCTAGGTTTAAACTATGGTTTTTGAAATGCGGCTGTGTAAAAGTGACACTGACTGACTTACTCAGACCCTGTAGTGTATTCATTGTTCACTACTGACTAAAACTAGTTTTTGCTACTCCTTTTTTCTAAACTAAAATTACAAACCTCATTTAATACTCTTAATGTTCAGTGAAAGTAAAATCCAGGACTTGTGGATTGTCCTTCAGCATGAATGTAATAGGCTTATAGAAGGCAGAATGCAGCTGTTCGTCTTGCTATTAACAGTGAGAATTGTGGTATTTTTGGAAATGGCACCAATTACATAAGGGATGATCCATATGTTGTAGGTAATTTAGCATATTCACTACTTGTGACAAAGAATGTCTGTTTTATTTAGCAGGTGTCTATGTTGCATATTATCATGTAATTCATCACAGATGCTGTGTTGCCCATTTCATTGTCCTTTAAGCATTTGTTGCATTTACAGTGAGTTTCCTCATTGTATTTGAGTTGCAGGAGGAAGTTAGAATCACTTTAAAGCACTGGGTTAATTACTCTTAGTGTTTTAAAGACCACCCATCCATCTTTACCACTGGGAATTCAAAAATGTAAAATACTAGCAGTAAACTTGTTTGTTTTCAACATTTAAACTTGCTAAGAACAGTATTTGTTACTGTCATATGCAACAGACACCTGTTGGTGGTTTTTTTTTTGTTTGTTTGTTTTTTTTAAAGAAAAAGAAACCAACCAAACTTGGGGTCAGAGTATACTTATCAGCAAATCTCTGACAACTAACACTTAAGGAAGTCCTCCTAGGAAAGCGCATTCTAGATGCACTTTCGTTTTTCCTTGAAAATTAAGTAGTCATGTTCATTATCTCTGCCTTCTATGAGCTTGAGATGTGCTATACTGAAAATTAACATGGGATGGACAAGATTGTACTTCATACTCCAGGTTTCTTGGTTTCTTATTTAATGAGGTATCTGCTTCTGTTAAATCTGGTTTATTTGCGGTTCTGTTTTGCAAACAAGGATTTGAAAACCCTTTAAGGGTGCATAAAGTCAAAACAAGTGACAGGCAACATTTTGACACATCACTTAGCCACAGGCTGCATCAATTCTAATACAGCTCTTTTGACTGTATTTTCCCTTGCGCTATAGAAGCGCACAGCATTGGAGTAACTGTCCACTTAAACCTCCTTTGCCATAGCTGACTGCTAGCAGAAGTCCATATTTAATGCCACTTCTGTATAGAGTAAAACAGATTTAGCAGAGTTACATTTTCTGGTTATATTTGTCATTATGTGGCTCTGGTAAGAACTCAGTATCTTTTCTAATGCTGTGTGCAGCTGATGTTCCTATATTTCATTAGTTACAATGTACTGAATTAGCGTGGAAAAGGGATGTCCCTTTCCTGAATCATCATTTCATAGTGTGCTTTATGCTTTGGGGAAAGAACCTCAAGTGACTCATACTTTTGTTAATATTTTAGATTTTTACGAATTGCAAACTTTATACAACTCTCTTGGCTGTTAGCCAATGGCTTTGTTTGCTTGAATCTAGTGTACAGTCTGTTTGCTGGCACTGTGGTGTGAATCTCAAGGCTACCTCAAACTGTTGCAAGGTATAGACTTCTGTGGTTTGGACAGTGATGTCACCCTTGCACGGATCGCAGAGGGGAGATGAGGTATAGGCAACACAGACAAATAGGTCTTAAACCTTTTTAAAGAAGGATGAGTTCTCAGTTAGATGTCTCTTCTTGCCAATGGTGGTTGAAGGTATTTTGGAAGCAGCCTCCTATGGAGGGCAGAGAAGAGAGAACACAATTTCCTTGGGTAGCTTAAGGAACCATCTAGCGGATGTTAGCTGTGGTGTATAGGGCCT
The DNA here is from genome assembly GCF_020497125.1 of Mauremys mutica. Lineage (NCBI taxonomy): Eukaryota > Metazoa > Chordata > Testudines > Geoemydidae > Mauremys > Mauremys mutica. The sequence continues at coordinate 131,214,801 of NC_059075.1, forward strand.
TGAGTATTAGTGGGGAATGGAGAACAAAATGGTGGGGTGAGAGTCTAAAGACTTCTGAGGTTTTGCGTGAAGGCTTCTGGGGACATCCTTTCCCAATTCAGTGTTGACAGCAGTGCTTATCAGGAGCCTGCTAAGAGCCTACTATGAAAAGATACCAGACTTGAAGAAATCATTGCCGTGTAACTAGAGGATTTGGGATTCTTTCCCCCTGCCTCCCATTCTTAATGACTTTCCACAAGTAAAAACCAAGGACAGCTACTCCAATGAATCATTAAACTTGACATAAAAGTAGTCTTTGTATAAGACTTAAGCAAAGCAAACCATATTATTTTGAAAATGTTAAATGAATTTAATTTCATGCAGTTCTAATTGTATGAAAATGGTGGATTAGAAATACTACTTGAATAGTAACATCTTAAGTTTTGTTTATTAAGTGCATCCTTGAGTTGACCTCTTGGCTACAGTGCATCCTGCTGTTGGAATTATACAGCAAAATGAGAAGATATCAACATGTAACACTACATTTCATGTTTTTATTGAGAAGTTGCCTTCAGGAAATGTCCTTTGAGGAAAATCAAGTGAATTATAAACCGTTCAGTTGGTTTTCCTCATGGCTGATTTTTGACATGTTCTGTTAGCTGTTAGAAACCTGTTGAATATCTTCAATCCTGTATATCTTCAATCCTGTAAACCTAGTTTAACAGCAGTCCAAAAAAACCTGCACTACTTGTTATGCATTTATATATAGAAAGTGACTTCATTTCAAGGTTTTGTGCCGGTGGGTGGTATTGGTGCTTTTCAAAGTCCAAGTAGAATACTTAGAAAGGCCTTGTTGTTCTTTATGTTCATCTGTATAGTGTGGGGAGGGGAAAACCTGTTGTTGTTTCAGTACAAATGTTTACCTTTTCTTTCCTCCTGCAAGCAAAGCTGGTGGACTGCAGAAGATAATATGGGATTCCAAGCTCTAACGGACCTTTGCGAAGAGAAGTTGTGGCTCATGTGGAATTTACATGGGCCTCTTGATGGAAGAAAGCTTATCTGTTTAGTATTTGTGCATTTTACTAAAATGGCAGCTTAAAAAAAAAAGTTGTGTATCTGCTATTGTGATGCCAATGCCCGTGTTTTAAAGTGGAAAAATGACCTCTTTGCTTTGTGCTGTGTACACAAGATTTCTGGAAAAGTAAAGGAATACCCTTTTTATGGCTCACACAGCTTAAAAGTAGCTGTCACTCAAACATGCGCTCACAGTTGAGCTGATTTTGTTTCATTCTAAATAAATTGTTTCTTTTGAGGAAAATGTTTTTCTGCCTGGAAGTGAATTGACGACAAACCTTTGACCCCTTTGTTTGCAGCTAAGGGGTACTTGCTGCTGCTGCTCAGTTGTTGATCTGATAGTTGTGGGTCTTGAGCAAGAAGCAGGGAGACCATCACTTTCATATTGACCAGCCTGTTGTATCAGATCTGAAGAATCTAGTTCATTGTGTTGCTGTGGCACCTCCCTTTGATTGCAATGAAGGGGGTCATTTGCTGCTAACTCCTCATCTTTACGAGGAAACGGTGCTGATGCGGGCATGCAAGAAGCAGGGAAAACACCATAAAAGCCTCAGAACAGTGTGCAAGTCTGGGGCTTCGCTGGTTTGAAGAGCTGGAGTTCCTGAATTTTAAGTTTCTGATTTATTTTGTTCACCCAACTTGTTTGGCTTTAGTTCTGATTTTTTTTTAATTTGAAGAAAAAGTTTGAAATTGCTTTGAATCATGCACGTAAACCTTTGCACCAAATTGCCAAAAGAAAAGAAAAATGAGTCTCATTAAAAAGTGTTAAATGATGTTAATAAAACCTTTCCTGACACACTTTGAGGAGCTCCTCCATCTCCAGGGGCTTTTCAGCAGAGTTATGCAGTGATGGGTTTAGTTCTGAATGGATGAAGAATTCCAGAGAGCTAGTTTGTAATTAAAACGTTTGCATTGGTATCAGTGCCTTATTTTGGCTGGTTTTGAAGCAAATGTTCCACACGCCTTGGATGTGCATGCACCCTGATCGTTTCATAGGTACGACTGCACATTTGCTTGCAGTCACCTCAGTTTGTAGTACAGATTGTGAGAGGAAAATATGGAGGCACCTTTGAAAAAATTGTATGCTGTAGTTCCTGCATTATCCTGTACGGGGGCTCCTGAGCTTTGGAAGGCTGTTCCAGTACAGGAGTACAACTCCATGTTTGCTGCAGGAGACTTCGGGGCATTTGACAACACCAGAGCTCAAGAGGAAGCTAACACTGCTGCATCGTTGGCTTCAGAAACCTCTCGTGTTATGTTTGCCAGTCTTTGTTAGAATTAACTAGTCGCTGTCTGACATGCAGATGAAGACACCTTGAGATGCGAGCTTGCTCTGGTTACCTTGAAACCGTAATCTACTGTGGATAAAGAACCCTAGTCCTGTCCTTCATCCATGCAGGGTGATTGCTAGGCAACAGGTGCTTATCAACAAAGGATGCCACGATTTTGTTCTGCAAGGTGTCCGTTCCCGTGGCAAACAGCTGTATAAATCTCTTATAAACAGGTAAGGGGGGTTTTAAAGGTCAAACTGAATTGTGATTTATAGGGAGAAGGTTATGTTGATTTAAGTGGTTTTTGTTCTTTATCCTCCACCCTGAGGTTACCTACTAATTTTTACTAACGTGTTCACTCCATGTCAAAGAGCCATGACCACCAATCTTTGGGGACTGGACTGTAGTCTTCAGTACCACTCAATGCTACATTTTAGTTTGGTCCTGGGGGTTCATGTTAAAGGATGCAAAGCACCTCTAGCAACTGGGGGTGTAAGACACTGGTCTCCTGAATAAAACCTCAGGTTTTCTGGCAACCTAGCGTATGTCTACACTTCAAAAATAAAACCTGTGGCAATGAGTCAGAGCCCAGGTCTGAAGACGGGCTTTTGCTACAAGGCTAAAAATAGTGTGGCTGTTCCTATTTGGCCTAGAGCGTGGCCTCTGAAATCTGGTGGGGGTGATGGGTTTCAGTGTCTGAGGGGTAATGTACGCGCTACTATTTTTAGCCCTGTGGTGTGAACCCGAGTCTGTAGACCCAAGCTCTGAGACTTGCAATTATGAGTCTCTTTTGCAGCATAGACATACCCCGTATCCTTCACCTAATGCTTGAATGAAAACACTAACAACCCAGAATGCTACTTAATTTGTGTGTGCGCGTGTGCAGAGCTGGCATTAGGCATAAGCAGACTAAGCAGTTGCTTAGGGCTCCAAGCAGCTCAAGGGCCCCCCTATTAATTATTAGTGTATGTTGTGAGGGGGTGGGAAATATTCCTGCTTAAGGCCCCCAATGGGCTAACACTGGCACAGGGAGGGTGGGTGTTTGTGAATGTGGGCACACTGAGGACTGCTCATCTGTTTGTGGTATGCTGGTATAAGTGTAGTATTAAGCTGCATAACACAAATGCTCTGGAGCTGTTCTAGATATGTGATAACTAGAAAATTCCAACTTCATATGGAGTTTTTCCCACCACGAGTTTGTATTCATTGTAGTCAAGAATAAGACATTTTTACTCAGTGTTTATTCTCCCACCTTGCTCAGATATGCCATCTAAATCTTAAATTTGGTACAATAATTTTAATTCCATTTACAAAAGATATGTAGACTTTGGGCCTGTAGTAGTACTGTGAATCAAAGGTGTGATTGACATGGCTGGGTTATCAATCCCAGCCAGGGCGATGGAGTTTTATTCATATGATCCAAATAATTGGGCCATCTTCAAGAAGACAGATAATGGAGACAGGCAATCTGGGTGGGTGGATGAGTGATCTGGCATTTACTATCTGATTTTTCATGTCCTTCCTGCAAATGCAATGTGGTGCCCCTAGAGGCTAATCCATAAGAGGTCCCTCTAGCTGTATTCAACATTCAGTATGAATCTCCTTTTAATTAAGGGATTATTTCTACTCGCCCTGTATTAGTAGATACTTATACCCCAGTGATTTTAATTAGTGTTGGTGTGTGGTGCAGGGTGATTCTCTAATGGCTGTTCTGTAATAGTGAGTTATTTCTTCGCAGGATTGTTCAGCCCCTCTGGATTGGTTAGAGGGATGCCTTAACGTGCCAGGTAACTGCACACTTTTGTTAAAATTAATAATTGTAAAGGTTAACAGTGCTTATATGCATTGAATTAATTTGGCTAGTGGGACTTCAGGTAAACAAGTTTAATGGGAAAATGGATTTATAAGACGAATCATTTAACTGCACTGCTGAGTTAACTGATTCTAGCCAAACAAGAGGGGAATTGGCTATTTTAATTCACACCCATGTTTCTTTGGAACTGTGCTCTTTATCTGCTGCAGGTGTGTTGTAAATAAGTACAAAATTTCAGTCTGCTGTTAAACTTGAAAAGCTGCTAACATTCACAGTAAGGTTTGTGTAAGACTTAGCGCTATACAACTAACATTTTATTGCAGAATGGCAAGAAATTAGATCATAGCAAGACACTCTCCCAGAGAACTGAAAAAGACAATATGTGCGGTGGTTTTCAGAGTGTGAGTAGTTTGGACAAATACTTTTAGAAGAGTGGGGAATGTGACTACTTTGGAACTGAAGGAGTCTGCCAGCCATTCACTTGAGCTGTGTTATTGCTCACTTGATAACAAGATACTATTCAGCTCTCACTCTAGTAAACCACAAACCAATGGAGGACCTAATCTAACTTCATTTTGAGCATAAAGGATTTTTTCCACTGACTTTTCTAATGGGAGCTTGGGCCCTGTATGAGGGACCTGAGATGTTTGGGTATTAATTGACGTCATTCTCATTAAGTCAGAGCATCTCAAACAGGAACAGACCACTAATTATATGGGAAACAGTCTGGATTCCTTTGGCTGGCTAGTCTTTGTATTGCCTCCAGTGAAGAGCTTACTCTAGTGATGTTACTTAAATCCAAAAAACAAACTTGACTGGAGAATGAGTCACAATCATATTAGTTTTACATCCTGAACTGAAGATCAGTTTGGCTTCAGATTTTAATTTTGGTTCAGAGTTGCTGCATTCTCAGTGTCTTCTTTGACTATTTAATTATAATGACTAAAGTATCTATCATGTTGGCAGCATTATCTAAATTAATACTAAGAGATACATGTGCTGTCCTGTTCAGGGCAGTATCTCTGCAGCACATGACAATGATGTCTAGTCTTGGAAGCAACCTTGAATTGATTATTTCCTTGTGGGTTCTGCAGTGTGCAACAAGTGAGCTTTTAGGTATTTCATGTTTAGGCTGCACCTTCTTTCTAATCTCCAAGTTCCACATTTGAATCACATCAAATCTAGACATGACTACCCTAAATTGTTCTATTTCTTGACTAGATTTAGGGTGCCAGGTGGACATCTGTTGTGTGAAATACCTCTCCTTCCGTGGGCTACTGCTTCCAAAAGTTATTGTGAAGATCTGAATTTGCTAGTGCTTCAGGACTCTCTAGCTCATTGTAGCCAAGGAATTGCTCTTAGTCAATTATTCAAATTTAGGCCAAGTCAGCATGTGTGAAACGAGTCTCCATTCAGAGCTATGAACTTGTCAATCTCAGTGGAGAAGGAATTGAAAATGAACCTTCTTTTTGGCCCTAAAAGATCACCACTCTGTCAGGAAAAACGAGGAGTCCTTGTGGCACCTTAGAGACTAACAAATTTATTTGGGCATAAGCTTTCATGGGCTAGAACCCACTTCATCAGATGCATGGAGTGAAAAATACAGGAGCAGGTACTAAAGACATTGGTGGGGCAATGTAAGGAAGCTAACATTATTTTCCTGAACTGCCACTGTTGCATGGATGAATGAAAGACTTCATTCTCCATGTCTATCAATCCCATATCTATTCATCAACACACACATTCATTTTAAATGAGGATGGATGTAGCAGCATGCTTCCTAGCTGTCAAATAGTTCTTAATAAATGCCTTTAGTCTTTCTCATTTCAAACCGAACTAGACTAGAAGGACCTGGCATGACCAGGAAGTATGAAATCTACCCTGACTGCCTGGTACTGATTCCACATGTATATGGCCTTTATAGATATAGATCTCTAAACACACGAAAGCAGTTGGCTCTAGAATGTTCACATAGTGTTTACTGAACTTTAGCATCTAAAACTAGATCCTCTATGTCCGTAGGGATTTTCCCAGCTGCAGCTGTTCTTTGTCCGTGGCCCCACAAAGTCACGGGACCTCCTGGTCAACCTCCTCCTAGCCCTGGCTAAAACGGCCATCTACAAAACCAGGGAGAGGAGGTTGGCCAATGGGGATTCCTGTGACTGTGGGGCTTGTTTCCAGTCCTCTGTCCATTCATGCATCCGTGCAGAGTTCCTCTGGGCGGCATCCACGCTCCCTTGACTGTCCAGGGTTCTCTGCTCGGTGTCCCCGTCAGGCTCCCTTCTTTTGATCCTCTGACTGCACTCCTGTCCTTGTTATTTTATTAGTTGTCCCCCGAACTCTGTTGGGTTTTCAGGTCCTATAGATCCTCCCCTTAGGCTGGGGCGGGGATCCTTTAGCAGTGAGAGGGCTTCCGCCTGCCCAGTTCCCAGAACCCAATAGGTGCAGCTGTTCTTTGCCCACAGCTTCATCTCAGTGCCTCAAGAGTGCTTGGACTGGATGGTTCTCTTCTCTCCCCCACCCCCCTTTTTTTTGGTGGTGACACCACTCAGTGAGACTGGGAAGGAGTTGCTATTGAGCAACATAGACACTCTTCTTTGTCTCTCTTAGCCCAGGCTGTGATCCTAGTCCTTGCTGGCCCAGATGAAAAAATAGTCTAGGGCAGTGATACTCACTCCTCAGTGGTTCAGGAGCCAAATTAGTGATCAGCATGACCCAAAAGAGCCATAGTAGTGTGAATTCATTGTTTCATTTACTATGGTACTATATATCCATATTTAAACAGTATGTCAGGAAATATTGTGTGTATGTATATGTATGTATTCTCATTCTCACAGCAAAATGACTGACCAAGTATTATCTTATTAACTACAGTTGGTTAATAACATAGTAAAAGCATCCTGATTGTTAATAACTTAGATTGGTTAATAATTAAATCACAGCGTTTTAAAATCCTGTGCTGCAAAGAGCTGCAGGAGACGCATTAAAGAGCCACTTGTGGCTCGCAAGCCTCAGGCTGAGTACCACTGATGTAGGGTGAAATTTTAGAAAGTGCCTAAGTGACTCAGGAGGCAGCCTCAATCCGCATTACATAAGGACTTTGGCTCCTGAGTCACTTAGATGATTTCAAAAACTTTTTGAAAATTTTACCCATAGATTAGACAGATTTTTTTTGTCTTCCATGTATTATGCCAATAGTTCACCAACTAGTTCAGAATAATTTTAAAGGGACAGATGTCAATCTTTTAAAACCTAGAATTTAACCTAAATGAAAACTCCCAAGCGGGACTAATTCTGTTCCCACAGAGGTCAGTGGTAAAACTCCCATTGACTTCCGTGGAAACAGAAGCAACCAACCAACACCAAGCACTCTTGAAAAGCTCACCTCTGTTTTCTCAGGTTTTCAAGCATGCAGTAAACTACAGAGTTTTGTGTTAGTTTTTCTTTAAAAAAAAAAAAAATCCCATTCTTGCTCTGGAGAACTCTGTTGGGAAACTTTTGTTTCTTAATCTAAACCAAAGATGAGCACAGATGCACATTCATGTTATTTAGGGAATGTTGTTCCTAGAGCTCTGAGCATTCCTGTTATCAGTGCTTGTGTATGGGGACAAATCAAGTCACAACCATACAAAGCATTTGCCGGACTGAGGAGGGGAGAACCATCCTGCTTCCCAGTGCCTGGGTGATGGGAAGCCATATTGACACATCTTTTCCTGAGTTTCTTTTTATCATTTTTCACATCATGTTATTCTCCGTTAGGGCACAAATAAGCGGCAGCTGAAGGGGTGTAGTTCTGTCAAGTACTCAACCTTGGGTGTATTGGTGTGTACCTTAAATCAGCCAAAAAAAGTGTGGGTGTCCAACATAGCCACTAAAAAGCATGAGTTCTTATTAAAAAGTTGTAAACTTTAAATATGCTTTTTATTTCCCATAACTAATGCTCACTATAAACGCTTTACATTTTGAAACAACTGTGCAAACATTTATTCTCACAGTATCCCTATAGGCGGTGAATAGCATTAGCCCCATTTTGTACATAGGGAAATGGAGGTACAGTAGTGATGTAACTTGCCTAAGGTCACAGCTGGCCAATAGCAGAGCTGCGATTGAAGTGAGGAGTCCTTGACTTCAGTCCCTGTGCTCAAACTGCTTGGCCATGCTGCCTTCAGCTTTTTAAACGTTAAGTGAGTTTTAATTCTTCAGTTGGCTTTGGAAATTGTCACTTAAGCCTTGTCTACACAGGGGGATTGACTGGAATAAGCTGTTCTGGAATAGCTCCCCATGTGGACACACTCTTCTCGCGTAAGTCACTTAATGCTGAAATAATCACTGTGCTTATTCTACAATAAATATTCCAATCAGTTTCCCTGTATAGACAAGGCCTTACCTTAGCAAGCAGTCAGCAGCTGACATTGACAACATAAGGTCTTATATTTGGCCGTTAACTCTTTTGGTTGAAAAGGTTGCTATGCAAACTATAAGGCAGGGATAAGACTTGTTTTGTGTAGCTTGGAGTTGTCTAAAGCTATATTTTAAACCTTTGCCATGACTTTTGATGGTCCAATGTAGGTTTCCACAGATATGGAAGCAGGAACTGAAAGCCCGCAACTGAGAGACGGAGTACTAACAAATTTACAATAATTTCTGCTTTTGTGGAAACAGGTACTGGGTCTTCAGATATATAAGGTAAGGATTTAAAATACTGTATAAACTCTTACATTAACTTTTATTTTTTGCAAATTTGACCGCTTTTTCTACAGAAACAATTGAAAGCCACCAAGATGAGTGATTTTTTTTTTTTAATCAGTCATGGTGAACAGCCATAAGGTTTTAGATTTGTTACTGCATTTTTATCAAAAATGAGAGCAGTTGCAGTAAGTATTTAGTAAAAGTCAAGGATTTTGTGCTGATTGATTTAAAAAATGCTGTGACAAATGAAATTCAACTGTACCTTGCTAAAATCATAGGCCAGCATCCTTCTCTGCTGCTTCTTCCTTGCCCTGACCATCCACATTAGCACCCTCTGCCCCGGCGCTATAACACTAATCCTGCCTGGTGAAGGGGGATGGCCCAAGTGGCAGGGGAGGGGGGATTGTGCTTACTTCCTTTAGGCACCTTTAACTATTCCAGGCTGAAGGAATGATTTATCACCACATTGAGTCTTGTTGCCATTCTGAGTCTGGTCGTACCCTTACGTTGTGGTATTTATCCTTTTGGTCTTTCACTTCATCTCCCAAAAGCTGCTCTTAGACAGATTCTCAAGTATAGGAACAATAATATGAATCAACTCCTATAAGTCTCATTGCTTATAAGAATTGTATTTCACTCTTCCTTATGAAAGTGTCCACGGGGAGCCTAAGAACATGCAAAGGATAGGCTTGGCAGAGGAAGAAATGAACTGCATGGTTCAAGGTAATGAGGAGATAGAGCCTTTGTCATTGATTCAACCATTGTTAATGGAAGCAATTACTTCCTGAAAGGTGTTCAGTGGCCTATTGATATTTGTTTGATCATACACAGTGCAGGTGCAGAGTAATGACCACTTAAAAGTGAAAAGCAAGATGGAGAACCTGGGAATCCGATCCTGCATTAGTGAACGCTGCTACACAGCTGCCACACTAGTCTTGCCTGGCAGCAGAGTTTGACCTAAGAAAGGGGCATCTAGCGAGGCCCTCACTTGCCATAGCGAAGATCAAGGTATATGGCATTCTAGGTGCTCTTCATCCAGGCTAGTGTGCTTGGACCTCAGGAGGTCATCTAGTCCAACCCCCTGCTCAAAGCAGGACCAATCCCCAGACAGATTTTTGACACAGGTCCCTAAATGGCTCCCTCAAGGATTGAACTAACAACCCTGGGTTTAGCCGGCCAATGCTCAAACCACTGAGCTATCCCTCCTCCAACCAAGCTATCCTTCTGAAATCCCTGTCTAGTACATCTTTCTTGTGTCATGGATTTAAGAGTTAATTCACTCAACCAAATCAGAGGGTAACATTTGATAATACAGTTAGAGATTAATGGACTGACTACCAGAGGTGTTCCTTGCCTGCAGTTTCCATTGAAATTATTCAAAGCTGTGAGAATTCTGAATCTTTGAAAAATCAGGCACCTTAATATCATTTATATTTGACAAATATTGCAGATTTAAAGCCAAATTTTTCCCTGGTATAAGCAGGCACAGATTTTTTTGAAACCAGTGGAGTTAGATGAGGGCCGAATTTGGCCCATTGTCCTTAAGTGAGTCTTCTTGCCTTCAGCAATGTCTCAGATCCTTAATAAACTTGTAATGTTTGGTAGTTTTTTGTTAAATATACACCATTTACTTTCATGCTTGAAATTGCATGTTAAATGTTTCTGTAATGGAAAATTCTTTTAATGATAGAAGATGGATTGTGCCATTAACCAAAATAGTTTTCATTGAAAAATACTGCAGATTCCAGATCAATTAATAGTTTTCAAATAGCTGATGATAGATATTGCAAAGCCTGAAGTCACTGTAGTGTGAAGAAAGCTAAAGCTGCTGTATTAGATCTTGCCCTTCAGAAATCGCTTTAAACATTTTCGTGCTGCTACGTTCAAACTGGTGTGAAGTGTCTAGGTAAACACGAAGAATGGAGGCTAAGTGAGAACAGTAATACAACATGCCCAGATATTTAAGGGGCATATTGGATACTAAAGATATTTGGGGGCATAAATGGAATTAGATGTTTAACTCTAGTGACGCTTGATCATGTGTAAAGAACTGCACTGATTGCCATGAGTTGGGGAGAAATCCCCCACCTCACTCCCCCCTTAGAGCACATGCACAGTTTTTTGCCTTTCTAGGGAATATTCGGAGGTTCCACCTTTAGGAGAAAGTAGGAATATATTGTATATTCCCTGCAATGTGCGCACACCTCTTGATCCTTTTAGACTGTCTGGAGATTTATTTAATACATAGGCCCAACCAGATAAGGTTAAACTAAAGTTTTTGCCTTGGCTCTGACAGCTGAATGTAGTCTGTGCATGCCCCAGTCACTTGGAGGGATGGGAAGGAGATCGGAGGAGCCTTTGATATCTGCCTTACAGTCCTTTTAAACCTGCTATTGTATGACACATTAGGCAGTGTGGCCTGGTACACAGTGCACCTGAATGGGTAGCCCAGAGACCTGGGTTCTGTTTGTAGCTTGCTGCTTACCTTCTGTGTAACCTTGAGCAAATGTGTTCACCTCTCTACCTCCCACCCATTTTTTTTCTGTTTAGATAGTAAAATCTTTGGACTAGAAATTATCTTAAGTCATTTGCCCAGTGTCTAGTACAGTCTGGGTTGGGCCTCAGGGCATTGTTATACAAATAACAGGAAAAGACCATCTGACCTAATATACCTTCCCTTTTGCATTATATGGGAGTATAGTAACTTATGGGGCTAGAAGTGAGAGTTGCTGGTTTCAGAAGGGTCTCTTTTTCTAGTCCCATTCCTTTTCTAAAGGTTTCTTTCCAACTCAGGAATTCCAGCTGTGTTGCTAAATTTTTAATGAAAATATACTCAGCACATCAAATAACAATTGGTTATATTGTATGAACAGAGGATTGAATTTAATATTATATCTTAGTGCCTTCTTTAATTAAATTTGTTTGATTCCAACATCCTGTGTGTTATAACAAAGATGCACTATGCCAATGGTCAGGAGAACTTTTAGCAGTCACAATGTTGTTTCCTTGGTGCAGAAAAACAGGTTTTTATGGACTCCCTCTGTTTCTCTGAAGCTTAAATTTAATTCTCTTTAGAGCACTCTCTTCCCTGGATCATTATTCCAGATATTTTTAACAAGATCCTCTATTTTAGCACTTTTGAGGGCCTTATCTGCTTTATGTTGAAAGGTGAGTCTGTTTTTAACTCCATATGTTTGGGTTGACTGGGTTTAGATTGCCCTTAGATTAGGGGGAGGGATAACTCAGTGGTTTGAGCATTGGCCTGCTAAACCCAGGGTTGTGAGTTCAATCCTTGAGTGGGCCACTTAGGGATCTGGGGCAAAAATTGGTCCTGCTAGTGAAGGCAGGGGGCTGGACTCAATGACCTTTCAAGGTCCCTTCCAGTTCTAGGAGATTGGTATATCTACAATTATTACCTTTTATTATCTTTTTGCCCTTCAGGCTTAAGGACACTGGCTAAGCAAGCTGGAAAAGCAGAAATGAATTGCTTAACACAAAGGCTCTTACTAATCATGTTAAACATATGAGATAATATACACTGGAGAAAGAAGAGAAGCAGTAAAGTTGTTTTAAGAGATGACTAGACTTCATGCCAAACTGGGGATATTTTAGGAACAAAAAGTCTTGTTAGCCAAAATGCACATCTTGCTGGGCTCATCTTGATCTTAAACACCACTTGCTCATGAAGTAACATTTATGGACAGTAAGCTCATTTGAGTCTTTTGTTGCGACAAATGTCAGTTTTCATTTTTCTACCATCTTTTATGAATTAGTGAAAAGTCTGTCCTAATTATCACCTTCTGATCATATACTGAAGTCAGGCTTCTTCTTTTCTTTCAACTGCAGCAGAGCCTCTCCGCTAAGTGGTCACTTCATTCAACTCCTTTTCTTTCCGTAGCTTCCATTTATGGGCCGAAGGCTCGAAGAAGAAGGAAATGGGTGCGATGAGATAACATGTTCCAGCAAAGAGAAAGGAGCAGGCATATGTCTGAGTGTAGTCATACAGCCAACCTGCAATGGATGAGGGTTTGCTTATTAAAGCTGCTGGACTTTCCTACATAGTAACCTTCCAAGGTTTAATAATAACACTGAAAACTGAAATGAGTTATGACTCATAACTTCATTGAGAAAATACTGAACCATAATGTATACAGATATTCTACTGCCTTATGGAACCATAATTTGAATATGTAACTAAAACTAAGTGGAATGCGGTGTGTATTAATGGAAATAGAGAATACTTTAAACTGGGACTAACTAGTTTTTTCCACGGGTGGTAAAAAACATGATTTTACTTGGTAAAAGCCGCCTCTGGTAAATTCAATGACATCCCTGTGTTGCCACTGTTCAAGCTACCTAAATAAAAGCTAGCTTGAGTATGTCTGCATGTGCTGCAGTCACACCTCTGATTGCAGTGTAGACAGACACTTGGCTATACAAGGCATGTTGACAACAGCACTGAGACAAGATGAAGACTTGATGAGTCAGTTTCTCAGCTAGTGTAAACGTACACAGATCCATGGAAGCCAGTGGAGTTACCCCAGTTTAGGATATGGCCCAGTATATCAGAGGTTCTAAAACTAGTCTCCAATCAGGAAAAATACATAACAGCCCCTACTTTTCCTTGGTCACATGGCTGTTTTAGTCAGGGGTTCTGTCTGTGTGGGGAGAGCCTAGACCATAATAGAAAAACAAGTAATTTCTCAAATTTAGATGTGAATAAAAATAAGAAAATGTGAAGAGGAAAAAAAATCAATATTTTTAAATGTTTTTAATGGCCATTTTAAGAGGATGAAGGCTAATAGGAGTTTGAGCCAATAGTTGCATCTCACTAACTGCTGCTCTGAACTCGAGTTAACTAGTTGTGATATTTCAATTCCTTGCATTATATCACTTCACTACGGTGACATCTTGTTTCATTTTCTCAGGGATATTGTTTGGGCCCTTCCTGAACTTGTAGGTTTTAAATGACAAGTTATGGGTAATCTAATGGGATGAGGTAAATGCTTTATTTTCATAGGATGTGATGACTTCAAAATTGTACAAAAGTTTGCTATGTTTTAGATGGGTGGGCTACTTAAGCTCTAGTCACAGGATTAAGATGTCCAGAATGAAGAGACATGAGCTTCAGTTTTTAAACCCATTATGTGTAGAGCTTACAGAGAAACTGAAAAATACCTACTTAACATAAAGGAAAGAACACAAATTCACATTTTCCTTTCAACTCTGCTGTTTTCAAAATCATCAGTAGGTGGTGCCTGCCTACCACCTCTTACCAGCTGGCATTACAGTACATCCTGAAGAACATGCATCTGAGAGACTTTGATCATAAAGAGATGTCTTAATGGTTTCTTTTTTTGATTACTGGTCGTAGAAAGCAGATTGCAGCTAGCCACTCAGTGTTGCAGAAGGATTAGTCAGTGAATTGGAGAGAACCTAAAGGGGAAGCAAAGTTTCCTGTGGAAATCCAGAAAAGCAGCATTTCTCTAAACGTAAGTAGTGCTGATAAATCCTTGTTCCATAACTAAACACTCTAACCCCTCACAGCATATGCCTATGTTATATGTTTAAGTATAGCTATCATTCCTTTTATTGCCACTAATGGAGCTGGAGGAGCCTGCTGTGCTTTTTTTCTGTAAATTGCCTTTTTGCTTTGAATTGTAACTGTTTTGTTAAAAGCATGATAGTTGGTTTGTATTGTTCAGTGGTTCTCAAAGTTTTGTACTGGTGACCCCTTTCACATAGCAAGCCTCTGAGTGTGCCCCCCCATAAATTAAAAACACTTTTTAATATATTTAACACCATTATAAATGCTGGAGGCAAAGCGGGGTTTGGGGTGGAGGCTGACAGCTCGCAACCCTCCATGCAATAACCTTGCAACCCCTAGTTTGAGAACCCCTTGTATTCCTGTAAAGCTTAACATAGTTCACTTCCAGTGTTTGTTTGTGCCTCTAAGGGTACGTCTTCACTACCTGCCGGATCGGCAGGTAGCAATCGATTTCTCGGAGTTCGATATATCGCGTCTCATCTAGACACGATATATCGAACCCCGAACGCGCTCCTGTCGACTCCGGAACTCCACTGGAGCGAGTGGCGGTAGCGGAGTTGATGGGGGAGCCGCGGACATCGATCCTGCGCCGTTAGGACGGGTAAGTAATTCGAGCTAAGGTACTTCGACTTCAGCTACGCTATTCACGTAGCTGAAGTTGCGTACCTTAGATCGACACCCCCCCTCCCCCCAGTGTAGACCAGGCCTAAGAATCAGCCTGTTTTGTCTCCTGTTATCTTTAATTTCATTTCTAGAATGTCAGAAGTATTCACAGCTTAAACAGGTGTCCCTTGTATGATGAGCAGGTAAGTGGTTCCTACTTGCTGGTGAAGCTTCAAACTTTTTATCTCTGGGTGGACAACCACTGCTTTTGACTTTGGACCTAGGAGCAGGAAACAAGTCTTTCAGGTAAATAGCTTTTTTTTCTAGTATGCATGTTTTGATAGTTTTTGTTTTGCAGAATATGCATCCTTCACCTCTTACTGGTGTTATGTATAGTGTATATTGTACTAAGAGTACTAGATGTTTTGAGTTTATGGAAATATTTTTTAAATCAGTCTTGACTTCAGTACTGTAGATAAGTTAGGAATAGTTCATTTAATCACAGTCAAAGGAAGAGAAACCCTAGAACCATCTTTAAGAGCAGTAACAAGCTTCTTTCATTTTCACCAGAATTAACTTTCAATATGAAGTGTAAGGAGCACATGCTTCTGCAGTGTTGGAGAGTTAATATTTTTTAGCATATGCAGCTTTCATACTTAGGTGGCTTGATTTGAGGGAAAAATTGCAGAGTTGATCTTGGATCATAGGATTGCACCCTGAACATACAATCACGTGCTCAATCCCATCTTCCCTTTCCTTTTGTGGGACAAACTGGCGCACACAATTGAGGGGGCTGGAAAAATTAGATTGCTTCATTCCTGGTTGCCTCTCCCGCCTGTTGCTGGCCCTTTCCCATCTCAGGACTTGGACTGCCAGGAGCTGCCAGACTAATACGTATAGCCTGCACCCTCCTTCCCCCCGCCCCCCAATAAACTATTAATGATTAGTGTTTGATTAAAAATAATTTAGTTGTTAGAAAGAAGAGACGTCACCAGTTAGTGAAGATATGTTACAAGCAGGTGAAAGTGGCAATAGCCATGTTAGCATGTATGATGCATAGACAAAAGAAAATGCAGAAAGTGAAGTAATTCACTATATAAGGTACTCGGGGCAGACTTTGAATTAAGTATGTGACCAGGTGAGACGCAGCAGATCATTGGGTGGGGATGCATACAACGAACTGTAAATGCAAAATTTGGTTTGGCACTTTTTATTCTACGTTCCTGGTCTATTTACAAGATAGATGAGTGACCGAATGCCATTCACCCACTGGTATTTGACCTGGCAGCTTTATCCATATATTGTAAAATGCTAGTCTGGGAATAGCTGAAGATGATCACACATCCAGATATGAGGGTAAGATGAAAGGTTCAGTGAAGGACAGGCTTTGCCTTGGGCAGAGGTGCATGAAACAGCATGCAAATTTCTCCTCAATCTAAGTGGATAAAGAAATATCTGACTCTGAATATTTATATTAATATAGCCCCCAAAATGTGCCACACACTATATATAGAATAAGATGGTATTTTTTGGGAGGGGAGGGGGAAGGCTCCCACTTACATTTGAGCCTACATAAGCTGTTTAGTAGTAGAGATTTTGAATCTTTAGTCAAGTCAGGAGGTGACAATTGGAACCACTTCGGTCCCCTCTGCTTTATGCAAAGCACTGCAAATATAGCACCTACCCCTCATGTTGCTGGGACCATGTTATCACCTCTTCAGATCCCTTCAGCATCAAGTTAAACTGAAATAACAGCCTGAGTTGGGTAAAGTCATAATTTTGAGTCTCCTTTAGATGCATACAATTCTTTCCTCTTCCTTCCCCTAAAGGGAGGGTCAGAGCTAAAGAAAATGCTGTGTGGTTTACCACCATTAACTCATTCACTTGCATGTTAGTTTTTGTTAGAAATTAGTTTTCTTTTGAAGAAAAAAGTCATCTTAACTACCTTTCATCTTGACTCTCAAATGTTTCCTAGTAAGTATTTTGATGCTAGAGAAGAACTAAGAGTATTTTCTATTGAGAGGATAGAGGGAAAATATTGCTTATGTTACCTGCTATAGGAGGTCCAGCGATGGCTGCTATCCCAGCAAAGAATGAGGCAAATCCTAAAGAACTGTGGAGTCTGGGGACACCTACAAAATCTACCTGTTCATGGAACCAGAATTATTATTACTTTATATAATGTACAGACACATTAGAATGAAAAATGTTTCTCTGGGGAGTCTCCTCTTTACTCGATTATAGTTTGAAAGTTTGTCCATACAGAATTAAACCCAAGATTGAGATCAGTATGATCAGTGCTGACTGATGCATTTCTAGCCCTGGGCTGTACAAACATTTGAAATTAGTAATCTTTACATCTTTGAAGATATTTTAAACTCACGCTCTTTGGAGATGCTGCTGCATTTTCATGTAGCTATATATCTGTACAAATCTTGCTTGTGCAATGTTATACTGGTCATAGGCATTCAGAGCCCTTCACTGTACCAATATTGATTTAGGTTTCAAATGAATGAGTTCTCCTCATAGTCTCTGCTGGACAGAGTGCAATACCTAAGCTGGAACAGTGGCACTGAGACAGGACTTGGGAAGCGAAGTGGTCATTTAGGTCACTGGAAATAGGTTGTGAGGGCACTCCCAATACTGTGCCTCTGCTGTGTCTGGCCTCCATATGACACTGTAATCCTAAAACCAGTAAACTAACAAGGTTCCCAGTGGTTTGATATTGAGAGTTGAGAGTTCTGAGCACAGGACCCTCAGGCTGAAATCTATGGCAGCTGTGGATGTTCAATACCCTTGAAAATCAGGCCATAGGATTTCAGGTGTTTGAGATACTCAATTGGAAGTGCAAAGCATTACTGTATTACCTCTTGATGAGATCCTTTACTCACCAGCACAGGGAGCAGCAGAGCCAGGTATCCTCCACAGAAAATGGCAAAGCTTACTGTGTAGACCATAAGTAATGGGAAGGATGTGGCAAGAGGACCAAGCAGGTTAGTGATGCCACACAGAAGAAGGTAAGTCTTATGGTAATGATACTTCTTGATCCAGTTCTGATCAGCAATCCAGCCAGAAAGCAATTGGCTGACTGTCTCTATAATCCCTAGAGAGAAACAGAAAATTCTTGTGAAGGCTCTAGCCAAATCTTTTAGAAATTGTTCAGTAGCCATTTTGTGCTCTTCTTGATTCTTCATAATGTACAAAAACATTTGCCTGAAATGTTTGTCAAGAGAATTCTGCTTGTATTTTACATTTAGGATACGACATCACAAGAGATGAGGATGGGATTCTTTTAAAATGTTTGTTTTTCTATTCAGTGCTTGGTAAGCATCCAATGGGCATCTGGAGTTGAGAGAGGATGCTCTTTAAAAATTAAATTAAGGGGTGAGACAGTTACAGTAAACATGACACATGCACAAAGACATACAGCAAAATCAGAGATGACCAGACTTGGCAATCCTGATCAAACAAAACCAAACCCCACCTTAAACCATCATGAAGAAGCAAAAAAGGGCATAAATCAAACATTTTTTAAAGTGCAGGGCCACTTTTAATAAAATACATGTTACCTTCTGGGTATGTTATATGAACTAGTCTCAAGTTCAGGAAAGTGCTGATTACCACTGAATATCCTATTGGCTAGAAAGTGGTTTGAGCACAAACCTCTGTTCCTGCCAATGTCATCTGCAAATTAACCATTGTGTTCTTAACCTAGATCACTTGCCTCTTTGGCCCAAATATCCCCTAAATAACATTCCAAGGATGTTGATTTCACTTTAGGTAAACTTTCTTTGTACAATAAAGGGCTCTTTAATGCTAGAGTGGAGCTATTTTCTTAAGGTAACATTACTTGCATGTTTTGAAACTAAAAAGGTTTGATTTTTGAGGTGGACAGGCTTCATGCACAACAGCTGTACTTAAAGTAGGCTGGCCTGTAAACTTTTCAGTTTGTAGTGTGCCATTGTAACCTCCAACTGTTACATAAATGCAAAGTGTTTCACAACAGAAGCCACTGTGCACACAGTGGCTGGGAGGGTTAGGGGAGAAGATAAAGGTAGCACCCTAAGGCGTTGTCTTCACTGCAAAATAAAATAAAAATAAAAAGGTGGGTGGGGGGGGGAAGAGTTGTGCTCTTAACTTGATTTAGGCTCAGACTTTAAGGCCAGAATTGAACCATCATGATCTGCTAGTCTGATCTCCTACACATTGCAAGCCACAGAACCTGGCCCATAACCTCTGGATGAGTTACTTAAATCCTCAAATCTTGATTTAAAGACTCCAAGTTACAGAGAATCCAGCATTTACTCTAATTCAAATCAGCAAGTGACCTGTGCCCCACAAGGCAGAGGAAGGCTCTTTTCCAGTCCAACCTTGGGGGAAATACCTTCCTGACCCCAAATATGACAATCAGACCCTGAGCATTGGGGCAAGACCTACCTGCCACATTTGGGAAAGAATTCTTCATAGTAAGTCAGAGCCTTTCCTGTTTAGTTCCCCATCATGTGTAGTTGGAGACATTTGCTAATAGCAGTCATGGATGTCCCATTGTAGGCAGTCTTAGCATACCATCCCCTCCATAAACTTGTCATACTCAGTCTTACAAATGGTTAGGTTTTTTCCTCCACTATTCCCCTTGGAAGGCTGTTTGAGATTTTCACTTCTCTGATGATTAAACCTTTGTCTAATTTCAAGCCTAAACTTAATGATGGGCACAGTTTGTCCATTTCTTCTTGTGCCAACATAGGTCCTTAACTCCTCTTCCTCCCTGCTGTTTATCCCTCTATTTATAGAGAGCAATCATTTGTCCCCTCATTCTTTGGCTTGTTGAGGAGATTGTTTTGTTAGTCTAAAGTCTCATCCTAGTAGCCCTTCTCTGTACCTGTTCCTGTTAGAATTCATCTTTTTAAACAAGGGAGATCAGAATTGTCCTCTAGCTGGTCTCACTAGTGCCTTCTATAATAATTGCAATAGAAATAGGGAAGTGTTCTCACCTGATATTTTAGTATTGTATTAGGTTTTTTTTTTTTACCACTGTCACATTGGTGGTTCATAATCATCCTGTGACTGACTAGTACATGCAGGTCTCTCTCCCCTGTTGCTTCTAACTGCTATGTCCCCAGCTTACATCAAAAGTTCTTAGTCCATAGGTGCATGATCTTGCACTCTGTTATTAAATGTCATCCCATTTCTATTACTCCAGTTTTTAAGGTAGGATATTCTGGGGGGTCCTCCACATCAGCAATATTTCCAACTTTGTTATCTGCAAGTTTTATTAGTGTACACCTACTTTTTTGCCAAGGTCACATATGAAAATGTTAAATAAGTGGTGTGCCAAGACCAATCCTTGAGGAACTCCACTAGTAACCTCCCTCCACCATTACAGTATACCTTTCAGCATGACCTGTTGTAGTCTCCCCTTTGAGCTGTTCCTTACCCACCTTTTGATTCTCATATTAATCCTCCTCTTCCCTAATTTAACTAATTTCCCAAGTGGCACTGCATCAAATGCCTTACTGAAATCCAAGTAGATTAAGATACCAAATTTTCTAGACAAAGGAAATACAGTAGACCTAAAGAAAGAGCAGCTTGGTCTCACATGCTTAACCTTTTGTAAAGTCATGTATACATTATCTCAATTACCATTTACCTTTGGCCTTAACTACTCTCTCTTTCAAAATATTTGTTCAAAGACCTTACATACAATTGATGCCAAACTAATGGGCCTATAGGTGCTTGGATCACTTTTCCTGTCTTAAATACTATATTTGCAATTCTGCAGTCATAAGGTATGACCCCCTCACATTTACAGATTCATTAAAAATCCTTATTAGGGTTGCAATTTCATGTGCCAGTTCCTCTAATATTCTTAGCTGAAGATTAGCCATGTTCCTCAGTTTGGTCCCATTAAGCTGTTTGAGTTTGGCTTCTACCCTCAGATGTGGTATATCCTTTTCCCCATTAGCCACCACTGCCCCCAAGCTCCTTAACAGGCAATTATTCATGGAGTGTGTAAGTACTTAAAAGGGGTCCTATAAAGACTTGAACAAGGAGTGTTGGTAGCTTAATTTAAAAAATGAAAGCGTAAGGTTTGGGCTAAACTACTAGAGGTAATTGACATTCTCCTTCTCTGTCCGAAGGCATCTTACTTGAGGTCAAAAGACTACTGCCACAGTATTAAAAATTGGCAATTAACTCTCTGCAATTATGGGTATAATCCAGATGTAGGAGCAGAAAGGAATTTACTCCTAGGACATATTATTGTCATTTGTTTGCCTTCCTCTTGAGCACTGAGCAACAATTCCCTTTTAGGATTGGCTGACTGCTACACAGTTTTTTGATTTCAGGGGTTATTACATTTCTTTCCTACTCTGTATAAATATAAATACCTTTTAAAAATAAGGTTAGAAGACTCTTGCCTACCAGCCACTGAAATGAGGTAAGAGGCATCCATGCTGTCTATGCCCAAGGTTTTGGCTCTTGCTGCCAGGTGAAAGGTGGGAATGAAGTAGGCCAGCTGGCTGAACAAAAATGACCAGGCAAAAATACAGAAGAAGGGATCTTTCAGCAGTGAGAAATCAAGAAGAGGCTGCCTGCAGGGAACTGGCCGTGAGTGGGAATTCCATTCCTTTCGCAGTGGAAGGTTGTTATAGCTGCAGTCCCTGTCACTGTCTCCGCCAGGAGCGTAGCAGTTGGAGGTTTCTCTCTCAGACCCTTCCAAACCAGCAGAGTTCACTGGAACTAGTGATCCTAATGTTCCAGCTGAGTGGAGCCCATTTGTGACAGTGGAATCTTGCATAGGAGAATCCAGTCTAGTATTAAACTGTGTTTCTGTGGTACTGATTTCATCTAGGTGGCTTGTAAGAGTTGCTGGATGTTTACTTTGTGTTAATGATCCACTGTCTACATTTCTACCAGAAAAGTCCTGGAGATTCTTGATGTTAACAGGTCGCAGTAACATACTAGAAGGCACAAGGTTTAACATGATCCCTCCAAAGATCAGTAAGGTACCTGAGAGAAGAGAGAGGGAAGGAAGATAAGGGTTTTTTTCACCCTAATGCTTTGATCAGTACACAAACATTGTTTAGAATGGGCTCTTTTTTCATACTGAACACACGGAATGATCTGCTGCAAGGAAAAACAGTATTTGTCTTGTCAGGCCTTCTGTTTGACTTCTTCCCGAGATGAAGTCACCTTCCTGCTTGAGAAATGTCAAACAGAGACTCTAGCTGGGAAGCAGATAAACTCAAACTCATAAGAAACATAGCTACTGTCCGTCCCATTGCCCTGCCTAATAAATTAAAACAAGGGGAAGGAAAGAACTAAAAGGTTTTTTCCTCCTCTACTTGTATTCTTAAAAATTCAGTTCCTGTCTCATTTGGCGGACGCCATGCTGAGTGGTGAAAATACAACACTACAAGAAAGTGTGAAAGTTTAGCAAATGAGAGAGGAATTTGTAGTCACTGGTTAATACCAATATAACTTCAGTGACTGATTACATTTTGGAAGAAGGATATTGTAAAAAATTAACAATCCCAGAGATGACCAGAGTTGCCATTCCTGATATGTCAAAAATAAACAAAGTAGCTTAGCCCCTCTATCAGAAGAAGGTGCCAAAAACCAACCCCACAACTTCAGTCTTTAAAATAACAATCCCTTCTAGGTGCTGATGGTGAAATGTGGAAAAGGCAAAACCACTTTACCTTGCCAACCATAAAAATCTATCAGAAGTTGAGTGAAAGGTGCTAGTATAAATGTCAGTCCCATTCCTGAGCGAGCGATTGCATTGGATAGAGCCAGTCGCTTTTTAAAGTACCTGGCAGTCATCACAGCAGCTGCTTGATACAAGCAAGCAAAGCCTAGCCCTGAAATAGAAGAAGAAAGATTGTCAGTGCCCAAGCAGTGACTCGTGTGGAGTAGAATTTTCATCTCATGCAAGTGAGGAGCAGAGCTTCTAGTTCAAGACCTACCCTCAATGAGTCATCTCAACTAACAGCTGTATTGTGAAGACAGGAGACTGCATGTGATGCACACAAGGAAATGCCCAAGCTGTGCCTGTTTAGAAACTGCAGAGTAGCAGGGATTGGCGGGCTGGCAATAGTGCTTTCTGGGAACCCAGGTAAAGTTCAATGGCATGGCTCCCCAAGGTGCACAGGGTTTTCTGCTGCCCCAAGTGTGTGTGTGGGGGAGCTGCGGCAGCATGATCGCATCACTCCTCTCTTCGGCAGCAGGCCCTTCGCTCTCAGAGGGACTGAGGGACCCGCCGCTGAAAACCCGGATGTGCTGCCCCAAGCACCTGCTTCTTTAGCTGGCCCCGGGTAAAATACTGGCCCTAGTGAAGTCCATGGGATCAGGATTTCACCCATGGTATTTAGAAACTGGCTTCTTTACAGATGCATATTGTTCCTTTTCAATGAAGGATTTAAAAAGCCAGGTTTTGCTACGCAGCGTGGGTTTACAAAAAATTTAAATTCACATAGTGGCTCTAGTAAGTCAAAACTTTCATTAGGCCTTCCTGAATGTAAAACCTGCAGGAAAGAAACTTCTTTTTGCAGCCTTTGGGTGATACACTAATATAAATAGGATAATCAAGCAGCCACATGGCTTAATGGTTATCTGGATCTGCTGGTGCCCTGTTGTAAACACTTTGATCAGACACTCAGGAAAGTGGCAAAAAGGCAGCCAGAGCGAAACTTGTGAGCTGTAGGAGGTTACACTCACCCAGTAGAAGTCCCATAGACACACACAGGAAGGAGATACTAGTGGCCTGTGTGCTGATCAGACAACCACTGCTAACTAGGCCTGCCCCAATGATGGAAGTCAGCTGGTCCCCCAGCTTCCCACAGGCTATAGTGACCAGTGGACCTGGAAGATAAGTCAGTCGTGAGGTAAGCAGTTGGAAGATTTAGAGGAAAACATATATATAAACAGCTCACGGTACAGTAGCATCTAGAATAGCATTCTTGATATTCTCATACCCTTCTCTGAGAATTCCAGCAGAGCTACAAGAAGTGCTCATTTTATGCTCTGTGGAGAGAGAGGTAATCAAATCTCCTGTTTGGAGATAGTCAGGAAGGAATTCCTTAACCTGCTCCCTTTAGACAGCAGTGCTCAGTTAAATTGGATTATTTAGTGGTGGGAGAGACTGCTTTACTTTGAAAGATTGGGTAGTAGAGGTAGGATACTGTGCTAAATAGATCAGATCTGGCATAGCCAATCCTGTACAGAGAAGGGCAGTGACTTGTCAAAGGCTGTGTTTATGCAAACCCTGTTCTTTAAAGATTTCCCTGTGCTACCACCACAAGAGAGCTTCCCCATAGTCAGCCAAGAGTCACAGCCCTTCAGACGGAAGTCTTCAAAGAACAGGTATGATAGTACCAGTAATCACTTCTTTTAGTGCTATTGAACCCTGCTTTGGAGTGATTGCCCTCTAGCCCTGGAGGGTTGTTCAGCATCCAGGCTCAATTAATTTTTGGACTCTCTAGGAGTGTCAACAAATGTGCCAGTTGCACTAGTTTGTCATGTAGACACTAGGAGTTTGGCAGGTCATTTCATGTCACCTATTTAATGCAATCAAATGGACTTAAAATTCAAAGACTAGAGACCTGTCTCTGTTACTTTCTGAACCTTACGTATCCCTGCTGACCTGCTGAGAAGCGAAGAGAGGACATGATGGAGCCGATCCAGCTGATTTGTTCTGAAGAGCCTCCCACCTCTTCTTGAAAGACCACAAAGAAAATTCCAAAGGTTTTCAGCATTCCCATCACGAGCACGTTTACCTAAACCCAAAGCAGATGCAAGTGAAATGCTGCACATAGTTGGAAAAATATCTTCTCCCTGTTCCTCAGGACTGTGGTGAATCATGTATTGGGAGAAAAGCTGATGACAGGCTAGAGTCAGGAAAAAATCCCCCTTCCTCCCCATATATACACACACTCCACCCATTATTGCAAGTTAGATGCAATATTGGGAGGGGACATTTCTAAGCCATCTAGCAGCATTGCTTAGTGACAGAAATGGAGACACTTGTCTGGTAGTATTGTGAGAGACATTCAGTGACTAGGTCTCAGTGGTGCCCACATTCTAACTGGAGCAAAGCCTACACAGTATGGGTATTTTTCCAACAGATCAGAATGGCATTGCACTTGAGGTGTTTAAAAATTCAGATTCCTTTGAACTGTATTTGGCATATTTCTGTAACTAGTTCTTATAAAAACTAGAGACTGAAAAAAATCTTGAAATAACTAAACACTTACTGTCAGTGATTTAACAAGCAGTACTGGAGTGTTTGAATTCTTGGAAATCAAGAGTCATTGACAGATCAGAACTGATTGGCTTTTTGGCATGAGCACTGGAAAGATTTCCCTGTCAGAAACTGCCATGCTGCCTAATTTTCTTTTTCCAGTAGCTGACTGGTAAATAAAGCAGGTAGTATAATATACTAAACACACTTGAGTCAGGATGCCTGGCTCCTTTTCATAGCGTTGCTGTTTTGAGCTGTGACATTCTGAAATATGGGTAATAAGGCTCCCTACCTTGGAGGCTTAGCTAAACAAGCTTGTGTAGTGCTTTTGACATCCATGGTCAAAATGTACTTACAGCAATTATAACTATATCTACTACTTGATGTTAACGTACAAATTGCAGGTAAACGAGTTGTCATTTTGAAGCCGCTTAGCAATTAATTTTTTTTTATACGGACTGCAGGCCAGATTCCAGGGTTGGCAATTTCCTGGGAAAAACTAGTTTAGGACAGAGCACTGGTAAATACCAGTTTAAACTGGGAAAAATTAAGTTATTAGAATACTAATGAAAATTACTGAAATATATAGATTGCAAAAAAATTATCAAATTGCTAAATATATTGTTTATATAATATGAAAATGAGTCATGACACCTAACTTCCTTGAGAAAATACCAAACTAAAATGTATACAGACATTCTGATGTTTAGTATTTTGTATACTGCAGTTTTAATTTGTATTTGTACAACAATCTAAATTAATGTCTGAATCTTCTGCCTTATGGAACCATACTTTGACTATGTAACTAAGGTTAAGCAATGTGGTGTACATTAATGAAACAGTTTTTTTAAAATAGAAAATACTTTGAACTGGGACTAACTAGTTGGTAAAAACCATGATTTTACCTGGTTAAAAAACAGCTCTGGTAAATGCCATCACTGCCAGATTCTCAGCTGTTGTAAATTGGTGCAACTGCATTTACACTAGCTGAGAATCTGCAGCCTTTTTCCCCACAGAGCCTCATGAAGGAGACCAGAGTTGGGTTCCTCTATGGTTATCAAGCTAACCAGAAGTAATAGGAAAGCTGTATGATTTCTACAGCAACAATGTGTACTTCTGGAGACTTGGCGGGGGGGGGGGACTGTCACAAGCAAAGAGTACCAAGTCCAACTGCTTTTTAATGAAGGACAGAGATCAATCCTTTCTTACAACTAGTTACACATTTCACTGAGAGCATAATCTTTACCTGTAAAGTTACAGACCAGTGTGCTAGACTCATTAAAGTAGGACTCCCGCCCTCCTTGGCAATGTTAATCTCTGCCACGAGCATGTTAGAATCAACCCTGTGTGCATCATACGTTGGTTTTGTTGTCTAAAAAGCATTCTGTGTGAGAACACAACCGGTGAAAGCATCTCTTTCCTCCAGGACTTAACCTGTGGGACCCTTGGGAGTTCTTTACTTACCAGAAAGAAGTGAAGCACTATCATCCATCCCCATCCTCCATCAGGGGGTGGTATGGGTTGCTGTTCCTCCTCCTCCTCCATTGCTGTTGGCTGATTTTCTGCCTCTGCCCCCTTCCTTTCTCCTGCAAATGAGAATTTCAGGAAATAGTCACACTTCACCTTACTGATCAGGCTCTTTTAGGTAAACAAGACTCAAAATTCACTTTGCAGGATTGACCTACTTTAAAAAACAAACAAACAATCTGACACTTGCTTCCATCGATCTTTGCTCCTGTTCTCCAGCCTCTGCTGCTGCTAACATGGGAGACAATATTTTGCATTTAGTCAGCGATCACAAGTTGCTTTTTAAAGCTGGTTAGGCATTGTTACACCTTTGGTAAAGAGGCACTTAGGTTTGCACGCTCACACTGTGGCAGAGCTGGAGATGGAACTCAGGTCTTTAACTCCCACCCTTTTTACTCATTTCTAGACTACAGCTGTGCCCAAGTAAAGACGACGCCTGCATGTTCAGGTAGGTTTCCTTTGGTGTATTTATACATAATTCAGTCTGTGCCAGAACTAGGGAGCCTGCTTCACCATCTGTCTGACTATACCCCGCTCAGTGCCCCTCTGAACCTCTTCCCAACACCATTGCATCTATGCCATTTTATTCCTTCACCATTTATCTGTGAGGTTTCTGTCTGTTACTGAGTTTGCTCTAGGAGTTTTGCCTCATAGTGCAGCTGAGACCTGCAAGGGAGTTAGCGGGATTGTAACCCAAAGCTTTTCTCTTACCGTCTGGATGATGCATAGCATAAAATGCTGCAAAAAATAAGATCAAGAAAAATAATCTGTCTTCATTTGTTCTTGGGGCTAGCTACAGCCTCCTGAGTTAGTTCATTTAAGTCTGTTCCTTAATTCCTCTCTGCACTGGAGAACACAAGGCTCATTCTTCTAAAAGAAGCCACGAAGCAAAGAAGGCAGAGCTAGCCCAAAAAAAAAAAAAAATGCAGCCCCCTAAGTGCAGGGCCTTTTGGACTTTATCCCTCCTCTGAGAAAGTAATTAGCATATTCAAGGCATTTCCGCCCCACCCCTTACCCAAGACCGAGGGTGGGGAAATGAAGTTCTCTGCTAAAAGTATCCTGCTTGGAGGAAATTTGAGTCCTTAAAGTGCTGCCCAAAAACTGCAAGGGAAGGCTTGAGGGCAGGCATGAGGTTTTGCTTGTTAGTCACCACATAGGCCAGTAGGTGGCATCAGTGCACAAAACCAGTTTCCAGTACAGGAGCCACATCTGAACTTGTGTGTGTGTCTATCACAGCAGGTAGAGATGGGGAACCAGAGACAGGGATTCCCTCCCTGCTGCATAGCAGGTACCATAAGCAAGATCATATTCCTTAATTCACTGATGAATGTTTTGTATAGTCCTGACACAAGGACTGCTTGGAAACACTCACGGGGCTTGGCACCTGCCCTAACACTTCCAGGCTAAAGCAATGTCTTAATTGCCCAAAATGGTGTGTGTTTACTACAGTGAAACTAATATGCATTAGCTAGCCTGCTGTAAAACCCTAGTGGAGGCAAAAGCACTGTAGTTTTTCGATGAGGTCAACCACTGATAGAGGTATAATGTTGATGTCGTGGTTATCTTGTAGCACCTTGTCTCCTCTAGGATTTTACTGTAGGCTAGCTAACGTATTATCACACTGTTAAAACAAAGGAAAACATTATTTTGCAGTGGAGACATATACACAGACAGATTTGTGCTGCAAATGGGGGAGGAGAGCTCGCAGTCAGCGGCCACAGGTGAGACCTGCTGCCCTCATCCACAATCCTCGGCTCTCCTGCAGCAGCTCAGTTCACTTCAGGAGAAAGTGGCATAAGCTACAGTGCAGCAGTGTGGAGGTTCTTCTGGCTGTAGAGACTCCCATTGGAAGTGGCTTAGGAAATCTGCTACATGAGAACAAACAATGGGAGCAAGCTTACCACCACCCAGTCAGTGGGTGTAGTATTCATGTGTTACCCAATCTCAATGCTCAGCCTCCCTTATTCC
Source organism: Mauremys mutica (assembly GCF_020497125.1). Classification (NCBI taxonomy): domain Eukaryota; kingdom Metazoa; phylum Chordata; order Testudines; family Geoemydidae; genus Mauremys; species Mauremys mutica. The sequence goes on from NC_059075.1 coordinate 131,243,513, forward strand.
TCTACCTTATGCAGTTATCCACTCTGCTGTGTAAAGATTCTGTGCCCCACCCTATTTTAATTGGAACACCAAAAGCTTCTGATCCCCTTCTTTTAAAAATCCAGCACAGATCCTGTCAGAGCTCAGATTTGGCATAGCAGCCTCAACTGTTTCACTATCACTGTGTTTGACCCCCTGCTCCAAAATACCAGCTAAGAGCAATCAGTAGAAAGGGCAAAGAGCCTATAAACATGAATTTAAAGAAAAATTTGACAACTTACCTTACTGGCAGAGAGTTGACACATTTTCTCAGTATATGTTGTTTGGTGTAAGCATGGAAGGGCTGGGGGAAGAGAATACATCTGCTGTGTCTGCTCCTCAGCAAATGTAACTTTTCTCCTCAAGTAACTATGTAGCTACATGGCACTGAACTTTATGTATTCATTCCGGATAACAATGAAACTAAGGATCTTAATGCATCCTGGACAGTTTAAGAATATACTTTCTTTAATGCATTGTTTGGCAACTATGATTGATCACTTGGAAAATTGAACTACTTGACATTTCACTTCCTTACAAGAGATTTGAGATGGGGGTATTGGTCAAAGCTATAATGGTGAGAGACGATAATCAACAGAACTATAAGAGTACTCCCTAGTCCCCATTGGCACTACAGGAGGTTGGAGAGTACCAAATGCAAGAGGAACAGCTTTTAACAGTCAAACAGGAAGTTTGAAAAGTAAGGATCCTTTTGGCCATGTCCCTATCAAGGATTGTATTGCTCTGAGATTTAGGACTAATAGTTGCACCATTTTCCTGCTAATGTCATGTTAAAAGTCACTGGGTCTAGTATTGTCTATTGATGTTGACATCATCCACTCTGAGTCCACACTACTTAAGGTCACCTTTCTTGTACTGATTTAAAACCATGCAGTAAAGATTTGTACCTCCATGGGTTTAGTAATTGGGACAGTCTCAGGTCAAATTTGGCCCCAAATTAGGTTTTATAAGTAAGCTTTTACCATACATAAAACAAATGTTTCCATATATACTTGATCACCAAGGGAGGGAGTTGTTAAACAATGTTTCCCCTGCAGTGTTTGCAATTTTAACAGTATCATTAGGTGTTAAAGTCTGAGAATCCTGGTGTGAAATTGACAGCTTGACAAGTCCATTTCCAGTGTCAAAACAGTAACACAGGACGCAAAACACAGTAAGTAGTGCTGTTGAACTTAATACTTCAATTTTAAACAAAGACATTTGTAACAGACAAGGAAACTGTTTATAAATGTATGTATTTTTAGCCAGAAGGGATTAAAGGTGTCCTACAAAGAATCTTACTGGGGTTTGGCTCTTTCTTTGATGTATGAAGGCAACCTACATGAGTTAAGCTTTCTGCTTGTTTACCTTTAAAAAAAAAAAAAAAAGAGCTTGCCTGATGTTTTTGAGAGAGGACCATTGGGAAGTGCAAGGGATCTTTATTGTAAGATGACATATCTGTAAAAGTCTGTCTATATATAGTATTAGTCAGAGGTTCAGATAAACCAGCGTTCAACTGAAGCTTACATAGCCAGCTGTGTATTTCATCTCAGATAATTTATTGAATTCAACAAGTAAGGCCACAGGTTAGGATATTTGATCATTACACAAGTAAGGTAAGTTAAACCACAGTCCATGCTTGACAGTAAGTTCTGGGCTGTGCTGGAAGTTAGACTCTGACTGAAGTACAGTACCAGTTTAAATAAGGAGGGAAGCTACCACATATTTAAGATTGCCCCAAAATTAGTTCTGCAAGCACTTTCTGGATATGATCAGCAGAGGAAATAGATCAGTCCAACAACAAGGAGTTGCACCAAGGGTGGAAAAGAACCAAGCAGATGTATGAAAGGTCAAGATGCCATTTTGTGCACTGCCACAGTGATGCTGTCATGCTTCTGGATCATGATGTTCCTGAAATAAACAAACAGTTATTGAAGATAGGTATAGCTACTACAGTGCAGCTAATCTGCAGGTCACTAGCAAAGATGTACTGGGAAAGCATTATCTAAAGTTGTATCTGCTGCATACTGTCAAAGAGGAAGCACTGACTAGATCGGCATTTCTCAAATGCAGCCACCAGGGGCTTTTACAGCCACTGTCTCATGGGCAGTGAGGGTAGGGGAAACAGCAGCCCCTCCCCCAGGGCTGCTGGCAGGGGTTGGGCCAGGCAGTTGGGCTCAGGCTTCTGCCCTAGGGTGGCAGACTGCAGCTGCATGTTGGCAGGCTCCATCCCCTGAAGTGCAGGGCTCATTATCACCTTCGTTGCCCTGGCCCCTGTTGCCTCCCTAGCCACAGCTTAATTTGTCCATCTCCCCCTACAACCAGGGCTAAGTAAATCTGTTGTGAAAAGTGACAATACACGTACAAATATTACTTTTCCCAGATGCAGACTTACTAGCTAGCAAGTCTAAAAAGAACAGACAAAAAAGCAAAACAAAAAACACCCAGAACATACAAAGCACATTATTTGTGTTTTTCTGTTTAGGTCCAGTAAAGAATAGAGACAACTGTATGTTATTTTTATTATTCAGTTTGTGAAAAACCCCTACATACATAAATATGCACATACGTATGTCCAAATCACAGTAATTTGTTTTTTCTAAAGTTAATTAGGCATTTTAGGAAAAGTTGTCATAGTGGCCACACTGAGGCAACCAAAAAAATTGTTGAGAACAACCCTGGACTAGATCCTGTACACAAAGGACTAGGACTCCATTTTCCATCTCTGCCTACTTTGAAAACATTTGGGCTCTAATCTCCCCCCCCCCCCAAACACCAACACCTCCAGGTACTTCAAAAGCTTGAAGTGGGAGATTCCTGGGAATCAAATCTCCCTTCTTTTGTGAAAAGTTTTCAGGAGGATTAAAACAGGATCATAAGGTCTAAATAGCCATTACAGACATGCTGCAGGAATGACTAGCTAGTATTGCATCCTTGTATCTGGCAGCAGCCTCTCCGCTTTTTGAAGCATGCAGTATGTATAGAAACAAGGTTACATTCACCAATGCCTTAGGGCCTCAATTTTAATAAGCAATCCACAGTCCAGCTCCAGAGAAAGGCAAGAATTACTTTCCTAGAGTTGCTGCCATGTGTGCCACTGGGGGTAAAGCTTTGTAGCCTTTTATCTGTCACTGTAACCAGGGGCACATGAGCAGAACCACCTAGAAGTGAAAGAGGCTGTTCTAAAGATCTAATATTCCCAGAAGATCCTAATGATAAGATACAGGGCAAACCAAAAAGAAAAGGGAATGACAGACATACAGCTCCAGATGCTCACCCATTATCTGACTCCAGACACACAACAGGAACATCAGTAGGATCTGAAGTTAGTTTGGCTGCCTGCTGGGCTAGAACTGATATCACACCTGCATGTTCATCTGAAAGGGTTCCACGACCTATAAAATACATCTTTATGTAAGTGTAAAACCCCTCATTACATGACAGTAACTACATAACCAGCCAGCCCAAGAATTTAGTTGAACTATGTGCACTAATTGAACCCATTTTTCAGGTTATCCCCATAATTGCTAGTGCATTCTAAGGCGTTTTTCCTGCCAGTGCTTACCACCATGTTATCTGTACTCTTCCCAGATAAATACGGTCATCACAACTGTGATTTTGGTGGATTTATATAGTCATATTTGCAGCATACCCTAATATTCAGTATCCAATGCTGCCTTATTTCAGGCAAACCCATTCTTTTAATTTTGACTGAAAGAGGCAGCTAATCTGTTTACCTATAAACCCATAAAGATACCTATGTCAATGGCAATGTTTACAATTACAATTCATTCTTGGGCTCCTCATTCCACATTTTGTCCCCACCTTTTAATTAACTGGGCCATAATCAGATGATACCTGTTACCAAATCAGCAACAGCTGTGTCTTATACTTCAATTGTTCTGTGTTCTAGGACAAACAGGAACCTGGTCCATAGCACCAAGGGACCCTAGCTACAGCCATACATATTGGTTCATTATTGAAACAAAGGCTAGTTGTTCCCCCTATACAGATTAGTGGGTTTTCTTTAAAAAATGAGTTAGTTGGCAACCACTGGTAAAGAGAGGCAAGTAGACCATGTACACTTTGATATTTCAAATATTGGGACAGGAGAGAGCAAGAATAAAACACGGGATTTTAAAGAAGTAGGAGATGGAGAGTTTAACAGAAACTGCAGGGATCTGCCCAAAGCTGACAGACAGCAGGTTTATTTTTCTAGTGTATATTTTAAAGCATGTACACTATTTCAACATGAAAGTGTTCCTGGTACAACATGAAAGTGGAAAGGGGCCCCATTTTCTGAAGCAAATAAGCTGCTTTGTTACTTACAGCCAAGGTTCAGGCCTTGTGAATCTGTGCAAAGGACTCCAACTATTGAAGGATTCTTCATTCTAATAAAGATAAAACCCGAGATCAGCAATTTAAGCATTAGATGGGAAAGAAACAAATGAGACATCAAGACAACAGTGAGAGCCTCACCTAAATCTGAAACAATTTAAGCAGTGCCATCTTTTCAGCCTGATAACAGCCCCCCCTTGTCAAAATAGTTCAGGGTGGAGGGAAAGCAGGAACTTTCATAACTGCAAAATGCATTTCATTATTTAGAAATGCTGGTTAATTTGATACCATCTCAGTCAGCGAGCAGGGTAAGCCTCACTGAGAATCCCCTGTTCAGAATGGGGGTTTGTTTCCATCTGAGCAAGAGAGCAGAAAAGCTCTAGGACTTTTGTCAACAGGAACCCCTGCTCCGTGGAAGCAGAAGAGAAAAGAGATGAGGGAGAAGAGCGGGTTCTCAATTACCAAAGAGCAAAAGTTGCCAGTCACCTGAAAAGTTCCTACTCTCTCTATCCCATAAAATCATCATTCCCCAAATCCTACCAACCAAAACTCACTCTCACCCCAGCACTCCCTCTTCTTACCTACCCAGGTATGCCCATTGCAGATCCTTCCCAGGCCGTGCCCCCATCCAAGTAGCCCAAATGCTCCCTCCTCCCCACGCTAGCACCCCACCCTTGGTGTCCCCAAAGAACCCCCTGCCAATCACCCTCCCAGTACCAATCAGGTGTCCCCAGCACTCCCCCTCCCTCCTGCTAGTGTCCCCCCTACCCCTCGCCAGTGCCCCCAGCATCCCCAGTGCTCCCCCTCGCCCCGCCAATAAACACCCCGTGCTCCCCGCATTCCCCCTCCCTCCGGCCAGTGCCGCCCCCCCCGCAGCGTTCCTCCTTCCCCACCAATACAACCCCCCAAGTGCTCCCCCCTCCCTCCGGTCAATGCCCCCCACCCCAGCATTCCTCCTTCCCCCACCAATACAATCCCCCCAGCATCCCCCCACCCCAGCGTTCCTCCCCCTCCGTGCTCCCCACGTTCCCCCTCCCTCCGGCCAGTGCCCCCTCCACCCCAGCATTCCTCCTTCCTCCACCAATACAACACCCCCCACCCCGGTGCTCCTCCCGTCCCCCTCCCTCCGGCCAGTGCCCCCGCCCGCTGGGGTCAATGGCACGTACGTGTCCTCCAGGTGCTGCTCCAGCGTCCCCTCCATGTTACTCGGCTGCGCCGCCGGCCGGTGCGGGGGGATCTCGGTCTCTCTCTTCCGCCCGCCCCTCGCAGCTACTCCTGTGCAGCCCCCACCCACGTGACAGACACTAGTAGAGCTGCCGGACGGCGGCGCAGGAGGGTCAAATTTCTTAGGCGCGTGACCGAGGCTCGCAGCGCAGGGGGCGGGGCCCACGGCTGGTGGAGTCGCAGCCCGGCCTGAGCCTGCGCTGTGCAAGCGCCCCGGTGCTGCTGCGTGCCGGGGGCCTGGCCGGCAGCCACCGCCAGGGAGCGCCCCCCCTCCCCCAGGGCGGGTGGCCCGGCGCACAGCGCCGCTTCCCGCCGGACTGAGGCCAAAACCAGTTGGGAATCGGCCGGGCCAGTCCCAGGATGAGTCGGGGTGTGACTCCCTAGTTTTGGCCTTTCACAGCTTGGCAGTGCAAGCAGACGGGATTCAGCATCCCGAGAATGCCCCATCCGCCGCCCTATAGAGGCGTCCCACACTTGCCTCTCCTTTGGCCCAATTAACAGATAATTAAAGTGGAACTGCTGCAAGATGAAAGCCTCAGCACCGACACTGTTCCGCTCCTTTCTCACCGGGCCCAGGGGGAGACTTGAACTAAAGGTTCTACGCCCCCAGCTGGTCACTCTTGCACTGTGGCTCCCAACTTTTCCACCCTTTCAGGAGTCTGATTTGTCTGGCATAACCCAAGGGCCAACCCACTTAGAAAGTACTTGCTTACAAAATCAGACATCAACATATGGAAGTGTCACAGACACACTAGTACTGACAAATTACTTATTTCTCATTTTTACCATACAATTATCAAAGAAATTGATTGGAATATAAATATTGTACTTACGTTTCGGTGCAATACTTGAGCCTGTTTTTCACTTGTGAGCCTTGGCTGAAGCCCGAGTCTCACCGCCCAGGGCCAAAGCATGTAACTTAGTGTTGCAGGCCACCTGTGGTACGGGGCCCCAGGCAATTGCCCTGCTTGCTACCCCCTATTGCCAGCCCTGCACTTGCAACCCCCCTAGACCTGTCCTGTGATCCCCCTGGGGGCTGCAATCCCTCAATTGAGAAACACTGATCTAGATGAGTTGAGTTCCCCCTGGAAGATCTCCAAGTACCCCCAGGTGTCCATGTACCCCTGGTTGAGAGCCACTTCTCTAAGATATCAACAGTTGGTTACTGTGAGAGTCTGAGCTTGATGAGTATATAATAAATAATAATGATATATGGAGATATACCTATCTTGTAGAACTGGAAGGGACCCTGAAAGGTCATTAAGTCCAGCACCCTGCCTTCACTAGCAGGACCAAGTACTGATTTTGCCCCAGATCCCTGAGTGGTCCCCTTAGGCACTGAAGGCACAACCCTGGGTTTAGTAGGCCAATGCTCAAACCACTAAGCTATCCTCCCCCAAAGTAGTCTGCTTTGGAATGAAAAATCCCACTGCAGATGCCCAATTTAGTCTGTCCTGTTCCATTGCAGCCTCCTCCTCTAGGTCATTGATCTCATGTGTAAGATCTTTATCACCAATACATGGCAGGTGTTTAATATGTTAACATACTTGTTTTTGGGAAGTGACAGAATAGAGTTCATTTACAGAGGTGTGAAGCTCTTCATTCCCCACTGGAGGGCACTACACTTGCATCCACATAGAGACCACACTGACTGGAACTGCACACCTAAATCCAGGTTACAGAAACTTTTCCAGACAAAATACCTGACCTACCGTAGCAGCAAATGACACAAAGATACAGAAACTCGAGCCAATAGCTATGTAGAGACTGTGTTCCAGGTAGCATGGGAGCTCGTGGCTACTCCAGTCCCTGCAGCACTCACTGTAGGCAACGGCATAGGAGGGCTGACTGGTGAAACCACTGCTACTCCAAGCCAAGCCTCCCCAACTGCTTGGAATGGAGGGTGTGGGGAGCTCATAACTCCTACTGCCTCCAGCTTGTCCCAACAGGAGGTGCTGAGGAAACAGTTACCCTGCACCAAGCCTGACTCCATTACTTTGCACCTTGTGTTGTCATTTATCAGAGGGGCAGCCGTGTTTAGTCTGGAGCTGTAAAAAGCAGCAAAGAGTCCTGTGGCACCATAAACTAACAGACGTATTGGAGCATGAGCTTTTGTGGGTGAATCCCCACTTCATCAGATGCATGTGGTGGAAATTTCCAGAGGCAGGTATATATATGTGTTGTCATTGATACTGCTGGGAAACAGGTGTCAAATGCTCCCAAATCAGAATGGTCGTGTTTTCCGCCCACTGGTGTAAGTGATGACCCAAGGTGCAGGACAATGGTGAGTCAGACCCAGAATCTATAGAGCTGGGATTTTGTCCTCCCTATTAAGCCTGGAATCTGAAGTTGACCGTGGCCTTGGCTTCTGGCGCTGTGAACGGACACCCTCGTTTCTTGCCCTATTGACGCAGGGCGGACATGACAAACGGAAAGGAAGATGCCGTGCGTAAGAGACAGTGGCGTAAATGCCTCCTTGGCTGCAGGGTGACGCATTTCGGGGCAGCGTGACTCTGGCTGGGTGGGAGTGCAGATTGGATCAAATTACCATTAGTCGCCCCATCCCCACAGCAAATGGAGTTAGCCGCTGGAAATGAATGGAAAATTCATTACATAGGTTGCTGATGGAAATTTATGCAAGACCATTTGGCTGGTGCTGAAGCCTCTCATTTATTATAGGATTTCAGCTCCTGGGAGATGCAGATGAGACCCAAGAACCTCCGTTAGGGCCCCATTGTGATTGCCTTACTCCATAGGCATAGTCTGACTTCTATAGTTGGCGGGGGTGCGGGGGGGGGGAGGAAGCTCCTGCTAGGCCAATGGGGCCCTGCGTGGCAGGGGGAGCTATTTTCTGCTCCTGCCTGAGGCTTGCAGTTTAGAATCATTGGTCAGGGCACGTCCCACATCCATATCTAAGCTAAGGGCCCAATCCTGCAAGCTGTGGCGGATGAATGAAATTGGAGTTTTATGCAGGCTCAGGGATCTGCTCCCATAGAACAGTGATCAAGATCAGAGGCCAAGTGACCTGTGTTTGACTCACCTTTGGGTATCACTGGTTTAAATGGCAAGGTGCTTCAGAAGCCAGAAGCTCAAAGTCAAAAACTACATCATTAAGGGATGGTCAGATCCAGGGCTAAGTCAAATCTTCCCACATTGGGGAAGCACCTTCCCATTTGGACCATTTATTTTATTTAAAGGGATACTATCCAATTCCTGTACACTACAGTCCCCCTCCCCTCCCCTGACTGGAATAGAAATGATATCCCAGCCTCCCCCGTACTGGACAGCCCCAGTTGGTCGGGCCCAGCTTTCCAGTGTAACGATTTGAATTGAGTGTTGGGTGCTGCATATTAAATCAAATGGCACGTTAATTCTAGCACTTCAGCACTCTCTCCCTGATGAGAAAGTCAGAGGCAGCGAGAATAATGCCTCCCTTGATAGTTCCAATTGCCAGCAGCAAAATATCCCATCTGTCAGAGTGGCGCTGGCCCTCGCAGGCAGGCAGCGTCAATTACTTGGGGGAGATAAAGATTTATCACTCTGTGGACACAGAGATGTGAAACAGAGCCAGACCTTCTCCATCATCCAGCCACCCTGGGGCAATTCCCTTGCCCTCTGAAATCCTGCACTGCTCCACGCTACAGCTGCTCACCCTACATCTGCAACTCATTCCATACACATCACATACACACATAGGCGCCGACTTATATGGGGCTCTGGGGCTTTAGCCCCATGAATAAATCCCAAGCAGGGGCTCTGCCCCACCAATATTTTTTCTCCCCTGCTTGGAGCGCCCCCCGCCGCTGCCGCCGCCGGGGCTGCCCAGAGCCCTTTAAATCCCAGCCGCGGCCGGGAATCAGAGGGCTCTGGGCTGCCTGCTGCAGCGGGAAGCCCAGAGCCCTCTGATTCCCGGCTGCGGCTGGGATTAAAAAGGCTCTGGGCTCCCCGCGGTTGCAGGCAGCCCAGAGCCCTTTAAATCCCAGCAGCGGCTGAGATTTAAAAGGCTCTGGGCTCCCCGCGGTTGCAGGCAGCCCAGAGCCCTCTGATTCCCGGCGGCGGCTGGGATTTAAAAGGCTCTGGGCTGCCCACCGCAGCAGACAGCCCAGAGCCCTCTGATTCCCGGCCGCGGCTGGGATTTAAAGGGCTCTGGGCTCCCCGCCGCAGCAGACAGCCCAGAGCCCTCTGATTCCCGGCTGCGGCTGGGATTTAAAAGGCTCTGCGCTCCCCGCGGTTGCAGGCAGCCCAGAGCCCCTTAAATCCCAGCCGCGGCCGGGAATCAGAGGGCTCTGGGCTGCCTGCTGCAGCGGGAAGCCCAGAGCCCTCTGATTCCCGGCTGCGGCTGGGATTTAAAAGGCTCTGGGCTCCCCGCCGCAGCAGACAGCCCAGAGCCCTCTGATTCCCGGCCGCGGCTGGGATTTAAAGGGCTCTGGGCTCCCCGCCGCAGCAGACAGCCCAGAGCCCTCTGATTCCCGGCTGCGGCTGGGATTTAAAAGGCTCTGGGCTCCCCGCGTTTGCAGGCAGCCCAGAGCCCTTTAAATCCCAGCCGCGGCTGGGATTTAAAAGGCTCTGCGCTCCCCGCGGTTGCAGGCAGCCCAGAGCCCTTTAAATCCCAGCCGCGGCCGGGAATCAGAGGGCTCTGGGCTGCCTGCTGCAGCGGGAAGCCCAGAGCCCTCTGATTCCCGGCTGCGGCTGGGATTTAAAAGGCTCTGGGCTCCCCGCGGTTGCAGGCAGCCCAGAGCCCTTTAAATCCCAGCAGCGGCTGAGATTTAAAAGGCTCTGGGCTCCCCGCGGTTGCAGGCAGCCCAGAGCCCTCTGATTCCCGGCCGCGGCTGAGATTTAAAAGGCTCTGGGCTCCCCGCGGTTGCAGGCAGCCCAGAGCCCTCTGATTCCCGGCCGCGGCTGGGATTTAAAAGGCTCTGGGCTCCCCGCGGTTGCAGGCAGCCCAGAGCCCTTTAAATCCCAGCAGCGGCTGAGATTTAAAAGGCTCTGGGCTCCCCGCGGTTGCAGGCAGCCCAGAGCCCTCTGATTCCCGGCCGCGGCTGAGATTTAAAGGGTTCTGGGCTCCCCGCCGCAGCGGGCAGCCCAGAGCCCTCTGATTCCCGGCCCCGGCTGGGATTTAAAAGGCTCTGGGCTCCCTGCGGTTGCAGGCAGCCCAGAGTCCTCTGACTCCCAGCCGGGGCTGGGATTTAAAGGGCTCTGGGCTCCCCGCGGTTGCAGGCAGCCCAGAGCCCTTTAAATCCCAGCCGCGGCCGGGAATCAGAGGGCTCTGGGCTGCCTGCTGCAGCGGGAAGCCCAGAGCCCTCTGATTCCCGGCTGCGGCTGGGATTTAAAAGGCTCTGGGCTCCCCGCGGTTGCAGGCAGCCCAGAGCCCTCTGATTCCCGGCCGCGGCTGAGATTTAAAGGGTTCTGGGCTCCCCGCCGCAGCGGGCAGCCCAGAGCCCTCTGATTCCCGGCTGCGGCTGGGATTTAAAAGGCTCTGGGCTCCCCGCGGTTGCAGGCAGCCCAGAGCCCTCTGATTCCCGGCCGCGGCTGAGATTTAAAGGGTTCTGGGCTCCCCGCCGCAGCGGGCAGCCCAGAGCCCTCTGATTCCCGGCCCCGGCTGGGATTTAAAAGGCTCTGGGCTCCCTGCGGTTGCAGGCAGCCCAGAGCCCTTTGAATCCCAGCCTCTGTCCGCTGATTGCCTCCTCCCCAGACCCCTGCCCCAACTGCCCCCCAGAACCTCCACCCCCTATCTAAGCCCCACTGGTCCTTGTTCCCCAATTACCCCCTCCCGAGACCCCTGCCCCTAACTGCCCCTTGGGACCTCAGCCCCTATCTAAGCCTCCCTTCTCCTTGTCCCCAACTGCCCCCTCCTGAGACCCCACCCAACTTCCCCCCCCAGGACCGCACCCCCTACCTGTCCCCTGATAAACCTTAGACTCCCATGCCTATCCAATTGCTGCCTGTCCCCTGACTGCCCCTTCGAACCTCTGCCCCATCCAACTCCCCCTGCTCCTTGTCCCTTGACTGCCCCCCGGAACTCCCTACCTCTTCACCAACCCCCAAACCGCTTACTGTGCCACTCAGACCAGCGTATCTGGCTCCATGCAGCTCCAGACAGTTGCTGCCATGCTCCCCCATGGAGCCCACAGCCCTCTCCCACCCCCAGCACCTGCCTTCCAGATTTGAACACCTCAAAATTCAGGAGTGCTCAAGCTCGGTTTGGGCAGCTTTTACTTCATTTCTCCCAAATCAGTTTCCCCTGCAAGGTGCCAACTGAAGGTGTTGGAGAACAGAGAGATCAGGTGGCCTCCTAATGCCTGGAAAAGAGACAAAGGCCGGAGGAGGGAGTGTCAGTGCCTGTGCGGACTTCTGGGAAGTGCACGGTGTGGAAGGGGATGCTGTGATGCTTTGGAACATCTCCATACAAAGCCAGTCAGGACTCTGGGGGAGCCTCCTCTCTCGGAGCATACTGTCTCCAGGGCAAGAAGTTTACACCTTCCTGGGTCTGACCTCGGAGCATTCAGCATGCCCTTCCACATCATGCACTTTCCAAAGTGAGTCTGCCCAGGCTGGTCCTGGGGCAACCAGAGGTCGCTGCACCCCAACTCTGCAGTCAGATGTGACTCTCAGCCAGACAGTAAAACAGAAGGTTTATTAGATGACGGGAACACAGTTTAAACAGAGCTTGTTGGTACAGAAAACAGAACCCCTCTGTCAGGTCCATCTTGGGGGGTAGGGAGCCCAGAACCAAGTTCTGGGTCTCTCCCCATTTCCCCAGCCAGCTCCAAACTGACACTCCCTCCTCTGGCCTCTGTGTCTCTTCTGGACAAGGAGGCCACCTGATCTCTTTGTCCCCAACACCTTCAGTTGGCATCTTGCAGGGGAAACTGAGGCACCCACACAGTATTCAGAGAAAATATTAAGAACATTCCCACTTCATCACAACAGATGCAACAAAATATAATACTGTATATTGAAGTAGGCAAGTGCTGCTTCTGACTTTCCACTTTTAATTGACCCTTGTAATCTTGTGGCACTGACGCGTTGTAGCTTCATTTTATATCGGCTTACAGGGCGGGAGCGGGGGGGCACCACCATTTTGGGCCCCACCAAAAATTATACAAACCTGCCGCCTATGCATACACACACCTAATGCGGCACATGCTCCTCTACCAGCCTACCCGGAATCCTGAAGAAAGCATCTGAATCAGCCCCGCAGTGCAATTGTGTTCATTCCACCAGGATAGCGTCACCTCTCTGCCTAGCAGCAGCAGATGTTAGGGGGCCCAGCAGGTAGCTTCCCATTGGTGGACATCTCAGTGATAGGAAGTCTGGATTTATTCATAATGTAACTTGTTTATTTATGCTGAAGCAGACCTGGAACAGAGGTGGGCACAAATGGCACAAAGGCAATCCCTTATTTCTGAAATCTCAGCCCAGCCGCCGATGCCCAGTTAACAGCAAGCAACTCTCCCCCAAGAATTGATGCTAGTTGGTGAGATTAAGGCAGTGAAGAACCTTGCTAGCTGTTCTACATCTTCCCTGAACACATAATATTGAAAAACAATAGGGCATGTATTCCAGGACCGAACACTGCTCGCATGCTAAAAAAAAGAACATGTACAGCTCTGTGTAACGGCACTCTGGTACTTATTGCCATAACAGCAGTTGTGACTGTCTGGTCAGAGGGAAGTAGAGACAGAGAAGGAGACCCTGCAGGAAATCTGGGGGCAAAAGCTTACTCTCCATTGTTATTGGTGTTATTCAGAAAGAGGGTAAGTCTGAGCTTGTGCATGTGTATAGACTTTATTTGGAGCAAGGTGGGAAAGTCATCTGCTCACACTGCAGAGGCATCAGTTCATTGTCAGGCACTTTCTTTCGTGTAAGCAAATAGTGCCTGGGTTGGCATCCCAAAGCCTCGACGGGAGGAACGCCATGAAGACCAGATCTAATCAGGGGTTGCTTACACCCATCAGAAGACATTCTGAAGCATTATCTGCCCCTGTGGGCTAATGACGCTCTGAATTAATGCTCCCTCGACATCTATGCAAATGGGCACACAGCCTCTTCACAGTAATTTGCAGCTGATGTCTTCGATCGACGTTTGGTGACATTGGCAGAAAGATATTTTGCAATGATGGAGGAAGGGGGGAATTCTGCACTTGATGCTTCCTGGGGGAAGAACTGAGCATTAGTCAGGTTGGAACTGAACCGGGACCCCCAGCCATATTGATCAATTGTTTACCCAAAGGGCAGCAAACACTCATAGAGGTTGTTCTGAGATGGCTGGTAAGTGGTAGGGCACTCCTGGCTGTAACCACAATGAAATAGAAGCAAATCCTCCCAGGCTAACACACAATCTATGTGAGCATCTTTTTCGATACCCTTTACTATTTGCACATGGACACTGCTAAGCCAAATAAAGTGAGGAGATGGTAAACCTGAGACATGACCACTTGTGGCCATTTGAGTTACTCATCTGCTAACAGTGGTGTCCATGTGAACCACCTAGTATTTGAGATCCCACAGCACTATTTGTAAGCAGCAGGGCCACTCCTCAGTTGGCATCAATGGCACAGCTCCAACGACTTCAGAGCTATGTCCATTTGTACCAGCTGAGCTGCATCCTCTTCCTCCCGTGGTTTCAATAGGGGTGGGGGGGGGCAACTTTTGCACCATGTTGCTATATGCTGGTATGCAGCTGCCAAATTCCACCCCAGAGGTAGCTGCATTTCAGGGCTTAAAGTGATTCCTGACTGTATGTATAAAGTCTGAAGGCACTCTGTAATCTAAGATGCCATTATAGGTATTATAATGACCAATACACACACCCTAGAGCCCATGAGACATGAGCTTTGTTAGTAAGGAGGTGAACTTTCATTTACTGTAGGTGTGAAAATCCCTTATGACATCTTATGGAGCTGATCCCAGGTCAAATTCAGTGATCAGTCAAGAGGGACCCTCTGGAAGTATAATTGACCAGCCCCTTTCATTGTACGTTACACCCATAAACCTCTCTAGACTCACTAGGACTCATACCCCTTATCCAGCTGTCATTACACCTCACAAGTATTCTAGCCACCCAAGCTCTGAGGATGGCTCCCATGCCTGAAAACAGGATCTGTAGGAAGATACACATGTTGGCCAATGACATCAGCTCTTTAATTTGGGGATACAAGTCCTGAGTCATTGCCTGGCCCGTGGTAGCTCCCAGAGGGGAGGGCGCAGAGCTGGGCTCCTGGAGGCGGTGAGAGCAGGGGTTGGTAGCTGTTCTCTTAGGGTATTTTGCATGCCTGTATTTTCTGGTTCATTGGCAACCATTCACAGCAAGTGGGACTCTGCCTTTTAAGCTCACCAGAGGCTGGGCTTCCTGGGGACAAATTCCAAGCTCCTCGGCCAGGCAAAACTCACATTCAAATCAAAAAGAGTTTGCTGGTGAGAGGACCAGGTAGAACTGGAGCATCGGGCTTTTGCGTGCTATCCGGTCCCTCTATTCTTGGAGTGAGAGTTGTGTTCATATTCTTGGCATCAAGTTGAGTTAGTTCAAGGTGGATATTGGATTTTGCCAAGGGTGTGTCTTGTCCCTACTCCCGTTTGTGATTTTCATGACCAGGATATCAAGGCGCAGCCGAGCTGGGGAGTGCATCCAGTATGGGGACGTGGCGGTGGCATCTCTGCTGTTTGCAGATATTGTCCTTCTTGCTTCTTCAGACTGCGATCTCCGACATGCACTCGAACATTTTGCTGCCGAGTGCGAAGCGTCTGGGATGAGTCAGCACCTTCACATCAGAGGTCACGGGCCTCTCCTGGAAGAAAGTGGACTGCTCATTCCAGGTGAGGGGGAAGCAGCTGCTCTTAATGGAAGAGTTCGAGTATCTAGGGGTCTTGTTCATGAACAATGGCAAGCGGGAGTAGGAGATCAACCGGCGGATTGGTGCGACAGTGGTGGTGATGCGGGCGCTGTACCGATCCGTGGTGGTGAGGCGGGAGCTGAGTTCGTGGAAATAGCTCTCGGTTTACGGGTCAATCTATGTCCCCATCCTCACCGATGGTCATGAACTTTGGGTAATGACCGAAAGGACGAGATCATGGGTACAAAACGAAGGAAAGGAGATTTCTCCGCAGGGTGGCTGAGCTTACTCTCCAAGACAGGGGGAGAAGGTCGGCTATTTAGGAGGGCCTCACAGTAGAGCCACCACTCCTCTGGATCGGGAGGTGGTGGTGTGGGCACCTGATAAGGATGCCCGCCAGGCGGCTTCCTTTGGAACTCTTCCGGGCACGTCCCACTGGGTGACCCAGGACACACTGGAGGGATTTTATCTCCCGGCTGACCTGGGAACGCTGGGCAATCCCCCCAGGAGGCGCTGGAACCTGTTGCAGAGGAAAGGGAGGTCTGGTCCTCCCTACTCTCAATGCTGCCACCAGGAAAAAGCAGCATAAAGGAAAAAGAAGACGAGAGAGTGAAAGCAAAACAAACAGCAAGGAGGAGAGGGAAAGAGAACGGTTACTGTTACTTCTAAAGCTCCACAGAGAAGGTATGCAGAGGCTGCACAGGGCGGGAAAGAAACGGTGGGGCTGATTCCCCTCTGGCTCATCCTAGTGTAAATCAGGCCTAAAGTCAACTAGGTGACACCAACATCAAACAAAAACCTGGGCGCTCGGGTTCTACCCAGCCTTCACACACACAAATTCCTTTTGATTTAAATGCGAGTTTTGCCTGGCTGAGGAGCTCAGAATTTGTCGAGGCTTCTGCAGCATGGATTGTCTGGCTCTGTACCAGTCAGAGATGAGCAATAGTGGGGGGAGAGGAGGTGGCATTTTCTGGAAAGCCTTGTGGCTCAGGCTTAGCTGTAGCTCCAATCCAGATGCTAAGAAGTTGTGGGGAAACAGAGGACTAGTGATAGTTTGGGGCTCCAGTGCCCAAGCTCTTCTGGCTTTATAACATTCACCTTCTGGTTTTCAGCTCACCCAAGGCACAATGCCAGACAGAAGGAAAACAGAGCAAACTTCACTGGCACGGGCACAGCCCCAGAGAGAGATTATCCGTCGCAGCACAAAAGAGGCCCTGGCTGCAGCAAGCCTAAACAATGCACAGCCCATGAGTCAAGCAAAGGATGAAGAGTCACCCCAGTGATGGCGCCTATTGATTTGGAAATGTCAGAATTAGAATGTTCACAAGGCCAGGATTAAGGGGAGACTTTTATTTACGCCCTTCTCCCAGGGGAAATCAGGGCAAGTGGCTGCTTCTGAAGTCACACAACAAACATGCCCCTTGGCAATTCAGTTTGCTGCCAAATTCGTCAGGGTTCATGCTTGTAAATGATCCGTATTCCTCCCTCCTTCTCGCTGGAGATATTTCAGACAGGCCAGCGATGACTATGTGCTGTGTCCCAGATGAAGATGCTAACTGGGAAGGTTGTTTTCCACCCTTAGAAATGTCTCTCTAAGGTCTGATCTACACTTAAAAGTTTGCTGGCCTAGCTACATTGGTTAGGAGTGAGGAAAATGCCACCCACCTAACCACCAGAGCAATGCCAGCAAAAGCCCGAGGGCGGACAAAGTCTTTTTGCCTGTCTAGTTTATTTCATTCAGGGAATTGGTCTACAAGTTGCATCTCCCCTAGGAAGGTTTGCTGATACAGAGCTTGTCTACATAGCAAGCTCTTGTGTGGCTAATCAGGGTGTGAATCTACACTTTCAAGTAGGTGTAATGTAAGCTGCATTCCGGTCCTTTCAGTGCCCTGTAGCAGTGTCCTCGTGGGATGTTACGGCACGGCAAGCTAGTGGGTTGTAGATTCACACCCTGGCGTGCAGCCCTGTTACTTGCTCTGCAGACGAGCATGGTTACTCCGGCATAGCTGGACCAGCAAACCCTTCCTCGTATGCACCAGACCTGAGGCTATGTCTACACCGGGCTAAAAGGTGGGCTTTATCAGAAAATGTGTTAGCTCACGTTTTAATTCAGACTTGGTCCATGCTATATGCTTCCGTCCGCGCAGTTGCTGTTGTCCAAGGGAAATGTTGTTCCTTCACTGACAGAATAACCCCGTTCTATTGGTGTAGGTTGCATCTACATTATGGGGTTATGCTGGCTGCTATGGTGACCTTCTACGCCTCCTACTCTAATCACCAGCCTTTTCCACGGTGCCCCAGTGAGGGTGAGAATTCACACCAAGGGAGGGTGAGGAGGTGTTAGCACTGTCTGCCACCTATCCGGGAGTTGCAGGTTTCACTCTGGGCTCCAGAGGTGCCTTGAAGGCTGCTAAGGGGATGCTCCAGGTCAGCACATTGTTGGCCATGCCCCATTCGCAGTCAGCACCACCTAAGGATGAGCCTGGGATGAGCTTCCCCTCACACCCCCAGCCCAGGCGTCAGGGAGGTTTTATTTGCTTTGTACCCCAATTCCCTAGCTGCCAGGTCCATGGGCTCCTCCGCTGAACTGGAGGAGCCCATCAACCTAGCTATCACCAATTCAGCACAAGGAGAAAGAACTAGTGGCTGGATGCTGAAGCCAGACGAAATCCATCTGGAAGTACGGCACAATTTTTTAACGGTCAGGGTGATTTACCCATTGGCACAAACTACCAAGGGAAGCGGTGGATTCTCCATCTCTTGAAGGCTTCAGATCTGGATGTCTTTCTGGAAGAGATGTTTTAGCCCAATACAAGTGATTGGGTGCAATACTGGGGGGATGGGGAGGGGGTAGAATTGAAGGACCTGTCTTATGCAGGAGGTCCGATTAGAAGATTGAATGGCCCCTTCTGGTAAATGGCTCCCCCTGAGGATGGGGTGGCAAAGAGGAGGTTGCATCAACCTCGGATCATCTTATTCCAGCTGAAAATTTGTTTGTTTTTATGTGGCTAAGCCTCATGACTAAATATTTCTGGAGAACAAAGAAGACAGGCAACAAAGACAGACCTTTCGATTAGATCCCAGGGCAGCTGAGGTGCACCAGCCAGAAAAGAATCCTGGCAGTGCACTGATCAGAAACAACAAAACAACACAAAACCAATCACCTTCCGTTCCACAATGAGAGAAGGCAGAGGGACCAGATGGCTCAAGGGACAGTGATTGGAATTGCATCTCTCTCTTCTGGCTTATCTATTCAGGGCCAACTCCAGCTGGTAGAGCCCCAAAAATCTTAACACAGCAGTTGGGGGACATTGAAGATCCCAGAGCCTTTTATATGAGAGTAGGAGTGGAAGCGGGTATCCCCATGTTTGTACAGCACCGGGCACAATAGGACCTCAGTCTTGATTGGTGTTTTTGGCTGACTGCACTCTAAACACCAACAATCCCACGTCCTCGCCAAATTATAACTGAAATGATTATATCCTGCCACCCTAAAATCCCTTTGCAATTTCAATAGGAAACAGTATTTTTCTCCACTTCCTGTCCTAAACTGTTGTGTCATGTTGCTTTCATCCATCCTTTGTCTCGCTTGTCTATTTCCACTGTAAACTCTTTGCGGGCTGGGCCGTCTCTCATTGTGTGTTTGTACAGCACCTGGCACAATGGGCACCAATCACAGCTGCGGCCTTTAGCCCTATATACACAAATAACACACAAACCTTTTCTTTTATCCTGGGAACGGCTTTATGAAGCCAGCCAGACAAGCCTCTTACGGAGGAGAACCACGTGATTCGATCTGCAGTGGCCAGGACAAAAGCTCCATACATTTATCATCACGCTCCGTCAAAGGCCAGATAACCCCCACACCCCAGCATTACTTGGGTGGAGAAATTACAACCCTCCTGCTGCTGTAGATTTCCCTGAGGACAGTTCAGGGGTCATCTTTATTTCAAAGGCTCCACTTACAGTTGCAGTGGGTGAGGGTCAAGCTTTGCTTTCTTGTCTTCTGAACAGCAACTCTGTTAACTCTGCTACACTTCTCCTGTCGCGGTCCACAGGAGCAGCAGTGCATAACTGACACTAGATTTCTGCCATTAAGAAGCTGGTTTCTGTCAATCATCCTGGAGAAGGTCCCTTCATTTGCCCTAGAGCCGGAATATCCTTTGTTTAAGAGCCTGAAGGGTAATAGCAGCTGGAGAACAAGGAAGAGAAGCACTTGACATGTGCTCTGAATTAGCATTGTTCATCCCTCAGCACCAGCCTCTCCTTGATTTAAGAAGTCACAATTGGAGACCCAAACCTCTGTTCTTGTTTCTCAGCCACCAGTGATGTGTAATCCAGGTAAAGGTCAGTAGCTGGAGCACCTGGGCATGCAATGCAGGTTAATCTTGTGGTTAAAATACTAGCATGATGTTCAGGAGATGTGGGTTCAATTGCCCAATAAAGGCTAATAATCTCTAATGGAAAAACATTAGAGCAGCGGTAGCTGTGAAAATTGGCCTGTTGGCCCCATTCACATTTAAATGGTGGTACGTTAATTTTATTTGTGACTTATCCCTGCAAGAAGCCCAACTCGGAGATGCTGCTCCCTCGTTTATTGCACTGTTAAATGACCCCGCCTTTCTCATTTGTTTATGCAGCAAGGCCAGAGGTGCCGGGGCTATGAACTGCCAAGCCTAGAGGCACTGGGGCTTAGCCCTCGCAAGCCCTGGCACAAATTAAGCTCTGCCTCCAGCTCAATGGCAGGAGTGGAGATCCTTGCGGGTCTCTTCACCCTGGAGGTTGCATGGAGCCCTGGCAGGTGGGAGTGATGACACATTGTAGTAAAACAGCTTGTAGTAAAACCAGCCTCTTCATTCCTCCCTTGCAGCAGCTGCAGGAAGATCGGGAGTGAGGGGACTCTCTCCACATGGGATAATGGTAACTTCTTTCCTCCTCATTCTCGTCTGTGCTGGCTGAAGCCTTAGGTCTTCTGGGAAGCCGAGCGTAAGGTAGAGCAGCCCTGAGGCTGCGTGACTTATGCTGAAGGACTTGAGCAGCTCTTTGAACAGCTCTAGAATGAAGGGAGTCTTCAAGCTACCTCAACTACCCCATCTCCATCCCGGTACCGAACAGGGGACCTGAAAATCAGGCCCATGGTTCTCAGCAAGGGGTGTCTTGTTTGGAGTGACCATTATTAGTAAACATATTTATTATTTGTACTGCAGTAGCACCCCCACCCATAGATCAGCCCATTATGCAAGGCGCTGTACGAACATAACAGAAAGACAGTCCCTGCCCCAAAGAGCCTACAATCTAAGTGAGTCCTAAGCATCTCAGATGCAGCTATTTCCTGTGGCTTTGAGTTCTGAGGGTTTTAGCCCATCACAAATATACACTCTGATAATTGCTAAGCATGAAACATTTTACCTCTACGAGGGATCAGGCTCTCCTCTGCCCCCCAGGAACCTCTCAAAAAGCCACTGTATGAAAGTAAGAGTCTGATTTATGGAGAGTACTAGGGAGAGCCTCAGATACAAAATAAGGTTCTTGCTTCAGTCATTTCACTCATCTCCTTTCAATAGATCTTGGCTTGTCAGAGGAGAAAATTAAAATGTTATTGATAGGGGAAGTGAAGGAATTTTTTTTAAATGGTTTTGAGAAATGCCATCCGTCAGCAGAGCTGGTGCAGCTTTCACACTGCTTTCCAGCAGCAGACGTCGCAGAACTGATGCACTTTGTCTGATGCTGTCTCTAGGGCAAGAGACGCAAGGCTTGGAAAGTCCTGAGGGAGGGTGAAATGGGGTCGGACTCGCCCCTGCGGTGCCTCCTGCTGGTGACTTCCGGGAATTAGCTCGATTCAGCTGTGGAGCGCCCTCTGCAGGCTGGTGATCCGCCTGTCCTCTGGCCCCCGTGTCCTTCCCTGGACCCGGTGCCCTTTTACATGGGGTGCTGCCCCCTGGCAGTAACCCCCTTTCTCTCAGGGTCTCCCCTCCCCAGGGAACCCCCACCCTCTATCCCCACCTTGCCTAAGTGTATGGCTACTGCCAGTCATTGTCTAGCCCCACACCCTGGGGCAGGCTGCAGTATCAGCCTACTCATCACTGGCAAGGTTGGGTTTGGACCTGCTGCCTTGACCTACTCCTGGGCTGCCCTCTGCAACCCCCAGTACCTATTAGCCCAATGCTAGGCCGCAGCCTGGGGCTTTCCAGGCTAGAGCTCCCCAACCCTGCTTCACTCAGGTACCTTATGTCCAGCTCCCTGCAGCCAGGCCCATCTCCCTCTATCGCTAGAGAGACTGTCTGGGCTTCTGGCTCACAGCCTCTTATAGGGGCCAGCTAGGCCTGATTGGAGCATGGCCACAGCTGAGCCTACTTTCCCCAATCAGCCCAGGCTTCTTGCCCCAGCCTAAAGGCTGCTTTCTCCAGCCACAGCCCCTTCCCAGGGCTGTTTTTAACCCCTTCAGGGCAGGAGCAGGGGTCCATCCTGCTACAGAGGGGAGGCAGGACACCTGGGTTCTGTTTCCAGCTCTGGCACTGATTTGTTTAGGTGATCTGGGGCAAGTCACTTAAACCTCTCTGGGTGTGTCTGTGCAGCCGCTGGGAGACGTGATGCCACGCTGGGGTAGATGTACATGCTTGAGATAGCACCTCAAAATAGAAGTGTGGCCGCCGTAGGAGCAGCAGCTTGGGCTAGCCACTGAAGTACAACCCCTTGGGTACGTACCGGATGGCTGGCCTGAGCTGCGGCCTGTGCTACCATGGCCACGTTGCTATTTTTAGGCACTAGCTGGAGCAGAGCTAGCCCGTGTATGTCTACCTGCGCTGGGAATTACACCTCCCGCCTTGGAATCTAGGACCAGAAAATAGCTGAAGGAAACAAGACAAACAAAAAGGACTGAAAAGCCCCAGTTGCATGATTTGGTCCAGGACCCAGGTCTTCTCTGCCCCACAGGAATCCTTGAGGGGGGAAAATCATCGGAGCGATTGATTTCAGGTCATTTCCTGGGCCAGGCCTTTGCTGCCTTGTTTTCTTTGTGGTTGGAAGTAATTAGTTGGGGCCCACGTGGGTTCGACCTTATTGAAGCACTAAGATGAATTAGAGCAGCTGCCGCTTCAAAGGAATGACTGGACTCCAGTGCAGAAAACTGCTAGGGTATTTTTAGACCACAGACTAATTAAATATATAGACCAAGCAGCATCTCGCTGATAGTCTCGCAGAAAGGAGTTCTGCTCCCAGTGGAAAAATCCATCTGAAATATACAGAGTGAGCTGCAGAGGTATCATTCTGTTTCACTCGCTTTGTCCATCCATCTGACTCTTAATTTCACAAACACCCTCCAACAGCCTAGGCCAAGTTCCTCCATCAGTATCAACCACCCCACCTGCTTTGTGCTACTCCAGCCCAGCCAACGAGGCATAAACCTGGCTGAACTGGCCAGTTAAACTGGGATTAGAGCAGTTTTGCAGCCAGAGCATACTGGTGCATCTGGCCCCATCGTTTTAATCTCCCTCGCAGAAAAGAATTAGCCCCGATGTGTCAGGCGGTCAGCTTTTGGGGGCAAGAGGGCTGTCTTTCCAGCTCCTAGCACAATGGGGCCCTGAAACCTGCCTGGGGCATCTAGGCCCTATTGCAATACAAACAATAAATATCAATGACAGTGGGAGGTGGGTCCAAGTGAGGAGTGCAGGCAAGGGGTTAAAGGAGAAAGAAGTTGTTGAATCAGAAAGGCCTTTGCACAGTGAGGAGAGAGTGGAGTAGAGCGGAGCAGAGATTGCAAAGGATTATGGGTCCTTGGCTAGATTCCAATCTCACGCTGCTGTAAATTAGGAGTCACTCTGTTGAACTCCGTAGGGTTGTTCTGGATTTACACCAATGTAAATGAGATTGGAATTTGCAGATGATACAAAACTACTCAAGACAGTTAAGTCCAAAGCAGACTGCGAGGAGTTGCAAAGGGATCTCACAAAACTGGGTGACTGGGCAACAAAATGGCAGATGAAATTCACTGTTGATAAATGCAAAGTAATGCACATTGGCTGTTTTCAGAGAACTACCCACAATGACTCCAAGATCTCTTTCTTGAATGGTAACAGCTAATTTAGACCCCATCATTGTATATGTATAGTTGGGATTATGTTTTCCACTCAATGTGCAGCGGCAGTCAAAAAAGCAAACAGAATGTTGGGAATCATTAAGAAAGGGATGGATAATAAGACAGAAAATATCATATTGCCTCTATATATTGGAATTGGAGAAGGTTCAGAAAAGGGCAACAAAAATGATGAGGGGTATGGAACAGCTTCCATATGAGGAGAGATTAATAAGACTGGGACTTTTTAGCATGACAGAGGTCTATAAAATCATGACTGGTGTGGAGAAAGTAAATAGGGACGTCACAGTGTTATTTACCCCTTCCCAGAACACAAGAACTAGGGGTCACCCAATGAAATGAATAGGCAGCAGGTTTAAAAGGAACCAAAGGAAGTGTTTCTTCATACAGTGCACAGTCAACCTGTGGAACTCCTTGCCAGAGGATGTTGTGAAGGCCAAGACTATAATGGGGTTCAAAAAAGAACTAGATAAGTTCATGGAGGATAGGTCCACCCAGGAGTGTAAGTAACTTAAGGGACTTACTGATATGCAGGGCTGGGGTCCTGAGCAAGGGGAGCTCGACCAG
The DNA here is from genome assembly GCF_020497125.1 of Mauremys mutica. Classification (NCBI taxonomy): domain Eukaryota; kingdom Metazoa; phylum Chordata; order Testudines; family Geoemydidae; genus Mauremys; species Mauremys mutica. The sequence goes on from NC_059075.1 coordinate 131,267,585, forward strand.
AAGGGGTGGGGCCTTTAAATCCCCAGGCCCTTTAAATTGCCACCAGAGTCCTGGGGCTCCAGCTGCTGCTGGGAGCCCAGGGCCCTTTTAAATTGCTAGACTAGGGAAGCTGTCCCCTGCCGGTACAGTCGGCTGTGTACTGGCTCTTGCCAGTATGCCGTACCAGACCGTACCGGCTTACTTTCACCTCTGGGTCCACCAATGGCTATTAGCCAGGATGAGCAGAGATGGTGTCTCTAGCCTCTGTTTGATGATTGCCTGTTCTGTTCATTCCCTCTGGGGCACCTGGCATTGGCTACTGTCAGAAGACAGGATACTGGGCTAGATGGACCATTGGTCTGACCCCCTATGGCCGTTCTTCTGAATTTGCCCCTTCTGTCTTAATCATTGAGTTAACTAAGTAACACCAGGCCTAATAATGCAGCAGAGCAACAGGAAGCTTGAAAGGTATGCAGAGTTCCTGTGTGAATGGGATTCTAGGCACATGGGTGCTCGCTTTCAGATATGAACCTGTTCTGCCTACGGTTAACATATCCCACATCTACCAAATAGACACAGGCTGTTCAAGACGCGGATTGTCATTTTCTAGATGGTTGTGCAGCACCCAGCAGTTCCAGCCAGGTTGGCCACTAGATCTTATCACAATATAAATATATTAATTGAGGGCTTTAAAAACCTCTTGAGGTTGCAATTCCACTTAGCAGTGGAGAAGGAGGTGTCCAGCAAACAGTTCACATTGATATGGCGATACCATCAACCCCTGTTTTGCATTGTTGACCCCCCTTTTCCCCATCCCCCCATGCTCTGATTCCCAGCTCAGGAGCTCTCTCTGCATTGCATGGGGTCTCCCACTCTACTTAGCACCTGATCCAAAGCCTATTGGAGTTCATGGAAAGACTCCCATGGACTTCGGCGAGCTTCAGACCCAGGCCTTAGAGCTCTGGCAGTTTTGAACTTTGACAGAAACTAGGGTGACCAGATGTCCCGATTTTATAGGAACAGTCCCGATATTTGGGGCTTTTTCTTATATAGAGGCCTATTACCCCCCACCCCCATCCCGATTTTTCACACTTGCTATCTGGTCACCCTAACATAAAACCCTCCTGCTGTTCTTTACAGGTACACAACCCTGAGGGTATTAACGTATCTCCTGCGCTCGCCTGGTTTAGCCACTATCGCTCAAGAGCAAAAGCAAAAATAATGCCTGATTAGCCATGGAGGAACAGAGCGCAAGATGGAAGGACAGGCCAATCAACTTGAGATGGAGAGCGGCTCCGGTGAAGCCCATTTGGCTGGGAAGTAATTGCAGCGATATATCCCCGCACCAGAATGTTAGAGAAACACGGAGTGGTGAGCCGGCGTCTCACGTGCTTCATGGTTTAGGAGGCCTGGAGTTAGGTGTGAGGTGACGATCCCATCACCAAAGCCTTGGGAGATGCTCTCCCAACAGGACAGGTAAAAGCCCCACCCACAGGTCAGCTGGTCTCTCTACCGACGACATGTGGAGGGAAAGCCACGGGGTACCATTAGCAGAGCGGAAGGGTGATCTTGTGGCTAGAGCACTGCTCTGGGCTGTGGGAGACCTGGGTCTGGTTTGTTTCATCTCAGACTCTCTGTGGGTACGTCTACACTGAGGCAGGGAGCTGTAAATCTCAGCTCGGGTAGCCAAACATGAGTTAGCCCAGGAAAATTAGTAAAAGCAGCAAAGAATCCTGTGGCACCTTATAGACTTTCATGCTGCAAAACGTCTGTTAGTCTATAAGGTGCCACAGGATTCTTTGCTGCTTTTACAGATCCAGACTAACACGGCTACCCCTCTGATACAGGAAAATTAGTGTGGCCACAGAGGCACAGGCTGACTGCCCACGTACAACCCGTCTGAGATAGCAGACAAGGAGATGGATCCTGACGAATTCTCTCCCCTTCCCCTGCCCAAAAATCACCCGCCCCCTGCACCCCAGTGGGCTTGGCAGATAGCTGCCACCCCAGCTGTGGTTTGCCCCGCTCTTGAGAGGCATCCCTGGGAGAGCTGTTGGTTGGAGGAACCCCTGGAGGACATTACCCCTGTGCTGTCCAAGGGCTTGCAGGGCAATGCAGAGAATTGGGGGCTAGGTGTATAGGCTTGTCTCCAGGGGATGCGCTGAGTTCTTTGGCCTGGCAGTCAGATCCACAGCTAATATAAATCAGCATAACTCCATTGAAGCCGATAGAGAGATACTGACATTCACCACTGAGGATCTCAGCCTCAGAGCCAGGATTTTTACCCAGGGGGCAGGCATGGAAGCGTTTTGCTGTCTGTAGAGTGCCATGCAAATTTACAGCTCTCTATAAATACTTAATAATAATAATATTGGGCTTGCCCAGGGACCGGACAAGCTTGCTGACTGCACCAGTGGCGAGAGGCAGCCGTGCTCCTGGATGAGTAAATGTCACCATAAAGCAAACGCTACAGAGCCGAATAGACACAGGCTGGTAGCTGATTAACGGCCAGCCGAGGCCCCACAAGCCCCTGGGGAGTGATGCAGATGCCTGTAGGGTTTATCACACAACTTGTCTGAGGTTAATACATCAACGGCCACAAGCGGCTCTTTCTGGCAAACTGGAAATGCGGCCTCCCCGCAGTTAACTTGTTAGGCAGTTCATTGGTGGGTTATGGATGTGACTGCTGAGTTAGTGTGTGTGATGGGGCTGTGATTAAGTGGCCTGCCCATCTAAGTGTGAGATAAACAGGAAGGCTGGGGTTTTCAAAGCATGCTATGAGAGCCAGGCACCCAACTCCCACTGATTTTTCAGGGAGAACTGGGTACCTAATTCTCTTAGGCACTTTTGAAAATAGCAGGCTCAGGGCCTACAGTGGATGCTTAAAATCTGAAAGGAAAGGACCAGGGTGTGTGTGTGGTGGGGGTGGGGGATGAGCCTGTGCCTTGAGTTTACAAACAGATACATTCTTCACAGTGCAGAGGGGCCAGAGAGGCCTCAGCATCACCTACATCCTATTTTGGAAGCTTAACTGGGGTTTAATTGTTGCCTGGGCTTTGCGCTTTGGCCTTCTGCACAGGGGGTAATTTTGCCTAGTGGAAGCAAAGAGCTTATGTCACACATTCAGTAGCAACTAGGCTGGATACAAGTGATCCCTCTGCCCAGCCAGCTAGAGCCTCTCTTGTACCCGTCTGTTCTCATCAAACAGGGTCGGACCCAATCATTCTCTACATGAGGAAAGGAACATCCACTGCAGAAATAGACTTTTCCCAACGTGCGTCAATGCCGTGTATAATATCAGACCTCGGTAAGCTCTTAGGGGGAGATTCACTCAGCACACATCCTAGGTACCACTTAAGTCCCACCTCATGCCAATTTTGAAGCCTGGCAGTGGTCCACAGCCCAGGGATGAATTTCACCCTAGATTTCCAGTGCTCCACAGCCCCCCTTGTTTATGTCATTTTGCTCTTTGGATTTTCCCATTTGCTTTTTGAAAGGGACACTGCCAACATAAAAATCCTATATATTAAAAATCCCCTTTCTGCATTACTTGGATTAATTCAAACAGGAGGGATGCACTTTTTTCTCTCTGCTGTTCATGTACTTTATTTGTAATTCACTCATCTTAGATGGTGACTTAGACTAAAGCCGGTCAGTTTCACTTTAGAATCACAGAATCAGAGGGTTAGAAGGGACCACAAGGGTCATCTAGTCTAAGCCCCGGCCAAGATGCAGGATTTGTTTCTTTCTAGTCATTTCACGCTACACTTGAGCCCAGAAGCCTGATGAAATCAATGCAAAGACTCCAACTCACTTTGATGGGCTTTTTGAAGCAGGTCCTTCCTGTATTTCTACTTACTAGTGCAATGCTTGTCTGTATTAGTATCCATAGCAGAGATGGTTTCTAATGAAGAACACATGTGGCTGGGGACGAATGGCCAGTCTTGTGATTTATAAGGGCAGTCCCTGAATTCTGGGGGGTTGGATTTGAAATCTAGTTTGGGGCCTGAATTTTTGTGGTTCAGCATCTCTACTTAATAATATCAAGGGCCAGATTCTCTTCTCCATCACTCGGGTGCAAGCTGGAGCAGTGTAAGAGGAGGGTTTGGCTCTGGGGGCCTTCATGAAGCGCATCGACTCCCCTTTTCCTGTCCAGGTCCTCAGGGTGCTGAAACAAAGGTACCTTCTTCCTAAAGCCCTGGGCTAAGAGAGCAAAGAGCGAGAGGGAGGCACTGACACAGAACAAAGGAGAAGGAGAAGGAAATAAGGGACCAGTGGTGGTGATGATCATGCTAAATAAACACCCATGACGAAGAACTTGTCTACGTGAGGAGGGAGGGACTGAGATGGCCATTATGGGAGAGTAAGTTCCACAGCCTAGGGGGTCACTGCGGCAGCAGGCTGATTATCCACCAACCTAAGATGCTATAGTGGGCTCCCTAACAGGTAGGTGGCATCAGTGCAAGGCTTGGGGAGGAGGCATCAGTGCTGAGTTGGCTCACTCCTGCCTGTGCAAAGCAGGAGTAATTCCAGTGAGGTCTGTAAAGAGCAGCAAAAAGGAAGGAATTTGCAGGGCACAACACTAGCAAACGACGGGTTCGCTCAGACCCCTGGATAATGCTTCTGAGCACCATCTGCTGGCACATTTTCTGCTTACCTATCTACAGACATAGCACTCTCATAGCACCAATGTGAGGAAGGTCAGAATCAGGTACTTTAAATATAGCAAGGAGGACCGATCCTCTTAGGGCTTTATATCCATAGGACCAATTTACTCACTCTTATCTACGGTGTCAGGGTATACCATGGCAATGCAATAATCAATGCCTTAACCATGATATAACTTAGTTCTGCTTTGCCTGGACTGGACCAAATTGTCTGCTATAAACCATGTTACAACCCTGTAAAGCCCATGTGCTCTCCGTGTAGGTCTGCATGTGTAGACATACCTGAGCCACACATGTGGCCATACTGGCTGTTGCTTCAGTATAAACCCAGTGTTACCCCAATAGAGAATTTGGCCCATGGATTACAAGCAGCCTTTTGAGATCACCTGCCCCAGGGTTCTACATCAAGCAGGATCGGCCTCTTCCCTAACCATTGGCTGGACTCCCCTCATTAGGCAAACTGTTCTGCTCTGCAATGAGCGTCCTTCCCCTTAACACTGTTTCTCTCACACACACAATATCCCAGCTGAATATTGCTGCTGTTAATTGAAGCCCATCACTCCTTCTCACTGCATTAGTGTCTGGTGTCATTTTCCCCCCTTTTACATATTACCACAGATACTGTGGAGCAGCAAATTAATTCATTTGAATTTCCGTCCTGCCTTCTAGAGCATTTCCCTCATGTTCCCCAAACAATCCTTGTGAGTCTTCTCTGTCCCAGCGGCAAGGGATGAACCCCACCAGTGGGAGAGGAACAGCACAGAGAAATGAGATGAGCAGCCCCAAGAAGCTCAGGGACCCCAGAATGTGCATGGGATAGGAACTGGGAACAGTGCATTCGGGGGCTAAGTCTATCGAATGGGAGTACTGGGTCAGACCAAAAGGTCCATCTAGCCTAGTATCCTGTCTTCAGACAGTGGTCAGTGCCAGGTGCCCCAGAGGGAATGAACAGAACAGGGAATCATCAAGTGATCCATCCCCTGTTGCTCATTCCCAGCTTCTGGCAAACAGAGGCTAGGGACACCATCCCTGCCTATCCTGGCTAATAGCCATTGATGGACCTATCCTCCATTAATTTATCTAGTTCTTTTTTGAACCCTGTTATGGTCTTGGCCTTCACAACATCCTCTGGCAAGGAGTTCCACAGGTTGACTGTGTGTTGTGTGAAGAAACACTTCCTTTTGTTTAAACCTGCTGCCTATTAATTTCATTTGGTGATCCCTAGATACCCCTACAATATTAGTCGTATTCCAGTAGCCCTGGGAGGCCTCAATGAGATTTGAGTATGGGGAAGGTTTTCCAATCCTAGAAGAGCTAGAGATTTTAAAATTCACTCCCACCCCAAGTCAGGACAAAACCTAAAGTCATTTGACCTAAAACGTCAAATCTTTAAATATGTTGTGAACTGATAATCAGAAACAAAACTGCATTCGGGTCGTATGAAATGTTTTGTTTCAGTCATTTCAAAAGACGTGTTTAATTATTTTTTTAAAAGTCAAAATCAAAAGTCTTTAAAAAATATTTTTTTTACGTCAGAACTAAAATTTTTAAATAAACAGTCACTTCAGCCTGGACAATGAAACTCTTCATTTAGAAAATGTTTTGAAATTGAGAGAGTCGTCCAAACCGACCCTATCCAGTGAACGGTTTTGTTTTTGATGAATCAGAAATTTCCAGTAGGGTGGGGGTGGGGAAAACAAAACAAAAACAAAAAAAACCCAAACAAACATTGTCAGAAAACTCTCAAGCAGCTCTAATGAGGGCCTCACTGTGCTAGGCACTTTACATGCACCTACTTAGAGACAGTCCCTGGCCCCCAAAAGCTTACACTCGGGGACCGTCTGTTCTGTGTTTATACAGCACCGTGCACAATGGGTTCCATGGGTGCTATGGTAATAAAAACAGGCAATACAGACTAAAGTATTGTCATCCCCATTTTAGAGATGAATAACTGAGGCTCAGAGAGGTGAAATGATATGCCCAGGGTCACACAGGAAGTCAGTGGCAAAAACCAGAAATTAAACTCAGATCCCCTGCTGCTCAGGCCAGTGCCTTAACCACAGAGCCATCCTCCCTCTCGGAGAAGACAGTGTCACCCACTGAAGCCTGCCCCAGTGTTTCCTAGAGCAAGCAAACATGTCCCCATCTCAAATGGGAGGACTTCTGTCTACCGCACACAGTGGCTGGCAGGCACAGAGAAACAAGGCACTTGAAGGCTCGTTAGCAAGCGATGATCCATTTTAGGAGACAATTTAATGCTGCAAGAATGAGTTGCGCAGAGAATTAGCTAGCACAGACGTCACCCAAGCCGCCTTTGCTAATGCGAATGGAGGTAATTCTTGATATCCTTACGGGACCGAATCATCCTGCAGCGATGCTGGCCTGCCTCTGACCCTGCTAATGCGTCAGGCTGTGAGATGAGCTATGGAAGTGTTCTAATATCCATGGGACGAATATGCCCATCTGAGCCTTGACCGGCACGTCAGAACATTTCCCTTCTTCTCAGGAAGAGATCCCTCTCCCGCAAGTTATTCTGCTCATTGAGGTTAATAGGGCACCATGTAGGTGCAGGGATCTTGCCAGCCAGCACAATCCTGCAAGGGGTTCGAGCCACTTTGTTAATTGTTCCCTCCACTAGGTTTTTGGACTGTTCCTTCGGAACCTTTTCTGGGATGCTTTAACCTTTTCTCTGAGAAAATGATTAAAAAAAATACACTTGGACAAAAGCGGGACGAGAAAGTTGATGGGGGAGGGATAGCTCAGTGGTTTGAGCATTGGCCTGCTAAACGAGCGTTATGAGCTCAATCCTTGAGGGGACAATTTGGGGATTTAGTTGGGGATTGGTCCTGCTTTGAGCAGGGGGTTGGACTAGATACCTTCTGAGGTCCCTTCCAACTCTAATAACCTATGATTATGATCTGGTAGAAGGGAAGCCAGGAAAGGGGAAGGGAATAGTTTGCCATGCCCCTAGAGTGAGTCTCATGGGTAGCAGTTCTTGCTCATGCCGCTATGTGGGGTGTATCAGGGTTAAGGAATAAAATGCAGCTACTAACAAGCTTCTGAAAATGCTTGGAAGGATTCAATTTGTATTGGTAAATGTGGTTCAGGCGTCAATTTCACTGTACGCACAAATATTTCTATCAATGTGAATTGAAATTTACAGCTAGCAAAGAAAAATAGGGTTGAGAACTTACTCAAGTTTCACGGAGGGCTGTTTACTTGGTATATTTTGACATGTGATGATGACAGTGTGTGTGTGTTAAGGGTTAAAAAGCCTTAACTTTTCGACTCACAAGGTCTTCTGTCATTAAATAATGGGCTCACCCCCCCTTAATGCCTGACACCCCCATAATTTCCTGCAACTGTGAAAACAACTGATAAAAATTGAAAAAAAAAATGCTTAAAAATGAACATTGACATTATCTGTTGAAATTGGAAAAAGCCCACCAGAAACAGAATTCTGCCAAGCCTACTTATGAATACAACCTGGCGATAGGACCCGATCCAGACAAATGTGGTCTTCTCCAGGTTTCTGCTCCAAAGCCTACTGAAGTCACTAGGAAGACTCACTGACTCCAGTGAACATTGGAACCCAGGCCTGCATCTGGCTTCTAGGTTCCTCTCATTAGGACAGGAAAGCCCCTACAGACAGGAATTTTCAAAAGAGAACCTATGAGAGATAGGCACCTAACTCCAAATGGGATTCAGGCACCTTGGAAGACCCCCAAACGTCAGCCTCAGTAATATTAGCCTCAGTAATATTTACCTCTGTAAACCTCAAAGCATTTATCAAAGGAAGGGCAATGTAATTATCCCTGTCTTATTGTTTTCAATCACAGTGGTGCCTAGAGGCCAAATCTGAGATCCTTTCGTACCGGTGCTGCACATACATAGAGTAAGGCTCTGTGTACACATACAGCGGTGTGTAGACAACACACACCTTAGCATGGGGCTAAAGAACAGTGTAGACAGGGAGGCACTGCTTAGATGAGTACAGACACACCTGAACACTTAGAGCATCTACCCTACACAGCTCTCTGCACACTCAGGAAGTGCCACCCATGTCTACACTGTTATTTTTTTAAGCAGTGTAGCTCCTGCTGCCAGAGTCTTTCATGGCTGAGTGTCGCTACACAACACAGCATGGACGCAGGCTGCTTTTCACTGTTGCGTGTTGCCACACTCTCCCTCCATGCTGCCACAAGGGTTGACAAGTCCTGAGAGACAGAGCCCCAGCCCAAAGAACTTACAGTCTAAGTAGACAAGACAGGCAAAGGGGCTGGGGGGGGGGGGGCGGGGGGGAGGTAGAGCGGTCAGAAATTCTCTCCAGTGAAAATGCCGGGTTGTTGAAAGTGATGCTTTCCATTGCAATGCGTCAATTTCAACATCATTTCATTGGGGGTGGAGAGTGAAAGTGTTTAGATAAGGATGAAACATTCTGTTTCAACTGCCTCAGAATGGAATGTTCTGATTTTTTTAAAATGACTTTAATATGCTTAAAAGAATATAATTTCAAAATGTAAACAAAACTGAAAAGTCAAAATCAGAACAAAACTTTTTGGTTTTGTAAGAAATAAAAACATTTTGATGGACCTGAAATAGTTCATTGAACTAATTTCATTTTGGGGAAACTTTTTGGTTTTGTTCCAGTTTGGAATGAAAACAAATTTTGAAATTTCCCATGGAGCAGAAATTCTGAATTTCGACCAGTATTAGAGGGAAGGAAAACTGAGGCATAGTGTGGTGAAGAGACTTGGCTAGGGTCACACAGCAGGTCAGTGGCAGAGTCAGGAATAGAATAGAAGTCTTCTGAAACCCAGCTGCATTTTTCATCCATTGGACCATCATGTGAAATACCAATATGACTTTTCACAGGTTATAATTCTCTTATCTGCCTATGTATCCATTTAAACAAGTGTGTTGTTCATATTGTTTCCTGGACTTAAAACATTTTGGAAGATATTTCAAATATAAACACAGAATATTTTCAAACCTACATTAGGATATTTACATACTATATTCAAGTATCAGAGAGGTAGCCGTGTTAGTCTGGATCTGTAAAATCAGCAAAGAGTCTTGTGGCACCTTATAGACTAACAGATGTTTTGGAGCATGAGCTTTCGTGGTGTTTTCTGGAAGGCCACCAATGCATTGTAGTTTCCTCAGGAAATCAGTGGTGTCACGGAGATAGCTGGGAGTGCTGGTGGCATAGGGTCTGAGCACTCCCAGCTATCTCCATCCTAGCCACCATGGATGTAGAGGCTCTCTACACAAACATCCCACACACTGATGGAATACAAGCTGTCAGGAACAGTATCCCTGATGATGCCACAGCACAACTGGTTGCTGAGCTCTGTGCCTTTAGCCTCACACACAACTATTTCAAATTTGATGACAATATATATCTCCAGATCAGTGGCACCGCCATGGGCACCCGCATGGCCCCACAATATGCCAACATTTTTATGGCTGACCTGGAACAACGCTTCCTCAGCTCTCGTCCACTCACACCCCTTCTCTACCTACGCCACATTGATGACATCTTCATCATCTGGACCCATGGGAAGGAGACTCTGGAAAAATTCCACCACGATTTCAACAGCTTCCACCCCACCATCAACCTCAGCCTGGACCAATCTACACAGGAGGTCCACTTCCTAGACACCACGGTGCAAATAAGTGATGGTCACATTAACACCACCCTATACCGAAAACCTACCAATCGCTATGCCTACCTTCATGCCTCCAGCTTCCATCCCAGGCACACCACATGATCCATTGTCTACAGCCAAGCACTAAGGTACAACCGTATCTGCTCTAACCCCTCAGACAGAGACCAACACCTACAAAATCTCCACCAAGCATTCTCAAAACTACAATACGCACACGAGGAAATAAGGAAACAGATCAACAGAGCCAGACGTGTACCCAAAAGCCTCCTACTGCAAGACAAACCCAAGAAAGAAACCAACAGGACTCCACTGGCCATCACATACAGTCCCCAGCTAAAACCCCTCCAACGCATCATCAGGGATCTACAACCCATCCTGGACAATGATCCCACACTTTCGCAGACCTTGGGTGGCAGGCCAGTCCCCGCCCACAGACAACCTGCCAACCTGAAGCATATTCTCACCAGTAACTGTACACTGCACCATAGTAACTAACTCAGGAACCAATCCATGCAACAAACCTCGATGCCAACTCTGCCTACATATCTACACCAGCGACACCATCACAGGACCTAACCAGATCAGCCACACCATCACCGGTTCATTCACCTGCATGTCCACCAATGTAATATACGCCATCATATGCCAGCAATGCCCCTCTGCTGTGTACATCGGCCAAACTGGACAGTCTCTAAGGAAAAGGATAAATGGACACAAATCAGATATTAGGAATGGCAATATACAAAAACCTGTAGGAGAACACTTCAACCTCCCTGGCCACACAATAGCAGATCTTAAGGTAGCCACCCTGCAGCAAAAAAACTTCAGGACCAGACTTCAAAGAGAAACTGCTGAGCTTCAGTTCATCTGCAAATTTGACACCATCAGCTCAGGATTAAACAAAGACTGAATGGCTAGCCAACTACAAAACCAGTTTCTCCTCTCTTCGTTTTCACACCTCAGCTGCTAGAAGAGGGCCTCATCCTCCCTGATTGAACTAACCTCGTTATCTCTAGCCTGCTTCTTGCTTGCTTATATATACCTGCCCCTGGAATTTTCCACTACATGCATCTGACGAAGTGGGTATTCACCCACGAAAGCTCATGCTCCAAAACGTCTGTAAGTCTATAAGGTGCCACAAGACTCTTTGCTGCTTGTACTATATTCAGATATAATATAATCTCACAATTCTCCCCCACACCCACACAACACGCTAAACACACTTATCACGGATACCAACACTTTGCATGTTCTGCACTAGCATGGGGGGGGGGGTGGAAATCAGCCTAATTGTGTCTTTGTTTTTGCAAAAAGGTGCAAACCCTTAATTTTATGCTAACACAAATTTATAGTGGCTATAGGAGGACACTTTAAAACAAATCCAGATGTTTCTAAATCATTTAAAAACTGCATAATTTGTAAGGGTAGAATGATAGTCTTCTCCTCATTCTAGTTTATTAATTCCGCCCCCACCTCCACCATCCCCCTATCAGCAGAGTTGGGTCTCATCTGCCTATTCTGAGATCATCAGAAAAAAACATCACATCAGTGAAGGAGATTGAAGGGGCTGAGATGTTATATACAGAGCCAGGCGAGGGAGGGTGCTCTCAGATCTCATCAGGAGGAGAGCGAGGAGAAAGGGGACAAGGACTTCAGACACCGCACGGTTAGTCTGGCACACCAGAGAGAGAAGAGTTTTCTTATTTTCCTAGTCACCATGAAAACGGTCATCCAAATCTTGTGCTTCTTCCTTTTAATAACTTTTTACAAATGTGCAGTCATCACTGGGGTAAGTCTGACTTTCTTGCCTATCTAATGTGACATCTGAACATGTCTGAGATCTTGTATTCCTTCTGAGATGTGGGTGGTATGAGATTCCCTAAGATCAGAGAAGATAATCGCATCTTTAGCAGTGAAAATATTTATTTTCTGTAATTCAGAAAAGAATTTCCTCCTGAACGCTCAAATAAGAATACGAACAGCAAAAATGTATACTGATGCTTTGAAGATATAAGCAGTCTTTATATTAATTATAATGAAATATCATTGTGTGTGTGTGTATTAGCTCAAATTTTGGTCCCAACAGATCAGTGATAAAAAATAAGCAATCCTAAACCCAAGAGAAATGCTTGCGTGGTTTTAATTTTCTATTTCTGATGGAAACTCTTAGTTTGAACTAAATCGACATTCCTCCAGCAGCACTTGCTGCTCAGTGAATCTGAAAGTGACAGGGACTATAAACAAAAAGTGAAACAGACTTGATTCCCCCACCCCTGCATTTGAGCAGGAAGTTATAGAAAAAAAATGAAAGAAATCAAATAAATAGGGAAAAATGTGTTATGATTTTTACATTTGTTTGGTTTCTGTAGAGGTTTATTAGTAACACAAATAATGGTTTTAATTATACATGATTTCTTTTTGAGCTGTGATCACTCGTATCTAATTAAATTCTCTCCGGAATGAGACACGGCTAGCTGAATGATACAAGGATCCAGTACTTTTTATGAGTTAGACTAAACACTAAATTCTTACTCACTGATCTTTTATACTCTATCAGCTATGAATCCAGAGAGAGAGAAATGTCTGCAGATAAAAATCAGGCTGGGGAACTGTTGGCTCTTGTTCATAACACTAGCATGCCATAAACTGGTATTTGAGTCAAAGAGGGAAGGGGAGAAATGTTAAAAAGTTTTCAAGCTGAGAAAAATATCAAGTTCTAACAAACTCAACACAAAGGTCAGGATGTGTTAACAGACACGGGCCCATGAGTGTTTTGGGGGCTTTGATCTCAGGAGGTACTAGCATCTGAACGGTCACTGACTTCACTAGATGTGATAGGAACACAGCACCTTCAGAAAGAGGCCCTGATCTTCAGCTGGCATAAGCTGTCCTAGCTCCACTGAAGTCAATGTAGCCTATCTGCCCTAGCATCCCAATTAACATCAGTCTCATTAATTTATAGCCAAAGAATTAAGAGTTTATCTCAAGAGGAAAAAAAGATCCAAATTTAAAGAGAAAAGGAGAGAGGCAAAAAGTCCAAGCAATGTATTTAAATAGTGTTCATTTGCATTGGAGGCATACAAATTCTGCTTGTGTGAGAGCATGATATTATTAAGCTGCTCTTGGGTGACAGTGAACTCGGAGCCGTTGGAGGGGCCAGGCTGAAGTCCAAGCACAGAGCAATAGTGAGATTCCTGAGCATCACTCCACAGCCCCTTATGTTTCTTTACATTTCAAACTCCTGGCTTCCCTTGTTTTCCATTTCAGAGACATGAATTCGGAAAAGGATTAAAGTACGAAAAAGCGGATTCACTTTCTCATGACAGAAAGCAAATCCTAGTCTCGACTATCCCTTTTTTCTCCCTGCAAATAAATTTGTAGTGGAGACTTATGTCCAAGAAATTGTTTAAAGAAGAGAACTTCATTTAAAAAAAAAAAGAATGTACAATTTGTTTCCCCCCCACCCCCACAAAAAATAGATTCACACCTGCCTTTCTGTGCAATTTAAGCCCTATCCTCGTCCCACAGCTGGGAGTTTTGCCATTGACTTAAATAGGATCAGCATCAGGCTCTCCTTCTAAAAGGTTTATGCTTTTTACACCTTACTGATCAAATCTAGTTTGTTTTAAAAATTGAAACTTTTATAGTTCCTCTGTCTCTCTCAATACACACACACGTAAATACTCCCGAAGAGATTGCAATCCTATCCCACTGGTTTCCGTTGTGAACTCCAATATTCTTCCTTTTAAAAATCTAGTGGCTATCCTTAATCTGATAAAGCACACAGAACAAAGGCCTTTTTCACTTCATTTCATCCATTGTTAAATGGAACACTAAAAAAAAAATTAGCCCTAGAAATTATGACACTCCACTACCAAGTAAACTGTAAAGATTCTCAAAAGCAGCAAAAAAACTCCCGCTGATTTCAGTAGGATCACTTGTGAAATAAAGAGGCCCAGGCCGTGTGAGGGAAGGGATCAGATTCTAGCCATACGTGTAATTTTAGCAGCTGAGAAACTAAAACCTGTGGCCCTTTCTCAGGCCAATCTCCCATTGATTTGGCTAATATCAAGCAAGCTGATACCAATGTCTCAAACCAGTGTAAGTGGGGCATTTCGTCACTCTGCACTGTACAGTAGCTTCGTGACTTTGGATACGGGGAATAAGAATGCCAGGTAGGGGCCCTTTTCAAATGCCTAATTGGATCCCTGCTTTCCAAAGTTAAAATCTGTACAGATTGTCAAAAGAAAAGAACTTCCTTTAGCTCTCAGCATTTCCTAGACTATTTGGGCCTAAAACCATGATCTTCGGTTACATGTTACCTGTTCCCAGCTTTCAGTTTTGGGTTCCCAGATTCCGGAGAATGAAAGATCTGGGGCCAGATCCTCAGCCGGTGTAAATCAGCATGGCTGTTAATTTCAATGGGAGCAACACTGATTTCTGCCAGGATCCTGATCCCTGACTGTAATGCAAACAAAGAAGTGACTATTTTATTATGTAGCTATTGGTTTAATGCTGGGCTGCCCTGAACTCAGCATGGCTGGCTTCCCTAGCTCACCTTGTATGTCATAATTGTCAGTCTCAGGAGCACAGAGATCTTTCCTCTCTGTTGGCATCGGAGTCTTGAACGCGTCAGAAGAGCTCATGTAAAGCCGTTCTAGATGGAATCGGATTCTCGCTCATCACAAGCCCTCATCAACTTAGCCTGAGATGTGTGGCTTTTAAAGCGTCTCTTGTTCCGATTAAGAATTGATGCCGGTCTTTGAAGCACTTGCCAGCCCAGCTCGACTTATTTACCGATCCTCCTGGAACAGGAATTTTCCCTGGCACACACTAAAGCTTATCTGAATGCACCTCTGGCTAATTGGTTTGTTTTGCCTCCCCGTTAGGCGTGTGAGAGGGATCTGCAGTGTGGAGCCGGGACATGCTGTGCAATCAGCCTGTGGCTTCGAGGGCTAAGGATGTGCACTCCGCTGGGACAGGAAGGAGATGAATGCCACCCGTTCAGTCACAAGGTATGGCCCAGCAGCCATAGCCCTTTCACAGCCTAGTCTAAGCAATGGCCCAGGGACTGATCTTTTTCAATACTGCTGCATCTGTATTTTCTAGATCTACTTCTCTTTGGGAGGGATGAGTTCAAAGCTAGTATTTTTTTTTAAATGGCACATCGCATTAGTCTAGGCAGTCCTATAACCCTGCTAACCAGATACTGTAAGGTATGTTCATGGTATGCACAAAGAATTCTCTTGCAGGAAGGTTGCAATGTAACATTACCTTATTTCTCGATAAATATAGAAGAACCCAAAAACAGAGAGAGAGAAAACAGGCTGCTCCCTAAAACAGAGGCACAACTCATCCTAGCTTACTCTAGACTGGCTCTCTACAGAGGGACTCCGATTGCAGACGTCCCTACAAAGCCCCCTAGCAAGACTAGGAAACCCCTTAGGATTTAAAGGGGCAGCTTGTAATTTACAGTTTAATATACCACACTGTAGTCTGAAGGACTTTCAGGGATCAGGACGCACAATGCCATCCATCTGTTGATGTATATGCCAGTGGGGCAGGCACTGATCTGGGACCCAAGCACCCTGGGCTCTGCTCTCAAACTCTGAGAATCCCTGCATGGCCTGTGGTACCTAATCTGTGCCTCGGTTTCCCCATATTTGCATCAGCACACAGAGTCTTACCCAAACATGCAGCGCTGAAAAGAGAATCCGGGAGTCCTGACACCCAGCTTCCCCTACCATGACCACTCACGCTTTCAGCTAGATCCTTAAACAGCACTCTACTAACATCAACCTGTCACAGCTTCTACAGGTCACAGCTGACCTATGGCCAGAGCTGTACAAGCCTGTTTAACAGCTCAACTAGTGCGGTGCACGTGGCTCCAGGGGGCTCAATCTGTGCATTCAGTTTATTTAAAGAAAGGTGCTTGTGTCACTTGAGATTGAATTCTAAATACTCAACAAAGCAAACCAGAAGCCAGGATAACATCTGTGAACCTTCAAAACTCGGTGGCTTTGTCTAGTACGCAACACAAAAGCCTTAGGATTACCCCAAAGTGGGAGTACTTAGCACCAGTGGCTAAGGCCTTTGAGAGACTCTGCTAATAACTCCTCAGATATTGATCTCGTGGGAGGGAGACTCAGTAAATAATGCAGGGCGCTCTGCCCGGGATCAGCCTGCAGGAGATTGGGAAGATTCAAAAGGGATCAGACTTTATTAAAATCACTGTGAAGGGGAAATAAAGATAAATTCTTGAGGCTTAAATTTCATAAGGGATTGTTTTGAAAAGTCAGGAGATAAACATCTATCAGCTCCTCACCTTTCTATTTAATGCCAGCAAGGAGGGAGAGAGGATGGGGGATGAGGACGACAAATGGAGGAGAGGCGAAGGAGGAAGTTGAAGACATTGGGGAATCCAGGGCCAGGCCCTTGCTACCCTGGCTGTTCTAATGTTGAATCTCAGCAAACACAGCTAAATGATTACTGCTGATAGCCAAGGGATAGTTTATCCCAATAATTTGCCCCGCTCAGCCCCTTTCATTATTGAGGCCCTCCATGTGCTGTATAAGTCTCCCTCTGAAGGAGGCATTATCCCCATGTTAAAACAAGGGGAAACTGAGGCACAGTGGTCTAGATTCTGCAACCTTTATTCAATGAGACTAGTCCTGTACCTGCTGCATAATCAGAGGCTCCAGGCCAGCATTGCCAAGGGCACAGCTGGGGCCAGCATGCAAAGCTGTTGCAGAAATCTGTCCGTTTATTCTACCACCCAAACAGATGGCATGTTCTTTTGAACATCTAGCCCTAAGTGACTAGCCCAGGATCAGAGAGAGGAGATGGGCA
Source organism: Mauremys mutica (assembly GCF_020497125.1). Taxonomy (NCBI): domain Eukaryota; kingdom Metazoa; phylum Chordata; order Testudines; family Geoemydidae; genus Mauremys; species Mauremys mutica. Next base: position 131,284,752 of record NC_059075.1, read on the forward strand.
AGATGATATCTTTTATTGGACCAACTTCTGGGGGGGGGGGGGAGGAAGAGAGAGAGACAAGCTTGAGCAACTGTGGCTCAAAAGCAGGTCTCTCTTACCAATAAGAGATATTAGCTCACCCATCTCATCTCTCTGATGTCCTAGGACCGACACAGCTACAACACTGCGACGCCTAGAGTCATGCAGCCACTGGTGAAGTTAGGAATCGAACCCAGGGGTGAAATCCCAACCGTCCCCCCCAAAAAAAATCAGCAGCAAAACCCAGTTAACTTGCATGGAGCCCAGCCACTAATCTCTAGCGTGTGATGTATCCACCAGAAGATGGAGCAATGACGCAGCAGTTCGAGTGGCAGGTGAAGGTTTACAAGCAAATTTGAACCACCTGGGGAAAGCAGAGAGCTTGCCCGGGATTATATATTCCGGACAGTCAAGGGGTTCCCAGGGCTCTCTAAATACATCAGGGGATAAACATCAGGGAGGGAGAAGAACTGTTGAAGCTAATGGACTGCATAGGTACAAGAACAACTGAGGATACACTGGCCAGGAATAAACTGAGGCTGGAAATTAGAAGCAGGTTTCTAATCAGAGGACAGAGGTTCTGGAACAGCCTCCCAGTAAAAATTGGGTGGGGGGGGGGGCACGTGTGTCAAACAACCCAAGTGATTTGAAGGTGGAGTTTGGTAAGTATGAATGGGATTCTGACAGGGTTGCCTGTGATAGCAGGGATAGGATCTCATAACCCAGCAGGTCCCTTCCAGGCCTATGTCCCTAAGGATTCTCTAGTGTCTAGAGGTAAGGAGAAAATTAATCAGTATTCCCTTCACCCCCAGAGATCTGGTGCAATTAGTCCCCAGTCACAAACACCACACAACACGACTACTTACTCCAAACTTCTCCTCCCACTACACTTCACAGGGTCTGATCTTGCTCTCACGCATGTCAATCAGAAACGGCTCCAGTGGACTTGCACCGGGAAAGGGGAGAGGCGAATCAGGAGCACTGCACACCACAGTTCAGTTAACTCTTGTGGGAATGATGTGTACTCATTGCGGGCGGGTCCGAATGCAGGCAGCATGGCTGACTTCAATGGAACTTCACCAGCTGAGGGGCTGGCCCTCCCATTCCTGGAACAGGAAGGAAGTTGAAGCTAGACAAATTCAGGCTGGGAAGAAGGCGTACATTTATAACAGGGGAGGTCATTAACCACTGAAACAATTTACCAAGGGTCACAGTCAGGGGCGGCTCTAGCCATTTCGCCGGCCCAAGCACGGCGGCATGCTGCGGGGGGCGCTCTGCCGGTCGCCGGTCCCGTGGACCTCCCACAGGCGTGCCTGTGGATGCTCCACCGAAGCCGCGGGACCAGCGGACCCTCCTCAGGCACGCCTGCGGGAGGTCCACCGGAGCCGCCTGCCGCCCTCCTGGCGACCGGCAGAGTGCCCCCCGCGGCACGCTGCCCCACGCACATGCTTGGCGTGCTGGGGCCTGGAGCCGCCCCTGGTCACAGTGGATTCTCCATCACTGACCATTTTTAAATCATGATGGATGTTTTCCTACTAGATCTGTTCTAGGAATTATTATGGGGTAGTTCTCTAGCCTGGGAGACATAGCAGGTCCCGTCTGGCCTTGGAATCTCTAAGTCTATGAAAAGTGAAGTGGAACAGAATGAGAAACAGGTGGGGGGCCTCCTGCAGACCCCAGCACCTCTGGAAGTCAAGCTGTTCTTATGTCACTGCCCACTGGGATTGTCAAAGAAGCCAAAGTGACTTTCAAGGGGAATTGGGTGCTTTAGCCCCTCCACCCCCACTTCAAAGGCCTAACTTTACACACCCCGGTGTGAAAATGCTGGTTCCTAGATTCAGGGGAAAGAGGCAGCATTGTCCAATAGTGAAAGCAGTGGGCTCGGACGCAGGGCCCTTGGGTTCTGTTCCCAGCTCAGCTCACGACTCGCCGTGCAACGTACTGCAAGGCACTGAATGGGGCTCGACTTGTGTACAGAGCACGGGGAGTTCTATTCAGAACACGTACAGTGACCAGGCCCATCCCTAAGGGGGGACAGCCTAACACTGACGCATATGAGAGGACAGCCCAAGCGGCAGACAGCGTGGAAGGGCTGGGCAGGGGATCATGCAGGCAGGGCTGTGAAACTAGCATGTTTTAATGGAAGATCCAAAGGGGAACCATATTTCTCCACCTGTACAGTCAAGACACCCGACGACCCCTCAACAGCCGCCTGCTGAGCACTCATGAGTCGCACTCATGCTAGTTCCTCGCCTGCCCTGACCCAGCCAATGGGAGTTGTGCCTGCGGGTAGGGCAGCACATGCACCCCCCTGGCCACTCCTAAGCCTAGGAGCCGGACATGGCGGCTGCTTCCCAACCTGGGAGCCGTGTAATGTGGCAGCTAGCAGGGAGCCTGCCAGCCCTGCTACATGGTGGTGTGGCGCCGCCAACCAGACAGTTAATGGCCCAGTCAGCATTGCTGACTGGAGTCACCAGGATCCCTTTCTGACTGGGTGTTCCGGTCCAAAACCGGACACCTGGTCACCCTACTCCCGGGAGTTGCCAAGCTAAATTCACTCATGACTGTAAGGAGTTTTGAGTTGAGAGCCTCAGATGGCTTTGGTCCAAATGAGCTTAATGAGGATACCCGAGTCAGGATCAAGCGCCCAATCCTGCAACCCTTTACTCTTGCCTGGAATCCCATTGGCAGCGAGGGGGATTAGGCTTTGATTTGCAGGGTTGCCAACTCTGACCATTTTCTTTTCAGTCGGGTAGCAGCGGGTGTTTTTACACAAGGCCCCAGCTCTTGGAGTCATGCCATTATGCAAGAACCTCAGCTTCCATTTTAAAAAAGAGGCAATTGTTAACCCCCATGGTTGTAAAGAAAAGCTGGTTAAGCAAGACCCGGGTGCCCCCTAAAAACCTCAAACTAGGAGGCTAATTAAATAAGCCAAGCCTCTTTTAAAAAGGCTTGTGATTTGTCCAGCCAAGTTCCTGAGTTTTGAACACTTGGCATTGACAATACTGCATCTGATCAGTCCTATTGAAGCCAGTGGGGATTACTCACATGACCAAAGTTATCCATTAGCTTAAGTGCTTTGCTGGATTGGGGCCAGAGTAAAGAACTTCAGGATTTGACTCATTGTCACTGGACATGAAACCCCTACAGGAAGATAGGGAGGAGTCTGTTTCACCCAGCCAAGGATTTTCCTAGCATTGCTCTGTGGTTGAAGTTCTGACATTCTTTGCGGTGTCTTTTGTCTCTTCCATTTTCTCCTCAAGGTCCCTTTCCTTGGAAAACGCCAACACCACACTTGCCCGTGTTTGCCAAACTTTATATGCTCCAGGTTCATCGATGGCCGATTCCGGTGTTCAGTAGACTTCAAGAACATAGACTTTTAGCAAACAGGACGGCGCTTCAGAGCCCTTCCCAGCTGGAGAACCGGGCAGCACTACTCTCAGAAATGAGCACCACCTGCCGCCTCTTTTTTTAATTTCTCTTCACCACCACCAACTATTCTACACAGTGAGTGTAAAGACAAAAAAATACGGGCAGAGGGAGATTTTCAAAGGCACAAATAACATTAAGCACTGATTTAGCATTGCTGTCAGTAGATCTCAAAGCACATTACTAAAGAGGTTAGCATCATTATCCCCATTTTATAGATGGGGAAAACTGAGGCACAAGTAGGCAAAGTGAATTACCCATGGTCACTCAGCAGACCAGTGGCAGAGCCAGGAATAGCACCTTGGTCTCCTCAGTCCAAGTCCAGTGCTTTGTCCACTAGCCTGTGCGTACTTGCTTAACTCCCATTGACTTTCAATGAGTTGGGTGCCTAACTGCCCTTTGAAAATTTCCCCCAACATCTTCTGAAAATGCCACTTTGCATGTAACAAAAGGGATGCTGTCAACAATACTTCAGACCCAACATTTATTTTATATAGCGGAACAAAGAGGTTTTACTAGAAAGATTTTCAAGATTAAAAGATTAGGGCAAATTGTGTAACCCTCACTCATCTGCTTAAGTGATTTCTCACACAAATAATGAGAATAACAGCACATGGGGTTAAGGCATTGAGCTCATACTGAACAGTTATGAGATGCTTGAATAAAAATAATACAAGACTGGAGGCAGAGGCAGGCTGCAGCTTATGGCATCCACTGTCTGATCTGCTCCATGCAGTCTACACCAGAGCTCCACCCTGCAAATGGAAGATGAACTTTGGCCTCTGCAGCCAAACCCCACATCCTTGCACACCAACAACAGCTGCTCCATGCAGTCCTGTTGTATCCAGTGCATCTACTCTGGGAGCAAGTACTGATCAGAGCAAGTACAGGCTTTACAATCAGGCTAGTACAGGGGAATAGGAACTGAAACAGAAAATAAACAGCAGGTGAAATTAACCAGCATAATTTCATTAACCAACCACAGTGAAATGCTAAACTGAAGACCAGCTCTGTGGAGCTCAAAAACTGGTCTCTGTCACCAAACAGAAGTTGGTCCAATGAAAGCTCTTACCTCACCCCTGCATGTGTTTCTCATATCCTGGGACCCACACAGCTACTACAACATTGCAGACTAAATAGTGTAAGTTCTTTTTTCCATTTCATTTTTGAAAGTCTCAGCTGGTCAGAGAAACTTTGATAGAACCATATTTTATGAGAACCTGCAGGTCCATCAAATCAAAATGCTTTGCAAAACTTGGTTGTATGCAGTGGAATTTCCTTTTAGAAGAGAATTGGGGAAAAAAGCTCCAACAATATCAAAATGGGATTGACATTTTCAGAATAAAACATTTTGATTTTTGTTTTGCGGTGACTTGTATTATATTAAAATATAATAAAATGAAATGACAAGAGTCAAAATTAAATAATGGTGTCATAATGTATTGTTTAAACCAACCTGAAATGAATGCGTCATTCACAGAGAATTTCAAAATGGTGGGTTTTTATTCCGATTTAGAACAAAAAGCTAAATGTGAAGTCTCAAAATTCTGCACAAAACAGAATTTCCACCCTCTGCACAGCTGTTAATCCAAGCTGTAATTAACAACAGTTAGGTTGTTGTTGTTTTTTTAAGTATAGGACCAGATGCTTATAGTATAGCATCCATACACATGTTGTGGAGCAGCATACTCCACAAGCAGTCCTACTTGTTCTTAATGGGATTGTTTGTGGAATCAGCAACTACTCAACGTGGGTAAGAGTGGACAGACAGACTTTAAGGCCAGAATGGACCATCATGATCATCTAGTCTGACCTCCTGCACATCGCAGGCCACAGAACCTCACTCACCCACTCCTGTAACCGACCCCTAACCTCTGGCTGAGTTACTGGAGTTCTCAAATCATGGTTTAAAGACTTCAAGTTACAGAGAATCCACCATTGACACTAGTTTAAACCAATCCAATCCATGTTTTTTATACTGTGTCCCCCTTTAATTATTGAACAGTTCGATTTCCCTTTAGGATTTCCCTGATACAAGCCTTTACTGTAACGATTCAGTTAAGTCTAGGATTTATTCATGAGGTGCTTGAACCAAAGTCTATGCAGGTCAGTTGCAGTATCTCCACTGACTTCAGTAGGTTTTGAATCTGTCCTTAGGGCAAGTATGTACTATATAAAGGAAAGGTTTAGTTATTCACACCCTACTCAGCATCTGCCTAAGCTTCAGATATCCCATCATTAGCATATCACAGGCTGGTCTTCACATTTATGTCTATCAATCTCACTCCAAGAGTATATTAAATACAATTCAATATTGTTCACTAATGTGTGGTACGTTACCTTCAGGAAACGCCATCAGTTCAGAGGCCTGTATGCACTTGCCCTTTCTAAAGGCCTTTTAAGATCCTTCTGTGTCATTTGATCTTAATTTCTGGTTTCATTTTAGCAGTTATTGCAAAATGGAGGTTTGTTTCCAAGAAGATCGAAGCGATGCTAAAATGCAAAACTTATTTTTGAAATTGATACACAAACTCTGTTCACTGGGAAAATAATATTCTGCTTGTAATATTATGTATGTGGGGAAATGGTGCATTTGACTCTATTATGATAAACATACTTAATGGTAAAACTGTGTTTTGATGTCTCAATCTTTATGCAGCCTAGTTCAGCACTGTATCATTCATTTGTATTACGGTAGCACCTACAGGACTGCAATGGCTATTGGGACCCTATTGTGCTGTACAAATAGAATGAAAGAGTCCTTGCTCAGAGTTTACAATCTAACTAGACAAGGCAGGCAAAGGGTGAGAGAAAGGCCGTATCTATTTCTCTTTCCACTTAATTTTATCTGGAACATCAGATGAGATACTGGGTTGCAGAGTCTTATTGACTAGGACAGGGGTCGGCAACCTTTCAGAAGTGGTGTGCCGAGTCTTCATTTGTTCACTCGGATTTAAGGTTTCACGTGCCGGTAACACATTTTAACATTTTTAGAAGGTCTCTTTCTATAAGTTTATAATATATAACTAAACTATTGTTGTATGTAAAGTAAATAAGTTTTTTAAAAATGTTTAAGAAGCTTCATTTAAAATTAAATTAAAATGCAGAGCCCCCTGGACTGGTGGCCAGGCCCCGGGCAGTGTGAGTGCCACTGAAAATCAGCTCGCGTGCCGCCTTCGGCACCCGTGCCATAGGTTGCCTGCCCCTGGACTAGGATATAACACTAAAGATGATGTACTAGGTGAGTGAGCTGATGTGATCCTTATCTGGCACTTTTTTGGGGGACATGCCATGTGGCTCCTAGTTCATTGTTGGAACCAAATAATATAAGTGTTAGTGGAATGATTCCCTGTATGTATGGTTAGTAGGGCTTGAATTAAAGGGCTGTGCTTGAGCTAAAGGAGTAAGACCATTAGACTGTAGCAGAAGTAGGTTGTTACCCTACAACGTACCAGCTGTTAGAGCAGAACGTGACAACACATTCACTAGCAGGGTGTTTCTTATTTTGTTTTGCACACCAAGATACACTTTCAGGGCCAAATTCTATGCTGATGTAAATGAAAGCAACTCTATTGAATTCAAGGGAGTGCTATCCACTTACCCCTGTAGAATTTTGCATTCATTCGGAATGACTGTTTTAAAACTAAAGAAAACAACAAAAAGAATGAACAGAAGTAAAGTTTGGGGTGTGGGTGAGAGAGAGCACAGTGTGTGAGCCCCTCTTTAGCAAGCTGCAGTAATGCTAAAAATAAAATGGCTACTAGCTCTGCACATAGGTGGAGTTCTTTGACATTTTTTAAAAAGTGCACCATGCAGGAAAAAAAAAAAGCAATACAGTTTCACAATGACATACACCCCCATAAGGGATTATGGTCTTTAAAGTCACCCTAAGGGCTTAAATGAGACTAGGATCGTACCTAGGTCTCATGCCCTCCCTCTGCCCTGGGAGGGATTTCACCAGACATGAGGACTGGTTGTAAAACTCAGGGTTTTTTTTCCCTGCAAGAAATTTCAGGTTTTATTTTGTTTCTCCCCATCCCCACACACACTTTTCACAGGAAGTCTGAAAATTTTGGTTTTTGTTTCATTTCAATTCTAATAGAAATTGTTGTTTCATTTCCATTTTGGAAAAAAAATCAAGATGAAAAGTGCACCTCAAACCAAAAACATTGTTGCATTTAAATATTCCCATTAAAAAAAATGTAGCTGGAAGTGACATTTTCCTATAAAACCCCATTTTTCAGTCATAAAACATTGACTAGCTCTATTGTACATGCATAGTGGACATACTAGTCCTCCTTAGGGCTTGGCTACACTTACGGTTTGCAGCGCTGGTCATCCAGCTGTGTAGGAGCAGCGCTGGTGTGTGGCCACACTCACAGCTACCAGCGCTGGTGTGTGGCCACATTTGCAGCATTTCCAGCGCTGTTGGGAGTGATGCATTATGGGCAGCTATCCCAGCATTCAAGTGGCTGCAACGTGCTTTTCAAAAGAGGGGGGTGGAGTGGGGTCTAGTGTGACAGGGAGCGGGGGGAGAGAGAGAGTGGATTTTTGGAGCCAACACTGTGTGTTAGCTTCCTGACTTGAAAAATCAGAACATTTTTCCAACCCCTTAGTCTTAACTCTTAATTGCAAACAGCCTGCAGGCAACACGACTCCCCCTGTTTCCCTGCCTGTCTCTCATTTGATTGTTTACAGCCAGGTACAGATGATCACAGCAAACAGGAGCTATGTTTGTTTTTTAGATAGCAGCAGTGGCAACGGAGGAGCTCCACAGAGCTCGTTCACAACAGGAAGGAGGATCTCATTTGATTGTTCACAGATTGATCACAGCAAACAGGAGCTGATAAGCAGCTCCGGTAGAAACGGGAGCTCCGGAGGTTCACAACAAAACAAAGAGAGGCTGCATAACAAAACAAAGGGAGTAATTTAGTTAAAAGCATTCTGGGATATCTTCTTATTCCCTGGAGGCCAATAAAAGCGCTGGTGTGTGTCCACACTTGATGAGCAGCGCTGGATCACCAGCGCTGCAATCGCTACACCCCAACCTGGCCAGGTGTACAGCCAGCGCTGCAGCCAGGGAGTTGCAGCGCTGGATGTGCCTTGCAGGTGTGGACGGTTACTAATTGCAGCGCTGGATAGCCTCTACCAGCGCTGCAACTTGCAAGTGTAGCCAAGCCCTAAGTCATTTATCTTACTCCAGACATTTTCCTTTATCTAACACACACTTGTTTCTTTTGCCACCTAGTGGAGGAAGCATTTTAGTCTTCAACTGTTTTGAAGCGAAGACCTAGGAGAACTTGGAATTATCCAGAAAGCTAATATATGCATACATACTGGAACTAGGGGTGCTGCCGCACCCCCTGGCTTGAAGTGGTTTCCATCATATACAGGGCTTATGGTTTGGTTAAATGGCTCTCAGCACCCCCACTATAAAAACTGTTCCAGCCCCCCTGAATCTATGGCATTTTTATGAGCATCCCTGTATGTATGAAAACTGAATAGAGTAGCAACATTATAGCATTTAGATACCCAACATAGAGAAGACTGAATTACATAAACCCTTAAATAGAAGGACACATGAATATTCTGGTCACAGATTTACATTAAGACTGGAAAGAACCCAGAATATTGCATTTTCTAGACCATCTCTAATAGGTACCCATCAAACAGAAACTTAGAGGTCTCTAGCAATTTTGGTTCCACCATCTTTCAGAAAGGTGTGCTACTAAAAACTGTATTCAGAGAAATTGATTGTAATGACAATACAGAAGCTAAGGAGCTTATTAACAATAATGTTATATACACCCACCTATAGGCCAGAATCCTTGGCATAATTTAGTCCTAAGCCTTTAAAACATGCAAGACAGCAGATGCTGTCTATGTTTCACACACAGGAGATGTAGGTTGAGTAACTATAGCTGCTAACTAGTTAGACTTAATGACATACTCTTGCTAAGTTGTGAAGTAACTTCCTCTTTTACCTTTGTCTTCAATGTTGTAAGCTTTAAACTTATTTGTAACAGATACTGTATCAAATAGTATAGCTTGATCTACTGTATCATAAGTAAAATGTTATTAGCTACAGAAATCTGAAAGGTGTCATGATTTAAGAAACTATTTCAGAAAATTAAAGTTATCTAAAGGTGTTCTCCAAGAAACCCCCTCAATCTGAGGATTTTTTTTGTCATCTAGGCAATGTGACCACAAAAATACTGCAGATAGCTCACAACACACTGCCTATTTTAAATAGAAACGTGATCAAGTTATATGTACACAAGAGAATTGTGGTGAAGAGAACCAATAGCTTCTTAGACAAAAGAGGAAGATGCTTTGAATTGGCTCATAAACTAAAGATGTTACTACGAATTGAATCTTTGATTAGAGCAGCATAGGCACTTACAGCACTGATAAAATTCCAGAGAATTTAGAATAGTGTCAAAATTACTACCTTCGTATTTTGTTTTGGGTTTTACGTGACAGTCTTGCTTGCATAAGTGGCAAAGGTTGGCTCATAGCATCAGCTGGGCAAGGTAATTTTGAACCAAACGGACATTCTAGTAACTTGTTTACATGTCTAACTCCTACTTTAGAATTGTTTTGGTTGAACAGACACCAGCAGTTCCATAATTCCACTGTCAGATAAGCCTGATTGGAAGTAAATTAGAATCCATAATTCCATGCAGGTACCATAAGTCACTTGCCCAGATAGAACTAGGATAAAGCTATTTTGGCTACAGACACTTAGGGTGACCAGATGTCCCATTTTTGGGGACTTTTTCTTATATAGGCGCCTATTACCCCTCACCCCCTGTACCGTTTTTTCACAGTTGCTATCTGGTAACCCTACAAACACTCATACATTTATATTAATTCTCCAGTCTGTTCTTTAGCTAAGGAACACAGATCCAGAGAACAGTGGGAAAAAAACCTAGGAGAGGTAACTGGTTAATTCAATTATTTAACTAGTGTGTGTTTAATAAACATTTTTTCACATGAGATTCCACCCTCTATCAGAAACTCAAGACAGATGAACTCTCCTTTCTGGATGCAAACCATTGGCGTGTGTCTGTATAGCACCTTCTAAGTTTGTTTCAGATAAATTGATTTCAGGCAGAGCCTCCCGGGACTAGAAGCATTTGTGTTTCATGGCAGGATGTGAGGTTACTTCTCTCTTTTGAGAAGTGCCCCCTGCCCCATCTTTGGCAACAGGACCGAGACAATTTTATCTCCTGCTCTCTTTAGATGATCTGCAGACTTTGCATGTTTTGTGGGTAAGCAAGCTGGTCAGTGCATCAACCTAATGCTCAGCAACGGGTGCCTTTATGATAAAAAGCGGTACAAGAGTCAAGTGTACTAAGGCTGTATAAAGACATCTTCCTCTAGTTCACTGTCTGAACCTGGCTCAGATTAGTAATGATCATCTCCTATGTAAAACATTTATGATCCATTTTTATCTCTTTTCAAGACACCTAGCAGTACTAAATGCTGGGGCCATTTCAGATTTGCAAACCTGAGGAACTCCCTAGATGCAGACTCTTCCTCTGGCTGTTTTGTGAATCCAGTCCTTCATCTCCTTTACTTTTATTAAAAAATGCCCCAAACATTTCACTGGACCCAAATTTTTTGTAAAATAAACTTTTCTGATTAGCTGAAAATTCCAAACGGTTTTGGTTCAACCCAAACAGATTCCCCACCCACCCCAGTTTTTCAGGACTGCCAGTGAATCGAAAAGTCAGTTATTTGCCCTGCTCTAGTCAGGACCCAAACCTGGAGAGTTTTGAAGATAAAAAATCAACACCATGAAATGCACCCCGAAATGAATGTAAAGCTGGGAGGAGAGTTAGTGTAATGTGCTCCCCACACAGTGGTCCATTGAATGGGGAGAGTCATGCTCTGGATGGTCTTCAGAAGTAAATGCTATAAATAAATAAATATTAATAGCCTAACAAGTGCTTCTGTATTCTACTGTGATGGTCCCAAACACTGCAGCTTTGGACAGGGTAAGCACACGTAGGGCACAATGCAGTAACCCTGTCTGGGGCTCGGAGAGACGTGAATAATTATGGCAAGGCCTGGATCAGAGAGAAATACGTAACCAAATGCAGATGGAAAGAGGTACTTTATCACCCCCAAGCGATGCTACCTGAGACTGCAGGAGGAATCAGGGATCCAGATGCAGCTATAGCCTGTGGTGAAGAGGGGTAGGGTTAAGTTCCCATCTCCACCATACTCTCTAGATGTTTCCCCTGATCTATCAGCATCACCTCCATTTTGTTCAGGTTTAGATTTAGCCAGATTTCTATCAGCCATTCCCCCTAGCTCACCCAGGCCCTGGGATAGTGTGATTTCCCAGGTATCGTCACTACATGAGGGGGACACGTAGAACCTGGTTGGAGCTCCCAAGAGAAAACCCGACGGATGGATGAGCAATTAAAACACATCCATCCTCTGTGGGAAAAAAGAACAAACAATGAAGCAAGAAATCAAGTCCTCCTGGCAGGGAAATCAATAGACCCTCATCATCAAGGGTATCAAAGGCTGCTCTCTAGAGGTTAATTGCATTGTTCATTGACAGGCCAAGCTCAGTTCTCCTGCACATGTTCTCTTTCCAAGGTGAAGCCCCATCATTGCAAACCCGGGTTGCTTCTGATAGACCAGAAAAGTTTTCCCTCTTTGAAAGTTGTCAAATGCATGCCTGGGATTGAAGCTGAAAGCTCCACATCTCATTATAAATTGATGTTCTAGTTATTAATATTTGATGCCAAAAATGGTGCATGTAATATCTATATAAAAAAATCCAGCCTCAAACCACCAAGTAAATGAGCCTCAGCATTTTATCATGAGTGCATTTGCTTCACTGCATGCACTGGTGAACCCACTAACAGTAAAACTCAGTTAGAAAAAGAGAAATCCACCTGATCTTACTTTAGTTCATTCTGGGCCCAAACCTGGTTGACTTTGGTGGACGGCTGACAGGATCAGGCCCTCAAACTCAGGTTGTATTTACACTGCAGTCAGAAGTGTGACTGAAAACTCACCTGTGTTAAATAGTCCTGTGATGCTCGTAAACCTTCCCAAGGTTCATAATGGCCACATCTCCCCACTAGAGAAGCTACATTCAATCCCAGGACAATACATAAACTTTGCATTTATAATTCAGTGGACTCCAAAACTATTTAAACTCAATTCAGTAACATCTCCCAAAGATATTGCAGGAAATTGCCATATCTGTCACAATGAATCTGTTACAGGCCTAGCTGCAGAATCTTGCTTCTTTAGCTCTGGAGGTGCCAGGTTCAATCCCAGGGGAGTTGGCCAAGGTGGCAGCCATCAGATAAATGGGGGACTGTCTGGGCTTCGAGTCCCTGTGCATCTATGATGAGCTTCTTTTGGGAGCCTTATTAAATAACTGCATGTGTGAATGTCCCATGGCAAAGCCTGCCCCACAAAATGGCCTTTTGGCCTATCCTCTGTTCACTAGTTCCACTCTAGCCCCTGTTTACTCCTGGCTTTCTGATCAGAGAATGATTTTCAAACCTGGAGTGACTGACCCATTGCTTAAGCATCCCCCATTGACTTCAGTGGAGTGACACCCACTTTTCTAATAGTCCGTGCCTATTGAAAGGATCTCAGGGCTGGTCTGCATGGTAAAGTTTTACCAGTAGAAGCCAAAATGCAAATGTAAAGTGATATAGTAATATCAGTTTAACCTTCTGTGTAGACACATTTATTCCAGGATGTGTCTTTTCAGTTTGTCAGTTGGTTCAGTTTATACCAGATTGAGAGTGATCCGGATTGGGGATTATGCCAATATAACTAAACCTGTATAATTCCACGGGTAGAACTCTCCCATGTAAACAAGGCCTCATTCTCTCTTTGGACTGAATGGAGCCCTCCTGCCAGTGTGACTCAGCAGTAATTACCCTGCATTGAAACACAGGGGTTTAGTACCCAAGTTGAGCAACTCAGCAGAAGAGTCCAGCATTTCTAAACCGGGCTGTCACAGGGCTATTCACCGCTAGGGCACCTCCTCCTGGCTGCTCTGGGGATTGGCTCCATCCAGGTCTGATGCCCTCTTCCTTTGTTTGCTCTGACCACAGCCCCTCTCACTCTCTAGGATGCAGCAAGGTCCCTGTGCGTGACTTGGCTGTGCCTTCTTCATGGCTTAGTCCTCCAGCCAGGTCACATGTTTTCCCCTGCTATGGGTAGCAAAATCTCACCAGGCCATTCTCTAACCTAAGACTGTACCACTTCCCCATGGCAGGTAGGGGAACACAGGCCTGCCCGCTGCCCCAGCACAAGGATTCTCTGTCCAGCAAGCAGAGTCTCCTTACTCCCTGGCCCAACTCAAACTCCCAGGGGCTAACTACAGGCTACTTCTCCTACAGCCTTTTCTGGGCTCAGCTTTCTAGCTTTGTCCCCGCCTACGCCTGCTCAGCTGAACTTCATCTGCCATTAGGCTGGCCAGCTAATCCTCCCCCAGGTGCAGCCTACTAAGTTAATGAGCCCCTTCCACGCTACCTTACCCCCTTCAGGTGAAGTGTGGAGTGAACAGTCCATCACAAGGGTAAGTTTACACTGCAATAAAAAAAAAAACATTGCACCAAGCCCCAGAGTCTGGGCAGCTGACTGAGGCTCATGGGGTTCAGCCTGTGGGGCTAAAAATTGCAGTATAGATACTCAGGCTGGAGCCCAGGCTCTGAGACCTTCCCCGCTTGCAGGGTCTCAGAGCCCAGGCTTGAACTTGAGTCCAAACATCTATACTGCGATTTTATAGCCCTGCAGCCCAAGCCATTCAAGCCCAAGTCAGCTGCCTCAGGCCAGCCACTGCTGTGCTGTGGATCTTTAATTACAGTGCCCTTAGGGTCTGCCAGCCTGGGATAGTCTATGTGCTGAGTTCAGCGTTCAGTTTGTTCTCAGAGCTCCTGCTGTCTGTTACTCCCCCTGTGCTCCCCCATTGGGCTCTTCTCATCTTAAACAACAATTGCCTCTGAAGTATTTTATAGCTCTTTGCAAACAAGTCTCCGTGCATGGGAAAACAGTAACACCCCATTCTGTTACACCAGTGACATCACTGGGGTTACACCAGTAGAACTAGGGGAGGAATTTGGCCCCAGACCATATTTTAAACACCACATGATCTGAGTCCAATATTGGGCTTTTGTGAGAGGGGGTGGGCTGAGGACCAGAAGGTCTGGGTATATTTTGTTATCTCCATTATATCTGTGGTTGTTTAGTTATTTATCAGGCTGCAGTGGGCTGGCATCAGTCTCCAGGAACTCGAGCAAATGGCTCAGAACAGGATTCACTGGCCATCTCTGACAAGATGAGCATGTAACAGGTTTGAGCAGGATCGACAAAATCGTCTCCAGGCTGAAAGGCACCGCAGAGTTGCATCAACAAACGTCCCAGATACGGACTTCCCAATCCCTCTGTGTATCAGGGTTCGGGCTTCAGAGTCGTATGCGTAGCCATAGATGAGAACTGTGACAATATTGTGGTCACCGTCAGCGATGGATTACCAACCATCAGGGCGGGGTGCTGACGATTGTCTGGATTGTTTATTCTTGTAACAGGCAATCAGCGCGTGGGATGGGTTCCTGTTTAGGCTTTGTTCAAAAAAATCATGAAGATTTCAGGCTAAACCAAACCCTGTGAAGCTTGTCCACCTCCATCTTTTATGCTCAGCATGGTGGGCTCATTGTTTCTTTCATAAGAGGATTCCCTTGTTGTCCCCTCTAGTAAGACATTACCTGCAGCAACCTGCCCAGTGTGCCTGATGTTGTCTTTGTCATCAACAGGATGCAGTTTCCTCCGATTCCTTTGGCCTATGCAAACCAGGCAGGAGAGGGAACCTTTCCCCAAGCAGTGCAAGAGCACAGAGGGGCACTGTACCACTGTGACATTAACAAGCAGTGAGTGCGGCGATTCCTCATGCAATCAATGGCTGTATGATTGTATTTTAATGACTAGTAAGGTTGCAGTAACCTGTGATGATGTCTCTGAGGACACTCTGCCTGGTCTGTAGTTGGTGACATAGATATATTAAAAAATAAATAAAGCATCAGTAGTTTAGAATTTGTTAAAGACACATTGGTTTATATGCAAAGTAAGCAATAGAACAGTTTATACAGCCAGAGGCTGATACCCTCGCACTGAGTAGCACCTTAGTCTCCAAGCAGATGCACTGAAGTCCATGAGCTGGATCCTCAGCAGTTGTCAATCACCAACGCTCCATTGAAGTCAAGGGAGTGAAGCCACCTTTTGTCACCTGAGAATCTGGCCATATCTTAGGTGCTATTATCCACCTTTTGCACATGGGGAACTAAGGCGCAGAAGGGCTAAAGCCCAGACTGTTAAAGGTATTCAGGCATTGTTCTGTTCAGCACTGCAATGCCTAACTCATTTTCAAAAGCAATTTAGGAATTAAGTTAGGGGCTTAATTCCCTTTAAAAATCTGGCCCTAAGTGACACAGAAAATGTGTGTGGAGCGCCAGGCCCTGAACCCAGCTTCCCCAAGTCGTACATCAGGGCCCTAATCGCTGGACCACCCTTCCTTAGCAAGATGACTGCTGAAGTAAGGCAGGGCCTGCAGATTGTTATTTAAAGTATGTAGAGGAATTGGTTCCCCACCCCCCAATTCTTGACTCTCCTTTTCCCTTCTCAGGCGCTCCCCCACCAGCAGCCTGACACCCTCCAACCTGGCAGCTCCTACAGCTACCCCCTTCCAAATCTGAGTGGTGTTGCAACTTGGCCTGCAGGGTCACATCACCCCTCAGGTTTGGCCTTGCCAAAAGGTGGTCAAGCCATGGCCCAGTTGGCCCTCCCAGGCTCCATGGCCTATGATGTAAGCTGCTATTCATCATCATAACCAGACCCATAATGGCCTATATTCCATATAGAAAAACTACATCAAGAGAACATTAATGCTGCTCAGCTAAGCACTCCAAAGACAGGGAATGGCAAAGTTAAGATTGAACATGCAACCTTAACTCTGACACCTTCTGTCTAAACATTACCTGTATAAGACAATCTTTAATCACATGATCACAAACTGTTTCTCAAATAGCAGAAATAGCGTATTATACCATATTTTTTGCTCAAACTTTCCAGAATAATTTAGCGGGCCTGGAAAATTTTAGCCCCAAAAGTAAAAGTTTCAGAAAAGGAAATGTTTAAAATTATGAATGGACACTTGAAAACAGGGGCTTGGAATGGAAACACTTGGGCAACCTTAACCTTATTCATGGCTCCATCTCCAGCTATAATACAAAGAGAAACTCACTGACAATACAATCAGTGGGTGAATTCCCATCCCACTCAAGCCAATGGGGGTTTTGCCATTGACATCAATGGAGCCAGGATTCCACATTAAGTATCTATCACCAACCACCATAGTATCTGGATCCTAGATTCATGCCTGACTAGTACAAAGGAATCTGTATTGCAGTGAGAATGATACAGGATTACATAAAACAAAGAACAAAAGATGGGCTAAGATGAACCCCTGGATCTCTCACACCCTTCCAAATGCCAAGATGTTGAAAAAAACAGATCTGAATCCTAATTTTGGGTCTTGAGGCCAGCCTCTAGATCTGGGTGGGCAAACTACGGCCCGGGGACCGCATCCAGCTCTTCAGATGTTTTAATCCAGCCCTTGAGCTCCTGCTGGGGAGTGGAGTCCGGGGCTTATCCCGCTCCAGCGCTCCAGCCGGGGAGCAGGGTCGGGGGTTTGCCCTGCTCTGTGCATGCCATGGCTCCGTGCAGCTCCTGGAAGCAGCTGCATGTCTCCCCTCTGGTTCCTACGTGTAGGGGCAGCCAAGGGGCTCCACACATTGCTCCCACCCCAAGCACTGCCCCTGCAGCTCCCATCGGCCGGGAACCATGGCCAATGGGAGCTGCAGGGGCGACACCTGCAGACAGGGCAGCGCACAGAGCTGCCTGGCTGTGCCTCCACGTAGGAGCTGGAGGGAGGACATGCCACTGCTTCCAAAAGCTGCTTGAGGTAAATGCCGCCTGGAGCCTGCACCCCTGACCTGCTCCCATGCCCCAGCCCTAATCCCTCTCCTGCCCTCTGAACCCCTCCTGCACCCCCAATCCCTCATCCCCAGCTCCACCCCAGAGCCCACTCCTCCAGCCAGAGCCCTCACCCGCTCCCACACCCCAATTTTGTGAGCATTCATGGCCCGCCATACAATTTCTATACCCAGATGTGGCCCTCGGGCCAAAAAGTTTGCCCATCCCTGCTCTAGATCCTAATATAAAATCAGTTTCAGGATAAGGCTCAAACAAGGCACACACTGGGCCACTGGATGAATTGGTTCGATTACATTTTGAAGCTCCAACCTGAGCCTTCCTTAAGGCAAACCTGAACTGAACACAGGGGGAAGGGCGTGGAGATCAGGATTTCATAGCTCTGGTCTCCTGGAGTTTTGCCTGGTGGCTCAGAATCCACCAGTTTATGGCTTTGTTGCTCGTGGACTTGAGAATACAGACATTCTTTGGTGACACAGCAGGAGCGTTTAATGAGACTGTGCCAACCCTTTTCCTCTGCATCTGGGACCAGGGGAGGAGAACAACGTGGAAAACCCATAAAGAGAGGCCAGGCAACAGAGATCAATCCCTCGCTGCCTTCTTCAGGTGGGATGGGACAGCATTTTGCTGAGGATCCTGGAACAGAAAGAAAAGGAAGCAAAGCATGAATCAGGCACTGGAAATAGATATCTTGAGTGCAGGGCCAGCCTTACACATCAGCAGCACAATGTGGACATCAGAGCTGGCGAATCTGGCTATAAAATGATAGTGCTCTGTAGGTATCCTCTGCCATTAAAAAGCCACTGGTGGCATTCAGTCCCCCAATAAAGCCACTACTGAAATTATCTGCCAGCTAGAGCTGGTCAGACATTTTTAAATGAGCAAAAATCTCTCAACATTGTTTTCTGGCAAAAAATTGGCACTTTTTATTTTTTCTTTTGCAAAAATGTGGCGTAATATTTTTGACAAAAAATTGGCACAATTTAGTTTTGGTGGAAACTAAATTGTGCCAAAAAATTGTAGCAAAAAATTGGCACCAAAAATGCGTCAAAACACTTTGCCAACATTTGTGACTGCTGGTTGTTTTTTTTTTAATGCCAACTTCCTGAGCGGTCTCAACACTTCAAAAATTCAAAATGTTGGGGACAATTTTTCTTTAAAACCTTTGCAAAATGTTGTTCTGCATTTTCCTCCCGATGGCCTAACCCAATCGGTTTTACCACAAAGGGGGCAAAACCCAGGGCTCAGCATTACCAGTGTGGAGCTCTGCCCTCGACAAGGAGACTTGATGTATGGACCGTGTGAGCGTTGGCACTGCTTGCAATACCTTATCGATGGAGCTAATTAAAGTGAGAGCGAGGGACAGAGTTTGGAGGGTCGAGGTTAGTACATTGCTGCTCACGCTGTGCAGCCATGCATTTCAATTCTCTCTTACCGCGGCCGTGCTGGAGGGGAGAGCAGACATGGTAATACTGGAAGATGAAGGTTCTTCCTTTGACTGTCGAAGCCTGGTAAATAATTTCCAATACTCCTCTCTCACCTGAGGGTTGAAAATCCCCCGTCACTTACAGGGTCTGAGCAGGGATGTAAACACAAGTCCCTGACCACATCTTGACATGTTAAATCCCACAAACACACACCAATCAATCCCAGTGTGCTGGCCAAATCCCAGTGTAGGTAATTCCATTCCCTGGGCCAGCTGATGTTTGACTCCAAAGGCGTTATCCCAAATACCCCCACAGAGGATCCAGCCCAGCTGTTCCGGCGCTAAAGAGTTGTGCTGTTTTGCTGTATGCTGCTAAACAGCTACCATGCTTTGCCCCAGAGGTGGCTGCATTTCAGCACCCTACTGCTGCCTCACAGCACCCTACTGCTCTCCCTTCTCCTCCCCTTTTCCACTCCCTTCATTTCTCTCTTTCCCCTACCCCTTTGCGACCCCCAGTAAAAGTTCAGACCCAGCCCACACCTGCTGCCCGTAGGCTGGGGGCATGCAGGCATCACCTTTCTGTTGAGCAGGCAGTGCACCACGAAGATGAAGGTTCCCAGCAGGCTGTTGGTGATGGTGAACAGGTACCCCATCACCGTGGTCAACGAGCCAAACTGGAAGGTGCCCAGCCCCCACGTGAGGCCCAGGACTAAGAGATGAGCCAGGGCTTTAAAAGTCAGTGACCTAAAATGGGGAGAAAAACAATGGGGGGGAATGGCCACTGGGATATTGGCACTGGCAGGGAGAGCAGTGGGACTGGGACATGAGGGCAGAATCTCCCCCCTAGTTTTCATTTCCAATCCCTTGAAAATGTAACCCCCACACTCAGTGAAGAGCCAGAAAGAGGTTACCACCAGCCCCAGGAGTGGAGTGTGTATGGAAGGCAGCACGACCTAGTGCACAGAGCACCCGACTGGGACTGGGTTCTATTCCTGGCTCTGGCACTGGTCTGCTGCATGACCTTGGGCAAGTCACAGCCTTTCTCTGTGCCTCAGTTTCTCCATCTGTAAAGCTAGCGATAATGATCCTGACATCCCCTTTGTGAAGCACTTTGAGATCTGCAGATGGAAAGTGCTAAAAAAGAGTGAAGTATTATTACAGGAGGCAATGAGGATAATAGACTAACCTGTGCCAGGGGCCAGGAGGGTGGTTAAAATGTCAGAGGCAGCAGGGGAGGAAGGTAGGTCTTGTGGCTAAGGCACAGGTGGTCTGGGTTCAAGTCCTGTTTCAGCCACAGACTCCCTGTGGGCAAATCCTGTGATTGCTCCATGCTAGGGTGACCCGCTGTCCAGTTTTTGACCGGAACAGCCGGTTGAAAAGGGATCCTGGAGGCTCCTGTCAGCACCGCTGACCGGGCCATTGACTGACCAGTTGGCGGCGGCATGCAGGTCCTGGGAAGTAGCCGGCATGTCCCCACTCTGGCTCCTACACATAGGGGCAGCCAAGGGGGCTCCGTGCACTGCCCCATCCCAAGCGCTGCCCCCGCAACTCCCATTGGCCAGGAACCAGAGCCGCCTGACCACGCCTCCACATGGGAGTCAGAGGGGGGACATGCTGCTGCTTCTGGGAGCTGCTTGAGGTAAGTGCTGCCCAAAGCCTGTACTCCTGACCCCCTCCTGGGCCCCAATCCCCAGGTCAGAGCCCCCTCCTGCACTCTGAACCCCACAGACCTAGTCCCACCCCAGAAGCCCGCACCCTCAGCCGGAGCCCTCACCCCTTCCCACACCCCAACCCCGAGCCAGTCCGGTGAAAATGAGAAAATGCGTGAGGGTGGGAAGAGCGAGCGACAGAGGGAGGGGGGATGGAGTGAGCAGGGGCGGGGCCTCTGATAAGGGGTGGGGCAAGGGTGTTCAGTTTTGTGTGAGTAGAAAGTTGGCAACCCCATTCCATGCCTCAGTTTCCCTATCTGGGACTAGGTGAGTAGTATTTCCCCCACTGCCCAGAGGTGTTGAGAGGCTAAAACTGTTCGTTCATCTGTGAGGTGTTCAGCCACTATCATGACAGGGCCCACGTAATAACCTAGAGAGAGATTATCCTTTTCCCCCATAGGAATCTTGCCTGGTGTTCCTCACAGTAGACAGCTCTGCACTGAGGGAGGAAAGATGCTCTCGCAAAAGCTTCAGAGTAAGGCAGAAAAACACTAAATTTATCTGTAAAGACAAAAACCAAAGAAGTCCCTCGTACATTTCATTTCAACCTCAGGCTCCAGAGCCCCACCTAGTGTAAATCAGCCTAGCACCTGACCGGACTGTAACCAAGTTCCACCAGTTGAGGATCTGGCCCGTGGGATGGAACATTAAATTGGACCCTGGGGTTGGAATTAGTTTTGGCCGATGGTTCGAGATGACCTAGTGTCCCAGAGAAATGCCTTATGGCTGACCTGCAGCCCCAGCACTTTGCTGCTCCAGTCCCCAGGCCTTGTGCCAATCGATGATATACACGGGAAGGCTAAACAGGCCAGGAAATTTTCTGGACCATGAGAATATTAAACGTCAATGAATGTCAAAAATACTCGGTGGTGCCTGATTCCCCTCCCACTGAGGCCTGTGTAAATCAGGAGGAACTCCACTGAAGACAATGGAGGGAGACGGGTGTGAGGAGAATCAGGCCCACTCTGTTGCTCAGATAGCTCTGAACAATGTTGTTCTTTATGTTCTATATGGCTCATCCCCACAACTTCCCCACACCATAGGCTATAGCTCTCCTTAGGAGGCTTGTCTCTCTGGGGTGTCTGTCACTGCTAGCCTCACTGAGGATGCGTAGGGGCCATGGCTCTGGAATTATGCCGGTTGCTCCTCGGGGGGCTGCCATTCCCAAAATGGGGTAGCCATGCATTCATTTGGCAAAATCTCCTTGGTCAGGTCGGGTTGAACGCTTTCAGCCTCCAGACCAAGGGTGCCTCAGACCCGCCTCTTCCTAGTGACTCTGGTCTGGGCCCCATCTCTTTGGTGTTCCCATCTATGAGAGATTCTACCACAGCCCTCTGGTTCTGCTGCTCTGGGAAACCCGAGACCCTGTGGTACCCACCACAACCACGGCGCAGACAGGCCCAAGGAAATTCCATCTAAAACCGTTATCAGGATTGAGCCAGCAGCTACGAAGAAAGAGAGAAAGGCCATCAGCAGAACCCTGGCAAGACCTGTATGGCCTGCATTTGCTACCTCTGCATCACTGCCATGTGAGCTGGTGCACTGGCATTGCCAGGTATGCCCCCCATTCTCCAGTTATGCTAATAGACCCACAAGTGGAATCCAGTCAGACTTCAGATAACAGGGTTCAAAAATGGGACAGTTTAAAGGCTGAGACTGAAAGGGGAAGATCCAGTTCTATTTGGTCACCAGGACTTGGAACAGAGCAATGAGTATATCGGTTTCAGGAGCTACTGGTCCTCAAGCAGCACCCAACAGAGATGGGTAGTAACCAACGGAAACCAAGGAATGTATTGTCATAGAGACTATGGAAGTCTGCACAAGGAGAAGAGTCAGGGGCTTCCATATGTGGAGAGAACCCCAAGCCTGGATTCAGACTGGGAGGCTGAGAGCTGTGGAGAAAGATGTAGGTAGAGGCCCAGGCTGGGACTTGGAAGGAAGAGGGTAGCGGTCTGGGATTTGGGGTGAGCTTGGGTAGTGTTAGGGGCATGCAGGATCAAATGTCTCCACACAGGGTATTTACAATCCATGTGGACTGTAAGATGTGCAGTGCATTGTCTGCTTCCTGTTTACACTCTCTGTCAGCCCACTCTCTATAAACAAGACTCATAGAAACGTAGGGCTGGAAGGCGCCTCAAGAAGTCATCTAATCCAGCCCCCCACATGGAGGAGGGATTAGGACACAGCAAGAAGAAGAGGAAACCTGCCGAGAGCAATTGTAACATGCTAGCTAAATGTGTTGTGTCCCCACCACCACCCAGTGGCTGGTCCATATAGAGGATAAGAGCCTACTATTGCTCCCAGCTAATGGAGTTGATCCTTTAGCTCAAGTGGTAGAGGCCTGGGCTTTTGCCCTGAAGGACTAAGGTGAGTTGCCACTGCTGATCTAAGGCAGGGGTCTTTACACAGTCAGTGTGAATGGAATTCACCCCAGTGCCTGGAGGATGCACAAGTTTCTCCATACTGAGACAAAGCTCCCCCTCGCCACACAGGACTTACTGATAAGGAGTTCCATAGCTGCTGGGCGCGCTGGTTGCAGACGTGATCACAATCACTGCTGGGAGTCCATAGCCAAAGACATACATGCATTTTCTTGTGCATCTGCCCGTGCCTGCATAATTTTTCACCTTCAGATTCCTGACAATGAGGTACAGATTCACCGCTTCCAGAAACATCCAGGCAAAGCAAGCCAGGAAGAGGTAATGCAGCAAGCCGGCGGTGATGGAACACATGAGCTGGAGGAGGAATGGAAAATCAGTCCAGGGTTATTTGACGAGATGAGCTCTCTTCCTGCCTTGGGAGGGTGCATCTAGATTATGGCCAGGCAAACGCTTAGGGTGAGAAACTGAAACTGACCCTAAGTCTGTCAAACACCTGGCGTGAGAAGCACCGCCCCAGCTCAATGCTGCATTATAGGTACAGCCAGTGGAAATCTGGGGATCTTGTCTCAGCGGGCTCAGAGCAGGCTTTGGCTTTGTTTCATACCTGCTGAGATTTGCATTGGGATGGAATCAGTTCCAGCCGGATCCAAATATCAGCCTAGATTCACCGAACTCAGCCCAGTTGTGGGGTTGGAAGGAAGCCTCTAACCTGGGGCAACTGGGTATGGGTTAGATTATTGAGGTTTTACCCAGCAAAGGTCGCAGCTACAATGGGTCACAGAATCATAGAACCATAGGAGTAGAAGGGACCGCAAGGGTCATCTAGTCTAACCCCTTGCCATGATGCAGGATTTGTTGTGTCTAAAATCATCCCTGGGTGGTGCAGTCTCTACTGCAGTCCATTGACCTGATTATCCTCTCACTCACCCTGGTGTAAATCAGGAGTAACTCCACTGAAATAGCAGCGTGAAAATGGAAGCAGAATCCGGCCCAGTTGGGAGTCAGCCCAACATATGTGAGATCCCAACGCAGGTAGGTGAAGAAACCACGACTGGAGCTGTGAACAGTGCCTGGAGAATTCTGCGCCTATTGTACCTTGTTGTAAGTCTTGTCTATTCCCACTATGAAGAGGAGATCGGCCAAGAAGAGGCATATGCTGAGCTGCAGGTGGAGGAAGGTGCTGCTGGTGTTACGGATGGGGTGGCAGAAGAGGAAGGTGATGATAGCCACGATGAGACAGATCAGGGAGATGATGAGCCCAGTTTGGCTGATAACAAACAGGGCAAAATCCACCTGCGACACAGAAAAGCTGAATTCAGGGCCATGGGTTGCTCCCCACTCACCTGCACCCTGCTAAGCAAGGCCTTTGGTGCTTCCAGTCTGTCTGGGACCTATACCCTTCCTACTGCATCATGCTGGTTTTAGGTCCTTGAGAAACTTAGCCATCTCACCTTCTAGGGCAGTGGTTTTCAAACTGTGGGTCATGACCCAGTCCTGGGTCATGGAATGGCAGGCACTGGGTTGCATTGAATCTGGTCGGCATTACTGACTGGGCCGTTAAAAGTCCCATCGGCGGTGCTGCCTGGCTAAGGCAGGCTAGTTCCTACCTGTCTTGACACCACGCTGTGCCCCAGAAGCGGCCAGCAGCAGGTCCGACTCCTAGGCGGGAGGGCTATGGGGCTCCATGTGCTGCCCCCGCCCCAAGCACTGGCTCTGCACTCCCATTGGCCAGGAAACGGCCAATGGAATCTGAGGGGGGGGCGGTGCCTGCAGGCGAGAGCCACGCAGAGCCACTTGCATGCCTCCGCCTAGGAGCCAGATCTGCTGCTGGCCACTTCCAGGAAGCCTGCCTTAGCACCCCCGCTGTGCCGCTGACTGGGAGCTGCTGCAGGTAAGCCTGCACGTCACCCCCGTGCCCCAATCCCTTACCCCAGCCCTGAGCCCCCCCCGAAACCCAGAGCCCCATCCTGCACCCCAAAGCCCTCATCCCCAGCCCCACCCTAGAGCCTCTGCACCCCCAGCCCAGAGCCTGGACTCCCTCCTGCACCACAACACCCTGCCCCAGCCCTGAGCCCCTCCCACACTCTGAACCCCTCATCCCCAGCTCCGTTGGGTCATGGGCATCAACAATTTTCTTCAACTGGGTCGCCAGAAAAAAAGTTTGAAAACCACTCTTCTAGTGGTTGCCCAAAGCATGCGTAAGGGGCCTGGTATAACGGTGGCCACAGACATTTTCCTTTAGCTAAAGCAGCAGAGGCCTGGGTGTTTGGAACTGAAGTTCTAGTGGCTTGATTTTCAGAGATGCCTTCCACCCAAGAGGCAGCTGCATTTCAGAGGCGAGAGAAGCAATTCCTCTACACACGCTGCGTAAGACACATGAGAATTGCTGTAAACTGCCCCAACTCTATTTCTGCTATATTAGCATGATGGCCATGATCTAAATTCAGTGGATTCTCATGTAACACTGACTGCCTTGGGTGGATTAGCATGACATTTTATTACGACTCAGGACTAGAGAAGCAAGAACTAGACTGTACACTGGACTGGCTCATTTTACAGTAGTTTGTGAAAGCCCCTTTGGAGAGAAAGTCATTAGTTCAGTTTATCCAGTGAGTTAATTGCAATTCATTTATAGGCCTGGATCCTCAGCGGGTGTAAATGGGCACAACTCTGACTTCACTGACTTCAATGGAGCTATGTTGATTACACCAGCTGAGGATCTAGCCTATATGTTGGTTGGTTTTTTTGTTTTTATTTATTTATTTATTTTTTAAGATATAATGAGAAAATGGCAAGGGATTTTTCTGGATTATTAGATGCAGTATTTTCTCTGCCATCATCATCGCCCTTCCCTCCTGTAACATGTTAACTAGGGTGACCAGATAGCAAGTCTGAAAAATCGGGATGGGGTGGGGGGTAATAGGCACCTAGACAAGAAAAAGCTCTAAATATCGGGACTGTCCCTATAAAATCGGGACATCTGGTCACCCTAATGTCAACTGCCTTCAAAGGATGGGAATTGTTTCTCTCTTCGCTAGATTTGCTTGTCTCTTCATTTGCTTGCTTTGAATTTGCCAACTCAACAGCACCCCCTAATGGAAAGATGCACAACATCCTACAAGCTGGCCTATACTTCCAATATGTCTAGCTGTCAGTGTTTAAAATTATAACCCTAATGTAAAATAGAGGTTGATGATCTCTTAGTTATCGCTATGGTGTTTAACCAGCAGTCTGATCACTGGATCACCAATTAAATCTAAGGAGCAAAGTTGTGCCAAATTGACAGATTGGGCACAGACTGGAGAAAGCTACAGGGCTAATCAAGCCATTAGCCCAGAAAATAGAAAAGTGCAGGTGGTAGTGAGGGACAGGACATGACATGATATGACATGACACCAGATCCTACACTTTTAGAGTTGGAGCCAGAAAAGATCTCTAAAAGGGGAAATACCTTTGTGCCCCTGCCCTTGGCTGAGTGAGCTAAGGAGTGTATGGTCTCCAAGCGGTTTGTGGCTAGAAAAGAGATAGGAGTGGAATAAGGCCCTATCACAAACCCGATACTAAAAAACAGAATTTCAGGTTCATGGCAACATGGAGTTGTTTTTAACTATACCTTATACAAAGAAAATTGCTCATGTTTTTAGATTTTCAAGGTGTATAGGATTAAAGGTGCCCAGAATGGGTCTTGTTATCTGCTGATCATCACCTCGACTAAAGTGTGGATCTACGCAGAAATGGCGCTATGTTTAGCATCTCTGTGACCCTATTAAACGTGCTGCTCAGTGGATGGGTCAAAAGAAATATTTGTCTAACTCCCAGTCCTGCAAACTCAGCTTGGGGTCAGAGCATCCAGTGGGGTTCCTTCTGCAGCATGCATCATTCACAGCAAAGATTCTGCAACTGGAATCTAGTGACCAGTTCTGCTGATTCTGCATGAGTAACATGCAAATCTAGCCGCACTGGCTCAGTAGGGTTAACAGTAAAACAATCTTATTTTAGTCAGCAAAGAGGAATTTCTATTACAACAGCACCCAGAAGCCCCCACTAAGATCAGGGCCCATTGTGCTGGTGATGTACAGGCACATGGTAAGAGACAATCCTTCCTCCCAAGTCCGCTGTCTGAGCTAGAGGACAACCCTGCTTTATGAGTCAGTGGTACTAGGGTGGGTGAGCCCAGAGGAGTCTAGGTTGTAAATATCGAATTCTGTCAGTCCAAACTCTCAGACTCTACAGAAAGGGTCCAAGATCTCCAAGACAGCAGGAAACCTGCGGTGATGTTTGCATGTCAATGCTAGGTGTGTTGGGTGCAGTGGAGATTGGGTTTGACAGGAATGAATGCAGGTTTGGATTTCTGCCCCTGAGGCCTGATCCTGCTGTTCCTGGGGAAAAGAGAAGATGTCAGTTGAGATGTGCTGGAGCTGTTGTTGCTGCCACTGCTGTTAAAGTCCGATCCTGTTTATGTAGCAGAGACAGCTACGAACAATGGAGGGCCTGCCCAAGCCACATAGAAGGTCAGAGTTGAGCCATGTGGGCTGAGGAGTTTCACTGGCTGCAGATGCAGGGTCGTCTAGGAGATTGGTTTTTCAGCCTGTGTATGTTGGAGGTAGAAAGCCCCGAGGAGCAGTTGTCAGTGTGACTCTGAGAGGCAGCAGAGAAACAGAATTCCTTGGGCACAGAGCTCGCTGGAGTGGCAGACGTGGAGATTTATGAGCCAGAAAACTGCCTGTTCTTTGTTTGTCCTGTGTTCAGGAAAATAGGTCTTTGTGTACATGATTTGTACATAAACAAGATTACACTGAAGTACAGACCTGAGCAGTAGCATCAATTTCTCCACCCCGCAAGTATTGGCCAACTGTTTGGGCCAAAGGGACATCATTATGCACAGTGAGGAGCCCAGCATCCCATGCACTGACACTTCCAGAGACACCTGATTTCAAGCCCAAAGCTGCAAATACCTCAACGACACCAGGCGCCATCAGCACCGCAAAGCTGGCCAGGTAGCGACAGCTGCACCGCGTGTGAGTGACATTGGAGTGAAGGTGCTGGCAGCCCTGGGGGGACCACACACCATCCTGGCCTGCAGAGTTCCAGTGGACGCAGATGGCCCTATCCAGCGGAGTCTTGTCCTACAAGAATTTGGAATCACGGATAGAAAGGGGGTTCAGACCATATTAAGCAACAGCAGAGCCTTTAACAGCAAATCAACCCAGGGATGAGTTCTGAGCTCATGGATTCACTCAAGGAGGTGGTGATTAGTGTCAAGCAAGAGTTTTCTCTCTCCCCACCATGCTCTGCATCGCACAAACAGCTAGACTCATCAGGAAGGATGCTGCGTTTGGCGGACACATGGGCTGAATTGTTACAGCCAGTCATGTGTCCCTGGGATCCTCTGATGTGTTTGGTCTTTCATAGATCTCAGGTGATGAGAGCCCATGGGACCAGTCCTCAGCTAATTTCAGGGAGCAGAAATAATGGACTGGCATAAAGTACCCTTAAGACCCATATCTTGGCACTGTTCTACAGCAATGGTGCCAAACACAGGGTTATTTTTATTATTAATAATACATATTTTACAGCACCATCAATAATTATTTTTATCCAAGGACTTTAAGTGAAGATCAGTTGGATTAACCTGATTTTACAGATGGGGAAACTGAGGAACAGAGCAGTTAAGTAATTTGTCCAAGTTCACTCAGCAAATCCACAGAAGACCCTGGAGTAGAGTCCGCATCCCAGGAGCGCCAGTCTGAAATCTTGCTTTTTATAGTCCTTACTGCCTGGTACATACAGGGTCCCTGCCTGATACATACAGGGTCCCTGCCCCAAAGAGCTTAACATATAAGAAGAGACAAAATGAGGGATATGGACAAACACCAGGGGGAGGAAAGGTGATGGGAAGACAAGGTTAATTCATCCAATGGCATCAACTGAGCTACACCAGGATGAATTTGAACCCAGATCGGTTACAAATATTCATTGCAAGCAATGGGCCCAAGGCGCAGCTTTTGGTGATGGAGCCTAAAACTTGGGGGTATTTGGTCCAGGCTTTGGGTTTGGCCCCTCCTCTAGAATTGGGATTGTTCAATGATGGATCACGATCAAGCAAAATTAAATGAACCCAACCCAATGGGAGCCCCCACCTCCCCCTCCCCCTCCCCCCGAAAACCCACTGCAAAGAGAATGAAAACATCCACCTGCTCACAGGTTCCTGGGGACGGAGAGGCCAGGGAGGGGGAGAGAGACTGAGAGGCTGGATTGGGAGAGAGGGCTGGGTGTGCTGATCATATCCCGGTCCATGTCAGGCCAGCAGCCCCCCAGGAAACAGAGGAGCCAGGCAGCAGCCTCAATGGGCCTGTGATACAGTTCAGGGAGTGAGGCAGTGACCTCACAGAAGCCTAGGGCAGCTGGGCAGCACCGTTGCCACAGGGATGCAGCAGTGACTGCACAAAGGCCAGTGGCAGGCGGAGCTCTGTGCTTAGCCACAAACTAAATTAAACCGTGAGTCTGGTGGTGCCCTTCCCCCAGCTCCTGCCACGCTGTTCGGATCCCAGGTGCTTCCATGCCAAGCAGAGGGTATCCCAGGACCCGACTTGCCAATGGGATCCTATGACCTGCAGTGCCATACCAGTGGGATCCCATAGCCGGCCATCCCTGCTATTTCCAGGGGGAGCCGCGGTGAACACATCATCCCATGATCCTTCCCCAGCATCCTCCCCACTCTCTGAGCCTTTCACCACCACAGAGCATGAGGCCAGGAAGACAGAGATTCTTGGGGTTGCCACCTGTCCAGGTTTCCCCAGGATTTCCCCCGTTTTAAGGCGGCTGCCCTGGGAGATCTGTAAGGGCGCTTGGTGCACACAGCCAACTGCCCAGTGGTATGGGCACAGCATCATCCCATGTGTCCTGTTTTTTTGTACCTGAGAGGTGGCAAACCCATTACCACCACTCTGGCTGAACTGCTGCAGCTTCTAAAGCTGGGCCCAAGTCATGGAGTTCTGATCTAGATGCGAATCCAGCTCCAAAACTCCCTGAGGGCACTCAGAGACCCAGGGTCATGGTTTGGGTCTTTAAGGACTGACATACTCTGCAGGGAACCATAACAGACGAGATGGGTTGATAACAGACTCTTTCCCCCAACTCATGCTGTTACATATTGAGGACACACATCGTTGACCCACCTCGAGGTGCCGGAAGGTGAGGTTGATGGGACTGGAAGGCTTCTTCTTCCAGGTGCTGGTGGAGGCGCTCACCACTCTGGAGTTCACGTGAACCTGTTCTGGTTTTGCCTCGCTCCCTTGATTTTCATCCTGCAAAAATCTCCCTCCCAGTAGGGACTCCAGCCCCACATAGGAGATAAAAGCGACAGCAGCAGAACCTGCAAGCAGCAAAGGAGGGGGGGGGGGGACTGCTTAGGGGCAGATGGTAGGGCTGGTTGGGGAGTTTTGTTTTCTTCCTGCAAAAAATTGTGATGAAAATGACCCTTTCCCCCCGTAGTTTCCTTCAATTCTTTGTGGGGTTCTTTTGTCAAAAAAGGAAAAATTTTCCAACAACAACTGACATTTTTTGCTCAAGATGCCATTTTATCAAAAAAACTATTTTCTGCATGGAAAAAAATGTTTCCAGCAGCTTCCAGAGAATGGCTGAACCAACAGGTAAAAACGATTTCCTGGACATGTTGCTTAAGGTAGATAGCACAGAGCCCAGCTCTGCAAGGTGCCCACAAATGTCACTAACTTCAGGGGGACACTTAGCTTGTGGCTATCCTAAATCTCTGAGTTACAGAAGCCAGGAGGGGAAGACAGGGGTTGATTTCTCCAAATTGCCCTGTTTGTTACACTCCCTGTGAAGCTCTGGCACTGGCCACTGTCAGTGACAGGATACTGGGCTAGATGGAACATTGGTCTGACGCAGCACGGCCGTTCTTATGTTAACAGGTCTGGGGTCAAATAGCATCCGATTGGCCAATATTCACAGACCGTAAGACCAGAAGGGACCATTAGATCTTCTAGTCTGACCTGGCCAGAGAATTGCACCCTGTTATTCCTGTACTGAGCCCAATCACTTGGGTCTGGCTAAAACATCTCTTCCAGAAAGGCAGCCATCTGGATCTATCAAGAGATGAGAAATCCACCACTTCCCTTGGCAGTTTGCACCAGTGGCTAATGGTCCTCTGTTAAAAATCTGTGCTTTGTTTCTAATTTGAATGCGCTCGGCTTCAACTTCCAGCTGTTTGTTCTTGCCAGGCCTTTCTCTGCTAGGTTTAATGATTTAAAAGCCTCTCCACTGTCTGGGATTGACTTTTGATCAGGCCCATATGACATTCCTGCCCGCACAGCGAACTTTGAAAGTGCCCACTGAGTCCTTACTTGGGCAAACTTGCCTTCACCTCAGTGCCTGAGGAAGTGTTGAGTTAAAAACACAGTGGGGAACGTTAGGGCTTGATCCTATAAGAACAGGAAGGAAGGGCCTTTTAAGGAATGCAAGACCTGGGCTTGACCCTGAGAAATCAGTGAGAGCTGAGGGCGCTGAGCAGGATCAGGGCCCTTTGTCGGTGCATTAATCGCTGAGACGCTCATTTAGAAAACTGGCCTATGAGGAAAAATTGTGAATATTTAGTTCAGAGAGGAGAAGGCTGAGAGGGGACCTGATAACAGTCTTTCAATACATACAAGATTGCAATACAGAGGATGGTCATCAATTATTCTCCGCCTCCACCGAGGGCAGGACAGGAAGGATTCAGCTTTTGCAGCCAGCGAGTTTCAGGTCAGAAATTAGGAAAGTCTGTTTAACTCTAAGGATGGCTCAGCACTGGAACGGGTGACCTAGGGAGGTTGTGGAATCCCCATCACTGGGGAAGTTTAAGAACAGGTTGGACAAACACCTGTCAGGGCTGATCTAGGTATGTTTCATCCTGCCTCCATGTGGAGGGATGGACTAGGTGACCTCTTGAGGTCGCTTCCAGCCCTACATTTCTGTGATTCATTACTAGGGGACTCGCACAGCATGGCTGGTCCCCACACTACGGGCTGGATTCTGCCCCTTTACTCAGATGGGATCAAACTCTCTGTTGTCAACCCATTGAAGACAACGGATAGTAAATTGCTCCCCAAGGAGTCCTGTCAACCTCATGGCACCATTCACAGAGTAAGGGCCAACTTGCCATGGGCAAGTTACTACTCCATGAGGGTGCCAGTTTTATATTCAAGGCACCGGACACTAATGTAGTTATGATCGGTGGGTTGCAGGGATGTCTCCATGGTACCTTCCATGTCAGCGTCAGTAACGGCAGTGCAGTGAATATCCATCCTGTCTTCGTGAGCACGGAACCCAAGTACCTTGCTCTGCAGACTACAGTTCTCATCGGTAAGCTTCGTCTGAATCGCTGAAAGGTGCCGAGAGAAAGGAGCTTGGGTAACTCAGTATTTCTCATGCACATTTATTAGTTGTATTACAGTAGCACCCAGAGGCCCCCAGTTAGGGATCAGGGCCCCACTCTGCTGGGTGTTGAACAGACATGTAGGAGGAGACAATCCCTGCCCCAGTGCTGTTACAATCAAAGTAACTTCAACAGCAATCTCTCTGTTCATGGAGCAGCCCCCAAGGGATCCTGTCAAAAAGCTAGTTCCTGTCTTCTCTGGGCAACTCCAGCCTCTAAATCCACACCTGGATCCAGGGCTGAGTGTAGAGCCTCTTGAGAATCACAGAATCATAGACTATCAGGGTTGGGAGGGATCTCAGGAGGTCATCTAGTCCCATCCCCTGCTCAAAGCAGGACCAATCCCCAGACTGATCTTTAATCATAACCCTGTACTGAAGACCCCAATAAGCTGGGGGTAAGTGGTTAAAAACCTGGCCCCCAACACCTATGTGAATTTCATGGCTCGGGCCCAGTCTTTACTTCTTACCCATTAGCTTGGTGGTCGCAGTCTGGGTTTGGTTCTCCGGAGAGGCAAGGGCAGCTGTCACTGCGGCCGACCCCAAACTCTGCAGAAGCAGTGTCGCAGCAGAAGCGACTTCCTCCTTGCTTTCGAGGCTCCAGAGGGAGCTGTCAGCAAGGATGTGTTCGAAGGACGCCGCTGTCTCCTAGAGGGTTCGGGGATCAGACCCTGCATCATGACTGTTTGGTAAGTCTCCGGCTTTCCCCTGCATTTCAGTGGGGCCTACGTTCCCTCTATCCAGCTCCATGCACTTAAGTGTGGAACTCCTGGTGGGAAGCAGTGGCTGTGTGGTGGGTTGCAGCCCAGTGATTTCTGTGGCCTTTGGGATCAGGCCCTAGGATATGATTCAAGTACTTACGGAGCTACCAAAACAGTGAAGGATAGTCCAAAAATCTGTGTGGAAAATCCATTCAGATGGATAGGCAGACAGACAGACTGACAGGGACTGTTCTGTCGAGTGATAGCCACCCCTGTGCAGAAGACCAGAACAAGGGTTGTTTAAGTCTCTTATAAATCCTACGGGACGTAAGTGACACATAACGCCTTTTTCTGGCCCTCTGCGCAGGAATAAATTTGATGTCAATGGGAGTTAGGCATTCAATACCTTTGAGGCGCTGGGCCGTTGTTCCTAAAGTGGTGTGCTACAAGAGGAGTCTAAACAGACTCAGCCTGTGTCAGTCAGGGAACTACACCAGTCCTGGCAGAGACCTGGGGTCCCAGTGTTAAAGGTGGGTCTCTCTAACAATGGAACATTTCTGACCTCTAGGGAAGCGGTCAAGCTGACGTTCTCACAGGCAGATGTCAGGAGGCTGAGGGTGGAATTGACCAGCGAACAGAACGAGCTGTTTTTCCTATTATCCAAGTTAATCTAGGAAACCACAAGAGATAAAACACATCATTAGGGTTCATCTGGGGAGCAAAGGCCAGTCATGCAGTGTCCCAGAACATAATCTAGTGTAAATCAATATAGCTGCACGAAAACCAGTGGAGCTACACTGATTTACACCAGCAGAAGGCACAAAATACCTTTAATGTAAGAACTGCATTGCTCATCCCTTCTGTCTCATCTTGGCAGGGCAGGAAACTCCTGGGAATTATCATCAATGCTCATTGTTGACACTTAGAATAGGGGATAACAAATCCCTAGCTCTTCTATAGCACTTTTCATCAATAGATCTCAAAGGAGGTCAGCATCATTTGCCTATTTTGCAGAGGGGGAAACTGAGGCATGGGGCGGCGCAGTGACTTGTCCAAGGTCAGCCAGTAGGCCAGTGTCAGGGCCAGAAACAGACCTCAACTCTTGTGAGTCCCACACTGGCGTCTTATCCATGCGTGTATCCTCCAGTGCTATTTTCACATCCATGGAACAATGCTAACTCTCTGACATTGCTAACTTACCTGCTGTGATCCATTCAAACACATCTTCACGTAGTCATTTTCTCTTGTGAAACCTGATCGGCAGTGAAGGGGGATTTCTGTGCAGGGGAAGAACAGGGTGAGACCATTTGTCCTCGTTACGATATGCAGCACAAATGCAGCTTGATTTTTGGTTTTGTTCACTGCTAACGCCCTGGAGCCAAATTTAGGGTCCCGTGGCCTTAAGTGATGCATGGACTTGTGCTGGCCCTCTGCACGGAAAGACACTGCAGAAAGACACAGTACTGGTGTGACACTTACCATCACATCTGGACTCACTGGTACCAAGGAAAGGCTCTTTTCCAGAGATGGACCTGAACCCATCTTCACAGATGCAGTGAGAGATGTTATAGGGAACTGCATTGGGGCCACAGTCTACGTTGGGGTCGCTGCCACTCCCGCTATATAGATAGTCCAAATCATCAAAAGACAAATCTGGAACAATAAAAAGCCACCCGTTTCAGTACAACTGTCAAGTTCTGCTGGCCCTGTCTCTCGGGCACCGGACCAGACTCCGATGGGGAGGAATTGGTGGAGAAGCCAGCAGCGGCAGGGAATCACCCACAGCACCAGTGATCGGGGTCTGCTCGAGCTCATGATATGTGC
Source organism: Mauremys mutica (assembly GCF_020497125.1). NCBI lineage: Eukaryota > Metazoa > Chordata > Testudines > Geoemydidae > Mauremys > Mauremys mutica. The sequence continues at coordinate 131,319,712 of NC_059075.1, forward strand.
ATCCCAGCTAGCTCTGCACTACCTAGGACAATTAGAGACTCTTTCCAATAGGCTTTGGATCAGGCCCTCGCAGAGTTAAACAGAGGTAGAGGAGACTTGATTAAAAGAGGCAGGCCAGGAGGGAAAGGCATGCGTTCAGCTGGGAGATTCCGGGGGGCTTTCAACTGGTGGGAGCTGAGGGGAAGAAAGTTCTTGCACTGTTAGTAGCCTGGTTCTGGAGCAATCCAAAGAGGAGGCCAGCAGGAGATGAAAAGGAATGAGGAGGGACTGGAGGAAGACGAGATCTGTGGGGCAGGCTGGAGGAACTCCACAGAAAGTCTAAAACACAAGGAGCAGAACTCCAGCTGTGGAATTCACCTGGTGCAGAGGAGCTCCGAGACCAGCTGCCCTTTCACCTGCAGTGCAGGGGGAAGGGAGAGGACATAGGCAGCATTCTGCTGTCCTTTGTCCCACTGGAGCAAGACTCCTTGCAGAGCTTGGGTGGGTGGAGGGCAATTTTGAGCTGGATCCTGAAAGGAACGGAGAGCCAGTAGGAACAAGCAAGGATAACGGCAACGTGGTTGCAGTTCACCATGTCGCAGTGTGTTCTGCTCATGCCAGGAGCTGGGCATGGAACAGAGGAGGAAGTTGCAAAGGAGGGGGTGTGAAGGCCCAGCTGAAGATTGCAGCGGAGCTGGACTCAAGATGGGCGGAGCAGAGGGGGCAGGACGTGTGCACACACAGATGACGTGGGGGTAGGAGAGTCCAGAGTTAAGGATGGTGGCTGGGACATGAGTGGTGGAAGATATTTATGATTAGGGGGAAAGATGTGGGGGAAGCAGCCTATCACCACCCCCTTAAAAGCCCTGGGGAGGAGGTACCTGATCTCGGTCAGGCTACCAGGCCATCAGAGGATGATGTAGGTAAGTGGGGGCGGGATCACCAACCACAAGCAAACACCCCCAAATCATAAGATTAATTGAAAAACGATGAGATTTTCCAAACTAATAAATGTTGGGTTATTTTTATTTGCCTGCTGACACTGGGGGTCACAATTATTGGGAGTGGACCACATCCACCCTGACTGAATTGGCCTTGTTAACACTGGTTCTTCACTTGTAAGGTAACTCCCCTCTCTTCATATGCCAATATATATTTATGCCTGTATCGTAATTTTCACTACAAGGCATTTTTTCTAATCCTTCAATCATTCCATGGTTCCGTTCTCCTCAGAATATGCACATTCATCAACATCAAATTGGGTCAATTTATTCCAGAATTTTGTTTTAGAAAAAAAAAAATAAAAAAAAAGAAGATCCTGGCAATGTCAAAACATTTGATGTTTTCAGAACAAAACATTTTGATTTTTCATTTTGAAATTACTTTTCAGGTCAATTTTTAAAAACGTGTTATATATTATTATATATGGTTTCGGGCGTGACCTGAGACCAGGGGTCAAATCTCTGCTCTGCAACTGAATTTCCTGTGTGACCTTTGGCAACTCACTTAGGCTCTCTGTGCCTCAGTTCCTCATGTGTACGAGACTAGAGTTGAGGTGGCTGGCAGTCTGAGTACCAAAGAAACCATCAAAGTCAGCCCTACCAAAGCTTGGCATTGGAAACAGGAGAAGGTGATATATGCATTAGCTTCTAATACAATACACACTTTTAAAAAGTCAAAATGCAGACAAAACATTTTTGATGGACCCAAAATGTGTTTGTTTTTTTTCTGGAATTTCCTATGGGGAGAATTTCCAAATGATCAGTTTTTGTTCTGATTTGGCACTGAGCCAGAGTTGGAAGTCTCAAAAGCTTTTGCCAGCTGGAATTCTTGGGCTCTACACACAGGGACTGCCTACCAGTATCACTTCAGTGTTAAGCATTGCCTCTTTACCTCGTGTTGGTCCCTTTGTAATACCACCAGCTGTTTGCCTGGGCCCCTTTCCCCTCTTATGAAAATGTAATAAGGAACTGGAGGGAATTAAAATTCATACTCACTGTCGAAAAGCGAATCCTCATCCCCGAAGGCTGTGGAAAGAAAAAGGATGCAAATAATCTCAGAGTGCATTAAGGTAACTGCCCTGGAAGAGCTGCTAAGAAAAATCCCAGGACACGTTAAGATGCTCTCTATATAAAATGTGCAACATGCGCATGTTGTGAGTGTATGAAGCCATCCAGGAGAATGACATGAAAGGGTCAATTGATTCAACTTCCCTTGGACTCAATGGGGCCATTTCTCATTGATTGCAATGCAAGTTGGGTTGGGCTCCATCCATTGCCTTTAAACTGATTAACATCAGCTGAGGATCTGGCCCTTAGTAAAAAGGGCTTTACATAGCGAAAGACCCAAATCTGCCTACAGCTGGTGCCCTATGTACTCTATATGGCCTGATGCAAAGCTCACTGAGGCCCATGGAAAAACTTCCATGGGTTTGGGACTGAGCCCACATGTTAGTCCTACATGGAGTGCTGTTCACTTCAGCTGGTTCTGGAGTGAATAAATGTTGGTCAGATGGGACCCTGGAGTGGTTTTTATTTACGCTGTGCCCATTGTGGTGCTATCTGGGCACACAGCAGAGATTAAATGCTAAAATAATTGCTTCTCACCACAAGTACAGACCAATAGGCACAGGCTAAATCCAGATCAGCTCCCCCAGAGATGGGCAAATTAACTCAGCTGATGCACCCAAGTCAGAAAGTTAAAAATAATCCCACCTGATTTGCCGCAGAAAAGAAGAAATCCGAGACCTGCAGTTAAATAATAATGGGATGTTAAAAGGGTTGGGTAAGAGGGCACAGATTGTGAGGGCTTCCCCCTTGTTAACCCGGCCCAGAGCAATTGATGGGGCTGGGTCATTGGGTACTAATCAACAGGACCCTTTGTTCTTTAAAGAAAGGTACTGTGTGATTTGAAATGACTGGAAGTCTCACTATCTTCCAACTTTAGCAGGCAAGGGACTCTGCTGTAGACAGCTCCAGGATCACTGGGCTTTTTATTCTATCCACGGTCTCTGTCCTGTACACTATTCCCCGTTCATTTCAAATCTGACCTTGCTTTTCAAACCCACGTGCACCATCCAATTTTCATGTCTCTTTCTCTTTACTCCCCTCTCTGCTTTGTTCCTTCTTCTCCTCTACTACCAGCCTCTCCGCGCTCCCTTTGAACAATTGACTGGTGAAGGAGTCTTCTCCTCTGCAACCTCAGAGGCCTGGAACCTCCTCCCTGCCTCGTTCTGCCTCATGAGTTCTCCATTTGTGTTCAAATCTCACCTGAAAATGCACCTTTTCTCCCTGGCATATACCATCCCCTTTAGTGTCTCCCCCTCTCTGCTGTTATTTGTTACACCATGCCTTTTTATGCTGTGTAGCATTTAAGTAAACGGTGTGGTAGGAAAAGAGCTGTGTTGTGTGTTGAAATGAACTTTGGGCCCAGAAAAGCTCTGTTGGGCTGCTGTCTCCAGCTGCGATTCCAGAGGGCACTCTGGAGCTGCTCTCTAAGCTTTAGTTCTAGAAAGAAGGGAATGGGGGGAAGGAGCTGGTATTGTATTGGAATCTGAATCATGCATGAGCTGGACATCAGTTAAATCAGCCTGATAGTCACTAACACAACAGGAGGTGTAAGTTACACAAGCTGTTACAAGGGTGTAATTGGGTCCAGTATAAACTGGTGTAATTGACAAGCTGAGGGGGCTGGAAGACAGTGCTATTATGAATCAGATGTTAGTTGCATTGCTTAATGAACTACCGAAAGGTGATCAGATACTATGGAGATGAACACATTATAATAACCTTATAGACTAGAAAAACATAAATAAAATACATATTATAAATGACCCAATCTGAGAATCTCTTGAATTCATTTCTAACCACTCGATAGATGGACTGACAGAGGGAGAAAAGACTATGTCTCATATGATGATGCTAGGTAGCCAGGCAGATGGACAAATAGACTAAGTCATTATAGACGGATATGTAGATAGAAAGATAGATAGATGTCCCATATAATGACAGACAAATAGATTTTGGTCCAAAGAAGATTTTGGCCCCAGAAACAGGCTAATTTTATAATAATCCTAAAATCAAATAACTGTGTGTGATTTAAAAAAAAAAATTCACACAATAAAATTCCTGGAGAAAACGACCTTTAAATATTGTCCCACAGATCAGTGAAAATGTTTTCCCCTTCCCCAGACCTCTGGCCCTGGGTGTCGTACTCACCCCAGAAAAAGCACCTGGGTCTGCTCCTCATGGTGTTGCTGGGATGTGTTAATATGGCATCGGTTCCAAAGCATGAAGGAACTTCAAACTGCTGCCACTGGCTTATCTGAGGCAGAAATTGCCTCATTTACTTCCGCAAATACTGGGGCCTTCTTTTAGAAACATTCATTATATGAACTCTGCCTGCTAATCTCTCTGTACAGTAGCTAGCCCTCTATCTCATGGTACAGTAGATCGGTGGGTCTCAACCAGGGGTTCATGTACCCGTGGGGGTGCGCAGAGGTCGTCCAGGGGGTAAATCAACTCGTCTAGATATTTGCCTAGTTTTACAACAGGCTACATAAAAAAACACTAGCGAAGTCAGTACAGACTAAAATTTCATACAGACAATGACTTGTTTATACCACTCCATATAGTATATTCTGAAATGTAAGTACAATATTTATATTCCAGTGGATTTATTTTATAATGATGTGGTAAAAATGAGAACATCAGCAATTTTTCAGTAATAACATGCTGTGACTCTTTTGTATTTTGGTATCTGATTTTGGAAGCAAGTCGTTTTTAAGTGAGATGAAACTCGGGGATATGCAAGACAAATCAGCCTCCTGAAAGGGGTACAGTCGTCCGGAAAGATTGAGAGCCACTGCAATAGATAATGGAGTTTCTTTTCTTGTGTCCACTAATAGGCTCCAGCTTTTTAAGATTTTCAAAAACTCTCTGTTGTTTAGTGACCAAGTTTAAAGGAAATCTTTGAATGTTCGAAAGCCGAAGCAAACTGAAAATTGCAGCACGAAAGGAAAGGAACAATTTATTTTAATTTTGAATGTTTTCACTGGTGGGGGGGAAGCATTGCAACTGAACTGTTTTCACAAGATATTTTGATTTTGATGGAATGTATTTTTCCATGGAAAAGCATTTCGGTGGAATCAGCTCTAATAATGTGCACGTGTGTCCATAAAAACTATTGTAATGCACAGGCGCAAAAGGGCAGGGCCAAGGTTATGTGACCAACCTTAACTTTGGCTTTCCAGAGTTGTAAGCACTTCACTTTGCAACCTGTAACTTCTTGGTACTGCTTTGGAGCCTGTAAAGTGGCCAGAGCATGGCTGGAGTCTGATGGCCCCCAGATACTTTAAGAACCCCCTGTGAGCTATTAACGTGGGTGGAAGTTAGAGCAGGCCTGAGGTTGCTCTAACTTACCCTGGGGTTTAGAGCTGTCCCCAGGAAATTCAGGGATCAGGGGAGTGCCAAGACAGCATACTGCCTCCCCAGTTTGGGTCCTGCACTGAGTCCACTTCATTCAGGCCTGAGTATGAAAGTCACTGAGTCTGAGGGCATAGGCACCGACTCCGTGGGTGCTCCGGGGATGAGCACCCACCGGCAGCCCCCCTATCAGCCCCACTCCCTTCCCCAGCACTTCCCGCCCACCGATGGGCCCCGCCGAGCAGCCGACCCAAGTTTACAACGCAGTGTAGACATACCCTGACACCATTAATATTGGTTTGGTGGAAGTACCCGGAAAATGTGTGTGGGGAGAGAGTCTTAAAGCGTAGATGCCTTCAGCTCTTGGCATGCTTCCTCAGCAGATGGTGTCAGCACATTTCAGACCACAAAAAAATGTGTTTTATGTGAAAAAGGGAAAGAAATTAGGGGAATTCCTGCTTTGGTTCATTTGGTCATGAGGTGATAGACTGGGTAGCCAGGCCCTAGGCTTTCCCTCCTGACACGCAGGTCTGCCTTTAAGTGACAAGCCCAGACTGTTGCTCCCTCATTTGTCAAGGAATCAACCCCATGAATTAATCAAATGTAGTCTTGGGCTTGTTCTAGCGGCCCTGTTCCTTCTCAGAGACCAGCAGACTTCCTGTGCGATGAAGAGGAAGAGACCTTAGACTGAAAACTAGCAACAAGCCTCTAACTATTAATAACCCAGCTATTTCTAGCCCTGGTACAGGAAAGTTCGGAAACAGAGAACGACAGCATAGCATGATGGGTAGGCTGGGACAAATCTGATTTTGCTATATATGTCTATAAATGATAACAGATAATATCAATGCTGATTTTTAAGCCGTTGAAAGATTTTTACTGATTTCAGTTTCCACAGTTGTAAGCAGTTATGTGGGGGTCAGAGAACATCGACTGACATTAAATAATTATTGAGATTCAACCTTTGTAACCATTAAGACACAAACTGTCAACATCACACATCAGAATATAGACAGTAAATATCCTTAAATCAAACTCTAATAAATTCTCGAGCAGCATTTTTTTTTTAACTTTGCCAGCCTGTAAATGTAGATGATTATCAGTGGGATTTTTTTGTGTTTGTCAGTTTGTATGTGGATGGTGAAACAGATGTTCACTGACATTGACTGATAAAAATCTAACCTTTCTAACCCTTATGTATGGGTGATACGCTATGGGCTGCCATGGGATGGTGAGAAATATCAGGGATTAGCCCTATGAAGCTTTATGAGACACTTTCTCCTCATCCTTTGTTCTCTTCATTCTCCTTTTTTTGTTCTATCTACAACATCCCTTGATCCTAGCATGCTGTCTATCAATCAGCAAAGTACCGATACAGCACTCATCAGCATAGTATCTGAGAACTCTTTCGCTAATGGACCCCTTTCCTGGACCAGCAAAATAATTTTTCTCTTTCTATAAAATGGCAAACAATAATGTATTGTGACCCTTGCCACTTGTGGATCCCAGCGTTGTTGACTCTCATGATTTTATAGTCTAATATTTGGGGTTTTCCTTCAAGTCCCAGCTCCTGGAGTCATATGATTATGTGAGACCCACAGCTTTCATTTAATAAGAAAAAGTAAGTTTCTAGCTCTCATGGTCATGTAGAAAAGCTTGAAATGTGACCCAAGTGTGAGCTAACGGCACTGAAACTAGTAGGCAAATTTATTCATTTAAAATGAAAGAAATTTCGTGATGTTTAAGCCAATCTCATGATCTTTTCATGCCCACATCATGATTTTTGTACACCTGGGGTTGACAGTACCGGGAACTCCCAAGAGCTGCAAGTTAAGAGAATGCAGCCCTTGGCTTCTTCTGAAATGGGACAACCCCCTCCCATCACCACCACATACAGGTCCACACACCAGTGGAGGAAGCTCCATAAGCTGAAACTCTCTCCTGTGTGGGTTATTCCCAACCAGAATGGGGCCCTAAAAAGGATCTTGCCTGGTGCTCAAAGGAGGAAACCCAGGGCAACTCCTCCCACAAGCTGAGCTGAAGCCACTGGAAAAGACGTGAAAGAGCCTTTGCTCATCTGTGAGAAAGGAACTTTTCTATGACCCTTGCTCAGTGGGGAAAGGTGATCCTGTGGTCGAGGCAGCATCTTAGGATGCTGGAGATCTGGGGTTACTCCAAGCTTTGCTACAGCTCAAACGTGTGTCATCAGTCAAGTCACTCCATCGCTCTATGCCTCAGTTTCCCCATCTGTAAATAAGCATGACCCTTCCCATCCTCACAGGAAGGGGCTGTGTGGCTCAATCTTTTAGTGCTTGGATTAAATTCAAATGGATGGACTTTGAGAAATGGAAAATATTTCCATTTTGCTTCCCAGCTGCCCAAGGAGCATGGAAATCCAGGGTCCGTTAGGTCCAAGATCTCACTTCCGAGGGTCAAAACTGGCCTATTGCAGCATTTCCTCATTTTTGGCCACCTCTGAGTCAGTGTATTTTGCTTGAGGGGAAGAAATTTAAGGAATTTATGTAACTATCCTCCTTTATTACCCTCTTGGTTATAACTAATTTGGACAGATTATTTTAAACACTAATTGGTATGAGGGAGTGTCTGGATCCAAAAAGGTCATAGCAAGTGGCTTTGATCATAATACTTCCTCTTCTTTAGGACGGATATAAACTGAGCCCAGGCACTCCTCTGTGGTGGCCAGCTAGGGCTCCGATCCTGCCAACAGGATCCAGGCAGATGGACCTTTGTGTATTGAAGCCAGCAGGGCTGGCACAAGAACCTGCCAGCGTGACTCCGATTGCAGGATCCAGACGGAGAGTGGGGCTCAAGCAGCGAAGGTGGCTTTAACAGCAGTACAGTAACGTCGCTGTAGAGCCAAGATGCCTCCCCACATTTTTGTCCTTCTGCACGAGCCTGGCCAGATTTAAAGCTAGAGCAATCCCGCTGCAGAATGAATAGCGGGGACTGGATGTGTGATGCAGGTGGCAGCCAAAAGTTAACAACAGCAGGGCAGTGGGCTACAGATCAAGTCACTGCAGGTCTGTACCTTAAAAGGGTGTGAATTGGGCAGGGGTGAAAGTAACTTACAGGATTTACCGGTACTGCTGGAGTCCTGAGGGGGGCGTGGCCTCATCCAGAAGAGGCGGGGCCTCTCAAGATTTAAAGGCCCTGGGGAACCAGCTGTGGCTGGGAGACCCAGAGCCTTTAAATCAACCAGGGACTCCCAGCTGCAGAGGTGGCTGGGAGCCCCCCGGGGCTCAGATGCAAATTAAAGAGCCCGGGGCTCTGGCCGCCAGGGGGAACCACAAGCGTTGTGGGGCTGGGGCAGGGATTTAAAGGGCCCAGAGCTCTGCCGCTGAGGGAAGCCCGGAGCCCTTTAAATCCTAGCCCCAGTCCGGCCGCCAGAGCCGTGGCCGGGATTCAAAGAGCTCTGGGCTGCCCGCAGCGGCGGGGAGCTCTGAGCCCTTTCAATCCCCACCGTGGAAGTCGATGCGGTCCAGCACGGCGTACTGGCTCTTGCCGGTACGCCATACCAGACCGTACTGGCTTACTTTCACCTCTGGAATTGGGTAGCAGATGATGTAAATAGGATGCACAGAGGACACATGGTGCAAATGCTGAACATGGTAAGAGGTTTGCTGGAGCACTGTGCTGCAGGGCTCTTCATGGATCAGCAGATGCATTAACAGGACAAGAAAGAAGAGAAGAGCAGCTGGGGGTGGCCAAGGGGACATACAAAGGCTCTGTTTGAGTGGGAAAAAGGAAGGCTCACGGGGAAAATTAACAGAGCTCTGCTCCAGCCCATGCTGGCCCCAGTGTACGTCCTCTGCCTAGCATGCTGTATATCGCCTTCTCCTCCTGGGGTGTGTTCTGTGGGATGCATGGCCTTGGCAACTCCCTCGGAAAAATGGAGTATTAGGAAGTGGCAGGAGCTAAGGGAGAGAGCTGTCTGGGGAGGGACGGAGGTGGCCAAGTGTAAGGACTCCAAAGTGTGTGTGAAGGGAGATCAGTGACTGGGGTGCAGAGCGATTGGGAGGAGGGAAGGGAAGCCCCTAATTTGTGGGCTAACCCCTAATTTGTGGGACTGAGCCTTTCCTCTGGGTCAAAGTCCACTCAAAAGCCTGGTTGTGTTGTATTAGTGCATGTACTGAGCTGCATTCCCAGCACCCGCGATGGGCCCGTCACAGCACAGAGTGCTGGGGAGGTCAGGATCCGGAGACTAGCCCAAGCCAGCGCACCGAGAGCAAACGCCCACAATGGGATCAGATTCCTCATCTCGACTCTGTGAGCTGGGCCTTCATCTCTATGGGAATCAATGTTAGCAAAGCACTCGCAATGCCATTGTTTGTCTTGGAGCACCACCTAGCGACCACCAGGGGGAGACTGCAGTTGTGTTACAAAATAAGCACCGAGGTCATGTGTTTGATGATAGAAGATTCATATCTAAAGCTAGAAAATAATAATACTGAGCTCAGCATCAGCAGATTCCAAAGCACTGTACAAACCAGGTTGGCATCATTATCTCCATTTTACAGACAGGGAAACTGAGGCACAGAGAGGGGCAGTGACTTGCCTGAGGTCACCCAGTAGGCCTTTGGCCAAGCCAGGCCTTTTGAGTCCCACTCCTATGCTCTAACCACTAGGCAAGACTCTTCTTGAAGAGAAAATCCATCTTCCCTTATAACCATCCATAAAGTCAGTTTACAAAAGTGGTTACCCTGGCCTCAGTGGGCACACACACATGCTCAGTTATTGACGAGTCCCATTAAATCCCCTTTCCCGGAACCCTCCGTGCATGGACATTCTTTCCCGACCTCCATCTGTCACTCCCCAAAGCACACACATGCAGCAGGGATGCCGGACAACTCACTCAAGGACAGCAATTACTCACTGCTGCCATCTCAGAGAAGCAGAACAGCAAAGGGACCAACTGGCCTGGGCAGCCAGATGTCACAGCACTGGGTAGTACGAGCGCATGTCATCAATCTGCAGAATGTGGCATGCCCATAAATAGTGACCACCCCTCCTTACTTTCCTCTCCTTTTGTACTGAGTTGTGTCATATGTGTTGCCTGGACACTGATCATCACCTCCCCAGCATACAGCACTGGGGATGAACTCCGACTATCTTCTAGATCCCCAGACGCAGGCCTCAACACCGGAGCTACCAACGAAGGGGATCTGGTCGCCGCTCTCAGCAGCAGAGAGTCACTACAAAAATGACTTTGGGTGACTCGATTTTTGGAGCCCAACTTGAGACTCCTTAAAGGGGCTGGATTTCCTGGCTCAGCACTTCCTGCATAATCCAGCCCCTTTAGCGAGTCTCCAGGTGAGCACCAACAACAACAAAAAAAAGACTCCTCCAAATCATGAATAGCTTTGAAAATCTTAGCCCATGTCCTCGTTTCAGGCTTCCAGCTACCAGGAGGCCAGGGCAATACAAACCGATGAGCGCTCGGGCAGGCCTGGCACATGCCATGCAGTGGGCAGTGATGGATGTGTGCATACTGGTGTGCAAACACACACAAGCACACTTGACAGGTTCTATGATACCCACATAGGCTGCAATGAAGTAAGGCCTTTCAGGAACTCTTAAATTATTCTGTTTCTAACAGTGATGCTTTCAAGGGCAAGAAAATTAGTCTGAGAAGGTGGTGGTTCTGGATGCATTATAATGCAGTTCAGTGAGAGTTTCTTGGCATGCCACGCTGGGCAAGTCTTGCAATGGTGAGTCTTGCAATATTTGGCATACTTCTTAATGCACCTGCTCCGGGAGTCAGGTGGGTCCAGGAAACTCTCAGCTTTCATTAAAAAAATAAGTTCATTTCTAGCCCTCCTGCTTGCAGGGAAAAACTTTGAACACATGTCCCAAGTGCACCCTAAAGCACAGAAACCACAAGGTCCACAGATGCGTGTTGGTTTTTTTTCTTTAATCTCATGATTTTTTTCAGGAGCTTGAATGATGATTTTTGAATGCTTGAGCTTGGCCATGATGATAAGAGTAAAAAACAAAAATAGACAGTCATCTCTTGTATGTCCAAACCAAATAGGAGGAGGCTACATATTGTGCATGGGATCCAATCCCCTGTGCCTGGGATTGTCCATTCCTGACCATGCAGCTATCAAAGCACTTTACAAAGGAGAGTCAGCACCGTCATTCACATTTTACACAGTGGGGAAACTGAGGCACGGAGCGGCGAGGTGATTGCATCAAGGCCACACAGAGTCAGGGACAGAATTCTAGAATCCCGACGCTCAGTCCCTTTGGTCTAATCACCGTTGTTCCTTATCGTGTTTGTTTGGTTTTGATGAGATGTGGTTTTGACTGTGGTGGTCATTTGTGGGAATCAGTCCCACTCTGCCCTATTTCAGATGCTGGAGTAGCAAGCACCTCTGTGTTCCGATCTCTCCTCCATCACATTGTGGCGCAGTCACTCCCACATGGCTCCCAGATATGCTATCTGTCTCCCAATTGCTACCTGCAGTTTGCTGTCACTGGGATTTGGACATAGTTTTGCACATTTCACTGTAGCAAGGCAGTCAGCTGGTGCTGTTGGCATTATCAACCCTTTGTAACTCTGATCCATAGGAGGTGACTGGGTTTGGGAGATAAATCCAGGTTCTTTCCAGCATGCCTGTGTGTCACCCATTTATTACATCATAGGCTGCTTCTTCTCATGTGGTGGAATCTCCTTCCTTAGAGGTTTTTAAGGCCCAGCTTGACAAAGCCCTGGCTGGGATAGTTTAGTTGGGGATTGGTCCTGCTTTGAGCAGGGGGTTGGACTAGATGACCTCCTGAGGTCCCTTCCAACCCTGATATTCTATGTCCTTCCATCACAATCACATTTTTTTTCCAGTGTTGGGTACGTGATAGGGCCCGGAGGGTCTGTAGCCCTGGCAAGATCTTCCATGGTGCATGGTTCCTCCAGGAGCTGGCAGACCAGCAGATATTGCATGGTTTGTGTTTCACCATAATCACATGTGTTTGGAATAGCCCCATTTCTGCATTCGGACTCTTGACCTGCCAGTTCTTGGCTGGAGGCAATTTAAACATCTCCAGGTCGACCAATCCTTCTCCACACCCACAGGAAGGTGTTTGGGAACACCGATGGGGATTCTGACGTCCTCGTTGAGTATTTCGAACTGTGCGCGCTCCATTTCTAGCCACGTAGCTGTTGGAGATCTTTCAAGCTCTCCCATTGCAGCTGGGAACACCTACCGCATCCCAGGCTGACAACAAGTTCCTCCAAAACTACTCAGCCACGCATACTTACACTCACGGAACAGAAACAAAGTCAACCAGAATCATGTGTAAACCTAAACTGGTAGAGAATGCAGGACCAGCGCAGCTAGTGTGAACCGGTGTCCGCATTGAAATCAACAGGGCTGCACTGATTTACACTGGCTGAGGATCTGGCCCATTATTGATATAGAACAGCTCCCAGCCTGCTCTGCTTACTTCATAAGACAATACTAAAACTCCCCACTAGATGCCAGCCAAAGCTCGGAGATTCACTCATGACAACCCCCCTTGTACACAAGAAGAGAAGGAGGGGGAGCCTTGCATGTCCTCAAATGCCCATTGATTTAGCTGGTGGTTAACATACCCTGCTAGGCGTGTTGGTTGCCCTGAGCTCCCTTTGTCCCTTAAATGCAGATTTTTATTAGTCTTTTGCAATCTCTCTGAAGGCAGTAGGATAAAATCCCCACCGCCCTTCTCAAATGCCCATTAGGAACCTGGCTAATGATGTAATTATGCGGCTTCATTAGCCAGCAGTGAATGTTTTCTGAAAGCTATACCACGCACACCAGGAAGGGCAGCTAGATGTTCTCAGGGAAGGGGGTGTGGGGAGCCCTCGTGCTTTTCATCATGCACCCACGGTATCCAGCATCACTATGCACCTTATCCTGCATGATTGCTTCCTGGCTGCACAGCAGTTGCATAACTGCATCTTGGAAATAGGATGCTACAGAGGCAGGATGGTTACACAGCATCTCACATGCTCCCACCTTCATGTACCTCTGTGGCCAGGTGACCATTTGAATTCAGTGGCGGTGGAAGGTACCAGGCGATCACTGCCTGACAGCCTTACGTTTAACCACAGGGCAAGTACTAGCAGTGCCAGATCAGTATGAACACGGGGACTATCAAGATCAGACCGGGGTCCATCTAGCCCATGAGGATCCTGTCTCCAATATGAGTCAGGACCTGCTGCTTCCGAGGAAGGTTTCAGGAACCCTTCAATAGACAGTGCTGGGCTAACTTACCCCAGGGGAAGTTTCCGCCTGACCCCCATTGGTTAGAGGTCAGCTCATGCCCTGAAGCAGGAGGGTTTATAGTCCTTCCAAACCTCTTGTGTTTTTTAATCTTACTCTCTTAACTTTGAATATTCTTATCATCCACCTAAATACCAACATATAAGTATTAGCCGTATAAGTATTCAAATCTAAATATCCAATCCTTTTCCAAGCCGGTGAAGCTCTTGGCCTCCCTGCTACCTTGTGGCAGTGAGTTCCACAAGCCAAACAACGCATTGTTTTAAAAAAGTATTTCCTTCTCATGCACCCTCCTGCCAATGTACTTCAACACTGACTGGAGTGAGGGACCTCTCTCCAGCAGTGGGCACACACACTTCAGTCTCCGTAGCCCAGTTGATCTTTGGCGTCTCTGCTGAGGTTGTCAACAAAGCTCTGAATCAACGTCAGCTGCAGGAGTGGTTCAGTTAGTGGGGACACCTAGGAACTGTGCTAAGCCCCACCTGCCAGCACATAGCCATGGAGAGAGAGAGAAAGCTTAGGCTGTTACCTGAACTTCCCAGCTCAATTCTGAGGCAAACCCTCAGAGTGTGATGATCTACCTCTCATTAACTATCTGGGTCTATTTCTCTTAGGTGAACTTATGGGGCCAGATCCTCAGGTGGTGTAAATCACCATAACTCCATTGGTTGCAGTGGAGCTATGCCAGTGTACACCAGCCAAGGACCTGGCCCATATATTTTCATAGAATATCAGGGTTGGAAGGGACCTCAGGAGGTCATCTAGTCCCACCCCTTGCTCAAAGCAGGACCAATCCCCAGACAGATTTTTGCCCCGATCCCTAAAAATGGCCCCCTCAAGGATTGAGCTCACAACCCTGGGTTTAGGAGGCCAATACCCAAACCACTGAGCTATCCCTCCCTCTGGGGAAATCTGCCCTACCCAACGGCAGAACTGTCTTCCTTTAATTAGTTTACTAGCCCATTACATTCCTGGGATGCCTCTTACAATGGCTATACTCCATGGAGTAGATATTTCACACTGCTGGGTGCGATTCATTACGGCCTCGCACCTATTGGAACCCGCTTCACTAGTAGATCACAATGTGGTTTCTCAGGGTGAGGCAGTATCATTACCCCGTGTTATGGTGTGGGGGGGGGGGGGGATGAGGCACAGAGCAGGGAGTCAACTCACCCGAGGAGTCAGTGGCAGAGACTGGAATAGGCCTATGGTTCCTGACTCCCAAGCCAGTGCTCTGCCCACTAGACTGCACTGCCTCTGTGGAAGTGAACGTGAGCTACAAAAGGAATCCTCAGTGCCTCTTCCATTCTCTGATTTCGGCAGCCATATCCCCAGCAGGTGTAAATCACTGGAGCTTCATCCGAATCAAGAGATTGACACAGATTTGCACCACATTCTGGGGATCTGGCCCCTAGTGTCTGTTGCGTTACACTGTCACCCGGTTGCAATCGTAGCTGGTTGAATATCTGGTGGAGTTTTCTTCCCTCGCGTCCTGCAGCCCTGTGAATCTCCCAGCAAGCCGCGTGGGAGCTGGCCAACTCTGGAACAGGAGCAAATGGGATTGTGAAGCGTTCAGTCAGTGCCAGTCCCTGTGTCTGCATAATAGCTGCATCAGCCAAGGTCAGTCAGGTTCAGACAATGCCGTGGAGAGAGACAGATCACATCAACTAAATGGGGAGCTGCAGCTGGTTGCCACCTCCTGCAGCCTCTTCTTCTTGCCAAGCACATCTGATGCCCTTGGCCTTGGTTGGGGGTGGAGTGGGCATCTCTTTGTAGGAGTTTCCAGGGCTGCTGTCTCTTGTCTCCATCCTCATTATCCTCAGTAGGCTCAGTTTGGTTTTGTTGGCATTGCTCACTGAAGGATTGATGGTAGTTGCTTCAGGGCTTCATTCTTGGTCCCATGCCCCTTGTTATTTATGCTGTTTGCTTTGGAGGTCGAAGCTTTTAGTTCATCCCAGCCAGCGATCATATCTCGGCAGATGATAAATCATCCATCTCCCGCTCTCATCCCACCAATTCTGCTAACGAGATTCTGAACTTGGCCCCATGTTTCCTTGAATGAGATAACTGGCCACGTCTGGAGGAACTGTTAGGTTGCTCAAATATGGGTCTCCACATCTGGTTTCTACACAGTTTTCACTGCTGCAGTTAAGGAGCCCGCAGATTGGAGGACATCTGTCCTGGAGTGAATCAAACACCTTCTATGGCTTTACTATTTTGGGAGCCTGGCTATCAGTATTATTTGTATTGTGGTAGCATCTAGGAGTCTCTGTGGTGGACCAGGACCCCATTGTGCCAGGTGCTGGACAAGCAGGAAGCCTCTGGTCTAAGTGCTTACAATCTAAATCTTCCATCTGTTTTCTAAGGCCAGCTGTGAGTCTTTAGTGGTTTGGAGCTTGTTGTAATTCACTTTATGCAGCCATTTCAACTGAAATAAACTGCAAACTCTATGCAACGTGCCTGCTAAATTGCTTGACTGAGACGAAGCCGACCAATGGGTTTACCGCTTGCCTAGATGTGTTTGCCGCTAGATGAAAGCGTTTTCCTGTGTGGATTGGAAAAACGTTGAACGACTTTTCAGGCTGCGGATGGCTGCAGGTTTAGGACCCATCTAAAGGGAGGCAGCAGTGGGCATGCCCTGAGGCAGAAACGTAGGCACCAAAGGAACTGTCACCCTGAAAACGTAGGTGCCCAGTGAGTTTTAGCAGTTTTGTGGATCAGAGTAGAGCCAAAACTGGGACTTAGACACCTAAGCACCTTTGTGGATCTGGGTCCATGTGTCTTTCTATTGATTTCATTGGGCTCTGAATCAGACCGTATGGTCTTGTAAGATTGAGCCACATGTAGAAGAGAAAAGATGCGTACAATGGGTGTTAATTAAGACCTGATCAGGGACTGATGTCATATACTCATTAAAAAGAGCCTGATTCCCCCTCATTCATCCTAATGTAAATCAGGCGTAATGGCATTGGGACTAATTTCCCGCTCGCTCACTCAATCTGGTGTAAATCAGGAGTAGTTGGAGATCCACCAGCACGTAGGGAGGATGAAAGGAGAAGCAACCTTCATACGTTTCCTCCAGGAGAACTCACCTTTGAGACGTCTCCTGGGGAATTTGCCCTTTGTCTGATTCAGCAGGAAGGGATATTTCTGTGTGGCTATCCATCACCATTCAACAATGATAATCACGAGGCAGCTCAGCTTAAAAATAGTAAGTGGCGCACCCAGCACAAAGGCAGATATTCCTGAAGTGTCCTTTCCTGAGCCCTTCATCTGTCACAGTGACCAAAGTGTTTCTGAACAGGCCCAAACCTCACTGCAGAACCAATGCCGCATTTGAGACCATGTTCGAACAGCTCCATCCATTATTGTTATGGGCATGAGTGGTCCTCACTTATTTAATAAAGTAGCGCAGTGGGGTAAGTTAGTTTCATCTTACAGAGGGGCCATCTGGCTGGTTTGTTTTGCAAGATCATTTCTCCCTGGTGCGAAACATTGTTTATAGTAGCTGTCAGTTGGTGGTGCTCCCCGCCCCCAACTCTTTGTTGCTTCTTCTCTTTAGCTCTGGGTGCAAATGAAAAGCCAAGAGCTCAGATTGAATAATGGGGAAGTGTCCAAAAGTATGGATGCTTCCCCAAATCCCCCCCAAGCATCACGGAGCAATCGCTTTCCTCCACTGAGATCTTGGTGGATGCAAGATGTTTGTGGGGAGAGCCATCCTCACAGCCTCTTCTGTCAACCCTATTCCAGAATAGCTTAGAGCAGCCTAGTGTCTGCTCTAATTTACGCTGGCTAGCAATATCCCTAAGTGGCTGGATGCCAGCTGGAGACTGCTGAACTGCAGCACAGTCTGGTCAAACCTCCTTCTCACTCCAACATCAGAGCTAAAGGGGAATGGGTGGCGCATGGCTGGGAACATTGGCTTTGCACCAGCACCAGATGCCACTTTGTTCAATAGGCATCCAGTAATAACCAGAGGTGAAGGGTCCAGAGCCCAGTACCAGTCCCCTGCACCATCCCCTTATTTTCCCCTGGCGCCTTTCACTATTGTTCAGCGCGTGCAGATTCTGAGGGCAAGAACAAGTGGTGGCTACAGCCCTGGATGTAAGCTAACATGCTCACACACTGCCCCAACAGTCTGCGTGCCACCGCCAGCTTGATCTGGCTAAGGTTATAAATCAGGTTATTCAGGGAAAGCAGCAAAGAATCCTGTGGCACCTTATAGACTAACAGACGTTTTAGAGCATGAGCTTTCGTGGGTGAATACCCACTTCGTCGGATGCAAGATTCAGGGAGTCAGCCAGGAGTCAGTGGCAGGGAATTCTCCCATCAGGAATTCAGACCTTGGGTGCAAAATTGGCCAGTGCAGATAGTGGGGTTCCGGGTGCCGTATTTACCCAGAATGCGAGGTCAGGAAAGGAAGGACAGCCCAGCAGTTCAGGCAATAGGCGGGGACATAGGATACCTGGCTTCAATTCCTTGCTCTACCACAAGCTTTCCTGCAGAAGGCTGGGTAAGTCACTTGGGGCCAGATTTTTAAAGGTCTTTAGGCACCTAATTCCCATTGAAATCAGTGGGAGATAGGAACCTAAATTCCTTTAGCAATCTGGCCCTTGGTCTCTCTGTGCCTCAGTCCCCCAACTGTAAAATGGGGATAACAGCACTGCCCTATGAGGATAAATACTTTAAGAAGTATGAGGTGTTCAGTTAGTATGGTAATGGGGGCCCTGTGGTGAGAGGATGGAGCCTGATCCCTGCTCAGAAGAGGAGACTGGTTCTTGCGCATTCCCCTGCACTGTCACGGGGGCTAAATTGTACCTCTCACCTTTGTATTTTCATCCTTGGTTGGGAAGCAGAAGGAAAAAGGGCTGGAACATCCCGAGTGGCTGTCAGGGATGCCCTACCCCTGGCTGCAAAGCGCAGAAAGGGACTGAAGCTGCCTGGTGCAGAGGGTATCAACATGAGGTAAGCAGGGATGAGGAGGACTTGGAGTGCAGGGCCTCCCTGAATCTTCATCTATGAGACGCTGAGACCCAGCCGCCATAGGAGTGAGGCTGAAAGGGAGCACAGAGCTCTTATTAGCGGGATGAGGACTCTGCTTAATCCTGTCCCAGACACCCTCCCACCCCACCCCTTTTCTCCCTAGCCACACCCAGACCCCACCCCCTTTTCCCATGGCCACACCCATACCCCACCCCCTTTCTCCCTGGCCACACCCCCACCCACCCCTGTTCTCCCCAGCCACACCCCCACCCCTTTTCTCCCCAGTCACACCCCCACCCACCCTTTTTTTCCCAGCCACACCCACACCCCACCCCTTTTCTCCCCAGGAGCATAGGGGAGTAGGTGCTGATTTGTTATCCCTCAGTGCAGACACTGCGCCTGGGGACAGATTTTCATGTGATCAGCACACACAGTGGAGCCAGATGTTTAAGAGTGCTCAGCACCCAACGTGTCCCCGCTGTGCTGAGCTCTTGGAGGCAACCCCAGCCTTGGTATTTAGCCTATGACCTCACCCATTGCCTCCCCGGCAGTATGGTCTTGCACCCCGCACTGAGCACCACACCTGATCAAGCCCTAAACATCCTTGTTCAATTTCTAAGTAACTCCCAGTCCATCATCCCAGTGAGATAGTCCAGGCAGTGCATTTTAGGAGAGTTTATTGCACTTGTTGGATAATTAAAGCCTTTGGCCTCTTATCCTACAACGCTACTCCAGACTTGCTAGAAGCACCCATAAAGGCACTTGCTTCTCTCATCCCATCACTCATCATTCACTTTGTCACTGGGCATTAGACAGGCAGAAGGTATCTGTGTCTTTTCACCCTTGAGTTGGCCGCTTGGAACATGAAACAGCCACCGTGACATCTATAAGCAGCAGCACAGCAAAATAGACTGTGCCCTTTGTCATGAGATCAGGCAGGAACAGCACTGTGCAGGCCAACTACAACGCCAGGCCGCTAGATCGGAGGAAATACATTTCCTCAGCAAAAGGTTTGTTGTTTCGTTAGCGCCTGGGGAACTAAAAGGACACCTCTGGCAGGAGCAGCTGTTCTCTGCTCACCCATTTAATTACCTTCTGCATAATCAGAGTGCCATGCCAGAGCACCCCCACTTTATTCACCACAGGTCAGGCTCCTAAATTTTATACCCACCTTTCCAGTTCCTGGAGCCGAACAGAGAAGCATTAGTGGAGTCCTCTCTGCATAGGCGGCAGGGTGTATACCTGCCACAGACCCACCTGATATCTGGATAGATTTGTACTCCAGTCAAGACCCAGCTGTGGTGCAGCTGTGCCCAGCTGCATACATGCCACTGTTGATCCATCTGCAGAAATGGCTTACAGTGCTACATAATAAAGAGAGGGTTACTTGTTTTCTTGGGGCTCTCTCTTTCTCCAGGTTTTGTTTTTTTCTCTCCTCCATTATATGCTAACAGGGGTAATGAGGGGTCTCTGTCTTAGGCTTCAGAACAGTCCCTGGTGAACAATGTCCTGGGCAATTGATTTTTCCTGAGGAAACGCTGCTGAGGATCTGTCAACGCTGGAATTTTTAGCATAAATTAACCACTTGCCAGTTAACTCAGGACATGCAACACATCTGTGAAGACTAGTTGTGGATAATTTGCACATTTGATCAGGGCTACAAACAGTGTTCTTTACCCTAGGGATCAACCCAGGCCAGGTAAACCACAAATATGTATCACCTGAAACAAACTTCTGCAGAGTATCCAGACTGGCAATCAATAAAATCGAGGTAAAAATTTCCAGGGAAGATAAGCCTTTGGCGAGAGTGTCACATGCTGACATTTCACAGGGCTGCCTGTTGAACCTCTCCTGATTTTCACTGGGGCTTCCCAGACTCCCAGGTCAAAACAGATTCTTGGAAATAAGGAAGTGTTCTTTGAAACCAGCTGCACTGATTGACTCTCAGAAGAGCTGCATTCAGAGTAGCACTGGTTACCAGCTACATCTTGGAAAAGGAAGAGGCTCATGACGAAGAAAGCTCTGGACGGGGGCGAGGGGGAAGAATCCACAAAGGGACTAAGGAGATGCAAGGTCCAGCTTTTAGGTGCCTAGCCGCCCAGTGGAAGCCACAAATCCTGAGTTAGCTATCCAGGATCCCTATACAACGCATGAGGAGAGACAGGCGCCTACGAATGGGATCCACACAAGCCAGAATGCTATCTGTGGAGTTATCTCAGCTATCCAATGGGAGATGGTGAGGAAAGGGGTGTGTCCTAAGTCCCACCCTTGTCAGGAAGTTTGGCATGTAAGTCCTTTTGTGGGGCTGGGCCTAGGAGCCGGGAGATACTAGGTGAAATACTGGCTCTACTGAGATCAACATCAAAACTCCTGCTGACTTCCAGGGTCCAGGATTTCACCCCCTGGATTCTAACCTTGGCTCTGCCACTGACTCACCATGTGACCCCATCTGTGCCTTTGTGACACCATCGGGGCAATGGGGCTCGTGCTATTTACTCACCATTCCAGATACGTATTTGTAAAGCATTTGCCCTCTGCAAGGCAGGGAAGAGGGGACTCTACACCAGCACCGAAGGTGGTGCAGTGTGTGCTTCCTTCTGCAGATGGCCAACTCTGCCCTAGCCTAGCCTCCTTCCCCACTCCTTGCGGAGGCTTGCACTCTTGGGAGTACACCCCGTTCTCACGGGAGAACAGAGAGTGCAATTCTAGCCACTGCCGGCGGTAGTGCTAAAAAAGAAAGCTTGCACCTTTTCCTACCATGCATGCTTTCCCAGGGCCCGGACGCAATGTATGCTGAGAAATTCCTGTTTTGTGCTTGCCTGTTTGCTGAATTTTCACCTAAAACATCCCTCCCTCTCTGACCCAGAAACAGCAGCAATCATGCCAGCCACATGACGCACCTTAACATGGACCAGTTATGTCTGTCAAACTGATCTTCACACAAGAGCTGCAGTGTTTGAATTTAACTAGCTAGCTAATGTGCCCTCTAACAGATCTGTCACATCTCTGATTCACATCTCGCACCAGCGTTGCTTCCTTATGCTTTGACACTAAAAGCAACAGAATTACATTGGAGCATTAATTCTGGAGCAAGAGTATAAGAATAGCTGAAGAGCTGCTCCCCCGCAACCACACATACACCCACTGGAATCAGCAGGCCCCACTGCTCTCATTCATCCCAGTTTACATCAGGAGTCACACCATTGGCCCTGATTCCTGTCTCACTCCCCCTGGGGTAAATCGGGAATAATTCCCTTGGGTCCAATTCTGAGGGTCGCACCTATAATCTCTCTTTTGAGGTGGCTGCCAGGGAGATGTGTAAGGGTACTCAGGGCACACTGCCAGCTGTCCTGTTTTATGGGCTCAGGACCATCCTGGATGTCCCGGGATTTGTACCTCAGAGGTGGTAGCCTTGCTGATTCGTTTAGAAACATTTCATTTTGGACATTTTGAAAGGAAATATTTCAACTTTTCATTTTAAAAAAGCTAAAAATATAGTTGTTGCTGTTTTTAAAAGGTGGGAAAACACCTAAAAACAACCCCAAACAAAAAACTGGAAAAAAAATTCCATTTCACTTTGAACCAAACCGGTTTTTCAGTTCAGCCTCTGAGCCTACAAAATAAATTATTTACTCCGCTCTGTTCCCGACAAGAGTAACTTAGAGCAGCTCACGAGCTTCTGATTCATCTGAGGGTAACGGGAGCTTAGAGCTACCTTTCCCCTTCCACTGTCTCAGATTCTGCACTGGTCACAGCTCTGCTGCGTGGAGGATCTGGTCCAGAGTTCAAAAGCAAGGAAGAGACGGGGCAGTCCAAGAGGAGGCCCTGAGGAAAAGAGAGAGATGGAGAGTGAGTGAAGCCTGGTTTACACTAGGCATTTAAATCGGTTTTAGGAGCGTAAAACCGATTTAACGCCACAACCGTCCACACTAGGAGGCACCTTATATCGATTTTAATGGCTCTTTAAACTGGTTTCTGTACTCCTCCCTAACGAGAGGAGTAGCACTAGTATCGGTATTACCATATCGGATTAGGGTTAGTGTGGCCGCTGATCGACGGTATTGGCCTCCGGGCGGTATCCCACAGTACACCACTGACCGCTCTGGACAGCAATCTGAACTCGGATGCAGTGGCCAGGTAGACAGGAAAAGCCCGGCGAACTTTTGAATATTTCCTGTTTGCCCAGCATGGAGCTCCGATCAGCACGTGTGGCGATGCAGTTAAAAATCAAAATAAAGAAAGAGCTCCCGCATGGACCATGCGGACGTGATCGCTGTAAGGGCAGGCAAATCTGTTCTATCAGCGCTCCGTTACAGAAGACGAAATTCAAAATCATTTTTTTTAAATCTCCAGACAGATGCCATAGCAGGGGCTCAGCGCACTGCTGCATGACAAGCGTAACGGAAAGCCAAAGAATCAAATGGACGCTCATGGACTGGAGGACTCAAGCTATCCCACAGTTCCTGCAGTCTCCGAAAAGCATTTGCATTCTTGGCTGAGCTCCAAATGCTTCTAGGGTCAAACACCGTGTCCGCGGTGGGTCAGGGCATAGCTCGGCAATTTACGCACCCCCCCACCCACCCCCAGAAGTGAAAGGGAAAACAATCCTCTCTTGACTCTTTTACATGTCACCCTATCTTTACTGAATGCTGCAGATAGACGCGATGCTGCAGCCGTCAACACTAACATCCTCACTCCCCCCCCCGCCATGGGTGGCTGATGGTGCAATACGACTGATACCCGTCCTCGTCATCAGTCTATTGGCACATGGGGCAGTGCAAAAGGGCTGGTAACCATGCCGACTAGCATCAGTGAGGTCAATCAAGGGTGCCTGGCCCTAATTTTTCCTTGTAGATGGTGCAGTATGGCTGGTAACCATCCTCATAATAGCAACAGGGGGCTGAGCTCCATCAGCCCCCACCCTTCATGTGTAAAGAAAAGATTCAATTGCCCTTGGACTAGCAGAGGGATGCTGGGCTCCTCTTCTCCACACTCCTTACTGTCCTGTCTGGACTATCATAGCAGCTGGAAGCTGCCTTCCACTCATTTCTCACTAACAAGTCACTGTGTCTTATTCCTGCATTCTTTATTAATTCATCACACAAGTGGGGGTGCAATGCTATGGTAGCCCAGGAAGGCTGGGGGAAGAACGGAATCAACAGGTGGGGTTGTTGCAGGAGCACCCCCTGTGAATAGCATACAGCTCATAATTTCTGTGGGATCTGACACAGAGCAGCTGTGCTCTCTGGCTCTATGATACAGTGGTTCTCTAGTACACTTGCCCATATTCTAGGCAGGACTGATTCTATTTTTAGATACCAAAAAGGAGGGATTGACTCAGGGAGTCATTCCCAATTTTGGCTTTTGCGCCCCTGGCTGATCGGCCAGGGGCACTTATGACAGCAGCAAATGGCACAGTGCAAAAGGACTGGTAACCATGACCATCTTATTACCAATTTATGGTATGGTAGATGGTGCAGTATGGCTAGTAACCATCTCTGCTATCATGCAAAAGCAAAAGCATGCTTCTGTGTAGCGCTGCTGAATCGCCTCTGTGAGCGGCATCTATTACACATACGGTGACAGTCACAAAAGGCAAAACAGGCTCAATGATTGCCATGATATGGCATCTGCCAGGGCAATCCAGGGAAAAAAGCCGCGAAATGCTTGTCTGCCGTTGCTTTCCCAGAGGAAGGAGTGACTGACGACATTTACCCAGAACCACCCGCGACAATGATTTTTGCCCCATCAGGCACTGGGATCTCAACCCGGAAGTTCCAAGGGGCGGGGGAGGCTGCGGGAACTATGGGATAGCTACGGAATAGCTACCCACAGTGCAACGCTCCAGAAATCGACACTAGCCTCGAACCGTGGACGCACACCACCGATTTAATGTGTTTAGTGTGGCCGCGCGCACTCGATTTTATAAAATCTGTTTTACAAAACCGGTTTATGCAAATTCGGAATAGTCCCGTAGTGTAGACGTACCCTTAGAGAGACACACAGAGGGTGACTACAAAATAATAAAGGCGGTGAAGGACAAAGAAAGGAAGTAAAAGAAAAATGAAAGGAAGATAAAAGGAGAACTGGGAATACAGAAATGGGGAAAGGGGCAAGCAGCAAGAAATGACATAGCACCATGGCAGAATTCGACTTAGCTTGTAAGCTCTTTGGGGCAGAGACTGCCTCTAGGCTGTGTGCCCATACAGCACCTGGCATAATGGAGTCCTGGGACATGACTGCGGCTTCTAGGCACAACGGTAAATAACTTGCCAGCACACTCAGCAACCAACCTGCACCTAACATACTGAGCACTGGCTCTGACTGGTGCTGAGTACCCATCTCATTGGCCTCAGCTAAAACCCAGTCAAAAGGTTCCCCTTGATTTCCAGGGGGTTGGATCAGGCCCTAAAGTGTTACAGTCAACTTCTACTTATCCCATATTTTAAACATTGTGAAAAAAAAATCTGTAAAACCCCAAAGCCAATAGAAATGTTTCCAGAACCACCAATGAGGCCAGTCGTTTGTGAACCAAATTAGAATTTGTTTTCCAAATTGGAACAAAAAAGTCAAAATTTTGCAATTTACCTCAGAACAGAAATTCTAATGTGGAATCATCAAAAAGTTTCATTTCTATAATGTTGAAACACTGTAATATAAAAATGCAATTATACATACTATTAAATATATCTATTGCAATTAATATTTTGATATAATATAAAAGTCAAAACAAAACTAATTGAAATGTCAAAACATTTAATCTTATTGTTTTAAATTATTGAAATGAAACAAAAGTTTAAATGGTTCATTTAGATTTTCTCACATCGAAAATGTTGTCAAAATTGACATGTTGCTGCAAAACATTTCTGTTTCAACTAAACTATATTTTCTGATGGAAAACAGTTGTGTCAAACTTTGTAACTACAAAAGAAGTTAAGCTCTGGAACAGGCTTCCAACAGAGGTTGTGGAATACTCATCACTGAGGGGTTTTTAAGCACAGGTTAGACAAACACCTGTCAGGGATGCTCTAGGTTTATTTGGCCCTGCCTCAGCGCAGGGGGCTGGAGTAAATGACCTCCTGAGGTCCCTTCCAGGCTGACATTTCTAGGATTCTAAATTTTTCTATCCTGGGTACTTACATGGCTCTCAACACTGTAGCATCGGAGAACCTCACAATCTTTTAATGTAATTTATCCTCATAAAACCCCTGTGAGGCTGGGCAGTGCCATTGTACAGATGGGGAACTGAGGCACAGAGACTAAATGACTCACCCGAGGCCACACATGCAGTCTGTGGCAGAGCAGGGAACTGAATCCAAGTCTCCCAAGTCCCAAGCTAGTGCTCTAACCAGTGGACAACCCTCCTCCATGGTGCCCCCTTGTGGCCTGACAGGGTACTCCTCACCTTGTGACAGGGTCTTCAACGATCAATTGCCACCTCTCACAGGTCCAATGCGGTGGTGCTTTAGCCCTCTGGCTAAAGGGCACCCGAGTCCCAACGCTTCCAGAATATTAAAGTCCAAACGAAAAGGAAAGCTGCAAACTCAAAACTAGGGTTGTCCAATGAGGCTTCAGCTGGGCGCCACCCCGCTACTCAGGGCTGCCAGCCTATTTAGTCAATTTTCCAGGGCCCAGTTGTCCCATCCACCGGGAGGGCTTGTCCAGACAGCAAGCTTTCTCTGACTGTTGGCTGAAACCAGACATCCCTCACCAAGGAAGAAGCAAAGCAGCGCTCAGCTCTGCTTTGCTTCCTGGTCAGTCTCAGACTGAGCTGGGCCTTCTCCTTTTAACACCTCTCTCCGCACCTGACATTTGCTGCAGGTGTAGTAGAGTAGAAGGAGGCAGATGGGGCCACAAGTCCTCGTTAAGACTCTCCTGACCAGTGTGGGGCCTGTGTGCCCCCTCACAACACTCTTCTTTATACCCACTTTGCACAGCTGTGAACAACAACAAAACTTACAAGCCAGTGGAGAGTCAGCCCCAAGGTGTGAGGTATTGAAGAATCAGGTTCCTCTGTGCTTTGAGAATCCATCCACTTAAGGCCGAACCTGTTATGGTCCCAGCTGCTCCTTCCAGCAGCATGGGCTAGTGGATCATGCACTGGACTGGGCCTCAGGAGAGCTGTTTTCTGTTCCTACCACAGCCCTGCTGGGTGTCCTTGGGGAAGTCACTTTGCCTCTCTGGCCTTAGTTTCCCTGTCTGTAAATTGGCAATCAGGAAGCTGAGCTCATTGGAGATGCGCTTTGTGATCTACAGCCGAAAAGAGTTCGGTATTAGCTTTACTATCTACCACATGATCATGTTAGGAAACAAGTTTCAATTTCCAAGCAGAGGAGCGAAATGCCGAGTGATAATGAAACAGGTCAGTGGGGAGAGATAAGAAAAGACCATGTTTATTTGAACGGCCGCAGGAAACCAGAGGATTGCAAAATGTCTACCAAAAAAAAAAGCATACTGTGTTTTTTTTTTAAATTACAGAGTGCTGATGGTTTACACCCAATTCATTTATCAAATCCATTCTGATACCAGGCAGTCCTTTCAAACCCATGATCTGTCATCACTTCCTGGGCTTGTCGTGGTCACAACCCCCATTGGTTTTGTTCAAGGACTCCATGCTGCCATTGGCCGCAGCCATGCTGGTAAGTATTTTCTCCACTTCCCTGGGTAGAATCTGCTTCTCCTCATTCTCCGTCTCCCTGTGGTAGAAATAGTTAAAGTTGGAGACGATGACCGGGACAGGGAGTGCGATGGTTAATACCCCCGCAATAGCACACAGGGTCCCCACTATCTTCCCACCCAACGTGGTAGGGCACATGTCTCCATAGCCGACAGTTGTCATGGTGACCACGGCCCACCAGAACCCATCAGGGATGCTGGAGAAATGAGACTGTGGCTCGTCCACCTCTGCAAAGTAGATGGCGCTGGAGAAGAGGATGACTCCGATGAAGAGGAAGAAGATGAGCAAGCCCAGCTCCCGCATGCTGGCCTTGAGGGTCTGCCCCAGAATCTGCAGGCCCTTGGAATGCCGCGAGAGCTTGAAGATGCGGAAGACCCGGACCAGGCGGATGATCCTCAGTATCGCCAGGGACATGTTCTGCTGCCCATTTTGTTCGCTGTGCTGGACCAGCTCAGTAATGAGTGTCACGAAGTAGGGAATGATGGACACAATGTCGATGATGTTCATGATGTTCCTGAAGAACGCAGCCTTGCTGGGGCAGACCACGAATCTGACGAAGAGTTCAAACGAGAACCAGATGATGCAGGCTGTCTCTATGACAAAGAAGGGGTCCGTGAAGGTGCTCGGGGCCAGGTTGGCTTTGGTCAAGTTGTTAGTGGCGTCCTTGATGGCCTTGAACTCCCGTTCCTCCCTGAACTCAGGCAAGGTCTCCACACAGAAGATGATGATGGAAATAACGATGACCAAGACTGAGACCAAAGCCACGCCCCTGGCCGCACTGGAACTTTCGGGGTACTCAAACAGCAGCCAGAACTGCCTGTGAAAGTCATTAGTGGGCAGAAGAGTCTCAGGGTCCTTGATGAACCCTTCATCTTCCCTGAATTGGTCCATGGCTTCATTGCCCAGCTCATAGAAGGTGATTTCATCGGCAAAGACATCTATGGGGACATTGGCCGGGCGCCGGATTTTCCCACCGGACTGGTAGTAGTAGAGGATCCCATCGAAACTGGGCCTGTTCCTGTCAAAGAAATACTCGTTTCTCATGGAGTCAAAGTAGCGCATCCGCTTCTCCGGGTCCCCGAGTAGTGTCTCTGGGAACTGATTGAGGGTTTTGAGCTGCGTCTCGAACCTCAGCCCAGCAATGTTGATGATGACTCTCTGTTCACCCTCGTCCATGCCCTCCCGCTCCCCCATCAGGTGCTCGCCAAACTCAGCAGAGAACTTGGAGAAAATGGTCTCATTGTTGGTGTTCTCGCTATTGAGGAGGATTCTCCAGTGGGGTAAGAGGCTGGCACAGCTGGGATGCCCCTTCTGTAATTGGGCAGCAGTGCTGAAGTCGTTTGAATAACAGGGATCTTCCGTTATCTCATCAGTGTTGTCGAAACTGACTAGTGCCACCTCCATCTCCTTCCAACTGGACACTTCCATCATACAGTAATCAGATTAGCAGCATAAATCCCGGGGTCAGATACCAGCAGCTTGCGTCTTTCCCACGCTATGATGATCTGCAAGCAAACAGACAGAGAGACGGAGATGAATTATGTATATGTGTGTCACTTCCTCCTTGCATGCAAAGAATAAAATAGATCTGAGACCAGGATAACCTTTTTTTTATTTAACAAAAATTAATTGCACTTGATAATACTTTCATCGTCTCTTTCAACCAAAGACTTTGCAGGGTGCTTTGCATGCATTCATTATTGCATTTCACCCTCACAATACAGCTTATAGTGCCCAAGGTTAAGGCAGTAGCAAAGTCTGGGATAGAACCCGGGAGTCCTGATTGGCAGCCCCCTCTCCCTGCAATGGCATAGTCTCTTTCCAAGAAGGAGCTCAAAGTGCTTTGCACACACTAATTACGGTAACAAAGCTTCACAACCACAGCCTCCAAGGTCACAGTGAGACAGAAGCAGATCCTGGAAAAGAACCCAGGTGTCCTGACCGGCAGCTTCCTGAGATCTAACCAGGAAAAACATTGGGCCAGATCCTGGTACCTCTGAAGTCAATGCCCAGGATTTGACTCCCAGCCTCCCATTTGAGCTGATGAAGGCACCAGACTGACGCCCCAGGAATTGAAAGCTTTCTTATGGATAGGCCAGGCCCAGCAGGCCCAGGAGCAGTGCTCTCGTCTCTCCCTGCACGACCCTTGGCCAGCAGGCCTCATCCCTGACCTAGCAGGAGCACTGCTAGGAGAGGAAAGTTCAGCCCTTCTTGGGCTCTCTGGGGGTGCAGTTGTTGGAATGTGCGCACGTATCACGTTCAAACCTACACCTCATTTCACATCAGCCAGCGATTACAGACCCAGACCACATGTGCTAGCAGTGAAAAGCTCCCTATCCCATTACCAGCCCCTGAGTCACTCAAGCCCAGTCCTCAAAGATATTTTGGCACATAACTCCCATTGATTTCAAGGGAGTTAGGCACCTAGAGACCTCTGGATATGTCACTTATCTCTCTGGGGCCATGTCTACACTACAGAGGCGCTGCCAGCATGGCCCCCTGGCATAGAGGGAGCATGTTCCAACAGGAACACCACCTCCTGACCGACGCTGGCTAAGCTGACAGAAGCACGTTTGTCTTGGCATAGCTGTGTCTGCACTGAGGGTTTTGTCGGCCTACCTATGTCAGCTAAGGGACGATTTTTTTCACACCCCTGAGCGATATAGCCACACCGACATAGCTTTGTGTCATGTAGCCTGGGTAAAAGTTGCAGAAGCAGTTAAGCGAAAGTCAATGGGACTAGGGCCTTGTCTACCCTAGAGAGGCTTTGTTATATTGGTCTAACTATACTGGCAAACCTCCTAGGGAAGACTCTGTTAATACCAGCAAAAGAGTGCACTATTTTGCTGGTATAAACTGTGTATAGTCTGGGGCTTTTGTCTATATAAGTCAGGAAGGGTGATTTTTTTCACACACCTAACTGATTAAGCTACGCCGGCAAAACTTTTAAGCACAGCCAAGCCTTAGACTCCTAAGTTACTTCGAAAATTCTACCCTTGGTGCTTATTTATCTATACAGAAGAACCTCAGAGTTACGAACACCAGAGTTACGAACTGGCTAGTCAACCACACACCTCATTTGGAAGCGGAAGTACACAATCAGGCCTCAGCAGAGACCAAATTAAAAGCCAATGCAATACAGTCCTGTGTGAAACATAAACTACTAAAAAATAAAGGGAAAGCACTAAAGTTCTGCACAGTAAAGTTTCAAAGCTGTATTAAATCAACGTTCAGTTGTAAACTTTTGAAAGAACAACTGAACCTTTTGTTCAGTTAGGAACAAGCTCCATTCCCGACGTGTTCGTAACTGTGAGGTTCTGCTGTAACACTTATCTGATGCCCCAGTACTCACAATTAGAGCTGTTCGGGCATTTCTGGATGGAACATTTTTCCACTGGAAAACACCGTTTCGTCAACATCAGAACTTTTCACGGAACGTATCAATTTCAACAATAACAAAAAATCCAAATTAAACACTTTGATTTTATTGGAAGGAAAAATTGTAATTGTCCCTCATTTTATTTTTAATTTTGTTTTGTGGGAAATTTTGAAATTCTTTGTTTTTGTTCCAGTTCAGACCAAAAGCACATTTCAAAATTGTGGAATTTCCTGTGAAAAGTGAATTCCAGCTGCCTCACAATCTTTAAATAATGTATCCCCATGATGCTTCTGTGATTGCAGGAAGTGCTATTATCCCTATTCTATAAATGGGGAACTGAGGCACAAAGAGACTAAGCGACTTCCCTAAGGATCCAAAAGAAGTCTGTAGCAGAGCAGGGAATTGAATCCAAGATGCTCAAGTCCCAGGCTAATGCAGTAGCCACTGGGCCATCCTCTGCCTTAGCTCTATAGCTGTATAATGGGCATAATAAATCTTCTTTTGTCTTCTGCATTTAGACTGCAAGCTTTTATGGGCAGGGATTGTCTCTTAGTATGTGTGTTTCCAGCACCCAGGACAATGGGGTTCTGATCTTGGAATACAAATAATAAAAATAAAGAATTTCTAAATGACCATGCCTGGCAAATAACAATAAAATTAAGCCTCCACTGAAAGGCACCAGAGAAGGAATAATCAGTGAAGGAGCATTAATGCCTCAAGATCCAGTCTCAAAGACCGTCCTGGGAGCTCTGGGAAGCTCACCACTAGCTGAGTTCCCAATAGCCCTCTGACTGGATTTAAACACACGGCTGACTTAGCCTGATGCTGCATGGCATTGAGAGCACGTCGCTGTCATTGGCTTCAAAGGGAACTTTGGGTATGTCTACACTGCAAGGAAAAACCCACAGCACCAATTCTCAAAACCCAGGGTGGCACAGTTTCAAGTTGTCACCCTGATACACAGCCCTGCAGAGAGTGCCCTCCTTAACCCTTTGGTGCTGGGAATCTGCATCCTGTGGCTGACAGTGGGGTTAATTAGTGAGAAATATCGATTCCTGGTTTCAAAAGAGATAAGAAACAGCAGCACCCACATCTTCGGATGCTGATTTTAATCTTTTGGGACAGCAAAATTCAGCTTGAAAGCTACCCCCTCTAGTATCTGTCTGTCTCTTTTCCTAAACAGGATCAGCCAGAACTACCTGTGGATGCACCTGTGAGGCATAAATTTCTCTCAGATTCCTGTGATTCCTTACCCATTCGAAGAGTGAGCACTAACCACATGGATACATGTGTAAATCAGTGAAGATATACTCCAGCTGGAGTGCTACAATCTTAGCACCCTACATACCCCGCCTTCCTCATGCCCGTAGCTGCCTGTCTGAATGCTGGGAGCAGACAAAGGAAATCCTATGATTAGAGAACGTGCCTAACTCCTTCCAACATCCTGCAGAATGGTATGAACAAAGCAGCAACAGCCAAAGGGAGTGGAACATAGGACTTGCTTAGTTGGGGGGCCAGTGATCAGCATCACTTGCCACATAGGAAACGAAAAACCCTGTAAGAGGCAGTTCTGAGCTAATCTGACCCTAGTGGAAGTTTCCAATGGTTAGAGGTTGGCTTTTCCCCCGGGAGACTGTGATGCACATCAGCACCTAGTGATGCAAACAACTTTTTTTTTCTGCTTTGATGCATATTGTTTCCCTACCAATCTCATGGTTATCAGCGATGAAAGGATGCTTCATACCTGCATTGGTGCCATTGTCCCAAAGCAATTACGCATAGCCTTTTTATTTACTCACACTTGGTTTACACCTAAAACTTGGGTCAACCTAACTACATTGCTTAGAGGGGTTAAAAATTCGCACCCCTGAGAGTTGTAATTAAGCTGATCTAAGACCCAGTGTAGATTCTTTCATCAACCTACTGCCTCTTGGAGAGGTGGATTTACTACAACAATGGAAAACCCCATTCTCTTGCTGCAGTAAGTGTCTACATGGCAACGGCACAGCTGCAGCGCTGCTGCTGTCATGTTTCTAGTGAAGATGTACCCTTGACCACTCGTTTGACATCACCCATAGACTCATAGAATATCAGGGTTGGAAGGGACCTCAGGAGGTCATCTAGTCCAACACCCTGCTCAAAGCAGGACCAATCCCCAACTAAATCATCCCAGCCAGGGTTTTGTCAAGCCTGACTGTAAAAACCTCTAAGGAAGGAGATTCCACCACCTACCTAGGTAACCCATTCCAGGGCTTCACCACCCTCCTAGTGAAAAAGTCTGAAATCTCTGAAACCCGCATGTGCCAGGACTAGCAAGGCAGTCTCCTCTGACGCCTAGAGCAGCGGATGAGGTGTTCTGTTCTTGGCTTGACACTATCTTGCCGGGTGACCTTGCATAAGTCATTTAGGTTGAAATTTTCAATTCCCCACTAGTCTGAGTCCCAACTCAAAGTGTCCGTCTAGCACGGGATTTTTCAGAAAAGCGGGTCAGCTACCACTCCCATTGGCTTCAACTGGAGACACTTTGGACAATATTAGCCTTATCCTCCTGGTGCTTCAGTTTAGCCCCCTGTTAAATGGAGATGATTATATTTCACAGCAGTATTGATGCGAGGCTTCAGCATTGCCACTTTATAAGATACCTGAGGCCTGATCCACTGCCCTCTGAAGTCAAATAAAAGAACTCCAATGGATTCAGTGAGTTGTAAATTAGGCCCATAGTTAGGGCCGAGCAAAAGTAAAATTTCAAGGGAAAACAGCTTTTTCACTGCAGCAGAAATTTCTGTGCGAAATCTCTCTCTTTCTCACTCACACACACACAAAATACAAACTTAGAGGGTTGTTGAAAAAATTCAAACTGGACTGGGATCAGTTGCCAAAAGCAGAATAAAAAATTTAGTGTCAGGTGTTTTTCTATGCACCCCAAAACCTTTCAAAGAAAAATTTCAGTGAAGAAATAAATGGACATGAAAAATTCTTGAGGGAAAAGTAAAAGTAAAAACACTTCCTGACCATCCTGATTCCAGGATGAAAGTCACTGTGCTGTATCATGGCTTCTAATTTGTCCCATTCCTCTACCATATCTGTCCCATCTCTGCTGCTCATGGGGGGAAGTTATTTTGTACAGCTGCAAATGGCGGCCAGGAGTGTTAGAGTTAAAGCGCGTGATGGGAGCAGAAGTCCACTGCAGGGCTTGATTCAGATTCATGCTTGACATTTAGATTGTTCTATTGAAAAAGCTGTTGGGGGCATAGCAAGATGTTTGTTCTTCTGGCTATGATTCACCCTTTTTAGATAGCCCAGAGAAGCAAAGGATAGTGGAGCCACTTGAGAACTCAGAAGTTTCTAAGCTTTAATCTGTTTGCAAACGTAAGCGGGGGAAGTAGAAAGCTGTCTGGACCAGATCCTCCACTGCTGTAAATCAGCTGGTGTAAACGGCTGAGGATCCAGCCTCTGTATTTTTGACTGGTGACTTAGAAAATCTCAAGTAAATCATTGGGAAAAGCAGGAATAGGTCCTGAATCATCTGGCTTTGAAATTAAGTTCTAATCTCAGTTCCTATTTGGCCTAGATTGGTTGCCTAGCAGATAACCATGATGGGTGACTCAGAGCGTGCCACGGAGGATGCTGGGAGCCCATGCCCATACTTTCAGCCATACTACTTTGGGCTGGGTCACCCTGTTAAACCCGTGAGCCACAGCACAGGGTCGGGCGTCAGGGCTAGAAGAAGAGCAGTTGGTGGTTCAGTAGGCGGTAGTCTGCCCTCGGAGGGAGAACTGACAGCAGGATTGGTTCACCTTGCTTAGGTGTAAGAAAGAAAATACCACCCTTAAAGGAAAACAAAATCCATGCAACGGCTTGGAAGGTGTCTTATGTCAAACTTAATCACCATAACGTTCACCATTGCTAGAACCCAATGACCATCCAAAAGGAGAGGAAGAAGAGAGACCACAGCCTGTATTTTAGAAATGGTGGCTCATAAAAACATGCCAGTTGCCAGGGATAACTAAGTATGTGCCGAGAGGTGATCTTGCTAATCCTAGTATTAAATATACTTCATGAGAGTTCCAAACCTTGCTGTGAAAGGCCTTAGAGACACTGATCGTGTGTCCCCTTACCCATTCTGTACATTATTCTCTGTCTTTATGACCTTAGTAGATCTGAATATACTGTTGACATTTCAATGCAGAGCCAGGCTTCCCCATGGTAGGTGAAACTTGTACAAGGGTTGTAGCTGCCGATTGCTGGTGAGCTATGCTGAGTGTATGGATTTAAGTTTTCTGCCACTTGCCCTTGCTGGTTCTGGTAGGTGGCATGATAATTCACTTCATATGATTGGTGGAATAATACTGCAGGTTCTGATATGAATAGCAGGCAGATAAAGCTCTATTAAAAATATATAGGGCCAAACTCTACCTTCAGCCAGTGCAGCCCCTCTCGTGTTAGTGCAAATCTGTGCACTTCAGTGGGGCTCCGCCAGCGTACGTGAGAGCAGGATTTGGCCTGCTGCATCTTTCATCCTTCAGGCACTTTGCTCATATCAACTGAGCCTCGCACACACCCCTCTCCTCTGACAGATGGGGAAACTGAGGCACAGAGGGCTTGTGGATGGCCCTAGTAATAAGGATTGGGAGGGCAAAAGACTTCTTCTTTCCCCCATGTGCACTCTGCACCCAGGGGATGGTGACATTACAGTCCATTCTGGCACCCCATCCTATAGTCTTCCCCCTCTATTGGACAGCAGAGTTGGCTGGAAGAACATGATGCATTTCTTCTGCATGCCTGGGAGCAACAGTATCAATCAGACACAATGGCCCAGATCCTCAAAGCTATTTAGGCTCCTAACTTCCATTGGAGCCTAAGTACCTTTGAGGTTCTGGGCCAATGGGAATCAAACAGGGCTGCACAGCATGCTCAGAGAACAGAACCCAGGAGACCTGGCTCACAGCCCGGTGCTCAGATCGCTAGATCATGTCTGTCTGTCTAGCACTCATAAATTAAATTAGAATAAAACAGTATATTTCCAGTCCCACAAAACATAATGAAGAGAAATTGAGCCACTTTATACAATACATGCTTTAGGCTTCAGTGGTGATCGGAACCCAAAAATTGTCTCTTTTTTTCCTCCTAAACCATCAAACATCTGCTTCCCGGAATCTGATTTACTAATACTCTTTATCTTAAATCCCCAGCTGCGGGGGGAAAAAGATAAAGGTCATTTTAAGAGAGAGGTTCTGTTTTTTCCATCACATGGTATTGGCAAATTAGCATGTTTAATGTCACCATCTCCCCTCTCCCTCCCCAGCCTCAAAACACAGCATCGGAGATAGTTACGTACAATTCATTTATGCTTCCAACCAGCTTAGCGCTACCGTTTTAACAGGAATGATTGCTCACCTTCACTGCAATTACAAATCAAACCAACCCCCAAAGTTATCAAACTGAAAACACACACGCCCTGAGCAGACTTTCCCCCTGCTGCTTAGACTAGTGTTTAGGATTTTTGTTGTTGGGTTTTTTTTGCCTGTAACCCCCGATATAGCACGGTCACCTTAGGATTTACCGTCGCAAGGCAGAGAAATGCCAATGCTCTGTGCATCTGTAAAGTGAAATATTTAATACAGAAAGAGATGGGGTGGGGGAGATAATTCACCCATGCCCTTGCAAAGTCTCTTTGGGATAAAGGGAGCAGACAAGTGGCACTTTATCAGTCTTAGCCCAAACGGATTGAGAGGTGAGAGTGGTGGGGACGTGGGGATTTGGCCTGTAACGAAAGTGAGAGCTGGAACACATTTGTCGATCCTGTGCTTGAAAGCCTTTGGCACGTGAAAGGGCAGGTGAGGGCTGGGGTGGAGAAAAGGCTGCATCTGAAAGCGGTGTGGGGGGAAACTCCATGAAAAACGAAAGCAGGTAAGAAGACTCCCCCGCCCCCAGTGCTGCATCCGCAGCACTTGTTGGCGTCATCCCATTCATGCAGTGCTGCTGCACCTTTACTTTCCCGTTCCATGACAAATACTTTTCTACTTAAGCCCTGCTGTGTATGATGTCCTTGGGGTTGTTCTGCTCATCACCAGCAGAGCAGCAGAGCAAATAAACCTTTTTTAGAATGAAACAGAGCATGAGCCATAGTGCCGTGGCCTTCTCTCGGATACTCCTTATAATCCCCGATAATGCCACCCCATATTCCTCTACCGACAGCGGAAAATTCTTGCCTGTGACACTGCGAGCTGTGGGTTGGCAGGTGGGAGGGGAGGAGGACACAGTCATCGACTTCAGAAGAGAGATTTACATGACAGAATATGGCTTTTTATTAAAAAAAGAAAAAATAAATCAGTCTTAACAGGGGAAAACAAGGGTGCACTCATATCATTTCAAGAAGTATGTTACAGCCGAGGCGCCTACCTCTTGTTTGCAACCACAGCTACAGCGGGGTCCTTTAAACACGTCTCGTTTACACTCCCCGTGAGTCAGGAATCGTCCCAGTGGATCAGACATCTTAGTCCAGTTTCTTGTCTCTGACAGTATCCAGGGCCAGATGCTTCAGGGGAAGGTGCCAATAAGCCCCGAAGTAGGTGATTCTGAAATAATCTGCTCATAGGGGACATTGTCTTCTGAATGCCCGTCCACAAGCAGGACTTTGGCTGCTGCCTCAAAGCAGGAAGGTTTATAGCCTTTATTAATAAATAAATAAATGAATGACCCTATCAAATGTGACCGTGGATGTTCTCATTATCCATATAAATAGCCAGTCTTTTTTTTTTAATCCAGCTAAGCTCTTGACTTTGATGTTTCCTTGTGGCAGAGAGTTCCACTGGCTAATTGTGGATTGTGTTAAAATCCTTTTTGATTGCCTTTCAAATGAATGAACCGTCCCCTAGGTCTTGCACTATGCGAGAGGGGTGAATTCATTGTTCGTGCTATTGTAACATCCCCTCTTAATCTCTCCTCAGTGATCTAAACAGTCCCAAGCTTTCGAATCTCAGAAGTCAGTCCAGGCCTCTAATCCTTTTTGTAACAATGTATATGTCTGCTCTCTCCTTTTGGAGCTTGGGGGAAAACAGGATTCCAGCTGATGACGTACCATTAATTGCAACAGCATTATAATATTCTCACCGGTATTGTCTATTCATACATCTTTAAATGGCCATTGCTTTCTTGACTGCTGCTGCACACTAAACAGAGGTATTCATGAAGCTGTAGGTAATGATGTCCAAGTCCTTTTCCTGAGCAATTACTCTTACATTTCTTCCCAGGGGTCTTATCTCAAATGTGTTGACGATGCATTTCCTTTGCTACCATACTACCCATTCACATAGCCTTCTAAATTTCCCCAAGGCCTTCTCTAATCTTTGGGACCTATGTCATCTGCAGGTTTTGCCACACAGTACGTGGCCTTGGGTAAGACACTTTGCCTTTTGTGCCTCAGTTTCCCCACCTATAAAAAGGGGGATAATAACTTTTACCCACCTTTGTGAAGCAGTTTGAGAGCTATAGGTGAAAACATCTAGATAAATGCTATGTATTGTTATTACTTGAGACCCAAATTCTATTTTCTCAGGGTCCCACCTATATCTGCTGTAATTCTACTATTTATTCCAATGAGCGGGTGTTGAAATGTGTGTCTGGTTTAGCCTGGCTGTGAGCTCTTTGTGGGCGAGGACTCTCTTTTTGTTCTGTGTCTGTACAGCACCGAGCACAGTGGGTCCTGGTCTGCGACTGGGGCTCTCAGGTGCTACCACAATGCATAATAAATCAATCAATCAACCCCCAAAGCTGACTCAGGGCTACTAGGACCTGGGTCCTATTATGCCAAAATCTCACAGGCTCTTCTGACAGGAGTTGAGCCCCAGATAGCAGAAATCTTATGGAATCAGCCGATCACATGGGATTTCAGCGGAATACTAACTGCCTCTGGAAAATCCACTCCTTCTGACTTTGGATCCAACCTAATACCCAAACCCTAGAGACACGTTTGGACCTGAGGATTCAGATCTAACTCCCCCAAACGCCTCCAAGGAATGAAAGGAGGTCCAGATTCCTGGCATCCTTTTGGTCCCACCCATGTCATTAATATGACATCAGAGGTGTGGAACATTGTAACTCTTACTGCACTGGTGGGAGGCAGTGAAATCTACAGTGATAAGCACGGTATAAGAATCTGCATAGAACAGAAGAGAACTCTGATGGAATCTTCAGCCTTTCTTCCATTGCCTGTTGCATCCTTTATTTCTGGGGGGTTTCTAAAACACCTCTTCTAGAAGCCCAGGTCATCCCCTGAGGGCCTCCCAAGGGTTTAGCTGGGGGCAGAGAAGCATCTGCTGTAAGGAGCTGGAGGAGGAGGTTATGGTAAAAAAGCAGGGGGGTAAGAGGGAAGACAGAGCCTCAACAGTATGGTTTGACTGGTCTGGATGACCTTTCCCTCCTCCTGGGCTTCCCTTCGCTCTAATCTGTTCTTTCAGGCCTGCGAGAGGCAGGTCCCATACCACACAGTGATGCAAACTTCCAGGGGATGAACTTGGCCCATGGCTGTTCTGAAACCATGAAAGAAAAGGATCTATATCGGCCTTATGTACAGATACGGGAACCCTGCCCAGCAGCCAGGTCTGCACGCACAGGTCTGTCACTGAATGGGGGCATTGGCATAGGGAACATTAATTTTGCTGTTGGAAATTAACAAGCAAGTTGAGTGGCAGTATGGTCCAGTGAACAGTACATGAGCCTAACAACAGGAGACCTTGGTTCTAAGCCCTGCTCTACCAGTGATTCCATGAGTGACCTGGGTTGGGTCACTGCCTGTTAATTCAGATTGTGAACTGTTCAGTGCAGGGATTGCATAGCAATGTGGTTCCCTGGGGGTCCTGGCTGCTTCTCTAATGCAAATAATAAGTTTAGCCCTTTATTCCTAGTAATGAATCGATAAGGACAAATGCAAAGCACTCCACTTAGGAAGGAACAATCAGTTATACACATACAAAATGGGAAATGACTGCCTACAAAGGAGTGCTGCGGAAAGGGATCGGGGGGTCATACTGGATCACAAGCTAAATATAAGTCAACAGTGTAACACTCTTGCAAAAAAAGCAAACATCCTTTTGGGATGTATTAGCAGGAATGTTGTAAGCAAGACACGAGAAGTAATTCTTCCACTCTACTCCACACTGATTAGGCCTCAACTGGAGTATTGTGTCCAGTTCTGGGCACCACATTTCAGGAAAGATGTGGACAAATTGGAGAAAGTCCAGAGAAGAGCAACAAAAATGATGAAAGGTCTAGAAAACATGACCTATGGGGGAAGATTCAAAAAACTGGGTTTGTTTAGTCTGGAGAAGAGAAAACTGAGGGGGGACATGATAACAGTTTTCAAGTACATAAAAGAGTGTTACAAGGAGGAGGGAAAAAATTGTTCTTCTTAACCGCTGAGGATAGGCAAGAAGCAATGGGCTTAAATTGCAGCAAGGGCAGTTTAGGTTGGACTTTAGGAAAAACTTCCTAACTTCTCAGGGTGGTTAAGCACTGGAATAAATTGCCTAGGGAGGTGGTGGAATCTCCATCATTGGGGATTTTTAAGCGCAGATAGGACAAACACCTGTCAGGGATGGTCTAGATAACACTTAGTCCTGCCTTGAGTGCAGGGGACTGGACTAGACGACCTCTCGAGGTCCCTTCTAGTTCTATGATTCTATGATTCAAAAATGGATGTTGACTCTGAAAAATACAGTTGTTATTCATAATTGTATGAATTATTTACATCAATGAAGGACAGCTTGTGAGGTCACTCGTGGGCTGTTCCCTCAGGTTGTTCATTGGTCCCCTGCTGTTCCTTTTGCTCCCTCATTTGCTGATTCTCTCTCAACAGGAGAATGCCCAATAACACTCTCATTCACCTTCCTAGAGGTGTATTTGAACAGAGATAAACCACATCCATATGTCATGCAAACCTGTTAGCGTGGATGTTTATGAATGGGCAAATAACAAGAGGCTGCACAGAGCAGCCATTCGGAGCTGACTTGAATACTCATGAGTCTGGAGGGATGGGATAGCTCAATGGTTTGAGCATTGGCCTGCTAAACCCAGGGTTGAAAGTTCAATCCTTGAGGGGGCCACTTAGGGATCTAGGGCAAAAATCTGTCTGGGGATTGGTCCTGCCCTGAGCAAGGGGCTGGACTAGATAACCTCCTGAGGTCCCTTCCAACCCTGATATTCCATGATTTGACCAGCCCAGTGGCCTGCACTGAAAGATGTCTGGAGTGACACCCTTTCTTCCACCAGCCAAGTTTCGTTGGGTGCCTTAAGTCAAGCTATGCTTGGGAGAAGAAGGTGAGGAAAAGTATCATGCATTGTCTCCTCCACAGTTCCATGCTCCTGATTAGAGGACCAGGACACTTGTCCATGCACGGTTATCCACTTTGTGCATGTAGCTGTATATTTCCCATGCACTGCTGCTCATGTAGCTACACATTTTGCAGGCTCATTTCCCCACGCTCTGCCGCCATGTGTATGTTTGGCAAGATCAGCTCAGGCTCCTCTTTCTGAAAACTCAGTCCACTATTTTCTTTCACAATAATTTTTCTGTTTCAGGGGCCCAGGCAGAAAAGAAGCCAGGTGTAAGGGTATGAAAATCAGCCCAGCTCAAAGTTAGCCTGCTAGCCTACAGCCCATACCAGTTGGTGCTGTCCTTATCAAAGCAACGACAGAGTTTGAACATCTCTCGGCAATCACACAGTAACAAACACCGTCCTTTTCAACAGCATAAAGAACATGGCCTTGTATATTCTTCTATTATTACTGTCCCCTGTCAACAACTCCTGCACTGTGCAGTGGTCCCATGGACAGCACGCTGTAAATAATGAGTTGCTTTCACTACTTGAGAACAGGGTGCCGGCCCGTTGTGGTGGCTCTCTTGCTGAAGATGCCTCAGAGTCCTGTTCAAAGTCCTGGAAGCACAAAGGGAAATTATGGGAACTTTCATGTCTGGGTGGGTTTCCATAGCTCGTGTTATGCAGGAGGTTAGACTAGATGATCCAAATGGTCCCTTTTGGCCTCTGAATCCATGAGTTGTTTGCGTTTGGGAGGCTATTGTAAGACAAAAAGGTGACCAAGGAAGGGTTGTAGTGGTCTGTCAGATGATTGGTTGGGTCTAAGTATCCCAAAATAATAATGGTACCAAACCATTCAGGGGTGCCAGGAGTGTCTTGAGCCAGGTTCTCTGCTAGTGTAAACTGGTGCAGCAGCATGAACTTCAACAGAGCTGTGGCATTTAATTCCAATGAAGAATTTGGCCTTAAATTCATCACTGGCATGCATATGAGGGGGGCAGACTCACAGGTGGTTGATGGTCTTCTCCACTCAGAGGGAAAGTTGGCTTGAATCACAGGCATAGTGCATGAAGCTGATACCAGACCTTCCTTACACCTTAAAAAGAGGATGGATCCATCACCAGGGAGGGCTGCAGTCAAGCCTGTCAACACAGAGTACCCTCCATCTGGGGTGATAAAGGAGCTAACCAACTGATTGCGGCCACCAGTTTTCCATCGGCTTTGACAGGGGACAAACTGCAACACGGAGGGCCCATTCCTTCCTTCCCTTCTTCGCTCGCACTGGTCTCCCTCTTGACTCTAGCGGGAGTGTTGCGCATGCGAGGAAGATGGGAATCACACACTTTGTCGACTTTCACAGGAGAGAGGGAGAGCTCAGAACAACCAGCAGTCTGGCAGTGAGAGCACTCACTGGGGCGGTAAGAGACCCAGATTCAATTCCCTGATCTAAATGAGGCACCACAGACCCCAGAGCCAGTAGCCCAGTGGTCAAGGCCCGCCCGTGGGAAGCTGAGGTCCAAGTCCCTGCTCTGCTGGGTTTAGACTAAGAACTTGAACCTGGGTATATCTACACTTGGGGGGTGGGGAAGTTAGTATCAGAGCCCAGCACTAGGAACAGCCATGTAGATGGCTGGTTCTGAAGGCTCGGGTGGGTTTCAGAATCTGAGTTGGAGCATCCATAAGGCTAATTATAGCATGGGTCTGTAGACCCAAGCTGTGAGACTTGCTGCCTTGGGTTTTGTGTGTGTGCAGTGCAGTGCAGACCTTTCCCTACATCTGAATCGAGCAGAAACTTAAAACCAGAGTCTCCCATATCCCAGGAAAGTTCCCTAGCCTTCAGGTGGGTCTCAGTCTCTGCAGTTGGAGCTGTTCCACTTTGTATGCCCAATTAAATAGTCAATGGAGCAGGGACTTGAACCTGGGTCTCCCATCTGCGTTTCCAGTCTATTTGGTGGTGTGAGGGAGAGCGAGGGGAGGTGTCTCTCTTTCTCTCTTATGTGTGTGGGTATGTAAAACTGTAAAGAGTCTCGGTTTTGTCCTGCTGGGGGTGAGAAATTTCTTTTTTTCTTCTTTAAAAAAAAAAAAGTCAAAAAGTTTCACAGGACAGAAGAAACATTTCCTGCCCAGATCTAGTTATTGGTGCTCAGCACCTCTGCAAATCAGGCCAGCTGGCTAACTATAATTTTAGATGCCTAATTTTAGGCAACCAAATTTGTAATTACTGGGCCTAATTTCCAGAATTGTTGAGTGCTTACAAGCCGCAATGGGAGCTGCCGGTGCTCAGCACCCTTTTAAACCAGGATCAATGGGTCACTAATTGAGTGTCCCAAAAATTGAAGTTGCCCCCAAAACTAGAGGCCACATTTGGAAAATCTGGGCTTTGATGTGTTGGAATTTAAACCTCTTTTTTCTTTTGTTAATGAGCCACTTGTCATTCTTGAACACGTACTTGTCCGGTTGCTTGTCAACTCTGATAATAAGATTATACATACAATCAAAGCTTTGATAGTCTCAGTGCTATGAGCAGCTAAGCTATATGTAAAACCAAGAGTTCCCCCATACAGGGATCTGCTTATTGATAGTTAAAATACCCAAGGAATTTTAAAGACTGAATAATGCTTAAAACAAAATATTAGACAACCTGAATTTATAGCCAGGCTTACAGAATGATTATGGCAGAGAAATCTACTTTAGCAAGGAAGAGGATAATAATGAAAGGAGAAATGGCCAAAAATTAAAGGTGCACAGAGGCTGTGGTGACCAAATTACATTTAAAACTTCAAAAGGAATATGGAAAAACTATGCAATGCCTATTCGTGCATGAGTCAGTGATGAGAAAAGGCCCAGGGTGGCTCTTTAAAAGACAGGAGGGGTTTTTTCCCCTTTTGCCAAGAGCTGTAGAAAGCAAATGCTCTGCATGCGTATTTGCAAAAGACACAGAAGGTCACCACCCAGTGATTCGGATGCTATTGCATTTCCCCTTAGATAAGTAATTACACATCGAAAAAGGATTTCATCACCTATCCCTTAAGCATATTGCTTCTGGAAATTAGATCCCTTAAAGTTGCAGCAAATGCTTACAGCATTGGGTGCAGGCAAGTCACTGCGGAGGGTGTGTAAGCCAGGAAGGTAGTCGGGAAATGTCATTAGCACAATTGTATATATGAAAAATAAGAAGGATTGGAGGACAGTGGGAAGTGGGGAGGTGAGAGTTTTTGTATAACTGTTTCTGTATGGGGAAGGACTGAAAGGAGCTGCAGGATGACATGCAGTGGTTAAGCAAATAGAATCATAGACTTTAAGGTCAGAAGGGACCATTATGATTGTCTAGTCTGACCTCCTGCACAATGCAGGCCATAGAATCTCACCTACCCACTCCTGTATCAAACCCCTAATCTATGTCTGAGCCACTGAAGTCCTCAAATTGTGGTTTAAAGACTTCAAGGTGCAGAGAATCCTTGAATAGAATTCTATTATAGAATAGAAACATCACCTGGATTTATACGAATTGTAATAGAATCCATAGGCTGCAACCAAGATCAGCACCCCGACTGAACACAGTACGAGACTCAGAGAAAGAGAGAGCATTTGTACAGCACCTAGCGCAATGGGGTCTCGGCCCATGGCTAGGGCTCCTAGATACTACAGTAGTACAAACAGTGCCTGCCTTGGGGAGTTTGCAGTCAGAAGAGACATG
Organism: Mauremys mutica; assembly: GCF_020497125.1. Classification (NCBI taxonomy): domain Eukaryota; kingdom Metazoa; phylum Chordata; order Testudines; family Geoemydidae; genus Mauremys; species Mauremys mutica. Next base: position 131,364,445 of record NC_059075.1, read on the forward strand.
AGGTGAAAGAAAGGAAGAATGATTCTCTTTCTTTCACAGCCAGGGAGCCGAAGTACAGAGAGATTAAATGACCACCCCAGGGCACACAAGAAGTCGATAGCAGAGCCAGGAGATGAACTGAGAATCTCTGACCCTGCCACCCTCACCCCAGTCCAGTACTTTAACCACAAGACCATCCTTCCACTGTCCCAACCAGCTAAATACTGGCCATGTCACCGTAACATCAGACAGCCAGGCCAGCTCCAGTTATGAACTTGTCAGGCAAAATGAGACACAGCCAAAAACTCTTATCCAAGCATCCCTGATCTTTTGTGGCAATAAATATGTCAACTAGGGAACAATGCTGCACTGGCAGAAAGATAGGCTAGATAACGTAATAAGGTAGGTCTTTCCAACCCATAGATTCTAGTTTGGATTAGCTCTCAAATGCCTAGGTAGCCTGTATCCCTGTGATGGCATACAAAATAATGAATGGCATACGAATGATATATGAATGGTATGGCATGGTCATATATGAATAGTACAGAATGGATGGCAAATCAGGCTATCTTGTTTACCATATCCCAACATAAGGACAATCAATACATTGAAAGGCAATGCATTTTAAAACAGATTAAATGGGTTTTTTTTTACCCAGTGCATAATTAGCCGGAGGAACTCATTGCCACAAGAGAACGATGAATCCTAGAGCTTAACAGAATTCAAATAAGGATGATACTTTTGTAAGAATAATGGGAACATCATCCACAGTTAGATTACGTAGTTTAAAAAATAGAAGGGTTAAAACGCTCCTGCTTTTGGGCATGAGACAACCACTCACTGAAAGGGGAGAGGAAAGAATTCCTATCGGCTGGTTATTCCACGATAGACCACTAGGAGGGTTCTTGCATCTTCATCAGAATTCCGCTGGTCCTGGCCATGGTTGGAGACGATACTGGGCTAGATGGAGACTCCCATGGAAGTCTGGATTCAGATCACAAACCTCATTCGATCACCATGACTTGGTCCCCTTTCAGATTCCAGGTCATTTAGCAGGAGAGGGGTGCGTGTCCCAGCTTCTAATTCATACGGACACTGCACCCAGCTTCGGCGCTGTCAGGAGAAAAGGCAACAAAGCCATCTGTCAGAGCTTGCAGCCATCTGCACCGGATTCCCCAGCGGAGCTGCATGACATCAGAGGGAGGTTGGCCCAGGGGAAAGGGCACCAGTGTAGGGAACTGGGATTCTGTTTTCCAGCCCTACAACAGACACTGTGATCTCAGCGAAAGTCATCTCATGCCTCTGTCCTTCGGTTCCTCCATCCATAAACGGGGGCAACACGGCCAGTTCCCCTGCTGTAAAGAGCTTTGCGATCTATGGATTAAAAACACTGACTACCTGTTATCGTGATGTTGGTTGCTCCTTGTGCTGCTCGAAGCAGGAAAGAGAGAGAACAGAGACCAAGTGCCGTCTGCTGGCTTGGGGAAGACGTGTTGCCAACTCCTTTGTTCTGGCAGGAAGGAGGAATACCATGAGATACATGCAGACTTTTTAAGGCATTGGTCTAGTGGGTACAGTGCTGGCCTCACCCTCGGGAGATGGATGTCCTAGTCCAGGCTCTGCCAAATCTCTGTGCCTCACTTTCCCATCTGCAGATAAAAAGCACTGTGTAGGAGCTCTGTATTATTTCAAGAAACTAATAGGAATTGTGTAAAAATCCCTGTGCTGATAGATAAATCCTGACCTGAACTCCTGGGTTCTTAAAATCTGATAATGCCCCTGCTTTCCCCCTCCCTCTGCCCCCACCCACCAGCACGACAGACAAACTATATATAGTACTGGGCTGACCTGAAATGTCCATCAGGCAGGGATGGGTGTCTTGCTGTATTAGCAACAACAGCCAGCCCTGTTTAATCCTTCTCAGTTTGCATACTTTATTCAGATTTTTTTTAATAAATAAAAATCAAATTAATGGGGAACCCGGTAAACACAGTACACGCCATGAGACAGATGAATTCTTCCTGATACCCAGACATACACTCTGAATTAATCAACTGTGGATTAACCGGGTCAGGCTGTAATTTAATAACGAGAGAGATCAGGGATCAAAGTTAAAAAGGGGCTGGAGTCAGGCAAAATTGTCCATACATGACGAGCTGTCAAAATATGGCACAAGCTGCCAAAGGCAGCATTAAGAGACACATGGTGTGAAATCATCTCCAAAGGAAAGCAAGCCTATTTCCGGGAGAACACAGGAGGATCCACAGCTTTAGGCATTATTTGGCTTAAGTCAATAAATCCATTGAAATAAGTGAGACCCGGAAATCAGTGGGCATTAGGAGCCTAAATAGCTTTGAAGATCTGGGCCCGAGACCCTTTCCATTGACTTCAAAGAGTTTTGGATTAGGCCATTAGGTTCCGATTCAGGAAGAGACCTAAGCACGTGCTTAACTTTAAGCATGCTTAAGTGCCTCAACAACAAAGGATGGTTTTCCTGACTGAGGCCCATGAGCTATGATGGTCAGGTTCCCTCCCTCCCCAGGTTAATAAATGCAGATTATTATTAATTATTACTATTGTTATTTCCAGAATATTTAAAATACTTTAAAAACGACAGAGTAGATAGGTAGATAGATTATAGCTTGTAAAGTGCTTTGATCACCGTGGATGAAAAGAACAATTAAGATGTAAGATGACAATAATAAAGGGCCTGATCTGAAGCCCACTGAAGTCAGTGGGAGTCTTTCCTGATTGCACTAAAGTGCTATGACAATATAAATATTACAGGTAGGCACAGACCAGAACACCAGAGCCAAACCTACCTCATACTTTGAAGAACTGGCGCCAAATCCAGATCTCAGCTGTGTGTCTCTGGCTTGTCTCTATTGGATACCTAGATCTATGATTTACTTTATAAGTGATGGAACTAGGGGTGCTGCTGCACCCCCTGGCTTGAAGTAGTTTCCATTATGATTCAATGATACTCAGCACCGTCACTATAAAAATTGTTCCAGCACCCCTGACTTCCCCCAACTGAAATGCAGCCGCCTCTTGGGTGGAATGCGGGTGCTGTTCACTATCAAACCTTCACAATAGTTTAGGACAGAAAGTAAAAAAAGAACATGATGTTCACCTGAAACTATAAGAAGGCAGAAAGGAATTAGAGTGGGATTTGGCCATGATACCAATGTTAACATCTATTTTTGCAAAAAGTGCCGTGAAATCTTTAATGCACGTATGTGATCGGGACTTAGGTTTTATATCTCATCTGAATCCAGCAGCAGCACAGAATTCTCATCACCATGAGAGAATAATGGACCCAACCTTCAACTGGCATAAAAATCAGCATAGCTCCATTGACTTCAATGGAGCTAAGCGGCGTGGGCTGCAGGGACGTCCTGTCCGCCGCCTCCCACAGCTCCCACTGGCCAGGAATGGCTAACAGCGGCCACTGGGCGCTGCGGGCGGCTGTGCCTGCGGATGGTCAATGTAAACAAACTGTCTCGTGGCCCGCGGGCCGCAGGTTGCCCACCACTGTTCTAGACCATGTCAGCTGACTGTGATCACCCCCTGGCTGCAGCATAGACAAAACCAGAGAGAGAAGCATCCTTCCAGCTCAGGCACAGATGGGCCCATCCCCCACCCACATTATGTCATCATTTGTAGCCGTGCAGAGGGAGTGTGAAACTCTTCCTGATCAGAATGGTACCATTTTACACACACTTGGCACTGGTGTAAATGAGGACGCAAGGCAGACGGCAGTGGTGAATCGGGCCCTCGCTAAGGCATCTTCCTGCAGTGGCCGTCCATTGTGGTCTTCTTGCCTCAATCCTTCTCAGCCTCAGGGCCGCCCAGAGGGGGGGGGGCAAGAGGGGCAATTTGCCCCGGGCCCCGAGCCCCACAGGGGCCCCCAGGAGAGTTTTTCGGGGCCCCTGGAGCGGGGTCCCTCACTCCCTCCGGGGGGCCCGGAAAACTCTTGCGGGGCCGGGCGCAGGAGCTTCTTCTGCTCCCGGTCTTCACCGGCGGGGGGTTCTTCCGCTCCGGGGCGGAAGGACCCGCCGCCGGCGAATTACCGCCGAAGACGGAGCGGGACCCGCCGCCGAAGTTCAGCTCGGTCTTCAGCGGTAATTCGGCAGCGGGGGGCCCTTCCCTTCCGGGACCCGCCGCCGAAGTGCCCTGAAGACCCGCGGCAGGGGCCCCCCTCTGCCGAATCACCGCCGAAGACCAGGCTGCACTTCGGCGGCGGGTCCGGCTTTGGCGGTAATTCGGCGGCGGGGGGGTCCCCGCCGCGGGTCTTCGGGGCACTTTGGTGGCGGGTCCCGGAACGGAAGGGCCCCCCGCCGCCAAAGACCCTGGGCCCCCGGAATCCTCTGGGCAGCCCTGCTCAGCCTTCTGTACATCCGCATTTATATCTAAAAGCTTTCTCCCTGGGCTTTCTGCTGTGAGGTGCTGCACAGAAGTAGCCACATGCCCTCAGCCCTTTCTGTCACATTGCTGTGTGGCACAGAGAGTAAAAAGAGTGGTACGCTCCCTTGAAACAGAGGGGAATTGATTCATCTAATATGCGAGCCCAGCAGGATTGTTCCAGCTTGTTCTGCCTGTTCCTTAGATGTTCCTTTGTTAGCATCTCTGACAATCTGGATGATTCACACAGTGTCTGATAAGAAGCGTCTCACACACACACAGTGCAATCCCCATCACTGGAGGTTTTTAAGAACTGGTTAGACAAACACTTGTTAGGGATGGTCTAGGTTTACAGACTCCCGTCTCAGCGTGGGGGGATGGCCCCCTGGAGGTCTCTACCAGCCTTACATTTCCATGGTTCTATAATAAACATTGTTTGTAGCACCCTTCAGAGCAGACCTACTCTTATACTGTTCCAAAATGCTGAACACAATAGATTAGTGACCGCGCATAAATCATGCTCCATGTAATAATTTGGCAATTCTCAGAAAACTGGTTTCATATATGTGTTGCACATTGAACTAGTATTCGTTATTATGTCTATCTCGTTATTAATTCCTGTTTACTCTTTAAGTGGATATCCCTGCAAATGGTGCTGGATTGATAGTTTTGAAAACAGAGATTCCCGTATTCATCCCACAACAGGTACAACACAGGCAGACGCTGTGAACACTTCCTCTGCTCCCAGTGATGAGCTGCCAAAATATTAACAACCGGTTCCCTCCTCCTCACCCCACAAGGGGATCATGCCCCCCCCCGGGGACTCCTGCCCCATCCAACCCCCCATGTTCCTTGACAGCCCCCCCCGGGACCCCTGCCCTATCCACTCCCCTTCCCTGTCCCCTGACTGCCCCCTGCCACCCCATCCAACCACCCCTTCTCTCTGTCCCCTGTCCCTGGAATCCCTGCCCCTAACTGCCCTCCACCACCCCATCCAACCCCTGCTCCTTCCTGAGTGCCCCCCGGGACCCTTGCCCCAGTTCAATCCCCCTGTTCCCTGCCCTCTGACCGCTCCAACACTAATTCACGCCCCCTGCCCTCTATCCAACACCCCCTCCCTGCTCCCTTACCGTGCTGCCTGGAGGTGGGGGCCGGGCCGGGCTGAGGCTGGGACCGGAGCCGCCCGGCCGAGGTCGGGGCTGGACCCGGGGCCCGGGCAGGAGCTGCGCTGCACTGCCCGGCGAGGTTGCGGCTGGCCCCCGGGTCCGGCCGCGACCTCACCGGGCGGCGCAGCGCCTGGAGTCCTCCTCCCGCTGGCGCCCCCGCCTCCCAGCCCCAGCTCACCTGGTGGAAGCTGCTGCTTCCTTCTCAGCCCTCCCAGGCTTCCCGTGCAAACAGCTGATTCGCGAGAAGCTGGGGAGGGGGAGGAGAAGCCAGAGGAGCGTTCAGAAGAGGAGGCAGAGGCAGAGTGAGGTGAGCTGGGGCCAGGGGAAGGGTAGAGAGCTGCTAGAGCTTTTGTTAAATTTAAAAGCCCTTTTGGAACTAGTTGTCCCTCGCGGGACAACCGGTTCTAAACGGGCTTCTAAATTTAACAACCGGTTCCCGCGAACCAGTGGGAACCGGCTGCAGCTCACCACTGTCTGCTCCCTTTCCTTAGTTTATGACAGCTGGGCTGATGGTTAAAGCATCAGAATAGGACTCGTGATACCTGAGTTCAAGTCTTGGTTCTGCCATTGCCTTCTTGCAAGAGCTTTGGCAAGTCACTTAGCCCAGGATTTTCAAAAGTGATCAGTGTTGGCTTAATTCTGTCCCTGTGGAAATCAGTGGGAGCTTTACCAGGCCCTGTAAAAACCCCACCTTTAATTTCTCTAGGCCTCAGTCTCCCAACCTGAATGGGGATAATATTTCTCCCATTGTCTGTTGTGTCTAATCAGATTGTAAGATCCTTGGGGCAGGGGCCTAAATGGTCCCATACTAACTTTTGCAGAAGGAAGATGACTTGCAAGGGACCATTCAAGATGGAAGTTCATTCTACATGCCACCATGGCCACATCACAGCCAGGTGAATCTGCTGCGAGGTCAGAAAATGTCCTCTCTGGGCTGTTATTTGACCTGGTTCTTATTCCAGCTGAACTAGGATACCCGGTCCTAGTTACATATCTCCTTCAAGGGCCTGATCCTTCACTTCTTACTCAGCCAAAACTCATATTGGTTTCAGTGGAAGTTTGTTCTGAGTTTCAGGTTCAGGATTGGGCCCTAAATCTGTGACCTGCTTTGGATGCCGGTTCTTTCATTAACGAGGGAGTGCAGACTACTTTTCTTTTTTTTCTAGCATTGGCAAGCAATAGGCTCTCAGCCCATTCCCAACCCACTCTGTCCCAGATACACTAAAGCTCACAAGCAAAGGACAAACAGAAGCATTTTCCTTGAAGGGAAACTGCATTGCTGGGCGATTTACTCATCTCCGAGTGTGGTGAAGTGTTATGACATTTCAAAGTTGAACAGTAAGGGCCATTCACCACCCTCCCTCCAAGACCTGATTCCCATTGCTGCCCAGGAGAGCTGCTCCAGGCCAGTCTCTTGCCCTGAAATTCATCCCAGTGAGCGAACCTGGCCTGTTTTGTTCCATGCAGGGTCTTTGTGCTCAAATCACCCCCACCAACATTTACATACAGGGCTAGGTTTCCACATTTTCTCCACTCCCACCTAGGGGCTGAGTTTCCCCGGTGTTTTGGGTGTCACAATGGGACCTGCTGGATAATAAGCGCAATGGAAAACTTCACTCTTATTTTAGGTACCTAAATGGGAGCTGAGCTCTTTGAAAAAATCCAACCCCCAATGAAGAAGTTATTCCTTATACCCCACCCACATGGGGGCATGTTTATCCCACACAAGTCCTGAGTCAGCAAAAAGGGCCAATTAACCCTGTGACAGGCTGCACCTGGAGGAGAGGCAGGGCTGATAAGTTCTAATTGATGATGAAACCCAGCTGGGCAGGGGCAGTCTCAGCTGGAGGTGGAGCACAAGAAGGGGCTGCAGTAGGGAACTCTGCAATCATTCCCTAGAGAAGAGGGGAGTTGGCAAGAGACCAGGAGGTCATCTAGGGGGAAATTGTGCCCTAGGATCCTGCCTTGGACTATAGGGAGGCCTGAGAAGGGTGACATAGCCCCAGGGAGTAGCAGAAGGCCCAATAGTAACCCAGAGCAGAGCCAGAGCTAGAGAAGAAAGGTAGGAAGCTGCCCAGGGAAATAGCAACAGGTTTGGGATTGGGTAGACTATGGTTGCTGAGGCATAAGGTCCTTGGGATGGAACCAGGAGTACAGGGCAAGCCTGGGTTCACCTGCCAGCCACTGGGAAAGTGGCATAGTCTGGGCAGTGCCCTGGAAGACTGCCTGAGACAGTTAGAGACTTGGATAGCGCAGAAGGGGAAAATTGTAGCGAGCTGGCTGGAGGGCAAGTCACGAAGAGGGAGCCCCCTGACTTATGCAGAAGAAGCTACCTGACTCCAGAGAGAGTGGGACCACAGAACAAGAAACCAAAGGAAGAGGTGTCAGACTGGCTAAGAGCTAATCCCCAGACTAGTGGTTCTCAACCAGGGTCCAGGGTCCCCTGGGGGGGCCATGAGCAGATTTCAGGGGTCTGCCAAGCAAGACCCGTGTTAGACTCGCTGGGGCCCAGGGTAGAAAGCCAAAGCCCTTCTGTGCGGGGCTGAAGCCCAGGGCCTTGAGCCCTGCCACCCGGGGCTGAAGCAGAAGCCTGAGCAACTTAGCTTCATGGGGCACCTTGTGACGTGGGGCCCTGGGCAACTGCCCTGCTTGCTACCCCCTAATGGTGGCCCTGGCTTTTATATGCAGAAAACAAGTTGTTGTGGCACAGGTGGGCCGTGGAATTTTTATAGCATGTTTTGGGGTCTCAGAAAGAAAAAGGTTGAGAACCGCACCCCAGACAACACCACAAGGAGATGCCACAGCGGTGAGTAGTAAACCCTGTGACATCCCACATAGGGCAAAATTCTCTCCCCATACACATTGTCCACTGGTATCCCTGACCCCAGGAGCTGTTTGTGTGCGTCCCGGCTCTGAATTTTGCTCCTGAGCACTGATTCCCAATCGACTCTCTGTGACCTTTGAAAGCAGATACACAGTCTTGTTACCTTATACAATTCAAGGTGATGCCACTAAGAGCTTGTCTGCAAGGTTTTATAGCAGCCAAACCTGGGTGATTTTATTCCTGTTACAGTCAAAACTTTCTGAAATTAAAGAGAGAGCGTTGTTTTTCCCCCAGCACACACACTAAATGGCACATTTGTCTCCCTTAAGGTAATTAAATGACAACTGAGAAGTCTCTTCTTGTCAACACTTCTTCCAGAGATCTTCCATACGCAATGAAAAACAATGCGCCCTGGCAGAAACTCAAATGCTTACAACTCAACTGCTATTAACAAAGCAGGAGTTTTAAGTAATTCTTTTTGGATATGTTGAGCTGTTACTCCTGACCTGACTGAAGTGGGGTATTAGGAAGTTTTCTGTTTTGTTTTGATGCAGCTGAAATTTTCTCTTATTGAAGCTGGATCTTTTCACCAATTGTATATTAGAGGAAGTGAGCCGTGCTGATCAAAAATTTTCCATCAAAACATTTTATTCAATGAAAAATGTTTTGTTTTTTTGATCAAACAGAAGTTCCCACACACACAAAATTCTGCTTTCAGCAACATTTTGGGAGGGGGATTTGTTGAAAAATGGAAAACCAAGACGCCAAAAATCTTTCATTTTTGGCAGCCGAAAACAGAAACATTTCAATTTTCAGTTGCCAAAACGGAAAAATGTTTGGCTTTTGGGTTTTCAGTTTACTGCTGAAAACATGAACATGTTTGAAGGGGAAAAAAACAGCTGGAAATAACAAAATATTCATTTCCAATTAATTTTTTAATGGGGGAGAAAAAAAAATTAGTGTGGTTGTGTCTCATGTCTCACATCTTACCAAGTCAGTATAGTTAACAGGAATGTGTTCCCCAGCAGGCTTTTCCTGGTGATTATAATAATTAATAATAATAATTTTTGCCTCAACCCTGCAAAGTGGGACTAATTTAGGAGTGGATGGTAGTTCAGTATTCATGGCCTCACTCAGTCAGTTCTCTTAGGTCCTAGCGGGATGGCAAAGTTGATTCATAGTGGAATTTGCAATGTGGACACAATTTGTTTCACATACGAGACCAAACAGCCCTTCAGATGGTAATGAGTTCGGGTCACTGCTTGCTTGGGCTGCGCGACCGAGCATTGAAGTCTCTCTAGTCCATTACTAATCCCTCCCACCCACCAGTGCCCCTGAATCTTCTTTGCTCTGAATGAGCTTTTCATTACTACTCAGATGGTCAAGGATGCCCTTGACTGCAGCTGCCTCTGGCTGCCATTCACACACCAGCATGAAAAATCTTGACATTCTAGTTAGTGCTCGGACTGAACGCCCCTTAGCTTCAAACCTGGCTGATGGAAATATTGGTGCAAATACTACCCTTACCATTTCATTGTATATTCCATTTTTAGGCTTTCCAATACAGACCCATGGGTAAGGCAGGAAAGACTAGATGGGTGACCCCTTGTAGACTATTCTCTGCAACTGGCAAAATTAATCCCTGGAATTATTCCATTGCCTTCACTGGAGTTACATCAAGGATTGATTTGTCCCAGTATTCCCACGAATGTCCCATGTCCCACATTCCGCTCTCTACGCCAGTGTAAATGCAAAATAACTCCCACGACCTCATCTGAGAGACTCCATTGACTGCTAGGAGTGAGAATAGAATCATATTGTTCTACATCTCACTAGCTTCACTTTTACTAAACCCCACTCAGAAACGCCCCATGTTTTAGGAGATCACACTTCAGTGCAAGACGTTAGTGGCTTTCAGTGATATATTCATAAATATTTTTACCCCAAACCTTTCTAAAAGGCTACATAAAATGAAAATACATTTCACTTATTTCATTCTGTTTTGAGCAGGAGTCAACAAAATATACTGTAAGATCCAATGATCCAAAGACTTGTCAAGTATTAGAAACAATCAGTAATCACAGGATCATTTATATCATGGGAAAAGAAAGGACTGGTGTTACAAAATATGTTTAAAAGGCATCACCCCATCACACCAATCTATCTATGTTCTTATATTGGCATCCATCTCAACAGCATTATAAAATGTTGAATCAGTGAAACTTAACATAAAAGTGGGTCAAGGTACCATTTTTATTTAGCCCAATGAGAAACTTTTAAACTTTTTCTTAAACCTTGTGTGCTATTTCAAAAAGACTACTTTTAATACCACTCTTATTTGTATGTATGTGTTAGGATCAGTTAAGTTTCTTTCACGTGGTAGACACAATTAGCCCACACTTAAACACAATAAATAAAATTAAAACCAATCAGCCACTCACCTCACGTCTACTTCAATCAGTCTAAGTTAGTATTTCTTTTTCTCAGGCAATAAGAACTTGTGGTATGTCCTGTCTCAGATTGTCCTAGACGTGGCAGGTGTCTGCTTGTCTCTGTCACAAAGGTAAGGATTAGAAAGTGTTTGCCTCACATAAGACTCCGATTCAGAAATCCGACACTCCAGCGAAACCCTATCTCATTTTGTTGTTTTGGCTTTAAAGGAAACACAAGGCAGAGTCACCATCCTCAAAGTAGAGCTGCTTAAACAGAATTGGCGCTTTTGTGGGCTTGAGTGACAAACCCTGTAAGCAAACTATGGTTTTGTAAGGAAACAAAATATTTTGAAATCTTGTTCTTTAGGGGTAGGCCTAAGCTAGACAGCTGGGGTACTGATCTGAATTTCCCCAGATACTTTGGGCAGAGTCTCATGTGCTCATAGTTCCATGCATCACAATGACAATTTACCCCAGCTAAAGATCGTGTGTTTGTGTTTTGTGCTTCCCATCTGTAGATCTCCAAGCTCTTCAAAAAAGCAGGAAGGTTTTGTTAGTCTATAAGGTGCCACAGGATTCTTTGCTGCTTCTACAGGAAGGTTTTGTTCTCTCCATTTTAAGGCTAAGTGAAGTGAGGCATGGGGGGTGGAAATCAACCCAGCTATAGACAGAACCTGGCCTACACTGCCTCTCAGATCAGAGCTGTTTGGACCTAGGGTTGTAGCACAGCCCTGTCTCTTTATAAACAGGCTTTCAGTTGATGAAATGCTGAAAGAGCAGTAGGCCGAGATTTTTAAAGGGGACCGGTGATTTTCAATGCCTTTGTTTTTTTGGGATGTCTGAAACATCGCAGAGGGACCCTGTTTTCAGAAAGTGCCGAGTGACCTGCCCTCTGGAAATCAGGCCTTTTTCGAACGTCACAGCCAAAATCGATAGGTACTTCTGAAACTCCCAGCCAGCTCTCTGGTATTCAGTAATACTGACGTTAGAATAACATCTATTTGCTTACACCAAAAAAACCAATCTGGCTTTGGAAGATGCTACTGAATTGTTGCCAAGTCTTGTTTTGCATTTATGATTTTGTCCCCTAGCCGTGTTACGTGTATTGAAAGGATGTGAATACCAAGGAGGGAGAGGAACTGGCTAGGATGGTACAAAGTGGTTATAACTAGGAGATTAGGAAACCGGAGGTGCAAACTGAATAGCAGTGAAAGCACAAAGGGTAAGAAGTATTAGACTATAGAAGACTGTCCCCAAGGGAAGGGATGGAAACCTCATTCTCCAAGTCATTTAGAACTGGACTGGACAACGTGCTGGTGGGAAAACAAACATACAGGGACTGATCCATCTCCTTTTAAAGTCAATGGGAGTCTTTGCATTGGTTTCAACCCTGCACTGGCTGAAGTGGATGGACTAGGACCACAATCCTGTGATGATCTCTGCATGGAGGTTCCAGGATCTGTCATGGACCCATAGACTTCAAAGCGGCTCTTTGTAGAGCAAGAGGTCTGTCCACGCACAGCTCACCACTGCAGGATCAGGGCCTAGGAAATGTAGGGTGATATCCTGTCTCCACTGAAGTCAATGGCACAACTCCCATGGAGTTCAATAGAGCCAAGATTAGTGGGTCTTTTCCATCTCCAGCTTCTAGGATCAATGGCTTTCACAGTTATGCCCCTCACCAAGTCTCAGCCCTGGTCTGCACTACAAAGTTAGGTCAACATAAGTTGCCTTGCATCAACTTATTTAGGCATATGTCTATGCAGATTTGCCTCGGGCTGATGTAATTGTCCCATTATGGCAACATAGTGAAACTACCCCCTCGAACAGTGCAGAGCCACGTCTACCTACTTCGGTCAACACAGTGCAAGTGTAGACACTGCATGATCTGTGTTTGACTCTAACAATCCTCCAGAAGCTGTCCCACAATGCCTCATTTACTGCAACACTGATAGTTTGCTCACAATTTTAAATTCCACTGCCCAGGGGTCACAGAATCCAGAAGCTCCTCCCACCCCCAACCCCCACCACCATCTTTAAAAACCACACCGGTTTTGGAAATACCCTTTCCTGGTTGCCTACCTTTGCACACACACCTAGCAGCTCACCTTTCTTTGCATTCAACTAGCCATGGCTGCATGCACAAACAGAGAACTAGATGCACTCCTGCCTGGAGCAGGCAAGATATATTAGATCTCCTAGGCCCGTGGGACAAGCACAGCTATGCACCAACCAAAGAAACATGGACATCTGTGAGCGTAGAGAATTCAGGCAAATAGGGAGCAGTAGCAGCAGTGCTGCATGGAAGTGAAGGGATACCACAAGGTGTGGGGTGAGCGCAACAAGAAACCTGCTACTTTTACAAGAAACTGCATGTCACACGTGGAGGTGACCCCAACAGCACCTCTCAGACCACTGTGGACACCTTGGAGGAGCCCAGGACGGAAATCCCTACTATGAACAGTGCAGAGGAGGAAGAGGGGCAATGTGGTGGAACACTCCAACCAGGCCATGGGCCAGGACCCATTGAAACTCCACAGGAGTCTTGGAAGTCCCGCCAGACAAGTGCAGATGACTCTTCCTCTCTCTCGACCCCCTGTCATTTAAAGATGGCGCCCATCCACAAGGGTACAAGACAAGGGTATTGACTTTTCACTGCTTTGTTGATATACTGTGTGAAAATAAAGTAAGGAAGTAAATTCAGACCAAATTCTTGAACAGTACTCTGGCAGTCTGATTACGCAGTGCACAGCGATTTGGTGTTCTGTGCTCAGGTAGAGGCAGAACAAACAGAGGTAGAGTCAGCCCCTGGTTTTCATTCCATTGTTGGGCTAGGCAGGGGGCAGGTGTGTGCAGCACCTTGTTTATGCAGAGGGAAGCCCCTATTATCGTCCTGAGAGATCTTCGATGAAACTTTCATGGAGATACTCCACAATCCTTTCCTGAAGATTTCTAGAGATGGGAGCCTTATTTCTTCCTTCATGCTAGGATACTTTCCCATGCTACTCTGCTGCGATGGTGCCAGCCGACCTCATCACAAACAGGCTAGAGACATAACGGGCCCTGTGACTTTGAGACACCATGAGCAGCTGGGGGCTCTGTGCCTTTGTGACCCTCAGGAGTGAGAGATCCGCCAAAAGTCACTACTGCCTGTGAAAAATACGGCCAATATATGGCAATATGCCATTGCTCTATACTCATATCCAGGGCAAAGAGGCTGAAATTTTATAGCTTCATGCAACTGAAAATCCACCCCCCACTTCTCCCTGCCAGGCTGTACTCACCAGCTGGAGAGCAGTGCTGTATCGAATCATTCCAACGCTAAATTGTCAATAAACATCTTATTTTATTAAAAGTATTTATGGGAATAAGAGAAGGGAGTTTGAAAACTTCTTTCCCACTCCACTGCGATTGTAAATCTAATAGTGGATGTGTCTTGAGCATTCCCCCAATCTCCCTAAAGCACATTCCACAATCATTCTGCACCAATGGAGCTGGTAGTCAAATCTTTCCTTGGCACCGTCCAGATGGCCAGCGTCTGGCTTCAAGAGTTAGGGGAACAAGGGGCAGACTGGGTTCCCCAGAATAACTATTGGCATTTCCACATCACCAGGGGGAAAGAATGTCCCTGCACACAGTTTTCTGAAGAGTCCTGTGTTCTTAAAAAACAAGCATCATGCACCTTCCCTGACCACCCCACATTGACATCAGCGAAGCATCCCTGTTGATCCAATGGTGCTGCACAACCATGGAAAAGGATCCCTGTCTGTTGACTTACTCAGTAGCAAGGTGGAATGGTGCCAAAATATTCCACCTATGGGCCCACTGCAGTGCAGGAACCCTACTGCTGCAAATCCAGCCACAATTTCTTACACATGGCTGAGAATCACAGTCCTACCTAGCATGAGAGATTAATGGCCCTACACACTTGCATGACAAGAGGCCCCCACTATGGATTTTCCAACTCCAAAATGATTTCCGACTGACCTGTAGCAATGCAGCGTTGCAAGCTTCCAGACTGCAACCTCCATTCACTACTTCAGAATGACAGCTGCAATAACAGTGGTGTCATCAGGCCTGAGAGCGGAGCAAGCTTGGCACACAGATCCAAAAGATCCTTTTGCATCCAAAAGATCTGCATCCACTGCTTGTCATTCCAAACTTGCATTATGATGCAATCCCACCAGTCAGTGTTTCTTCTTGGGCCCAGAATCAGCGCTCCACCGTCTTCAGCTGCTCCATAGACACCACCAGCAACCTGGAATTCTTTTTCACCATGTCCCTCAACAAACTCGCCTTGAAGACACTGACATCCTCATTTTGACCCCAGTTGTCGCAGTACTTCCTGAAAGTCTGCAAATACAGGAGAGCCATGCATCTTGTATTTGCAAAATTCATGAGAGTAGTGCTGAGCACAGGCACTGACTTTCCAAAGTGCCGGGGGCTGCTCGACCCCTGGCTCTGCCCCAGGCCCTGCCCCCACTCCACCCCTTCCCCCCAAGGCCCCACTCCACCTCTTCCCTCCCCTGCTCCACCCCAGCCCCATCTCTTCCCGCCCCATTCTGCCCCCTCCACCGAGCACAATGCATCCTCGCTCCTCTCCCCTGCCCGCCAGAGCCTCCTGCATGCTGCGAAACAGCTGATTGTGGTGGGTGGCAGGGGGAGGTGCTGATCGGCCGGGCCCGCTGGCGGAACTTGACCTCTAACTCTCAGAAATCCCTGGACGAATTGTTACTATCCCACAAAACACTGCCAAAGGGTTCCAAAGGGCATTGCACTGAATGGTAGCACTTGGCACTTTGTGGGGCACCACTTTAGACTGATGCAAGCACTTCCGGAGAGTACGCATGCACACGAGCAATATATAAGCTTCAGCGGCTGTACAACATAACTTGCATCGACTAAAATTTGTTGTACAGACAAGGTCCCGGTGCTTTGAAATAAGCTGTTCTCCAGTAGCCTGGACACTTCTCTCTAACCCAAGTGGTAACAGCAGTAGCAATGGATGGTAGACTCTCTTTCAATGGTGCTGGTCCCAGCCATCTGCCCTTCCTGCTTTGCCTCAGGGCTTCCTGCCTTAGTCTGACTCACTAGCCAGTTTCAAGAGGCCTGTAAGGACCACTGTGAATAACAAATGAATGGCAAGCATCATTAGTAGCAGTTGCCATCACCTAGGTATAAAGAGATTTCCAGCAGATGCCATTACAGAATGGTGGTGTGAATCCAATTTATTACCCATGCAACCTAGTGGCAATAACAGGAACTCATACAATGATACAAGCGACATCTCAAGAATCATGGAACTAAATCAATCTTAGCAGCAGTGCTAGAAAGAGTGCGGCTTTCCAGAAAGGGTGTGAAGTCGTTGCAGTGATATCAGGAGATGTGGCACAAAAGGCCTGTTCATTAATAGCTAATGGGCAAATAAATAAAAGATAGCAACACTCTGGGAATCACAGCTCTCCCTCTCTTCATTTCTCTTTCCCACTCACCTCCTCTATGCTGCTTTCTCTCTCTTCCCCCCCTCCCCTGCCTCTGTCACTATCTCATACACACGTCTTCTCAGCTAGAATTGGAAAGTTTAAGGCTCTGTGCATAGTGGAAGGAGATCTCTTTGAAATGGGACTAGATCAAAGCGCATTAACTAACTGTTAATGTGCCCTAGCAGAGTCCACATGGACAGTCTGAGGCAAGCTACTGCAGGGTAGATTCACACCCCAGCTTGCTGGGAACTAACTGTTTGTGTGGGCAAGCCCTAAGAAATTGTCTACATGGGGGCATCCAGGAAAATTAATCTGAATTAATTAAAGGGGTAAATTTGAAGCAGATTAGTTAAACCGCATTAAATCCCTGTGTGACTGCCCTCCTTCAGAATTAAAGCGGCCTTAATTCAGTTTAGCTTAATTCATTTTAGAAATGAATTAAACTAAACTGAATTAAGGCCGCTTTAATTCTGAAGAAGGGCATTCACACAGAGGTTTAATGCGGTTTAACTTCAAGTTCCCCATCTGTCCAAGGGGGATAATAGCATTGCCCTCTCTCACAGTGGTGTGAGGATAAATATATTAAGGACTGTGAGGTACTAAGATACTACAGTAATGGAGGCCAAATAAATCCAGTCTAACTAAAGTCTTTGGGCTTAATAGAGGAGTATCTGGGTGATAGGTCGGACTGGATAATCTAATGGTTCTTTCCCACCTTAAATTCTATGAAGCCGAGAAGCAGAGAGATAGAAGGCTCCAAATGTTCTTCCCTCAAGGAGAAGTGCGAGCCTTTGTATTACTGAGACACAACCTCCGACAATCAAAGGGCAGGAAGGGGGGATGCTGAAAAGAGACGTCTCTCTCGAGAGCCAGTCAGAAGGGCAGAGGATGCAGTTACAGTGGGAGATGCTAGAGAGTTTGATCGGGTGGAATGACGACGAGAAGGATGGAAATTAACAGATCAGGTGCGCTGTTGAGCATTGCTGAAACTAACCAGGTAACCCAACCCACCTGGCATGCTTCAAAAGGGCAGCTCGTGTCTGGCCATTTACTGGACTCCCAGCCTGACCCAAGCCTGCCTACTTGGGCTGCCTCCAAACATCCCCAATCAGCACCAGGAGGAGGGAGATGGGCACGGAAACCTGAAGACCGAAGACAAAGAGGAGCCCCGGGTGGGAAACAAAGGTAAATGTTCTCCCTCCGCTTCACTGGAGGGGACCCTGTCCTGCCTGCCATCTGGCACGCACCTGGCACCTGCTGCTGCAAGGGCTGAGTCAGTGGGGGCAGCAGGCAGCCTAGCACCAGTGCGCTTATTGGCCAAACAGGTGGTGAACCTTGTATTGCCTAGTCAGTGCCAAGTGTGGAGGGGGGAGGGGGAGGTTATGTCATACTGGGGGGGGTGGAGGGGGAACAGCAGATGGTCTGTGGTGGGTTTTTGGAGAGTGTGTTCTTTGCTTCTCCTGACACCAATTCCACTGTTAACCCTGTGCAGTGCTGCCAGACTCAGATGCCTGATCTCATTCACACTGTGGGCTGTGGACTTATTCTGGGCTGCTACAGAGGCTCCAGAGGGAATGGTAGCAGCAAAGTGTAAATTAGAGCACCCCTAGGGCTGCTCTAATTTATGCAAGGGATCACTCTGGTCCCCAGCTGCCTGCTTCAGAATCTGAGAGGCCCAATAACCTTTTTCCCTTTGCCAATTTTAATGATGCTCTGAAGGTGTCACGTTAACAGCCCTAGAAACTGAAATCTGCTAGTGACCTCACAGACTGAGGACAGCCAATGCAAGTTGATCCCAGGGCAGGAAAGGACAGTGTGGGTCACCCAGCTCACCCCTCAAGTTGCTGTAGGGGTAGATTTCCAGAGTTCGTTTAGTTAATTGCTTCACTTTTCCTACCATATCTGCTGAGCCGCTGACCCCCCAGCCTTCCTTGATGACTTGTTCCATTGTGTAATTGTTCTTGGGTCATTTTTTCCTGCTGTTCAGCCTAGTTCTTTCCCCATTTCAGCTTCAGAACATTCTTTCTTGCATTGTTCCATCTCTCTTCTCCTCATTACATCCGGCAGCACCCATCATACACAGTTGCCATGACTCCCCTCAGCCATCTTTGCACAAGGCTGAACATGTGCACGTCCTAGCCGGTTTTCAAAAGTCTCCCAGATAATCTTAATTGCCAGGTCCTGGTGGGTGACTTTTATGACCCCCGTGAAGGACTTGTTCATGCTCCCCTTGCAATCAGTGTGAGTTTGGCCATTGACTTCATCAGCAAAAGAGATCATTTTAATTAGCAGCCCTGCAGTCTGGGGAGTTGCAGAGTCCATCATGCTACTGGCCAGATCCACAGTCTTCGAAGGAGACACTAAGGGTATATTCTGGAACACTCACTCGCATTGACTTCGAGTTTTGGCTCAAGACCTGTTTGCACTGGGAGGGGAACTAGGCCAGTGGGAGGGACAGTTGTAAGATCTCCAGAATCCAGCCCAGTGTGTATTTGGCATGGAAGGAGTAAATTAGCAACCTGGAGCAGGCAGCGGGGAAGAAAAATCTGATATCGTCTGTCTGCATCACAGCCAAAATGACCTATCAACAAAGCACTTGTGTTTTAGTGGCAGCTTCACGTTGCAGACACTGGGCCAGATTCTCGGCTTGGGTAACCTGGTGCAGCTCCACTTTAACCAGACTACACGGATGTAAATCTGCTGAGAATTGGCCTGCAGTTCACACTTGGCTCTCTTTCCTTTTGGGTCTATGAGCAATGCTCCATTTGATATCAGCTGGAGCTCTGCAGCTTAAGGAGATGATACACCCTTTTACTGTCAGCTGATGTGCCCAGCTCCCTCTCTGTAGTGCTACTTGCTGATTATAAATGTAGAGACGGGTGGGAAATGTTTTTGCTATCCTGACTTATATTGGGTTTTGTGGGGGGGTTTTGGTTGAGATTTTGAAAAAAAAAATTCATCCTAAATCGGAGCAAAAACCACGATGTCTCAAAGTTTTGCGAACCAATAAACTTGGTTCAGGTCAAGATAAATGTTTCATTTCGATTTTGACCTTCATAATGTTTTTAAACGATAATTTGCTTAAATAAAGAAAATTCATTGCAAATAAAAAACCCAGAAGTTTTTGTTTAGAAAATGTTGAAAGGAGACATTGACCGCTTCAAAACATCTTCCCACCCTCCACCTCCAATTTTTTTCAAATCAGAAAATTTGCCAAAACCAACCCTTCCCCATGAGCAATTCTGGTTTTGAGGAATAGTTATTTAATGCCAAAATGTTGTGTTGAAAAATTCCCAGCCAGCTCTACTTAAATGTTGTTGTCTTTTAACAAGACTGAACCCTGCGTTTCTGGAGTACCTTCCACCTGAGGCTTGCAAGCAGCTTTACAAACTCTACCAAATGAAGCGTCTGTAGGGGCAGTGAACTAGAGGTGCTGAGGGTGTGACAGCATATTCCCAACTGAAGTAATAATAGCAGCTAAATGCACGGTTTCCACCAGATCCAGCGTTTGCAGTTCTGTCCCATGGCTTTCTGCTGAGCATCGCAGCCACCCTGCGAGATAAATATCACCCCTTTACATGGGGGTGAACAAGTCTGTCAGATTCAGACTTCCTGATTCTTAGGACCTGAACCCCACAACAATTCTTCCACCCTGCCTTTGTCCTCAGTGTACCTCATTTCATTAATGTCCACCTATTGCTAGTGTTTCAAGATCCATTTCTATCTTTGCTCTGATTTCCCTAGCATTTGCTATGTTATCCCTCCCGGCTTGGTGTCACCAGGGAATCTGATCACTGTCCCCTCCCCTCCATCCTCAGGGTCATGTAATAATATATTTAATAACAGGGCCGGGCCCTTTACTGACCCTGTAGGGACTCTGTTCCACACCTCTTCTCTTCCCAACTTGACACCGTACCATTAATAATTACTCTGCAGAGACACCTTTTAGGGTTCTCATGATCTGAACCACGTCACTTCAGTTCCTGCACAAGACTATCATGTGGAGCTGCCTAGCTGAAATCAAGCTATACTATATCAGTAATAGGAAACTCTCCTGTCCTACCACCTCCAGCCACCTCAACATACACCTTTTCCTCACAGCTACATCTTCCCTAGGAAGAATTTCCCAGGAAGAAATAGCCCAGTCTCCAATTCTAATAACCATAAAGTAGGACACTGCAACTTCCATCCAGAGATCCTCAGACCTTAATTAACCCATACAACACCCTCCACTGTGACAGAGACATCGTTGACGTCATTTGACAGATGGGGAAACTGAGGCCAAGAGATTGGGTGATTTGCTCAAGGTTACTCAGGCAGTCGCTGGCAGAACTGGGAATAAACCCAAGGTCCCAGTCCCACATACTAATAGAATCTAGACATCCTGAGTGAGTCTCCACCCCCCTGTATTAATAGAACCCAATGTCCTGAGCCCCAAAGCCCTGAAGTCATAGTTCGCAGGCATCCTGAGCCTCCTGTATCAATAGAGGAAGAGAGGAATTATTTAAGCTCAGGACCAATGTGGACACAAGAACAAATGGATATAAACTGGCCATCAGGAAGTTCAGACTTGAAATTAGACAAAGGTTTCTAACCATCAGAGGAGTGAAGTTCTGGAACAACCTTCCAAGGGGAGCAGTGGAGGCAACAAACATATCTGGCTTCAAGACTAAGCTTGACAAGTTTATGGAGGGGATGGTATGATGGGATAGCCTCATTTTGGCAATTAATTGATCTTTGACTATTAGCTGTAAATATGCCCAATGGCCTGTGATGGGATGTTAGATGGGGTGGGATCTGAGTTACTACAGAAAATTCTTTCCTGGGTGTCTGGCTGAGTCTTGCTCACATGCTCCAGGTTTAGCTGATCACCATATCTGGAGTCGGGAAGGAATTTTCCTCCAGGGCAGATTGGCAGAGGCTCTGGGGGGGGTTCGCCTTTCTCTGCAGCATGGGGCACAGGTCACTTGCGGGAGGATTCTCTGCACCTTGAAGTCTTTAAACCACAAGTTGAGGACTTCAATAACTCAGACATAGGTCAGAGGTTTGTTACAGGAGTGGGCGGGTGAGATTCTGTGGCCTGCATTGTGCAGGAGGTCAGACTAGAAGATCATAATGGTCCCTTCTGACCTATGAGTCTATAATAGAATCAAGATGTCCTAAGCCCCAGCCCCCTGTACCAATAGAACCCAGGTGTCCTGAGTCCCAGGAAGCTGCACTAGCTACGCAGACATTGCTTGTGTAGTTCTGATGCGGGATAGCAGTCCAATCCAGCTGACAGGTTGTTTGACTACCTCTCAGACGAAGCTTTGGAACCACCACCATCTCTGTCAATGCAGATGAGTCACAAAGAATTCCCGTGGGACCTTGTTAAAGCATAGACGTTAGTCCTTGCCTGCGGGGAGGAGGGAAAGGGGCAGCAATGGAGACACGGAAGAGAGAAGGAAAAGGAAAGATAGAAATGGAGGGAGACGGTAAGGCAGCCATGGAGAAAGGAAGAAAGGGATTGGTAGTGGAGGGATACAGTGGAGCAGCGCTCTTCTTTTGGGGTGCTCATGAGAACCAAACCTCCAAACTTACTGAGACTGTGTGTCCCCTACGAGTAAACAAGACACGAAAATCAGAATTGCCCAACCGAACCAGAACAGACCAGGGGTCCATCTAGCTCCAACAGTGGCCCTTTACAGCAGAAACCTAAGTTCGGCACATGGTCGGTTGAAGTCTGCTCTGTGTAGTTCTCAGCGTTCAGTGTGACATTGATCTGGAGAGGAGAGGGTGGTCGGAAATGGGGGCAGAGAGCTGAGTTCCAGCTCGGCCCTGGACACAGTTTGACCTTGAACAAGTCGCTCAAGGTTACTGTGCTCCTCACATGTCCCGCAGCTGGAAGCCATTCGAGGAGAGGGATGCTAGCTAGGAAGTGGCATACAATCCTTGAACATACATGTTAGTTCTCGGCCACAGCAGTACCAAAAGCCATATCCCCCTAATCAATAATGTAGAGTCCCACACAGCGAGATAACAGCCGGTTCACGAGAGAGGCCATGGCATGCCTCCTACCGAGTGACAGCAGAGAGTTAGGCTTCCCAGATGTCACTGAGAACAGGAATGCATTTGAAATTGACGATAATCGGGATACTGAGTGATGGCTATTGAATAGACAAGGGCCCCATCCTCCCCTTGAAGACAATGACAAAAATCCCCCATTACCTTCAACAGCAACAGGATTGGCCTGATCTACTAGGTGATTTACAGGGAAACAAAGACGTATGCACATACATAAAACACATTGATGAATCAAGGACCTTCGTGTTTTAAAAGTGGCATGTTGGCCATGCAGGGGCCCTTGTTCATTGGTGCATGTGACTGGGGATTACAGTTAAAAGTTACATTTTGTAGAATGAAGAGAAGCTGAAATTTGTACCTGGCTCCAATGATAGCTGCGGTGTTAGGCACTGTTGGAAGTCAGGCACAAGGTTTCTTAAGTCGGTCACTCGAAAACCCAGGCATGCCAGATTAGTGGTGTGAAAAATGGGGCTGTTTAGTGGTTGCATTATGACAGTGCCTTGAGGCAACTGGGATTAGCACTCCGTTGTGCTAAGCACTGTACGAAATTAAAGAGATTCTGTGCCCTGAAGAGTTTACAATCTAAACAGACACGGCAAAGGAAATATATTTGTATTCCCATTTTACAGATAGCACCTAGTGCTTTTCATCAGCGGATCTCAAAGCACTTTACAAAGGAGTACAGCATCCTTACCCCTATTGTATAGATAGGGACACTGCAGCACAGGTGTGACGTGACTTAGCCAAGCTTGTGCAGCAGGCCAACGGCAGAGCCAGGAACAGAACCCACATCTCCTGAGTTCCAGCACAGTGCTCTAAACACTGGGCAACACTGTCTCCCCTCCAATGAAGAGTTGAGGTCCAGAGAAATTGCAGGCTTGATCCAAAGCTCACTGAGGGCAATCACAGCCTTCCCAGTGACTCTAGATCCTATCCTGAGTGACTTGCTTAAGATCATAGAGGATGCATTCGGTAAAGCCAAGACTTAAACCTGCATCTCCTATTAGCCCATAAACTGAGTCAGAAGGCCATTCTCTATCTTTAGCCATCAAACCCATATGGGGGAGGGGGAAGAGAAGAACAGGGTGGAAACAACTTGTGTCTCAGTTCAGTCTTACACAGCTGCCTGCCGATTCAGGGCATTTCCTACCTGCCAATTCATCACAAAGTGGCTTTCTTCCAGCAAGCACCCACAAGCCAAAGTGATAATCACCCTGAAAAATTAACTCCTCCTTGTGACAGCGAAGCCTCCTGTCATTCAGAGGGTTGGATGCGCAATCAAAAGTTTGACAGATCGAGGTCAAAACGTGCAAACTTGGCTTCCTGCGGTTAGGTGACTAAATCCATCTTCATCACTTAAATAAGGGGCCTGCATTTTAGAGGTGCTGAGCCCCTATAGATTTCAGGAGGAGGATGTCAGTGCTCAGCATCTTAGAAAATTAAACCACTTGAATGGATGCCTGAAAACCAGGTGTCTGATTTTAATCATTCAGTTTCACCTTAGATCCTTGTTCCCACATTTATCTTGCCTTATTAAATGAAGGTTCGTTGTGTTTTAAGCTTCCTCTTTGATTGCATGTAGTAAAGTCTCGGTTGTTCAGGCACAGAATCATCTGTGTTAGATTCATTGAGCCTGAGTCTGCTCTCACGGAGATGTAAATCTGGAGTCACTTCATTAAAGTTAATGGTGTAAAATTGGTATGAGATCCAATTCAAGCTCCAACGTGCACTAGAGTTGCAGAAACCACTCATCTGACTATGGTGCTCTGCACATATTCCCACCGCAGCATTATTTCTAGGTTTAAAATCAGCATAGATGCCTGTGTATTTAGGGAGGTGCGTGGGGACCTCTAGTGGTAAATTTCTGGATGGGGAAAAAAAAATCACAGCTGCCAAATTTTTAGCTTAAATATCCTTCCTTCACCTATGTGATGGATCTAGGGGTGCTGAGGGTGCAGCTGCACCCCCTGGCTTGAAGTGGTTTCCATCATATACAGGGTTTACAGTTTTATTCAAGGTTTTCAGCACCCATCACTATAAAAATTCTTCCAGCACCTATGCTCCTTTGGGGGGGGGGGAGGTAAAGGGAAGACACGTTTGTTTTGCAGTAGCACTATGGATCCCAGCAGAAACCAGGGCCCTCATTGTGCTAGGAGCTGTACATAGACAGGGAGACACAGGCCCTTTCCTGAAGGGCTTAAACTTTAACTTGAAAAGACAAACTGGGAGCAAAAGGGAGCGTTCAAACCCAGACACAGAGAGATGATTTATCTTGTACCTTGACACTGATGTGTGAGATATAATTTGACAGACAAGTAAAGCTGCAGGTCTCCAGGCTGCAAAAGTAGGTTAACAAGCTTCTAAGGGACTTCAGATTTTCACTTTTAAATCCGTTGCCCTACACTTAGCAACCCACAGGCTGAATGCACCCCCAAAATATGCCCAATAACTGGTTATGAGTGAGCGACATCCCTGGAACTATTATGGGCAGGGGCTATCAAGGTCAAGATCTGCCTTCAGTGTGGGAACTACTGGTGCTGCTAAAGTGAGAGGTAAACTTCTGAGCAAGGCTGCTGCATTGACATGCCACTTAAACAGGGTGGGGTTTGGGCTTCTCGGTGTCAGCAAGAGCGACTGGGATGGGGGAAGACAAGCGGGACCCTCTAAAAATGGCTGAGAATCAGAGAGGAGGTTGGAATTCAGCCACAAAGCAGCCTTTCTGAAATGACAGGGGGCAGGGTGAGTTCTTAGCTTGTCTAGTTTCAAAAGTCCTCCCGGAGGCTGGGAGCCTGGACTGGGACCGGAGGGCAGAGTGACACCATGAGATGAAGGATTATCTGGTGTCCGCATGCAATCTGTGCCAGCGCCTGTTACTGCTGTTGCACCAAGGAGTCCAAACAAGGTAGAGGCCCCACGGTGTTAGGTGCTGCACACACCTCTAGTGAGCGACAAGCTCTTCAGAGTAGGGGCTAGAGTTGAAATAGACAAGACAGAATTAATAATCCAGTTATGCAGCTAGGGAACTGGAGGCCAGGGTGAGTGAGTGACTTGCCCCAGGTCACACAGGGAATTTGTATCAGAGCTGAGAACTGAAACCCCATCTCCTGCAGTCCAGTCCTGAGCCTTAATCATTAGACCTGCCCTCTGTCTTCTGCTCGTACACGTTAGGCTGAGACACGTTGGTGTCTGCACTTGTCACTTTCACCAAGGTGATTTAGATGCTTGGCTTCCTCTCCTCTCTCTTGCTCTTTGGCAGATCTTCTGCTTTGCCATTGCTCCCCCTGAGCCATACATGCAGAACCAGGTTTCCCAGTCATCCATTCCTCTCCTCTCCTCCTCTCAACTTGGCAGCTGGCTCTGACTCTTGCTTTGCCACTTGTGGCATTTGGAATAATATTAGCAGAGATGGGTCCAAACAGGTCCCGTGGTTCTGAATCCCACGGGGAGTTCCAGGGGATCCAGGGCCAGACTCTGGAACTCGGGTCCATCTGTAACTACTGGGGAGGCAGGTAGTGAATTGGAAGAAGTGCCTCATTCTTCATTACAGGCCCAAATCCTACAGCCCCAGCTCAGACAGAATACTGCTGGGAGCAGCACACACAGAGTTGGGAGAGATGCTCAGGCAGCAGAGGCCTCCGTACTTCTAGGGCACATTTCCCCACCCACAGAACCCAAAGCTTCTTCTCCTTGGTTAATCTTCCCCCTTCTTGCCTCAGGGATGAGAGGCAATGAGAGGTCATTGCTCATCCAGCCTTCCCCTCTGGCAGTGCAACACCACAGTACCGGTTAGTGTGACCTATTCCGCATCAAGCTCCTTTTGTGCCAGTTTCGTTGACAACTCAACTATGTTGATGACCCTCCTCACTCCAACCCCGCCCCCCCGCACGTGACTCAGTTATTGAGATGGGAATGGGATTTATTTTAGTGATTTAAGAAACAGGGTCTTGTGGGAAATGCTGTTGCTATAGTGACCCAGCCCTCCGTCGTAACAGCTGGACATCTCGGGTAATGTGCCCCACGTTGAGCTGTACCCACATTTACAGATAGGGAAGTGAGGCACAGATAACCCACTTAACCTCCAGGCCATCCTTGCTGCGGCTGAAAGCCTTCCCCATTGCTCTCTGATGAGCTTAATTCCATTGGAGCCAATGCCCCCCCCCGCGTTCCAGCTTTCACTGCAGTCCCTTTTTGAGCCCGCAAAGCTAGCCCTGTGGAAGTTCTCCATGCAGCACAGAGCCGGCAGAACACCCCCAATGACACAGCCCTGGCTTTAGAGAGGGGGCTTGGGAAAAAGTGTGGCCACAGGTATTCTGGGCCGCTAGCCTGGACGCATCTGCTGTCCATTACAATAGCCCCTGCATTTGCTCTAGCTTATGTCAGCAATCAGACCCAGACCCCAGAAAGGGCAGAAGTGGCTTGGAGCCAGCCTGGGCCCCCACAACGCAAAGGTCCTTCCTGCTAAGCACTATCTCCTCCACTCTGCCTATCAGAGGAGCAGCTTGGAGTCAGGGCCGCTGTCAAAACAGTATGAGAGCAGAACTAGGCCCAAGGAGAGTTTTCCCTGAGCCTGGGCTGAGGGAAGATCTCAGTGTCCTCCCGACAATGCCAGTACCTGGGGATACAGAAGGGTGGCTGGATCCCATGCCAGAATCTCTCCTGGCATCTGCTCTGGCATGTTGCCCAAGGCAAAGTTCATCCATTTTGTGACCCCAAAACGCCTGAGGTGGAACAAAACGGTGCTTAAAATAAAATCCATTGTACCCATAGAAAGGGCTGCTCCCTGCCCTTACAATCTGTGCGCGCTCTGTGGTCTGGAGGAAGTCCGGGGAGAGGGAGGGAGGAATCCATCCTCTGGGCCACACCCTGAGCAACTGCAAGCTTCCACCTTGGCTGGATGGGAGAGAGTTCTGCACACACCTCCCGCCCAGGTCACAGGTCCTATATTTCCTCAGTCCTGCTCTACACATAACAGTGGCCAGTGGAGCTACATAGCAGCAAATTTGCTGGAAAATGCCCTAACTCCATCCTGCCAGAAGCTTCCCACAGAGCTCCAGCCTGGCGTTTGCAGGGGCTTCCCAAATCCCACCCCTGCCATGCCTGGGTTGGGAAGAACTAACGATCTCTCCCACACGTCCAGAGGAGGTTATCCCCTCTTGGAATACAGTGACCAAAACAGGGGAGTCACATCCAAGGCAAAGCCCCTTTCCTCGGTGCAAAGAGAGTGCGCGCCTCTCTCGGAACAAAACCCAAGGTGTGTACGAATGTAACAGCCTCATTCTTCAACTTCCAGGGGAAGAAAAAGAGCTGTCAATGCTCACAGGAGTGGTGCTAGCCCACTGGGGCCCTACGCAGGAATATTCTTACCTACCTCTCACCCACCCCCTAAAATTACTAATTGTATTATTGCCACAAACCAAACAAACAAGGATATCAACACAACACAAACTAATACACATATGAAAGAGTCCACATTAAACAAGGTGAGCAGTATTTTGGGGGTAATACTAAAGTGGGACCCCTAAGCAATTGCTCAGTCTGCTTATACCTAGTGCCACCACTGAATACTCAGAAGGTTCTCTGGCCAAAGGGGGTTGAATGGCGGGGGGGGGGGGCATCCCAGGGCCTCCATTTGACTCTTCTGGCCTGATTCTTTTACTTACCATTGTGTAAATCAGCAGCATTTGCACTGAAGCCCATGGTGTTACATCAGTGTAAACCCTGGTGCAAGTGAAAGGAGACTCAGCCTCTCAGGGCACAGGTCCCCTAATCATTAGTGGCTGAAAGTTGTTGCCACCTCTGGATGAGCTGTCTTCAGTCAATGTCATCTGCATGCAGTTCTTGACATAGACCCCCTCCCCCGCCCCGTATTCAAGCACTGTCACTCCCTGCCATCCCCAGGAGATGAGGTGTTGGTATTTTTTAAAGTATTCTCTTAAATAGCAGTTTTGTTCCATGCCTCAGCTCTCACAATAAAAACCAGTCTCCCATGAATTCCCCCCACCTGGCAAATCATTGTTATGACCTGTCACCTCCAGATCTGTCAGTCACATCCCGTCCTGTTATATAACACAGCTTGACTGATGGAACCAGACTTGACAGACAGGAACAATAGCATCGCCGCCTGGGAGAATTGCAAAGAGCCACTTCGGATTCATTCATTCGTTTTGTTCCCCTCCTCCCCTCAGCGTGGTTTAAAAAGCCAGGGCCAGATCCGCAGCTGATGGGAATCTGTTGTCACTACAGCTGTACCCATTGAAGACAGAGCCACATCAGCTGAGGAGCCTGGCCCCTGGATATTTCACTGCAAAGATCAATGCTCTTGAATATACCTGCACTAGCACTTTCTAGCAAGAATAACCAAACTCCAAATCATAACAGCTCTGCCAACAAGCTCGGGGTGTTTAAAGCCCAGATGCAACATCTTGCAACATCTCTGCAATGGAAGATCCAGACTTCAAACCGCAAAAAGCTAGCCACATTTTGCAGATAGCACCATGCTAGCAAGCCCGCTGCACAAAATATCCATGTAGAAATTCACCCCTATGCGGAGGGTCAGACTCATGCTGGCTGGCTTCTTTCGTGGGAGTGAATTTCTCCCTTAGGAACTGACATTCTGGTTCAGACTAGTTCTCTTTCTATCCCACTCTCCTGTCTGAGAGGGATTCTTCAGAGAAAGATGCAAAAGACATCACCCCCTCGCTCTCGTTGGTGGAGGATTATGGAGTAGCCGGCCGTAGGGCAAGTTTCTTCCTAACATCTGGAGGTGAGGCCGCATTTACTACTGCTCAGCACTCATAAGTGGGGCGAGATTTTCCAAAGAGCTCAGCTCCACTTAATCACTGAAATAAGAGCCAGATTTTCAGTGCAGATTTTCAAAGAAATCTGGCTGCCAAATTATGAGTGGAGCTGTGGGGGAAAGGTTCAGATTTTAGGAGGTTTTAGACTGGTATGAGACAGGCACACAGGAATACAATCTGGTATACTGACAGCTATGGGACAAACATCAACCTCTCTGCATCTAACACTGACCTCTCTGCATCCTGAGTATAGATCTCTTTCCTACAATTCTGCCTGCTGCATCACTAAAGCAGTGGCCACTAGTGGTTGCCTTATTTAAGACGTGGCTCCAGATAGGCATATGTGGCCAAAAGGTGTACCAGTTAATCAGATAACCATGACACTATTGTCAACTCTCTGCTGGATGTTGTATTGCAGCAAATGGGTGTGCTTCTAGCTGTTTTTCTTTTTGGGGGGTGGGAGTAGAGAGAATAGGTTGTTTTCTTCCCAGTAGAAAATTGGTCAGAGAGAAGAGGGAAAGTATAGTAAGTCCTTCATCTGAGAGCATAAAAGGCAGTGCAAAGTAGAATCAACGCTGGAACCCGGAGCTATTTTTCTTTAACACTAGGGCAGTTTGACTCACAGGTTTTAAACAAGACATTTAAAACCATCCCTGCAGCAAACATTGCCTAGATCCTGATGGCAGGCAGCCACCTTCTTTTAATGCAGCTCATAATGGTACACTAAAGACCCAAGCACATTCACAAATCAAGTTCCCTTAGATGTATATTTCAAATAGCACCTCACACAAGCTGCTCACAGTCTAAGATGGGGGAAATGGTTAACATCCCAAACCATCAGTGCTTAAAACACAACCAAGTAATTGTGAAATTCAGATAGTGAAGCAACACAAGCCACCTGAGGCTGTTTTACAAGGGTTGTTAACTCTGCAGGCTGGGTTAAACAGAGCAGTTGTTATTTGTGGGCTATGGTAGCAAATAAAGGCTTCCAATGAAGGAGGGTGCCCCATTGTGCGAGCTGCTGTAGAGACACGTTGTGAGAGATGGTCTCTGTCCTGGAAAGCTTACAGTCTAGAGAAGAAGGACAAACGTAGTGTTGTTATCCCCCTGTTACAGATGGGAAACTGAAGCACAAAGAGTAAGTGACTTGCCCAAGATCAGCTGATAGAGCCTGGAACTGAAGCCAGATCTTTTGAGTCCCAGCCTTAACCACCAGCCATCCTTCCCTCCCTACACGAAATCTGCTGTAAAACTGCTTGCAGTCTGGGTTAAACAAGCCAGAAACCAGCACAAAGCCCTGATGGCAGGGAGCAGTTGCCTGTAGCACAGATAGCAGCCTGGGGAAATGGAGTGAATGTCATCTAGCGGCTAGAACGCAGGCCTGGGAGTCAGAAGCAGGCATTCCCCTTCCCTATTCTGAAACCAAGATAGCCAGTCACTGAAGTCACCAAACTGCTGTGTGTCTCAGTGTCCCTAGCAATAGGGTTCTGAAGGAAGAGGTAGGGCATGAGGGACTCTGGCTTGTGGCAGAAGGGGTAATGGAGGGCACCCAGCACCCTAGGGCAGAGAAGGAAGTTTCAGGAAAGTCCCTGAAAGAGAGGGGGATGGCACACAGGGAGCTTGTAGGGTGAAATGGAGGAATGCAAGGAGTCCCTGATGTGGGCAACAAGCCGCAGCCTATACAAATTACAAAGTTTGCAACCCTGTAGTTTAATTATTTCAGGCTGTGAAGAGTTGATTACTTACAAGTGGCTCGCCCCCTCCTCGTTGGGTCTTGCATAGCAGCTCCTTCCTCTCTAGCACCCCTGGCTGACCGTCATGCTGTCCTGTGGTGGCCAGTCTCTTCACACAGCTCCGCCCTGCAGACAGGCCACGTTTCAGCTCCACCACTGTTGGGGTAACAAAGCATCTAGTACAACAGAAGTCCAACAAACTTATACCTAGCGGATTTTCAGCCCCCAGTTCTGGGCCCCATGGTTCTTACACCCCCTCCTCCCAGGGCTTTCAAATCACTTCTTCCTCTTGTATCAGGGGGTTTCATACCACCTTCCCCAGTGGCTCACAGGGAGCCCAGGCCCTCCCTCTCCTTTGGGTTCTAGCCCAGGGACCCTGAGCAGGCAAAGACTGTCAAGTCAGAGCTCCCCTCCCCCACTGTCTCCTTGGGGTTCTTTCTATTTCTGCCTGTCAACAGGCTGTTCCCACAGCCCCTTCCTGGGCCCACAGCCTACCTGTACTTCTCCCAGGCTCTCCGACTCCGCTCCTCCTTTCAGGCTAGGTGAATTGAGTGAATTGAGTTCCAAAGCTCCCATTACCCTCTCAGTACCAGTATGGGGCACATGCCCCATCACACAGACACCTGGAAGTGTAAAATCTGATGAAGTGTCTTTGTTCTCACCTGTGGCACCATATGGTAGAAGTGGAGAAGAATAACCTCCTGCTGCAAGTTTTACAAAACCCTTTTGTGCCCAGCCAGTGCCTGGTGGGGGACTGACTTGGTTCTGATCAATGTCTAGAAGGCAGACGTGTTTCTCTTGATCAAGGATGGGAGCCATCTATCCGCCTTCTCAACTCCAACCTCACATCTGACTCCGCTGTCGTCTTGGCTTAATCCATGCCCCTGAACTCGCCTCTGCTTCTCCAATTTTCTATGCCAATAAATACCCCTCCCTCCCCCTCTGTAATGCTGCCCACCACCTCAGCCCCACATTGGCCAATACCCTCACCCCATCCCTTCTCTCCTTCTCCCTTGACTGTGGCACCTCTCCTCTTCACCCTCCCTGTCCTATCTCTGGGCCTTTCACCCTATGCGGAATGCTTCACACGCACAAAGAAACATGGCCACATCTCCCAGGCCTCCGACATCACCCTGGCTCCATTTTCAACTCAGGATCCAATTTAAATTTACCTGCCATGTTTTTAAAACTCTCTTACTCCTTCCAACTTCACAAACTCCATCCTACCTGCCTCCATGACACTCCTGCTCACAGCCATTGGTACAGGAGCTGTCTCCTCTGCAGCTCTTGGTATCTAGACTAATATTCTGATCTCTCTGTGGGGTATTTCTGTGCCTTCCCCTTTACATCTGCCGGCAGCCATTTTGTGCTCTCTCCTGCAGGCTCTTAAACATTGTTGTTCTCTTGATGTAAGATAAAAATCATTTTGGCTGAATGTGTTTGGCTGCTTTTTGTATAAGGGAAAACATAACACTCTCCAATGGAACCGACTAAATTTTTGTTGTTGGAACTTTTTTTTTTAAGGGAAAAATGGCTTTTTGACCAAAATGCTATTTTTTTTAAACAAAATTTTCATTTTGGTTAAAATTTTCCATTTTTTCCACAACAACCATGGAAACCAAACCCCCAGTTCATTTTACTATCTTCAGATTTTGATAAATGTTCCATTTTCAGTGAAAGTGCTTGGGTTTTGGTATAAAAAAATCATTTTAGGGGTTTCAAGACCCCAACATGGAAACCCCAACATTTTTACCAAAAATGTTTTGTTTTGTTTTTTTCAAAAACTGAAATGTTTTCCATTTTTTTGTTGGAAAAAAGCAAAAATGAAGTAAGTTTGAAGGGAAATTAAAAAAAGCCCTAATATTGTTAAAATTTTCTGTGAAAAAATAGTTGCCATTTTTCACCCACCTCACTGGCTCGCAGCCTCTTTTCAGACCTCAGGTAAAATTTTCAAAAGGGCCTAAGTGACTTAGGAACCAAGGGCCAGCTTTTGAAAGGTATTTGGGTGCCTAAAGATGCAGATACCTGGTGCCTAGTAGAATTCACAGAGACACCTAAGTGAGTAAGGTGCATAACTCCCATTGATTTCAATGGGACTTAATCTGCTTTTCAAAACCCCACTAGGCCACTTATCTGTATCTAAATGTGCTGGAAAATCTGACCCTTAGGCTCTATAGGCTCTTAAGTGCCTAAGTCACTTTTGAAAATTTTACCCCTCGTCTTAAAACATCTCTTTTCTCCCTTACCTCTTAATTTCTTTCTCCCTGTGCTATTGTCCTCATGACAAAAAGCTTTAATATATTCACCCTACGTTCATTGACGTTTTCTTGGATGTATGCTGTATGCAGCCCATTGTCTTGCGTTATTTAACTCTGTGTAGCCTTGTTTACAACAGGGACTATACATTAAAGTGCAAAGCCTGCTTCTGGGGTTTTCTCACTGAAAGTGGATGACTCTTGATATGCAAACTATACAGCTACTGATTGTCTAACGTGATAGAAACTTGGAGGGCTAGACGGAGTCACTGCCCTAGGAGAGTCTCAGGGACCCATATTTCTTTGCCGCTGTACCTTTGCTTCTGGAAGGAAGTAACTCACTGGAGGCCTGAGAGAGGTGGTGTTTATTTCTAGCTCTGCTGGCTAGCAAGTGGGTAGGGGTAGAGGCAAGTCTCCATCCCCTTCTGGCCCTTTTGCTTGTGATGGGAGTGTATCCAGAGAGCAGGGGCTGTGCTTTGGACTAGATTTGGACACAAAAACTGGCTAGGTCCCCCCCGTGTGTGTGTACATGCAGGCATGTTTTCCTTTTCTTCATTGGCACAATATAGTCCTAAAAGAGGGAAAGGTCAGCAGGATGAGATGGTTTCCTTGGTCCCCATGTTCTGGAACCTGTAGTAATTCCAGGAATATACTTTGAGGAGTCAGGCTTGTTTCTGTTCTATTTTCTTCAGGTTCTGGTATTGCCTTCATGGCCGTAGTACCTGAGTGCCTTCCCGTAGCTCCTTAAGCGATTGTCTGTCCTGTGTGTGTCCCTCTGTCATCCTCTCTCCAGGAGAATTGTGCGGGCAGTGGAGTGGTTTGTTTTGGCAGAGTTCTGGTTTGGTTTTGCGTTTCTATTTAAATGTCCACACTTCTCTGGGTTGATATTAGAGAAGGCATGTTAAAGAGGGGTGCACTTGGAGTGGAAGGTGGGGAGGTTTGTGATGGTCCTAGTTCATGGGGGAGCTCATTCCAATCCAGAGACTCAGACCAGTCCCCGGGCAGGCTCTGTCTCCCACACAGACAAGTTTTACCCTTGTGGTAGAAAGTTCTGTTGTGTCTGAGGACCCAAGTTGTTGGCCACGATCTTACGCTCCTTTAGATTTCCTTGGCCTAGAATCACCAAGTTACTTAGGCTCAGAGCACACCTATTGGATTGTGCCCTGCATGTGAATTAGGCGTTCGCCCACCTATCTGCCCCCATTCATGGATTGCTCTGGGCATAGGCAGAAGATATGTGCTCAGACACATAAGGTAGGCAGCACTGTGCATGCTTAGAGGGAACTTTTACACAAAAATGTAGGCACCAAGCAAATTAAGGCACCTCCAGGGTTTGCAAGGAATTTTGCGAATCAGAATGGAGCCTAAAACTGGGACTTAGGCACCTAAACATCTTTGTGAAATCTAGGCCCACGGCCTTGAACTTGGCTCAGTGTTCAAATTCATCAATCTGTTGTCAGGGCTAAACTAAGTATTTTCAGACTGGTGACTGGTGCGGGAGAAGGAGCCGGAGAGATCTCTGTGTTTATTTAAAACCACAGTGTAGATCTAATTCTAAATAATGTTCATTATCTAGTGGGGTTTTTTCATCATCGTAATAATAATATTATTAGTGATTTGGTTCAGTTATGTAACAGGAAGAGGTTAGCAAGAAGGGGCAGGTTTTTTGCCTTTACAAGTGATTGCATGAGAATCCCAGTGGGTGACACTTGCAGCAATTTGTCTTTATTCTTCGGTGTCTAGTACAAACGGATTTGTGTGTGTGAGCAAAGGGGAGAGACACGGCCACTGTCTTCAAATCCCTCTGCAATTCTCTTGCTCTGGCACTTGTCAAACAAGTGTTGTCACATTATCTGTATTCTAAAAAAAAGTGAATCCCACTGAAAATTTGCTGTTAGCCTCTTATCAACAGAAATAGCCTCCTCTTCCTGCAGTTTCAAACACCTTCATTGCCCTTTTTTGCCTTGTCTTCCCTAGTGGTCCGTGTACTGGTGATGAAGCCAGAGTGCCCTACACAACAGCTTTGCATCGTTAGTTGTTACAGATTGTGGAGTCTGGTGTGTTGAAAACCATGTTAAAATTGTAGGCTATCACTTTAATTTTCAGGTTTTTTCCTAGTCCTGTTTGCCGCATAGGGGCTCTATAGGGAAGTGTACAATCCGGGCCTAGTAGCAGTCAGTTTGCAGCCAGCCAGCTTAGAGTAGGGTGGGGAGGAGTTGGGCCTCTGTTTTTAGGGAGCAGCCTGCTTTGTCTCTCTCTGTTTTGGGGTTCTTTGTGATGTCATTGTGAATTCTAAGAAATGAAGTAGTGCTACATTGTAACCTTCCAGCCAGAGTATTTATGGTCTTATCTAACTTCTCTGTGGATATGCTGTGAACATTACATGGAGACTGCTCAGGGTTTATTCATGTGAGTAACTGAAGCCAGTAGGACTACTCAGATAAGTAACTGAGTATCAAAGACACTAAGAGGCTCACACTCTAAGTCCTTCATTAGGACATGTCTCCGGGATTAATTATGCAAAACTGTTTAACACTCTTTTTATTATTCCTGAATAGTTCCTTACCCGAGCCCTGGCTATTCAGTGTTTGGTCACTTGCAAATCTGTCCTTTCGATTCTGCAAAATCCGAGACAATATTCATTTGTTGTCAGATAATATTTATTCCTCCAAATTGCTGCTGCTTTAAAGTAGTACATGACCTTCAAGTCTCTTGAGCATCACTCTTCCCTCAGCTGTGCTGGATGCTGGGTGTGCAAATCCCACACCAGGGCCAAGGCATATGTGACCCAGATGAGCTGCAACAAGGACTAACCTGAGTCACCGCACAAAACTCCAGCTTAGCTTTGAAAAAGTTCAGGTGGCATCTTCCCTTCCCCGTCCCAGTTATTTTTCACCTCACCTTTCAGATTACAGAAGGGACTAGATGGCAGAAATATTGAAATAGTTGTTCTTTGGGCAGGAATAGTGGACATCTAGCTGAATAATTATTAGAAGTGTTGTGCAGACATTAATAAAGCCTGTCTCCCTCGGAGGCATTATATCCATGAAACCCTTTTCATGTATGGGAAACTGAGGCACAGAGTGGTTATGTGACTTGCTCAGATCACACAGTAACAGTGAATCAGTAGCAGAGGTGGGAATAGAAATCGGGAGTCCTGATTCCCAGTTGCCAGCTTTTACCACTAGGCATCATTCCCTAAGCGGCACACACACTATACCTTGTCCAACCAAACACCAGAACTTTCATAATGAGATGCTCCATTGGAGTCAATGGGCCAGATCCTCAGCTGGTGTAACATTGACTTCAGTGCAGCGATCTGCCTCCCAACTCAGCTACTGCTGTGCAGTTCCAAGAGTCATTCAGTGGAGTGGCTCTTTCTGCTGAGATGGGTGGCTCCCCCTGCTTACACAGGGCATTCAGCATCAGCACTTCACTTAAATAAAAATGGGTCCTATAATGTACTCAGCAGGTCACTTGCATGACTGCTGAGTCCAGGCTGGGACAGAAGGAGGCCTTTGTGGCAACACAGTCTCTGCTAGCCAATCTGGAAGCTGCAGAAAGAACCACAGGGTCTGTCTGTGTCCAACAGCCTCAGTAAAGAATTCCCTTTCTAATCAGTAGAATTGCATCCGTTCTGTTCTCTACCGCAAGGGACACTATGGCCAGAATTGTCTAGAGAACAGCTCCCATTTGGGCAACTAAATACGGGCCAGATTTTCAGACAAGCTCAGCACGGTGAGTGTTGAGTTCTTTTGAAAATCTTCTCCCAAGTGTTACAATGGGGCTCAGCACTGTTGAAAATCTGGCCCTTATGCCAGTACCTAAATAAGAGCTGAACTCTGGAAGTCTGTCCTCAACTGAGAGTGCTGAGCATGTGAAAATCTGGCCCCTCGCTCATGAAAAACAGTCCCTAGAAGTCTGAATGCAAAGATCTGAACTCCCCAGGCTTTGGAAACAGATCCCAACCATCTCTGGAAGAGACCAAACCAGAACCTTAAATACAAAGACTGATCTTTGAGGGAGTTTCAGATCTTGATCAGAAGTTTGATTTGGCTTTTATCAGTCAGCAACGGGTTTATTTATTTGCCCTGGTCACCTGGAACAGGTAGCAGGGAAAAGCAATTGCCTGATGATGAAAGTCATTTTCCTCTCTCTCTCTTTCTTTCTCTCCCTCCCAGTTTCTTCCTGCATTGCAGGCAGCTGAAGTATTTGCTATCGAAATAATCAGACCAGCAGAGGTCACCACGTCAGAGATGATACAAAATGCAGAGCAAAGATCTCCAGCAAACCGTGAGATTTTTTTTCTCCATTTATATCCAGCATTATCATAGCAGCACGTTCTCTGTCTCCCCTGAGAAGGGAACAACAGTGTAGAAGTGCATTTTGGAGGAGATTATTTTTTAAAACAAAGCTAATGAATAATTGCTTCCCTCAAACGAAAAGCAGTTTTTTATTACAGAGATGCCCATTTACGCTGCATATCAGCAGCAATTTTTCTTCTTGCTTGCTACCCTCCCGCACAGGCTCATTGTTACTGCAGGCATCTCGATATTCAGCTGCAGTATCTTGTTGCACCTGCTCTGCATTGCTCTGCAGTGAATATACAAGTCAGGGGAGCCACCAGCAGCATGTGACTATCTTGAGAAATGGTCCTGGATCCCAGATGACGTGGATTTCTTATGTCATATATGGGAATGTTTATTCGTTATGGCTATTTTACCCACCCCTCTTTAATGACTTTAGTTTTGATACTCTGTTGCCGGCCAGCAACAACAGGTGTATTTGGTTCAGTACTAATGTGAGAAGATCCACGACACTGGGAATCATAGAATCAGAGAAGATTATGGTTGGAAGAGACCTCAGGAGATCATCTAGTCCAACCCCCTGCTCAAAGCAGAACCAACCCCAACTAAATCAAGATAGGCTCAAAGTCTTTCCATTACATTAGCAAAAGCTATTTAGGCCAGATCCCTCAAAGATGTTTAGGTGCCTGACTCCCACTTATTTCAGTGGGAACTCGGTGCCTGAATAACTATGGGGCTCTGGGCCTTAGAGGCTAGGTAAAAGCGAGACGTTATTAATAACAGGCCTGAAGATTATACTCTTATGTTCATGAGAAATTGCTCACATGAGTCATATCACTGGGTTAAAGCACCCAAGTGACTTGGGAATGTGAGTTCAATTACTCTCAGTGGGACTTAAGCTCCTAAATCACTTAAATTGTACCTATTAGCCTCTGGTGGGGTGGGGTGTATACCTGGAATAATCTGGGCACCCCACACAGGCTCTGAAAGGGTTAATGCAGGCCTGAGACACCAGTTATGCTACCTGGCTGCACCGGGAGGGTGGGCCAGGCTTAATTAAAGATGAGTCCCAGCTGAAAGAGGAACTGGGTGATTAATTAAAAAATAGGAAGTTTAAAGCTATATGGAGGAAGGTTCTGTACAGTCACTCTCCGGGCTTAGAGAGTGGAAGGACTAGCAGGGTTAAGGAGGAAGGCTAGTGGGGAGAGTTAGCACTAGGGCTTTTTGCTGAGTAGGGAAGTCTGGCAGCTCGGGGAGATGCAGAGCAGATGTGGGAGTGGAGTAGGTATTGGTGGAAAGCCTTGAGAGAAGGTCAGGGCCTGGCCTTTCAGGGAGAGGCCCCTGGAGGCATTCAGCTGGGGAATAGATCAGGGGAAAGTTGAGAGGGGTGTAATGTCAAACTCAAGGAGGGTGGCAGTGGGTTTATGTTTATATTTTATGGCTTGTTAGAGGATTCTAGGGCAGAGTCCTGAGAGCCCAAGCCCTAGCCCTGAAAGAGGGGTGAACCTAGAGAGGCTGGTGTGGGGGAGACATTCAGGGAGGTGGTAGAAATGAGTCTGGTGCACTGAATTTTGACTGTCTTATGGATCCAATGGCATAGGAGGGCCTGGGCTCCCCTACCAACCACTGGTGAGGTGGCATGAGGCTGGAGAAGGGGACAAGAGCAATGGAGAGCCCTGAGACATGGTTGGGAGGATTATGGGGCCTAAAGTTGGGGCCAAAGACCTCTTTAGGACATTTGGGCTCTTACTGGCTGAAATTTGTCACCCTGAAAGGGGTGGAAGTAAATTGTTACCTGGCCAAGTTATGGCAGGAGACACTGAAGGGCTGGAGCAACCATTGGCAGGGGATGCTGGAGAGAAGTGAGCCAGCTCTGCCTTGCCTACCCCTGAGATGTCTCTCTAGAGGTGAGTTTACTCTTCTACAATACCCCACGTTGGCAGAGAGGGAGGGTTAACTGGTGCCAGAGAGCAGCTGGTGCACTTAGTTGCACCTGGAGGTTGGGCCTGACCCAATTTAGAATTAGACTAGCAGTGGAGGAGGTGGGTGGCTGAATTAAGGATGAGTCCCAGCTGAGAGGAGTTGGATGACTCATAAAGGAAGGACTGCAGGCTAGTTAAAGGGAGAGCAGTCTTCTTCTCTCCTGGGAAGAGAGTGCTGGTAAAGGGCCAGGAGAGACAGTGGGAAAGGACAGGAGTGAAGTGACCTGCTGTGATGAGCCTCAACCAAAAGGCCAGACGCCACTGAGACAGTCCTGGGGATCAGGGTTGTGAGACGAAGAGCCAGAGCAGAGCTGAGTGTCCAGAGAGAAAGCCCGGAGGGACTTTGCTCAGTACAAGGGCAGGAAAGAACTCTGCCGAGTCTGGGAAGGGGCTGAGGGAAAAGGGTCTAGAGACAGGCTGAGGTAGGAAGTGGTCCAAGAAGGTAGCAAGGAGTCTAAGAAAGCAGACTAGCTGCTTGCTACAGGGTCTTGGGACTGGAACCCAGAGTAATTGAGGGGTCTGGGTTCCCCTACCAGCCAGTGAGAGAGGTGGCATGAAAACCCTGTAATGTGAGGACCACGGAGTCCAGAGTTGGGCTGAAGACCTAGTGGGAGGTTGGTGAATTGTTTGAGACTGTTACCCTGGAAGGGGTGGGACTGAACGTGACCTGGCTTGTGGCAGGAGGAGGCTGACTCACGAGAAGAAGCAGACCAATGCAGTGGCTGTCAGCAGGGGGTGCCAGATAAGATGCTGCTTCATTTTGCCCAGCCACAAGGGGGAATGCGGGCTGGTGAGTCACTCTTCTACATTACCCATTGTTGAAAATGTCACCCCTTGGGTCCAATCGACTATTTATGGACCAAAGCACTGTTCAGTGTGGGAAGAGGTATCAGGATCTCTCCCAGTATTAAACTTCGCACCTCTAAGCATCTTTCATAGTAGGGTTTTAAAGCGCTTTACAGCCAGTGTATGCAATGTATCTTCAGAAGTGCCCAAGTGATTCCAGTGCACAAGTCCCACTGAAAGTCAATGGGATTTGGGGGGAAACGTTCAAAAGCACCTAAGTCACTTGAGCACATTTGTAAATCTCACCCATAATCTCTCTGTGCCTCGGTTCCCTATCTGTAAAACAGGGATCATGGTACTCGCCTGCTTCATGGGGCTGTTGTGAGAAATATATTAAAGATGCTCCCCTGCTACAGTGACTGGGTCATGTAAATCCTAAGCTAGATAGAAACTGGAGGAGCCACTGAGGAAAGCATTGAAATCCTCCCCATATGAATGGATAGCCCTGGCTTTTTCAAGAGCTGACTCCTGGCTTATTGCGAGGCCTGGTACAGTGCAACATTGTGATTAAAGAAATCCAGAATGATGTTAAATGGATTAAAAGCTGGCTGATAGGTCTCAAAATGTAGCTGTAAATGGGGAATCATCATCAAGTGGGTGTTTCCAGTGAGGCCCTGCAGGGATCTGTTCTTGGCCCTACACTGTTTAATGCCTTTTATCCATGACCTGGAAGGAAAAAAAATCATCACTAATAAAGATTGCAGATAACACACATTGGGGGCAGTGGTAAATAATGAAGAGGGCAGGTCACTGATAGTGATCTGGAACGCTTGGTAAACAGGGCGCAAGCAAACACTATGTGTTTTAATATGGCTAAATATAATGTACACATATAGGAACAAAGAATGTAGGCCATATTTAAGGGATGGAGGATACTATCCTGGGAAGCAGTGACTCTAAAAAATGTTTGGGGTCATGGTGGATAATCGGTTGAACAGGGGCATGTAGTGTGATGCTGTGGCCAAAGGGCTAATGTAATCCTTAGTTATGTAAAGAGGGGACTCTCATGTATGGGCAAAGAGGCTATTTTACCTCTGTATTTGGCAGTGGTGCAACTGCTGCTGGAATCCTGTGTCCAACTGTGGTGTCCACAATTCTAGAAGGATGTTAATAAATTGGGAGAGGTTTCAGAGAAGAGCTGTGAGAATGACAAAAGGATTAGAAAACCTGCCTTATCGTGATAGGCACAAGGAGCTCCATCTATTTATTTTCCTTAAGAGAAAGGGGTGACTTGATTATAGTCTAAGTACCTATATGGGGAACAAATATTGAATAATGGGCTCGTCAATCTACCACAGAAAGGTCTAACACAATACAGCAGCTGGAAGTTGGAAGCTAAACAAACTCAGACTGGAAATAAAGCATAAATGTTTAACAGTGAGAATAATTAACACATTGGAGCAACTTTCTAAGGGTCATGGTGGAGTCTCCATGAATAGCTGTTGTTAAGTCCAGGTTGGATGCTTTTCCTAAAAGATCTGCTTCAGGAACGATTTGGGGACGTTCTATGGTCTGTGCTAGATGGGAGGTCAGACTAGATGACCACATTGGTCCCTTCTGGCCTTGGAACCTCTGAGGTCAATGATGACCCGTTAGAGAGGGTGCTGTGATGTCACCCAGGCTGGGCAAGGTGAGGATGGTGCATGTGTAAGAACTGCTGGTTTTGTGTTCATATCTATGCTTGTGTTTGTAACCCGGAATATGGCTTCTGGAGCATTGCTCATTCTGACATATCCCTCAGCCAAGAATTAAAACAGCCAACAAATGTGCTGCGTTTGTTTGGCTGAGCCGTGCTCCACAAAAGCTACACAACTAGTGGTTCAGTTCATCAAAGGGCTGCAAATGAGAAGGCCTGATCCTGTAGGTACCCAATGCCTTTAGTTACCCTTGAGGGGTCTTGTGGCTAAATCACTAAACTAGGGACTCAGGAGACCTGGATTCAAGTCCCACCTCTGCTGTACACTCCCTGTGTGACCTTGGGCAAGTCTCTTGGAGCCAGATCTTCTGCTCCCACTCAGGCCTCTTTGTGCTATTCAGGTTACGTCCACACTACCCGCTGGATTGGCGGGTAGCAATCAATCTATCGGGGATCGATTTATCATGTCTTGTCTAGATGCGATAAATCGATCCCTGAACACGCTCCCGTCGACTCCGGAACTCCACCAGGGCGAGAGGTGGAAGCAGAGTCGACAGGGGAGCCGTGGCCGTCTATCCCGCGCCGTGAGGATGGGAGGTAAGTCAAAATAAGATACGTCGACTTCAGCTACGCTATTCCTGTAGCTGAAGTTGCGTATCTTACATCGACACCCCCACCCCACCCTGAGTGTAGACCAGCCCTATGTCAGTGTGAAGTGGTATCATGTGGCTAGCTAAGAATTCCGCCTAGCAGAGGGGAGCTTTCCACTAGTGTGAATTGGTGCAGTCAAGAGTGATACCTAAAGCAGGAAGGAGTGTCTCAGATGGAGTGGAGTGCACCTGCACTTTAGCAGCTCCGGCAGGGACAAGAGCCAGCAAGTGTAAGCGAGAGCTGTCCCTTGGCAGCTCTAACTTATGCAGCGGGTGGATCAACTAGCAAATCAGGCAGGTGTAACACACTCAGCACAGGAGCTAATCTTGGTAGACTCTAGCCCTCAGTCATTGCTTACGGAACTGAGCCAGTATTAGCAACAAGGGAACACTTTCTGTTCTCAAAGGCCCAGTGTGGACACAGCTGGTACTGGTCAACATCCCTTCCCAGGTATATAACTACATTTCCTTCTGGTGCACCAGGCAGTGCCTCTGATTTTTAAATAGTCCTTGCACTCAGAGATTCTGCTGTACCGCGGGGACGCTCCACCACGTTAAATATTAAAGCTATTGCATTTTCATCTGCCTGATGGCTGCAAACATTCTAATCTCTTTCTATAAGGGGAGGATTTCCTAGCTCCTGAGCAGGCCTTACTGGACTTGTATCTGCAACCATATCATCTGTTGCATCTCTGCCTGCTTGTCCAAGCTAAGCAGCGGCAGGCGTGGCCACTGCTTGGAGGGAAGATCTCAGGTAGTACAGCGAAGTGATTTAAATTCAGAAGGTGGCACACTTTCCCTTTGAGCAAGAGTGTATTGGCCCTTTAAGGTAACTTTACCCTGAGCCAGCAGCAAGGGCTTCTGGGACTTGTGATCCACAGGGGATGCTGTGGAGTTCTGGACTACAGCTGCGAGGGAGGCTGGGTTTACAGGCAGCACCATTCTTCAGAACTCCAGGAAAGCAGGATCTGCTGGTGAGCTGCTTTTCAGAAGGGTCCCTAGATGGTGGCTGGGACATGAGACACCTCAGAAGAGAGAGCGGCTTATATAGCCTGGCCTCTCCCCTAGCATGCCTCGTGTTAGCCCACAACTCCCAGGCATACCTTTGGACTATCACTCCCACTGTACTTTGTTTCTGCAGACAGGGTAGTCCAGAATTAGAGGCCTGCCTTAAAGGACCAGTACACCCTGTTACAAGGGCCAAGAGGTGGGAAATGAGGAGGGAACAGGTCATCCCGCTGAATCTACCTTTGTGCCAACCTGGCATTCTGTTCCCCCTGCAGATGTGTTGCCCTTTCCAGTGTGCAGCAGGCATCAAAGCTCCTGCTACCTTCAGGGCAGAGCATGGCAACACTTACTCACATGATGTGACAGGAGTGCCAGCTCTGCCCTGTTACTCCTGCAGAACCAAGGCATTCTGGGACCTGTAGTTCCCAGAGCTGATCAGACCTTTAAGTCTCACAGTAAGGAATGTTGGGCAGGGAAGCTGTATATAAACACTTCTGAGCCATGCAGGGAAACTGAGGCACAGCCCCCTGCCCCCGGCTAGCCCCCTGTAGTGTCAGGATCAGGTTGTGCTTTACCACCACCCCGCCCCCAATAAAAACAACAACAAATTAATGCAACTTAAAAACCCATGCAAGGGGGATGGGGGAGAGAATCTCATGTCCATTTTCTAAACACAATCCTGGTGTGAGATTGAAAGTCCAAGCTGGATAATTTCACCATGCCCCCTTCTTGCAGAAACCTATTGTCTTCACAGCAGCACAGTAGACTTTGACTGGCCCTGGATGTGCGGTGCGCTGTTGAGATT
Organism: Mauremys mutica; assembly: GCF_020497125.1. Lineage (NCBI taxonomy): Eukaryota > Metazoa > Chordata > Testudines > Geoemydidae > Mauremys > Mauremys mutica. The sequence goes on from NC_059075.1 coordinate 131,408,815, forward strand.
ATGTAGCGACTCTACATTAATGATGACTTTCTACAGAACTTTGCTCAGTGTGGAAAGATTACCGCCCCTTCCCCAGAGCTCTGCTGGAGGAATCCTCCATGCTAAAGGCGGCCAAGATAAAAGTAAAGCCGTGAATAATTCATGCTTCAATCTCTTTTACCCTGGTCTGCTGTAAATATTTAAACAGCGCCAAGATGTCTTGAGCTGTGCTCAGGCAGGGACACCCAGGACAAACCTGCCTGGAAAGGAGGCCTCCTGCCACAGCCAGGAGATCTGTGTTTTATTCCCAGTCCTGCTACTCCCATTCTCTTCAAGTGTGCAGGTGCCTTTTGATAGACAGCACCTGATTTTTTTTCATATCAGCAGAACCTGCGGCTCCCATAGACTTCAGCTGGAGTTAGAAGTGGTCAGGGCCCAGTTCTGCTTCTATTTAAATCAAGAACAAAACTGCCATTGATTTCAGGTGGTGCCAGGAGATGGATGCATAGATAGTGCCCATGCTTGACTGCTGTTTGTCTGACTACCAGCCACTGTTTGCAGTACCTATGGGGGAGGGGTGTGGTGTGCCATGTCCCTGGCCAGCCTAAATGGTTTGGCTGCTGTTTAGAAATCTCTTTTCAGAAGTGCAGCATGGGAGGAACTGACAGGTCAGTGTGATAGCGAGGGATCCAGTTTTCCAAGTGGAGCTAGCTTTGAACAAGAGGCCAAGAGACTGGCCTTTGTGGAGGTTATGAAGGAAATGATCTGATCTCTGTTTCTCTGGTGTCAATGTGGAGTAAGTCAACCAGGCTACATTGGCATAAATGAGATCAGACTCTGGCCTGCCAGATACTAGGGGCCAGGTGTTCCCCCATTTTTGGCTTTTCAAGTAATCTCAGCAATGTGGGTGCACACTGAGCTCTTGACCATCTGGCTACACATGGCACAACAGGAGCTAGTGAGAGCTGAGCTCTATTGAAAATCTGAGCCCAAGCTCTTTTGCTCATCTGGTCCCATGTGTGTATTGTAGAGGAGAGCTGGGCAAGGGTCACTCTTGTAGATAGGAAACAGCGCTCCTAAGGCCTTTAAAATAATGTTTACACCGTGCCTTGTTCTTAGTGGCATTTGGAAGCTTCCAACTGCGTTCTTCCTCCTGACAGGAATATTTTTCTTAATCAGGTGTAAACACTACTTTGTTGTAGAGTTGCTCATGAGTACTGGCCATGCATTGATTCATGGGTTTTAAAATGCATTGCTGTGAGGTTGTGGTGTTGTGGTGTTGTGTTTGTGTTGTGTGTTTTGTGTGTGTGTGTGTGTTAAAGCATACTTCATAAAGAATGACAAGGATTTTCCAAACTGGTATTTTTTTTTAAAAAGGTACAATTTTGAGCCTCTGAGTCCAAGTTCTAATGTGCTGTCTCCGCTTGTCCTGTTTCACTGTGTGCCCACCTATTATTTGAGTATACCCCACCCTGGAGCTTGGGTACCTGCTCAAGCAGACACTGCTGCAGCCCACACTGCTGCAGCTTCACTGATCTTGTCAAGTGTCAGGGGGTAGCCATGTTAGTATGTATCCACAAAAACAACAAAGAATCCGGTGGCACTTTAAAGACTAACAGGTTTATTTGGGCATGAGCTTTTGTGGGTAAAAAACTCACTTCTTAGTTCTTTACCCACAAAAGCTTATGCACTGATATTGTCATTTCAGTGAGTCTCTGTCTTTACTCTGAGCTAGGAGCATGATTCCCTTGTTTGTGTGTACGTGCTCATGGTCATTTGATGAGAGCGGGTGTGGTGTAAATAGTAGTGTAGCCACCAGTAGCGTGGGGAGTGGCAGCGGAGGCGTGGCTAAGCCAGGCCGAGTATAAACCCACCTGAACACGGTAAGTACGTACTTGGCATAATTTAGCTGAGCCTCCACTGCCCATGCTCCTGCAGCTTAGGCAGCTACTTACCCTTATCTGAGCTCTTGCTGAGCATGTGAACTCAAGCAGGGGAATCGTACTGCGAGCTTGTGGCATAGACATGGCCTTCCCCCTTTGATCTAGCCAAGTCTACAAATGCTACATTCCCATCTCTGCAGTGCAGACAGACCCTGGGACTGCCTCCTGGGTGTCCAACCTAGTGCTGGTTGGAGTGGAGCGGCTTTTGATGGCGTCTGTCTACAGCAGCCTGGGCTTGAGGTTCCCGCCGGCTGATCTCACTTTGGTTTTCATTAGCATTATATTCATATGGTGGAAACATCAGTCTCTCAGCCCTACTCAGGCCTATCAAAGGCAGGGGTGAGCTCGATGACTTTAACCTTTTCAATATGACGTGCTTTGTTTGTCCGGTTCCACCACCCTCCCTGCAGTTTTCTGAGCCTGTAAAAAGGAAGGAAGGAGAATGGCTGGCCAATCGAATTAGAAAACGGCATAAAGGTCAGATTTGTTCAGCTTCCCATTACCTCTTACAGAAATAGACCAAGCTTTGCTACCCCCACCACCGGGAATTAACCACCCAGGAAACTCCAAAGCTCCAAGGATGAAACTCGCCTTATGCAGGCATCTAGCACCAGGCCCCTGCACTATTTGAGTAGCCTGGGCACAGCTTGAGTGCTGCTCAAAGGAAATGTTAGCTATAAAAGTGGGGTCACAGTCTTGGAAATGCTGTGGCTCTTTAGCTAAATTGCTATTACCAGCCCTGAAAGTGCGGAGGCAGTCTTGTCTAGTGATTAAGGCCCTAGCCTGCAGTTCAAGATTGTAGGGTCTGGAGCAGCCTTCCAATATGTTTGCCCCATTACTCCTAACTTGTTTTTAAGATGGAGTTTGATAAATGGATGCAGGGGATTATATAACCGGGTTGCTTGTGATAGCAGGGGACTGGAGTCTCTGAGTGATGAGATGTAGATTCTGTTCCCAGCTCTTGTCACTGACATGCTGTGATTTGGGGGGGGGGGGGGGTGCAAGTCATATCATGCCTCTGTTTTCTCCTCCTGTCTTTAATCTTTCTTGTCTATTTAGAATGTAAGCTCTTTGGTGCAGGGATGGTCTCTTACCATGTGCATGTATAACCCACCGGTGAGTGTGTGGTACAGGGCCCCTGCTGTCTGATGCACAGAAGAGGTGAGTCTCTTACAACTCCTACCTACAGAGTCTGGGCTCTTTAGCTCAAATTGTCACAGCTCATGTCTTTTTAGCTCTGGAGGTCCCCATTTCAATTCCTGGTATGTCATCCCTGAGGGTGGCTGTCAGACATGTACAGTGCCTTGCACAATGGGGCTTTGATCTCAGTTGTGGCCTTGTGTATGCATAAAAACTGTACTGCTTTGACTATACTGGTGTACTTCAAGCAGTTCAACTACCCCACCCACAGGTGGGTGAAGCTTTATTGGTATAAAGGCATCCAATACCAGCATAACTAATCCTGCAGGCAAGAAGAATAAGCTGTACTGCTATAAGGAACCTGTATTTTGATATAACTGCATCCATACTAGGGAATGTACCAGTTTAACTACTCTGGAAAAAAAATCACACCCCTGAATAGTTAGACCTGACCGGCCCACATTTTATACCAGTATAAGTGTTGCAAATAATCTTGGAAGCATGTTTGTTGTTGTTTGGCTTCAGAGCACTGGAAATCTTTCTGGTGCCTGACAAAACATTTGATCCAGATGTTCAGTAGCTGTGCTGGGGGAGGGAGGGAATTTGCACTGCCCAGGAGGAAACATTTTCCTCTGTATAAAATATTTAAGCATCCTTTATAGCCATGAAACCACAATGCAGGACTGAAACATAATGGGGCTGGTTCGCCACTGTGTGTTTGTCGCTTGCACCTGTGCAAAGCGGGTTTAAAATGCTACTGGGTCAGAACCGTCCTATTTTGCATAGGCGCAAATGATGGCAGTAGGGTGAAGTCAGACCCTTTAGAGGGAAATCTGGTGTAAAACAGGAATAGGACAGTAGTGAATCAGATCTTTTTAAGCCTAGTATTCAGGGACATAAGAACGGCCGTACCGGGTCAGACCAAAGGTCCATCTAGCCCAGTATCTGTCTACCGACAGTGTCCAATGCCAGGTGCCCCAGAGGGAGTGAACCTAACAGGCAATGATCACGTGATCTCTCTCCTGCCATCCATCTCCACCCTCTGATGAACAGAGGCTAGGGACACCATTCCTTACCCATCCTGGCCAATAGACATTTATGGACTTCACCACCATGAATTTATCCAGTTCCCTTTTAAACACTGTTATAGTCCTTACCTGAGGAGGTTGTGAAGGCTAGGAGTTCCACAAGTTGACTGTGCGGTGCATGAAGAAGAACTTCCTTTTATTTGTTTTAAACCTGCTGCCTATTAATTTCATTTGGTGACCCCTAGTTCTTGTATTATGGGAATAAGTAAATAACTTTTCCTTATCCACTTTCTCAACATCACTCATGATTTTATATACCTCTATCATATCCCCCCTAGTCTCCTCTTTTCCAAGCTGAAGAGTCCTAGCCTCTTTAATCTTTCCTCATATGGGACCCTCTCCAAACCTCTAATCATTTTAGTTGCCCTTTTCTGAACCTTTTCTAGTGCTAGAATATCTTTTTTGAGGTGAGGAGACCACATCTGTACACAGTATTCAAGATGTGGGCGTACCATGGATTTATATAAGGGCAATAATATATTCTCAATCTTATTCTCTATCCTCTTTTTAATGATTTCTAACATCCTGTTTGCTTTTTTGACCGCCTCTGCACACTGCGTGGACATCTTCAGAGAACTATCCACGATGACTCCAAGATCTTTTTCCTGACTCGTTGTAGCTAAATTAGCCCCCATCATATTGTATGTATAGTTGGGGTTATTTTTTCCAATGTACATTACTTTACATTTATCCACATTATATTTCATTTGCCATTTTGTTGCCCTATCACTTAGTTTTGCAAGATCTTTTTGAAGTTCTTCACAATCTGCTTTGGTCTTGAGTAGTTTAGTATCATCTGCAAACTTTGCCACCTCACTGTTTACCCCTTTCTCCAGATAATTTATGAATAAATTGAATAGGATTGGTCCTAGGACTGACCCTTGGGGAACACCACTAGTTACCCCTCTCCAGTCTGAGAATTTACCATTAATTCCTACCCTTTGTTCCCTGTCCTTTAACCAGTTCTCAATCCATGAAAGGACCTTCCCTTTTATCCCATGACAGCTTAATTTATGTAAGAGCCTTTGGTGAGGGACCTTGCCAAAGGCTTTCTGGAAATCTAAGTACACTATGTCCACCAGATCCCCCTTGTCCACATGTTTGTTGACCCCTTCAAAGAACTCTAATAGATTAGTAAGACACGATTTCCCTTTACAGAAACCATGTTGACTATTGCTCAACAGTTTGTTTTTCTATGTGTCTGACATAGCCTTAGCAGTCAGGTCAGGTAGCCACTAGACCATACCACCATGAGTCTAAGGAACTGCCCTAAGAGTCAGGAGACTGGGTTCTCTTCCTTGCTTGGCAAGTAGCCTCTTATAAGTCACTTCTCTGTGTGCTGCTTTTCTGCGTCTATTTAACTATTAAGCTTTTTTATGGATAGGTTTGTCTCTCACTATGTATATTTGCACAGAGCCTGGCACAATGCGCTTCAATCTAGGCACTAATAAAGGTGTCAAGGTCTGTATGATTTATTCCTATCTTGATTTTAAATAACAATACAGAGCTCTTGGTGCCCTCATGATTGATCACACTTGCATCTGCAGATGATGGCCACCTCGCAGCAAAAATGAAGCCTATTCTGCTAATGAATTAACTCGGCCAATAAAGTGAAGCAGAAAAACAACCTTTGTAGTCTCTAGGCATATACCTTGAACCTTGCCCCAAAACCTGGTGATCTCAATAGCTTTGGCAGCATGCCATGTTCAGTTCAGACTATTTCAGGCCAATGTGGCGAGCAAGTTGTGGAGTCCAGTGCCCGCAGAAAAAATATCCTGTCAGCAGCACCTGATCTCTGATACCAAGTGGGAAACAGCTCTAGTGTCTTCAACTGCATCTGTGGCAGGATGTCTTGGGGCGGGGGGTCTCTTGTAATAATCCCTAGCTCTTGTATAGTGCTTTTTAATCCATACATCTCAAAGTGCTCTATAAAAGAGGTCATATCCCCAGTTTACAGATAGGAAAACCAAGGCACAGAGGCTTGTGCAAGGTCACCTAGTGGCAGAGGATAAAACCCACATCTCCTGAATCCCAGTCCAGTGCTCCGAGCTGGTGGGGGTTTCCTTGGTTATGCCCAACACCACCTTTTCTGCCTGGAGCCTCGCAGTGTTTAAGGGTTTTCTTTAAGGTGTCTTCTGCAATGCCTGTTACGACTGGGTCTATACATGAAACCAAGGACACTGAGCCAAAAGGCTGGAACTGACCACGGTTGGCTCACTGTGTCACTGGCCAAGCAGGGGGGAAAGAAACCTGTGTTCCATTACCAGCTGTGCCACTAAGTTGTCATGTGATCCAGGGCAAGTCCCTTTGTTTCCACCAGCGTAAAACTGGAATATTGACTCCTCCTTCCCGTGGTGGATTGCTTGGGTGCTTTGGGCAGAGGAGGGGGCAGTGCATTGTGTTAACACCAGCGGTTGGCTTGAGTAACACAGACAGGGATGCAGGAGGGGAATTTAATAAGTTGGATACGGTAGTCAACACACTAGCACTTTGCTTGTAGACATGTACCAACAAAATTAAAAATAAATGTGTCCTCCTTTTAGGGAGGGCGCTTTCTTCATTCAAGGGGGGAGGGATTTGATTATGAGCTCACTTATAGTGGTGTAAATCAGGTGACCTCTACAACAGAAATGCAACCTGATTCTCGGTGAGTCCCTCCCTATGTTCTGCATGGGCACAAGGAAGTTAGGAATAAATATGTCTGTAAGTCACCTTTGTACTCCTTGCCCCAGCCCTGATTCTAGTTAAAGCAGCTTCAGGGCTGCTCCGACTTATGCCCTGGTACCCGTTGTCCATTCTGGATCTTGGGAAGCAGAGAATAATTAGTGCAGGGCCCTCCAGCAATGCCTCCTCCTTGTCCCAGTCCTGCCTGCTCTAGGGCTGGCGTACAGTCCTTATGCCAGCTGTGCACCAGCTAAGGAGGCCTCCTGGGCAGGGGGGATTCTCAGCAGGCTGGAGCAGTACAAAAAGGCCTAAGCAGAACAGAGAATCAGCTCCAGCAGGCTTACACCAGTGTAAAACTTGCATGAGAAGAGAATCAGGTCTGTTACCTTGAGCTCCTTCTCAAAGCACTTAAGGATGTTCTGGAATGATTCTGAATCACTTTATTGTTACATTAACTGCTCCTCTCAGAGATTGGAAGTGGCCTGCTAGACTATCCAGCTGACCTCAAAGAGAAAACTACAGACGAAAACTCTCTGGTCAATTTTCTGAAGATAAACTGCCAGCCTTCAAAGCAGTTATCTCTGTGCTAAGTGGCTTATAGATTTCCTTTAATAGACGGATGCTACTATTTGTGAGGCACATCAAGGGGGAAGCAAATTGGATTCCATTTAAAAGAGGAAAGGGGATTCCACAGTCTTGCCCACCTGACTCATTCCCCAGCATGCAAGGCCCACCAAGACAGCCTACATATCCTGCAGCACACAAAAGGTGAAGGGCCTGCCCGGCCTAGAAGAAGAAACCCAGCATAACTGCTGGGCTTTTGTCTTGTTTCTCCCCTGCCCCCTTCTCCCCATTATTGCAAAAGCACCCTGTGCATTAACACTATCCAAAGAACTGCTTGTCCGTGTGCAAGGCAGGGACGCTGAATGGAATAGCTAGTAGGGGGATGAGGAATGGAGCTGCAGAGCAGGACCTGAGGTGCATTGTTTGAAATGGGAGAGGAATTTTTGGCCTAGGATTTGGGAGACCTGGGTTCCATCTCCTCCTCTGCGTGACCATGGGCAAGTCCGTTAGCATCTCTGGGCTGCCGTTCCCCCTCTGTAAAGTGGGGATCATAACACTGACCTGCCTCCCTGGGCCGGGGGGGGAGATAAGATTGGCTGAGGTGCTCCACTGCTATGATAATGGGGGGGGGGGGGCTATCAGCACAGTCTAAGATAAGACTGGAGTAGCAAGGGAACTGCAGGTTGTGATCGTAGGGCATCCCTTTAACTTCATGGGCCCCAAGGCTGGAATAAGTGGGGAAAGTGCGGCAGGTCTGCACTGAGGTGCATTGACTGGGTGAGAACCTAGGCCAGGGAGAGCAAGTGACTTTCCCATCCTGCTCCCAATAAAGCCTACAAGGTCAGGCTTTCCTCCTTTCCCCGGTCACGCCAATAATAAATGGAAGAACATAAGCTGCGTCCCCCAAGCCTTGCTACCTATAGGAGCTCCCTGCCTGTGTCCCCCAGCTCCCGCTGAGCAGAGAGACAGGCCCGCCTCTCTCATGGCCGGCTAGAGTTCACCAGCTGCGCGTGGCACAAGAAGCAGCTGCTTTCTGCAGGGTTCTAACTCCTGCTAACAGGGCTGGGGAAGCAACAGACCAACCCTGCCTCTCTCCACAAGGTGGCTGATTCTGCTGCTGGGCTGCCGGCCCCTAGCCTTGTGACAGTTCCCTTGCATCCCTACAGTCACAGCTATAATTGGGGGAAGAGGCAGGAGGGCCACCCACTGGTATTGCATTGTCTTAAAATGACACTAATGTTACGTTTGCCAACCCCCGTCACCTCCTCTCTTGATCCAGGAGGAGCAGGGGTTGGACACAGGCAGCCCCTGCACATGTGTTGGGTTTCTAAGCAGCAGACACACTCCAGTAAAGTCATCATGGATGCCTGGAAGCCTAAGGGAGGTGGGAATGGTGCAGCTGTGCCCTGCATCAATTGCTCCCCTGGCACTGAGGCAGGGATTTGACTCGAGGTTGAGCCCCAGCTGTTGGAGTTGCCGCCTGTCACCCTCTCTCTCAATCACATTCTCTCTCATCTGCACGCTCCTGTGGCGTATTGGCGACCCACATGCAGTGGCAGAGGGCGGTCAACCCGCATCCTGCTCCTGCCTTTGATGGGAGCTGCTGGGAAATTTCTCTCCCTGTGTCTGCATGGCGTCTGTGGGCTCTCAGTAAAGCTCTTTCCTCTGCAAGGCCTGCTCAGGGATCTGATGAACAGATCAAGGGGGAAACACCAATCGGTTAGGCTTTTCGAATCCGAGTCTTTTCTTATGCTCAATCTTTTACTCGTCTTCAAAGTAGATCGGAAGAGATGCTGGCAGGTTAAAAACCATGTGCATGAGGCTAGAGATATAGACACAAGTGTTTGTAAAAGATAAACCGAGCTGCTGATGTGTGGGGTGTAGCTACCTGTGTGTGTGTTTATCTATAGGTTTACTCCAGTGTGTGTCTAAAAATAGATATACAGTGTGTGTATGTTTAAATATAGATCAGTTTCTGGGTACATAGATATATATACAGCGTTTGTGTATGAAAGATTTATTAGATGAGTGTGTGTAGATAGGAAGAAGGACACACATCCCTCTGTTTGTGTGAATTGCAATAAGGGGGGCACAGGGCCAGCAAGAAAATAATACAGGCCCTGATCCTGCGAGCTGCTCCATGAGGCTGGATGCCTGTGTAGCCATGGAGCCCTGCTGAAGCCAAAGGGGCAGCGTGGGGGGTTACCTGCATGAGCAGCTTTCAGGATCAGGGTGATAGGGTGAAACTCCTCCCTATGCAGCAGCGAGCCTGAAGCACTTACCTCTTGTTCAAGCTCATAAGGCAAATTCAACCCTGTGGTAGTGCTAAGGACAGTGCAAGGACTGAGGGAAGATGGCTTGTGCTTCCCTGAATTTGGGGCTGGTTGGGCCACCAGTACAGCATGGGGCTGCTCTGATTTATGCTTCCTTCTACCCATAGCCTGCTTGGGGCAGCGTAGAATCCTTGGGGAGCAGGTTGGCCCCAGCCAGGCCTCACTTCATCCTTGTCATGCCTCCCCACATTCCTCCACCTATGGGTCACCTTGGCACACAACAGGCACGGGGAGGGCAGAAGCTGATGCACAGCTGGTGCCTGGTAAGGAGCCCTACTACTCTGGTAGTGTTCAGAAGGGGGAGCTGTTCGCCAATCTAGGGTAAATTCCCACCCCCATATCAAAGGTCTCAATTAAGGATTGCAAGCAGAGGACTAAAGAAGAATGGCATTTAGCCAGTCGCTACAGAAGGCGAGGGAGGTAGGGATCACTAGGAAGAGTTTTTGTGATGAGTAAATTTCACTCAAGTACAATCTAGAAGAGTTTTGAAAGGAGAAGTCTCTCTGCCAACAAACTGTTCAGGGCAATAATGCAAAGAAGCAAGAGGTCATGGGTGGGACTGGAAGGAGGGAATTGCCTGTAATCGATTCAGACATTTATTGCAAAAATTGCAATTGAAACATGACATGAATTGCCAAATGCATCAGTCACTTCAGAAAGGACGTTGGATGGATTTTTTTGGGGGGAAGGGGGGAGAATAAATTAGGATGGTAACAGTTTTTCTGGAGGTTGATGCATTACCTGGGTAACGTCATCAATAAGAAAAGGACTCTGGAGTGCTATAAAGTTTCTGATGGTGCAACAAGATCTTTCATCCCTTAAATATTCCTGCAGAATGCTTTTAAGCAGCAAGCAGAAGGTAGCTAAGCCAAGTGGTATATTCAGGGGTGACTGAGTTCACAAGGTTGGGACAAGAAGAAAGTACATTCTGAGCACACAAGAGTTTGGTTCTTCTCTGCTCTACCCTGCAAGCTAGTCTTAGTATCTATTGCATCTTTCACTCCTGCCTAGTATTTGGAGCTTCCGTATATCGGCCAGAGTTCTGCTGGCAGGACAGGTGCCGACAATGCGTTGTTCTTCGTACGGAGAATGTGGTGAAACGGTTTCCACCAGAATTGGTCTTTGTTTGATATTAAGAGAACCACAAAGCAAGGGACTGCCCAGGAGAAAGCACTGTGTGTGTACCTCTGAGGTATTTTGTATTACTTAGCACCTAGATGCTCTAGTCATGGACCTCCTGTCATGGACCTCACTGTGCTAGGTGTGGTACAAACACAGAACCAAAAGGTGTTCCCTGCCCCCAAAAGAGCTGACCACCTCAATGAACCTGCACTGGACTGCACACAAATTAGAAGTGAGACTCTGCAGACAAAGACTGTGGTTTTCCAAGGAGCCTAAGGGTGATACCCACCTCTTCTTGGGCAGCTGCATTCGTTACACTCCTTGAAAAATCCCAGGGGGTTAAATTTGAGCCCACTGAAGCCAGTGGAAGTCTTGCCATTGACCTCAATGGTGCCAGGATTTCACAATGTCGAGGTTCAGACATGGAATCAGGCTCTATGTTTCTGATCTCACACTGCTATAGACCAGGAATAACTTGATAGAATTCAGTAGAGTTACCCTAGCTTTATGCTGGTCTAAGTGACCAGAGAATTGGCCCCAGAGTCATGGCCGTTCCAGAGCTGAATGCACCGTTGTCTGGGAGAGAGATTCCATTCAGTGCAAGTTCTGCTGCTCGGTAGAGATTGTAGCGGTGGGCAGGTTTGGGGGATGAGTCAGATACTTGACTGGCTCCATATACACAGGAAATACAGCAGTAGCGGTGAAGGGCCTTAAGCCAATGCTGTCCACCTGCACAATCTCATGGGGCCTCATTCACCCACTTGGCACCAGTCACAATGCCACAAGCCATCATAACAGCTGTGGGGACACTGCTTAACCCAACTACTGCATCCTGGGCATTAACTGATGTAGGGACCCCAGGGAACAATGATGGCTACACCCCCCAAGGAAGGGTTCAAATGGACAAATGCCCCTCTCAGGAGGTAAACATCTGCTTCTCCACAGGGGAGAGGCAAGTTCCCAATGAGGAGAAAGCCACATTGCTCCTCCCGTTACCTCTGGGCTTTGAGCTCTCTGCTGTGTTTGGGTTTTGCTTACACTCATGTCAAGGACCCCATCTTCATGTCTAGAAACTCAGGTGCCAGCTAAAAGGCGAGGCAGGATTTACCCTTCTCTCTATGGGTGAAGTGCAATCACCTCTTCACTGCCAAGCACCATGTGGGGTATTTAAACCGCTCCCCTCAAGATTTTCCCCTTATCTCCATGTACACAGATCTACAGCCATGCCTGGCTTGTGCATCAGGGGGATGCTCTCCAGTGACTGCAGAGCAAGAGTGGAATGACCACTGGGGAGGCAGGAGCAGGGAATGGGTCAGGCTTAATTCTGCTTTGGATGACCTTGGGCAAGTCACTTCCCTGCTCTGTGCCTCAGTTTCCCCATCTGTAGAAGGGGGATAACAATACTGACCTCCTTTTGTAAGCGCTATGTAAGAATAGGCATTGTTGGAGGTATAGCCAGCAACAAGGCTCCCATAAGCAGGACAGGGTCCCCTCCTACAGACATTGGGAGGGAGGGAGGGAGGGATAGCTCAGGGGTTTGAGCATTAGCCTGCTAAACCCAGGGTTATGAGTTCAATCCTCAAGGGGCTCATTTAGGGAGCTAGGGTTAACATCTGTCTGGGGATTGGTCTTGCTGTGAGCAGAGGGTTAGACTAGATGACCTCCTGAGGTCCCATCTATCCCTGATATTCTATGATTATGATGATGGACTTGCAAAAAAAAAAGCAACAAATGGGATAAAAGCCCTGTGCTATGATCAGGCCAGCACAGCATCACCAGCTTGCTAACAAAACAGCCCCTGAGTCCATGTGTGCTTAAATCTGCTCAAGTCTGACATACAATGTCACTCCAGAGAAGGCATTTGCTGGAGATGTTCCTTCTTGTGCATCTTCCCCCTGTAACATGTTGCTTCAGCATTGGCAGAGGAGCCATCAGTCCAAGGACCAATCAGCAGATGTCAGAATAACAAACCCCCATATTTCATGTCCTTATCACTCTGTCTCTCCACAGGCCCTTGTTTAGCTGCTGCTACTACTTTGAAATGCCATGGACTAGCCAGCTTGTCATGGAAGGCTGATGGCAGGGTGGAATCGTGAGCCACCCACCAGGTGTTTTTCCTTCCACCTCTGATGTCCTTTCACTTCTTCCTCCTCTGAACTTTGTGGCTGTCCCATCGGGGCTCTCCAAAGCTGGATCTGATCACAAAATCCCCATCAAAACTATATTTAGTGGTCTAGGGGATAGAGCACTGGACTGGGAGTCTGGATTCTGTCCCAGCCCTGCCACTGAACGGTTGTGTCCCCTTTGGCAAGTCTCTTCACTTGGCCATGCTCCTCTTTCTCCTTCCACCCTTTGTCTGTCCTGTGAGCTCTTTAGAAAGAGAAAGGCCTTGCCCTATGTGTATGACTGGTGCTTAGCACAATGGGGCGTGCAGGTGCCAAAAAGTGGCGCAGGTCCTGATAAAAAGTGAACGGCTCGGGTCTCGAATCAGATCAGACTTTGGGTATATTATTTGTATGTAGCTCCAAAGGCCTCAACCGAGAGCCCCATGTACAAGGCACCATACAAACACAACAAGAGCCAGCCCCTGTCTTGAAGAGCTTGTCCTCAAAGCAAAGGGTGGGAGACAAGAAGTATTATCACATTTCTCAGATGGGGAAGTGAAGCCTGGGGAGTCTACAAGGCTTGACTATGATCGTATGGGGGTCCTGTGGCACAGCTGCGAGTCGGATCCAATCGCCTGAGCCCTGGTCTAGTATCTTATATGCAAGGCCCCACCCTTCCTTTCTAGGTGGGGAGTTTGTGGTTTTGGTCCTTATCTATTTTGTGACAATTGGTGGGTGTGTGCTTGGCTTGGGTTAGCTCTTGCCCTTGTCCTTTGCCTTGCTGGGCTAGCACGTAGGCAGTGGTCCTCATTGGGTCACAATGGGAGATAACCCAGTTCCATATCCAAGGGCATTCTCTGCTGTCACAGCTAATAGCCACGGTTCTCTATGCAAACAGGGGCTACCCTCATGGCATTAAAAATCCCCCTATTGGCTGGAAAGCTAACCTATGTCAGTAGGCCTAGCAACAAAGAAGCACTGGCTGCTCTGTGCATGGCTTTTCCTTCTGAGCTTGTCTGGTGGAAACGAAAGGGATATGTAGCTGGGAGTCTGCACTGCTGACAATCAGATTTGCGTGACTCGCTCTGTGTGGTACACAGTGCCTCAATTAAAACCATAGGTGGTTCTCCTAGGCTGAATTCCTACCGGACTAAAACTCTCTGCCTCTTGTTGAGACAAACACATGCGATGCCTTGTTACAAGTTCATCTACATGTGGTATACTTGTCTTACGAGGAATTATACAGATTGACTTCCTACGAAGGTGATGTTTATTTTCCTGCCAAGAGGGCTCAACTCTACATGGGCATTTTATCTTCCCAGAGATGATGTGCATTTGTCTTCCTGGGAATTACACCCCGTGGGCAGGTTCTTCTGTGCTTGGACAATCACAAGCACTTGTCCTGACAAGAATCTTATGATTCCTAGATTGGCATTTCCATGCAGGACAGATACCCCTTATATTCCAGACACGATAAATGTACATGATCCCTAGAAGGGTATGGGACAGCGGTGATTCACTCCGAACCTCTCTAAGATTGGCTGTGTGCTCCCAGCATGCAGATGTAAGCAGAGTCAGGATGAGCCCTACCCTGACATCTGGTGGTACATTATGAGGAGTGGGCAAAGGAATTTTAGGAATGTGCATTTGCATTGGTAAACCCACTCCACTTAGCATAACACACAGCAGCATGGGAAGGTTATTTTCACACTGTGGAATCCCCAATTTCTTTGTTATTGGGGCAGGAAGGAAAAAAAGGGGCTGTTACCTTAATTATGTGAATGAGGAACTATGAGACTGCTTTATGACAGAAATGACTCAACCTACATTAAATAGTACTTGCCAGACAAGGGACAGGGGTTCCAAAACCCAGTGAAGGGAGAGAGGCTGGGGACTGGTGTGTGTACCTGATGGTATGGGCCCCTTTTGAGGGCCTGAAACACCAATTGCACTTCCTCCTCTCTCCACTGTTAAAGAGCAGAGCTAATTTTGAATCCTTTAGGAGTCCATCTAGAGGCTGCTGACCTGAATTCACGTTGGGCCATGTGGCAGTGGGGCTCTCCTACTACAAGTTGAAATCACTAGGAGCTGAAATCACTAAAAGAGCTAAGCTTACTAAGCTAAGATCACTGAGTGCTGTGTTAAGTGGTGGGAGAGCCTGAAGATCTATCACCAAGCAGCTGGCAGAGCGGAGCAGTCTGCAGCACGTTGGAGCAGCCCATGGAACAGTGAGCAGTGTGGAGCGGTTTGTGGGGGACGGCTGACGTGGTTCACGGGTCTGCTGGAGGAGCGGCACAGCTGGTGGAGTGGAGCCAGTCGTGGTGAAGGCTGCAGCAGAACTCCACGGAGAAGCGGGGCAGTCGGCCCTGGCCCACGTAAGGTGTCCCTAGCACCCTGTGTGTGACCCCCCCCCATTTCCACCCAGGCTGGGGGGGGGGGTAAAACTCTGCAGATAAACTTTGAACTCTGGGGTGGCACTGACCGGAGACTGAGACTTTTGGGTTGTTGGACTTTGGGGTGATTGGACTTAAGACCCTAAGGACAATGCCAAATGTACTTGGAGGGGGGTTTTTGCTTATGGTTTGTGTATAGTCCTGTTTGTGGTGTCTCTCCAACGTGATGCCACATTGTTTCCCTCCTTTATTAAAAGGATTTTGCTACACTCAGACTTCGTGCTTGCGAGTGGGGAAGTATTGCCTCCTAGAGGCGCCCGGGGGGGTGGTAGGTAATTGTCCCAGGTCACTGGGTGGGGGCTCGAGCCGGTTTTGCATTGTGTTATTGAAACGGAACCCCTGGATACTGAACCCGGCCCTTGTTGCTGCCAACTCAGAGGGGCAGAAGGGTTACATTTTTGGGGGCTCGTCCGGGATCCCTGGGTCAGTACCCCTCGCAAGCACCTGTTGAGTGTTCCACTGTATTGGGAAACAATTGTCTTTATATTTTGAGGGAATTACTGTTTGTATAATGGCTAATATGTCGGATTTGTTGGGCCCCAGTCCTGCAGCCCCTAGCTCAGGGGCGGCAGCCTCAGCCAATGATTGGGCACAAGCACTGGGGCATATATTGGAAAAGATTGTGTTGGCCTATGCTACGTCAAACTCTTGTCATAAGTTAAGGTTATTTGCTGGGGAAGAGGAGTTTGAACCCTGGTTGGAGCATACCACTGAAATGCTGCGGGAGTGGGCCGTACCTGATGTAGAAAAGCGAAGATGTCTAATAGAGAGCCTTAGTGGCCCAGCATTAGATGTACTTCGCACCCTGAAGCTCATTGACCCTAAGGTCAGTGTGAAGGACTGCCTAGAGGCCCTTGATAATACCTTTGGGAGCGTAGAGAGCCCTGAAGACAGTTACTGTAAATTCCTTGATTCCCGACAGGAAAGGGGTGAGAAAATTTCAGCCTATATACAGAGGCTGGAGAGACTGCTTCAGAGAGCTGTTATGAGGGGAGCAGTGACTGCTGAGCAGATGGATCAGACCAGACTGGCTCAAGTTGTAAGAGGGACTCGGTATCAGAACCCGATCCTACTTCATCTCCGACTAAGAGAACGGCAGGATCATCCCCCAAGTTACTCCCAGCTGATAAAGGAGGTCAGGGAAGAGGAAGAAAGGCAGGCTGCCAGCGAGTGTTGGGAAGCCCAAACATTGGAACCAGGCAAACACAAGATAGCTGACAGATGGAAGGCAATACCTTACTTGGTGATGGAAAAGCTAGGAGACCTGCCGGTCTACAAGATCAAACCTGAAGAGGGTCCAGGGCAGACAAAGACCGTGCATAGAAACCTTTTGCTCCCGGTGGGGGAATTGGTAGGCAGCCCTTATGAGATGGGCCACAACAGGGCAATTGGGCAGAACGAAGGTGCTGTACCAAAGCCACTTCCCAACGTGGACAGCCAGCCTCCTGCAGCTAACCTACCCCTACTCAGCACATCTGAGAGTGAGTCTGAGGAGGAAGACACAACCATGGTGTATCCTAGGATGAAGACAAGATTGCAGTCTCGATCAGCTGAATCAAAAGAGACTACCTCCTCTTCCGCCCTAAACCCTATGGCAGAAGTATTTAGGCCCATTCCTGACACTCCTGAGCCACTGGTGGAACCCCCATGTAATGACTTACACAGATTATTGGACAGTGGCGACATACAGATGGAAGATGTCCCAAGCACCTTCGATCCTCCACGGTTAGAACTAGAAATGCAGGGGCCTATGCCAGTATCCGAGGGGAACTCACAGGAAACCTCCCCATCCGTCACTCAAGAGGATGTCCCCCCTACCACAGCAACAGAGTTTCTTCATAGGCGAGACAGAGTAATAAGACCAGTGAAACGGCTAACTTACGATGCACCTGGGGTGATTAGTGAGGAGCCAATACCTTTAGCACACAGGTTTGTGAAAGCTAAAGTGGGCTATCTGAGGCCCTTTGGAGGGGACCAGTAAGTTGGTATAGTAGGGAATGTGATTTGTCGGGACGACAAATTCTCGGCTGGGGGGAGGATGTAAGCAGAGTCAGGATGAGCCCTACCCTGACATCTGGTGGTACATTATGAGGAGTGGGCAAAGGAATTTTAGGAATGTGCATTTGCATTGGTAAACCCACTCCACTTAGCATAACACACAGCAGCATGGGAAGGTTATTTTCACACTGTGGAATCCCCAATTTCTTTGTTATTGGGGCAGGAAGGAAAAAAAGGGGCTGTTACCTTAATTATGTGAATGAGGAACTATGAGACTGCTTTATGACAGAAATGACTCAACCTACATTAAATAGTACTTGCCAGACAAGGGACAGGGGTTCCAAAACCCAGTGAAGGGAGAGAGGCTGGGGACTGGTGTGTGTACCTGATGGTATGGGCCCCTTTTGAGGGCCTGAAACACCAATTGCACTTCCTCCTCTCTCCACTGTTAAAGAGCAGAGCTAATTTTGAATCCTTTAGGAGTCCATCTAGAGGCTGCTGACCTGAATTCACGTTGGGCCATGTGGCAGTGGGGCTCTCCTACTACAAGTTGAAATCACTAGGAGCTGAAATCACTAAAAGAGCTAAGCTTACTAAGCTAAGATCACTGAGTGCTGTGTTAAGTGGTGGGAGAGCCTGAAGATCTATCACCAAGCAGCTGGCAGAGCGGAGCAGTCTGCAGCACGTTGGAGCAGCCCATGGAACAGTGAGCAGTGTGGAGCGGTTTGTGGGGGACGGCTGACGTGGTTCACGGGTCTGCTGGAGGAGCGGCACAGCTGGTGGAGTGGAGCCAGTCGTGGTGAAGGCTGCAGCAGAACTCCACGGAGAAGCGGGGCAGTCGGCCCTGGCCCACGTAAGGTGTCCCTAGCACCCTGTGTGTGACCCCCCCCATTTCCACCCAGGCTGGGGGGGGGTAAAACTCTGCAGATAAACTTTGAACTCTGGGGTGGCACTGACCGGAGACTGAGACTTTTGGGTTGTTGGACTTTGGGGTGATTGGACTTAAGACCCTAAGGACAATGCCAAATGTACTTGGAGGGGGGTTTTTGCTTATGGTTTGTGTATAGTCCTGTTTGTGGTGTCTCTCCAACGTGATGCCACATTGTTTCCCTCCTTTATTAAAAGGATTTTGCTACACTCAGACTTCGTGCTTGCGAGTGGGGAAGTATTGCCTCCTAGAGGCGCCCGGGGGGGTGGTAGGTAATTGTCCCAGGTCACTGGGTGGGGGCTCGAGCCGGTTTTGCATTGTGTTATTGAAACGGAACCCCTGGATACTGAACCCGGCCCTTGTTGCTGCCAACTCAGAGGGGCAGAAGGGTTACACATAGAATACAAGGACATCCTCTCCAGGTCCATACAGCTGTTAAACAGCTGGCCAAACCCTGCAGCCAATCACCCTGAAAAGGCAGGATGGTGTTGGGCAAGTCATGCTTCTTGTTTCTGGCCACCTGTGCTCTGCTCTCGGGCATTTCCTGACCCTGGACCCAGGATCTGAACTTCCAGTTCCCTGCTCTACCTGCTCAGTCATTTTCCTCCCACCCCCATAAGCCAGGATTCCAGAAGACAGAACCTGGAGTGTTTTCCTGGCTGACCATCTAAACCATTGTTTCTTTGGCAAGAGCCTACCTTGGAAACCATCTGACCAGAGCGTGACTAGGCCTGGTGCCATCTTAACAGATGGCTGGGAGCGTAGGCAGCCAAAAAGCAGCATATGAGTATTAAACATGTACGCTAAAGGCATGAGTCCCAGAAGAGAGCATCCAAGGGGGTCTGTTACCATGTAGGCACCAACAGCTCCCATTGATATTAATAGGAGCCGTCCATAAAGGGTGAAATTCACCCCTCTGCAGAGGGCAGCCACAAGGGCTGAAGCGACACATGTGCTGGCTCTGTGAATTTCACCCAGAGAGAGGGGCGGCTGTGTTCCAAAAAGCTGCCTGTGCTACAGGTGGCTAGCTCAGGGGGAGATGGGATGCTCTGGAGATACCAGAGGCCATGGAATTCCCATCCAGATTCTGAAGAGCCCCCAACATGGGGGTGTCAAGAACTGTGGAATGGGGCTTATCTCTAATTATAATTGTAGTATATTAGAAGTCCTGTGAGCTTTGAGATCCTCCAATGACAGGCACTATACCAAAGATCTAGTGGGGAGGAATACTGAGGATGCTCTGCATATGTCTTTCCTGTGGCCAGATTGTTTGTTTGTTTTTAACACTGCTTCTGTTTGGGGGTTCCATGGGTATTGCATGGGCTCCCCCTGATTTCAGGCACTTCCATTTTTGAGAGCCAGCCTGGGATACATAGAACCAGATTCTCTGAAAAGCTCATGGTCAGTCTAAAGTACTGATCACCCACAAATGGTATCACTGGAGCGGCTGGCCCCTGCTCTGTGTGTTTGAGTGTTAAAGGCTTTTGAAAATGCCAGCCTTTGGGGGCCTCATTTTCAGAGCAGCTGAGCACCTGGAGTGCTAGATGAAGTCACCGGAGTCACTCCAGATTTCCACCAGCTGCTCATTGCTGGAGCCTTTCCCCACTGCCTTCCCCCTCCCAGAGCCTTTCACTGGCATGTGTAGCTACATGCCACAGTGTGGCTGCAGCCTCCTTTTCACTGCAGTGTCTCTCGACACGTACCCTACACACTGCTGCCAATGGCGTGTAGTGTAGACGTAGCCCTAGTGTAGACACAACCCACTGGGATGTAAGTGTTACATGTCCCCCTCTGTGCCCAATCCACAGAGGATGTGAGTCTATCCCAGCTTGAGGGAGCACATTAGCTCCGGCTGTGGCAGATAATGCTAACAGCTCTAGAGATTCCCCAGCGCAGGTCTTGCTCTCGGCCAAGATGTTGGTACTAGCATTTGTACCAATGCAATTTACCCTTGCTTGAAACCAGAGTGACTTGTGCCTGGCTGCACTAGAAGCAGCAACATCAGTGGCTGAAATTGGGGAAATCCCCCTGTGTGGACAAGGCCTGAGAATTGCTAGCGGACCTGTCTTCAGGATTGGGACTTAACATTTGTCAGGATCCAACAAGTGAAGGACGTCTCCGGCTGCAGAAGGAGGAGGGAGATCGATAGAATGGTCACATTGGTGTGCATCAGCAGCATCTTGAAATGTATTTAATACGCTAAAATACACTCCCTCGTTTTTCTATTTATGGAAAACAAGTGTCTAATCCTCAAGCCGCGATTTTGCATTTTGTGCTGAGCAGGCCGTTTCTGCTGGTGCCGTCAGGGAGGGGGAAGTGCTCCACAAATTGCTGTGCAAGCTGCAGAAGAGAACGGAGCAGCCCATTTAACCTATTGTGAAATCAAAGGAGAATCAAGCAAATCGAAGCTGCCGAGACACCAAACGTCTCGAAGTGAGTGCAGCTCGGTTTGGTTGGTATTTGCACCTTAACTTGACCTGCACTTTTAAAACATAAATCAGTGCTTTAAAGATGCATGTGTTTCTAGTCCCTTGGTTCTGTAGGGGCCAGGGTCTGTAAGGGCTCAACTCATACACCCTGGCTGACTTGTAATGAGCTTAATACAGTAACCAAAATTCATGTTGGAGGGCTTAAAGTTAGGCATCTAAATAAGTGTCCTGTATTGCAGAGTAATACAGGACTTCAGTGCAGCTGCAGGTGCTCAGTACCACTGAATGTCAGATCATTTACATGGGCACCTAAGTAGGATTTAGATACCTAACTCTACAGAGCCCACATTGGCAATGTTTGCCAGTGTTTTTATTTGGTGGTGTGTCCATGCTTATGTGAGCGCATGCCTGGTTGCACAAGTGTGTGTAGCTGCATCTATGACAACTGCCATCTTTGGTCAACGCAGCAGGAATTAGTCTGCAGAAGAGAAGAGTGAGGGGGAATTTGATAGCAGCCTGAAGCGGGGTTCCAAATAGGATGGAGCTCGGCTATTCTCCGTCATCAGCTATGTCGCTGATGAACAAGGAGCAATGGTCTCAAGTTGCAGTGGGGGAGGTCTAGGTTGGATATTAGGAAACACTATTTCACTAGGAGGGTGGTGAAGCACTGGAATGGGTTACCTAGGGAGGTGGTGGAATCTCCATCCTTAGAGGTTTTTAAGGCCCAGCTTGACAAAGCCCTGGCTGGGATGATTTAGTTGGTGTTGATCCTGCTTTGAGCAGGGGGTTGGATGATCTCCTGAGGGCTCTTCCAACTCTAATCTTCTATGATTCTATTAATTGAACTGGGATCTCCAGAGCTAAAACCCTGAGCTGTTACAGCTGAAGAGACAAGACGCCCTAGTTAGGGCAGTTATAGATTCATATCCTGTACTGATTGGGCAGAGCGGGAGGCTTGCGGCACATACTCAGGTATTAGTCACAGGCGTATGTACACATGTACATGTGTATAGGAGTGTGTGTGCACCTGTGTGTTGGTCTAAGTGTGTGCATGTAAACAAACAAACCAATGGCACCACATGTGGCTCTTGGAATTCACAACACCCTGGTGTTCCTTGCTTCTGCACGCTCCACACCAGGGGCCATTCCCTGCAAATATTGCATTCTGAGTTATCTACAGACCAGGTGCAGTCTATGGGCAAATCCTGTACAACCACTGGTGTCATCAAGGTTGCCTGCTTCTGTCTCTGAGTGCCAGTGGCAAGTGTGTGTGTGTGTGCACACAGGTTGCCGCACAACTAGGACAGAGGCACCAGCTGAGCTTTTGCTAAAGCAGACCAAAGCCAGCTTCATCATTCCAGTACATTGGATGCTCTCACCTTGCATCAATCAATTCCTCTACATACAGACATTCTCCTGCCAGAACAGAGGCAAGACTGATCTTGTCCTGACAAAGGCTGCTCCGCCTTTGGTTGACGATAAAAGGCCCCATGCTAAGGAGGTGCTCGCTTGCCCGATTGCACATGCCAATATCACACTCACAGTCGTGGCAGTTGCAAGAACGGGTGATTATCACAGACGTCACTGAGTCTGTTAAGAGTTTTGTGGTTCCCTTGTACACTTATTTCTGTAGGGATTCCGGTTCATGTTACCATCTTGGCCTGCATCCAAAATAAGGAGGACACTGAGAGGGTTTCCCTGCCTCTCTCCAATGTCATTCCTGCCTTTGGATTGGGTAACCAAACAACATTGCTAAAGCAAACAAGACCTAAATGTCAATGATCCTCCAACTCGAATTTGAGTTGTCAGACTGGCCATAATAGGTAATCGCATACACCAGTGTCTGTTTCCAAATACAAGTTGTTGCATAGGTGAATGGACAAAAATTAAGGCTTTTTCTGTCTATTGTGTTTCTTTAGCATCTATCACTGTCATAGAATCATAGAACTGGAAGGGACCTCAAGAGGTCATTTAGTCCAGTCCCCTGCACTCATGGCAGGACTAGTATTATCTAGACCATCCCTGACAGATGTTTGTATAATCTGCTCTTAAAAATCTCCAAGGATGGAGATTCCACCATGTCCCTAAGCAATTTATTCCAGTGCTTAACCACCTTGACAGTTAGGAAGCTTTTTTTCCTGATGTCCAACCTAAACCTCCCTTGCTGCAATTTAAACCCATTGCTTCTTGTCCTATCCTCAGAGGTTAAGAACAATTCTCCCGCCTCCTTGTAACAACCTTTTATGTACTTAAACTGTTCTACCGTCCCCCTGTCTTCTCTTTGCCAGACCATTTCTCCACTTTATCTAGATCATTTTGAATTTTAATCCTATCCTCCAAAGCACTTGTGACCCCTCCCAGCTTGGTGTCATCTGCAAACTTTATATGTGTACTCTCTATGCCATTATCTAAATCACTGATGAAGATATGGAACAGAACTGGACCCAGAACTGATCCCTGCAGGACCCCACCAGTTATGCCCTTCCTACTCTCTGGGAACAATTTTCCAACCAGGTTGGCACCCACCTTATAGTAGCTCCATCTAGGTTGTATTCCCCTAGTTTGATTATTAGAAGGTCATGCGAGACAGTATCAAAAGTTTTACTAAAGTCTAAATATACCTTGTCTACCACTCCCCCTGCATCCACAAGGCTTGTTACCCTGTCAAAGAAAGCTATCAGGTTGGTTTGACACAATTTGTTCTTGACAAATCCATGGTGACTTTTACTTATCATCTTATTATCTTCTAGGTGTTTGCAAATTGATTGCTTAATTATTTGCTCCATTTTCTTTCCGGGTACTGAAGTTAAGCTGACTGGTCTGTAATTCCCCAAGTTGTCCTTATTTCCCTTTTTATAGATGGGCAGTATATTTGCCATTTTCCAGTCATCCAGAATCTCTCCTGTCCTCCATGACTTTTCAAAGATAATTACTAATGGCTCAGATATCTGAGCTCCTTGAGTATTCTAGGATGTATTTCATCAGGCCCTGGTGACTTGAAGACATCTAACTTGTCTAAGTAACTTTTAACTTGTTCTTTTCCTATTTTAGCTTCTGATCCTACCTCATTTTCACTGGCATTCACTATGTTAGACATCCAATCACCACCAACCTTCTTAGTGAAAACCAAAACAAACATCATTAAGCCCCTCTGCCATTTCCACATTTTCTGTTATTTCCCTCCCCTACCTCCATTGAGTAAAGGGCCTACTCTGTCCTTGGTCTTCCTCTTGCTTTGAATGTATTTGTTTTCTTGTTAACCGTTATGTTTTTAGCTAGATTGATCTCATTTTGTGCCTTGGCCTTTCTAATTTTGTCCCTAGATACTTGTGTTGTTCGTTTATATTCATCCTTTGTCATTTGACCTAGTTTCCACTTTTTGTAGGATTTTTTTTTATTATTTTAGATCATTGAAGATCTCCTGGTTAAGCCAGGGTGGTCTCTTGCCATACTTCCTATATGTCCTACACAGTGGGATAGTTTGCTCTTGTGCCCTTAATAATGTCTCTTTGAAAAACTGCCAACTATCTTCAATTGTTTTTCCCCTTAGACTTGCTTCTCATGGGATCTCACCTACCAACTCCCTGAGTTTGCTAAAGTCGGCCTTCTTAAAATCCACTGTCTTTATTTTGCTGTTCTCCCTCCTACCATTCCTTAGAATCATGAACTCTCTCATTTCATGATCACTTTCACCCAAGCTGCCTTCCCCTTTCAAATTCTCAACCAGTCCTCCCTATTTGTCAAAATCAAATCTAAAACAACCTCCCCCCAGTAGCTTTCTCCACCTTCTGAAATTGTTTCCAATACATTCCAGGAACTTGTTGGATAATCTGTGCCTTGCTGCGTTATTTTCGCAACAGATGTCTACGTAGTTGAAGTCCCTCAATTCTACTAAATCCTGGCTGGATGATTTTGTTAGTAGTTTTTAAAAAAAGCCTCATCCACTTTTTCTTGGTTAGGTGGTCTGACAGTAGACCTCTACCATGACATCACCCTTGTTTTTTACCCCTTTTATCCTTACCCAGAGCCTTTCAACAAGTCTGAGCCCTACTGTCCTCTCAACCTCAGTCCAAGTGTGTACATTTTTAATATATAAGGCAACACCTCCTCCCTGTTTTCCCTGCCTGTCCTTCCTGATCCAGCTGTACCCTTCTATACCAATATTCCAGTCATGCATATTATCCCACCGAGTCTTTGATACCAACTAAGTCAGAGCTGTGTTTATTTACTAGCATTTTGCGATGCATGGAATCTCAATATTTCTTAAACATGAGGCTTGTATTAAAGAAAACAACTGCTAGTTACAGACAAACAGGCTTCCACACAATTCTTGTTTCAGCTTTATCTCCTTGGTTTACCAGGGACCACACCCTGCGTAGAATTCTGTACAACACACAGACATCTAGTGGCTGAATAATATTCTGTAAGTAAATATCGCTACAGTAACTAAGACATGAACAGATTTAAATGTTCTCCGCTCTGAAGATAAAAGCTACGGTTTCAATTCCATGTGTTGTAACAGAATCCCCTGTACTTCTTGAATAAGAGTGCCTTGTTCCTGTTTAGCTTAACCCAAGACTAGAAAGGGAGCTGTCCAGCAACTAATTAGACTCCCCAGCTGAGTATTTTGTTCATTTGCAATGACTTCCCACATGGATCGTCAGCAGGGGTTGAATCTGTGACTTTCAGCCCTGCACCATTGCCCTCTACCACTTGAGCTAAAGGCATACTCTCTTAGATGGTGGTAGTAGTGGGATCTTATCTAATAGTGGACCAGCCACCTGTCACAGATTTTGCCAATGTGTTATACATTTCCAGCTCACAAAGCATAGTTTAGGGCTGGTAGATTTCTGGGGCTGAAGGAGACCAGAACAGCAGCCTCCTAGACACAGAGGCTGTGGGAGTTGTAAAGGAACAACTAGGTTTGAGTTGTGTCCTATGCTGACTTGACTTCAAGGAACTATCAGGCTTGTATTGATCCTTTCCTAAACTCTGGGAGGGGTGTGTGTGTGATGATCTGCTATTACCACCTTCTAATCTGGGAAGTATGTTGACCCCTGAGCCAAAGCTGGTTTGCTCCAAGGTAAAAAGATTTTGATCTGGACTTCTGCAGCTGCAGTGGACTATTCTCAGCCACTCTGCAATTATAATGTTTGAATCGGCATTCTTTATGTGGAGATTTCACTTTAGGATATAAGTGAGCTAGTGAAAGCCAGGTCCTGAGTACGGTGGAAAGCAGTTCAAACACTGTTCAGTTTGCATTTTTGCAAGGAATGGACCAGGTGCCCAGTGAAATAAGCTTGTTCTGCCCCGCTGAATAAAATATGTCCTTGGAGGTCTGATTCTGCTGTGGCATATACAGTGGCATGGAAATCTCAGAGGAGAAACAAAGAGTAGGTATTAGAAGGAAGGTTACTGTGGACTTGTAAGGATCTCACCTTATCCATGGAGAAACGGCAAATAGCTTTGTAATCTCAGCTGCTTATAGATCTAGGGAGTGGATGACTTTGAGCTGGTGTGTCCCACTTAGCTAGCCCCATAGCTGCTGCTTTACTGAACTGTTTACTCTTCAAAGGGGCAGTAAAGGAATTCAGTGCCAGGAGATGTTGTGAGGTTCAAAAAAGAATTAGAAAAGTTCATAGAGGATGCGTCTATCGATGGCAATTAGCCAAAATAGTCAGGGATGTAACCCCATGTTCAAGGAGACCCTAAACCTCTGACTGCCAGAAGCAAGGAGGGAAAGACAGGGGAAGGTCCCTCCAAAATTGCCCTGTTCTGTACATTCCCCCTGAAGGTCTGGTATAGGCCACTGTTATAGACAAAATACTGGGCTAGATGGGCCATTGGCTTGATCCAGTCTGGCAGTTCTTATGTTCTTTCTTGATTTAGCGTTGCCACATTCCCTACAAAGTTCTCCGCAATATCTACCTTAGCTGGATTTTTTTCCCCTGCTACTCCTAGTTTGCGGTTCCATGGAATTCATCAAACCATCTTCCATCAACCTACTGACTGCCTCTCAGGGAGGTGGATTACCTACATTGACGGGAGAATCCCTCCCTTCAGCATAGGTGGTGTTAACACGGGAGCACTGCAGTGGCGCAGCTGTATCGCCATAGAATTTAAAGTGTAGATAAGCCCATCACCTCTCCAGATGGCGTTAGCTACATTGGCAGAAGCATTTTTCCGTCAACATAGCTGTGTCTGCAGCAGGGGTTTTGTCAATACAACTCTCTTGGTTGAAGGTGGGGTAGTTTTTTGTAGTTTTTTCACACCCTTGACCAACATAGCAATGCCAACATAACTTTTAAGTGTAGCCCAGATCTGCATTTTCTGTCATTTCAGGGAGATATCTATAAATCATAGGCTAAAAGAGAGAGGAAAGATGGTCTTGGGGTTTAGGCCTGCTCTACACTTAAAGCTTATACTGGCATAGCTGTGTCAGTGAGAGGTGTGAGAAAACTACACCTCCTAGCGTCCCAGCCTTGCTGCCAAAACCCCCAGTGTAGTCACAGCTATGCCAATAGATGAGTACTTTTGTTGACAGAGAAAAATCATTCGGGGAGGTTGCTTTCCTGCACCAGCAGGAAAACTTCTGTCTGTGTACGCTGGGGGCTCTGCCAACATAGGCAATTTGCCCCGGGCCCCGCAGGGGCCCCATGAGAGTTTTCAGCGGGTCTTCGGCAGCAGGTCCTTCAGTGCTGCCGAACACACCCAAAGTGAGTGAAGGACCCGCTGTCGAAGACCTGGAGCTTCTTCTCCTCCGGGTCTTCAGCGGCAGTTCAGTGGCAGGTCCTTCACTCGCTCCGGGACCTGCCGCCAGGGGCGGCTCTAGGCACTTTGCTGCCCCAAGCACGGCAGGCAGTCTGCCTTTCGCGGCTTGCCTGCGGAGAGTCTGCTGGTCCCGTGGCTTGGCAGACCTCCCACAGGGACCAGCGGACCCTCCGCAGGCAAGCCGCCGAAGGCAGCCTGCCTGCCACCCTCGCGGCGCTGGCCGAGCGCCCCCCGCGGCTTGCCGCCCCAAGCATGCACTTGGCGTGCTGGGGCCTGGAGCCGCCCCTGCCCGTTGCCGAAGTGCTCCAAAGACCCGGAGCGGAAGGACCCCTGCCACCGAAGACTCCAGGCCCCCTGAATTCTCTGGGCGCCCCTGGGCATAGGCTGTGTAGTGTAGACACAGGTGACCTCTAGGCAAATCACATAATCTCTCTGGCCCCAATTCAAGAAAGCACATGCTTAAGTGTTTTCCCTAATCGGGATGGTTTTGGCACATGCTGAAATGCTTTGTGATTCAGGGTCTCAGTATCTTAATTCTCCATATGTAAGATGAGGATCATGATGCTTCATTTTTCACACTTCGTCTTTCTTGTCTGTTTAGATTGTAGGCTCTTCCAGGCATTAACTGAATCTTACTATGCATCTGTAGACCCCTTAGCCCTGTGGGGCCTCCAGGTGCTACCATAATACAAATCATAAGTGAAATCCATAGTTAAGCCCTGTAACAAGCTGGCAGCCTTTGCCCGAAACTCCCTCCCTGTTAGGAGGTGTTGCTTCTGCTGGGAACTGGTCAAGAGTGTTCTGCTGCCTCATAGAAGTTGGTGTTATGTTACCCAGCACAGACACAAGGGAGGTGAGAATGTCCCTCTAGATAGAGAGAGAGAGAGAGAGGATCTAGGGTGTGGGCTGAGTAGGTCTGAGGGAGGAACCCTGGGAGCAACCAAACCCAGGGAGAAGGCTCCAGCTGATCTTTGCTCTAACAGTTAATTTCTATATTAATAAAGCCAAACCACAGAGAGGGAATGAGTTTGAGATTCTATAGTGTGTGGACTTTTTTTTTTTTTAGAGCAGGTTCAGAGAGACACCTACTCACAGATACCCAAATAAGTGGCCTGATTTTCAGAGGTGCTAAGCAAATGCAATTCCCATTAATTTCAAGGGAGGTTGTGGGTGTTCTCAGCCTCTGAAAATTAGGCCATTTTTGTCCAGGTTTCCAAAATATGGACTTAAGAGCCAAACCTCAGACACCCAAGCTTGTAAATTTTGTATTTAGTCTCTTGGCTAAACCCAATCCAAGTCAATAGTGTTACCCCAGGGATGAATTTGTCCCTTTGTACACCAGCTTCCCTTTGGATAATAATATTTCCCTACCTCCATTAAATCACTAATGTTTATAAAGGGCTTTAAGATCCTTAGATGGACTTGGCTAGAGGATGTCAGAGTATAATGTGGGATTTCTTTTTCATTGGCATCCTTTGCTGATTAGCCCACACCATGCCCACTTAACTTAATGGCTCATGTATCTTCCAAGCCCTACGTTTTCGGAGGTGCTTTAGGAAACAGGATGCTCACTTTACCATAGGGAGATTGCATCGATAATGTGAAGCCAGGAGAGCTAAAAATTCCTGCAGTGTCTTTTGAGCTGAGCCGATGGGTTGTAATGGAGCTTTTCCATGTCACACCTTTTGGTACTAACCCAAGGAGTGGGGCAGTGCTCTCTTGGCAGTTTGTTTATTTCCTCTCTTATATAGTAAAAATTCACCCACCATGCTGAGCTCTTCTGAAAATCTGGCCCCGCTCGTGTGTGCAGAGCACTTGTGAAAATTCTGGCTGAAGAAAGGAAGAGTTGTCTAGTGGTTAGAGAACAGGGGTCAAAAATTCTGAGTTTCGTCCTTAGCTCTACTTAATGACTCCATAGGTGACCTCGGGCAAGTCACTCAGGGCCTCATTTTCCCATCTTTAAAATGGAGATAATCTTTTTGTCTGTTTAGCTTGCAAGCTCTCTAGGGCAAGGACTGTCTCACTAAATGGCTGTACAGCACCTTAGTGCTGGTCTTCATAAAGGCCTCTAACTACTCCGGTAATATAAGTAGTAACTAGGCATGACCTGGTGGAGTCGATCGAGATTGGCTTTGGGATCTGGGAGTTCATTGGACCCTGAAATTAAAGAAAATCTGAGAAGAAAAGGACAACACCCGCCCTGAACCCTCAAGAATGGAAATCGAATGTAAAGCTCTAACTAGCATGGAACTCAAACTCTATCAAGACAAAACACATGAAGGTTCATCTCTGGATTGCCTTGGAGGCCTCTTTAATTTATGAGCCAGAGCGGGTCTAAGAGGGTTTATAGGCCTTTGGCTGACAGTGAGGCAGCACTCAGGAAACTAGGTCATTTACCACAAGCATAACCAGCCAGCCCGCACTCAGCAGGGATCGGCTGTTCTCAGCAATCAAGATCATAGGTGCGAAGCAGCCACTATGTATCTGGGAGCTGAAAGGCCTTTGCTGAAGCGAAGGTAGCCCTAAGTAGTCCTCTGCCTAGCTGCCTCTGCCAGAAAAACTCTTCTTCAAATATTATCGTCGATTTTAAATTATATAAATATGCCAAACTGTCATTTCTATGGAAGGGCGCATGTTACTGACTACATTTCCCATGTATTTTAAGCATGCCTGTGCCAAGGCAACATGCTAACAGTTCAGCAATTTAAAATAATTACTGTATATGGCTCAAAAAGTCCTTCTGAGCCTTGTCCTCAAAGACTGGGCTGGGTAGGCTGACTCTGTTATGGAAACTCCTTGTAGCAATTTATGTTTATATGTTTGAGCCCACAATCTAAATGGACATTGTTACAGTTTCAGGGTAACTGCACCTTCCATGGTCCATTTCAGGAATTCCCAGTCAGGTCTCTAGCTGTCACCTGTCTCTGGGCCAGGACCCTTGTCTCACTCCCTTCTGATCAGGTGGTTAAGGCTACCCAGCTCCCTGACTTACTGCCTAAATCCCAGTGCTTGTGCTTTACTTTCTCTGCAAGGGTGATGAACAGTGCATTGCTATCAGTTATGAGTTACCACACAATTCCTTCTAAGGAAGTACATTTATTCTTAAGGCAAAAGCATTACAGAGAAAACATAATAAAAACCCAGATTTAAACACACACTAAACTCACCAGGAGTCACCCACTCCATCCTGTGGGGCCCTAATAGGCCAATGTCTTTCCACTGCTTATGCAAAGTCTAGGAGCTGCCTGTTGGAAAGAAGGTCCTGTCTGTTTGCTGAATCAGAAAGGAGGCCTTGAGTGAGTTTAAACCCAGCCTTTTGATGTCCAACTTTGTCTGTTGATCTTTGGAAAATCCAGTATGAACTAGTATGTGCAAGGCTCCTCCAGTATATGCAGTACATGGTACTTCTCTGGAGGGGTTTGCTACCAGAGTGATTCACGTTAATCAAACTCCACCCCCACCCCATGTTTAGTTGCTGGCAGAGCTGCCGTAACTCTCCTTTTCTCCACCCAGCGTTATATACAATCCCTGGCCCACAGTGATCTATAAACCATTCATACATTTAATACAATATGATCCCCAAATATATTGGGGGTGGTTGGAGTATTTATCTAGAATGGAAGTAGAGAGAAAGACATAGATGTATCTTATCCCCATGCACATATCTATTTTCAGAGGCTGCTAGTCTTGCATTGACTGTTGACTCTTTCAAGATGTCTTTGCGTGTTGGACATACCCAATGGCTGAGGTTACCTGCTGATGATAACATGCCATCTTGAGTTTTGTAGTGAGTGTGCGGCTCACCAAGACTCTGAGAACTGCAACAGCTTCCTGCATGAAGAAATTGTTAGATGTTGAGCATGCTCAAGGGACACCAGGGGAAAAGGCTTGGCATCTGAGGTGTTCCTGTGAATCTGTCTGGTGATTATAGGTCAGTGTTTTAATACAGCCATTAAAAAGTGGATGAAGGTGGGCACATATCACTAGGTGTTTTTGGATATTTTGGCCATTGCAAGTCGGTTGTCTCCCATTGCACAGGACAGCTGATTGAGCCAGCCATCAATGAACAAAACACACCACTGAAATGGGGATTACAGGGGCCAGAATGTTGGCATGAGATCCCAGTAGAACCACCCCATTGGCCTGGGGTCTGATGGTCTGAAACCTGTTGGAGCCAATGTTCTTTCCATTAGCTTCAGATGGCTTTGGATCAGCCCTTTGGAAAGGTGAGGGGCATAGTGGGATATTCCCTGAGCTGTGAAGGGTGATTGTTGGGGAACCCTCCACATTTAAGCCCTTTGTGATGGTGCCACCGTGAAAGGAAAATGAAACATAGGTGGCATTAACGGCTTTTTTTACTGTATCACATACAGTATTGCTGCTGCAAAGATTGCTCCCAGGGTTCATGACAGCATCACTAGCCAAAATGAATAAAGATACCCACACTTCTGTCATTAGCATCTGGCCATTTATTGTAATCATTAACCAGTGGAGCTATTATTTAGCACATTTGGCTTCACCCATTCACCAGCCAAATTTTTCCCACAGAGGCATGTGGGCAAACTCCCACCAGGAACCGAAGGGATTTGCGCTTGTATGTCTGAGATCAGAACTGGATGGCAACGTATCTATTAGGCTGAAACCTTCGATTTATGCCCAGATGTTTTTCAAAAAGCTTGGGGCCAGATTTTCAAACACTCAGCACCCATAATCCAGGCCAGATTTTCCAAAGAGGTCAGCTCTTTTTGTGACCCCATTTTCAAAGGAACTCAGCACCCAAAGCGTTGAGTTCATCTGGAAATGTGGCCCCCGTTGTGGAGACCGAGCCCTCCTGAAAAGTGTTGCCAAAAGGGCATGGGTCTTTCTAGACAGCACTGGTTATAGCTCACTCTTGAGCATATTAGTAACACTTCTGGGTTAGCCAGAGGCACTTCAGAACAAAGTCACCACTAAGCTAAAATCCCTTGTGTAGGTTCAGATCCAAGTGCAACCTTTGCAGCGTGCCATCTCTGTTGTTCCCTCCCCTAGCTAAGCATGCTGCTTTCGCAGAGCTCCCATGCTCTGCTGGCAGCGGGAACAAGGAAATGAGCTTTAGGAGCACCAGGCTCATCAAGACGTATTTACATTACTTTGTAGACTGCAGATGCTGTGAAGGATATGAGCCAGTCGAATTTATCTGTCTAAACACAGGCGCTCTGAGGTCAGATACATAAATAGGGCAACATTCTCTTCTCTGATCTAATAGTAATTGGCATTTATATAGACAAGTACAAGTTCAACGTGCTTTACAACCATTAATAAATTAACCCTCGTCATGCCCTTGTGCGGTAGGTCATTGCTATTTTATAGATGAGAAACTTGAGGTACTGGGGGGAGGGATAGCTCAGTGGTTTGAGCATTGGCCAGCTAAACCCAGGGTTGTGAGCTCAATCCTTGAGGAGGCCATTCAAGGATTTGGGGCAAAAATCTGTCTGGGGATTGGTCCTGCTTTGAGCAGGGGGTTGGACTAGATGACCTCCTGAGGTCTCTTTGGATTCTAAGGCCAATGTTTTCAGAAGTGGCCCCTAATTTGGGTGCTGGGAGACACCTAAGGCCTAGTCAGTAGAGGGGCTGAGCTGCCCTGGCTGTTTGTTTGTTGCAGTGGTGGGTGGTCAAATCATCACCTTTGAAAACTGAGACTTGGGTTTCAGGCACCCAGAAGTGGAGATGTAACCCACCATTGAATGTGTGTTACAGGTCCCCTCTGTGCCAATCCAAAGAGGAGTTACAGTCTCTAGCTATAAGGTCTGGGCTTTCTTAGCTCATGCTTTAAACTCTGGAGGTCCCCAGTTCAACCTTGGTGTGTCAGCCAAGATGGCAGCCATCACGTAAATTACAGAGGCTCCTGAAATTAGAGGTTATTTGAAAACATTTGGGCCATGGGTCCAGATCCTCAAAGGCATTTAGATGCCAAATTCCCAATGATTTCAGTGGGTGTTAGGTGCCTAAACACCTTTGATCTGGGCCTAACTCCTTAAGACATTCTTTATTGACTCCTTCTGTGACGGACACATTGCATCACTACCGTAACTTCACTTAAATACAGGCTTATGTGTCTTTATTCTTTTATTTAATCTGTTATTGAACAGCTCCCCAAAATGATTGCAGATGGCAAATATAATTCAGTTCTAAGCACAAATGTTAAAGCCAGGTGCATTGCAGTTCCGGTAGGATCACCGTGGAGGGCGCTAGATTGCAGCGGGCAGACTTTTATACAAACCAGTTACTCTAACAGCCCAGTGATTAGTTTCCAGCTTTTGAAACTGGAGAGTCGAAAAGGTCAATAAATCTTGATGCAATCTGATCTCTCTCTCTCCCTCTCTCTGGTAAAATGGAAATAGTCTATTAGCATGTTGTCAATGTCACCTACAGTTTGGAAGGGATTTATTCCTCTGCACCGTGTGATATATCCTGAAGAAGGCACAGTGTCATCATGCATTAATGCTGGGTCCTAGGGGCATCTTGTTCTCTCATAGGAAGGCATCGGTAACAGGTTGTTATAGATAGTACTGATTTGGTTTTGTTTGCACAGCATTGCAAACGATACATCGTTTGACTTTGCTTATCCAGTTACATGCTTTGGATGAAGTTTCTTTTCAACATCTTCCTTGTCGTGTGGCTGCCTCTTTTAAAATATTTCACAACAGAACCTAGCCCTTTTAAACCAGGCAGTGTGACCTAATGGCTAGAGGACCTGAGTGGGATCCGGCAGTCTTGGGTTCTCTTCCCATCTCTTCTACAGACCTGTTGTGTAAAATTGGGCAAGACATTTTGCTTCTGTTTTCCCTCCCCTGGTCTTTGTGTTTTGTTTAGTTAGACTGTGAGGCCCAAATCCTCAAAATTATTAAGGTGCCTCCCAGGGATTTAGGCACCTAAATACCTTTGAGGATTTGGACCTAAGCTCTTTGGGAGACAGACTCACTGCCTCTTACTCTCTGCCTGTGCAGTGCTTTTCACAATGGGGCAGTGATCTCAGTTTAAGCCTCTAAGTGCCACTGTAATACAAGTAATAAGTAATTCTTCTGAGGGTTTTGAGAATTAGCACATGAGTAAATCATTTAAAAAAAATCAGCCCCATGGCAGCCCAAAAAAATGGTAGTCCGTTTCTTTTGACAAGTATAATTTATTTGCAATAATTTATATGAATACTTTCTGGCATATTGGTACATGTACCACAGTATATTTTGTAAAGTTAATACTAGTACTCTGTACTTATATCACCCTTTCCACCCAACGAGCTCAGAATGCTTTACAAAGATGGGTTAAAGATCATTAATGCCATTTTACAGTGAGGCACGGAGCAGTGAAGTGATTTGACTAAGGTCAGGCAGTAAGTCAGTAGCACACTCAGAAACTGAACCCGGGATTCTTGACTTCCAGCCCTGTGGACTAACCATTAGAAACACTGCCACCTTTGGGAGCTTAAAGAGTTCTGACCTCATCGCTGCACTCTGCTTCTTGCTGTGAAGTATTGGCTTAGAAGAGTGGGGGATCTATTGGTTTATTTAGGTAAGAATTGACAGGTTAGAGGATTAGCAAAGTGACCATTAACACAGTTCAACTGTGCCCTTCAAGTAAAGTTGTAGGAGAATGAATTTTTGGGGGCAATGGAAAATGGTTGAGACACCAAGAGCTGGTGCAAAGCATCATAGCTCCATTGATTTCAGAGGAACTAAGCCAATTGACACTCTATAGGCACTGCCAGACTGGATCAGATCTGAGGTCCATCGTCTTATCCCTGACAGTGGCCAGCTTCAGAGGGAGGCTTAAAATCCTCACTAGACAGATGTGTGATAATCTGCCCCCTACATTGTCTCCCCCGATCTCTTCCTAGTAGAGATCAGCTGAAACCCTGAAGCATGAACACCAGTGGACAATTTGACCCCAATTTTTTTCCCAAGCAAGGATCAGCTATTTCCAAACTGTTATGCAGTAGGGGGGACTAATGCTAGATTGACATCCTGTAATCTGAATTATAGTTTTTTTAATGAGACAAGCTTACATTCTTCAGCGAATTAATCTAAACTTCCCATGGACACTGGGGAAAAAATAGTTCTCAGCCTGTGATCCTGTTAGACATTATGGGAGGACCGGCAAGCACTCAGTTTATTTTCCCATAGACAGCTCGTTGCTAGCACAGTAATCTGCTCATTTCTCAAATGTTCTTCCCATTCCTCAGGCCAGTATTTTAGAATAAAATGTGACGCTCTCTGCAAGGTTCCCAGACATTCTTGTTATCTGTCTAAAATGTGGTTCTTTCTAGAGACAAGATCAAGCATGCCAGAACACCCCCATCCCTCCACCCCCCATTGAAACAGAACACTGAGTAGCTGCATACTAACACCTGACCTGGCGGGACTTGGTCAAGTGAGCCAGTGTGCGTCTATGGTTAGGACAGTGATGTAGGAAGCAGGAAAACAGGTTCAATTCTTGGTGTTGTGAGTTACTGTCCCTTTGTGCCTTTCTCTCTTCCTTTACGTGTCTTGTCCATTAAGACTGAAAGCTATTGGGAGCCAGGGGCAGCTCCAGGCCGCAGCACGCCAAGCGCGTGCTTGGGGCGGCATGCCGGGGGGGGCGCTCTGCCGGTCACCGGGAGGGCGGCAGGCAGGGTGCCTTCGGCGGCATGCCTGCGGAGGGTCCGCTGGTCCCACGGCTGCACCGTGCTTGGGGCGGCGAAATGTCTAGAGCCGCCCCTGTTGGGAGCAGAGACTGTCTCACACGAATACCGTGATAGGAGCCAGGAGCCCAAATTTCAAGGGAATTTGGGAATTCAACCTCGTTAGGATCTTTTGAAAACTCCAGCATACATATTTGTATAGAGCCTGATGCAGTGGAAGCCAGATCTCAGCTGGGACCCATATATTCTACTGTAATACAAATTAATAATAATATCTTTGCAGTATCCCCGTGCAGTGAAGTAACATTATTTCTCCTTGGGGTTCTTTCTAACAGGCAACTCAGCAATTGTACTAAGATACTTGTGGTGTATGATGACAATACAATGCAGCCACCTTAGTTGAAATTTTCAAAGATGCAGTTGCCTCGTTCCTTAGATTTACATGATTATAACCCTTTGGAGGGAATCAGCAAAATGTCCAGATCATACAATGTATCCTTCTTATGCATAGTCTGAATATTTAATTAATATAAGTCACTTCCATCATTTTCAGGAGTATGCAGCTGACCACTGCAGGAAAGTTTCTGACAGGAGAGAATCCTATTTTTAGTGGGTTGAGATTTTTGTCTTTTACCATTCAAATGCATAGAAAATGACAAGTCTGTTCAAAATTTATTTGCTTTAATTTGTTTTCCACACAGAACCAATGCCAAAATAAATCCTCAATAATATACATATTTTTTTCTTAATTGGTGCTGATATTTACAAAATTTATGATACTCTATGAATAAATTATGTACATCCATGATCAACCAGACAGCAAATGTTCATTCAGAATATGTATTTACATAGATATGTATATCTATATACAAATGTCCCACCTTATTGACTTCGGATCTCTCAGCTAACAGTGTCCAGTCAACGGCGAGAATGCCGGCCAGTCGTCAATAAGAATGATAATGTCTATACACACTGTGCAATTCAGATACAGCTGGTGTCTAAAATGTTGTCTAGCAAACACATGGTTAAATGAGTTGGAATTCCCATGAGCCCTCCTTCCACAGTTTATAGGCCTCTCTCCATTATTGGTCCCATTTCTCCAGTAACCATGGAGACGAAAGGTTCAGTTCCAGCATCATTATTACATCTTTCTTGGATTTCCTCTTCGTATTGATTCTCTCAAATTAGGCAACACACGCTTATTTGAGCCAATATCTATCTTTTTTTTTTTAGCTTCTAGCAATGATTAGTAATATGACACTGTAAGACATTTGCAAAGTCTCAGGCAATGGGAAAGCAGGTGCAAACTACTAATTGCAGTTCTTACATTTGCTTAAAAAAAAAAGCCATACAAATCTTGAAATTATATGCAGTTCCCATATATATTTATACACACACACAGACCCTGGAATGAAACCGTTGTCACATTGCAACATTCAACATCCTGTAGAAGCCAAAACATGCCCAGGAAGAGAAACATGAACTAAGGAATTTATCTGTTGCCACCTTCACGTGAACTCTGGGCCAGATGCTCAACTAATGTAAATTGGTGCAGCTCCAATGGCACCAATTTGCACCAGCTCAGGTTCTGGCCCAAAGTCCTACGATGTGATCCTGCCAAGATCTAAGCACCTGCAGCTTCCCCTTTCTAGCAATAGGAATTGAGGGTGTCCAGCAAGCATCATTCAGGGCTGAATGCCAAGATCGTGACTGCAGCTGGAAGATTTTAGAAATGGTCTGATGCAGAGAGAGCTGGCAGGCGATTATATTGGTAGAATGTGGCCATTGTGCTGAACTTCACAAAGGACCCTGAGCAGGGTGGGGGGAGCAGCATTTCAGTTTAAGACCAAAAGGAGTGTAAGGTTTGCTCCCAAGGATTGGTATAAAAAAGAATTGAGAGCTAGGTGTTTCCATTAGGGGATTGTCAACTGTCTGGGGCAGGAACTGTCTCTGTGGTATTTGCTTAGACAGTGCCTTGTGGAATGGGGCCCTGATCCCTGCTTGGTGTCCCTAGACACTACCACAATAGAAATTAATAGCAGCAACAATAACCACTTGCAAAAGGGAGGAGAGGAGCTCTGACAACAGGAAGAGCTCTTGGCTCTGGGGAAAGAGATTAGCATGCACAAGGTGTGTGAGAAAGGAGCCGTCTCTCGCTCATGCAGTGCCTTCAGATCCATGGTGAGTACTAGGCTAAACTTATGGATCTGTGCCAGCCACTCTTCTTTGTTCCCTGGTCTCTTTCCCCACTGGCAGCATGGCCAATTGGTCCTCTACTGAGCACATACACTGACCACACCCCCTTGAGGGGACGGAGGGGATGGAGGACAAGGGGAGGTAACTCTGCTCTGAGCAGCATTAGGATCTGGAGTGATGGTCAGTGGGAAATTCACAGGCTCCCGAGGAGAATGCACTCCATAGAGTTACTGCTCCCCAGCTCCAAATATGTGGTGTCCATGCTGTAGTCCACATTCTTAGGTACATGTATCCACCCCTGAGTTCTGCTGATGTGAGGGGTCGGGAGAAGGAAGCATGGGGTCCAGGGGCGGCTCTAGGATTTGCGGCGCCCCAAGCAGGGCGGCATGCCGCGGGGGGCGCTCTGGCGGTCGCCGGTCCCGCGGCTCCAGTGGACCTCCCGCAGGCATGCCTGCGGCAGGTCCACCGGAGCCGCGGGACGAGCGTACCCTCCGCAGGCATGCCTGCGGGAGGTCCACTGGAGCCGCCTGCCGCCCTCCCGCGGGACGCCGCCCCAAGCGCGCGCTGGGGTCTGGAGCCGGCCCTGATGGGGTCCCTTTTTATGGGGCTGTGGGACCTATAAGACATTCAAACCTTACGGGGTTAAAATTCACAATTGTAGGAAATGCCCTGAATCTGATAAATCCTGTAACCCACAGTAATATCTACCTACGGATACTTTTCCCTAACAGCTATAATAATTTGATGCAGCTGATGCATCATGCATCACAAACAAATCCCTTAGATCATTGCTTTGGCTTTACCTGCATAGTAACATAGGTTCTAGTGATGGGCCCAAGCCATGGATTGGTGATCTCACAAAGTTTCAGGAGTATTGGGGGATTTGTTCCCTCCACTAGAGAGAGAAGGAACAGCTGTAAAGCTGGACTCCAAATGTCCTCATTAGTCAAGAGGGAAAGGTGTTTGATTCAACCCATTTCAAATTCAGATCTGGATCTGTTTCTCAGCTTGGGCCCACCTCTAACTATATTGCGAACTCCAGAAACTCTAGGAGATTTTGGCAGAAATTTCAGTGACTGATCTAGGAACCACCTGGTCACAAAGCAAGACCTTTCTGGAAATACTTCCTCCTCTGTCTTCTTCTCTCCTTCTGTGTATTTATGCACAAATATGCTCATATTTATACACCCACGTGCTACAGTCTCATAACACCATTCTTAGGATCTCTTTCTCGATATAGCATAGTGTTTGAGTAGGCCTTGGAAAAGGACATAAAACTAGCTGCAGAGATAAGTACTTCTGATAAGGCCTGTACCCACAGTACTATCTACATAGATGTTTTTTCCGATCAGCTACGATTTGATGGAAATTCACCAGTTCCTCAGTCTAATGTGATTGCCCTTTGAGCAAATGCTATTTTTTTAAGGCATTAAAGAGAGAGAGATTTTATGCATTGCCTAGCAATCTGCGCATCAGGGTTAGGTGTTAGAAAGTGACCTGTGTGCTAATCCCAGCTCTGACGCTGCCTCTCTCTGTGGCCTTGGACAAATCAGGAGGGTCCTAAGTGCCACAGTTAGGGGTGCCTGATGTGAGATGCTGTGGGCCTGATTTCCATTTCCTGTGGGTGTCAAAGAGAGTTCTCGATTCTTGGTAGCTCTGAAAATCAGGCCTGAAGTCCCTCAGACTTAAACAGATACCACTTTTGAACATTTCTTCCAGGTCACACAGGTGAGTCAGAAACAACGCTAGGAACAGTACCTAGATCCCTGAGCTCAAGCCCCACTGAAGTCAATAGGAGTTTAATCTCTTTATGCCAGGGCTACATTTGGCCCCTTCTGTTTGCCATAGCCCCCTGGTCATGAGGACACTGTTCCCAGTGAGCCCACTGCAGACTCTTGAAGCTCTTAAAGTTTGACATGGGGCCTGTTTTCAAATGCTGCACCATTGCCAAGGCAGTCTACCCAGAGCAGATCATTAGCCACATATATTCCTTCCTGCTTTCAGGTGCACTGAGCCAGGTGGTGGTAATTTTCACCTCGCTCAAGGCAATGGAAGGGATTAAGCCATTGCTCCTGGCTTCAGTGAGCATTATTTTAAAGATCACCAAACTCCTGGGAAACTCAGAATATTTGGGGGAAGGGCATTGATTAGAGCTTGTTAAATGAAGGTTTGGGCAGATCTGTATTTTATCTCAATTGGTTCGTCTGTCCAGAGAGAAAGACAGACAACGATAGCCGTGGCTAAGTATAAGAACAGCACTGTACTCTCTGTTGTGATATTCCTTATGCCCGAAACACTGGGGGCAAATCAACCACTGGACCAGTTCCTGGTGTTCCCTACTCACCTAGGATGATATTTACCCCTGGGCAAAGGATCAGCATGAGACCTCTTACCCACCTAAGCCCTTAAAATAAGGTGGTATACAGGCCTTGTACTGGTCTTCTACATGAGGGGTGAAGGTCACCCGGTGTGCCTATAAAAATAATTAAGGACCAAAAGAGCAGTCTGGAAGGAGGCAGGGTAGTCTGGTGGCTTGGCCACTTGCTGGTATTCAAGAGATCTGGGTTCATAGAATATTAGGGCTGGAAGTGACCTCAGGAGGTCATTTAGTCCAACCCCCTGCTCAAAGCAGGGCTAATCCCCAACTAAATCCCCAAATGGCCCCTTCAAGGATTGAACTCACAACCCTGGGTTTAACAGACCAATGCTCAAACCACTGAGCTATCCCTCCCCCTATATTTATGCTTTGCCATGGATAGCCTGGGTGAGTCATTTAGGGTAAAATTTTCAAAAGCACTTCAGTGATTCAGGTATCACAGGATATAAGGTGCCACAGGATTCTTTGCTGCTTTTCAGTGATTAAGGAACCTTCATCCTATTGAAAGCCAATGGGATTGAGGCACTTTTGAAAATGTTACCCAATGTTTTATTGAAAATTAGAGACTTGGGCACTTTTGTTTTACCCACAGTCTCTCTGTGTGTCAGTTCCTCTACCACAGATGTCCTGTGTGACTTTGGGCAAGTTACTTAGGCTCAGATCCATAAAGGTATTTAGGCTCCTAAAAGGTATGTCTACACTGCACAGCAAACCCAGGTTCTGACACAGGTTTGAGCTCAACCTCCCCTTCCATCTACATGCAAATCAGTCTGACTCAGGTCACCAAGCACTCAGAACCCAGGTCCTAGGACCCTGCTGGGGGCAGAGCTTGAGTCTTGCTGTGACTCAGATCCAAGCCCTGTCATTTTGCAGTGTGGATGCAGCACAAGCCCCAGCCTTGAGTCACAAAGCCTGTGTAGTGCAGTATAGATGAGTCAGCATGGCTGTGAGACCCAGGTTCAGCAATTAGAAACCCAGGCTTATAGTGCAGTGGGGACACTGAAGCACGGGCTTGGAAACACCAAGTCCACAAGCCTGCGTCCCATAGACCTGGTTTACAATGGAGTGTAGTCGTACCCAAAGATACAGACGTCAATGGGAGTTCGGTGCCTAGGCACTTTTGAAAATTCCACCAGATGGCAAGATCTCTAGGTGCCTAAATACCTTTAAAATCTGGCCCTTAGTCTCACTCTGCCTTAGTTTCCCATCTGTACAATGGGGATAATACACTGCCTCACCTCACAGGGGTTCTGTAAGGGTAAATACATTAAAGACTATGAGGTGCTCAAATGCTGCAATGGTGGGGACCGACCGGTCGATTTAGGCTGGCTGGCCTCACTGGGAATTTGGACTGAGCTGCAAGTGGCACTGATTTAGGACCATTGCTACAGAATATGATGGAATTATTCTTTTAATAAGGTTTATTGCTTCTGAATTTTATTTTTTATATTACAGTTTTAGAGGTAAAAATGATTGGGTTTAAATGAACGAGGTAAAAAATGCACTTTCGTTGTTCATTGCTTGCACCAGTGAAGCAAGAGAATTAAGATCCCTCATTTAAAAAAATACATCCGATGCAGTAGTGCAGCGCAGTGCTGAGTGCCAGGCACTGCCACTGAAGGGCACTGGAGCTGAAAGTGCCTTGCACCTTGCAGGAGTCAGGCCCTTTTGCCCTCACTGGAGAAAGTTCTGTGGTACCAGTCCTATTGGGCTTGAGTCAATCACCTCTCCCTTGCACAGGTGTAAATCATGAGTAACTTCATTTGGACCAGTGGCGTGAAACTGCTGTAAGTGAGAGGAGAATCGGGACCAGAGCAATGTTTGGAACCATTGCTGAAGACTCGGGTAGTACCTGGATTTTATCAGGGATATTAGAAATGATCCCTTCTCTCATGGCAGCCTATGAAAATGACGATAGGTAGAAATCTATTTGCCTGATCCAAAGTGCAACGGGAGTCTAAGGCCCCGATTCAGCATATCACTTAGCGTGTGCTTAAATTTAAGCACATCCTTAAATGCTTCCCTAGCCTGAGGCCTAAACAAGGTAAATAATCGCTGGTTTCAGAGTTCTACTGACCAGCTAGCTAGTGGCTGAGATCTGCGCTACAGATCTTGTGGCCGGGCACTCTCTGATGCCACAGCACGTGTATGAAAAGAAGATTGCCTCTGTTGGCTGGTTTATCAAACAATGGGGAAATTCCTTTCTCTCCTGCCGCTGTTCAGATTGTCAGCTACGCTTCTGGACATGGAAACTATGGGAAAACGGGAAGTAAATAAGCACGTGCATGGGGCAAGGGACAGATCACTCTAATCCACTTGAAACATTTGTGGGAGCAATGGGGGGCTCCCAGCTATTTTGGAATAAAACTGGGATTGTAAAGGGAAAGGGGCAAGCCCTGAGTTCTTCATTCAGGCAGAACTTCCATTGCAATCAACGGAGCGGGGGAGGTTGTGGGCTTGAAGACTGAGTCAATACAGAATAAGTGCTCCAGGATCTGAGGAATCACTGGACCAGTCTTTAGACCCAGCCCCGCCTTCACCCCTGTGCAAAGCCGGTGCACCACATTTGGCCTGTGGGTCTGAATTGTTGAGCAGTCCTTTTGCGGACTCTCTGCACAGAGGAGAATTTCCCACACTCTATTGGGGAAATTCCCATTGATTTCAAGGGAAGCTCTATTCTGGGTGGGGATTACAAGGTGCGGCCCAAAGCGAAGGAGTTCTGCTTTAGGGCGAGAGGGTCACATGCCCTCTGTGAGCGAAAGGCTGCAGCACAGTTAGGGCCCGGGTGTGCTAGAAGGTGGAGCTTGAGAATAATGGGAAACTCTTGCCCCACTGATTGAAAGCAAGGGGCCATCTGGGAAGCAGGCCGGATCCCATCGTCACTGACACCCGTGTAATCTCATTGATTTCAGTGTGTGCCAGCGAGGGCAGAGCTTGGGCCATTCTGCCCAAGGAGCTGCAGGCTGTTGGTATATTGTTTCGGAGCAGAGGTCAACCGCAGGGCAATAGTTTTCCATTACAAACCTGAACTCCTATATCCCGTATTACAACTAGTCATACCCAAGCCAGCTCCTCCG
This sequence comes from Mauremys mutica, assembly GCF_020497125.1. Classification (NCBI taxonomy): domain Eukaryota; kingdom Metazoa; phylum Chordata; order Testudines; family Geoemydidae; genus Mauremys; species Mauremys mutica. The sequence continues at coordinate 131,452,638 of NC_059075.1, forward strand.
CTGGTGTTACTCAGTACTGTAGCTCCATTGAAGCCAGTTTATACCAGCGGAGGATCTGGCCCATAAATTGCCTTGTGCCAGTGTTATATTGCATAAGCTCATAGAACATTTGAATGTATATCACATATATATTACATACATCAAGCCCAATCCTCTGCTGGTGTCAATTGCTGTGGTTCTGATAAAGCTAATTCACAGCAGCTGAGGATCTGTCCCTGTCTTTCTATATACAACATGATAATATATAATGAAGCTGATGGTTGCAGAACAATAGAGTCAGGAGTTCTTTAACATACAATGCCACCTGTCCTTTGTACCATCTCTGGTCAGCCGTGGAATTCTGCTTGTGACACCAAGATTAATTACTAGTTCCTCCCCACGTGATGAGCACAGGTGCTTAACTTTCACCTCACCTTCCTTCACTTGTATAATTCTTTGCTCCATTTCAGTGACTACCAGGAAGCACCCAGAGCGCTTTGCCTTGCTTCTCAAATGTAGTCAGCCCAGGCCTTGCCCTAATCCAGCCTTGGTTTTCTTTTTACTTCCATGAATCTCCTTCAAGTCATCGGAGAATCTATAAACACTATAAACATGAATACCGTATAGTCTACTAAGAAAAAATATATTTGTATGTGTATTCAATATTAAGAGTCATGCAACAACTATCCATGCAGCAGTACTGTATTACTGATTAAATTTCACTGCAGTATAAATATATTATAGGCCACAGCATAGTTTGCTCCAGTATTCTAAAAAAAGATGCTTTTTCAACTCATTTTGTATGTGTCAGTGGATGTGTCTTTGGTGACCCTGGAGATAGTGAAGATGGAAGTGTCATCTAAAAAAACCCACCAAATAAAAAGTAGGCTCTTCATTTGTTTGTGTCCCTTCCTATCGCCGGCATAGAAAACTTAAGACTTAATAAATAGTGTTCTGTCATGCTAATTCTCTCTCCCCTAGGTCTCACACTGACATACTGCAGTGGATGAATCCATTGCAGCATGCAGCATTTTCAGTTATGAAACACAAGCCTGCATGATGTATTCTTGGTTGGCATTTCCAAGGCAGAAATCTGAGCCTTAAAGTAATTTGGATGCCTGGATGTATGTTCCTTTAATTAAACTATGCATGACCTTTTCATTATGAATCCATACGCTTGGAAGCTAGATGTGTGCTATTTCCTTGGGATATATTTTTGTATGTGTCGAGTGCAGTGAAACACTTTTTCTGCTTGACATTTGTGGGTACTGTTGTTTACATGAGGTTTCTCGAATGACTTTTTTGTTCAATATCCCTGGGATTGCAAGTGATATAATTTTGTTTTGAATGCCTACATGCTCCATGTCTTTGGAAACTCATAAACCTGTGATGTAAAAAAACAATTTTTGCATGAAAGCTTATTCGGTGTCTAAATAAGAAGTTTAGAAAGTCACTTACACAACTATTGCTTCCCATGCAGAACCAAATGCACACTGTAGAACATACTGTTTTAACTACAATGCAGGGTATTATGCAATATCTGCAATTGTTCCACTTCAGCTTTAAATATGTTAACAGGTTTTCAGGACTACACATCGGTTAGCATTTTGGTGATATTAACGTAATTTGTGTTAGCCAGGGTGCAATTGGCTGTCTTCAAGTTCTCCTCTCTAAAGTCCTCATTACTATTATTTACACCTTCCTGTATCTCCATATAATCAGACTTACTAATAGTGGAGGCACTTCTGCTTTTCTTTAGGTCAGGGGAAGAAGGGATCTTTGGGCAGCTGGTCACTTGCAAATATTGGGCTTGCTCTTCTCCTTCCGTCTCGCGGTGATAGAAGTAGTTGAAGTTGGACACTATGACTGGCACTGGTAAGGCAATCGTTAATACACCTGCAATGGCGCATAAGGAGCCCACTATTTTCCCACCGATGGTCGTGGGGACCATGTCTCCATAGCCAACTGTGGTCATGGAAACCACGGCCCACCAGAACGCATCTGGGATGCTGTGAAACTGAGACTCGCTCTCATCAGCCTCTGCGAAGTAGACGGCGCTGGAGAAGAGGATGACGCCAATGAAGAGGAAAAATATCAAGAGGCCTAGTTCCCTCATGCTGGCCTTGAGTGTCTGCCCCAGGATCTGCAGCCCTTTGGAGTGCCTGGACAGTTTGAAGATCCTAAAAACCCTCACCAAGCGGATGACTCGAAGGATGGCCAGAGACATGGCCTGTTGGCCTTGCTGGCCATCCTCTGGTTTCTCAGCCAGTTCAGTCCCTAGAGTGATGAAGTACGGGATGATAGCTACAATGTCAATAATGTTCATGATGTTGGTAAAAAACCCAGCCTTGCTGGGGCAGGCGAAAAACCTTACCAAGAACTCGAAGGAGAACCAAATGATGCAAAGTGTCTCTACTATAAAGAAAGGGTCTGTGAAAGAGGTCGACTGCTGATTGCTCATGGTCCTGTTGTGGTTGGGGTCATGGCTCATCCCGCCGCCATGCAGGTCTTCGTTCTCATCCCGAAAAACGGGCAGCGTTTCCAGGCAAAAGCTCACAATGGAGATTAGAATCACCATGACAGAGACAATAGCTATAATCCTGGCAGGCCCTGAGCTTTCTGGATACTCAAAGAGCAGCCACACTTGTCTCTGAAACTCGTTCTCCGGTAAAGGCCTTTCTTCTTCCTTTATGTATCCTTCATCCTCTCGGAACATCTCCATGGCTTCTTCCCCGAGTTCATAAAACCTGATCTCCTCCGAGAAGATGTCTAAGGGCACGTTGACAGGCCTCCTTAACCTGCCACCCGATTGGTAGTAGTACAAAATAGCATCGAAGCTGGGTCTGTTTCGGTCAAAGAAATATTCATTCCGGAGAGGATCAAAGTATCTCATTCTCTTTTTAGGGTCCCCTAGCAAGGTCTCTGGAAACTGAGCTAGCGTCTTGAGTTGCGTTTCAAACCGCAGCCCCGAGATGTTAATGACCACCCTCTCACAGCATTCATGATCAGTTTCAGGGTTATAGGTGTCCTGAGGATGACCTGCCAAAGCTGCCGCTTCATCTGTGGGGTCTCCAGTAGCAACTGTCATATTTAGGTTTAAAAGCAATCCTTAATCTAAACTCTTCCGGCTGCCCGGTGCTGGGATCAGGTTCAGGGGAAGGCTACTCTCCTGGGAAAGGACAAGTTCGTAGGTTTGGAAGTGGCTCATGAAAATGCAGAGGGATGATCAGGGGGGAGGGGGGGTAATATTTTAGCCTGCTGAGAAAGAGAGAGACGAAATAAAGTCGTGTGTATTAGGAACCTGCGCCTGGCAGAATATATAGCATATTCCTCAGCTGATTTTAATTTGCCTTCTTGGTGCAGAGTTTGAAAACTCCGGTCCCAATATCTGGTGCTGATGAAAAAGCACTTGAGGAAACCTTTCTAATGAAAATGAGGGAAACATTTGCATTGGCAAAACCAAACTTTTTAAAAAAAAATACAAGAAAAAACCACTGAATTATTTTCTATTCAAGGGACTAAACTCTGGATGCCAGTGAAAATGAACATGATATCAATAGATTCTGCTCATGCACTTAAGGGTTAGAAATGAACCATGCAATAGCAGGCAATTCAGTGTTAACCTAAAGGAGCACATTAATGTCTCCAACTTAAAGTTAAACACATTCACAGTTCTTTTGCACTGGAAATAAAATTGCAAGCCAACATGCTTCCCTATGATAATTTTTTTCTCTCTCTTTAGGCTTTACAGCCAAATGGTTTGGTTTATTTTTTTGCGGCTAGTTAATTTGCAAACACCTGTGCTAGCTGACAGTTTGACTACTGCATTTTCCATCCTTGAGATTTTTTTCTGTGGCTCCTCTACCCTCCTTCTTTGCAAACGACCACTGCGTACAGAAAACAAATCGCATTACCTGTAGAAGCAAATCTCAGTGTCTCTTAGTGACACAGATTAATTGACTCTGGGGAAATCCTAGAGAGAAATACAGGCTTCCAAGATCCCCATAAGTTCCTCTCTTCAAAGTTCAAAATAATGGTGAGTCATCGTAGGACGGGCGGGGGGAGGGTTAGCTCTCCAGATTGTGCAGGTTAGGTCTGGTAATGGGGTGGGATTGGACAGGCAAAGGAGGAAAAGCTTCTTGATGGCCGTTGCAGCTCTTTACTTCAGGGCAGATGAATGTCTGTCTGAAGCTTTCTCTATGATGGTGGTAAGATGCTAAGCTCAGCAAAAAACCTGGTGTCCCCAGTGTCCTCAGGAGGTGTGGCGTTGCCTGGAAAAAACAGCAGTACGGTAAAGAGCTGGTGGGTGCTTTAAAGAGGCATCTGCAAAAGACCCAGTTCCTAGAGACAGCCCTCTTCCTCCTGCATGCTATTTTGTAATTCCTCACTGCCCCATACTGCAACAAGGGAGAGGGGCAGAGAGCCCCAGTGGCCACCCGAAAAAACAGAGCTGCATCTCTGTCTGCCGCACATGGGGCGGCCCCTAGCACAGGACGAAAGCCACCCTGCACGTGGGAATTGGCACTGGGGGTCGTAGCTGCAGCGCTGCGCAATGTGATCTCGATCTTCTTTCTCCTCACCAAGGCAAACAGCAGACCATGCCCCCTGCCATGCTCAGCTCCTGTGCCACTGCGCCAGGTTCGTAGTCATGCCGCACATCCGAGTTGCCTTGGGATGAAGCCTGCTACTTGACTCCCATGCACTAGCAGCTTTGCAGAGGCTTTCGTTGACAGCTGGGTAGGATGCTCAGCGTCGGCTCTTGAGCCTGGCTCTCCAAACAGCCCACAAAAAGCCCCAGGTGAGCTCAACTTTTGTGGCCAGAAATTGTCCCTGAGACTTTCGCGCCCGAGTCCCCAGCACAACATGGTGTCATCAGCTTCCCTGCATTGAACTTGGTCAAAACCAGACAATCTCAGGCAGCTGGGACATTTCTTTGGAGGATGGCATTTCTTAGTGCAGAGAAGTCCAACCAACCATTTTTCCTCCTAAAGAGAGAATCTCTAGCATCCTTTCTTCAGCTGCAGACAGCAGCCTGGCTTGCCTACTCTGAGCCAGGATTACAGAACTAGGTAGGGGGGGTCAGGTGGAATAGGACCCTTAGCTCTCACTCTCCTCGGCAGAGATTTCTGCCTCCCCTTGGGCAATTATGCCTCTGGCACTGCCTCTTCATTATCACCCTTGGAAGCTTCGCTCCAGATCCCCCTTTTGTTTGAAATCTCCCAGTTTCCTTTGAAATCTCCTCACCCTTCTCCTTGTGCACTAGAGGAAATAGTACAACCCTGACAAGGCTTGCAGCATTCAACTGCTTCGCTTAACCCTTTTTTAACAGGCCCAAATTAGGGAAGGTTAAAATTGAACCCAATTTTTTTTTCTTCCTTTCCTCACATTCCTCCCTGCAATGACTCTGTGGGAGAATCTGACCCTCTCAGACACTCACAAGAATCTTTTTTTTTTAAAGCCATGAACGGCATATTTAGTGCTGCAAAACCAACAAGTATCTTATTGGACCCAATTTCCTCTGCAAAACAAAACAAACCAACCGTGATTTTTTTTTACACAGTTATTTTTCCTCTGTCCATTCAAACAAACAAACAAACAAAAAACCCCAACAACCAAGGTTCATTTAGCAGCAGAAATATTGTTTTAGCGCGTTGATTTTTATTTCACTGTCTTTCTGTATCAAAACAACCACGGCTGGTGCTTATCAGATGTTGTTATGGTGTCATCTGATCTTAGCATTTTTCAAATCACACCTCCCTCCCCTTTTCTCTGTACCGTTTTATGGTTTCATGCATTTCTGGATCATCTAAGGTTAGAAGGAAGCGGGAGAGAAGAGCCCCATCCTTTGGCCTATTTCATGCTCATTGAGGTTTTTAGGGGTGGGTTGATGCTCTCTCTTTTTGCAGAAAGCACCAATGTTAGTTGCATGCACAGATCTCATTCAAAATCAAGCCCACTGCAGGCATGTGAGCCATTCCACACATTTCAGAGTGCTTGGCATGATTTCGGAGGACAGAGGGAAGACCGCATGCACTGAGGAAAAGGTTGTGTTTGCTTAACCATTTTCACTCAAAATATGAAGCATCCGTTCTCAGTGTGTGGTAAACCTCTGGTTAACGGTGGGGGTGGGAGGGTGGAAGGCAACGACTTACAATTGGTTCTGCAGTCAGGCATGCAGTGCATACATAAGGAGCTGTCTGCACTAGGCTACCACTCCTTACCTGGGAACAGTAGAGGCTAACTTAAATGAGAGTAGGGAAACTACCTTCGCTGCATGGAAATAAGGAAAAGCCACATGAAAGATAAGGGACAAGACTTTATTTTAAGGGATGTTTAAGGGACACTGCTGGAGGGGTGGGGAGCAGGAAATAGATGGCAAAAACTGCACTACTGCTTTTGACAATGAACCATTTAAAACAGAAAGGCTTCAAAATTAGTATTCATATGATTAACATGAGATTTTTTTTTCTCCCTCCAAAGCAGAGACCTATTTTTCAGCCACTGGGAAATAATAAAATCTTTTGCTTTATGATGTTACCGAAACCTATAACTCAGATCCTTGGCCATATTCTGCATAACAGTCTGCATCTGCCATGTTAAGATTTGAAGGGTGAAGAATAACCAGCTACCCCTAACTTTGGGAAGGGAAACGTATATGGGTGATCAAAATCGGGAGGAAATATAGGGCCAAATTCTGCCATCCTTCATTGTGACTGGCACTGGGGTGAAGGGCAGTGTTATCCAATGGTTAGGACACTGTTCTAGGAGATCTGAGTCCTAGTCCCGGCTCTGGGAGCGATTTGCTGTGAACAGGGTTGATGAGAGTAGGGAAACTACCTTCGCTGCATGGAAATAAGGAAAAGCCACATGAAAGATAAGGGACAAGGCTTTATTTTAAGGGATGTTTTAGGGAAACACCACTTCCCTTAGCAGATCCTGTTGTTTTTCTCTCAACTGTACGTTTCTACTGCCCTCAAGTATGCCAAGCAATGATTATAAGCTTCAATGTAATGTTTGAAATGGTACTAACGATCAGTGTAAATACATGTCAATACATCATCAAAGAAGGGACGGGTGATCACCCGAAGTGATAAATCAATGAAATAAAGGACAGTTTGGTCCTGCTTTGAGCAGGGGGTTGGACTAGATGACCTCCTGAGGTCCCTTCCAACCCTGAGATTCTATGATTCTATGATTCTATGAAATAAGGGATGTGTGGTCCCCCTACCTGAGAGTGGGGGGAAGTGGGGACAATTGTACAGGGGACCCAAGCTCAGAGGGGCCCCTCAGAACGTCTGTGTAAATAAAGGGAAATGGGAGGGGTGAGTCCCACGAATATGATGTACCAGGGACCCAAATTTCTCTCAATGCCCTGGCTGTGCTGCCTTAGAAAAATTGCTTCACACCTGTCTAGTCTATTTAGACTGCAAGGTCTGGGGGGAGGAACTAGCCCTTCCTGTGCATTGGTGAATTGGGACCTCTCCTGTAGTCTACTAATAGAACTACCGATCGTTCTATCATAGCACCTAGGAGCCCTCGTCCTTGACCTAGACCCCACTGTGCTAGGCGCTGGACAAACACAGACTAAACAGATGGTCCCTGCTGCAAAGAGCTCACAATCTAAGCAGAAGACAAAAGCCAACAGGTGAATACAACAGGCAGACGAGAAGTGCAAGGAAATAAGGCCACAGCGTTGGTCACCTGGTCTAACCGCTGTTGAGTTTTGTGTAGGCATCACAGCAAAGAAGAGTTTTAAGGAGGGCAATGAAGTGGTTTCGCGGATGTTTACGGGATGGGCCACCCAAGCGTGAGAGGCAGCAGGGGAGAAAACAGGAGGGTGCTTGTTTGAAAATTGAACAAGTGGACAGTGGAAGCTGGTATCATCGGCTGATCAGAGCTGGGAGCTGACATGTGGGTAGTGAATGAGAGACGGCAGGTTGGGTAGGCATAGGCCTTGAAGGGTCTTGAAAATGAAGACAAGCAGGTGATGTGCTGCGATGTGAGATCCTTGCGCTGAATAACACCTCAGCGCTGAGGAAGGCAGTAAGGCTCATCCTGGTGCAGAATGCCGTTCGTCACGAGCGACAGGATCAAACTCAGAGCCCGTGCGAAAATTGCAGGACAAATGTGCCACCTGTCAGGAGCGAGGGCGCCCAAATCGGTCTTGAAGAAAATAAACGTCAGAGAACCGCAAAAAAGGAAAGGCGTCCCCAGTGAACCTTGAACGTCACTGAGGAGAGTATATTATATATTATTAAAGCATGGCAGGCTAATAAGCACATTAAGCACTATCAACACCTTGTCCCCTCCAACACGCTACAGCACGAGGGAAATGGAGAACATGGTCTCAAGGATCCCAAATGCAATTATGGTCCCAGCGAGGAGGAGGGCTGACCAATGACCGAATATTTGTAAAGTGTCTTATCTGTGAAGAGTGCTATACAGCAGTGCTATCCGGGCAAGGTTGTTATCCAGTGTAAGAGGTCGGTTGGACTTTAACAGGCTTTGACTCAGGCCCTAAGTGTGAGTTGAGGAGAGGCATTGGCCCAAGGGAGGTTAGGCACTTGGCAGGCTTCCCTGCAAAGGGGAAATAAATCAGAAGCTCGTATGTCAGCCCTTACATTCAACAGCACCCGATAAAAAGCGCCAGGGCCTGAGTGGAAAATGGGCGTGTTCGGTGAGACATGGGCTTAAATGGAATCCAAGTCACACCAAGGGGGCTCTATACTCTGCCATCTCCCTAGACCACCCTCCTACTGTGAAGCAAGAGAAACATGGCGACTGTGCATCTGCCTCTCTCATTCACCCAGGATGGGGGTTCACCTGAACTTGCCCTGTTATGTACAGCACCCTGCACCTGCACTCAGGAGGACCAAACCCTGCATATGCTAACTATTGCTATTTATATTTCATCCATGCAATCTATTTTAATAGCTGCGGATGAGTAACGGGTATCTAAAGAGAAAGAAACAATAGAAAACAGTTTAATTGGCATTCCTATACAGCTTGCTATTGTTACATTTTTCTTTACAAACCTAGCATCTCTTTCTGTTAGTGAGGTATGCACCAGAGCCATAGGTAGGCTTGTAGAAATCCACAGCCGTGCTACCTTAGGGGGTGAATTTTTGTCATGTTTTACAAGCTAGGAGAGGTCAGGTTTTGTCGATTTGTGGATGGGAGAACTCCACGGAACCCCTAGGCCACTGCCAGAATAGTGTCATGTTTCAATGGATGGTGCCAAGCCAATGACTCAGCAGGGGGTGCTGAAGGTGCCATTTTTCAGATGGGTTTTAGAGGAGAGCGCCTGACCATTTCTGGTCATTTGAGAGCCCACAGCATTTTTAAAAGCAGAAATGTATTTCACTGCTAAACTGAACCCCAGCCAAATTCCACTGAGGACAATGTATTTCTGCCTTTCCAAAGTCCCCTGTGCTTACAATTGGAAATAGGATTCTTCTTCACTTCCTGTCCTAAACTGTTGCTGTACTTGTAAGAGCTTTTTTCCTTATTTAAAATGGTTTGTGAGCTCCAATACCATCCAGGAGGAGTGTGGTGAAAGAGGTTCTTGATTTCATCAGAGTCACTTTGTCCTTTTGCTGAAGACGTGTCAGCAACATTGGAGATGGGCGAGCTGTGGTCCAAAAATTATCTGTCGCTGATTCTTATGGAAAAGGTAGAATTGAGGCCAGTTTTGGAAAAGGAAAATGGAGCAGGATTTGTAACTATTAGTCAGCTCCATTTCTAAGGTTTTGCAAAACCACCCTCCTTTTTTGATGGTCTCTATATAAAGGGCCAGAACCTCAGCTAGCGCAAATGGATGCAGATTGAAGTGAATGAGGCTATGCTGATTTACACCAGCCGAGGATCTGGCAGCAAATATTTTCCTGAATTATTAGGGCTCTTCACAGTCGCAGAATTAGCTACCCTTTTCTGTTTTGCAAGGTATTTACGTCCCAGATGCACTAAGGATTCAAATGTCCCTTCATGCTTCAACCACCATTCCAGGGAACATGCATCCATGCTGATGGCGAGTTCTGCTCAATAACAATCCAAAGCAGTGTGGACCGACGCATGTTCATTTTCATTATCTGAGTCAGATGCCACCAGCAGAAGGTTGATTTTCTGTTTTGGTGGTTTGTGTTCTGTAGTTTCTGCATCGGAGTGTTGCTCTTTTAAGACTTCTGCAAGCATGCTCCACACCTCGTCCCTCTCGGATTTTGGAAGGCTCTTCAGATTCTTAAACCTTGGTTCAAGTGCTGTAGCTATCTTTAGAAATCTCACATTGGTACCTTCTTTGCATTTTTGTCAAATCTGCAGTGAAAGTGTTCTTAAAATGAACATGTGCTGTGTCATCATCCAAAACTGCTATAACATGAAATATATGGCAGAATGCAGGTAAAACAAAGCAGGACACATACAGTTCTCCCCCAAGGAGTTCAGTCACAAATTTAATTAACACATTATTTTTTTAACGAGCATCATCAGCATGGAAGCCTGTCCTCTGGAATGGTGGCCAAAGCATCAGTGGGCAAACGAATTGTCAGGGTTCCTTCCCCACTCTGAACTCTGGGGTACAGATGTGACGACCCGCATGAAAGACCCCCTAAGCTTATTTTTACCAGCTTAGGTTAAAACTTTCCCAAGACACAAGATCCACCTTGTTCTTGAACAGTATGTTGCTACCACCAAGTGATTTAGACAAAGAATCAGAGAAAGGACCACTTGAAGTCCTATTCCTCCCCAAATATTCCCCCAATCCCTGCACCCCCTTTCCTGGGGAAGGCTTGAGAATAATATCCTCACCAATTGGTACAAAGTGAGCACAGATCAACCCCCCTTGGTCTTTAGGACACTGAAAAACAATCAGGTTCTTAAAAGAAGTTTATTTTAAAAAAAAGATAAAAGAATCACCTCTGTAAAATCAGGATGGAAGATAACTTTACAGGGTAACAAAAAGATTCCAGACACAGAGGATTTCCCCTCTAGGCAAAACTTTAAAGTTACAAAAACAGGGATAAACCTCCCTCTTAGCACAGGGAAAATTCACAAGCTAAAACAAAAGATAATCTAATGCATTTCTTTGCTATTACAGTGGAACCCCGCTATGACACACCCTGCGATAACGCAAATTCGGTTATAACACGGGGCGAGTCTGGCCCCAGCGGCTGTGGCAGGCGCGGGGCGTTTGGTATCCATGCCCCGGCAGCTGCAGCAGGAGCGACTCTCCTTGCAGCCCCAGCACGCCCCCAGGATTCTCACCTCTGTCCCCGCAAGGCCGGCTCCAGCCCGCAGCCCGCATCCTTCCCTCCCCGCTGACCGATGACTTTGAGTGCGCCACTGTAGGGGGCGGAAGCGCTGAGGAGGGGAGCGCCCTGCTGGGAGCGGGCTGTGTGCTCTGCCTACCCCAGCCGGTGCCAGGTCTGCAGCAAGCCTGGCAGCCCGTGTCCTTCCTTCCCCACTGACCTGCAGGCGGGAGCGGCGTGGAGCCCTCCAGGCAGGTGGCGCGATGGGAGGGACCCAGCTGAAGGAAGCCTTGGCCACTCCCCTTCTCTCCCCCCCCCCCCACTCTTTCGCTCCTGCTAGCCGGGGCACGCACTCTGCTGCCCGGGGCATGTCTGCAGCGCAGGGAGTCCCGCTAGCCAGAGTGCAACCGCCGCCTGCCCAGAGGCTCGTGAGCGCAGCCGGGGGAGGCAGCCGCGAGCCGCCAAGTAAGTGGCACCAAAAGTTTGTGCCCTGGTTTTTTGGGTTTTTTTGCTTCGCCGCTCCAGCTGCCCTTCATTTTTTTTTCTCGCCGTCCTGCTCCTCCTGCCTTGGACAAAATGTCTTTAATGGCTGTAAGTTGAAACTGGAAGCTGAACACAAGTACAGTGGAACCCTGCTATAACACGACCCTGCATTTACCCCGATCGAATTTTTGGACCCCAATTATCGCGTTATAGCGGGGTTCCACTGTACTTACTATTTCTGCAATACTAGATGCTCAATCCAGATATGGCTTAGGGGGGTGTATTTACCCTGCCCTGGTTCCTTTGCTGACTCCGAGAGAACAAAACTAAGACACAAACAAGAACCTTCCCCCACAGATTTGAAAGTATCTTCTCCCCTTATTGGTCTTTTGGTCAGGTGCCAACCAGGTTATCTGAGCTTCTTAACACTTTACAGGTAAAAGAGGAATTAACCTTTACAAGGTAAAGAGGGATTTTATGCTGCCCTTAGCTGTATGTTTATAACACGAATGTTTAGCATATCTGGCACGTAAATATCTTGCAATGCCAGCTACAACAGTGCCATGCAAATGCCTGTTCTCACTTTCAGGTGATGCTGTAAACAAGAAACGGACAGCAGTATCTCCTGTAAATGTAAACAAACTTGTTTGTCTGAGCGATTGGCTGAACAAGAAGTAGGACTGAGTGGACTTGTAGGCTCTAAAGTTTTACATTGTTTTGTTTTTGAGTGCAGTTATGTAACCCAAAAAATGACATTTGTAAGTTGTACTTTAACAACAAAGAGATTGCATGACAGAACTTGTATGAGGTGAATTGAAAAATGCTATTTCTTTTGTTTATCATTTTTACAGTGCAAATATTTGTAATAAAAAATAATATACCCTTTGTATTCTGTGTTGTAATTGAAATCAATATATATGGAAATGTAGAGAGACATCCAAAACTATTTAATACATTTCAATTGGTATTCTGTTGTTTAACTGTGCGATTAAAACTGTGATTAATCACAATGAATTTTTTTAATTGTGATTAATTTTTTGAGTTAATTGTGATTAATTGACAGCCCAAATTAAAATATATGGAGCCAGCTCTTTGGACCAGATCAATCCACTCTGGGTTGTGCCTGTGGCACAAAGCGATCTTAAAATTACCTTCCTAGGGCAACTGGGGATTCCCTTGTCATAGGGAAAGTTCTGAGTGTCCATCTCTCCCTATTAAATGAAAAGATTTAAACCAATTATTTAGCAGAGATGCCCTTTAACATCAAGCCATGCGGTTAAGACACTGGGCTTAGACCCAAGAAACGTGGTTTTAATTCCTAGCTCTGCCACAGACTTCTTGTGTGACCTTGGGCAAGTCACTTAAATTAGTATGTTCAAAAGGGGCCTAAGGGAGTTAGGAGCCCAGTTCCCATTGAAACTGAATGAGGTTTGGGTGCCCTAGCCCCTTAAGCAGCTATAAAAACTCCCAGGACATTTATGACTTGATTTTCCCAGAAGGACTGAACACAGATATACCCCCCAGGAAGTTAATGGGGACTGAGATGTGATCCTGCCCCTGTGCGGGCGCTGAGTGTCAGCGCAAAGCAAAGAGCCTCATAGGGAATGCAGGGGACCCCAGTCCTGCATGAATGGATGCGGCTGCATAGCTGCCAAAGTACTCCAGCCTCAGCCAGAAATGCGGCCTGAGCGGGGGTGAGGAGCTGACCGCCTTGTTAGCGTCACGAGGGTCTCACTCAAGCCCCTGTCCCCTCAGCTATTCCCATTCCAGGCTCCCTTTTTATCTACTGTCCTTGCACATCAAGGAATGAGTGCACAAGGGATCTCCTGCCTGGGGGACAGAACTTAGGGATGCACCCTGCAAGGTGCTGCACACTCTGGTCCCGATCCAGCAAAGCACGTCCGCCCCGTACTTAACCTCAAGCCTGTGAGCAGCCCCAGGGAAGTCCATGGCCATTTTGCGGCTGACTCCCACGGGAGCAGAGTTAGGCTAACGCTGAGCACGTGTGAAAATCCCACCTGTAGGGACCAATTTCCCAGTGCTCAGTGCCCACGTCCGAGGTCAGGCTCACCACCCACCATGAGCCCAACGCGCTGGGCTCTGCTGAAACTGTAGCTGGCTAGTCAGGTGCCTGAAGGGGAACCGAGCTCTTCCTAGTTGAAACAGGACTCATGGTATCAAAGCAGATGAGCTATGTTCACAGATTCTCCATCCCCTCCTCATTCCGGGCTCACATCCCTCCCCGCCCCATGCTTCTTGGAGTATGGTTGGCACCTGGGTTAGCCTAGCCCAGGCTAAGCAACCAGTGCAATGCCTGACCCATGTTACTGATGCTAAACACCCCCTTGCGTGTCGCTAGGTCTTTAGGGGGCACATCCCAGGGCTGCAGTAATCTGAGCTGCTCTTTCCCTGGGAATTTGTGGAAGAACTTTTCTGTCTGGGCCCATGCGGAGAATTGTGAGAGACACTGGAGGACTATCAGTGCTCGAGTGATTTATCCTGCAGTTTACCAGCCTCATTGAAAGCAGCACCTGGGCTTTAACCCACATCCTCAGCTGGGCCAGCAACCCTGGGTTGAAAGCGCCACTAAACTCAGGTCTGTAGGGTTTGAGTGTGGATGGGAGGGTGGGTAGGCGCAGCACCTGAGTTGAGTTAACTCTGCAGTGAAGACCTGATCCTGTGTTTGCTTAAAGCTGGGAGTTAGGTACCCACATCTCTTTTAAATTCAATGGGAATTGGTGCCTCATTCTCTTCGGCGCTTTGACAATCTCAGCCTAAACCCCTTAGTCACACTCTGAGGGAAACTCCTGGAGGTGCTCCAGCTCTTGGCATGCGTAGCACATGCTAAGGAAGAGCAAATTGGCCAGTTGGGTTTGCTCCTCAGTTTGGGCCAGTGGGTTAGTGAGCCAGCTGCAGCAGTTTGGGGTACTTGGGCCTCATTTAATTTTAGCAGCTGTGACAAAATATAAAGCACATGACATGGGTGGTGAGTCACCTTGAGAAAAAAATCATCTGAGTGCCCACCCTCAAACCAGAGCATTAAATGTGTCAGTGGAAGGAGCTTGTGCCTATAGCTATTTTGAATATTCTTGGTGCTAACGCTTGCGTTTCTGTTTAAAGAAGCAGGATGCCAAACTGCACCCAAATGTTGTCACTGATGCTCTGTCCTAGCCTCTAAATAATGAGGAAAACAGATGCAGAGAACTAATTGACTGAAACACTGTGACACCTCATGAGGGCCAGCCTGGCCTGTTGTTCATTTATGATCCTTAAGACTTTGATCTTCTACAGCACCTGCCATCTGAGGATCCCAAACCACTTTTGTGGGGGTAAGTCAGAATGATTATCCCCATTTTACAGTTAGGAAAACTGAGGCACAGAGTGATTAAGTGACTTGCCCAAGGTTACCCAGTGGCAGAGCCAGGAAAGGAATCTAGGAGTTCTGAGTCTATCTGTCTGAGGTATTTATCTGGCCCCATCAGCATCATATCTGAGGTACCTTCCACTCTTTAATGTATTTACCCTCACAACCCTCTGTGAGGTAGGTGGGTGGTATTATGCCCAGTTTACAGATGGAGAACTGAGGCATAGAGAGGCTAAGTAACTTGTCCAAGGTCTTATAGGAAGCCTGTGTTAAAGCAGAGAATTGAACCAAAGTTCCCCAGGTCCTAGACTCGTGCCCTAACCACTGAACCCTCCTTCTTCTCCCAGGCCTCTGTTCCCCTGTCTCTCCTGGCTGATCCTTTGATTTGCTTCTCTTGCCCACTTGCCACCATAATCCATCTCAACGGCATCCTATCCTGTCATCATTAGCTTCTTATCTTCCTTTTGTTGAATTACAGCTAGAAATAAAGTTGGGCACAAGCCATGAAGTTCAAATCTGAATCTCCCCGGTGTCGGGCGGTGCCCAGGTCTGGGGTTCCGGTTCTGATCCATCTCTAGTTCTCAGTGACAGCAGAGGCTCTTTTCTCCTCGCCATGACACACCAATCCAGAGGTGACTGTACCACTTCCACTCTGGGGCCGTGGGAAAATAGCAATTGTTTTCTTTGCAAGATTAAATAAAATTAAATGCAGTCTCATGACATATTTTTCAGTACTGATTTTCAAATTAACATGTTGTGGGGTTTTGTTTTGGGGTTTTTTTTGTTTTGGTTTTTTAAAACTTCATGTGTTCTGATGTGAGTCTTAATTTGCATCTGGACAAAAATGTTGAATGCCAAAGTTGGCACTCAACGGATTGGGATCCTTGCGCCATCCGTCTGTATTTTTCATCTGAAAAAATTCCTCAACCTTTTCCATGTTTCCAGTGAAACTGGAAGGAACTTTGCTCAGTCAAAATGAAATCAGAGAACTTCAGTTTTGGAGGGGTTTGAAATTCCTTGACTGGGAATATTTCATACCGTCCTGCGGTTCACTATAGAAAAGTTAATGGACCTGCTGCCTTTTAACTATCCCCTCCACTAGGCACTCCGTTAACAGTGTGGTGAGTGCATTATGAAAGCTTTACACTGATACTAACCAAGGAAATAAGACTTTTCCTTTAGAGCTTATTAGATTGGATTTCTGTAGCCATTTTTTTTCAAAAAGGACCCAAATTTCCAGAGCCCAAATGGAGACACCTTAAAGGGGCTTGGTTTTTCAGAGAGTGGGTGCTCAGTACTTTCTGAAAATATGGCCCTTTAAAATGTCTCAAGTTTGACATCTAAACCCTAAGTTGTCCAAATCACTGGTCACTTTTGAAAAGCTTGGCCCGTGTTTATAACCTAAAGCATCATGGGTGTTGTTAGCAAGTCAGAAGACTTTGGTATATGAATACTGTTGTGTTCCTGGGCTGTCACAGATTGCCGCCAGCTGTTAGCTTGAACTAACATGAACTTCTGATACTATGAGCTTGAGGACAATCTATGTGTTATTAACTTGGAGTGGAATATAAGGCACTGGCTTGAGTGTATGGTATAGTGACCACTGCCCTCTAGTGGAATATAGAGGCCTGTTCGTGTAAATCACTCGGTGATTTTTTTCTCTTGGGCCTGGTCTACACTAGGCGTTTAAATCGGTTTTAGGAGCCTAAAACCGATTTAACGCCACAACCGTCCACACTAGGAGGCACCTTATATCGATTTTAATGGCTCTTTAAATCGGTTTCTGTACTCCTGCCCGACGAGAGGAGTAGCGCTAATATCGGTATTAACATATCGGAATAGGGTTAGTGTGGCCGCAATCGACGGTATTGGCCTCCGGGAGCTATCCCACAGTGCACCACTGACCGCTCTGGACAGCATTCTCAACTCGGATGCACTGGCCAGGTAGACAGGAAAAGCCCCGCGAACTTTTGAAATTCATTTCCTGCTTCCCCAGCGTGGAGAGCTCATCATCACAGGTGACCACGCACAGCTCATCAGCACAGTTAACAATGCAGTCTCCTGAGAATCGAAAAAGAGCCCCAGCATGGACCGCTCGGGAGGTAATGGATCTGATCGCTATATGGGGAGAGGATTCAGTGCTAACAGAACTGCGTTCCAAAAGACGAAATGAAAAAGTATTTGAAAGAATTTCTAAGTCTATGACGGATAAAGGCCACAGCAGGGACTCCGTGCAGTGCAGAGTGAAAGTTAAGGAGCTCAGACAAGCCTACCAGAAAACCAAAGAAGCAAACGGAAGGTCCGGGGCAGGTCGAAAAACATGCCGCTTCTATGCTGAGCTGCATGCAATTTTAGGGGGCTGCGCCACAAGTACCCCACCCCTGACCGTGGATTCCGAGGTGGGGGTTGTAATCTCTGCCATGTCAGACGGGGAAGATGAAGATGAAGAAGAGGAGGAAGACCTCGCAGAGAGCACACAGCACTCCGTGACCCCCAGCAGCCAGGAGCTTTTTATCACCCTGACGGAATTACCCTGCTCCCAGCCCTCACAAGCAACTATTCCAGAGAATGACGCCATGGAAGGGAGCTCTGGTGAGTGTACCTTTGCAAATAGCAAACAGTGTTTTTTAAGCAAGCCTTTTTTAATGATTGATTTGCCCTGAGGACTTGGGACGCATTCGCAGACAGTATAGTTACTTAGAAAAGTTTGTTAACATGTCCGGGGATTGAGAGGAAATCCTCCAGGGACATCTCGATGAAGCGCTCCTGTAGGTACTCCAGAAGCCTTTGCAGAAGGTTTCTGGGCAAAGCATCCTTGTTCCGCCCACCATGGTAGGACACTTTACCATGCCATGCATGTAGCAAGTAATCAGGTATCATTGCGTGGCAAAGCATAGCGGCGTATGGTCCCGGTGACTGCTGGCATTCAAGAAGCATGCGCTCTTTATCTTGTTCTGTTATCCTCAGCAAAGTGATATCGTTCAGGATAACCTGGTTAGAAATCAGGAATTTAAGTAAGGGGGGTGGCCATTTTTCTACTGGGTTCGTGGAATGCAGCAGCTTAAAAAAAACACTTTCCTGCACGTAGCGAAGCGGGGGGAGGGGAGGAGTGAAATGCCGATGATCTTTTCTGTTTGGTCACCGGCGAGGCGATCTTCCCCAAGCTACCGGACAAGCAGTGGGTGGGGGGGAGGGGGAAGGTTGTTGATTAGCAGGGAGCTAGCGTGGTATTAGCCATGCGTTGGGGGGGGAGGGGTAAATCACTGAGACAGTGGCTTACCATGGCCGCATGCAAGCTGAATCCTGATGCCTGGACCTGTGTCTGAGATCTGTAACCCAAGAGTTGCAAGCAGGCACTATTAAGATGAAAAATGCGACCTTGTAGGGAAATCACATGTGCTATGTAAGGTGAATAGTGCTTTTCACTGTGAAAGAGTATAACCATTGTTCTGTAAAATGTATCTTTCTAAATATTTATCTCCCTCATGCGGCTGCAAATATTTCAAGCGTCCCTCCTCCATCCCAAAGGCTAGCACAGATAAGGCGGAGGAAAAAGAAGACGCGAGATGAGATGTTCTCGGATATTATGGAAGTTACACGCAATGAAAGAGCTCATCTGAATGAGTGGAAGGACGTGGTTTCAAATTACAGGAAAGAGGCCAGTGAACGTGAGGACAGGAGGGATGAACGTGAGGACAGGAGGGACAACCGAGATGAGAGGTGGCGGCAGGAAGACCGGCAGGAAAATCAGCGGTGGCGGCAGGAAGATCAGCGGTGGCGGGATGCAACTCTGGGGCTGCTGCGTGATCAAACTGACATGCTCCGGCGTCTTGTGGAGCTTCAGGAACGGCAGCAGGATCACAGAGTGCCGCTGCAGCCCCTGTATAACCACCCTCCCCCCTCACCATGTTCCTTAGCCTCCTCACCCAGACGTGTAAGAACGCGTGGGGGGAGGCTCCGTGCACCCGCCCACTCCACCCCCGTGGACAGCCCAACCAGAAGGATGTCGTTACTCTGAATTTTATTTTTTTAATGGCCTTCTCCATCCCTCCTTTCCTCCTCCCAAAGCACACCCTTACTTCTCTCCCTCTTTTTATAATGAATCAATAAAGAATTCATGCTTTTTAAATGAGTGACTTTATTTGCATAAGTAAGCTGTACTCGAAGGGGGAGGGGGAGTTGCTTACAGGGACTGAGTCAATCAAGGGGGTTGGGTGTTCATCAACAAACACAGCAGTCACACTGTACCCTGGCCATTGATGAAGCTCGTTTTCAAAGCTTCTCTGATGCGCACCGCTTCCTGGTGTGCTCTTCTAATCTCCCTGGTGTCTGGCTGCGCGTAATCAGCGGCCAGGTGATTTGCCTCAGCCTCCCACCCCGCCATAAAGGTCTCCCCCTTACTCTCACAGAGATTGTGGAGAATACAGCAAGCAGCAATAACATAGGGGACATTGGTTTGGCTGAGGTCTGAGCGAGTCAGTAATATGCGCCAGCGCGCCTTTAAACGGCCAAATGCACATTCCACCACCATTCTGCACTTGCTCAGCCTGTAATTGAACAGATCCTGACCACTGTCCAGGCTGCCTGTGTATGGCTTCATGAGCCATGGCATCAAGGGGTAGGCTGGGTCCCCCAGGATAACGACAGGCATTTCAACATCCCCAACTGTTATTTTCTGGTCTGGGAAGTAAGTCCCTTGTTGCAGCCGTTTAAACAGAGTAGTGCTTCTGAATACGCGAGCGTCATGAACCCTCCCTGGCCATCCCGCGTGGATGTTTGTGAAACGTCCCTTGTGATCCACCAGTGCTTGCAGCACCATTGAAAAGTACCCCTTCCGGTTTACGTACTGGGTGCCCTGGTGCTGCGGTGCCAAGATAGGGATATGGGTTCCATCTATCGCCCCCCCACAGTTAGGGAATCCCATTGCAGCAAAGCCATCCACTATGGCCTGCACGTTTCCCAGAGTCACAACCTTTCGTAGCAGCAGCTTAGTGATTGCTTTGGCTACTTGCATCACAGCAGCCCCCACAGTAGATTTTCCAACTCCAAATTGATTCCCGACTGACCGGTAGCTGTCTGGCGTTGCAAGCTTCCACAGGGCTATCGCCACTCGCTTCTCTACTGTGAGGGCTGCTCTCATCTTGGTATTATGGCGTTTCAGGGCAGGGGCAAGCAAGTCACAAAGTTCCATGAAAGTGCCCTTACGCATGCGAAAGTTTCGCAGCCACTGGGAATCGTCCCACACCTGCAACACAATGCGGTCCCACCAGTCAGTGCTTGTTTCCCGGGCCCAAAATCGGCGTTCAATGGATAGAATCTGCCCCATTACCATCAGGATCTCCAAAGCGCCGGGGCCCGCGGTTTGAGATAATTCTGTGTCCACGTCCTCATCACTGTCATCGCCGCGCTGCCGTATCCGCCTCTTACTCGCCTCGGTTCGAAGGTCCTGGTTCAGCATATACTGCACGAGAGTGCGCGAGGTGTTTAAAACATCCACGATTGCGGTATGGAGCTGAGCAGGGTCCATGCTTGCTGTGCTATGGCGTCTGCACGGTTCACCAAGCAAAAAAGGCGCGAAACGGTTGTCTGCCGCTGTCAGGGAGGGAGGGAGGGGTGAGGCTGTACCCAGAACCACCCGCGAAAATGATTTTTGCCCCATCAGGCACTGGGATCTCAACCCGGAAATGCCAAGGGGCGGGGGAGGCTGCGGGAACTATGGGATAGCTACGGGATAGCTACCCACAGTGCAACGCTCCAGAAATCGACGCTAGCCTCGGACCATGGACGCACACCACCGATTTAATGTGTTTAGTGTGGCCGCGCACACTCGATTTTATAAAATCTGTTTTACAAAACCGGTTTATGCAAATTCGGAATAGTCCCGTAGTGTAGACGTACCCTTAATCTCTATATACTGTACAGCTGGCTGGTTGGCTCGAGGAAGTGGGAGATATTTTCAGTTCTCTGTAGGCAGCCCATTCATCTGATTTTCAGCCAGACAGTCCTCTTTTCCTATGGTTTTGTCCCCTGTCTGGGACTGAGACAAAACTAGATCTGGTTTTGTGTGCATCATGGCCGGCGGACACCGTTTGGACCTCCACACTGCGTGTGAAGTCATCCAGTAGGGGCGGGGCCATGCTAGTGGGGGTGGACCCACACCAGAAGTACCGGAATGTCTGGTATTCTGGAGGTGTGGCACTAGCCACCTTAACTCTGTCACCTTAACTCTGTCACTGGCTCTGTCACCTTAACTCTGTCACTGTCCAGCCCAGGCAGCAGTGAAAGTCATTGTTTGAAGACGCTTTGGTAGCCATAGGGGTGGCCTGGCTGGATCAGCTTCAAGTTCCATCTACTCCAATCTCCTCTCTTTGACAGCGGTCAGCTACTGAGGAAGGTTGTAAGAGTCCCGCAGTAAGCAGATGTGGGCTAATCTGTCCCCCACCCTGATCTCTTCCCAGTCCCTAACAGTTAGAGATTGGCTAAAGCCCTGATGCATGAGGCTTTACATCCCTTCCAGAAATGTTCTTGTACCCGGGTGAAACAGACTGGCGATCTCCCTCTCGTTCTTAGTGGGCAAGTATCCCAATGACCAAACCTCCATCCTGTGGTTGGCACTCTGGGTGCTGGTCCCAGCAGAGATGGTATGGTTGCCTGATACTCAGAGCTGATGGACACTGTGGAGGATTCTTGTGCTGCAAATACAGGCCTTCCATCGCCGAGGCTGGTCCAATTTACTAGTATTACATTCCTTCTTAAAAGCTCATTTGCAGGTCCCAATCCCGCGCTCTCCATCCGTGCCTGGTGCTGAAGTTGCCTAGAAGACAATTCTTCACCCAGCAATGAGATGCTTTTTCTAGCTCCCGTCTCGGGGAGGTTGCTCAGCACTTGATCCCGCCTCTTGCTGGCAGCTGAAGCTGTCCGAAGGCTGGTGGTGGCTGGAGTGATGTTGTCCATCTGACGGTGACACGAGGGCGAAGGGAGAGAGGTTGCAATGTTTTAGGATCAACAGGGGCTTTGACAGAGCAGGAGTGTGTATCTGCCTCTTCCCTGGGAGCACCCTCCTTGGCAGCTCTGTGTCTGGCAGCAGACTTGCTGTCTTCTAGGGATTTTTTCCCCAGCCTTCCTGGGGCCAGACCTTTAAATCTGGCAGAGCCAACCAACTGCAGCCCTAAAGCAACTTGTGTGCTACCTCTCCTCCTCTTCCAGCAGGTAACTACGCTTCTCCTAGCTTCCCCTTTCTTGTTCTGAGGACACAGCGCAGCCTCTCTTTGGGTTGATCCAGCTCTAGTGAGAGGAAAATCCCCCCTTTTGTATTGGTGACGTTTTTGATGTTTGTGATCACTAGATCTGGTGGGGCTTTCTAAATGACAGTGATGACAGGACTTAGCCCCTGAGCATCTTTAGATCCAAACATGTTTTACAAAGTGGAGTACATACCAATCTCCATTTTGGAGATGGGGAAACTGAGGCACAGAGAGGGGAAGTGAGTGACTTGCCCAAAGTGCTGCTCTTATGAGACCTCCTGTCTCCTCGATAATGATACTTTGTTATATGGAGGTTTTTCTCTACAGAATGCTTTATTAAACACTTTAGAGATGGGTATTTGAATGCCAGTTTGTTACTCATGGGGAAGCAGAGGCACATCCCTGCCTAACAGATCTGTGACGGGAACATGGGAGTTCCTGGCTCCACCCACTAATCCACATGCACCCTCTCCAACTTTTTTAAGCTATTGCAACTTTCTGATTTCCCTAAACACAAGTGCTAGGAAGCAATGCAAGGACTAGGATGAGCTCTTTACGGTATATGTAAGGATTAAATTGATCATAAAGTTTGGGGGGCAGGAAGAAATTCCCCATGATGTATTAGCAGGGTTTTTCTTCCCATTATTATTTGAATTATATTACAATACTTACCATCAACCAAGATCAGGGGATAGGTGCTATACTGACACCTAGTGAGGGAAGTTGTCCTGGAGAGCTGATGCTTTACGAGGCAAGACAGACAGGGGAGATGATTATTACAGGGTCACAGCAGAGTCAGATTCGAACTGTGGTCTCGGGAGTCACAAGAAGCTGCCAAGTCACTGGACTGCCTTTTTTCCCAGTCAGGCAAAGGCATGATACCCTCTCATCTCTTCTTCACATCCCCGTGTGCATTGGGCAGGGGTCACCCATTCGGCTTTGGTAGACACATCCTATGGGAGCCATTTCCCTTCAGTTTCAGGTGGGGTGCCAGAGGTGGATCTGAGCCAGCACAAAAGGCATGTGTTGCACGGGACACTGCTTTCATCACTATCTTGTACTATATGGCTCATCTTCACATAAAGTGATTCTCCGGTCAACAAAGGCGGATGCACAGCGCTGAGATGGCGTGAAGTGCTGCAGGCTGTTGGACATCCCAGTGGAAGTGGTGTGTGCTTTTTCATTAAGCTGCCAATCGGGATAATTTGTGAAGCCAGGCTTGCTGAAAAGACATCCGCCTGTCAAGCTGCCATCATACGGATTATAGTTCCAGCCTGTGCGCAGGGAGGGCATTCCTTGCAAGCGTGGGTCTCTTGTTAGTTTCAGCACACAGCAGATGGCCTGCATGTGAGCATCTCCTCTAATAGTGTTCTGTCAGTCACACAAACAAAGGGCACGAATAGCACAAACGGGATATTTTTAGACTGGAATATGGGTAACCATTCTGCTGTTGGCCTCTTGCTCCAAATGCTGAGCAGCTGTGGTCTGTGGATATGAACTGAAGATCAGGTCAGCAGCACATGGTCCATGTCAGACAGACTGGCAGGAAAAAAAAATCCATGAATATTTGTTCATTGACCAGGATGGATTTGCTTTCTATACGCACAGGAATTGCAAGACTGCATCATACCTGGGATCCATGTAGTCCAAGACCATATCTATGACAGTGGCCAGCACCAGATACCTTTAAAGGAGGGTGTGGAAACCCCTGCAGGAGGCAGTGGATGGGTTAACCAGGGTCCTCCTAATCCTCAATACTTAGAGATTGGCTCATGCTCTGAAATAAGGAAGAATTGTGGCCCAGATCGTCAAAGGAATTTAGGTGTTTGCCACTGAAATTTGAGGATCTGGTCCTGTAACCCTTCCAGTATTCTTGGTTTTAGTCCTTATTATTCTAATGCTGCCTATTCTTGTCATCTCTCTTTGAATCCTGCACTGTCTCACTGATATATTGTGTCAGAGAGTTCCACCGGCTATTTATGTGTTATGTAGAAAAAAATAGTTCCTTTTATCACTCTGAAATTTGCTTTCCCTAGACTCGTGTGCAAATTTGACTAATGCAAACATCTGGGAAAGATGAATTTGCACCTCAACGAGTCATCAGGAGAGAATTTCAAACTGTTCAGTATATTGAAGTGTAAAATTCTCTATGAATGCTGTGTTGATTAATTGCAGAAGTCCCATGGTATTCTTGGCTCCTCATTGGATGGCGTCTGTAACTAATCAGAGGATGAGAACAGACCTCCATGACGTCTATATCTAGACAAGGCAGTGTGAATGACAAGTGTTTTCAATGAACTCTTTGCAACCAATGTACTGGAAAAGAATGTCCTGCTACAGGAAACAAGGGCATAATTTGAACAACAAATAAGTAGATTAATTTTGAAATCTATTTCTGGATAACTCACCCATGGAAAAAGAAAGCAAAGCTCTGTAGAATAAATTACGCATTTGGAATCATTCATTCAGTTTTTCTTCATCCCAGTAACGTTCAGCAGTACCCAACAAGCCGTATTGCCAAAACCATTCAGAAATCATGAGCCAGCTCCAGAAAGCAGGGAGAGAGAGGATAGAATTCACAATATTTTTGCAACACAGTTTTCTCATTTTTTTTATTCAAAATTTTTAAATTTGAAATTTCACTAATATTTTGAAGAAAATTTAAGCTGCTAAATTTCTATGCCACTCTTGAAAATTTTATCCAGAGAGATTAAGTGAGTTGCTCAAGATCATAGAGGAAGTCTATGACAAAGTTGGGAGTTAAACCTAGAGTTCCTGAGACTCATGCCAATGTCTTTGCCACACGATCAGCCTATCTCTTGATGCTTTTTTTTTTAAGTGAGTTGGCTTTATTAGGCTGCACAAATTCAAGTCACTGACGGAATCTCCAAAAATTCTAAAGCGTACTTCGGACAGAGCAGGACCAGAAATTGCTTAGCATATGTCTTCACTGCAGAGTTGATCCAGACCTAGACTGCTGGGTATAGGAACCTGCGTTTGCCATGCCTAGGTGTGAGCGCCCACCCACACTGCTAACCCACACTGGAGTTATATAACTCTGTACCTGTATTCACAGTGGCACTGCACTAACCTGTCTTAGGCACTAAAATTTCTGTGGGCAAATCCCATGGCTCTTAGCGCTGCATCAAGCTGTGTTACTCTGTGAACTGTTTTGCAATGTATTGTGGGAGAAATTGTCCATCTTTCCTGGCATGGAAGTGTTCTTAACCTCCAACTCAGTAAACCAAAGCACTTCCATCTCAGCCTGCTGCTCACTTCTGCCGACCTCTGTTCTGGACAGTCCCAAGGCGTGGGTCCTCTCAGCGCTAGGAGCTGTTCCAGCTGTTGGCATTAATGCACCACCCATTTGCACAATGGGAGGCAGTCAGAGGGTTTGCACCATGGGAAGATGGCAGCAGCATGCCTCGCTAAGGCGATAACAGAGCCTGCATGCAGACATGGAGCTGTGGAGACAGATGATGGAGGCTGTGGATTCCCTTTTTGCTGACCAGTGCTCCTGGAGCAGGACCACAAACAGAGAGTGGTGGCAATCCATCATCCTGCAGACTGGGGATGACCCAGCAGTGGCTGCAGAGTTTCTACTTGAGGACGTGGAGCTGTGTCAGGAGCCTGGAACGTCAGTGCCGGGACGTGCTGATGAGAGAGGCCATACTACTGCAGAAGTGGGGTTTTATTACCCTTTTGAAGCTGGCAACCCCTGACAGCTACAGATCAGGGGCTACCGAGATTGGCATTGGCAAAGCAGCTGTTGATGCTGTAATGATGGAGATTGAGGCACTTATTGCTGCGGTTCACCCAGAGGAGGTGAAGATTGGTGATGTCCCCAGAATAATAGCTGGCTTTTAGGGAATCGGGTTCCCAAACTGTGCAGAGCTGTCAGTGGTTCATATGTGCCCATTATTTGCTGCCTACAAGGTGCACATGAGGGGACGCGTGGGGTGGGGGCATGCAAGGTTGCCCCTTCTCCTTCCCCCTCCCCCAATTTGCTGCTTGGCTTGTACTGAGCATGCTCAGTAACACTGCTGAAGCGGGCTCCCCTCACTTCCCCGTCCCCCCGCCCCCCGCTCCTCCCCTCACTGTGGTCAGGTCAGTCACCCCTTATGCAGGCCTTGGTCGACCATGGAGGGAGTTTCATGAACACCAGGGTGGGATCCCCTGGCAGAGTGCATGATGCCAGAGTATTCCGGAGATCACCCCCAACCACACATCCCCCTTATCAAACTCCTTGTCTCCACTACCAAGGCAATGTACCTTGAAGACAAAGAGCCTGTCCCCGCTTTTTACCATGAGGTGGCAGCATATAGCATGATAGAAATGTGTCGCCTCTACTGCAGAGCACACAGTATTCCAACCCTCTGAAAATGAGGAGCTGAAAAAGAAAACCTTTTCCTGAGATGCAGCGTGCACTAAAATTCCTTCCAAGACTTTTAACATTTCTATTGTGCACGGGATTTGTGTTGTAACTGTGCCCCCAAACCACTTGCATGTGGAAAAGTCCTATGGCACAATAGAGGAAATGATGTGATGATATGCTTTAGAGGAAATTCCATAGAATCCCGCTGGCGGCATGTCTGTTCTTTCTCCTGGGCTTTGTCATCAGGCTTTATAGAGATGAATAGTATGGTGTTAAATAATAAATACCAAGAGCAGGAGACTGGAAATCGGAAGCATAGTTAACAGGGTTAAGAAGCATTTTCAGCAGAGGTTTGAAAGTGGGAGGAAAATGAATCCTAATGTTCTGTGTCTGTGTACAGCGCCCAGCGCAATGGGGCCTGCGCCCGGGACTGGGGCTCTGAGCTGCTTCTGCGATCATCATCAGAATTGATAATGTCCGTTTTCTGTTCTCTCTATTATTATTGGTGGTAGATATAATGGCAGCCCCCACATGCCCTGCCAGGATTGGGGCCCCATGGTGCCGAATGCTGTGCATAGGAAAGAGACAATCCTGTGATCATATTACCAAAGCGGGGCCTTAGAATGTGGTTGGAACGGCTGTCTGGGACTTGCTGTTCTTTCAGTCTTGTTTAAGGTGAAGGTTTAGCCACAAGTCTAAAAGTGGAGTTGTGCTGAAAAGGACGGCGATCTATTGTTCTCCATGCTCACCGAGGGAAAGACCAGAAGGAATCGGCTTAGTTTGCAGCAAGGGAGATTTAGGTTAGATATTAGGTAAAACTGTTTAACTCCGAGGATAGTTACGCACTGGAACAGGTGATCTATTCTAGGGAGCTGTGGAATCCCCATCACTGGAGGTTTTAAGAACAGGTTGAACAAACACCTGTCATGGGTGGTCAAAGTATATTTGGTCTTACCTCAGCACAGGGGGATGGACGGGCCATATCCTGAGGTCCTCACTCACATGGACCAGTACCTGCCCCAAGGAGCTTACATTCACCTCTGACAATTAAGCCATTTATTTAGGTATTTAAATATAGATTTAGATGCTTCACTTTAGGCACACAAGTGTACATGTTGTTCACATTCATTAGCTAACTAATGCCAATATTTGATATGGGATTGAATAACTCTAGTGTTTCAAATCCCTTCTGGAAACTCACGGCTTTTCATTAGCTTTTCATTGCTTCCTTCAACCCTGGCCAAAAATCCTAGCTGTGGGGTTTAGTGGATAGAGGAGGAAAAACAGGGGAAACAGCCTGGCTTCCTGGAGAGAGTGCTGGCATTTAGGAGACTAGGGTTCTATCCCCAGCTCTGCTACTGTCCTGCTGGGTGAGCTTGGCCAAGTCACTTTCTTTCTCCATGCCTCAGTTTCCCCATGTGTAAAATTAGGATGATACTCTCTGCTTAGAGATCTATGGATGGAGATGAGTAGGAGCTAGGGGTTATTATTATGTTAATTCATTTTTGGAGGGGGGTGGGAAGTAAGAGAGGAACTAAAGCAATGCTTGTGCAACATTAAACTCCACTCTGGGATCTTTCATCCCCTCATACCATTTTCGACCTCCCTTGTTTGTCATTCCTGCCGGTGTTCTGTCTAATTTTGAGCCAGTTCCCTTTGATTCCAATGGAAGCTATGCACCTACATACTTTTTGAAGATTGGTCCTTAGGTATTTGACCCAGTCCAGCAACTGCTCACTACAAGCACAGTGCTTAGTTCTGATGAGCCAGATCATGATAGCAAGCACTTGGCAATTACTGTTTTCAGGGTGGGGCCCATTCTTTGTAAGTCCCTTCTCTGTCAGGGATCTGCCTGCCAGCGCTGGTCAAAAAAGTTTGGTTGAAACACTTTTTTGCTAAATACAGCTTTATTTTTTTAATGAAAATTTTCACAGAAAATTCCTAATTTTCCAGCTGTTCCATGGAAAACCAAACATGTTTTGATTTTTTTAAAACTGGAAACCAATAAAAAATTGTCAGTTTCTCATTTAAAAAAAACAACAAAATTTCTGCAAAAAATGTCAAACTGCCCCTCCCTCCTCCCCCCCCCCCACTTTTGATTTCTTTTGAAAATTTTTGCTGAAATACCATTTTCCCACCACTTCTGGCCAGATTCTGAGCAACCTCAGATCTAGTTACTTACGGACACATGCGAAGACAGTAAACAGGCGCTAGACATATTTCACTGTATAATCTCCCCCTCTGTTTTGAGGGTTTTCTATAGCACCTAACACTGTATGGATGAATTTCCAAAGGACCTCCGCTCCACTGGCTGCTTCAGGTGCCTGAATGGAAGCCACAGAGCCTAAGGAAACACTTTGGCATGCTCTGCCATTCACAGCCCAGTAGTCTGCACTGCGGTGGACTGTAGGCAAACCCTTAGGGACCCAGTGGTGCTGGAACATTTTTAATAGTGGGGCTGCTGAAAGCCAGCCCCCTTACCCCTGTCCACCCCCCCCCCCCGCCCCAAATCTCAGGACGGGAGCAAAGCCCTGGGCACGGGGCGGCAGCAGAGCCCCAGGCGTGGGGCTGGCAGCCAAGACCCCGCACGGGGCCGGCAGCTGGGAGCCCAGGGGTGCTGCAGCCCCCCCCCCTCACACCCCTAATTTCCACGACTATGTAGGGACCTTTCCCTCATCATTAGGTCCCAGACCCTCAAAAGGCCAGATCCACTGAAATCAATAGGAGTTATTGACTTCAATGGGCACAGGATCAAGGGCTGAGCCTAAATAATAAGCCTGAATGATGATGGCCATGTCACTGAAATGCATGTGCAGAAACGATTTGTGGGTTGGATGAATGTCGGTGCTCAGCTGGCTGAACAGGGGATTGATTTATTTTTATTGTGTGTCTTACACCTCGATGCCCCAACTGAGACCAGGCCCCCCTTGCGCTAGGTGTTGTACAGACACATCGTGAGAAACCATCTATGCACTGAAGAGCTTGTGGTCGAAGCAGCCAAGACACGCAAGCAGATGAGGAGATAGAGTTGAAGTTCTTTGCAGAAGGCACCATCTTTCTGTCCTGTCTTTGTACAGCGCCTAGCACAATGGGGAGCTGATCCAGGGCCAGGATGCCTAGGTGCTAAAGTAATACAAATAAAAGAGAGAGAGAAGAAGTCACTGGCCCCTGGTCCCACAAGCAGGAGCAGAACTAGAACTCAGCTCTCCTGCGCTGTATTCATCCAGGCTGCCTGCCAATGATGGACACTATCACTATGTAGCACTAGGAAAGCAAGCTCCCATCCTTTGTGGTGTCTAACTGCAGCATGTACTGATTTCAGCTGACCGGTCCGGAGCAGATGGTGGATGGTTTCCAGCTAGCCCTCTCTGTCTTGGTAGCGTTCAGTTTGTAACGCGATACCATTTCCGCCTCCTTGTCATTTTTCTCTCTTATTTACTATTTCTTCATCTTCCCCCCTCTCTTGGGAGCATGAGACTTCCCAGTTGTCATGGAAACCCCCTTTCTTCGTCTCAGCTGTTTTCAGAGGCTTCTTTGTACAACCGACTATTTATAGCCACGTAGCTTCCCCTACACTCCTGTTCTGAGAAGGTGGTTTCCTGTATCAGCAGAATACTAAAGGACTGTCATCTGCTGATCGCAAGCCTTGACTGGAAATTGCAGCTTCACATGTTTTTGGTTTGCTCAGAGGCTGGTTGCAAGAACCATGCCACATTTCTGTTCAAGAACAGCATACCTCAGGTTTGAAATGTCTCAGCAGTTCGGAGGGAGGAGAAAGATTGTTTGGAAGAAATACGAGTCAATCTTTCTCGCCTTGCTCTAGGGTGACCAGACAGCAAGTGTGAAAAATCGGGATGGGGGTGGGGGGTAATAGGAGCCCATATAAGAAAAAGCCCCAAATATCGGGACTGTCCCTATAAAATCATGACATCTGGTCACCCTACCTTGCTCACCTTTCTGAGAGGCAGCGTTATCTAGTGCTCAGATCAGTGGCTTCCTGGGATTTAGGAGCTCTTGGGTTCCACACCCAGCTCTGCCACTGGGCTTAGAAAAGTCACTTAATCACTCTGGGCCTCAGTTTCTCCACCTACAAAGTGGGTGTAAAAATACTTCCCTGCCACATAAAGGGTGCAGTGAGTATTAACTGATGACTGTAAAGCACTCTGAGATGTTCAAATGAAGGGTGGCCTAGAGGGGGAAGGATGGTCTTGTGGTTACGGCACTGGGCTAGGATTAAGGAGATCTGGGTTTTGTCTCTGGCTCTGTGACAAATTCCCTCTGTCACTTAACCTCTCTGTGCCTCAGTTCCCCATCTGCCAAAGGGGAGAATAATTCTGCCTTGACAATTTAGACAAAGGACTGTCTTTGTACAGCATCTAGTGCACAGGGTCTGATCTTGGCTGGAGCATCTAGGTGCTGCAGTTATTTATTCAGTGTATGCAATCTGGTCAAGCCAAACCACAGCCTCTTATCAATGGTGTTCAAGGCATGAAAACCTCCAGGAAGTTGAGTCATTTTGTGGCCATATGTGTCATGGTTTATGGCTGTCCCCACTGACCTAATGGACTGTCTCTAAAATTCCACCCAAATTCCGTTGCAGCACAAGTTCCGTGTCCGGTACGAAACCGATTAAGAAGGCTCCATTGGCTTTGTGGTAAGTCAAACCCAGGTTGACATTGAGTGGGCTTTGAGATAAGATAATTATTTGTCACTTTCTCTGCAGACCATGAAGCTCGCCATGCGTCCTCTACCATAAATCCCTCACCCTGGTGCTGTTTGCTTGCTGCTTCCACTACCCACTGTCCATCTGTTTTCATGTGAGCTCCTCAGGGCAGCTATCTTGCCTGCCCACTTAGCCTGGAGTCAATGTACATCCATTCCTAGGATTCTCCTCCCCTCTCATCCTCACATGGCCTCACACCCTGAGATCACCCCCACATGTCATCACTCTTTAGGAACCTCCCTTTCTGCATGTGACATCACATGCAGGGATTTCCTCCCTTTCCTCCATGCTCACATGGCATCACCCGCTGCATTCCCTCACACCTTGGAATCCACCCCCCTCCCCCGGGGAAATGGATAGGGAGCCAAAAGTGGCCATGCGGATGAGGGGGTGAGATATCTCCTGCTCCTTATCACTGTTGTTTAGAGAAGGGTCTTTGTGATCATTGTAACTGGGTTGTTCTTTCCCTTTGGAGAAGGGGCCTGGTAAACACACCCTCCCCACCCTCCCTTTGGTCTCCTGATGTCTTTGGGCAGCCCCTTTAAACATCACATATCCTAAATACTGGGTGATAGTGTTCTTTAATGGACCATTCTGCTTGAATAGTTCCTTCACAATGTGCTGGCTAAACACCTTGTTGGTCCTACCCAGAAGCAAACACCTTAGAAATACAGGTACATAGTTCATGTTCCTAACTTCAACTACAAAAATGATACATACATACAAACAGTATAATCATATTCAGTGAATCATAACCTTTCCATAAATGTCTTACATGCCACATTTTGTATAAGATTTGTTGCAATGATATAACAGTGATCTATAAGGTCATAGTTTAATCAGCTAACGTCACAAGGGGTTGTACCACGTTAACCATACTTGTGGTTTGCATAGAGAAACAAGGGTTAAAGCATAGTCCATTCTGGTCAAGCCAGAGCAAGCCACCAGCCAAGCTGCAGTGGATTCCATCTCAGGCTCTGTCTCTCTCCAACCTCTTCAGTCAGACCCAGGAGAGAGCAGCCAGCTTTCTCCAGAAGCCCACGCTTTATTTCCTGTCTGTCATGTCTCAGTCCTTTGTTCTCAAGCTGGTCTTTGCTCAGCTTCCCAGTGGAATGAACCTCCTTCGTCTGGGTCATTGTTTACTAAATTTCAATATTCTGGCCCTGGGGGCTTTTTCCATTGCCTCTTTCAGATTCTGCATTGCTATGGGTCACTTCCAGCCAATTCCTTAATAACCCTATTCACTGTGGCCCAGCCAGCAAGATCACACCCACACTTGATGTCCTGGGCTGCCCCCAAGAGCAGACTTAACCCCTTTTCCCTAAGTAACCATGCAAAGTACAGAGGGAAACTGAGGCACACATAGGCTTGGTAAACATACTACAGAAAATTCCCAGGTTGTCACAGCATTTTCCTCCAGAAACAGCTGAAGGACAGTCTGTAATTTGTTGCCATTCAGATCACTAATCTGTGTGGCGGAGTTGACCCTGCTCTCACTCATGCAGATGTAATCAGCAATAACTGCATTAAAATCAATGGAGCACAAAATATCGGGAGAGGAAAATCAAGTCCTGTGTCTTGCGTTTGTTTTCCTGGTTGAAATGATCATTTAGGTCCCATTCAGACCCTTATGGCTTATGTGGGACTTAAGGGGTGCATGGGACTTCGTTGTGTTGGAGGGTGAAAAATTGTAACCTCTGAAGATAGGACAAGAAGCAATGGGCTTAAATTGCAGCAAGGGAGGTTTAGATTGGACATTAGGAAAAACTTCTTAACTGTTAACTTGTGGAATCTCTGTCACTGGAGGTTTTTAAGAACAGGTTAGGCAATCACCTGTCAGGAACAATCTAGTTAATACGTCGTCTCACCCTGACTACAGGGGACTGGACTAGACTGGATCTATTGAGGTCCCTTCCAGTCCTACACGTCTATGATTCTGCACAGGGGTGAATTTCAGCCCATCTAAAGCAGAGGAGAGGCTTATTTTCAGTCTTCACAGGGCATTCTCCCCTCCTTCTTCTACAATAGCTCTCAGAACAGGGAGTTGTGTCTGCCTGCCTGTTCACAGTCTCTTCTGCCTTTGGTTAACCCATTCATTTGTATGTTCACCGATGGTGCCAGTGGATCACAGAACCCTGCCCGAAAGCTGAACAGCAAACATTCCTGGGCTTGTCTCAGAACCTCACCAATGCACACATTTCACTTGATTTGAGACAGCCCAGACCGGTTTTTGCTTAATACTGAGCCCTGGCTCATGACCCCTGGTGGAGTTGGGAGTTCAGAATGAAATACAAGAGCAGGCATGTTTTGTGTGCCAGCATTTCACGCTGCTGGATTAATGGGCTGCTCTAGGAAACTGTGAATGTGGCTTAATGGCATAAGCGAAAATCTTAATTCAGCAGAAGGAATGCACAGTGCAAATCAGGATTCCATATAGCCCCACAATGTTCTGAATGGGTTAGGCTCTTCGGCCTGTCCTGTGCAGGAGGTCAGACTAGATTATCATACTGGTCCCTTCTGGCTTTAAAATCTATTAATTTATTAAACCAGATTTTTAGCTGGGGACTCCTATCTCTAGTTAATTCATCTTTTTTTTATCGAGCTTGTCTGTCACAGCTTCTGAAAGTAGTGTGTGTGTTTGACTTACATTCTTTTAACAATCAGCTTATTCACCTGGGTCTTGCATCTTTGCATCCTGAACCTCTTGCTGTTACTGGGTTTAAAGACTATGGGAGGGTGTGTTGCCTTGTAAACCCACCCCCCACTGGCACTGAAAGGGGAACAGGAGTGCTCCATTGGGACACCTGGAGGCAGCTACTTGGTGTGTCAGACTCAATTAAAGATGAGACCCAGGTGTGGAGGAGCTGGGTGGCTAATACCAAGGAAGGGGTTCAGTGCAGGAAGAAGCTGAGGACTAGGTGTCTGCTGCCCTGTAATGTGGGAAGGGAACTGTTACAATAGGCCAGGAGATGCCCTAAGAAGCCATGGCAGCTCCTTCAGTGAGCACTGATAAAAGAGCAGGAACCAGACCTCCAGGGAGAAAGCCCTGGAAGGTGTTCCCTACTCTGATAGCAGGCAAGAACTTTGCAGAGCCTGGAAAGGAGCTGGGGCAAAGGACCTAGAGGCCAGGCATGGTAGGAAGGAGTCCAGGTAAGCCACAAGGACTCTGAGCTAGTCTTGGCTGCTTGCTATGGGGTCCTTGGATTGGATGAGGTGTAAACAGAGGACCTGGGTTTCCCTCCCCACCACTGGAGAAAGTGGCACCAAACCCCTGACAGAAGAGGGTAAGGACTACTGGGGCCTTGCTCTGAGGCAAGAGGGTGTAAGGACTGCTTGACCCAGAATCGGGGGCTAAAGATCTGAGAGAAGGTCATCGGACTACTGGGTGGTGGGACTGCTGTTACCCTGGCAGGGCTGGGAGTGACTGGCAGCTGGCTGGAGGGCTGAGTCACAAGAAGATGCGGACCACTGCTGGACCCAGTGTGGGGCCACAAGAGGAGAGCCTGCTATGCTGTACCCAGCTGCCTGGTAAGTCACCCCTTTCCGGTGCAGTTTTCAAAAGCCCCTAAAGCCCAGATTCTCCAAGGTATTTAGGTGCTTAACTCCCATTGAAACTAAAGGTTATTAGGCACCTAAACATCTATGAGAGCCTAAGTGACTTGGTCTTGGCTACACTTGCAGATTTGCAGCACTGCAGGGTGTGAAAAAACACCCCCTCTAGCGCTGCAAGTTGCGGCGCTGCAAAGCGCCAGTGTGATCAGAGCCCCAGCACTGGGAGCACAGCTCCCAGCGCTGTACGTTAATCCCTGGGCTTGACTACACTTGAGAGTTGAGAGTCCACACCTGCAAGGCACATCCAGCGCTGCAACTCCCTGGCTGCAGCGCTGGCTGAACACCTGGTCTGCTTGGGGTGTAGCGAGTGCAGCGCTGGTGATCCAGCGCTGCTCATCAAGTGTGGACACACACTAGCGCTGTTATTGGCCTCCAGGGTATTAGCAGATATCCCAGAATGCTTTTAACTAAATTACTCTCTTTGTTTTGTTATGCAGCCTCTCTTTGTTTTGTTGTGAACTCGGAGCTCCGGTGCTCCGGGAGCTGCTTATCTAAAAAACAAACATAGCTCCTATTTGCTGTGATCAATCTGTACCTGACTGTGAACAATCAAATGAGATAACCCCTGTGAATGAGGCAGGCAGGGAGTGAGTGTTTGCTTGACAGAGAAACAGAGGGGCAGAGGGGAGAAAGGGAGTCCGTTGGATGCAGGCTGTTTGCAGTTGAGAGTAAGGGGTCAGGAACATTTTCTGATTTTACAAGGCAGGAAGCTAACACACAGTATTGGCTCCAAAAATCCACTCTCTCTCTCTCTCCCCGGCTCCCTGTCACACTACACCCCACCCCCCTCTTTTGAAAAGCACGTTGCTGCCACTTGAATGCTGGGATAGCTGCCCATAATGCATCACTCCCAACAGTGCTGCAAATGTGGCCACACACCAGTGCTGGTAGCTGTGAGTGTGGCCACACACCAGCACTGTTCCTACACAGCTGGATGACCAGCGCTGTAAACTCCCAGCGCTGCAACTCTCAAGTGTAGCCAAGCCCATAGGGAGGTGGAGTACGGACAGCGCTGGGAGAGCTCTCCCAGCACTGGCGCTCCGACCACACTCCCGCTTCAAAGCGCTGCCGCGGGAGCGCTCCCACAGCAGCGCTGTGCAGCGCTAAGTGTAACCAAGAGAAGCTGTGGCATTCAAGCCTCGTAGAAACCCAGAGGTTGTTGCTTTTCTTTCTTGACAAAAGGAAAGGGGTTTAACTGAACCCACTCTTATTGCAGAGACGGGTCCAACCTGCAAAAGCCTGGATCCGGACCCAAACTTTACAGTGTGCTGAATTCTGGAATTTGGTTCCAGCTGATCACTCTAACATTGGGCCAGATCCTCAGCCGGTGTAAAGCAGTGTAGCTCTGTTGACTTCAGTGACTACACCCAATGAAGATCTCGCCTTTGGCTTTTAAATGAGATCTGTAAAGAATTACCTAGAGTGGGGCTTCTCAAACTGGGGGTCAGGACCCCCCCAGGGGGTTGCAAGGTTATTACATGGGGAGTTGCGAGCTGTCAACCTCCATCCCAAATCTTGCTTTGCCTCCAGCATTTATAATGGTGTTACAATATATAAAGAAGTATTTTTAATTTATAAGGGGGGGTCACACTCAGAGGCTTGCTGTGTGAAAGGGGTCACCAGTACAAAAGTTTGAGAGCCACTGGCCTAGAGGATGTTGTGCCAGGTGCTTTAAAAAGACAGAAAGGAATTGCCTGACTAATCTTTACAAACTCTCCACTTCTGCAGTGGTGTTGGAAATTCTCTTCAGGGCTGTGTTGCCTCCTTGATCAGAGAAGTGTGACTGGTTACAGCTGTTGGAGGTTAAATGGGGCTCATTAAATCATTGGGGATTTAGATGGGGATTTGGGACATAAGTATGTGCTGATCTTCCATGTTTATGGAAGTTTGAGTCTTTATTTGGCCATGATGAATATTCAGAGGCCAACATTTATTTGTGGCTGATATTCACCCATGCACAGAAGGGACAGCACCAAGGTTATGAAGCACCAAGGACCAGATTTCCAAAGGCTCAACACCCACAGTCAGTGCTAGGTTTTCAGAATGGCTCCGCTCCAATTTAGGCACTTAAATAAGCACCAGACTTTCAGAAGTGCTCAGCACCCAACAGCTCCTGTTGGGACACTAATCGACCAGATTTTCAGAAGTGCTCAGATTCCAGCATGCACCCATTGTGGGGCACTCTCTTGAAGATCTTGCCACTTATTTAAGTGCTTAACGAGAATGGAGTGCTCTCGAAAATCTATCCCGGAGGGCTTAAGTGGGACTCAAATGATGCTTAGGCCTCTCTGTATAGGGGCAAACATCACCCCAATGAACTTCAAGGTTCTCGGCTTCTCATCCTTCAGACATACATAAACTGAGTCAGTCCAGGGGATGTAAATATCTGTTTCCGGGGGACTAGGTATTTCAAATTTGATGCTTATACAATGGATTGTAACCATGCTGTTCTGCCTCCTCCTGCAACCATCACATGTTTTTACAGCAAAGTTGGTCATGAGAGACAGTGAGTCAACAGGGTACATGTTTTAGACATTTTATTGAACTTTGCATATGAAATAATTTAATATTTGTAAGTTCTAATGCAAAACATTAAAAAAATAAATTCAACATTAGGTAAAAAAATCACACAACCAAAAAAATCACTTGTGTTTACTGGTAACTTAACACAAGGCCCCAGACTACAATGGCATTTACATTTTAGAACATCGTATGTAACAGCTTGGTTTAGTTTGGTATCAAAGGAACAACTTTAACATGACTTACTGTCAAGATTGGAATTAAAAACAACAACAACCTGAAACAAAAGACCAGGTTTTGAAATACATTGTTTCTATAAGGTTCTCGTGGCACCTATTCATGAATGATCAACTTTTTTTAAAGAGACGTATGTTTGGTTTTATCTATCTTAACTACAGAATTTCAAAAGGCAGTGCTTCAAGACAAGCTTGAAAGTTCTGCTGAAATGCATCCAGATGTGTTCTGATACAGATAGAAACAGATGTTGCAGTACTACTCAGTGTGTGTATTTCACAGAGCTGTTAGGTCTAGCTAGGGAAAGCAAAGACAAAAATATATCCAGTCGTCTTT
This sequence comes from Mauremys mutica, assembly GCF_020497125.1. Lineage (NCBI taxonomy): Eukaryota > Metazoa > Chordata > Testudines > Geoemydidae > Mauremys > Mauremys mutica. Next base: position 131,490,751 of record NC_059075.1, read on the forward strand.
AGTCATAGGAGAACACAATGGAAATGTCATGTATGATGAAGGGAAGAGAGAACTTAACTATTTCAATGGTAGAAGTTGGTGGCTTAGTATTTGCTGGCTGGGTTTCAGTCTCAGACATGCAACATCTTATTGCAAAGATCTCCAAGTGGAATTTTCAAAAGCACGTGAGTTAGGTACCTTCTGTCCATTGAAAAGAGTTGAACACTTAGGCCCAGATCCTCAAAGGTATTTAGGAGTCAACGAGAGTTAAACCCCTAAATATCTTTTGGGGATCTGGGCTCTAACTAATTCACTCAGATGCTTTTCTGAAAAATCTCACCCTCAACAATTAAGGCCAGATTCTGCCACCTTCCTCTCACTGAGTAGCACCTTACTGAGCGCATAGTCCCCACTATTACAGTGGACTACACAATGAGTAAGGTACTATTGCACAATGCCAGAGTGGCCCACTCAATTACGATTTGAACCTAGCTCTCTGGAATGAGTAGTAAATCAGATTGTTATTGTGAAGCATGTTGGAAGTTGTGAACACCATTTTGCAGCCCATTCTCTATGGATACAGTGGACTTGAGTTGTCATTGATAACTGGCCACCTAAAACAAGGTGGTCTTAAAGCAAGAGTCCAAACAAGTTGTCCTAGAAACTATGGTGTCAAGTATCAGAGGGGTAGCCGTGTTAGTCTGGTTCTGTAGAAGCAGCAAAGAATCCTGTGGCACCTTATAGACTAACAGACGTTTTGCAGCATGAGCTTTCGTGGGTGAATACCCACCGTTTTGCAGCATGAGCTTTCGTGGGTGAATACCCACCGTTTTGCAGCATGAGCTTTCGTGGGTGAATACCCACTGAAGTGGGTATTCACCCACGAAAGCTCATGCTGCAAAACGTCTGTTAGTCTATAAGGTGCCACAGGATTCTTTGCTGCTTCTAGAAACTATGGGTGAGAGTCTGCGCTGGGGGTCTAAGAGGTGCAGCACACAGCTTGCAGTCTGAGGGAGACCGCTTTTAAGCCACCTTTATGCCCCGCTGGACCTGGGCTGCCTTGTGGCTGCAACGTAATTTGTACAGTCCCAGATGTCTGGGTTTGCAAGGGGTTCCTCACAAGGTAGCTTTATGGTTGCCTTCCCCAATTCCTGCACTGGAGGAATTTCCTTCCCCCACCTCCCAGTCAGAACAGAGGCGTGTCCAGCCTTTCATCTAGCAGGAATGGGCTGGAGTGGGGGCGTGAGACTCTCCACCTTTAGATGGATGGTTCAAAGTGGTTGCTTTTTGGAGGCTCGGCCATGGGGACTGTTACCATTTTGTTGTGCTTTTGCTTTAGCCTGAAAGCTATATACTCCCTGCTGTGTCCACCAGACTGTAGAAATAATAATTGCCTTTAATGCAGCTCTAACCCAGGTAGGGAACAGCCTAAGGTGTTCTCTAAGTGTTGAGGTGACATCAGTGATAGCGGGAAGAATGGGCGACTGAGCTAGCAGTTCTTATGCTGGATTGCAGAGGACACGGATGTGCTTCTATCAGAGGACTCAGTGTGGGCTAGGGGTTAGACTGGGAGTTAGGAGCCCAGGGTTCTGACCTTGCTCGTATGCCAAGTCTTCAAGCCTGAGCAAATCAGTTAGGCCATAATTTTTCAAACATGGGCACCTAAATGAAAATGGCCTTCCCCTCCCACCCCCCAAGCCTACCTCTCCCATTTTGCACCAATCCCTTTGTGGAAAATGGGAGAATCAGGTGCCCAGCACTCCTGAAAATCAGGTCACTTTCATTTCAGTATCTAAATATGATCGTAGGAGCCTAAGGGCCTGTATATGGAGGGGGTGGGGGAGAGGCTTGGAATAGGTATTGTGCACTAGCTCTCCATGTGGATTTTCTTATTCTGCCCTAAAAGTGCCTTTGTGGGGCTTAGCTTAATCCATGCTCTTAAAATAAATCTATGCTGCAATGTGGGGGAGGGAGGATCATTTGCAGCTCATGTAGATGTATCCTCACTTGGTTTTAATCTAGCTAGCCCATGACAAGCAGCAATGGGGACACAGCAGCGTGGGCTTCAGTACAGGCTAGAAATGCAAATATATACCCAAGCAGGCCAGACAGGTGCGTGCAGCCCTGACACTGATGCCATCCCCTCACTACTTGTAGCAAACTAGCTGGATTGAAGCCTGCTTGGGTATGTCCACATGAGCTGCAAATGACACCCTGGTTGCAGAGCAGATGTAGCCCTAGTGCAGAATAAGAGTGTGCACATGGGGACAGCAATGACAGTTTCCTGGGGAAACACTAGTTTAGGACCGGACACTGTACCTGCTGGCTTAAACTGGGAAAAATAACATGATTATTATTAGAATAGACTAATGCAAATTACTGAAACATTCAGCAACTTGATGAGTTTTCTGTACATGTAATATTTAGATAATATTGAAAACTGAAATGAGTCATGACACGTATAACTTCCTTGAGAAAATTCCAAACCAAAATGAATGAAGACATTCCAATGTTCAGTACTAGAATACATCTATGAATATGAGACCTACTGCAGTTTTACTTTGTTAGGGTTGTACAGATCAAATCTCCAAACCTACTAGCTTACGGAACCACAGTTTTAGTTGCACATTCAAATTAAGTGGAATGTGGTGTGCATTAATGAAACTTTTTTTAAAATTGAAAATACCTTGAACTGGGACTGATTTTTTGCTTGGGGCAGTAAACCCCATGAGGTTGCCTGGTAAAAACCCACCTCTGGTAAATACCATGTCATCCCTGCATGGGGAGCTAGTGCAGAATAGTGCACTTTAAATTCATACTCTAGCTTAGTTTGCAATAGCCTCCTTATGTACCTGATCCCCAACTTTAGGAATATAAGCTTGAAAACGTTACTGTAAGCAGGTATCGCATAAACATAATCTGCCAAAGCGGATAAAATGGTTTTGGGTTGATTATTTTTTTAAAGTCACACAACTGTGTTTCTCTAAGGGGGGAGGGGAGAGAAATAACCATGACAAATTGTACATTACCATCTTCACCTGTATCAAAGGCTGGCAGGTCAGAACATCAGATTTAAAGAGTAATTCACCTAGGACCACTGCTCTAATCTTCTAAGCTATATGGATCTCTTTCTGGATAAATATACTACTGCAGTGAAGACAGCAGAAGTAGAAGATTCAGAATGTGTTGGCTTCAAAAACTTTTTGGGATGGGGGGGGGGGGAGTTTGACTTCCTGTGAAGTTTCTCAATTTTCGAAGAAAGATATTGATTTCAATATAAAATCTAGACTGTAAAAACTGACGCTTTTATACACTGAACATTTTTTCTCCAAGGATGTTAACATAAAGCTCATTAAGTTTTAATTAACATTTGTAAAGTATTATACCTCTAAGTATATTTGAGGAATGTAGCTCTTGTCCAAAGGGCTTAATTCTGTGTCATTAAAGTCAATGGGAGCTTGGTTGTTGGCATAAGTGGAAACAGGACCAGGCCTAAAGTGAATTGCTGATGAGGCAAGGAATGGAACCCAGGAGTTCTGACTCTAAGCCCCCTGGTGACACTGCCTCTCAATGCTTTGCATGTTGCCTATTAGAGAGGAAAGGATCACACCTCATACCAACCAATGTAGGGTTGCCAGATAAGCCCCTTCATACATGTTTTCTCAAGGGAGCACTTACTATAACCTGGGTAGGATGATTGACAAAACATACTAAGAATAAAGCAAGACATTTCTAAGAACACTATGAACAAGACCCTCAACTGCTGCAAATCAACATAGCTCAAGCGACTTAATAGCCATATAAGGATTTGGCCCCATAGCTTTGAGTCTGACAGAAAGGGCAGCGAGATTCTTCCTGTACTCAGATGAGCAGCCTTATTGAAGTCCATAGCTCAGGGCCGGAGGATTGGACCCTATGTTTATTAATAGTCTAGACCACTATGGGCTGTGATACTTTGGTTTAACATTGGTTGTTGGGTTTAGTGTGTGGGTGCTGGCAGGTGTAGGTGGCCTGTGATGTAGAGGAAGTCAAACTAGATAATCTGATGGTCCCTTCTGGCCTTAAACTCCATGAAGACAACAGTTATGTTGGGCTCAAAGGAGAGGCTCAAAGCCTGCGTCAGATTGTGAGAATGAAGATGCTCTATTTTCCTGCTCTTTTGCAGATATCAGCCATAATTAAATCGCCTTTAGAAGGCATGACTGGGTGCACTTTTACTTTGCCTTCACTTGCAAAATGCAATACAGCCTTTGTCTTCCAAATCATGTATTCTCTCAAAACGCACACTATATTCAGCATTATCCAAGTAGTACGTTGCACTGAAGAGTTAAGAATATCAAGTCGTCTTGAGTTAGAAAAGCACACCAACTAGCTTGTAATACAACCCAATGAAACATCATAGAACACACCTTGAAAACATTTACCGAATGTCAGTTTCACTGTTAACTCTATGTACAGTAATGAAAATAGTATGAAATTTGGCAAGTTTTTATCAGCTGTTGATGTCTGTCACCAGGTGAATTTGCTACTTGACAGAGACCATCACGGCATTACACACGTGGGATTGCAATTTATTCTTGGAATGGAACGTTTTTAATGGAACGTTCTCTCTCAACAAACCCAAACGCGACAGGCAAAGTGAGTTTCGTTTTGAATCACCTCGCTAGTGAAAATATGCACTTCAAACTATGCCAGAGAGACACTTCCACAAAATGGTCTGCTACTGCAAATGCATGAGGTATATTGTTACACATACACGCCAGATAAAAATTACTCCATAACACCACTGAAAAATAAAAACGAGTACAGGTCCATTAAAAATGGATTTCCTCTCTGTATTTTAAGGAATACTTTCCAATGTTCCAAAAGAAATCCTTTAAGACTCATTTAACCCCTTTGGGACTGGTAGCCACAGTGCTTCCCAAGGTTGGTGATGAGATGCACTCTAGGAAATTAATTTTTCCTGCTGCCAGTGTGTGGCTCCAGTCTGTCCCCTTACTCCTGTAAGTAATCTTACTGAAGTCAGTAGGATTATTGGTGTGAGCAAGGGCTACCCACATGACTTGAGTGGTGCTGGATCAGACTCTAGACTGGTACTCAGCTTGTTTTGCAATCCAATCGATTCCTGAATGTTCACGGGGGTGGAAAAGTGCTTTCTGAGCTAGTTACAAGTGCCTTTAGGCTCACTTCAAACCTGCTGAAGCCTTTGCTCATCTCATTTGGAGACTCAAGAGTCCAACCCCACAAGCATATTAAGCAGCAGGAAACACTGTAAACGAACATTTTAGCACATCTACTTAATATTTGAGAGCAAGACTGTAAATTACACCAAATCAAGAGTCAGGAGTCTCAGCTACATCAGAAGCAGATCCACCGAAGAGAGTGGAATTGCTCTAGTTTATGCCGGTGGAAATGAGATCAGAATCTGGCCCCCCATGCCTCAGATCCTTTGATTTAAATGTTGGCCAGGTGCAGAGTAAGACAGTCTCCGTGTTGGACACAAATCCTTTTGGTCAAATTGTGGCAGGTGCTTTGAAGTATTTCCTCTTACTGTTGCCTTTTGGCAGCATAAGGGAGTTAGGCATCTAGCGCTCATTGAATTTCAATGGGGTTTGGGTGCCTAGCTCACTTAGGCCCCTTTGAAAAATCTCCAGCCGTAATCCTTCGACTACTGATTTTCTTTCAATGACGTGTTAGCCACCAAGTGACTTAGACCTTTCTGAGAATCCTGCCCACTGTGCACAGAAGCTACATCCTTTCAGTCTCAATCATCCTACACACAAGAAGCAGAGACTCCTGTGATTCTTCACGGCAAGTGAGACACTCAGTGGGGGTGTTCCCTACCAGGCTCAGGCCACATAACTCGGCTTTGTTTTCAAGGACTCATTGACAGGTCAGGAAGCTGATGCACAAATAGCTCTGATAGGAGGGAGCTGGCCTTGAGAGAAGGCCAGTGGGAATCTACAGATCTGAAGAAAAAATATACAGAGCAAATTAGAGAGATGGGCTTAGTTTAAGATTCATAGATTCTAGGACTGGAAGGGACCTTGAGAGGTCATCGAGTCCAGTCCCCTGCCCTTAAGGGCCAGAGCCTCACCTGGTGTAAATCAGCCCAGCTCCAGTGAAGTTAAATTTGCTGAGGCTCTGGCCCAATGTCTTTTTATTTATTATTTAAATGTACTTATCTGTGTTGCTTTGCCAGGCCTCAATCCGTAAAGCAGAGTTTCCGGGATTGGGCACCTCCGGGGATTGGTAATGGAAAACAGAACCTTTCACCTCTAGGCTGTGCTGGTCTGTGGACAAGCAGGACTTCAGTCTCTAGAGGGAGATTTTTTTTTTCCCCCCAAAAGCCGCTAAGAGATTTGGGAGCATGTGTTATGCTGAAAGTCAATGGGACTTGTGCTCCTAAATCACTTGGTGCTTTTGAAACTCTCCCTCCGTGAGCTCTTTTCACACACATTTAAAAGGTGCTAAGGGCTCTAACTCCTATTAAAATTAATAGCAATCAAGTGGGTTCAGGACTGAGCTCTTAATTGACCCCCAAAATGTCTTTCATAAACTGAAAAGGGTTCAGTTTGGCACCCTCCATTTATACAACACACCCCTTTTCTTGCGACTCTGGGTGAAAATGCAGGATTCAGCCTGACTCTGTTCTCATGCAGGTGTGACTCAGGAGCGGTTCCATTAAACCCAGTGGAGTAGCCCTGGGGTAAAGGTTGTGTGAGTGAGAGGAGGCCTGGGCCTGGTGTGTTTGCCTGACTCGCATGGACCAGCGTGGTGACCTCATTCCTGGACACTCCAACACACTCATTCTCTTCTCCTTACACAACCCGAGGGCCTGGGGAGTCTACTCCCTTCTGCTTTGTGGAGCAACTTGTACAATGGCAATGGGGGTTCTAACATCCTGCCATTCTGACTTTGAACTAGTGCCAGCAACTCCACAAGCTGCAGGGCCCATCGTTTTCTAAAAGCTTCCTCCTTCCCTTTCCATCTTACTATGTCCCGGCTTTATACCCAAGAAACGGTCCCTTCCTGTTCAGCCACCTCTTCCCTTCCATTGCTACCACCAGGCCTCTAGCTCAATCCAAAGTCCTGACCTCTCAACCCCAGGGCTCTATCTTAATCTACAAAACAGGAGGATTTCACTTGGAGAAGCCCATTCAGCCAACAATGATCAAGGGTTCTGCTCATTCTCTGAGCCTTCTCTGTCCTTCACATCCCTGATGGGCCATGTGTGCTGAACAAACTCTCTGCCAGGTTCCCCCTTACGCAGACTCCCAACTCCAGTTACCACTGTTTTCAGGAACCAGAAGACCTGCCTTAATGAATGATGGTCACAGTATATGGGCATTCAGCCTTGTGGCCTCTGGTCTGCTGACACTAGCAGAAATGTTTCTTTAGTTTGTGGGAGGGAAGAGAAGAATTCAAGAAAAGGATTTGGGGGGGGGGTTGTTTTTAAAGGCATGAACAATTTTCAGATAAGTTTTGAGGCCTAAACAAGGTTAGCAGTGTCCCTTCAAGGAAGTCATTCCCTGCTCCCAACTGCTAATTTTATAAATTGAGCACCAGTTGTGCTTTGGAGGATGTTACAACAGCCAGGCCTCACAATCAGACCAGGGTGGCAGGGTGGCAGACCAGGGTGGCAAACAGGCCCCTGTCGATCCAGCCCAAACCCAAGGTTTTGAAGAAGTTAACTTTAGTTTGATTCCGATTCATAGCTCTAGTGCAAAGTGAAACACAGGTCAATCGGTTGACTTCGTAGCCCAATTTTTTTTTTTGATTTCTAGAGCCAGGGGGAGGGGGGGGGAATGATGTTTATTTTTTAAAAATGTTTTTCCTGACTTAGAGTCCCATTCAGAAGCATTTCTCTAGCCCAGGGATGTTCTACATGGCCTGATTGCCTGGTATCCTGATTTGAAATGCTCCAAGCACACTTTACTGTTAGTTACAAAGCTGGGAAAGATGGATGTTCTAGCCAACTGTACAACAGACCATGGTCTTTACTCTGTTTCCTGTATTGTAGATACATTGAAAATGCTCTTGGAATACTGACCCAAAAGAGAATAACGGCCCCAACAGAGAGTCTCCACTCCTCGTATTTTCACTGCCTCTGCTCATGCTATTTCTTCTTCACGTGTTGGTGGCTCTGCTTTTGCTTCTGCATCCTGCACAGCAGACAGAACCAACTCCGTCTCAGCCAGTCCAATCGGGGTTGACAAGCAGCCTCTGTGAAAACAGCTGCCGTGATGTGGTTAAAAATAAACAATGCAGTTTTTGGGTTTTTTTAAAGTAATACCATGCAGAGCCTCATCCGAAGCCCATCGGCTTCAACAGGCTTTGGCTCAGGCCCTATCTGTATTTGCTTTTGTACAAGACTCTAAACCCATTGCAGTCATAACCCTTCTACTGCGAAATACTTGTCAGTGTTTGGTACAGCTTTGAGCGGATGTAGGCAGGGTGTCAGATGGAGCGATGCAGACGTATGAATGTCCAAAAGCAAAATGTGGGCAGGAGAGAGCCTTTTAGAGCAACGCGTTGGGGCTTGTCTGCCTCTTCGCAGTTTGGCTTTGCTTAAGTCCTATCATTGAAAGTACAGAGAGCTGCTATTTTGCTGTACTGTCCCAGGAAAAACATAGGCACAGCAGATAAGCTAGCGCGCCTCACAACCACGCATCTGATCTCCCTGGTGGCTACGCTTCTGGACGGGGAGAAGAATCATTTTGCTTAGAATGCAACTGGGCGCTATATAAATTAGTGGGGGAGAAGGGGAAAGCCTATGGCTAGTTTTCCCATCAAGCAGTGATTACAATTGTACCTCGCTGATCTGCACACCTTAAGATTCATACCCCAACGTGGCATCTTCCCACACTTCTGAGCAAAGATTTCAGAGCAGAGGATGCTGTACTGAAGTCCCATGTGCCTGAGCAGGGTTTGGACAAGCGTCTTAGCCATGGTGTGCCGCTGCTGACACAAGAGCCAGTGCTGGTGTAACCAGTGTAGGGGATACTCTGGTAGCACAGAGACAGTCAACAGCACCTAAGCCACCCCGCTTCCTGCTGCCAGTGGTGTGGGAGGTGTTCTCAGGACTTCCCTGCATTCCTCAATCCCTAGCTGCTACTTTGCCCAAACATTTACACAGTGGTTTTGCAGCCAGAGCGGGTCAGCTTATTCAGGCCAGCCACTGATGTTTGTTTGCTGTGTAGATGCACCCTAAGTCCTTTGCAGCCAGCATAACTTCTACCACGGGACCCGACTAGCGTACAGGTAGCCTGGGATGGGGCAGGAGTGTAAAGGTGAGCTTTACACTATCTTTTCACACCCATTCCCCAATTGATGCTGTAGGCTCATCGGCCATACGCTAAGATCTGGGCCTTATTTAATACACTAGTGTTACTAGCAAAAACAACCAAGTGTCATAATGATAAGTAAACAAACAACGGATTCTTTGTGATGCACTCTCCTTCCCTCTGCAATTGCTCACCTACTTGCTGACAGCATGGTCATTGGCAGTGTGTCTCCTAGACATCACCCCAAACGCGAGAAGAGCCGCTTTCTCAGCGGCTTTGCTGCTTCTCTCTTTAACCCCGGTGCATTGGATGTCAGTGGGAAAATAACAAACAGATGTAAAATAAAACAGCAGTTGTTAAATGAATAACGGACTCCTTTTTTATTATAGTATTATAAACCAATACTATAATATGCACTCCTGATAAAGTTCAACATACTGTAGAAAAGGGAGCATTGACGTCTGTGAAATGAGGAGTGAGTTATGGTGATGCTAGAGTCACTATTAGTCACGCATAGTCCCACAGCTATCTGCCTGGACACTTCAGTTTTCTTTTAAACTGAATTGCTTTTTAAAGCCAGGCACAACTTGTTAGCTGACACTTCAACACCTTCCTCTTCGGCGTCAGTGGATGATGTTGCCCTTTTCTCCTAGTGTAATTAGGGCTAGAGTAAACTGGAAATCCTTTGGTGCAGAACATACCTAGTTATAACCAACATTTCACAGAAAAATAGCACATTGACTCATTCATTTCTCATGGCTGGACACAGCCTGTGATAAAGTCATTTGAAATAAAACAGCAAGAGCAGTTGAATTGTTACAAACAAAACATCTGGATTGTTTATTAGCTGCTCTGTTTAACATTTCCGTTCTGGTTGTTTAATCTTTCATGAGTATGTGGGGTTTTTTTGTTTTTGTTTTTTTTAAAAGGCTGAAATAAGGTCCAAATGATTTTCCACCTCCTTCTGCTTTTTCCTGGCTTTGTTCGGTCTCGTTATTATATTGCACGTGGTTTGAAGATAATCTTCGGGCTGAAAAGATGTTCCCTTCTACATAATGCACTTGTTAGAAAACACAGAGAACACGTAGAACTCTTTATGCCACTAGAAGTTAAAGTACTGCATACATAAGAGGGTAGGCCATCCATCCGTTCAGTCCATGATATACAGAATATAACTAGTCACTGCATTCTCAATGTGTCTGATTCTTTTAAGAAATATTTTACTGGCCAGCTACAGTTTTTGTAGCTCTTACTTTGAGACGACTTCTGTTATCTGTTGGGCAGGGGAAATAACAGCTTTGAAAGAAAAACAAGGTGTTTGGATTTTTTTTTAAGGCAAAGTGGAACACATCTTGCGCACGGATCCCCTTTAAGAACCTCTGAAATCTTCGTGCCCTAAAAATGAAAAGTACAAAATAGCTAATTAAAGCAGTTTAATGGTCTAAATGCAGCACAGTCTAAATAACAAAGTTCGCTATTCTAAAGACAGGAAAAGATCCAAAAATATGCTCAAATTATTGACTATTATCTCCCATTAACGTTGAGTCTCAAATCCTACCCAGGGTAATTAGCATGACATTGCTTTCTCTCATCAGGTTTATCTCAATCAAGCTGGTTTTGTTAAGGCCTGATATCATCTGAATTATGTTTAGCAACTGGTTGGTCTTGTAAATCTGGCTCAAAATGAGTGTGAACTGATGATGGCAAATGTATGTGAATGATTACAGAGAGGTGAGGCCAGGTTCCGATCTCATTTGTACCCAGTGGAAACGCAGAGTAACGCCAGAGCAGGCAGTCTTGATTTGCACCACTGAACTTAGAACAGAATTTGACCCTAAGTATTTGCCACATTTGAAAGGGTAAAGACATGGGTAGATTTGCCAATGTAGTAAAAGGGGGGAAAATCCAGTCCTCTCTAATGACTGAAAATATTGCATATTGTCACTACCCCAGAGAAACTTTACCTGATCCATTTAGATAAGATCTAAATATTTCAGACATTTAACTAGGACAAAGCAAATATAAAGAGACATTTTATAGAGGGGAAGTCCTACTGTTTCTTTGAGATACAAACCAGAGAGAGTTTTGGAAATCTATCACTCTACAAAATTAATGGTCCTGCTTTTTTTTTATTATTATTATTATTTTATTTATTTTTAAATGCAACCAAAACTCCTGCTGAGACTATGTAGCTAGGGTAACATTTTCAAATCCACCTGAGTGAAAGGCTTTGGCTACACTTACACTTCAAAGCGCTGCCGCGGCTTGAGAGCTCTCCCAGCGCTGTCCGTACTCCACCTCCCTGGGAATAACGGACAGCGCTGGGAGCCGCGCTCCCAGCGCTGGGGCTTTGACCACACTGGCGCTTTGCAGCGCCGCAATTTGCAGCGCTGGAGAGGGTGTGTTTTCACACCCTGCTGCAGCGCTGCAAATTTGTAAGTGTAGCCAAGCCCTTAGACTTGTCTACAGCGGGGAGCTATTGCACTTTAAATGCATACCTTTGGGCCTTGTCTACACTGCCACTTTCCAGTGCTGAAACTTTCTCGCTCAGAGGGGTGAAAAAACACACCCCAGAGCGATGCAAGTTTCAGTGCTGGAAAGTGGCAGCGTAGACAGTGCACCAGCACTGGCAGCTACTCCCCTCATGGGGGCAGGGTTTTTTACAGCGCTGGGAAAGCTCTCTCCTAGCGCTGCTGCCGCGACTACACAGCCACGTTAAAGCATTGCCTCTGGTAGTGAAGACACACTTAGATTATATTTCAAAAACTATTGCGGAATAGAGCTTGTGTGGACAATCTTACTCCACACTAAAGAGCTTCTTTGTACAGATGAGCTTTAATGGATGAATCTACTTACAAAATGGATTTATCTAAACTGCACAAAGGTTCTCATGTGGAATAAACGTGTCCACACAGAAACTATTCTGCAATATCTATTTCTCCATGTAGACAAGCCCTAAGTCCTACTGACTTTCACTACTATTTAGGCTCTTAAATCACATAGGTGCTTGTGAAAATGTTTCTGTAGAGTATAAATTGCTCTGGTCTTCCATGTGCTCTTCCAATCCACTGTAGTCATGTGGAGCCAGATTTTCAGATGCTCAACACACACAATCAGGGTCAGATTTTCAAAAGAGCTCAGCTCCCACGCAGACGTCTAAGTAACCATACAATTTTCAAAAGAGATTGGCACCCAATGTGCCCCAACATCCGATTCTTTTAAAAACCTGCCTTATTAAATATGTCCATATTTGGATCTTATGATGACTAGGATATACAATGGCTACAGGATTGCAATCTAAATGGATAAAGTAGGAGGTGTTAATCCATAGGCCCCTTTAGCACACAATGCTGCAAACTGACTGACTGCAAGTACACCCTACACCTAACAGAGAGTCCTACTGACTTTACCGGTTCTCTGCTCACCTGCCCAGAGTCTCAGTAGGTTCTGCATGCGTTCCCTGGTGCAGATCATGTTCCAGAATCAAGGCCATGCACCAGATTTTTAAAGATATTTAGGCACCCAGGTTGCAATCCACAAAGGGACTTAAATGTTGCAACACTGAGTGTCACGGCGCTTAACTTCTAGGCACCTAGAAAAACATAGGAACTCCACTGTGACCCACAAAGCCGAGTTAGATGCCAAGGTTCCCTATACAATGAGTAGGGAGAAGCAGGTACCTAAAAATGCAATTCACAAAACCCAGCCTGCCAGGCTCATCTCCCCCTTCCTTCCAGAGGTGGAGAGAGGATTTGAACAGGGGTCTCCCACCTCTGAGTGCTATAACCACTGAACTATGGGATATTTAGATGGAGGGCTCCCGCACGCTCTGCTGTTGACGCTGTTCCATTGTCGGTAAATAAAGAGTGATTGAACCAGAGAGAGTAGGAAAGATGCTGTAGTCCAGTGGTTAGGGCCCCCCAGGAGCAGGAGAGAGCAGGTCAAGTCCCCCTGCTCCAAGCAGGCAGGTAGAACAGTAGAGCTATACTGAGTATGCGGAGAAGCCCGTGCTGAATGGAGAAAGAGCTGCCAGTGGCTGCAGCCTGGCCCCCAACTTGCAGTCCTGCACCTCGGCTGGCTCACCAAATTAAGTCCCTCCTGAAAACTGATCCTCTTTCTCCAGTCCCAATTATCATACAACAACAGACATATTTTATTCTTTCCAACACAGGGCACAAATGTTCATGAGCCATATTACTGCTTTTCCTCTAAATAATTATACATTGTAAATGTGCTTCTAATTAATATTCTCATTAATATACAGATAAATCAATGATTCAAAGGCTTTTGGGGTGGGGGGGGAGCTGAATTACATTTGGCAAATATGCAGTCAGTGTATCAAAGGCAATTTTGCCTTTTCCCCCAAACTTTTTAGTTTACTAAGAGGGATTTTTCATGTGAATTATAATGGGTTTTCAACACTCATAGGACTCTACAGTGGCTACCCAGAGAAGTAAAATGCATTTTCCTGTACTACTCAAACATCCTGTTACCACTAGGTTTGCTTATTGCAATCCTAAGTATCCCCAAATGGCCATTATCTAATATACTTATGACAACTATATGGCTGTCAGTTTCAAACATTCTTAAATTCATTTGCAGCTCACATTTCCAGATTCATCTCCGGGAGAAACCTTGCATTCGTCATTAAAAGAATACTAAGCTCGAGTTGCCTCTCAGACCTGTTTCGCACCAGTCTAACTTCAGTGACTTCAAATGAATCGCTCTCGATTTAAACTGGAGTAGCTAAGACCAGGACTCAGGGCTGCCCAGAGGGGGGGGCAAGAGGGGCAATTTGCCCCAAGCCCCGGGCTCCGCAGGGGCCCCCACGAGAGTTTTTCGGGGCCCCTGGAGCGGGGTCCTTCACTCACTTCAGGGGCCCCGGAGCTTCTTCCACTCTGGGTCTTGGGCGGCAATTCGGTGGCGGGGGGTCCTTCCGAGGGACCCCCCGCCACCGAATTGCTGCCCAAGACCCGGCACTTCGGTGGCGGGTCCCGCTTCGGCGGTAATTTGGCGGCGGGGGGGCCCCGCCACGGGTCTTCGGGGCACTTCGGCAGCGGGTCCCAGAGTGGAAGGACTCCCCCCTCGCTGCCGAATTACCGCCGAAGTGAGGGCCCCCCTGAATCCTCTGGGAGGCCCTGCCAGGACTATCTGAGCATGGACCATTCCCCTCATTGGGAAGGGAGGGTCAACCACCTCTGTGGAGCCTGTCACAGTTCTGGGGCAACTGCACCTTTGACCCCCTCCGTGGTCAGCTCCAGGAATGTCCATTCAGGTCTGAGGCCTCTAGCCTTCATTTCTCTATGGGCAGGGACCCACACCCCTTCTCCTATTCCCCAGGGGGTCAGGCTCCCAAGGCTGTGTCGCAGGGAGCCAGTCCTGCCCCAGAGAGGTAACGGCTCGAGGCCTTAGACCTGAACGGGCATTCCTAGAACAGACCCCGGCAGCGGGAAGGTCAAAGGTGCAGTTCCTCTGAAATTGTGACCTATGGGGGGGATTTTGCATTAATCACCCACTAGTGACTCCAAATTCTGCAGGAAACGCACCTCCCCACAGTGAACCAGGAGCACATAAATACCTGTCATCTGTATTGATACAAAGCAGTACAAATGGGCCTGTCTCAAGATAATGATTTTTGAGGTGTTCCATACTTTAAACATAAAATACAATATGACCTCCCACCCCATCCCCCCAAAAAATAGATACGTCATGTAGTTGCAATATCTGTCACAACACCATTCACACTTTCCTCTGGCAGTGCTGAAGGAGAGGATGGAAACGGGCCAGCCTAGGGGGATTCCTGCAGAGCATAAAAGTGCGCAATTTAAAAACAAGTATGCAGCACCCAGCAATTTGGAAGTGTGTGTGTGTGTGTGAAAGAATCTCAGCCGAATCTCAGCCCTTTCCCGTGCTCGGCAAATAATTCACTCTCAGGTGGAAGCCGACTGTGCTAAATTTCAGCTCCGAAGAAATGTTTGTTCTGAAGTTATAAAGAGACTAATTAAAAAGGCCGATGAACAAGACACAGAACTAGGTATGATGAGTCTCCATAAACCAAACAGGAAGCATCTGTTCTCTGTAGAGCTGAGGACAAAACCTGAGCCCTGCATGAAGCTACCGTAAGTACATTTTGCTGAGTGGGCACCACAGGGCAACATCAAAACCAGAGCCCTTTCTTGAAGCAAGGGACTAAGGGGAGGGAGTTTGTCCCCAACTCTGCCCCCTCTCCCCTGCAAGCTGGGGGCTGTTCAAAACTGAAATAGGAGAGGTGAAAAAAGAGAACCCCTTGTGGTCCTGGGGTAACGATTCCAACCATCCCTCCTGGGGTCTGCAGAAAGAGAACCCCGTGGCCTTTGGTATCAAAAGCTGCTTGCCGAGGCATGGTCACTATGTGCATCCAGTGCCAGGAGCGGCTCCCAGCCTAACATAACCAGGTGCAGGTTCTGCTCGTAGCCGGGTTTAAATCGTGACTGACCAGGCTCAGTAAAGTCTGGGGTTTTCAGAAACTGCCATTACACGGGTTCTCGGGGCAAACTTTTTGGTGGCCTCAGAGTGCAGCCACCAGCTCTTGCTGGTGGCCGCTCTCTCACGTTTTCCTTAAAAACTTAATTAGCTTTATGAAAAACAAATAAATATGCACAGATGCACGTCCAAATCATTGTAATTCACTTACTGCTAGCTAGTAAGTCTGTTGTGAAAAGGGATATTAACAAACATACAAGTATCACTTTTCACAGCAGATTTACTCAGCCCTGGCAAGCCTGAGGACAAATGAAGCCCTGGGGGAGGGCCAGAGGAGATGGAGGTGGGGGCTGGGGTAGGCAACAAGGGCTGGAGCCTGAAGCCCTGTGACCAGAGCCCAAAGTCCCGTGGCCGGAGGACGGGGAGGATGGAGCCTGAAGCTATGTGGCCGGCCCCTCGGGCCTGCTGCCACGCAGCCAGCACCCAGGGCTGGAGCCCGAAGCTCCCCAGTGAGAGCCTGCTGCCCTGCCATAGCCGGAGCCCAAAGCCTGAGCCCCACCACCCCTGGAAAGGTGGGGAACTCACTGGCTGCCTGCTCCTACAGCCTTATGCCCCAGGTGACTCCAGAGGGGGGCAGGGCCCAACCCCTGCTGGGGGAGCCAGCAACCAACCCCAAGGTGGTGCATCCAGGAGCAACAGGGAGGGGGACGGGAAGGAGGAACCACTTTGCCCTTCCCACCCCATCTCCCTACTCCTGCAAGGACCGGGGAACCCAGCTGAGCGAATGAGCAATGACCCAACCTGCAGCTAGGCAGGAGTAAGGCATGGGCGAGGAAGGATCATTGACTTATTTACTGTCTGTTTTGGTGCCTTCAGATAACGCTGCCTTTCTCGGGATTACTCAGATTTAGAACTACGGATGAGCACAATACTGGTTGGAAAGTTTAGTCCTATTGAAAGCAGAGCGAGAAGATAAAATCCAATGCCTAATTCAGGTCAATCTGAAATGAGATTTGATTTCCTGTACAGGACAGGAGCCAAATTCATCCCATTGACTTCATTTAGACTCATTCAATTAAAAATGAAAAGGGTGAGGGAGGAGATGATTATGAAAGCCAGAGGGGATTTTTTTTTAAAGCAGAATGCTTAGCAATCTGTGACTCGAGGCCTTATTAAAAAAAACCTAAAGTTCAAAGACTATGCGTTGGCATACACGACACATACTTAAAAAGCATTTCCTTCCATAGCGTGTTGTGCTATGCACGCAACGCCAAGCTAGCTTCCTTTCACACCTTTCAGTACAGATTATATTTCAAAGTGAATTGAGCGTGGTCGAGAGATGCCAGCTTGACAGCCCCGGAGATGTGTACGCTAGTTTCAAGTTAGGGATGGACAAAGTTGTTTTGTCTCATTGCAAACCTGCTCCAGCACTGTGGGTTTGGGAACTTAACTTGAGCTCAAATGCTAGGTTTGAGCTCTGTTTTGGAGAGAGAGTGATAAAATAAGTGTGTGTGGGGGGGGAATTAGGATGAAAAATAGATATAGACACTTGAGAAATGGAGCAAAGGCTGGAGGAGGAAAAGCAAACACAAAGAGACACAGAGGAGGAAATGAGCAGAGAAAACGAGAGAGAAAAATTCTAATAAAAACAGATACGTTGGGCTAGATCCTCAGCTGGCGTAAACTGGTATAACTCCGCTGGATGTCAAGGGAGCTACTCCAAAGAACAGCAGTGAGGATCTGGTCAAGTGAGCTAAAATCTGCCCTGTTACATCCCCGTCAACTTGAATGGAACTGCACGAATAATCTGGCCCAATTTAACCCCAGTGCCGTTAACAAGTCAAAGCAATTGCCGCAGCCTGGCTTTACTCGGTGTGCAGGGAGTTTGGGGGCAGTCTTCTGTACCTAATACAAAGCACAGGCTCCCTTTCAGCTTGGAAAATATTTTTGAATGAATTTCCCTTGTGATGAAAAACAAACATAAGAACAGCCCTACTGGATCAGACCAAGGGTCCATCTAGCCCAGTATCCTGTCCCCCGACAGTGGCCAGTGCCAGGTGCCCCAGAGGGAATGAACAGAACAGGGAATCATCAAGTGATCCATCCACTGTCGCTCATTCCCGGCTTCTGGCAAACTAAACATAAGTTTAAATTACAGGGGAGGAAAAAAGGTTCATGAACCTTAAATTAGCTTTGCAAATACCCTCAAAGAATAGGCAAGTTTAATAAAAGCTCCAGCTTCCATGTGGTTCACCAACCCATAGGTTTAAAATAAATAATAATAATACTGTGCTCAGGGTCTAACTGATGGCCATATGTGGGGCGGGGAAGGAATGTCCCCACAGGTCATATTGGCAGTGACCCTGGGGGTTTTTTTTCACCTTCCTTTACAGCATTGGGTGTGAGTCACTTGCCAAATTATCAGGGTATTTCCCACTTAATCAGTTCCCTGCCATTGCAGGGCCTCTGGCACTGGTGCACCTCAGTCCCTCCTGTTCTCTGCCTGTGGCACATAAATAATTTAGCCTCCTGTGGGCTGCAATACTTGGTCTAACTAGGGTCATTGGGTTTAGTGTGCAGGTGCTGGGGCAGGAGGTCAGACCAGATGATCTGGTGGTCCCTTCTGGCCTTAAACTCTACAATTTGTATATTTTGCTTTTCATCTGTAGCTCTCAAAGCACCTTACGAAGATGGTCAGTATCATTATCCCCCTCTTGCATATAGGGAAACTGAGTTGGGATGTGACTTGCCCAAGGTCAGCAAGCAGGCCAGTGTCAGAGAAAACAGAATCGAAATGTCCTGAGTCCCAACCCAGTGCTCTATCCACAGGACCATACTATGGCAATAACCCTGGGCCCTGTTATGCTCCTGTCTGTTCTTCTGAATAGCAGCAAATACATTGCCTTGTTTAATTTCCATTCTCTAATTCTGCTGAATGGTACAGCCCCTGTGGGGTCCAGTGGCTAAATCTGCCTGAATCCTTTGTGGGCTCTTTGTTACAATCTTCTGGGTCCCGACTCTGAACCTGACTGTATGTGGATGCGCTGCTCCATGGAGCCCCACTCCCATACACAGTCAGCTGCAGAACGGGGCTTTCACATCCATCCATCAACGCTGATTGAATTTGTTCCCTTCTTCCTAAACGACAGATCCATTATATATTCATAATTATCAGCTTAAAGGGATCAGTCTGAAGCACACTGTTTTAGCTTGTGTTTCAGTCCTTTGAAAAATGGCATTTGGGGAAATCAGCAGAGGTTTCATTCAAACTCTATCTGGTCCAGAGAGCGATTCGCTAACTCTCCACTATGGGGTTTCTTGCACTTCCTCTGCAGCGTTTGTTACTGGCCACTGTCAGAGATAACTTAGATAATGTTTTCACCCCTCACATGAGTGCCTGATCTGGTCTGACAACTCCTAACACTTGTGTCTGTTTTGCCCAAATCAAGCAGATGCACTTGTATTGTTTTGCATTCACAAAAAAATCCCAAATCTGTATAAAATCCTTAATACCAAATATTAACTTACGGACAAACCAGCTAAAACATCAGGTGCACTAAATGCAGAAACAACGAGGAGTCCTTGTAGCAGCTTAGAGACTAAGGAATGTATTTGGGCATAAGCTTTCATGGGCTAAAATCCACTTCATCAGATGCATGGAGTGGAAAATACAGTAGAGAGGTATAAATACACAGCACATGAAAAGATGGGAGTTGCCTTACCAAGTGCGGGGTCAGTGTTAGCTTATGCGCAAATAACTTTGTTAGTCTCTAAGGTGCCACAAGGACCCCTCATTGTTTTTGCTAATACAGACTAACACGGCTACCACTCTGAAACCTAAATGTAGGACTACAGCATACTCCCATGTCGATCAATATAAACAGACACACACACGCATCTCTCTGCATACGCTGTCCATGTGCAGACTCACAGAAAAAACATTGAACAATGTCTGAATGGCAGTGCCTTCAGAAAAATGATCTATTTTTAAAAATCAACCATATATATCAAGCTTTGTGCATTTCAGTTTGTTTGGATTTTCATTTACAAATGGGGTCATCTCACCAGGATTACTCGGACTGTGACCTGGGATGAAAGCAGTAGTGGGTGAAAAACTTAGCCACACCGAACCAGACTGACAAGCTAAAAGCCCAAGCTTGCTTCATCTCAGCCTATATATATATATAATTTTTATATGGAGATATACCTATCTCATAGAGCTAGAAGGGAACCCTGAAAGGTCATGGAGTCCAGCCCCCGCCCTTCACTAGCAGGACCAAGTACTGATTTTGTCCCAGATCCCTAAGTGGACCCCTCAAGAATTGAACTGACAATGCTGGATAGCTCAAACCACTGAGCTATCCCTCCCCCAGACCAGTTTTAATTTACTTGAACATGTCTTGATCATTTTTTAAAAAGTGGGGAGGGGCAGGGGGAGAATGATGGAGCCCCGAGGGGATTTTCATGCAGGAATGTTTATCAATGTGTTACTGCAGGCAGGGTTTACTCAGAATGAAAATCTAAGGTCTGTGCATTGATATATGACACACAGATGGATTCATGAAACTTGTGGAGCTTGTAAAACAGCATTTTGCTCATAGAAGGTCTAATCAAATAGTCACAGTGGAATTAATGAGCAGTATTTTTCAGCAAAGCACTGTTGGTTGCATTTTGCCCTGTACTGCCAGCCGCAGTGTTAAAATGGCTTCAATAAAAAGGACAAGCCCAGGTATATATTCCTTGGCTGCAAGAGGGAATGTTTTCTTAATGGGCAAAAACATAATTTCATTCAACCAAGTGACAAAAAACAGGAGTTTGTATTAAAGTCCTGATGCATTCAAAATGAAAACCAATGAACGTGTGTCCCCATGACATAGGATGAATATGCTGTTCACGTAGATGTTGTGAGCGTGTTTCCGTTCTCCCTGTTCAGTAAGCATAGTACAAAATGTGAAATCTGGATACGTCTACTGTGACCCATCCCGAAAGATTGGAACGGTTGCAAAAAGGAGAGCAAAGAGCAGCTACTTAGGGCAGGTCTACACTAAGGGCGGGGGTCGAACTAGGGTACGCAAGTTCAGCTACGTGAATAGCGTAGCTGAACTCAAAGTACCCTAGTTCGAACTACTTACCCGTCCAGACGCCGCGGGATCGAAGTCCGCGGCTCCAAGGTCGACTCCGCCACCGCCGTTTGCAGTGGTGGAGTACCGGAGTCGACCAGAGCGCGCGGGGAGTTCGAACTATCACGTCTAGATTAGACGCGATAGTTCGAACTCCGAGAAGTCGAACTCACCGCGTCGACCTGGCAGGTAAGTGTAGACTAGCCCTTAGAGTCCATGGATTCAGGGCCAAATTCTGGTCTCAGATGCACCTATAACTGAGTAGCTCTGTTGACTTGAGTAGTGACTGCAGGCTTATTATACTGGTATAACTGAGAGCAGTGGAATGAAGCCCGCAGTATGTAACGTATGTGTATGCAGTGCATTCTCTCCCCGCTTTGGGCCACAAAACTACCTGATCTCCTCCAGCAGGAAAGGCATCAGTGGTTTCTACACTCCCCCCTTTACTCCCATACAGCCCCTGGTGCAGGGGGTGTGCCAGGGAGGAAAGAGAGCATGGCCAGACCACTCTTGCAGTCCCTGGCTGATGGACAGCTGATTGGGAGCCATAAGCAGCTCAAAGCAGCCCCGAGGCTGTTCTAATCTAAACTACACCGGGGCTTGGGGCAGTGTAGAACCAGCCCTTGGATCCGGGAGCCACAGCCTGTGTTGTGATTCCCCTTGCATCCCAGGGAAATATCACCCCAAAGAAGGGCAGGCGAACTATCAAAACTGCCCTCCCTCATGTTCTTCTGGGGGTGGGGGGAGGGCATCCAGTGTTTTGTGACTGGTGCCCTGCCAGTGTAGGCCTCCGGAGAGGCAGTTGCGGGTAGTTCCCAGTGACACATCCTCCCCTGGTAGATTTTCTGCCCAGGCATTCCTGCGCCTGGGTTGATGCCAGCAGAAACTACTTCTGAATACGGTATGCATGAACGCACATGCCAGGGCAGGCAGGGTCAGTGCTGCTCTGTCCTCTCTCCCCGTTCTCTGAACCCAGCTCCTCTACCTCCACCGTCACTGCTCTCTGCAGAAACCTCATTGCAGGGTGGCAGGATTGGGACGTCCTGTGATATCAAAATGAAATAAACCAGTCACCCTCCGCATCTCCTAAGCCCAACCATTCCTGCCTTCCTCCTGCTGATCTTCCTCCTTATGCCGCTTCCTGACGGCAATGCTATGAATTAGAATTCTTTAAATCTCGGGGAGGGGAGGGGGTTTAAACAAAAAACAAGCTTTTGAGCCCATGTCCGCAGACAGAAATGACAGCCGTAGCTGAAGGTGGGTGTCCATCTGCAGGTGCAGGAATGCATTGCAAGCTTCCGATCTCATCCAGACAAGTGAGGTGTCAATCAAATTTTATTAGGCTGCGGATGCTCACGCCATCAGAAAAATTTAGTTGAGAGCCAGATCCCCAGACGGTATAAATCAAGCTCTATTCAAGTCAATGGAGCTACACAGATACACGCTACTAGAGGATCTGGCCCTATAATTTGTAAGGAATTGTAGCTGGTTACAGGACGCAACTGATTTAAGAGGGACGACAGAGGGTAAAGAGGGAAAGGATGTTGTGTGGCTAATTTCACTTTAATGCATGCATGCGCAACGTTAGGTATATTAGGGGTAAAGATGTCAAAAATCCACAGTGTAGGTTGTCTGAGTCCCCACTACCCTGAGTAAGGAGCTAGTCTTCCTTGAAACAGAAAGGGGAAGCGTGCCACCAACACCTTCCCCATAAAACTCCTGCTGTCATTGGAGATCAAGGAACAGGTTGGGGAGGGCTCGCAACCAGCTTCCCCATGATTGCTGAACCAATTATTGTTTTTTCAGGTCTGTGACTGGACTGGCAGCTCCGGGGGGAAGAAGGGAAAGGTGAGTTTTGTTTGATTAGAAACAAAACTGATTTTTTTTTCTTCTGCAAAACAAAAAACCACAACCACTTAGTTTGGGTGGAACGAAATGTGTTCAACAGTGGTTTTGTTTTGAAAATCTAGTTTTGAAAGGGAAGGTCAGAACAAATCATTGACATTTCTGAGTTGGTTTTCCAATTGTTTTCGATGAATTTGCAAATAGTGTTGGTGCATTTTTTCAGTGAATTTCAGATTTGCCAAAAAAAAAAAAAAAGTCACCCAGCTCTATTCCTCCCCAATAGCTCTGCAGCTGCCCCTAGGATTATGTGCCACCTTATGTGTATCTTGGTTTCAGATTCATTTGGTATCAATAATCATGCTAACTTTATTTAAGGGATTCAAGCAAAAATAATCATCTCACTAGAGATTTCAAGGCCTGTAACCATCTAGTCCAGTGGTCTCCAAGCTTTTTTACACCCAAGATCACTTTTTGAATCCAAGGGCAACCCAGGATCTACCCCACCCCTTCCGCAAAGCCCCGCCCCACTCACTTCATTCCCCCCCCCCCATCACTTGCACTCCCCCACCCTCACTCACTTTCACTGGGCTGGGGCAGGGGCTTGGCATTCGGGAGGGAGTGCGGGCTCTGGGCCGAGGGGTTTGCAGTGTGAGAGAGGGCTCTGGGCTGAGCCTGGAGCAGGGGTTTGGGGTGCAGGTGGGGATGAGGGGTGCAAGCTCTAGGCGGGAGTTTGGGTACAGGAGGGTGCTCCGGGCTGTGGCAGAATGTTGGGGTGCAGGAGGGCGTACAGGGTGCTGGCTCTGGGAGGGGGGTCAAGGCTGGGACTTGGGGTGCAGGAGGGGGGATGGGGTGCTGGCTCTATGAGGGGGCTCAGGGCTGGGGTGCAGGAGGGGGTTTAGGGTGCTGGCTCTGGGAGGGGGCTCAGGGCTGGGGCTTGGAGTGCAGGGGGGATTCGGGGTGCAGGCTCTGCGAGGGGGCTCAGGGCTGGAGTGCAGGAGGGGGTTTGGGGTGCTGGCTCTGGGAAGGGGGATCAGGGTGGGGTTTGGGGTACAGGAGCAGGTTCAAGGTGCAGGAGTGGGTATGGCGTGCTGGCTCCCGGTCAGCAGCGGGCACAGCGAGGTTAAGTCAGGCTTCCTGCCTACTCCGGCCCCACACCACTCCCAGAAGAGGTCAACACGCCCCTGCGGCCCCTGGGGTAGGTGGGGGGCACGTGGCTCCGCATGCTGCCCCTCTCTGCAAGCACCCCCTCTGCAGCTCTCCCGGCCAATGGGAGCTGTGAGGGCAGCGCTTTTAGGCAGGAGCAGCACGCGGAAGGAGACCCCTGCCCCCACGCCCCCGGGGCCGCAGGGCTGTGCTAGCCACTTCTGGAAGCAGCGTGGGACTGGGATAGGGAGTCTGCCTTAGCAGCAGCCCCCTGCACCACCAGAGATCATGATCAACTGGGAGATCCTCTAGGATCAACCAGTCGATTGTGACCAACCGGTTGGTGACCGCTGATCTAGTCTAACCTCCTATATAACATGGCCACAGAACTTCCCCAAAATAAATCCTAAAGCTGATCTGGGGGCAGGGGAGCGCAATACACTCTTGATTTAAAAATTGGTTCGGACTAATTTCCCCACCTCCAATGAACAAACCCACCAGTCCAAATTTAATTCCTAAAAAACTTTTTGTTTACTAACTGGTATTCCAGCCGGGCTATTTTCTTTTCACAGGTTCACACAAAGAAAAGCTACCCAACTACGTTATTGTGTATTTATTTGTGCATCCGATGCACACGCTCACCACCAAAGAGTCTGCCCATCAAAGCCAAGACAGACAGTCCCAACCTACAGCTGTTTCCAAGGTAACCACTGCCTAGGAAATAAGCAGGACACAGTGGAAAGAAATTTAAAAAAAAACCCTCATTGTTTCACTTTAAAATTTCTCACTTTAAAAACTCTTTAAATTAGAAAAATGAGTCTAAAATACTGCAACAGAAATACAATGGCCCAGATTCTCAGCAGCACCCAGCAAGCATCTTGCAGCTCCTGAGGGCCAGGAGAGGTTCTAGGCTTGCTCAATCTCCAGAAAGGGTTGGTATACCAGCTGGG
Source organism: Mauremys mutica (assembly GCF_020497125.1). Classification (NCBI taxonomy): domain Eukaryota; kingdom Metazoa; phylum Chordata; order Testudines; family Geoemydidae; genus Mauremys; species Mauremys mutica. The sequence goes on from NC_059075.1 coordinate 131,515,537, forward strand.
ACATCACTGACGTACAGCAGCACCCTGGGCACAACCCGTCCCCTTGGCTACATCCTTAATATGCCTCCTTTGCCAGGGCACAAAAGCCAGCTCTCTCTGCGCTATATCCGGAGAATGTCCAGAAGGCCAGATCTGATGCCTTTATGGTCCCATAGTGTGGGAAAGAATCTGGCGCAATACCAAATGGACAAAAATTTATTTGTACTTTCCTTCTTATTGGCTCTGGTGACAGGAAGGAGTATGTAATTTACAAGAGGGTGTGTCTTGCATGTAGTAGCATGTTCCAGCAGATACTCACTGGAACATGCTACTACATGCAGTGGGACTCAGGAAACCTCGGTACTACTCCTGGCTCTGCCACTGCCCTGCTAGGTGACCCAGTGAGAGTCACCGCCTCATTCCGTGTCTCAGTTTGCCCATCTGTAAACTGGGAAGAATAATACTGACCTCCTTTGTAGAGCGTTTTGAGATCTACTGGTGAAAAGTGCTATGTCGGAGCTCGGTATTATTAAAACGATTTCCCAGGGAGAAATTTTACCTCTTCTGGAGGAAGCTGACCAGCTATGCATTTCAGGCCTGATTGACACATACACATGGGGGGTTATGCAGTGTTGTTCTTACCATCAATTATTTGTATGGGGATTGTGCCCAATGGGCCTAAATCAAAATCTACTTTGCGAGGACCTGTACAAACATATAGAGAGAGTCCCTGCTCCAAAGAACTTACAAAAGAAAAAGACGGAACTAGACACAAAGTAGAGCACTCAGGAGTATGCCAGGCACAAGACAGGTCAGAGAAAAAGATGTGGAACTCTGTTGTTTCCAATTTGTTACCAAAACTTAGTTGTATATCTGTTGGGTGGGGCACTTGGGTTTGAAAAGAGGGAGAGGAAGGAATTCTGGGAGGAAGATAGGAGGGTGCGTAAAGGGAGAAGGAACTTGAGGACGAGAGCAGCGAAATGTGGAAAAGAGAAAGAGACCATCTCAGATTTCCCATAGGGGAACAGCATTACTAATTCAGTGTTACCTTCTGGACCAGTACTGGGTGTCTTCATGAAACATTTAGCAGTCATGGCAACAACCCTACACAGAATGAGACTGCTGCTCACCCCTCCCTCGAGGATTGGCTAATTAAGGGTACTGCTTTGGAGAGAATCAAAGGATCTGCCGGTTCAGCCACGGTGGCACTGGAGTCTTAAGATAATTACTTGAAACTTCAACTTGTCCCTGATCAGAATAGATGGGAGCCTTGCTAGATTCAGCCCCTTTCCTCCTCCTGCAAGGATCCAGGATACCTGGTAAGAAGAATTCACCAGGGCCACCAGGTATCAACAAGGCCCTTGCTGTGAAGGCTGGAATCTGCTGTTTGTGGTACCCATTGCATGCCATCCTAGAGGAAATTTAGGGCATGTCTACACTAGAACTGGAAGGTATAAAGTGAAGTTCCCTTAAGAGCCCTTATCAGTGGTTGCAGTCCCTCCCCCGCCACACACTTGCACCCCATCTTGGTAACAGACTCCCTATGATATGCAGCCCAGGGACAGTTTATCATGTGGAAAGGACTTCTAAATTTCCTCTGTATCATTGATAGATTCTCTCCGTGATGGGAAACCCTTGAAGGGACTCTTTTGAGTTTGGGACCTGCACACTGAGGTCACCAGAAAAGTTCCCATTGACTTCAATGTGCATTGGCTCACACCCTTCATTATGGGGTCTAGGAAATAAGCAGCACACAAGTGCAATGAAACCAAAAGAATTTGGGAAGGCCAAGAATTATAATGGCTCATTAATGTCCTGAAGATACGTGGTGGCCCTACATGAACTCTGAATTTGAAGAAAGAAAGAAAAAAGTATTTGGGAGACCAGGTCTGTGAAAGCCCAGACAACCACGCCACAAGGGGTTATAAATAGCAAGGAGATACAGGGTTTTGTTCCTTGTGGCGGGAACGGTCTTTTTTGTCCTCTCTGTCCTTCAACGCAGGGAGTGAATGTCACCCCTGCTGCCAGATGAGAGGTGTGAAAGACAGGGATGCGGCAACGAAACACAGAAGCTAGAAAATTCAGTTACGGGTCCCACCGCAATGCTAACCATGCCATTAGGCACATGCATTTTATAGCCACTCAAGTTAACACCATGTAAAGCAATCAAAAGTACTACCAATGAGCCAAGTTACAGCTGCTGCATGAATCCTAGCTTTGAACTGCTTGACGTCTGTACACATACAGTGTCAACTGGGATGTTTCATTAATGTTTCCTCCATTAAATATAATGGTGTATAACACTAGACAACCCCCGCTAGGGAAGGTTTGTCCATAAACTGCCAGACAATTTACATGCAGCAGAAGAGATAATACTAATCTTCTAATGCGGCCCCTTCTAAGCACATTAAAAACATTCTAGTCCGACGTGCTGCAAACTGCTGATCTTTATCTCAAAAATGACTGTCAGAGTCCTGAGAGATCCACTAGGCACATGGCAAGATGGGAGATAAAATGCATTACAGAGTGCTAGCAGGCTGCAAAGAGAACAGTCCTTCATCAATGGGAGCAACAGTCTTCCCGATCTCTACAGGAAAGGTCTCGAGATTCTTTGTCTGGAAAAGCTAACAAAAGCGTAACCTTCAGACTGCACAACTGTGCAGAGATACGGTACCCGATCCTGACCGAGCTAAACTCACTGCTATGAAGTGGAGACAAGAGCAGGTAGCCAGCGATGGAATTTCCACATTTCCCCATTCTCCTCCCACCTCTCTGCTTTCAATGTTTTGTCTACATGGTTTACATTTGTAAAGAAGAGAGCAGCGATTTTTGGTGGCTGTCAGACATGCTTTGTCAGCTGTACCATATGCTATATTTGAGGAATGGGCTCTTACTGCAGCCTATTCACTGGATTTTTTTTCAGGCTCTCTTATGGGCATCACCTTTTATGGACAAAAACATCATTTTTTCCAATTATTTGGTCACCTTCCACCCCCAATATATGGTAAGAAGTGGTCGTGCAAATCCAAAATTATTAGTTAAGCCTCGCTGCACATTATGTGCACACATGTATGGGGTTTTTTTTAATGATTCCAAAGTGCCATATTTGTGCTTATAAAATGTCTCCCCCGCATATACAAACACGTTGACACTAGAAGAATTCAAACACAGAATTCATCTGGAAATCTATTGTGCTCTGAGTGGAAGTCAAGCGGACAGTATTTCCATTGCTTTCCCACTGTAATCCAGGCAAATAAAATCCTTAATTGTGATTAAAATTTCAAAAACACATCCAAAAAAGTCTTATATCCTCAGTAGAAAATGAGGAACACTGAATGGTCTCCCTTTGTGAGAAAATTTGCATGTAGTTTTATCAACGTGAGGATTTGCTATCTTTGAAATCACACTTAAGTACAGGTACACAAATGTAAAAGGCATGTTAAGGAGTCATATAGGCAACAGATGGACAAACAACTTGTGCTTGGATGAATGACAAAAGTGTTCATGAAAGTATGGAAAGAAAAATATGGAGGATCAAGTTTCTGTATATCATCCTCCCACCCCTAAAACAAAACTGGCAAGAAAGGGGCACTCACATCTATCCAGCTACAACTATGGCTCCCCTCACCTTAATATCTGACCATTGCATAATCATTAATTGTCCAGATTCTGAGCTGCTGTAAAGTGATGGAGCTCTAGTGAAGTTATGTCAATTTACACTATCTGATCTGGCCTAATGAATTTTCTCAAAGGTTTTATTAATTGAAAGAGGGGAGGGCTAAAAAGAGGATGAAGGCAAAGGGGTAAATTTAAATAAGATCAGAACAGAAGATACCACGTATAAATCATGAATGAAATCCTGGCTCCTCTGAAGTCAACGGTGAAACTCTGTTGAGTTCAATAGAGCCGAGAATTTTATAAAGAATAAAACCGTATTATAAATTGAGGAACACTCTGAGCTTATAATTAAAATAGATAATTATTTGCCTATAATAACCTGCCCAGTCCCATTCCTTTCTACGTTATTTTGCTGTAAATAAGACAAATTCCTCCAATTCAGCAAAACACTTAAGCATGTGCTTAAACCCATCCATATTCACCAAAGCCCTTAATTTCAATGGGTCTTAAGCGCATCTTAATCGGGCCCTTACTGCTGACACTTCAAGCTTGCATCTTTACAGGGAGGAATGGGTGGTCATTGGATTTTCTTTTTAAAAGGGATCTGAGACCAAGGGAACTAAACTATTGTGAAAATCATAATTTTAGCATAATATTGGTGAAAAAAGCCACAAACAGTATTGATGCTTCGCTGCAGAATGAGTATGTGTAGTGCTATTTAAACTGAATACATATTATTTAAACCAAATGATATGAAAAATCAAAATTAAATAAGACCATACAGTTTAGCTGAGGGGGGGGGGGGAGTCAGGGGACTCTTATGGAAAAGATTATTGCACTTTAGCTCATGTGCATGTTCATAAAGGGAGGGCTGGATGCTGTGGTTGGTACAAAGAGATTAGGTCTATATCTGAAAGCACAAAAGTCTTAGGATGCATAATCTGTTCTCTCCACAGCTCATAACTCACCTGTTTCTGTCTGATGTTCTGCAGCTGCTGACTTGGATGAGACGAGGCAGGCATATTTTCCCTCAGGATTTTGGTTACTTTGCACCTCTGCACTTTATAGATCTCTGCTTACTCCCCCTCCACACACCCCAATGTCAAAAGATTGATATCCTTTTGCATTATAACGTTTCCTGTCTGGTTGTTCAGTTCCGTATATGCTTGAAAGTGGAATTGCTGTTTGGAGTTGGAGGGAGGTTTTTGAAAAATCTAGGTCACGTACCACAAGTTTAAGCATGGTTTATTCTGTCAGGAATGAGATCGCCTTTCTAGAACTTCTGAGCAGATGTGTAGATTTGCATATAGGGAATCAATTTTCAATTTCACTGCCCAGATATTAACTTGATAGTGAGGGTAATTTGGAGGTTTGTTGCGTTTATTGCCTATGAACAGGTGTTTTATTCAGCACATGTGCGTAGCAGCATTCCACGGATGATCATCTTGCTTCTTGATTTAGTAGGTACCAGGGCTTCAGAAATGTTTCAGATCTAAAGAACCATGCATCTAGGATAATGACTAGTTTCTACTCCTAAATCTCTCTGGGATTAACTCTCTGTATGTGTGTGTGCAGTTTACCAGGGCAGTGGCTTTTCCGTGGAATCACAGAAGTTGGAACCATCTGGAAGGGTTACTGTGGAAACAGCACAGGATGAAGGGGGATGGGGCGAAGGGATACCATGACAACCTTTTGGGGTTTCCCAGGAAACCAGGGTTGCTATGGAAACTGCATCACTCAGGTCCGAATTAGTAACTTCCACTGGAAGGCGTTTGTCACTTTAATCTTCTTGTGATAGATGCAGACGCTTATCTCAGATGCATTGGAAATGGACAAAAATACCACACACACCCCCCCATTTGTTTCTAGGCTCTTGGTAGGTTTTGTCTGAGGCTGGAGTCACTTCAAAAAGCCCATTACTGGTTTAATGGGAGCTTAACTATCCCCAATCTGCATTGGCATCATAGGATGTTCAAACGCTCAGGATGCTGTTTGGTTAGTCAATTGTCAATCCTTTCCATGTGGGAAGAACATTTCCCCATACATACCATGCAGCCAGGAATTTTGGGTTGGATGAAACAATTCCAACAGTTGTGGGAGAAGGGAATTAGGAATAGAGAAGGGGGGCATTTTTCTGATTAAATCAAAACTGATTACACTTGGGTCTCTGAACAGATTAGAATATCATAGACGATCTGGCTGGGGAAGAAAAGAAATATGCCCATAAAGGACATATACCACACTTTCAATATTAAGCATCATTTAACAATGTGGTAGCAGAGATGCTTTGCAAAATTAAATGGTTATTCCCTCCCCTTGCCTGCCAACAGGCTCTGCAATTTAATTTTAGTTTCTTCCCTTCCAACTCATGGTTTTCAGTCCAACAAGTGCATGTGTGTATGTGATCGAAAAAGAAACCGGCTACACAACGACTCTGCGAAAACAAGAAAAGAGGCCAGCTGCCCACAACCCCTCCCCTACAAAGCAGCACTGAAACGTGTTGCAGAAAAAAACACCTGTTTCAACGGGGAGCGTGTTCTTCTTTTTTGTCCTCTGATCTTCCTTTCTGCAAACACCCCCATCCTCTTATCTTCTGATTCTTTTGTAATCCTCTTCTTTGTTCTTTCAAAGGAATGATCTAAAAAATATAGGTGTTGGACAAGGGCGCACACAGACCAATGATGATGCATGTTCCAGACAATACTGATTACATGGTCACTTTGCATTATTATTATTATTTCAACATTTCCTCAGAGGCTTTTTTTTTAAACATCAGTGAAGATCTTTTTGATGTTCACACAATTGGGATTGTTTGTAGCTGTGCAGTTGCCCGTCTTAAAGGCAGCCTGTTTGAATGCAGTGTTGTTGATTCCCCCCTCCTCTATCACCATGTACTCTGACTTGCTCAGCGTGGAATTGCTACGCGCCTTCCTCAACTCCTCCGTAGAGGAGAGGTGCTGGCAGCTCCCTACGTGCAGATATTGGGCTTGCTCCTCGCCTTCGGTCTCCCGGTGGTAGAAGTAGTTGAAATTGGAGACTATCACAGGCACGGGAAGGGCAATGGTCAACACCCCGGCAATGGCACAGAGGGACCCCACAATTTTGCCCCCAATGGTGATTGGGTGCATGTCCCCATAGCCCACCGTGGTCATGGTCACCACCGCCCACCAGAAGGCATCGGGGATGCTGCTGAAGCCTGAGGTGGGGTCATCCGCCTCTGCGAAGTAGACAGCGCTGGAGAAGAGGATGACTCCGATGAAGAGGAAGAAGATGAGCAAACCCAGCTCCCTCATGCTGGCCTTGAGGGTCTGCCCCAGGATCTGCAGCCCTTTCGAGTGTCGTGAGAGCTTGAAGATACGAAAGACCCTAACCAGCCGAATGACCCTGAGGATGGCCAGGGACATGGCTTGCTGGCCGTTCCCCTGCCTCTCAGCCAGTTCCGTGCCCAAGGTGATGAAGTAGGGGATGATGGCCACAATATCGATGATGTTCATGATGTTCTTGGAGAAAGTGGCCTTGCTGGGGCAGGCAAAGAAGCGGACAAGCAACTCAAAAGAGAACCAGATGATGCACAGCGTCTCCACCACAAAGAAGGGGTCGGTGAAGGACGAGACCATCGAGACAGCCGCGGAGGAGGAGTTGGTGAAGGTGTCTGTCTCCAAGGGGCCACTGCTCGTGCCGAAGGTCCCCCCCGTCCCCTCATAGTCACGATCGTCCCTGAACTCAGGCAGGGTCTCCAGGCAGAAAATGACAATAGAGATGAGGATGACGAGGACCGAGACAATGGCGATGCCTCTGGCCGGCCCGGAGCTCTCCGGGTATTCGAAGAGGAGCCACACCTGGCGCTGGAACTCCTTGTCGGGCAGGGGCCTCTGCTCCTCGCGGATGAAGCCCTCGTCCTCCCGGAACTTCTCCATGGCGTCCTCGCCCAGCTGATAGAAGCGGATCTCCTCTGAAAAGATGTCGATGGGCACGTTGACCGGGCGCCGGATGCGGCCCCCGGACTGGTAGTAGTAGAGGATGGCGTCGAAGCTGGGCCGGTTGCGGTCGAAGAAGTACTCGTTGCGCAGGGGGTCAAAGTAGCGCATCCGCTTGCGGGGGTCGCCCAGCAGGGTCTGGGGGAACTGGGCCAGGGTCTTGAGCTGGGTCTCGAAGCGCAGGCCCGAGATGTTGATCACCACCCGCTCGCAGCACTCGTGTTCCCCGCCGCCCGCCGGGTGGTGGCCGGGGGGCAGCGGGACGTGGGCCGGGGGGTGGTCGTAGCGTTCCCCTGCCAGCAGCGGGTGGGGGTGCTGGGGCTCCTCCAGCAGGGGGTCCCCCCCACCCAGCACCACGGTCATGCCGCCCTCCTCTTCCTCTGCTTCCTCCCCCTCCTCCTGCTCGGGGCCGGGCTGGGGGGCTTCGGGGGGCGGCGGCTCGGTGTAGCCCGGGTTGTGGTGGTGGCTGCTGCTGCTGCCGCCGCCCCGCGGGTGCCTGCTGGAGGAGGAGGCTGCCGGCGAGCGCAGCAGGCTCCGGTGCTCGTCCATGCAGCAGAGCGGGGCAGGGCAGCGGGGGGGGCGCCGCCGCCTCGCCCGGCCGGAGAGGGAGAGAGACCCGCCCGCCGCCGCCGCCTCCAGCCGCCGCTCTAGCGGGGAGCGCCGGGGCTCGGCTCAAAAAATCCGCCCCCAGCCCGGGCGCCGCCCAGCGCCAGTCACTCCGCGCCGGGGCCGCCCACGGACCGCCCCGCGCCGGGGAGGGAGCGGGGTGTTGAGCCGGGGCAGCCCGCGGGGAGCCCAGGTGGCACCCCGGGGGGAGGTGTCCATGCAGCCCAGAAGCCCCAGTGCTGCTCCGGAGAAGGAGCGCAGATGCCTCCCAGGTGGAGGGCAGAGGCGCGTAAAGAGATGTGCATGGAGAGGGGCAGCTTGCCTCGCCCCAGGCAGGGCACAGCCCGGGGAAGGGGAAGCCTAGGGAGCTCCACAGAGGGGCTCAATCCAGGGGATGGTGAAGCTTAAAGACATGCCCATCCCTGGGGAGGCACAAAACCCTCCCGCCCAGGCCTGGGGGAGCCCACAAGGATGCTCAGGAAGATGCCCACCATGGCAGGAGGAGGAACACACCCAGCTCTTCCGGGGGACACACTTACTGATAATATTCACTGGAGTTGTCCCGAAAACATTAATTTTTCCTGCAAGAAATTTTGAATGCAAAATTTATTCCCCCCCCCCCCATGGGGAATTTGGAGATATAACATTTTTGTTTTAAATCGACATCTGGAAACACAATGCATTTTGGTTTGTTCTTGAGGAACAAAGATTATAAAGAAATGAAAGGCACATCTTTGTTTTGTGCTGGCATTTTGATTCTTTTGTTGTTGGCTTTTATTTTACTTAAACTGGACGAAAACAAAAGGAAATAACATTTTACGTCGCAACAAAATAAAAATGTTTTATTTCATTGAGAAATGTTTATTCAAATAGAAAGTGTGTGTTTCACAGTTTCCTGCGGGGAAAACCAAGCTCTTTCATCAGAATGGATTTTTTTTCCCCTTGAAAAGTTTTCAGTTTTGATTAAACACGATATTTTTTGGCGGGAAAACACTCTGCACAAAAAATGTTGACCAGCTTTAATAGTCACCTCCACCCACTTGCCCACCTCAGCACACACGCTCACCAAGACGATATTTGCCACATATCTACTGCGTGAAACTTGCCCACAGCTGGGGAGCACACCCAGTGATAATTAAGTTACCCCGGGTCCAGGGCTGAAAGTAACTTAAGGGACTTACCAGTTACGCAGGGCCGGTGTTCTGAGCAAGGTGGGGGGTGAGGCCTCAGGCAGAAGGGGCGAGCATTTAAATCCCTGGGCCCTTTAAATCACCGCCGGAGCCTGAGGGCTCCCAGCCGCTGCTGCTACCCCAGGACTCCAGCGGTGGTTTAAAGGGCCCAGGGCTCAGTCTGCAGTAGCAGGAGCCCAGGGGCCCTTTAAATTGCCACCGGAGCCCCAGGGCTCCCGGCCGCTGCCACTACCCCAGGGGGCAGCTTCCCCAGGCCAGAAATTTAAAAGGACCCTGGGCTCCCAGCAGTGACCAGCGTCCCTGGCCCTTTAAATCGCCGCCAGAGCCCCACTGCCAGAGCCCCAGGGTAGCGGTGGCAGCCGGGAGCCCCAGGGCTCTGGTGGTGATTTAAAAGGCCCAGAGCTCTCAGCCCCTGCCGGGAGCCCAGGGCCCTTTTAAATTGCTGGCCTGGGGAAGCTGCCCCCAGGGTCGCAGCAGCAGCCAGGAGCCCCAGGGCTCTGGCGGTGATTTAAGGGGCCCGGGGCTCCTAGCCACTCCTACCACAGCCAGAGCCCCAGGCCCTTTAAAATGCCACCACTACCCCAGGACCCTTTTAAATTGTCAGCTTGGGGAAACTTCCGGCTATGGACTGGACCGGACCGGACCGGACCGGCTTATTTTCACCTGTGCCCTGGTCCCTAAACTAGTGGGTTGTGCAACACAATGTGGTGGATTTTTTTCAATAAAAGCCACACAATTCCTCATTTTCCTGAGCCTAGTGTTGTCTCCCATCCTGGGTAAATACTGGGTAGAATTCTCTATATAGGATTCACTGCCCTTCTCATATTGCTACATGGGAGAGGGAGTCCAGGCCGGATCCTAGATAAATAGCAATGCGTTCCTGGGGGAGCAGGGTACCAAGATGGAAAATGTAGGGCACCATTGTTCTAGATTCTACTCCCCATTTTGATTTATTGCTATGGTTATTTTTAAACAAAACAGCCTCCAGAAGGTAGGGGAGAAACCGATAAAAAGATCAAATTTATTTACACTTAATAACGAGCTGTATAAAATACACAAATATATAAAAGGAGCCAAGCATGAGATGATAACTACAAACAAAATGACAAAAAGAGCCAATGCTGACTTATCAACAGGAAAATTGTGGCATATTGCAAACGATACCCATTAGGGGTCGTCAAACTAGGATTCCCTTTGCCACTCTCTCTGCCTTGAGAAATGGAGATGCTACCATATCCCGTTGTAGCCTCAGCATTCTAACCCACAGCCTGATCAGCCTGGGACTTCGCATCCATTCCAAGCAAGGCCTCCTCCCAAACTACTATGTGCATCCCATGTGTTTCCTTGATACCTAGCTGGCAGCCAGTATAACATTCTTCGGCACATGTCCATTATACTTCAAGATGGTCACCTCAGAAAATGTGTGCACCTGAAGACACTCACCTGGGTGACTGTCTCAGTGGCACTCACCTGCAACTTGTGTATGCAACCAGTCAAGGCAACTGTCTGTTCCTATCACTGTTATTCTTATCCTTCCTTCGTCTGCTCGCTAGTACCACTTACTGTGTCTCATCTTAACTTGAGGCAGGGGCTGTTCCTTACTATCCACTTGTACAGCATCCAGCACAATGGGTCCCCAAGCTGGCTGGCACCTCTGGGTACTACCGTAATTAGTAATAATGTTAATAATTAATAAATAGTATCCTTCCTTCAGAGTTTCCCCATCATAGACCCAGCACAGGCAGAATCATATTCTCTCCCGCCAACCCTCAGGATTCCCCTGTGGATCTGCAATATTAGATGGTGCATGTAGTAAGATGCAATGTAAATCTAGTACCGTCATCACCTATTATTAGTCCAACAGTGTAGGACAGGAAGCCAAGGAAATTCTCAACTCTAAATAGATAATAACTTCCGAGCCAGGAGATCTATTTTTCTGTGGTTTGCATGTTCCTGCTCTAACTATGTCATGTTACACTCATTATATAGGTGTAGTGCATGAAGACTTTTGTGTGGTTTACCTCTTCCCCCTGCTGGAAATGTTGCCAATAAATCAGTGTTTTCTGGTCTCTAGGACACAAATAAAAATGCTGTAGACCATAAACAGCTTTTATGGATGAGGAAAGGCTCAAGAGGAGAAGGCATAATGTATATAAATGCAACAGTTTGATGTGGAATTTTTCAGTCAGGCGAACAGCATAGCACCACAAAAAAATGAGTGCCAAACACCGCTTATAGACAACTCTGGCTTCCCACAAGCTGTTGCTGAAGAAAATAGCACTATTTTAGGGGAATGAGGTTGATTGTCCAGTTGATAGGATAGTTTTATTAGTAGCATGATGGGGGTTACATGAATCTGTCAAGGGAACTATGAATCTATTGACATTACAGGGGACAAAGAAATATGGCAAAATGTAGAATATTTGTGTGCATGTTCTCCTGAGACCCTGTACTAGATCTCAGCTGGTGTGAGTCAGCCTAAGTCCATCAAATCAATTGAGCTACACTGACTTACTCTAGTTAGGTGTCTGGCCCCTTCTGTCTTTGTGCCAAGCATCCTCTCAGCAATGCAAACATAAATGTTGTACAATGGAACCTTTTTCTAGCAAAGAGATTTTTTTTTCACAATAGAAACTTCATTCTAAGCAGAGTTTCAGTTCCTGGAGAGGACCTGCCTTGATTTTGCTCTGTGAGTGGTGGCAAGAACTTTATTCACCCAGTGCAATTGCATGGAGAAAGTTTTCCAGTAGCCACTCTATGGCCAAGATTTAAAAACAAAATAAAAAAAACAGTGCCTAAAGCCAGGTTCCTAAATCCTTCCTTGAGGGTTTCTTTCTCTGTGCTTTTTTCATCTAGTTTTTTTATGCAGCTGATAAGAACATAACACTGGCCATACTGGGTCAGACCAAAGGTCCATCTAGCCCAGTATCCTGTCTTCCAACAGTGGCCAATGCCAGGTGTCCCAAAGGGAATGAACAGAACAGGCAATCATCAAGTGATCCATCCCCTGTCATTCATTCCCAGCTTCTGGCAAACAGAGGCTAGGGACACTATTCCTGCCCATCCTGGCTAATAGCCTCCATGAATTTATCTAGTTCTTTTTTGAACCTTGTTATAGCCTTCACAACATCCTCTGGCAAGGAGTTCCACAGGTTGACTGTGTGTTGTGTGAAGAAATACTTCCTTTTGTTTGTTTTAAACCTGCTGCCTATTAATTTCATTTGGTGGCCACTACTTCTTGTGATCTCAACAAATGGAATTAAATTTTTAACTGGCATTTATGAAATTGTGTGTGTGTGTGTGTGTGTGCGCGCGTGCACACGCAGGGTGGTCTGCAGTGCTAACCTGTACAAGAAAAGAAAGCTTGTGATAAAATATAGCAAACTTCTACCCTCATTTTTCTTCAATAGTCCTGTCAGGGGGAGATTTTCAAAGGCACAAAGCACGCTTAGGTGCCCAACTCTCACTAAATGTCAATGAGAGTTGGGCACATAACTCCCATTTGTGCTTTTGAAAATCTCCTCCCTTTTCCGTGCTTAGAAGAGTCTTTTCATGGTTGAAGTGATTAGTGGCACTTTCCATTGACTACTTGCCTCTGCCAATATCTTGGGCTAAGCCTGGCCACCAACAATATTACTTCTAGCTGAGGTTTTCATTCTTACTGCGGTTTACATTGTTCAGCCGGCATCCTAGCATGTGAACTCTTTGGTATTGCTACCTTTAGACAAAAGTAAACAATTGTTCTTTGATGGCCGTTCCGTTTTTCTACTGGGATAAGGGGAAACATCTGCTTTATGATTCTGGTCAACCAGAAAAGGGATATTGCATAACAATTGTTCACATTTAAATCCCTTTTAAAGACCCCCTTCCACTGTGCATCAAGCTAACTTGTCAATACGTTGCCTATTGTTAGTCCCTTTCTCCTGAAGCCTGGCTATTTGTCTGCCCTGAGACAGTGAGCTCCTCAGAGCACTGAGCCTCCTTCTTAAGTGTTTGCATAGTGTCAAATAAATATTAACAACAACATTAACCAGAAAAGGGTCCTTCCTTTGTTTTTCTCTCTCTTTTGCAATAACGAGAAGGTCATCTAAGAAAAAGACGGTCGACTTCCGCTTGAAACACGGCTTATCCTGTGCTGGTGACAACTTCCCCCATCTCATTCCTTTACCACCCAGCTGCCTAACTTGCCCACCCATCCCCCTTCCTGTGTTATGTGCCTCCACCCAAGAGTCAAAAGCCTCCCAACTGCGGTACCTGCTTAGACAAGTCCATCGACTCAACTACCTCAACCACCCAGCTGCTCAAGGTGTCCCACAAGGATCTCCTTGTATGGCTGACACTCCACAATCTTTCCCCCTAGACTTGGTGTTCATGTGTGACAGCCACCATTTTAGACAACATACCAGGGATTGAACCAGGGATCTCCAACACTAAAAAGCATGAGCTGCCACAGCTTGAACTAAAAAGCCAAGTGTTAGTAGGTGGGGGGCTGTAACAACTCATATCAACTGTGGATTGGCACAGTGGGGTACCTGTAACACACACTCACCAGTAGGTTACACACACATGATGGGGGCGAAGCTATTTCTTCTTCCCCCCACTTTGCATTCGTGCAATAGTCCAACTGATGCAATAAGCAATGGTATCTCATTGCAGATGGAGATGGGAGGTTTTGTCCTATACTGGATTTAAATCAGAGCCATTCCCCCTTTTATTGTGGAGTTGTTTTGAGCCAATTTCCTATTCTTTCTTTTTTTTTTAAGGCTAAGAAACCTTGCAGCCCTGGTATATTCCCGTGATGTCTTAATGTGCTGTAAGTGTATTGGAATTCTCCCTATGGCACAGAACTCACTATGCTTCAGTGGTTACATCAAGATAGCAGTACCTCATTCCGAACAGCTATCGCGTCACCTCAGATCTGTGAAATACCTTGCTGTGCTGTATTTTCTCCGCTGAAATCAATAGAGTTCAATCTTCATTTGAGAAAACATTGCAAATGTTGCTTGCTTGTTTCTCTGTCCATCCTTAGCAATGTAGCCAGTGCTTCTGAAATGTTTACAGACTCCCCCTCTACACTGAGACCTTTGTCATCCAAGAAGCCAGTTGATACCGTTGCTTAGTTGAGTACTATCATTTTTTTTGCAGATCTCTATGTCTGTGGAGATATCTCTCTCTCTCTCTGCCTGATTCTCAGTGACTATATTCCTGCACTTGGGACAGTGATAGGGAAGGAGGTTTTAAACCATCTTTACAGTCCTCATAATCCAGGACTATGCAGCTGCTCTAATTTAGGTTTAGCTTCCCAATGCTGGCACGGTGCACTCTGGCCACGTGCCCAACATGCACCTGATCTCCCCTCGCTGCTGAAGCCAGTTTAGAACCCTTACACCAGTTTTGTACTGGCTGGGAATGTCCTTGTAGAAGGGTACACTCAGGGGCTGTTTCTGCCCATTTTAAGGCGCCTTTGTGCTGTCAGAGTGGTGTAAAAGGTTTTTACCCTAACTGAAAATCAGGCCCCTCATGTCTAGAACTGGGCAAATACTGCCAAAAAAGTCCTGCTGCTATTCATTCGCTGTTTTAAGCAAACACGCTTCAGCCATGTTCACTTGCGTTTTGCATTTGCTTTCTACAGCTTTTTCCAGTGGGCAAATTTCCTGGGAAGGATGAGCACAGAGACGGTACATTTACCGTATTATGAAGGTTGCACAATATTTGCAGGACGTGACTTTTCAATTCATAACTGCAAATATTTGCACCAGTCGTCTGATTCTGAGGTTTAGGATCCGGCAGTCAGGGAACAGAAATAATACAATGCAACTTCTGTGCCCAGCCAGAACAGCTCACATTTCAACTAGCTAGGGTTTGCCCCTTTTGTATCCCCTCTTCAGAGCGGTGCAGGGTGGTGTTCATGCAACATCAGATCCACTGTTTCCAAAGATACCCTGAGAGAAGGGATTGTCTAGTGCTATGACTTAGAGATTGGGGAGTATCTGTGTATCATAGGCCCCTTTACCGTAGTATCTGAGTGTCTCACAGACTTTAATGTGTTTATCCTCACACCAATCCCATGAAGTGGGAAATTGCTGTGATCCCCTATCTTACACATGGGGAACCGAGAGGCCAAATGACGTGTCCTCATCACACAGGAAGACTATGCCAGAGCAGAGACTTGAACCCATGTCACCAGAAGTTAGTGCTTTAACCACTAGGAAACCCTTCCTCTCCTCCTATTTCTGGCTGTGTCATGGGCTCCCTGTGTGACCTTGGAAAAGTCAATGCATCTCTCTGTCTCCAATCTGCAAAGGCATTTAGGCATTGCAACACCCTCAGAATAGCTTATAGCTCACTAGTTAGAGCATGCTCCTTGGAGGTAGGAGACCACTGTTCAAATCTTTTCCCTGCCTCAGGCAGAGGGGGGGAACTAGTGCCCTGGTCTACACTAGTGGTGGGGGATCGATCTGAGTTACACAACTTCAGCTATGTGAATAATGTGGCTGAAGTCGACGTACTTAGACCTACTCACCGCGGTGTCTTCGCTGTGGTGAGTCGACTACTGCCGCTCTCCCATCGGCTCTGCCTGCGCCTCTCGTGGCGCTTGAGTATGGGAGTCGACAGGAGAGCGCTCGGGGGTCAATTTATCGTGTCAAGACTAGACACGATAAATCGATTACCGCTGGATCAATCGCTGCCCGTGGATCTGGCGGGTAGTATAGATGTACCCTATGTCTGCCACGTCCTAGGTGAGCACTCTAACCGTTATAAGGGAGTGGCTACCACCACCTCTTTCTCCCACTGGATTTTGCATGGGGCCTATCCAGGGGTGCTGGAACCATTTGTACGGGGGTGCTGAGAGCCACTGAACCAAACTGTAAACCCTGTATATGATGGAAACCACTTCAAGCCAGAGGTGCAGCATCACCCCTAATTCCAGCACCTATGGGCTATCATCCCTTGATATGTGGTTCTCACTGGGGCTTACATGGGAGATAATTGCCCAGCTGCTCACCATCAGGCTCCAGAGTGCGTGCTAAGTGGCAGAAACCTAGATGCCTACGGAGCTTTCACTGTGAAAATTTAGGCACTGAGTAAGCTGAGGCAGCTACGGGGATTGGCAGCACCAAGGAGGGGTTTTGTGGATTGCAGTGGTGCCTAAAACTGGAACTTAGGCACCTAAATCTCAGATCCCTTTGTGGATCTGGTCCTTTGGACCTAGCTCCTCATTTGTAAAATGAGGACAATAGTATTTGTTTTCTCTCACCTGTTTTATATTTAGATTCTAAGATCTTCAGGGCAGGCACTCCCTTTGACTCTGGGTTTGTACAGCCCCTGGCGTAATGGGGCCCTGACATCATTTGGGTCTTTTAGGCAATACTGTACTACAGAATCATATAATATAATAATAAATACACTCTGTGCCTAGTGCAGGATTAGCACAAGCTGTCCCTATCTATTGGAGGCAGAAAGTTGTTCAAGTGGAGCCATTCCTTTCAATAGAGTAAAGAAAACTGAACTGAAAGTGCTAACCGTACAACCAAGTTATTGAGCATGTACAGTAGCTATTTTTCATAATATTTCTGTCATGATGCTATGGATTTAGCAATAATATTACTTTGCTTTGTCATTGAAGAACAAGATTTGGTGGCTAAACAAGCTCAGCTAAATTTCTCGGCATCGCAGAGGGTTATTTGACGAGATGACTTCATCGGCTTTAATTGGAGCTGTCTGTCTAAATCCCACCCAACTCTTTGGAAATCCAGGGGTTACAACTCAGAATATAACGAGATCTACTTTAAGACCATAAAAATGTGAACACAGAGTGGGATTATGCTGGTCAAACAATGTTAATGCAAATTTCACTCTAATGGAGATCATGTTATGAGCCCATTACAATGACAGCAAAATGATATCCAGTGAGTTCTTAGGGAGTGCCTGTTCCAGACCATTAGGTTTTTTGTTAAGATATAAAATTACATTGGCAAAGCAATTTAATCACAAATCCAGGGAGATAGCATGGCAATGTTATTGTGTTTTCATTACCATGGTCAAAATGCCCATACAAGTGTGAGAAGACCACACAATAACACAATTACCGGGGAAAGTTATGATGAAACATAATATCAAAGCAAGTCTTTGGAGACTTTATCATGAGCCATTACAACTTGTTCAGTCCAAAGTAAAACAAGACTGTGTGACTTTGGGGGAGGGATAACTCAGTGGTTTGCAGCTTGGTCTACTAAATCCAGAGCTGTGAGTTCAATCCTTGAGAAGGTCACTTAGCAATCTGGGGCAAAAATCTGTCTGCAGATTGGCCTTGCTTTAAGCAGGGGGTTGGACTAGCTGACTTCTTGAGGTACTTTCCAACCCTGATATTCTCTTATGCTACAATTTCAGTATAAAGACTGGAATACCAAAAGCACAGTCAATGGAATTGACTGACTGTATATTTTGCTCACTGAAACGTGTTGTGAAGATCAGAACTGGGGGAAAAATTCACAGCAAATAATTGATTCTGTGAATGTTATCTCTTGGACATCTGCACCAGTGCAGAGGCCGACATAAGCCAGCCAAACCACAACTCCACATGAAGCCAATGAGATCTGTGGAGCCCGAGCACATCTGAAAACCAAGCCCAACCATTTACTGTAAATCCATGAATCTGCACTACTGCTGTCACTATTGGAAATAACAGAGACTATGCGATAGTTTGTGTTAACGCAAGAGCTTTGTCTCGTGATGCTCATGCTTTAGTCTGGGATTTTCAGAGGATCATAAAGATTTCCAAAGTGTTTGGGTGCCTAACTCCTATAGGCTGCTTTAAAAATTCCGGATTAATAAAGTGTTTCCTTTACATAGTAATTTTCACCAAGGTTCTCCACACAAGTAACAACTGAGCCCTACAACACACCTGGGATGTCTTCTAGTCTCATCTGTTCTCTCTAGGTTCTTGCACCTTTCCCATCGTTGTGGAATCTATTTTTCTCATTATACAGGTGAGTCAACCAAGTCAGGTGAATCAAACCAAGTCCCCTTCCCTAGTTCATGTGTTGATTAGTGGGGAATGGAACCCCAGAGTCCTAAGCCCTACATCCACTGCCCTATTCACTAGGAAACCTTGCCTTCACTGCAAATAGTTCAGTGTTGCTTGAGCAAGCTGTGTTCCAGGCAGGATTTTTTTCAAGAGTGTTCAGGTGTCTTCCCAGAGTACAGCATGTCTGTGAGCTATAATTGCCCTTTGCAAAGCAGGCAAGGACTTTTGAACTGTGTTTGTCTCTTGGATTTATTTTTTTTTCAGTACTCAAAATCTTTTTATATCCTTTCATTTACTAGTTCAATGAACATTGTAATGGAGGGATATATCATCCAATCCTGGCTTGCAGAAACTTGATCAAAAAAGCTCTGAAGCCAATGGTGAATAGCAATGTGTCAACTAACATAGTTCTTTTTAGCAGGGGCAGCAAGTGACAGGATGACTCCCTTGAACCAGGGACTTTTGAAATTGCTGGTAAAGGCCCATATTTTAGCAGCTTTGCTGATGTTGCTCCAGGGACAGTGTGGGGAACAGAGTATAATGTAACGGTCAGTGCATTTTGCTCGATGACAAGCCAGTCTGCAATTCATGCAACCAATATGCCTAGCAAATCAATCTTGTATTAATTCACCCCCGTGCCAAGGGACAGGACAAGGTCTGTGTCTGTTAGAGCTGGGGGGACTTTTGGTTCTGTGAAAAACTCTCTGATTTGGAAGGGAGATTCCTTGGGAGCCCCAGCTCTGTGTCAGCCCACATAGCAGGCTTTGAAACCTGCCTGGCAGAAAGGGTTTGGTCGGAAATCTGCCTGGTTTCTGTTGGAATTTCATAGACACCATGGAGTGTTTCCCTTCTGATGTATCAGCCTTGTCTGATGGGAAAACATTAACTGGAAAATTTCTGATCAGCAGTAGTGTCTCTGTATATCCAAGTACTGTTGTTATCGTTAGTATTTATTTGTATTGTGGTAACAGTTCGGAGCCTCAGTCATGGAGCAGAACCCCACGGCACCTGGTACTGTACAAACCCAGAACAAAACCATGGTCCCTGCCCCAAGGAGTTTAAAATCTAAATACAGACCTTGTCACCATAAAAGCCTCACAATCAGCAATGGATTTTATCCTTGCAACATCCCTGTGTGGCAAGAAAACATTATCCCTGTTTTACAGGTGGGGAACTGAGACACGAGGTAGTTTAAATGACTTGCCCAAGGTCACGCGGGAAGTTTGTTGTTGAGCCAAGGAGCAAATACAGGGCTTTTAAGTCCCAGTCTAGTACCCTGTTCTCTTAACCTACCCTTGCACCACATAAGATCCAGTTTGAGGCCCTAAATATGATTTTTACATGGTGGACTGGCCCGTTGTTGTCCCTTTGCACAAGTGTGAATTACACCCCCTATGAATCTTCACCAAGGTTTGCTATTTATATAAATATTACACACACACACACACACACACACGATTATAAAGTCAAGCCCTCAAAAGTTAGGAAATCCCAGAATTATGGTTGCCTGTGTAATCTTAATGGAGCCCACCCATGTGTATGCAGGTTGCAGGCTTTAGTTACGAGATCACATCTGATTTTTTTCCCACAGGCCCTCCTTCTTTGGAGATTTTAGCTGCTAAAAGCCAAAGAAGTCTCTACTGAGCGTGTGCAAACTGCTGTTTTTCAAAGGCTTATAACTTGGCTACATTTGGGTGCATTTTCACGGGGATGGCAAAAGGCAAATGTCTGACACAAAGGCCTCCCCCATGCCAAATTTCAAGTTCCTGCTCCAAGCCTGAGTCTCTCAAACCAAAGGTTGCCAGCCTTGTTTCAATATGGCAAAACAATGTCTTTTCCTCTGGCCTCATTCTCCAAAATGGCTAAACTATTTTGGCTGAAACTTTCCCAAAAACGTAGCCTGAGGCAGACACCTGGCATGGAAAATGTCCACCCAAATAGTTAAAGTTTAGCAAAGTTACACTCAATTAAGAACAGGGTCTTATAATGGGAAGTGTCAGGCAATCTTATTAATAGGCAATGGTCGCAGCCCAGCCTATAACACAGGGCCAAATTCTTCAATCTGTATTAAAAGCTCTGTTATGCCCCCATTGAAACCAAAGGCTAAATTCCAATTGCCTTCTATGGAGAAGGATGAGGCCCATAGTCCATGCTGAATTAAACTCTCACTGAGTAATGGCGATGAAGCTCGGCCCCTATAGATGTACATATATTTAAAGCAGACTCATTTCTCATTCCCCCAGAGTCTCAGTCTCCAGACAAGCCAGGACTAAGAGAGGCACCATAATCAGTCCCTGGTGGTGGAAGGTTAAGATGGCCTCTCATTGTAAAGCAGTGATGTAACTGGTTGGTCAACTCCAAAAGGAATTCCAGTCAGGTCCTCACTGGAACTGGAACCTCAAAGGTGAGTGGACAGTGGGGACATTATGAGGAACATGATGGACTCATGAGACATGAATGAATCCTTCCCTTCACCCCTAGCTGACTTCTGTGCATCTTCTAACAAACAAGGGCCACGTTCGCTCCTGACGTAACTCCACCAGAACCAAAGGACTTGCACAAAGGATGGTTTTGGTGCAAGGCGTTAAACATTGGATTCACAGTAAAGCAAGTCTGCACTGAAATGCTACGTGGAAGCAAGTAGGCAGGGATGCCGGGCAAAGGCAGGGAGCTGTGGGGTCCACAGATTCCCCCTGTGACTCTCATCTGGTTTTAATTCTCAAAGGAGATGGCTAAATAGGAAATTAAAACTTGTACACCACTGTGCTAGAATCATTATTGCAGACCTGTCTTCCTGCCTCTGCACTTTCAGATTAATTAGTTCATGTTTGTACAGCTCTGTGAAGCTGCAAAGCCCCATAAAAGTGCTAAGTATTATCATTATTCACTTTCTAGCTGGCAGTCTGTGTACAAAACTCTTCTGCTTGAAGGACCATTTGACTATTCTTCACATCGTCATGCTGCACCTTCAGGCACGTAACCTGGTGATCACTGATGCTGAGAACTAGGGCTAAAACGTGCCTGTTATTCAAATGACTTTTCCACCCATAATGCTTGGCCAAGGTAGGTGTTATTCTCCCCCATCTGACTGCTGCAGAAGTTAAAGGGGAAATTTTCAAAAGTGGCCATTAATTTAGAGTGCCTGCACTCCTGGGTACCCCTCTGAGCCACCTTGGTCCTGATTTTCAGAGGTGCTGAGCACCTGCAGCTCCCTTTGACTTCAGTTGGAGTTGTGGGTGCTCAGCACTTCTGAAAATCAGGCCCTAAGTGTCCCCAGAATCATCCATAATTACTAGACACTTCTGAAAATGTGGACCCGAGACCAAGTGATTTGCCCACTTAAGAAGATGGTGGCAGAACCTGGAACAGAGCATGGCTCTGCTAATGCACAGCTCCGTGGCTTAATCCCAAGACATCCTTCCTTCCTTTTAATGATCTAAATTCTGCTCTTGGGTCCCCGCTGCAGAGCTCCATTGCTTACTGCACTCTCACAGCCTGCACAGAAATTCCGTTAACATCAGGGGAAGTTTGTCTGGGGAGAATACACCTAAATCTAAGGGATATTATAAATTACTCCTGATGGGTGGGGACATGGTCAGCATTTCATAAGAATCTCATCCCTTATCATCCTGCCTCTTACTATTGAGTGGTTTGTGATGACGTACCTCTGGCAGTACTGGCATCCTCAACCTAGATATTATTATTTAACAAGTTTATTATGGCAGTGCCCAAGGGATGGCCAAGAGTGGGGGCCATTGTGCAAGGTGCTGTACAAACACAGTAGTAGATGGTGCCTGCTTACAATTTCAATAGACAAGACAGATGCAGTGGGAGATATAACACACAAGTAGAGTGGTGGGACATTGACGGCACAGGTCTCATTGGCTGATGATGTCTTTCTGGTGGTGGATAAAGCTCAGGTGCCCATACCAATTTTATTTCAGATCTACCAGTATCAGCAACCTCTGATGCTGTTGGCCACATGGCAGCAGGCCCGGGCAGGGATAGAGTGGTATTGGAGAGGTTCTGTCCTGTGAAAGGACCCAGAGGGTAGTATTGGGTGACAGTTCATCTAATCCAAATGCTGTTCTCTGGGGAGTGCTGCAGAGTTCTCTGCTGTCCCCCTTCCTGTTCAGTGTGTACAGGAGACTTGGGGAGGTAGTGAGATGTTTTTGGTACTCAGCAATGAGTATACGGATGACACTCTGCCCTGCATCTTCATTTCATCAGAGCTGGATAATTCAGTTGCTTTACGTCCCCAGAGTCTGACTTAGGCTGTATCTTCACTGAAAACAAGGTGATGTTGGGGGGCGGGGGCAGGGTTTGGATAACTAAAGCACATTAGAGAGCCCACTGTAGAGCCCCAGTGGAGACAAGGCACTGTAGTTTATACCAGAGGTAGCAAGGCCATGTGAGCCATGAACGGGACCAGAGTGCCTTGTTACCTCATGGTAAAAACGATAATGCCCTCCCTCCGCTAGGGTTTTACAGCTGGATAGCTATTGCTCATTGGTTATCCTATACTAACAACAGACCTATTTTGGCAATGAAGCCAAAGCCAGAGACTTGAGCTTGGAAGAGAGCAAACTGGAGGAAGCTCAATGTGGATAACACAGAAATGGAGGAGTTGCATTGGCAGAAACATCCAGATTAGAGGGGGGAGATTATACCTCTCCCTTTCATTGAGGGGGGACATCTGTCTTTTCTTACTCACATCCAAATCCAGGAATCCTACTGGATCTTCAGCAACTTCTAAATACTCAAGTAGCTGCATTAGCTTGTGTTTTTCTTGTTTTGTTTTTTAATGTTGTGCGGCGTTATTGCTTGCAAACATTTATTAAACTTTGGTACTGCCAAGCTGATAAGAGTTCATTCCTACACATGCAGAACTGCCATGGATTTCAATGAGACTTTTGCCTGCATTGTGACTTCAGTATCAGGACCTTATTGCTATCATTGGAAGCACCATGAGGCTCGGGGGAGCTGTTCTATAGGGATGGAATCCTGTAAACACTGGTACACATCTTGACTTGAAATACTGGAGCTGGCCAGAGAACAATTCCACTTCACAACAACTTTTGAGGTTTCGAAATTTGTTTTCGTTCTACGTTGGAAAGAGAACAAAACCGTGAGAACATTTTTCGAAAATGGAATTCTGTCAAAAGGCCCATCTTTGAACAGAAAAAGTCAGGTTTCCAATTCTTCTCTCCCTCTGGAAATGACCGGAGAGCCTACCCTGGACCTCAGAAACCTTCCCAAGAAAAACTTGGTTGAAATCAATATACTGCTGCAATATCTTTCAGCTTTGAGGCAAGAACGTATTTCGACAAAAAAAAATTAATAAAAATTTTCCAACCAGTTCTATTAAACACATAAATAGTTTGCAGGATCAAATACACCTTTGCAAGATGGGCGCCTAAATCAATAAATATTACAAAATCTATATAGTAATGTAGGACCCAACCTTGCTCTCCTTAAAGTTACACTTGACAATGGATAGGCAACTGATGTGATACCATTGCCTATCATGCTGATCAGTATTGTTTCCTTCTGCTCTCCGTCCGTCTGTTGTATCCACCTGGTGTCGCTCATCTTATACTTAGACTGTGAGCTCTTTCAGATGGGGCGCATCTTTTTGTTATGTATAAAACACTTAACACAATGGGGCCATGACTGAAGCACAAGACACTATCATCATCATCATCATCATCATAGAAGTCTTCTAACAGTTATGGATTCTCTTAACCCAGTGCTTAGTTAAAGGTGAGATGCAAACCAAAAACTAAATCCTTCATTGTTCTTTTCTGCATTTTTATAATGTATGAGGCAGCTTCATAAAGTTTGGAGGGAGGGTGTTTGTTTTATTTTACTCTTTTTTTTAATGATAGAAACATCAGGTCTTCACAGTGCTGGAGGACGCAGGCAAGAGCACTGGAGGATCTGATGAATGGTGACATCTGATGTCACATGAGACTGTAACCTGAGCAACAGCTTCACTCCCAATGGAGGCAGAAAGGGATGCTGAGTCATTGCCTGTTTCTGCTTCTCGATCACCTTTAATGAAAAGCTTTGCTGGAAGATTCGCCACCCCCCAAAAAAATTAAAGAACAAAAACTCAATTATAAATGAACACAAGGAAAAATATCAGCTAACATCAATGAAACTGTAATTTCCCGAATGAGCTAATTTTGGTTCAAAAGTCAGTGTCCGTTGGTAATTTTCTAAAGTGGCTATGAACAGGAATAACTTCTGAGATGGAGGCTTTCCAGCAAATATAGATGACTACATTAATAAGTCTGCAGTCAGAGAGAATGGGAAGGAAATCGGAAGGGATCTTGTTTAATGAACTAAAACCAAGAACTGTCACTGAAGAAAAACACTCCATTAAAAGATTACAAGTTTCTTTTCTTCCTTTTCTCGAGTTTATTTCCCCTTTCTTTTAAAATCCATGTTTATCTTCCTATTTCCAGCAAATAACGTTTTTTTTTTTAATTTAAACAGCCTGCTTCAGATGATACTTCTTTCCTCCTCCTTCCACCGTGAAGTTGCATATTTGGGGTCCATGAATAAGAACATATTACGAAAGCAAACATTTACATCCCTTGCTTTGACACGGCAGAAACATACAACTGCCCTTTCAATATGGACAAGAGTCCTCTCTCTCTTCATGCTTAGCTGGCCCCCATGGCCATAAGCTCCAAGCATTCACAATCTTTAACGTGTTACCGTGTGGTATCACGCAGTGCTATTATCCACAGTTGATAGCCGGGGAAATAAGACACAGAGTCACCAGTCTCCATTGCAAGTTGGGTACCTTTAATACCTTTGAGAATCTGGGCCTATGTGACACATCTAAAGTCATCTGTTAAGTCTACAGCAGAGCAGGGATAGGAACACAGCTCTCCTAAGTGCTAGACTCATGGCCTACACATTAGACCATCCTTCCTCTCCAAATGTCAGTTTTTAAGTGTAGCCAATATGTATTTTTACATATAATGGGCCCAGTTCTGCCTCCCCACGTAAAGGCCACATTGTTGCCTGTCTAACACGCCCATGCAGGGGCACAAGGCATCCTGCTTCCTCTCCTGCACTGGCTGGCTACATCACAGTGGAAGGAAGCAGCAGTAGGGTGGGGAGGAGGGAGGCCAGGTGTGGGGAGGGAATCGTGTCTTGCTTCTGTCCCGTCACAGTCCTGGGAGAATAACATACCATCCCCTGGCCTCCCACCCCAACCCCAGAGCAGGGATCGAACCAGAAAGCAGAGTCGCAATCTGGTTCTGAGTCTGTGCCTGGGGTCGCACAGCTACGTGCTTCCCCTTACACTTAATTATCAATTTGTTAATTACTGTTAATTAATAGAAGTTGTTTCTTCTTTTGCTTTCCATGCACTCAAATGGAGCAAGTGCCTGGCCTTGGCTCTGGGTATTCCTTGACACATTTGAAAAATAGAGTTGCAGCATCACCTGCTCTTGTGAGTCTACTTATGAGAGTCAGTGTTTTTCTTAAAGCCTCGTCTTCTGGAGTCTTGTGATTCTTAAAAGTAAGTCTCCAACCCTTGTGATTGCAGGGGAAAGATTGACCCCAAAAGGCTCATAAGCCAGAGGGCAATTTAAAGGAACTCCATTTTTTAAATATCATGTTTTTAAGACAATCTCATGATTTTGGGCGGGGCTGACTCATGATTTTTGAACATGTGGGGTTAGCAATGCTGCAGTTATAAAAATAGATAGTCCCCCGCCGCTCAATTACCAAGATAAATAATAGCCAAACAGCTAAATCCTGCTTAGACCTATAATTTCTTGTTGTGTGTGGATGGACACACACTGCACTGAGACTCAGGCTTTCATCTGTGGAGGTCTCTGAGACAACTACTGGTATGTCAGCCAAGATGGTGGCTGCCACTCATCCATGTGAGGTAAAAATGGGTATTATTGAAAAATCCATATTCCGGATCTCAATGTCATCCTAAGAAGCCTCTGCTTCCTACCCTGGCTAACATCACATGTTGTTTGCTGTTACCAAAGAGCCTGAATAGGCCTAACCTTCCTTTCTCAGCTCCTGTCCTGGAGGCCCTTCAGGTTTCCGAGAGAGCCAGGATTGCGTTGGAAAACACGTGTTTCCCAAAGCCCTTCTGTAATGGGTTTTCAGGCTGTACCTCTATACACCTATTGTTTGCTGATAGCCTTCCATTGGTGCTTTTAATAGCTCCATTACAGCAGCAAGGACAGTGCATGACATCTATGCAAAGCTGAATTGTAAACGTTTTTTAATGAGGATGATTCAGCGTACCTACTGTCCCTATTATCATGGTGAGAAATAGGGGTTGCATTATGCTAACATTTCAGTGTACTGAAGCTTGGCCATGATATATTAGTTAAGAAAAGACTGCAGCTATCAGTTGTGACTTGTGGTTTTAGGTAGTTTGGCAGGGTGGACTAGGTCCAGATGCCCCTTGTCCTCCAGGCAGCCTAGAGTGGCTACAGAAGAGCGGCTAATGAGAGGGGCTGCTGGAGCGACCAATAAGGGGCCAGGAGGGCCAGATAAAAAGCAAGCAGCAGAGCAGAGCCTTCAGTTGCTGTGTGAAGCTTGATGAGGGAGGACCGAGTGCCTGGCTGGCTAGAGGAGCAGCAGGCCATGGACAGCTCACTGCAGAAAACTCACCAGGCAGAACTGAGCCCAGGGAAGGCTGGATGGATAGAATAGCAGCAGGACCATGAAAAGGTCAGTGTGGGCAGGCTGAGCCCAGGGACTGAGCCCAGGGAGGGCTGCTGAAAAGGACACCAGCTGAGGGTACCCAGATGGGCCCCAGCTAGGCGTCTGAAGAAGGCAGTGCCTCTGAGAAGAAGCCTAAGAGCTACGGCCCCAAACAAGGGCTGTGATAAGAACTTGGGACTGTATACCCCGGAAGGGGAGACAGTGTGTGCGACTCGGCCGGAGAGAACCAGCCAAGAGACCCAGTGGCCAGGGGGTGCTCACGAGAGGCAAGTGCCATCCTGATGTAAGACCAAAAAAGAAAAGCAGATTCACACCTAACCGAGAGAAAGGGGCCATCCATGAGAGGTGAGTGCCTTTCCCTCCCCCCCCGCCCCACGAAAAGAACTGTTTGCAGGCAATATCGGCCAGAGACCAGGGGTGCCCCCGAGAGGTGGGTGCTGACACTGTTGCAGGCAGAAAACTATGTATGCAATAATAATAACGACACCATGCAATTCTCTAGCACTTTTCACGAACAGTTCTCAAAGCTCCTTCTAGGGATGTGCTGGAACCAGAGCTCCAACACGTTCATGTTAAAGGGAAGTTTTGGATTTGGATCTGGATCCAGACTTGGTAGCTGGTCCTATCTTATAATGGGGGGCATCTGGACCTAAGATCTGAATACCTCTCGAGTTTTGGAATCGGGATCTAACATTTGTAGCTAAACATCACAACCTCCTGCTCCAATGGAGGCACAACCATAGCAAGTATTATTAACCCAATTGAAGGATGGGGAACCTGAGGTGTGAAGTGATTTACCTGAAGTCACAGAGCAAATCAGTAGCAAAGCCAGGATTAGAAGCCCCAGCCAATCCCCAGCATCTGCCCTTCCCGATAGATCACTGCTTTGCACTACAACGAAAGGCTCTCTTAACTGCAAGAGTGTGGACTGCTCTCTGTCACCAAATTGAGAGTGATAGCAGGAAATCAATCTAAATATTCCAGCAACCTCAGAATGGCAGCAGAAGCGATCTAACAATTGACCCACATGCTCTTCATAGGGGCAGAGGCAGCCTATGGGTGAAATGATCTTCACTGGATCAGTACACTCACATTGCAGTTAGAGATGGGGGCTTAAGCTGCAAATGGGGATTCAGGTGCAGGTATTTGGTTCAATCCATTAGGATGTTAAGGGGCTAGTACTCAGGCTACTTGGGTTCTATTCCCACCTGTCACTGACTACTGTGTGGCCTTCGGTAAGCCACCTCACCATTCAGTGCCTTAGTTTCCTCACCTGTAAAATGGGGATAAAGACACCA
Organism: Mauremys mutica; assembly: GCF_020497125.1. Lineage (NCBI taxonomy): Eukaryota > Metazoa > Chordata > Testudines > Geoemydidae > Mauremys > Mauremys mutica. Next base: position 131,543,948 of record NC_059075.1, read on the forward strand.
CCCTTCCCTGTAGAGTGCTTTGAGAACTCTGGCAGAAAAGAGCTTATTAATTATTATTGTTTAACGACACCAACCTAGATTCAGGGTTGTTTGAGGGAATGATTGGATCTGGGCACTTATTACAATAAAATGAAAGCCCCTCGCTTATTGTGTGTGCTCACTTCACTTCATTTTTCACGGGCTGCATCTAATGACACCAGTGCAACCTCAATTGAAAAGCTATTAATTCTCACGCTCGACAGTGGGCTTTAAAGTCTGCCCCGGTGGAGTTTGTGAATGGGTTTTGAACGATGGAGCAGAGATTCCACAGGAAGCTGCGATGGAGCTGCCCCAATTCTCATGAATACAAATCCCCGCCGGCTGACTCCAGCACTCTGACAATGTTCTTGAATGCTGAAAATAGTCACATTCATCATCATAAATAACCGGGTAGGTCACTGTGAATGGTGAAGTGGCTCTGATAGATTATTTTGTGGAGGGTCCCAATATGCAAATACTGGGAATAATCAAATCCTCTGACAAACAAGGAGAGCGTTAGAAATAATTGAATCACTGCCTTGTTATGTATGGACTGATTTAGACCCTCATTATGGATTTGGCAAGTACTTAGCATAACAAATCAATTTAAAATGGCACATGAGACTAAGGTAATTCATAATGAAACTAAAACTCAGGATTATGAGGCAAGAGTAAACCTCTTCAACTGAAATTAACGGCCCAGCTATTAGAGAGGAAGTGTGGGCCAGTGGATAAAGCAAAGACATAGGGAAAAGAGAGGTTATCCAGTGGCTAGGAAGCTAGCCTACTAGTTGGAAGACTGAGGTTCACTCCCCCGCTCTGCTACAGACTCCCTATGTGACCTTGGGCAAGTCATTTAGGATACATTTGCACCTTGAACTGGGCGGTAAAATTTCAGCTCAAGTAGATATACATGAGTCAGTGTTCTAAAAATAGAAGTGTGGCTGCTGTGGGATAGGCTGGCAGCCCAGGTAAGGCCCAAGGGTCCTGGATGGGATTTTTCTCAGGCCACATAGCCCATATCCACCCACTACAGCTACACTTTGGTTTTTAGCATGCTAGCTTGATCAAAGCTAGCACACATCTGTCTGCCTGGGGTGGAAACTCAAGCTGCAGCTCCTTAGTCTCTCTCTGCCCCAGTTTCCCCAGCTGTAAAAAAAATGGAGATAAGAGCACTGCCCTATAGCACAGATGTTGCAAGAGGCAAGATGTTAAAGATGGTGAGCTGCTCGGATAATGGGTGCCAGATATGTCCCATAGACAGATCGGCTGCTACTCTGAAACCTGTCAATAGACAGATCAGCGTTCTAGTCCCAGGCCTGCCTCAAACTTGCTGTCTGAAGCCAACTCAGGTCACCACTCAGTGCCTTGGTTTCCCTGTCTATACAAGGGAGCTATAAGACTGAACCCATCTCACATGAGTCTTGGGAGATTAAGTCATTAACATCTGCAAAGTGCTTTGAGATCCCTCAATAGAATGTGCTGTAAGGGCACAAGTATTTATCATTTTTATCACAGTAGTGCCTAGAGGTCCCAGTCAAAATCAGATCTCCATTGTGCTTGATGCTGTACAAACACCGCATAAGAGACGGTCTGTGCGCTAAAAGCTCCCCGTCTAATAGAGCAGACAGACAAGGCGTGGGAGAAAGGAAGTACTGTTGCCCCCATTTTGAAAACTGGGAACTAGGAAACAAAGAGAAGTCAGTGGCGAAACTCCCATGGACTTCAATGGGGTCAGGATTTCCCCCTAAATAACTTGCCTATGGTCGTACAAAGTCTGTGTCAGAGTCCAGACTGGAACTTGGGTCTCCTGAGTATCTGTCCAGTAACTTAACTACAAGCCTCTCCTTCTTCTGCAGTAAATTAATAATTATTATTAAAACAGAGTGATATGTAGCAGAGGCACAAATTAGTTTCCGACTGCAACGGAGCAGCCAGATAAGGTTACAGGATACACAGTGTTCGTGTGGCTTAGATCTGTGCGCATTATGTAATCTTTGAGGGTAGGATGTGCATTATTGCAAGTCACTGTCTGGAAGCCTAGCTTTCCAGTGGAAATCACCCTAACCTATTGCAAAACTCTGGAAGGATGTAGCAAAGAGTAATCAATCAATTGCTGTCAAACTGGGAGGGTGTATCTACTGAGGTACCACAGGGGGTCCTGGGTCTGGTACTATCCATGACTTGAATAATGGAGTGGAGAGGATGCTTATAAAATTTTCAGGTGACATTAAGCTGGGAAAGGTTGCAAGCACTTTGGAGGACAGGATTAGAATTCAAAACAACCTTGACAAATTAGAGAATTGGTCTGACATCAACAAGATGAAATTCAATAAAGCCCAGTGCAAAGCACTACACTTAGAAAAGAAAAATCAAACACATAGCTACAAAATGGGGAATAACTGACTAGGGGGTAGTACTGCTGAAAAGGTTCTGGGGGTTATAATGGTTCACAAACTGAATATGAGTCAACAACAGGGTGTATTAACAGGAGTGTCATATGTAAGACACAGAAAGTAATTGTCCTGCTTTACTCAGCACTGATGAGTCCTCAGCTGGAGTACCATGTTCAATTCTGGGTGCCATGCTTTAGGAAACTGTGGATGAATTGGAGAGAGTCCACAGGAGAGTAACAAAAATGACAAAGGTTTAGAAAACCTGACATATGAAGAAAGGTTAAAGAAACTGGGGATGCTTAGTCTTGAGGAAAAAAGACTTGGGGGCCTGGGCGGCATGTAATGGAGGCTGGGGGAGGCTAAGCCTCCTCAAACCTGTGCTTATGCTTCCTGCCACGGCCCTGGGGCCAGAGCTCCTCCAGGCAGCCAGGGCACGGGATGGTTCGGGCGGGCTGGTGGGCCAGGGCTTGGGGAGGGGTGGGATTGTGGGATGGGCCAGGGCTCGGGGAGGGGTGAACGGGTTGGGGCTTGGACAGGCCAGCGAGCCAGGACTTGGGCTGGCTCGGGCAGGCCAGCAGGCCAGGGCTCTTCTGACCACTGTGGAGGGGCTTGGGGCTCCTCTGGCCCCAGTGACTGAGAGCGGGAGGAGGAGGGCCTTGGGCAGAAGCGGGGGCATGGGGCTAGCCTTCCAAATGGGGTGGTTCACACACTGCCCATGCTAAGGGGAAACCTGATAACGGTCTTAAAATAAGTTAAGGGCTGTTATGAAGAGGATGGGGATCAATTGTTCTCTATGTCCACTGAAAGTAAAACAAGAAATAATGGGCTTAATCTGCAGCAAGGGAGATTTGGGTTGGATATTAGGAAAAACTTTCTAATTATCAGGATAGTTACGCTCTGGAACAGGTTGTGGAACCCCCGTCATTGGAGGTTTTTAAGACCAGGCTGGACAAACACCTGTCAGGGATGCTCTAGGTTTACTTGGCCCTGCCTCCGTGCAGGTGGCTGGACTTGATGACTTCTTGAAGTCCCTTCCAGCCCTGCGTTGCTATGAATCATTGAGAAACTAGCTCACTTAACCACTACAGAACAATTACAGATCAAAATAACTTGCAAAGTCAAGCAGTAGACTGTTCGGAAATGCCAGTTTTTCAGGTTTCAGAGTAACAGTTTTTCAGTTGCCTGAGAACTTTAATTAAGCCCCTTTCTGTATCCTGTGCTTGAATTAGGCAGAGGTCCTGTGGAAAAAAACCCAGCATGTGCTTGTGTAATTAAAGACTGTATCATAGTGCACAAGGAGGCTGAATTAAGGTACTGGGGGATGAGGATCTGAAGAGCTACTGAATCTGTATGATTGAGTTTCTTTGCGTAACAGGAGATAGGAATCAGAGCACAGAGAATTCATCGAGTCACTATATTTTGAGTAGAGACTGGTCACAAATTCAGATGCAAATCTCAACTTTCCCCAAGTTTGTTTGGATGGTGGGTTTTGTTTGGGGCAGTGAAATGCGATGAAAGCACTGCCACCTTCATCACTCACAGCTGAGCAGATCCAGAATCTAGCTGTGTTCTTAATCGGCCTTCACCACCCCAGCATCCAATAGGGTAACCAGATGTCCCGATTTTATAGAGACGGTCTCGATTTTGGAGGCTTTTTCTTATATAGGCTCCTATTACCCCCCACCCCCGTCCCGATTTTGCACAAGCTGTCTGGTCACCCTAGCATCCAACCACCATGCAGTCATTAATGGATTAATTAATGGAGCCTCAATGTCAATATAGCTTATTTTGGTGAATTCACTGAAATAAGCTATACTGATATAGGCACTTTTATGTTGATATACCTGTGTTTATCCTACAGGTTGCACTGATTTAAAAAACTGTATGTAGACAAGCCTTAATGTTACATAATCTTGTCCTGGGTGCTTTGCACAGGAGGCAGTCTTACCTAGTAAATAAACAACTGGATTGATTCTCTGTACATCTGAGTTTTATTCTCAGCTCTGCCACTGGTCTACTGGGTGACTTTGGGCAAGTCGTTTCACTGCCTGATGCCTCAATTTCCCTATCTGTAAAATGGGGGTAATTATTTTTACTGCCTTTGTGTAAAGTGCTTTGAGATCTGCAGATGAAATGCACTAGATAAGACCTAGGTATTATTATTATTATTATTCTCCAAAGACCTATAATTTTTTAATGGAAATCACCCTACACTACTGCAAGATCCTGTGGACAAATTTGCATGGGTTTTTTTAAGAGCTTTAAAATTCACTCATTTTACCACTAGAGATGGATATAAGAGAGAGGAGTTCACAAATAAGGGACCAAAATAACAACAACCCTAGAAGCAAATTTTGCCTGAAGTTCTATTTAGTGTGATGGAATGGCGCCTAGAACTTTGCCTAGAACTTTGCAGTGAGACTCCAGGGATCTGAATTCTCTACTTGGCTCTGCCACTGACCTGCTGTGTGACCTTGAACAAGTCACTTCACTTCTGTTTTGCTTCCCACCCTTTGCCTACTTATATTGCAAGCTCTTGGGGCAGGGACTGGCTTTGCGTCTGATCTCAGTCGGTGTTTCTAGGTACTGCTGTAATAAATATAATTATATTTGGTGTCTCTCACAGAACTTTTTTGCATTCTAGGAATCCTACAACCTGAGTAGATAAAACAAAACCCTCACACCTAATGATTAAACTATAGGTTTTTAGTCTAAAATAAAAGGAAATCCTGGGTGAATAATAGCCAAAGAAATGAAACTGACTAATATGAGGTACTCTGAGAACTCAAAACCCGGAGTCTTGCCAAGTTAGAGAATTGATACAGCTTAGTTGGCTATATAGGACAGATAATATGAGGCTTCTAGGATGTTGCTCTGACAGCTCTAGTGCTTGTGACTTTGTTCCCTCTGTGTCTCTGGACAGACCTATTCGCTCTAACGTCACATGCAGGAGATGATTTTAATTGGGGAGCTTGTCATGGGGAAATATGCTTCTGAAAAACGGCCACTTCCTCCTGTTCCCTTTGTGGAAGTGCCATTCGCAGTACAAAGAGGGTCGAGTGAGCTAGACAACCCAGCTTGGCTTAAAAAATTGAGCCTTTTTGTGAAACAAAACGTATCAAAGAGACTTTAGGGCTGGTGAAAAGTCCCAGAGTGTCAGTCCGTCTGCTCACAGAATCGATATAACGCAGACAACAGCAGCTTCCCCAGACTGTCCCACTGACGTGTCTCCACATGGGCAAGGAGAGACTATGGTCCAGATTCTCAAAGGTATTTAGGCCCCGAACTCCCAGTGAAATCCATTGGGCAAGTTTGAATGGCATCTTTGACCAGCAGCTGTAAATTGTCTGCCTATGACAATCACAGTACCAGGATAGTAGTTTGTTAATTACATGCAGTTGGCACTGGGGCGTTCTGTGGGGGAGGCGGGTTTTTTTGTCCATCTCATAGAATCATAGAGTATCAGGTTTGGAAGGGGCCTCAGGAGGTCATCTAGTCCAACCCCCTGCTCAACGCAGGCCCAATTCCCAGCTAAATCATCCCAGCCAGGGCTTTGTCAAGCCTGACCTAAAAAAGCGCTAAGGAAGGAGATTCGACCGCTTCCCTAGGTAACTCATTCCAGTGCTTCACCACCCTCCTAGTGAAAAAGTTTAGCATGATACAGCATCTAATAAGCCAGATCCTCAACTGATGTAAATCAACACAGCTCCATTGATTTCAGGAGAGTTATTCTGCTTTCCACCACCTGAGGATCTGACTCTGTCTGTTTTGAACGGGAGATAACTGTAGGTGAGTCTTTTGATATTTCAGTGATTTGCCATGAGGCACACAGAATGAGAGCAGGTTTATAGGTTATCACGTGATACTCTCCTGCTGTTGTAGGGATATTTAGGACACCGCTACTCCAGGGAGGTTCCATCAATGTAATGTTCTGGATTTCTGATGTTTGCTTTGTTTTATTGGCAGAGGTAGTATGTGGGTCAAATTCTGCACTGGTGTACACTGCACTTATCCCTGTTGCCTACACTAGTGTCCCAGTCTCACGGTGGGATATAAAATGGTGGACCCCCGTGTCTATCTGCTTTGACTTTAATGGGGCTTCACATGGGCAACCAGAATCTGTGCATGTGTTTCACAGCAGGATCAGGGCCTATGTTTGTACAGGATGTAAATCAACGCAGTATTTGGCCTCGTGTATGGGTATAGATATGTCCTCTTCCAAACCCCAGCGAGTTCCACTTCTGGGAGAGGTGTTATTCTATTTTGCACCTATCATAAACTTCATTTCAGCCAATGATGGGCCACTATGATATGGAAGGTTTCAGAGTAGCAGCCGTGTTAGTCTGTATCTGTATGTATAAATATCTCCTGTCTGTGTGTTCCATTCTATGCATCTGAAGAAGTGAGCTGTAGCTCACGAAAGCTCATGCTAAAATAAATTTGTTAGTCTTTAAGGTGCCACAAGTACTCCTGTTCTTTTTATGATATGGAACTGGCTTGCCCTAAAACAAACTTGCCAGGTTTTTTGGCCAAACCATCCCCTCTTTTTCGGGTGCTCTGCGCCCAATCCGGCAAGGTGCTGAGCACGCTGACCCCAATCCAACCAAGCATTTAAACATGGGATTCCCCACATGTTTAAAGTGAAGCATGTATTGAGGTGTGGTGCTGGGCTGGAGTAGTGACCCTTGCAGAACTGAGACTTCTGTGTCCGGTGCAGGTGTGACACTCAGACATGGATATCCCTGTTTGGAGCCTGACAGCAATCAGAGGATAATACCATACAGGACCAGACACTCCACTAATGCTGCCGCAAAACCCATGGGACTAAGTATCTCTGCCTTACTTCTTTTATTGCCTTTCTTACAGGGGACCTCTAACTTTGCACAAGAACACTGTGTCCAAGGTGAGGTTGTGGTATTATTAAAAAATGCCGTTATTCATGGGCTTTCCCCTAACTATTCTCTCAGTCAGAAAGTGCCTGCTACCTAACTGGGCTGGAGGAAGATCTTGTGGCTATGACACTTCAAGGACCCAATCCTGGAAGGTGCTGAGTTCCTGAAATTCTCTGACTGACCTCAAATCCCACTGACGTCAAGGAGAGTTGTAGGGCATTCAGCAAGTCTGAAAACCAAGCCACATATTCAATGCCTAAAACAAGATTTTCGGAGGAAGGATAATGTGTGGTGGTTATGGTGTTATGCTGCAACTCACTCTGCTCTGCTACTGACTCCCTTTGTGGCCTTGGATAAGTCATTAAGACCTAGATCATCATAGGTCTTTAGGTGCCTAACTCCTGTTGGAATAACTTCAAGGATCTGGACCTCAGTTCCCCATCTGTAAAATGGGAATAAGAGTACATCTCTAGCTCCCAGTGGTGTTATGAGGGTGAATATGTTAAAGATTGTGAAATGTTCAGATACTGTAGCATTGGGGGCTCTATAAATCCCCAAAATAGACAGGTGCCTGCATTTGGACACACACATTTTGGCCTTAAATCTCTCTGTGCCTCAGTTTCCTATCTGTTCAAATGCATTAGTAAACAGTTACCAGCTTCACAGGGGTATTGTAAAGTTTGGTTAACCAATTAATTTAAAGGATATAGAGATCTTTAAATGGAATGAACTCCGACCAGAGTTTTCAGGGAGGACCAGCATTCATGGTTGGGGCCAGAAACCTAAATAAGAGGCCAGATTTTCAGATGAGCTCAACAGACTAGATGCAGGTTGGATGCTGGGCATTTCTGAAAATCTGGTCATTAGTGTCACACTGGGAGCAGCTAGATGCTAAGCTATTCTGAAAATGTGATCGTTACACAGGTGTCTAAGTGGGAGCTGAGCTCTGTTGAAAATCTGACCCCTGGTTGTGGGCACTGAGCGCTTGGAAATCTGTCCCCGAACCCTTTCAAAAACTGGCTCCCTAGAAGGGCCAGCTTCCAGTCGCCGTTCCACTGTTGTTAATCAGTGGAGTTACTCCAGTGTAAATCTGGCCCTCTAGACACAAATGATTATGAATTATTTATTTAAAGAATCACAACTCCATCTTCATCATACAAATCAGTGCATATTCCCTTGCTGAGTAAACGAGCTGGCCTCATTTCCCAGCTCCCAGTGCAGAAACGATCAGCACTCATCAGGGCCCCAAACCGGCTGGGCGACACAATTCAGAGCTCCAAAGATGACACAGAGCATCTGAGCAGTTACCAGGGGCTTCGTTTCAAGACTTTGCGAGAATGACTGTGAAAGCTAATGACCGCAACATTAATGTGAGGATTAGTATGAAATATCACCAGGCCCTATACCATGGAGACAAGAGTGTAGTAGGATTCAAAACACTTTTATGGATAATGAGAACATCCAGTATCCTAATGCACGATTTTTTGAAGGGCTATAAACCTTCTGGCTTCGTGAGGGAACCTCTAATTAATTGGAGCGAGGAGGAAACTTCCACTGGCACCAGATTATTCCATAACTGCCTACAATGGGATTTCTTGCACCTGCCTCTGAAACAGCTGGCACTAGCCTCTGACAGGATACTGGACCAGATGGACCACTGGGCTGACCTGGTATGGCAGTTCCCACATTCCTGTGGTTTTGCATTCAGTCCCATAGGCTATGAAGCAATATCTCCGAAATGACTGTGTTGCCACTGTACAGCTCAGCTAATCTCCAGAGTAAATAGACGGTGAGGTTTCTTCCGGGATGGAAAATAGAGAGCAGATAAGTGTTGCAAAAGCATATTTGTAAGCACTGCCTGGTGAAAGAAGTGACCTGAATGGATTTAGGTCTCAAAGGATTAAGAGGGAGAGGAGCATCATCCAGTGGTTGGAACAGTGCATAGGCACCGATTCTGTGGGTGCTCGGGGGCTGGAGCACCCATGGGGGAAAAAATAGTAGGTGTTCAGCATCCACCAGCAGCACCCCCAATAAGCTCCTCCCCCTCCCTCCCACCAGCAGGCCCCACCAATCAGCTTCTCCCCCTCCCTCCCAGCACCTTCCACCTGCCACGGATCAGCTCTTCAGTGGCATGCAGAAGGAGCTGGAGTGAGGGGGAGGAGTGAGGGTGGAATGGGGACAGAAGGGATGGAGTGGAGGCTTGGGGGAAGGGGTGGAATGGGGGTGGGGCCTATAGTGGAGCAGGGGCCCCCCAGCAACTCTGGAACAGTGATTATTCCACCCTCCATCTATTCCTGACTTGTTGTGTGACTCTGGCCAAATGACAGAGGGGCCCTTTTCCATAAAGGGGACCTCAGGCTCGCCTCTAAACTGTGCTTGTGCAAACCCAATTCATGCATTCAAAATAAATTGGAAGTGCAGCTCAGATGCTGGGCCGAGTCCCCTTTGAAACACTTGGAGGCACAGTTTCAGATCTCAATGGCAGATTGTTCAATGTTCTGCTCCCATGTAGACACCCCTTAAATAAAGACCAGATTTTCAGAAGAACTCAGCGCCCAGTGTGCTGAGCTCTTTTGGAAATCTGATTACTTATTTAGATGCCTAACGAAGAGCTGCCCTCTGTGGAAACTCTGGCTCCAAGTATGGATGCTGAGAGCTTTAGAAAATTCAGTCCGTAGTGTAGACCGTCCTTGCTCAGAAGGGCTTACTACTTCCTAGAAGCAATCCACCAGTTTGTAGGCACAGAACAAGTGGATTAAATCCTCACATGCTTAAGGGTGGTTTAAGAAAATGGTTTGTGGAGAAGGCTGAACTACATTCCACATGCCGGCCAGATTGATAGGTTTTAAGGCTATGAGGAACCATTATGATTATCTAGTCTGACCTCTGGCATAGCACAGGCCGGAGAATTCCACCCACTGATTCCTCCATCCTGCCCAATAACTTGCAGTTGAGCAAGAGCAGATATTTTAGAAAGAGACATCCACTCTTGGTGTGAAAAGACTCCAAGTAATGAATCCATCACCTCCCTGGTTATCCCCAGGGTTAGTTACCCTCACTGTTCAAACTTTGCTCCTTGTTTCCAGATTGAATTGCTTTGCTTTCACCTTCCGGTCATTGAATTTTGTTATGGCTTTGCCTGATGGATTAAAGAGCCCTTCATTCTCAGACACCGGAGGAGGCTGCCCAGAGCGAAGATGGGGCCATCATTTAATATAAGGAGCGACTAGGAGGAGCATTTCCCCTGCTAAATGTTTAGCACCAGAGCCCTGTCAATAGTTTCCTGAATGTGGCTTAAACAGCTCCACATTCACCCTTTTGTGATGCAGGTTTGAATTAGGGATGCAATTTTACTCAGCAAAAAAAAAAAAGCCTTTATCTCAGCAAACCAGCTGCAGAAGAAACTGTGGCACGTCATCTCGCCATGTAGGCTCCAAAAGGGATGAGCAACCGCTGAAATGAGTCACCCATATTTGACTCATAGTCTCAGAGCTGAAGGCCAGTAGGGACCCACCAGATCATCTGGTTTGACCTCCTGAATGTCACAGGCCACTGCCACCCCCCAGCACATGCACACTAAACCCATCTACTGACACTAGACCGAAGTGGCACAGCCCACTAAAGACTCAACTATTATGTGCCATAAGCAGAATATAGGCGGGACCAGTGCCTGAGGCCCCTGCAATGGCAGGGAATTGATTAAGTGAGATTATACCTAGATAATCCTGGCAAGTAACCTACACCCATGGAGCAGAGGAAGGTGAAAACCCCCACAATCCCTGCTGATGTGACCTGGGGGAAAATTCCATCCCGACTCTGCATACGGTGATCAGTTAGACCCTGAGCGTATGGGTGAGAACCAGCCAACCAAGCACTTCCTCATCCATAAAAATACTGACCTGCTGAGAGGGACAGATGGTGGCAATACAGAAGAATTTTAATATCCCAAGATGGTTGATTCCTGTTTGTTTTCATTTCTTTGGCTCACTTAAATCTTTTTGAGGCTGTCTCGAGTGCTGTCGAAACATCCCTGACCAACCGCCATCAACATTCTGCACTGCCCCTCTCGGGAAGTGTGCCACAAAAGACACAGTCCAAGCAGAGATGGATGGCAAATCTGGTTTATCCTCCCAGATATTCTGCTCTTCAGGGGCAGTGTGGGCTGCTTGAACCTCCAACGCCTGTGGACTGCTCCACAGTCCAGAATAGGGGGAGCACAGAGCTGTCTGGCCAGGCACCCTCCCACTTCCAACACACCCACTCCTGTCCTGACCCTTCCAGGACACGTCTCTGGTAACCCTCTACACTGGGGGCTACAGGATGGGGCAGTGTAGGGCCACATATGCCATCCCTGCACTCCAGGAATTCTCGTGGGGGCTGATCTAGCTCTTTCACACTGGGAGCAGCATAGAGGAGCCAAAATCTGCCCCAAAGTCGTCTGTTCATCTGTGGAGCATTGACAGGATAAACTTCCCTTCCAGGGCATTCCACCAGGGTTCCTGAGCCCTAACCTGGAGAGACACCCAGTCTGCGTGGTCCTTTCCATCCTTGAGCTCTCTGCTGAAAAAACCAACCGGAGACCCAATTAGTGCCGGTTGGTCTGTGCATTGGGACCTGGAGTGAGACCACCACCTCACTAAGGATCTTGTGCTTCCTGCACAGGCTTGGGGCTGAGGGCACTTAGGCCCTATTCTTGACTCTGCAACAGATTCGCTGCGTCAGCTAGGGTAAGTCACTTGGCATCTCTGAGCCTCAGCTTCCTCCATTGTCAAATGGGAATCATGGTTCTTAACTACTGCAGGGGGGCATTAGGGTTAATCTATTAGTATTTTAATAATTATGTGGAATTTAAAATATAAATGCAAAAGGCCATTAAATGGCAATGACTTCTGTTCACCACTGGAAGGAAGTGTGGTCCAGTGGGCTGGGCCACATGCGTGGCTCTCTGGAGAACTGGGTTCTATACTCACCTCTGCTGTGTGATCTTGGGCCAGTCACATCACTGCTCTGCACCTCAGTTTCCCCCATCTTGAAAAGGCAAATAACAACAACCTCCCTTTATAAAGAACTTTTGGATCTATGGATGGAAATTGCTATGTAAAAGCTGAGCTCTGATTATTATTAGTGTCTTGGGCTGGATTTGCAATGGCAATCTAGAAGTGAAACGCTGCATAGATTATTTCCCATTCACCACCCAGATTCACACTACATGTGGAAATGTCCCAGCTTGGAACTGAAACTAAATCTGCATAATGGTAAGAGGGGTTCTTTCCAGGTGTAAATAAAACCAACTATCCATTGAGCAAGTGAAGACAAGACACAGCTGCTTGCCGACAGTCTTTCCTTGGTGTGCCTCAGGCTGTTGTCTCTGCAGCTCATGCCTGCTGTATGGGGATGAGCTCATAGCCTAGCCAGTCTAATTTACTATGCTTAGGAATTGCTACGTGAATGTGTGTGCCCATGCATAGAGCAGCAAAGTGACTCTAATGAGCATTGGGCTTAGGTGCCGCAGCACACAGATTAATGTGGAGCCAAGCTGAACGGTTTCCATCTGACAAACTGGAATGAAACATTTTGATTCCGCAATGTCCAAATGTTTTAACGTTTCAAACTCAAAAAGTACTTTACCACCACTGCACGGGGTGTTTTGAATGTCCTCCCAATGTGGCATGAAACCACATTTCAAAATATCAGAATTTCCAGCCTACAACCAGGTCTGCTTTGCACAGCCGGTGGGAAAGGATAGGGCTACAGCACTAATTACCGGCTCAGATGGCACTTGGTGCTCCTTTGCTTCAGGACCATGCTGTGTACCTGGTGCACAGAGTTCCTATAGCATCCCTCATGGTAGAGGAGGTCCAGGTCTCAGCTGTAATGGACGTCAAGGGAATTCTTTATGGCAGCTGCTGGACACAAAGCGATCCTGTGGTTCTATCTGGTTCTTTGGCTCCTGGACTAGGGCTTGTCTCCACTTACCGTGGATCTCCCATCAACTCCGGTTCTCCACTGGAACAAGAAGCATAAGTTCTCCCATCAACCCAGCATGGTGTAGACACCGCAATAAGTCAGCCTAAGATCCATCAACTCCAGCTATGTTATTCACATAGCTGGAGTGGCATAACATAGGTCGACTTAACCCCAGAATATAGACCATAGTGTAAACCCAATCTAGAGTCTTCCTAAACCCTGTGCTGGCCTAAGCAGTCACATATTGGACTGAGGACTATTTTACATTCTTGTCCACAAGGACCTGATAATCTAAAATCATATATGTTGTATGCAGAATCTAGGACAACAGTTCAGATAGACAGCATCCATTAGGAGAGCAGCAGTAAAAGGTGAGTACAGAAATCATATCAGACACCTGGGAGGCAGTAGGTACAGCTGCTCCTGTCTCCTTGACATCCAAAGCAAGATTGCCAAGACAACAAGAAATTTCAATCCTCTCAGTGGGGGCCATGAAATCTAATACTCAGATATGAGGTTGCTTCTCTTTGGCTGTGACTCATACACAGGATGAGTTGAAGACTTCCAGGTACTGAATATATTTAATCCCATCCGGTTCTACTGAGTTCTTCTAGGAAGATCATCACCATCAGTCATCGCAGTGTTACTACTTCACTCCTAGACGGCATCTTCGACCCAACAATCTCAAAGCACTTTGGGTAAGTATCATTATCCCCATTTTAACAGATGGTAAAACTGAGGCACAAGAAAAGTAGTTTTTCCGCAGGTCAGTGGCAGAGCCAGGATTAGCTCCCAGGTCTCCTGACACACAGACCAGTGCCCTTTCCACAGAGCCACACTGCCTCAACTGTCTCACTGTTTGTCAGAAGCTGGGAATGGGTGACAGGGTCTGGATCATTTGGTGATAACCTGTCTGTTCATTCCCTCTGGGGCACCTGCCATTGGCCACTGTCAGAGGACAGGATACTGGGCTTGATTGGACCTTTGGTCTGACCCAGTATGGACGTTCTTTTGTTCTTATGTCCCTGATCACAGAAACTTACAGGCTAAGGGCACAATCTGCAACAATGGCAAGGCTCCCATTGGCTCCAATGGGTGTAGCTCAGGCCCTTAGACAGCAAACATGAGTCATCTTCCTGACCCAACGGGGAAGGCGTGGGGGGAGAAATAGAGGGGCAAGGGAGGGGCATTAAGGAAGAACATTCTTTCCCCTTTTTCATTAGGAAGTGCTTTCATTTCAATCCTCTTGTTCTCGATCCAGTGCGGGAATGGCACTGAGGAGTTCAGTGTTGAAAATGGAGCCAAAAGAAAGGCAGCTGGGGGTGATTTAAAGCACCTGGCATATTGGAAGAGGAAGGCTGGTCCAAGCAGGACCAAATTAAGGCAATCTGGGGCCCCGAGTACAGCCTGCATGTGGCCCCACTTCTATACATAACCCTGCGGCCAGGCCATGGCAGCATCTCTCCCTACTAATGCCTCCCTTGCCCTTTCTTGGGTGTCTCAAAAACCGCACCCAGATTTTTGTGCAAGTAAAACAACAGCCCCAAATCTGTTGGTTTTTTTAATGTGCATCTAAATATATGCATGATTATCACAATGCACCGGGATATCTAATGTTAAACGTTTCTGTGTCCAGCTAAAGGCAGTGTTGCAGTGTTCCCACTTCCGCAGTTTAAGCGAGAACAGGTCAAAACTGTTGTAAATACGGCAGCCGTCTGTCCACCAACATGCCTGTGTGAGAGAGGGTTTGAGTCAAGCGAGAGTGAGAAGACATGCGATGTTATCAATCTTATCTATATGTGTTATCTCTCTAGATACCATAATTGGCTGTTGAAGGGGAGGTTGTGGAGGGCGGGGTGGCGGTTGCAGTGGGCTTGCCTTGGGGAGGGGTGCCAGTTTTTTTTTACATTTCAAAGGTGGCAACCCCATTCAGGCTCCAGCTGTCCCTCAGCTCCCCAGAGCCCCTCTGATCAGGGGAGCTCTACCAGGCCCACTCCAGGCTTGTCAAGAGAGATCTCCCCTAGGTCTCTCCTGGTCCCTGCTCTTCCTCTCTCTGATGGAGCAGGCTCCCTCCTACAGGAGCTTTGCCCCTTACCATGATGTCTGGTCACCATCCTAACCCCAAACCCTTCACCTAGAGCCAGGTGACAAGGCACAGGTGCGGCTGACCCCAAATCCCTTAAAGAGCCAATCCACCCTGTGATATGCCATGGGAACAGGCCAAGAGTGTCTAGCCCTTAACCCAGGCCTGGATTAAAGGTGAGGAGAAAAGCACTGAGTGGCGGGGGGGAGATTACGGGGCATTATGTCACAGCCAGTGGGAGGGGGTGCTGAGGTGGCACTCTGCCCCTGCCAGAGCAGCACACTGCTTCAGGTAGGCCCAGTCCTGCCAGGAGCCCCAGGGGAAACTAATGCATATACCCATCCGTTCCTTCTACACAGCTCCACTGGCTATTGCAGGGAGCATGGCCCTGCCCAGCCCCGCTACGGAGGCTAGCACCAGCAGCGGCATTAAAGGAGAGCAGCCAGAGGAGCACAAGGATGGCCATTTTGTAGGCTCCTGCATGGGTGTGGGAAGTCCCTGGTAGTCTCTCCCCTTTCTTTTGTATCCACAGCCAGGACCAAGGTAACCTGCCCAAGGCTGCACAGCAAGATAGGAGCAGTACCCTGTGATAACTTCTCAAGAGAACTAGCCTGACCCAGAGCCCCTTGAGTGAATGGGAAGAGTCCCATTGACTTCAGTGGGCTTTGGATCAGACCCCTCAGGTCCAGCTTCAAGTGTGAGTCTGAAGGATTAGAGCTCAGCTGAGTATAAATGAGCTCATCTGAGCACAACCTGTGTCCTGATGCCATCTAAAGTCACAAGAGTTAGTTCCCCACAAGTAAAGTCAGACTGTTCTCAGAGAACCTGTGATGACATCTGGATAACATGAGGTGCTGTCTAGATTTAAGATGTGTGTGTATCATCTATCTATCCACACAAATAGATCAGTTTCTTCTTTCCTTCCAAGTACCATTGACTCTGTGTGTGTGTGTGTGAGAGAGTGTGAGTGTGTGTGTGAGAGAGAGAGAGAGAGAGAGAGAGAGAGAAGTCTGGAGGTGATTTGTATGCCCAACATGCTCCAGACTGCAGCTAGCATATTAAACACAGCAAATTTCTGTGATTGTTTCTCCAGAAACGGCCAGCTCCAAATGTGAAAGAAACCATTGCAGAGCGGCGTGCATTAAAATCAGGTGAAGATCTCCCTGCTGCAGAAATAGCGGACTGATAAAAGCTCTCATTCCTTCCCAAGTGAAATGTAGGTTTGAAAACGGCTCTTTTCTAACACAGATGGTTATTTAACCTCCTTGCTAATGTTCAGGTGGCTAAAGCAACTGTGTCCATCTGCAGCAGCTGATAATAGGGCATTCAAAGGAGCTGATAAGATATTTCATTTTTCATCAATAACCCCGTGGCTACCCTAGCTGTCAGACAGCTTATTTTCCATTGTGCTAGACACCAGCTGCATCCTTCTGGGTCCTAATAACCTACTTTTAAAAAACAGATCCACTCAGGGGCTGACATTTATATCAAGATGGTTTGCCAGGAGGTACAGGACTAAATATTCAGCATCTTGGCTTTTTCATTCAACAACCAAGGGAGAGGAGAGAGAGAGAGCATTCTTTTACCACTGTTTAAAATGTTGTTATAAAATGACATTTGCTCCTCTTCTTAGATGCTCGGATAATAAGAGTATTCAGAATTCAGGCGCTGGAGATCTTTGAGACAGATGGCTATTAACAAGGTTGATTACCAACTCCATTAATGATTAGAGATGAGACTCAGTTGACCTGTCCCCCTTCCCCCGCCAGCACTGAACATCCCTGAAACTCTGAGAAAATTCTGATCCCAATCCAGATGCTGTGACTAGCCCTGCTGTCTATAATGTGTCAACATAAAATCCCAGATCTGCACATCCCTGAAACTCTGAGGAAACTTTATGATTAGCCCCCCGGGGCTATGGTAGATCAAATAAACCGCTCTAGATCTGGGCATCGCTAAGCTTTGAGAGAGTTTACATTGAAAATATTTTTATATTCAGTGAATGAAGCCTCTCTTTCTGCTCACAGATTATCCTCAGGTTTATTTATTGCCTCCTTCCTGCCCCTCCGGGAGATGCCTTATGGCCCAAGGAGTATGTACAGGGAATAATCTGTATGGCTTTTGGAGCATAGGGACTGCTATGTAATAGAAATGCAGTAGATCCAATCTACCTGGATTTTAGTAACGCATTTGATACAGTTCCACATGGGAAATGATCAGTTAAACTGGAGACGGCGGGGATTAATATGAGAATCCAAAGGTGGGTAAGGAACTGGTTAAAGGGGAGACTACACTGGGTCATGTTGAAAGGTGAACTGTCAGGCTGGAGGGAGGTTACTAGTGGAGTTCCTCAAGGATAAATCTTCAATATTTTCATTAATGACTCTAGCACAAAAAGTGAGAGTGTGCTAATAAATTTTGCAGATAACACAAAGGTGGGAGGTATTGCCAACAGGAAGAAGGACCAGAATATCGTTTGAGAAGATTTGAACAACCTTGAAAACTGGAGTAATGGAAATGGGATGAAATGTAATAGTGCAAAGCCGTGCACTTAAGAACTAACAACAAGAATTTTTGCTATAAACTAGGGATGTATCAGTAGGAAGTGACAGAAGAGGAGAAAGACCTGGGTTGATCACAGGATGATTATGAATCATCAATGTGATGCAGCTGTGAAAAAGGCTAATGCAGTCCTTGGATGCATCAGGCGAGGTATTTCCAGTAGAGACAGGACAGTGTTAATGCTATTATACAAGGCACTGGTGAGACCGCATCTGGAATACTGTGTGCAATTCTGGTCTCCCATGTTTAGGAAAGATTAATTCAAACTGGAACAGGTGCAGAGAAGGGCTACTAGGATGTTCAGAGGAATGGAGGACCTACCTTACAAGGGGAGATTTAAGGAGCTTTTAGACTAACAAAGTGAAGGATGAGGGGAGATATGATTGTTCTTTATAAATACATCAGAGGGATAAACACCAGGAAGGGAGAGAAGTTATTTAAGTTAAGGGCCTATGTTGGCACAAGAACAAATGGATATAAACTAACCATCAACAAGTTTAGTCTTGAAATTAGATGAAGGTTTCTAACCTCAGAGGAGTGAAGTTCTGAAACAGCCTTCCAAGAAGAGCAGTGGGGGCAAAAAGCCTAACTTGTTTTAAGACTGAGTTTGATAAGTTTATGGAGGGGATGGTCTGATGAGATTCCTTACAATGGCATATGGCTGATCCGCAACTGCTATTAGCAAATATCTCCAATGGCTGGTGATGGGACATTACATGGGGAGGGCTCTGAGTTACTCCAGAGAATTCTTTCCCAGGTGTCTGGCTGGTGGGTCTCCCCCACATGCTCAGGGTCTAACTGATCATCATAGTTGGGATTGGGAAGGAATTTTCCCCTCGGTCAGAATGGCAGAGACCCTGGAGTGTTTTGCCTTCCCTTGCAGCATGGGGCACAGGTCACTTGCTGGTTTGAACTAGAGTCAATGGTGGATTCTCTGTATCTTGAAGTCTTTAAATCAAGATTTGAGGACTTCAGTAACACAGCCAGAGGTTATGGGCCTATTACAGGAGTGGGTGGGTGAAGTTCTGTGGCCTGCAGTGCACAGGACAGACTAGATTATCACAATTGTTCTTTCTGGCCATAAAGTCTATGAGTCTATGAGCTGTGCCTGTCTGCACCGCCAGGTGAGTGGGGGTCCTTGTACCCTTGCACACACAAAGAAGAGCCACAAGTAATCTGCTGCACTATTTGTCACTGCAAAGCTAAGGCTGTGATGAGGGGAATGAAATCTCACACTCCTGAGTGCAAAATGCCTACCCATGACTAGAAAGGAATTTTCCCTACTCACCCAACATACAACTGAGCAGGATGGATTACATGGGGAAAGGGAGGTTGCCTTCCTCTAAGGGTGTGTCAGTGTAGACATACCAAGCTCGCTTTGATCTAGCTCGCTAGATCAGGAGGCTGCACAAGCTAGTCACACCTGCCCGGGACCCTAGGTACAGACTTGAGCAGGGGGAGCCCATGCTGCTGGTGCTAGGGTAACCACATAGCAAGTGTTAAAAATTGGGACAGGGGAGGGTGGTGGTAAGAGGTTGCCTATATAAACCAAAGCCCCTAATATTGGAACATCTGGTCACCGTAGCTGGGGCTTCCCTGTTACTATAGTTACTAAAGCCAGCCATGATCTAGATCAAAGCTGGGTTGGGACTGTCTACACCAGCTGCAGTCACACCTCTGATTGCAGTGCAGACACACCCTGAGGCTAGGTTTTGACTACTGCCAGTGGGCGGGACACTGGGTTTGCTGAGCGAAGGCCACAATTCTCAGAAGAGATCAGCACCACTCATGCATGTTGGGTGCTGTGCTCTTTGGGAAATCCTGCCATCAGGATCAAACTGGGAGGGAGCCGCAGGGTGCTGAGCTGCTTTTAAAAACCTGGCTGCTGTTTGGCTGCCTAAATGGGAGCTGAGCCCTGTTGAAAATCTGGCCCCGGCTGTGAGTGAGGAACACTTGGCAGATCTGACCCTTAGTTCCTCTAAAAATGTACATTGGGAGCTGCTAGCTGTTAAGTTCTTGTGGAAAATTTTTAGATGCTGAAAGGAGCTCTTTAAAAAAAAAATTAGCCCTGCTAGACCTATTTGAATGACAACTCCTAAAGCAACACATTGTGTTCTAAAAGCTATGTCCCAGCTGTGGTTGAAAATTCTGATCACTTCTCTGAGCCTGCCTGTCTCTTCTGCAGCCTTATCTGAAATAGAACTGTATTCTCGCATCACCTGGAGTGAAAAATAGCCTAATCGTTGCAAGCGTATAAATTCCCTCGTTGTTAGATCTCCTGTTGTAAAGTATCCAATTTTGCATCCAGCTCCACTTTCAGCAGAGATAAATGAGGCCATTTTGGTCTTGCAAAGGATGCTTCCCAGGGAATGACTGGCAGAGAACTCTCCCATGACGTTTGGGGTTTTTTTCTCAAAAATATTAATTTAAATAAACGTGAATACGGTGCCAGCTGTACTTCTTCTCGGGATGAGCCCTTCTGGTGAAATTATTTAATTGTTTTGCAAAATCAGATTAAGGGCCCTCATGGCCGGAGTCTTCTATCATCAGCAGAGCCGGCTCTAGACCCCAGCGTGCCAAGCGCGCGCTTGGGGCGGCATGCCGCCGGGAGGGTGGCAGGCGACTCCGGTGGACCTCCCGCAGGCATGCCTGCGGAGGGTCCGCTGGTCCTGCGGCTCCAGTGACCAGCCGCAGGCGTGCCTGCGGAGGGTCCGCTGGTCCCGCGGCTCCGGTGGAGCATCCGCAGGCATGCCTGCGGGAGCTCCACCCGAGCCGCGGGACCAGCGGACCCTCCGCAGGCACATCTGCAGGAGGTCCACAGGAGCCGCGGGACCGGCGACCGCCAGAGCGCCCCCCGAGGCGTGCCGCCGTGCTTGGGGCGGCGAAATTCCTAGAGCCACCCCTGATCATCAGGACAAGTGCAGAATAGGCCATGGCATTCCAGCTTCCAACACTTTCCCCTGGGACAATGCCTCACCCCAGAATTTAAAGGCTGACGACTAGAGATAGTAGTAACATAACAAGGCCTGCATTAATCTTCTGAAACAAATAGTAGTTGTGCTGATATTATTGCTCCTACAGTCACAGACAGAAAGATGCCTTCCTCTCAGTAAGTCTTGGATGATGGTGGCCATCTTGGACAATATGTGGAGGGATTGAACCAGCAACCTCCAGAGCTAAGAGAACAAGTTGCTTGAGGTGAAGTACCAAGCCCGGGCATGTCTACACAGCAAACAGTAGCCCATGCTAGCAAGTCTCAGAGCCCAGGTTGACAGATTCAGCCTCCCTGGGGCTCGTGCCATTGCACTGAAAATACCTGTCTAGATGTTCAGACTTGGGCTGGAGTTCAGGCTTTGAACCCTGGGGAGAGGGGTGGGCTTCAGAGCCCGAAGGTCTACACAGCTATTTTTAGCACCATAGTGTGAACCCTGTAAGCCCTTGTCTGCTGACCCATGCTCTGAGACTTGCTGCTGTGGGCTGTGTAGATGTACCCTAACAGTCTCTTGGGATCAGGCCCAGAGGGGGGCCCTATGACACACACTCACCAATGGGTTACACTCCCCAAATCCCTAGCCCCATTTCAGACCAAATTGAGTCTAGAGAAGTATCTGAACCTTTGGGAGAAAGTGGGTTAATGGTTAGAGTGGTAGGCATGGGTTCTGGGTTCTGCCCTCAGCTCTGGGAGGACCTTGCGGGTCTATGGAGAGAGACAAGGGGAAAGTGATTCAGGACTTCTGGTTTCTATTCCAGGTTCTGCCACTGACTCATGTGACTTCAGGCATATGAAAATCAGACATTTTACAGAGAGGGAAACTGAGGCACAGAAAAGTTACGTCCCAAGCTTTACATAGCAGCTTCTGATTTTTGAGTGCCTTGGTTTGGTTACTATTCTGCTACTGACCCTCCAGATATTTCAAGATTCAACAAGTACGACATGAAATACATATTAGCGCAAAACCAGTTGCACCCACAACCCCTGTGGGCTTTAATGCTCAGTGTCCCTCCAGGGCAAGATATTTCTAAAATGTATGCTTCAGTCCAGCTTCTAGGAGAAATTCCATGGCCTGGAATGAGGGGGGCAGTGAGGGGAAATGGGCTGGATGGGTGTGGTGAACCTTATGGCCTTGTGTAACAGGTATATTGTCCCTTTAAGGCCAAAGGGGGAAGTCTGGTGGGACAGGCTACCCTGTTCCAGGAATTCTGGAGCAGACAAGATCATAAGAAATGGCAGAGGCAGTTTCTTGGAGAGAAGGAGTGGTCCCAGGGTGATCATTAGTGTCAGGGAAAACAGAGGTTACTGTTCCTTTAAGGGTCTGGGGTCAGGAGCCTTGTAGTATAAGGTGGGGGCAAGACTCCCCTCTCTCCCAGCCAATCAGGATAAGGTCTGGGAAAGAGGGCGGTATATAACCGGCCCCTATAAGGTGAGAGAGAGAGTTGGAGGCTAAGGTATGGTGCCTATTTTTATTTCCCAGCCTAGTGGTAGGAGCACCAGGGTGGTGTGACCTTCCCTCCAAGAGACAGAGTGTCTGGCAGAGTGCACCCGAGCAGAGATGTGTGGGAGGAAAGGACTTTTGTGATGAAGGTTTGTTTTTGTGTTCTGTCTGTTTTTGAAAGGATTCGCCAGCCTGGGTGGAGTTGGATGAGTGAAGTTTAAAGGGGCCGGCTGGGAGAAGCTGCCTGAAGCAGCCTGCTACATCTGTGAATCCCTCAATCCCCTTTTTCACCCCCCAACCTCCTTCCTTCCTGGGCTTTGGGGAGAATAGAATTGCCCTTGGTGTGCCTGTAACACTTGTAGCTTTCTGTTAAAACAATGACTAACTAAACTTCCTGCTTCAACTGGTTGCCTGCTGGGGTGGAAGGAAGAAAATTTTCCCAGACTAGATGTATTTTGGGTCATTTGTCTTTCTTTGCAACATCCGATTCTCCCCACCTGGAGATGGGACACTGGATAGGGTGTAACAGTGCTCTGAAGTGGTGCCGAGGAGCCCCTCTCTCTCTCTCTCCGTGCTTGGTTGGTGTCTCGCTCATGTGTACAGGGTCTTACTGAGCATCAGATTTGGAGACGGGAAGGAATTTTCCCTCAGGTGAATTTGGTGGAGACCTTCAAGGTTTTACCTTCCTGTGGAGTGTGGCTTGCTCTGGGGATTATCTGTGTGTGTCTCACCTAATCAGTTCTGTGTTGTGGGGTCCTCAGGCATGGAGTGTACCTGGGTATCAGCTTGTGGCACACAGCTTAGTCTCCTAAGGACTGAAATGCTTCAGTCTGACTGAAGTCACTTGGCTTGCTAGAGCCATGTGGATAAAATGTAACATCCTGTGATATACAGGAGGTCAGACTAGATGATCTAATGATCCCTTTTGGCTTTAAACTCAATGAAACTCTATAAAAGGATCAGGGCTTATGTTACTATAAGATCACAATCAACTCAGCCGTACCTGCTGTTTAAAGACAACCTGTAAATGAAACTCTTCACCCTAGGGAGTTTGTCTCACCACAGATCAATGTCTTGGCGTGGTTAGAAGTCTAACCCATAGGAGGACTGGAGCATCAGTTGCTCATTCAGAACAAAACTCAAATCCCTCCATGCCAATCAGCTGCTCCATTATTCAGAGGCTTGTTCCCCTGCTTTCAGTGACTGAATTCAAGGGAGAATGGTTGGGCTCATTGTCCTCTTAAACCTTATGGGGGGCTGGACCTTGTGCCTGGTATGTGATATTTTAGAAGGCCATGCTATCTTTCTGCCTCTGAAAAGCACCAGCTGACAGGTGTTACCATCACACTTTCCTGGGGCACAGTGGCCAGACTGTCTTATAAAGGTACTGTCCCATTCTGTCTGCTTTAGGAGCTTCTATAGCGCCTATCACTATAAATCCAAGCACTTCCCAGGTAGGTTACATCTGCATAGGGATATCCCTGTGGACTTGAAGGCTTTCTGCTCTTCTCTCCTTGAATAACCGTTATTAGTTGGCAGACTGACTTGTAGGGCTCTCAGGGGTTGGGGAGTGAGGTCTCAGGTGTCCTCAGCCTCCTGCAAATCTACTTTTCCCTCTGCCTACTTTAATCGCATACAAACCAACAACTGTTGATTATTTGTATTGCAATAGCACCTAGGAGCCCAGTCATAGACAAGGACCCAACTGTGGTAGGTGTTGTACAAACACAGAATGAAGACAGGCCCTACCCTAAGGATCACACTGTCTATAAGACAAAAGACTGGGTGACTTAGACAGACAAGGAGCACAAGAGAACAGTGACCTTACTGAACAACATGAGGCAGTGGCATCAGACTACAAGCTGCCATTGTCCACGCTTTTTCATCACTGTCAAGCTTTTTTGTAGACATCAGGGCAAAGGAGGGTTTTAAATTAGCCTTTTGCACTCCAGTTACCTAATGTCCATACACAACTCAACTGGGGTGCTGTTATGTGCATACCTATTATGAGTCTCTGCCTTTGGGAAGTGAGGGGGGATTTGATAACAGCCTTCAACTACCTGCGGGGGGGTGTTCCAAAGAGGCTGGAGCTCGGCTTTTCTCAGTGGTGGCAGCAGGGCCGCCCAGAGGGGGGGGGCAAGTGGGGCAATTTGCCCTGGGCCCTGCAGGGGCCCCCAGGAGAGTTTTTCGGGGGCCCTGGAGCAGGGTCCTTCATTCGCTCTGGAGGCCCCGGAAAACTCTCATGGGGCCTGGGTCCCCGGAGCTTCTTCTGCTCCGGGTCTTCAACGGCGGGGGGGTCCTTCCGCCCCAGGACCTGCCGCCGAAGGGCCTCGAAGACCAGGCTGCACTTCAGCGGCGGGTCCTGCTTCGGCGGTAATTTGGCAGCGGGGGACCCCCATCGCGGGTCTTTGGGGCCCTTCGGCGGCGGGTCCTGGAGCGGAAGGACCCCCCGCCGCCGAATTACCGCCGAAGCGGGGGGCCCCCTGCCGCCGAAGACCCCTGGAATCCTCTGGGTGGCAGCTGACAGAACAAGGAGCAATGGTCTCAAGTTGCAGTGGGGGAGGTCTAGGCTGCAACACAACCCCACATGCCCAAGAGCCAGATGCTTTTGAAGCCCCTAGACCTGATTCCACACTCCTGATACTCACTGGTGTAAGTGAGGGACTCCAGTGAATCCAACCGACTTGCATCAGTGTAAAACCAGCATGACACAAGAATCGAATGACCACAGAAGCCACAACAAAGAAGCTATTACACTGACCCACTCCCTCTGCACCATTCTGCTAGAGAGAGGTGGGCTCCAATCTGGCCAATAGGACAGCACCTCCATAGGCATCCCTTTGCTCATTGATGTGGCGGGAGTGGAGTAGTTTTAGGGTATGTCTACACTGCAGTCGGGGGTATGGCTGCAGTTTGTGTAGACAAACTGAATCTAGCTAGCTGTGTCTACATGAGCTGCAGCTACACCCTGTGACTGCACTGTAGACATACCCGTAGTCACTACTAGACTTGTTAAAAGCCAGAGCTCTTATTACAGATACAAGGTGGGTGAGGTAATCTTTTACTGGACCAATTTCTGGTGGTGAGAGAAGCAATAAGAGCTCTGTATAAGCTTGTCTATTCTCCACTGTTGCTGGTGGTGGCTGGATAACTTTATACAAAGGTTAAATAGGCTGAATTCTTCTTAGGAGCTAAGAACTGGTTAGAATAAGAGAGATGCTCAAAATGTGTGTCTGAGTTACTGCTGGCAACTCAAGTGACTCCCTCCTTATCTGTATTGACTAGATTAATATCAGGCAGTGTGTCTGAAACAGAGCCTCCATTCAAGCCCATTTATCCACTTCCATATTAGCAAAATGTTTTGTGACCAGTTTATCAAGGGCTGACAGGCTGGCCCTGGCAAAGGCAGTGCCCTCCATCACAGCTGCTCAGGCAATCAGCTGTTTGCCAACAGATTGTCTCTTCCCCCCGCTTGTGAGATGGATTCAGCCCAGCAGGAACACTGGGGTGTTTTATTACTGGAAATGCTACATTGTATCACTTCCAAGTACCCTATTAAAACTGTGCAGCCAAACTGTCAGAGGAGGCCGCTGGTTTGGGGGGGTCAATTTCTGAGGCCCCAGTGGAGATCTGATTTTATTTATTTTTTTAGAGAGGCTGAGCACCCACAATTACAGCTGATTTCAGTTGGAGCTGCAGGTGCTCAGCACCTTTGGACATCAAGGGACCAGGGTCTTAATGTGTCATCACGTAGATTCCCTAAACTTCAACAGAGTAGCACTTACCTAAACCAGCTGAGAATCTGGCACCAGGTCTCAAGCTAAGCAATCAAAAACTGAAACACTCAAAATCAGTGGCCCCTTTTAGCTGCAGTGAATCAGTAGGAGAGATGGAAAGGGGACCCAGGAGACTGTGCTCCCCCGTGTCCTGCCCACTTAAATCGTTAAAGTTCCCATGGAACTCTTCACAATAATACAGACACTGGCCCTGCTGTCCTAACCAATCTCCCTACCTAAAATCCCCCTTGTCGTTTCAAATGGAGAAGCTAGTCTTCGCTGTCCCTTCCTAAAAATGTTGTATAGTGGTGGTAAAAGGCAACATGGTAACTGCCCATAGATCATTTAAATGCTGAGACAGACCATAGGAACCACTCTATCAGTCTGTAAAGGCCCTGGCTCCTTCTGGATTAAAAGCACTACATGAATGCAAGATATCACTATGATTTTTAATGAGACTTGTGAAATACAAAGTGTTTGAGGAGCCTCACCTTCCTCAACAGCTGAGTCACTCTGACTGTCCGGCATTTATTAGTCCCAAGTACAAAGTAACAACCTCTCAATCCACCAGCTGATGCTCTGTGCTAAATCTAGCCCTAGTCTAAGTGAATACTGTTCTTGCAGTATCACCTGGAGTCCCTAACTGAGATTAGGGCTCCATTGTTTCTGTATGGCACTTGGCACCTATTAAGAGACAGTCTCTGCTCCAAAGAGATTCTAATCTAAATAGACCAGATAATGTATCCACCCTGTTTATAGATAGCGATCTGAGGCACAGCGTTTTGCCACACAGCCTGTGTTAGTCAAGGATCAAACCCAGTTTTCTTGATTCCAATATCAGTCTCTTTATCACAAAACCATCCTGACAGCAGGGCCAGTGCAACCCATTAGGTGACCTAGGCGGTCGCCTAGGGCACTAGCATTTGGCAGGCGGCATTTCAGGTCCTTCAGTGGCGACCGCAGTGGCCGGATCTTCGGCCGCCCTGGTTGTCATCGGCATTTAGGCAGAGGGACCTGGGGCGGGGAGGCTGCCTGCAGCAAGTAAGGGGGGGCGTAGCACGCAGGGGAACCACTCCCCGCCCCAGCTCACCTCTGCTCCGCCTCCTCCCCTGAGCACGCTGCCCCGCTCTGCTTCTCTCCCTCCCAGGCTTGCAGTGCCAAACAGCTGATTTGAGGGCAAGCCTGGGAGGCGGGAGAAGTGGAGTGGCGACCGCGTGCTTGGGGAGGAGGCAGAGCAGAGGTGAGCTGGGGTGGGGAGCTGCCACATGGCTTCCCGGGCCGGGGGGAGCTGCTGTGGGGGGGCACCTCAGGGTGTGGGGGGGCACCTCAAGGCAGAGGGAGGGTGGGGAGCTGCTGCGGGGGGGCACCTCAGGGCAGGGGGGGGTGGGGAGCTGCCGCGGGGGGGGTGCCTCAGGGCAGGGGGGGTGGGGAGTTGCCACAGGGCTGAGGGGGGCACAAGGTGGAAGTTTTGCCTAGGGTGCTAAACATCCTTGCACCCGCCCTGCCTGACACTAATCATGCCAACCCCTGAAATGCTCTGAATTACAGCAGCAAGAGGAGCTAAACTCCGTCCCTAGCTGAAATCAGTGGCAGCCGCTGCCTCATGTCTCTTCTGCACAAGCAAGGCCAAGTTCTTCCCCAGCTGTCTGACTTTCTCTAGACAATGAGTTTGAGACGCTTGGAACATGAGAGACGGCCTTGAGGCATCTTTCCAGCTCTCCTGTCATTACTTTCCATCCAGCATGTACGATTTGTTCATTCCCATCAGTGTTCACGTGAAAGGCCCCGTGTTAGCCCATCACTCGGGGTGGCTCTTTCTATGGGGAAGAACAGCTCTGACGGGATCAAACATTCGCCCGAGTATCATACTCTGATGCGTGAGTTTACTTGTGTACGTGTGTCTGTCTCTGTGCTGGTGAAAGGTGCTGGGCTGGCAACCATGGAAACTAACATTCTTCCTCTTATCCCCACAAGGCCAGCACTAGCAATACAAACCTCTCCACTTCAAACCATCCCTGACCTGAACAGGATTCAGGATTCAGAGCTAGCTTCATCCTGCACTGGTGACTGTGCCAGCTCAGGGTCAGAAATGACATCCCTTATTCTGTGGCTGCAGGGGCCACTGGCACAGTCATAAAGCCTGCCCCAGTTCATGTCCTTACGGGGCTTTGCTAGAATGTCGAATCACGGGGATACGGGTCCCTTGCCAACCCTGACCCACCTCCTTCCTCTTCAAACCCACCCCAAGCACTGAGTTGGCTCTGAGCCTACATAGAGGAGCCCTCTGCACTGGGGCTATTCCCCAGGGGACCCTTACACCTGTTCTATGCCCCGTCTATGTCCCAGCCCTCTGTCCCTTAGTCTAGACTTTCATACAGGGCCGGCTTTAGGGCGATTCACCCGATTACCCCTAAGAGGGCCCCGCAACAAAGGCACCGGCAGGCAATAGAGCTGCTGCCGAAGTCCCGCCTTTGTCTTCAGCAGCAGCCCTTTCAAATCGGGCCCTGCAGTGCCTAAAGCCGGCCCTGTTTTCATACCGTGTTCAGCACTATGGTATCTGAGTTTGAGACTGCCAGTTTGGTGTTTGCTCTCTGACATATCTGTCCATTTGGAATTCATCTGTGACTGCCAGCTCACTCAACATGCCTTCTGCTGGCTGTTTGGTGCTGTCACAACTTGTAGCCACTCTTACCCTGGCATGGCTGTGGATATACTAGCCACCTTGATGCAAGTTCATTACCAGCCCAGTGAGCCCAGGAAGGAGATTTACTTTTGCATCATTGAAGATGTCAAAGTAAAAGCACAGAGTCTTAAAGGCCTGGTTCACCATTGCCCTGCAGCTTGTGTGCTTGGTTACACCACTGCAGAGTAAGTATTAAAATGTACTGTCCTGGTCTGCACCCTCACTTGAAACTGGGGGGTTTCAAAGTGAGGACCAGCATGTATTCCCCCACCCTAAAATCCTAGGGTAGGTCTCCTTCGCTGCCACCAGTCAGGTTAAAGTGACTGACACACTGCCTGTCCCCCAAGCTTCCCCTGGGGAACCCAGATTCAAACCCCTTGAATCTCTACACACAGGGAAGCAGCCCACTTCCCCCCTCTCTCTCTCCTAGCCACTTTGGAGAGATATACACCGAGTCAAATCCTTGACTCAACACAAAGAGGGACTCACTTCCCCCCTCCCCTTCCCTAGTCCTGGGAAGAGATACCTGATTCAAACTGCTTGAATCAAACCCAGGAGGAACTGTCTCTTCCCCCCTCCCCTTCCCCTGAATTTCCACAAGAGAAGGAATTAACCAAGTCCAAAGAAAAGAAAAGAATTTATTAAGAGAACAAAAAGAAAATACAGAATCTCTATGAGCCCAAGCTGGACACTCATAGGGGATAACCTTATCAATCTCTGGAGAGAATCCCCCCTCCCCCTTTTCTCAGTAAAAGCAATATCAGCAAACAGGAATAAAGCATTTCCTTTAGCAAACACACAATTGCAAATATAGAAATCAAATCATGAGACTAATTCGCCTTTCTAATTAATACTCACTATTAATTAGTAGAAACTACTCCAGGAGAACTTGGAGACATGACTGGTCTCTTTTAGATCCAAAAAGAGAATCCGAGACAAACAAAGAAAACACAGACAAAAGCTTCCCTCCACAGAGATTTGAAAAAATCTTATCTCTGATTGGTCCTCTGGTCAGGTGGTCATCAGGTACTGCATGTTAACCCTTTACAGGTAAAAGAGACCTTAACCCTTAACTATCTGTTTATGACATGTACCAACAATGGCAACGCTTTATTCTCTGCCCTGGTACAAAGGTGTAATTGGGCCCTGTGTCAGGTCCACCAGTGCACACGGCGAGCATTTCATACATGCTTTGCAATCTTCCTGAGCTGGCATTGCCTTACCCCGGCTTTGCACCAGTTACAAGGTGAAGAAAAATAGGAGCTGAATATTTTCTATGCAACACTCTCCCTTTCGGATTGCTTGCATTTTGAGTGCTTTTGGTTGGGGACCAGAGAGGGGGCATGGGGAGGGGAGTGAAAATTTTGCCAAATACCATGGAAAATCACTAGACTATTACAGAAATGGGAAATAAATGCAACTGACCAAAATGTTGCTTTGGGGAGAGATGAGGGTGCAATTGGCAGAATTGTTCAGTTTGGCCAAATGTCATTCTCAAAACAAAAAGCAGATGGCTTTTCTGAGCTTTGCTTTTAAATATTAATTTGGGGAAGGTGGATTGCACAGAGGAGAAGTATAGGCTCACTACGTTGGGTGCCTACATGGTACAACTCCACAGCAAACAGGATTCTGTGGCAGTGAGTCATGAGGCTCACACTACAGCACTAAAAACAGCTGTGTAGACGCTTGGGCTCTGAAGCCCAAGGAGGGGGTGGGTTTCAAAGCCCAGACTCCAGCCCAAGCTTCAATGTTGACACAGCTGTGAGCCTGAGTGTGTAGACCCAGGCAGTGAGATTTGCTGCCACAGGTTTTAAAATGCAATGTAGACCCACCTGCTGGGCACTGGGCTCTTTGGAAAATCTGGCCCTGATTCTGGGTGCTGGCCCTTAGTTTGTTTTGAACGTTGCAGTGACATAGAGAAGAGAGATGGAAAATCAGATCTCAGAAGGGAAAGTTTTAAACATGCTGGAGGGAGGGGGTCTCCCATGAGGTAGCAAATGTATTCCCAACAGGCATCAAGCCTGAATCCCATCAGCAGGTGAGAATGTGCGAGGAAGAAGTGTGATCTATCCAGAATTGCATCTATTTTTAAGCTGCTGCTGTTGCCCATCTGTTAGCGACGGGTGCTTTTTATTTAAGTGTGTAAATGTAATGCTGGTTAGTCTTCAGGTATGGCTGTCAACCTGGAACCAAAGTCCTCTGTTTAATCATGGAACAGCACCAGCGCACCTCCATCTCCTGCTCTATTCAGTGCTGGTTAGGCCTCAACTGGAGTACAGTGTCCAGTTTTGGTCACTAATGTCTAGAAAGGATGTGGCGAAACTGGAAAGGATCCAGAGGCAAGTGACAAAGATGATCAGAGGGATGGAACACAAGCCATATGAGCAAAGGCTGAAGGAACTGGCTATGTTTAGTTTGGAAAAGAGGAAATGAAAGCGGGACATAACGGTCTTCAGATATTTGAAAGGCTGCCATAAAAATGATGGAGAAAGTTGTTCTCTCTGGCCACAGAGGGCAGAACAGGAGGTGATGTGTCAAACTACAGCACAGCAGGTTTAGATTAAATCTCAGGAAAAACTTCCTATCTGTCATAAAAGCAGGACAATGGGACAGATGTCTAGGAAGGTTGTGGAAGCTCCTTTGCTGGAGGTTTTCAGAAGGAGGCTGGAGCCATCTGTCTTGGGTGGTTTAGACACAACAAGTCCTGCATCTTGGCCGGCAGTTACATTACATGACCCTTGAGGTCCCTTCTAACCCTATGGGTCTATGATTCATTTCTGATCTTGGATGTGCATGAGTGGGCAGTCAGGTCTTCCTGGCCCATACAGTCCTTTGGATGCTTACCAAGTGGGAAACCTGTGATGCTATTTTGTGTGAGAGGTATGGACTGCTGCCTGCTAGGATCAGGAACGTTTCACATATCCTAGGCCAGTGGACAGCCATCAGATAGCAAACATTTTTGGTCACTTCCATACTGGGCTGGATTTCTAACTGGCAACTTGGAAATGAGAGGCTCTGGATCACTGAAGCACCATCGGAGGTCAGCGCCCTATTGTGCGGTACAGATAACTAGTAGGAACCAGTTTTTTCCATTAAAAGCTAGACAAAAGAGGGCACTGAGGTGCAGAGAGTAGGTGACTTGCCAGAGGTCACAGAAGAAATCTGTAGCAGAGCTTAGAATTGATTCGGGCTCATCTGAGTCCCATGCAGGGCCTTTCTTCCACAGGCCCATCCTTCCAGCGCACAGTCCAGCTCACTCAGCCACTGGGTCCCCCAGGACATGGCTGCTATAAAAGTTGCACAGGTATCTAGGAGGCGAACTCAAAGCGCTGCATGAGAAAAGCTAACTGAAGGGTCTGAATACGTTACTGATGGGGAAATGAGATGTTGTCACAGACTATAAAAGCGAAGATGTGTGAGAAGAGTCTCATAGCTGGTAAGCTGCTGTTGTGGTTACTGACTGGGGTGGGATAAAAAGCCACTGCTTTTAAGAAGACCGGAATCAAAGCTAGCCACTTCCTTCACTGCAGTGCTGTATGCTAGGTGGCGGTTTACTCTCCCCACAGGGGAGATGAGGTGTGTGGAATTCATCCTAGTCACAGACAATCTATTTCAGCCATGAGTCGGCGCCAGAGGGCTTTGTGACAGGCCATCCATTACCTGACCTGTCAGACCACTGGGCTTCTCTGCAGCCTGTTCTGTATTTCCCTGAAGAAAATACTTTCTTCCTCCAGCAGGAGAAGCTTGATTTGTGCCAATGCCTTGCTGTCCCACTTCAATTTGTATCAAACCAGAGGCCTGATCCTCAGAGATGATCAACACCCTCGACCACTGCTGGGTGTCCGAGTTTGGCACTCTGCCGAATTGGGCCCCTGCTCTTCTCTGAAGAGGGTGGTGAGGAATGAGCTGTTTAAAACTAGCTGCTTCAGAGACCTCTGCAGAGATTTGTCTCTAAACCCTAAGCAGCCTGCCCCTTGTAATACGTCTGGTAAGCATGCACCCATCAGTACGCACATTTATTGGGCCTGATTCTCTTCTCAATGGGTGTTTGTCTGTGGATGTATACTACTGGGTGGATTGTTACCAAAAGTGTTACAAGATGCAAATAAGGGTGATTTACACTGGGGAATCAGGCCTGCTTGTGAGTCACTTCTGATTTACACTGGACCTCACTTCCCCCCCCCAGGGCCGCCCAGAGGGGGGGGCAAGAGGGGCAATTTGCCCCAGGCCCCGAGCCCCACAGGGGCCCCCACGAGAGTTTTTCGGGGGCCCTGGAGCGGGGTCCCTCACTCGCTCCGGGGGGCCTGGAAAACTCTTGCGGGGCCGGGCGCAGGAGCTTCTTCGCTCCCAGTCTTCGCCGGCGGGGGGTCCTTCCGCTACGGGACCCGCCACCGAAGTGCCCCGAAGACCCACGGTGGGGGCCCCCCGCCGCCGAAGACCGGGCTGCGCTTCGGCGGCAGGTCCCGCTTCGGCGGTAATTCGGCGGCGGGGGGGCCCCCGCCGCAGGTCTTCGAGGCACTTCGGCGGCGGGTCCCAGAACCGAAGGGCCCCCCGCCGCCGAAGACCCCAGGCCCCCGGAATCCTCTGGGCGGCCCTGTTTCCCCCCCCCCCTTCTTCACACCAGCGTAAATCAGAAGCAACTCCCTTGGACCCAACTCCTCTCTTACCCATCCCAATGGAATAAGTTACACCCGATTTATACCACCAAGAGAAGAGAATGAATGGTAGAAAGCTAGCCTCATTCTCTAATTTAAGAGGTCATCTACAGCCCCAGGAAGCTATCTGAATGTCAGCTATATCCTCCAAATCAAGGCCATGTTACCTCACATGAACATTTGCCTCCATTATCCAAATTGCTTTAATGTTGAAAGAATAATTCAGGTGCAGTAGAAGGCGGGGAAACCTCTATCAAACTGTCCCTCTTCCTCTGAAGTAAAATGTCTCTGCTGTCAAAGCAGCAAAATTGAGACTACAGCCGCCTCAAGGAAAAGAATCACTTAGCATTTCATTAGTGTTTAATTCATACCAGAGCAGCAGGAGTCATAAAGCATGCTCTTATCAGGAGTGGTTGGCCAGATCCTCAGCTGATATAGGTTCGTTACTGCAGCTTCAATGGAAGCTATGTGCATTTACAACAGTGAAGAATCTGTCCCAATGTTCTTAAATCAAACCTCCAATGTGTTGGAATGGAGCAGGGGGAAATATATTTGTGGTGCAATGAAAATCTTCCTGCTCTAAAGTCACAAGGGTAATTACAAAGCCTTGAAATTGCTTCTGAATTGTTTAGGGAGCCTGATCCAGTGAGGTGCTGAGCACTTTCAGGGAAATTAAGGATGCTCCACACCTCATAGGAGTGCTCAGGACCTAAGCGCTACATGGATAACCTATGCAGCCATAACAGGCTGACTGTTCATGTGGTGCACTCACTTCCCACTGAAAGCAATTGGACGGGGAGGGGGGCTACAAAGGTTCTGTTCTGTACAGGGCCGGCTCCAGACCCCAGCGCGCCAAGCGCACGCTTGGGGCGGCTTCCCGCGGGAGGGCGGCAGGCGGCTCTGGTGGACCTCCCGCAGATGTGCCTGCGGAGGGTCCGCTGGTCCACGGCTCCGGTGGAGCATCCGCAAGCATGCCTGCGGAAGGTCCACTGGAGCCGCGGGACCAGCAGACCCTCCGCAGGCACGTCTGCGGGAGGTCCACCGGAGCCGCAGGACCGGCGACCGCCAGAGCGCCCCCCACGGCGTGCCGCCGTGCTTGGGGCAGCGCAAATCCTAGAGCCGCCCCTGGTTCTGTAGTGCAGTGTGTGATGGTTATGGAAACCAACTCCAAAATAGCTGGTTTCTGTGGCTGTAGGTTTGATGGCAAAATCAGATTGCTTTGAATCCAGTCTAGGGAAATGGATGATTCAGGGACTGGTAATGGAAGATGACTATTGTATTGTATTGCATTTGCAACCAGAGGCCCCATTCAAGATCATGGCTGAGTGCTGTGAAAACACCTAGTGAGAGCGATTCCCAGGCTGGAAGGGTTTACAAGACAAAAGGTGGGGTGGAAACAGGTACAGAAGGTGAAGAACTGACTTGCTCAAGATCGCAGTCTTACTTCTAAGTCAGCAGTTCAAATCTGGCCTGGGTCAGTATGGTGTCACTTAAAGAATCCTCATAGATTAATTTGTTAATGGTGAGAGGCCAAATTCTGTTCTTGGTTACAGGGGCCCAAATTCCCACTGAAACAGCCGGCAGTAGCACCCCATAGAACTGAAAGCAGAATAGGGTCCTGTTTGGCAAAATGCAGTTCTCTCCATCAGCTGCTGCTGGAATGAGCTTCCCCTCCCTGGCCACGCAGTCTTGTGCTGGAGTGATAGGGATCGAGGTGCTGGAGGGAAGTGTCGCCAGAGCAGAGAGCATAATAGTGAGATATGCCAAAGCTCTGGAGAGTGGACAATGCATGGTCATAGTCACCACTGCCAAATCTGGATTGACCTCAAGTAAGACTCTGGATTATTCCAAGATCTTGACCCAGATCTGGAATACCCAAGATAGGTGGGTGTTCAGCTCTGAAATTTTTGGCACTTAAATGTGGATGTGGAAATGGGTTGAGTTTTCTAGCATCCCCACCGTTCAAGAGTGGTTGGATCAAGTGTTTGGGTTCCGGGCAATGCGTCGTTTATGCTG
Organism: Mauremys mutica; assembly: GCF_020497125.1. NCBI lineage: Eukaryota > Metazoa > Chordata > Testudines > Geoemydidae > Mauremys > Mauremys mutica. Next base: position 131,579,429 of record NC_059075.1, read on the forward strand.
TCCCTGGGGTTCTAAGAGCCATGTTTACTTGAAGGATACTGAGATGGTTCAATGCTTCAGAGGGGTAACCTTACAAAGCCAGGTAATGAGACTTGGCAATGCCAAGGGAAACCTAAAAGTTCATAGGTCTTAAACTGTTAACTAGCCTTAAAGGGTCCAAGAGGGCAAAAGTGGAGGCAGCAGCTGTGCAAAGGGGGACTGAAGATGGGAGGTTTTGGCAGGGCTGCCCGGGTGGGGGGCAAGTGGGGCAATTTGCCCCAGGCCCCGCAGGGGCCCCCATGGGAATTTTTTTGGACCCTTGGAGCGGGGTCCTTCACTTGCTCCGGGGGACCCGGAAAACTCTCCTGGGGCCCAGGCCCCCGGAGCTTCTTCCGCTCCAGGTCTTCGGCGGCGGGGGGTCCTTCTGCCCCGAGGCGGAAGGACCCCTGCCGCCAAATTACCACCGAAGCGGGACCTGCTGCCGAAGTACCGGGTCCCGCTTCGGCGGTAATTCGATGGCGGGGAGGCCCCGCCGTGGGTCTTTGGGGCACTTCGGTGGCACGTCCCGGAGCAGAAGGACCCCCCACCACTGAATTACCGCCAAAGCAGGGGCCCCCTGCCGCCAAAGACCCCAGGCCCCCTGAATCCTCTGGGTGGCCCTGGGTTTTGGGGAACATGTGCTGCATGCAGCATGAGCTGGGGGTCAAGTATTCGGAGTCTGCAATGCGCAGTGTAAAATTCAGCCTGGGAGAAAGGGATAACCATAAAGTGTGTGTGCAGTGGGGTGGATTTTAAACAGCCTGGGAAAGGGATTAGTATTCAATTAGTGTGTAATAAGATCACAAATCAGCCAGTGTTTAATTTGTAATGAAAGACATTTTGGGGCTTATTTTCATAACTGAGATGACAAGCCTAGAGCCCTGAAACCAGGTCCCACCTCCAGGGCAATGGGATCAGCGTGGTTCTGAACAGAAGGGAGGGTATGCCCTTTTCATAAATATAAAGGGAAGGGTAACAAAATCCCTCCTGGCCAGAGGTACAGAATCACTTTACCTGTAAGGGGTTAAGAAACTCAAATAATCTGGTTCGCACCTAACCAAAAGGACCAATAAGGAAAGAAGATACTTCCAAATCTGGGGGAGGGGAAGAGGTTTTGTTTGTGCTCTTTGTTTGTTCCCTCTCTGGATGGTGAGAGAGAGACCAAGCTAGTAAAACATCTGCTGAAAACGTATCTGAAATGATAAAATTTCTGTAGTTTTAGATGTAAGTAAAGGCAAGGAAATGTGTTAGATTAGCTTTTGTTTTAGCTTGTGAATTTTCCCTATGCTAAGAGGGAGGTTTATTCCCGTGGTGGGTGTTGGTGTTTTTTTGTTTGTTTGTTTGTTTTTTGTAACGTTGAAGCTGAGCCTAGAGGGGAATCCTCTGTGTTTTAAATCTCTTTATTACCCTGTAAAGTTACCTTCCATCCTGATTTTTGCAGTTGTGATTCTTTTTCTTTAAAGTTCTTCCTTTAAGAACCTGTTTGATTTTCAGTGTCCTAGGGACAAAGGGTCTGGTCAGTACTCACATTATTCTCAAGCCTCCCCAGGAAATGGGGTGAAAGGGTTTTGGGGAGCAAGGGACTCCAAGTGACCCTTTTCCTGAATTTTTGTCCAAATCACTTGGTGGTAGCAATACCATCCAAGGACAAGGAAAGGATTTGTGTCTTGAGGAAGTTTTAACCTAAGCTGGTAAAAATAAGCTTAGGGGGTCTTTCATACAGGTCCCCACATCTGTACTTCAGAGTGAGGAGGGAACCCTGACAGCCCTCCCCACACACAGCCCAGTTCCACAGGGCTCCATGCCTGGCAGCGTACAGGGACAGATGGGAACTGGGTATGGGTGGACTGAGATCAGAACACTTGCTGTTGCAGGGATCCTCTCACCCTCCCCACCATGACCGGGGCACGCTGGGCTGCTTCAAACATGGCAAGGAAAATGCTTTGCCTTTCCCTTGTGCATCCTTTGCCCCAGCAACTCAGTTCTCCCCTAACTGGGCTGCCTATTTGATGGAATGTGTATTGTATAGTGTTTTCCCTCAGATCTCAAAGCACTTTACAAAGGGGATGAATCTCACTACCCCTATTTTACAGATGGGGAAACTGAGGCCCAGAGGGGCAGGAACTTGCCCAAGATCACCCAGCAGTAGAGCTAGGATCAGAACCCAAGTTTCCCAAGTCCCAGGCTAGTGCTGTGTCCCCCTAGAAGACCAAACTTCCAAGTGGTAAGAGACTAGGAAGTGAATCTTTCCTTCATTTGCTCCTGTGCAAACATAATGAGTTTAACAGAGCAATATGGAGACTGGGTTACTGGGGAACGCCTTATGTCAGGGTCCTGAGACTTGGTGCAGAGGGGACATACCTCGGAGCTTTATTGATCGCATCAGTGCTGCATAGGCATCCACCCAGCCCAGGGACAAGTCCCGAAACCCCATCCCAGGATGCACTGGGCTCGGTGTCACTCTGGCCCTATGACATAGGGCCACTGCTCTGAATCTCCAGAGTTATCCTGGGATTGAGTGGGCTGGCAGCCTTGAAGCAGAGGCAGTCGGGTCCCATCATGCTATAGGGCAATATCCCACAATTGGTAACTTAACTTGCTGCCCATCAGGCATTATTTTTTAGCAATCTAGGTTCTCAATCTTTCCTCTGACAACTGGGGGGTTATTTTCATCACTAGTTTGTATTTAACATCCTCTCTCATAGCTGTCACCATGTTGAGATGATGACCTTGTTTCCAGGCTGTGGTCAAGCTGAACTTGGCACAGCTGTGGGAAAGGGGACACAGGTGGCTGCATTCTTACTCTTATTCCTCTTAGGGACTCAATTCTCCATAGAAACTAGAGCAGCCTCTGGGGCTGCTCTGATTTATACCCTGGTTGCAGCTGACTCTAAGGGACCACCCACAACAGACACAGTGCAGCATGCCCTGGCCACACCCCTGCATTGGCAGCACAGGGCCATTCCCTGTCCTACACTGTTTTGTGTACAGCATGCTGGGTAATAACATGAGGACTCCATGTTTCTAAAATTAAAGTGGCTTTTTAAGAGAACTGTTTCCACTGGGGGTTGCAACTGCAGGTAGCATTCAAGCCTTGTGCAAACAGTCTTACTGGTGTTACTGCCAATTTCTTCTCTCCTGTAACCTGTTCTCCTACCTCCAGCTTGCAACATACACCTGTATGGATTCCCCTTTCCCCTCAGGGAATTCTTCTAAGGGGAGATCCAGCAGGCTTCAAGCCCCTTTGCACTGCTCACTGGCATCAAAGCACCAGAATGCAGCTAGACCAGAGGTGGGCAAACTACAGGCCCCATCCAGCCTGCGAGACCCTCCTGCCTGGCCCCTGAGCTCCTGACCCGGGAGGCTAGTCCCCAGCCCCTCCCCCTGCAATGCTGTGTGCGGTGGGGCGGCGAGCTCTTGCCGGACAGCGCAGCTGCAGAGCTACAGCCTGACCCGGTGCTCTGCGCTGCACAGTGGTGTGGCTGGCTCCAGCCAGGTGGCACGGCTGCCTGTCCTGCTGCTCTGGGAGGTGTGGCTGTAGCGCCGTCAGCCACCAGTGCTCCAGGCAGCATGGTAAGGGGGCAGGGGGAGGGTTGGATAGAGGGCAGGGGAATTTGGGTTAGTGGTCGGGGGTGTGTGGATAGGGGTCGGGGCAGTCAAAGGGCAGGGAGCAGAGGGGTTGAATGGGGGCAGGGGTGCCGGGGAGGGGGTTGGATGGAGTGGCAGGGATGGTCAGGGGACAGGGAGGGCTGGATGGGACAGGGAATGGGGGGGTTGGATGGGGCAGGAGTCCTGGGGGGGGCAGTCAGGGGGAGTCAGATAGAGGACAGGGCCCAGGCCACACCTGGCTGTTTGGGGAGGCCTCCATACAATTTCGAAAACCCAGGCCAAAAAGTTTGCCCGCCTCTGAGCTAGACTCAGGGCCAGTCACGGCCGGGGACAAAAGAAAGCTGATTTATGAACCTGAAGGGAAGCAAATGCTTTTCCTTGACCTCAAACAGTGCTGAAAAGGGACTGGCACATCATGCTGCTGGCCAAGGCCAAATTTAAACAAATGCCCCAGAAATACACCTCTCCATAGCCCTTTACTGTCATACCAGGCTTGTTTAGATAATCAAGCCATAAATTCAGCTTGTATTTCTACCAAAAATATCTGAGGTTACTGGAGGAACTCCAGGGAAAAGTATGTTTGCACGACTTGCTTTCGAAAGTGCATTGCAAAGAACTCCATCAACCATTTGTGAATTAAGCTATGTGTCTCTAGGCAATTGAGAGTTATGAATGCAGAAACAAAGACGTGTGGCATCTATACCCGGAGCAGTAGTACACACTGCTCCAGAAACTGCTAAAATCCTGCTGGTAGCAATTTGAACCCAACTGCTGCTCTACCCAGTTCTGATCTCAGCAGGGCCATGGAACTGTTTGATTCTGTTTTTTTATCTAGAGTCAAAATAATCAGGGACTGAAAATGATGATCTTTGAACCCAGGCATAAAAGAATCCAGCTTAAGGCTTTTTCTTTGTTTCTCTTGTCTTTGGTAAAACAATCCCAAAGACCCAGAAAGAGAATGAGTTTCATAGACAGATGTTCCTTTGGTGCCCAGCTGAATTTGAACCCAGAAAGACTGAAGTCAAGGAAGTGGAAAACCTTGCCCGTTGACCTGTCTCAAACTAAATACATGTATGGGATTAATTGAGCTAATCTGTTGGAAATGCTGTTTTATACACTGTTTGCAAAACATAAAACTGGACAAAAATAAATAACGCCTGAGATGCAGCTGTTTGCTTACAGTCATCAAGGCAACTGGAAAATGCAAGGGCCCAAGGCTGTTAAATGCTGCCAGAAATCATTACAGCTGGATTTTTTTTTCCCCAAGTGCTCAGTAACCCCAACTGAACCCCCACTTTCAGAAAAGCTCAGTCCTAGGACCTAACATTTGGTTGGACATAAAGCCCATTGGAGAAGCTCAATGGAAAGATCTTTTTTTTTTTTTTTTTAAAGATTGGGCCTTTTAGCAGGCACTGAGAACCCACAGTGCCCTTCTTAATATCTATGAATCTTGACAAGCTACAAGCTTCCTGTAATCACTCTGAAATATATGTAGGATAATACCTCTTTATGGATAAATCTCCCGTAAGACAAGTTTAGTGTAGTGAGTTTGTCAGGTCTGAGGTGAGATGTCTGCAAAGGACAGAGGACCCTTTGCCAAGGGAGTCTTTATCATTGTGTGTGTTCAAATGATTATACTTCCATCTGAAAATCTCAAGCATGTTACAGATGTAACAAGTCTCCCCCTCCCCACTAAGTTTACTGAAGGGGAAAGTGCAGCTAAATGACTTGCTCAAGAAGTCAGCAGCTGAGCCAGCCACAGTACCCAGGAGTCCTGACTCCCTTGTCCTGTGCTCTAAATCAATGTGCAAAGACTGACACTGCTCCCTGAGATCTCCCTGACACCATTTAGGAAGGTAGCAAGCTGGTGTGTGGTATCAAAAAGTTGAGACACTGCTCTGAACAATGAATCCTGTGATCAAGGAGTATTTTTTTTCCAAAGGATCCTGGTGATTGACTTTAATGGGGGTATCTGTGAAGACCTTCTGTAGCATTTATCATCATCAAGATGGTAAGTGAAAATTCTGTCTCTCTCTATCTGTGCTCAGATATACTGGTGAACTTCCAATTGAAGTCAGTGGAGAATTGATGAAATCAAGAAGTTGTCTCTTGGCTTGGCAAAGTGGATGTGAACATGGCAAGCAAATCGGGGATGGTACTGCCAGAGTCCTGGCTCCTGGTTCGCTCCCCAACCTCTAATCCTTGCTCCTTTTGCTACATTAGGCTACAGGGACTTCCTACAAAGGGGTCTACTCAAGTAAGTATAGTGTACTGACCTGAGTCCAGCAGAGCCGCAGCTAAACCTGGAGGGGGGTGACTTTGAGGGTGGCTCTAGAATGGCTGAGGTCCAGACCTTATGGATTATTCTCCTTAGGATGTTGGGGGACAAGAGACAGTGGATATTTGTTGTGATGGTTTAAATAGAAATTTTCCATATGACACATCAATTTTTTCAAGTTCTGTTTTTTATTAAAAGCCCCCAAAATGTCTAATTTTGGCAAACCAAAGATTAGAAATACCAGGTAGTTGAGGAGGTTTTTTTTTTAATTGGACTAATTTCTGTTGGTGAGAGACAAGCTTTTAAGCCCCCCACTCTCTCTTTCTCCCCCCCCCCAAAACAGAAGTTGGTCCAATAAAACATACTACCTCACCCACCTGGTCTCTCTCGTCTCCTGGGACTGACACAGCTACAACAACTCTGCATAAAACAAGTTCAGGTTTTTTGTCAATCTCTTGAGGAGATGCGGGGGGTGGGGGGGGCATTTCGTAGCCAACTGCAGTCTTGACAATTCAGATGTAATGAAGACGTGGATAGAACAAGGGTAAAAGCGTTTGAAGAGATCCACATTAGTGAGTCTGGATGGTGTATATCCTATTGAGACCACAGTTCATGCTGATCAAGGTTTCTTTATGCTTCCCCTTGTCGATCGAATCACCTGTTGCCCACATATTGTAAGCTCCTCAGGGAAGGGACTGTCTGCTAGTACAGTGTCTTGCACAATGGCCATTATGATGATACCTGAGATCATCTTCATCCTCCTTGGGGAATACTTTCTGTGCTGACAGGGCAAGAGAGGCTGGTCTCATGGTTAAGGCTCATGGGGACTTCAATTTCCAGCTCTGCTGCAGACTCCTGTGTGACCTTGGGTACGTGACATGGGGCTAGACATGAAATGTACACAACAACCACTGCTGAGGCTAGATTCTCAAAAGACGCCAGCACCAATAGGTGTGGAAGCCCTGGGTTTCCCAGCTCTGCAGCTGGTGGAAGCAGCATTTCCTGTGGAATCTGTCCTTTTGCCATCTAGTTAATATCAAATTGAATTATGAAAAGGATGTTGTACTGCAGACAGCTGTGTAGCAGATGTTTGAAAGCATGTCAGAGGAAGAGGGTACCACTACTCATGTTGCGTCAGGAGCTGTGAAATTAAGCATGTACCAAAGCAGTTACTTATCCCACTGAAAACACACACACACACACACACACACACACACACACACACGAGTATAGAGTGCTACAGTGTGAATCTGCATGAGGATTTTGATGCTTGTCTGCTTAAGACCAGCATTAGTCCAAAGGCTGAAACCATTTTAAAAAGTATCTGCTATTTAGTGGCTTGCAAAAAGAAGGGAGGTGTGTAATATCCCCACAAATTGCACCAATTTGACTAAATTGATTGAGAAACCAATTTAGTTAAATTAGGGCAAGCCACCATGTGGGCACTGAATTAAGCTCAATCAGTGTCAGGTACTTTAAACTTGATTTGAATGGTCACACAATGAGATTGCCCTGATTTATCTAAATTGATTTAGAAACAAATTTAATTTTGTGCAACTTCCATGTATAGACCAGGCCTTACTACTCACAATGTGGTGTTCTGCTGCTAGTAGCCTCCAAGAAAATATATTTGGCAGACTGAGGAAAATCTACTGGTTTGGGAATAGGCCAAATTCACCTAGTGCAAAAGTGAAAAATTGGCCCAATTCATCCCTTCAACATCGCTTGGAAGTTCTGTTGGCTAACAACAGTTCCTGATAGTGGTTTACTAGGAAAACTTGCTTTGCTTTGCACAAGTGTGATGATGCCGGGCTGAAGTTCAATGCGCCTCAACCCTGACCACACCTAGGGGATGAGGAGGGAGTTGAGATTCTGTGGTCTATTCAAGTGAAATAATGGGGTGCCAGTGTCAAGATCCTGGAAAAGAAAGTTCTCAAGGTCTGTTCCTCAGAGGCCTCTTCGGAATGCATTAGCTGGGTCTCAATCCAGCTGCTAGTAGAAAGGGTGTCCACACTACACACCCACCAGCGGCGCTGACACTATTGCATACTCTTGTTGATCCTCACAGCAAAGAGGCCACGGAGAATGAGCTGGTATCTTTACCCCAGCGGCAATATCCCCAAATCCAGGGGGGAGGCCCATGAGCAGGGCCCTGTCTTGGAAACTGACTGCTGCTGTACCTGTCCTGTGGATAAATAGGGAACATCACTTAAACTAAACCAGAGCTAGAGACTTGTGTTCAGCTTAGGGGAGGAAGGAATAAATGTGGCTTTATGCCACCTTTGTGCCTCTGGGAGTCTGGCCTGCTCCTGGGGTTGATGTGGCCTCTTGAATATATTTGAGCATTGTGCGGGGTGCTCTAATTTTATGGCAAGTTCCTGAGGGCTTCTTATGGGCTAGTCTAGAGCAGCCTAGAATCCTTGGAGTGGGTTGTGCTCTGGCCCTACACCCTCCCTTGCCATATTCCCTGTGCTGGGGCTTGAGGGGACCAGCCTAGGGCCAACACAATGCCTGTAAAGGTGGAATTGTCCCCTCTGCTCCCTGAGAACTGTTTATGGCCCCTGTATGCCACCACCATAGTAGTGCATGGGGGGCAGAATCCCTCCCCATGATTGTTTTTGGTTGGTTGTTTTTTTGTTTGGGGGGGGGGTGGTAAAAGACCATGGAAACAGAAGTGCAGGTGCTAGTCTAATCCCAAGGGGGGTGAATCTTGCATATCCAAGGTTCCCATTTAAATGGGAGTAGGGACTGCACCTGGTTCCTTGCAAGTGTATAGTTAACTGTGCTTCCTAAAAACTAGGCCCTGGAGGTCTTCCCTAGCAACAATGCAATAAAACAACTGGTCCCACAAGCCCACTAATATAGTTCCAAGAAACTAAAGATTGTCAGTGAATTATTTTAGATCTCATTATGCATAACAGCCTCTGGTTTCTTTTTTGACTCAAATGAAGAGAGACAGAGGCGGGAGTTAGTTACCCACTTGGCAGCAGGCCAGTTGGACTTGATTAGATCACCACAACGGAGTCTAACACACTGGGAGAGCTAGGGAATTGAGCCACATGCGCATATGTGTGTGCGCTGTCAGCTCTCTTCTCCACCCCTCCTCCCCATAGTGTCCGAGCACCTCCCTGACATGAACAGCGCTCAGACGGAGTGTGCACAGGCGTAGCTGAACGTGATGGGGTGGCACTAAGAGAGCCAAAATGGCAGAGGGAATGAAGAGACTGACAGGTATCGCTTCAGTGGTCTGCATGCAACACACACATCACTGCAGAACAGTGTCTCGGACCATGTGTAGCAGGATTGTGTCTCTAGAAAATTAGAAGAGGGGCTCAGAATTGATCCCACAAAGGATACTTAAGTGGTGGTTCTGGCCCAGGGGACAGAGTCTGGTCTAATTTACATCACTGTTTATCTGGTGTAACTCTTCTGAGCTTAGAAACTGACCCCTCATTTAATGTCCGTCCATTGATTGGCCTATCGGGTCCTAGTGACCACTTTGGGAGACAGCAGGCCCGATCCTGCTCTCATAGTGATGTAAATCAGAAGTAACTCCTTTCGAGTCAAAGGGCCAGATCCTGATCTCCCTTACCCTTGTGTATATTGGAAGCATGTCCATTGCATTCATTAGAATTACTCTGGATTTACAGAGAGCAAACTGAGATCAGGATTTGATCTGGGGCATTACACCCAGGGATGATCAAACAGGATCAGGCCAACATGATCTGTCTCATCTAGCAAGGGCCATGCACAGAAATAAGCTGTAATAGACTGAAAGGGGGAGATGAAACTAACTTGGAAAAACATTTGATTACATTTTCATAGTCCTAATAATTCTTGGAGACCTACTTCCTTCTAGATTAATATGCATCCCTAGAACCCCCTCTAACAAACACTAGCTACATCCCAGGAGCTAAACTTAATACTTTCTGTCAGCATCATGCAAGGAAATGAGCGAAACAGCACTCTGAGCTATTCCAGGCCTTTGACTGGTAAACCCTGCTTCTCTTCCTGAGGACATTGCTCTGTTAGCTAGAGTGTATGGCACAGTCTAGAGAAATTAGAATAAAGGTCAAAGACAGAATATTGGGAAGAGAGAAGGATACAACAAATATAGGGGGGAAATACACCTGGCTGTACAGGTTCATGCTGAAGCTATGGCACTATGTGCTGCATTTGATGGCCTGCTGTGCGTCTTTTGAAATAGACGAACCCTAGCAATCCCTGTACCTAGACTCCATTGAGATTTTTAATGTGTCTAAGGGAGTTAGACACCTGAATTAGTTCCAATAGGAATTGGGCACCTCCTCTTTAGTCTCTTTTGAAAATTCCAACCCTAATCCTGTCAATTTATGGCATCTCTAAGCAGGGGCGGCTCTAGAAATTCCGCCGCCCCAAGCAGGGCGGCGCGCTGCACCGCTCGCGCCGCCCTTCCCCGGTCCCGCGGCCGGGGCAGAAATGCCTGCGGACCGTCCCGCGGCTCCGGTGGAGCATCTGCAGGCATGCCTGCGGGAGCTCCGTCTGAGCCGCGGGAGCAGCGCACCCGCCGCAGTCATGCCTGCGGGAGCTCAAGCGGAGCCGCGAGAAGAGGGGACCCTCCGGCAAGTCCGCTCGTCCCGGGGCTCCGGTGGACCTCCCGCAGGCATAACTGCGGAAGGTCCGCCAGAGCCAAATGCCGCCCTGCCGGGACAATGCCACCCCACATGCCTGTCTCTAATGTGCCCCCCACTGTACTGTCCAGATGCCAGGTACAAAATTAGGCTTATGGATGAAAATTGCCCCAGGAAAACTCTTTACCATCCCATGTTTTTGTTACTGTTTTGCCCACTGAACAAAATATGCTCTGAGGCATGCATCCCCTGCAGCAGGTGGGAGCTGCAATGCCTTGGCGCAGCAGAGCTGACCAGAGGGTGCTGTGAGACCATCAATGGTTATAGCCCTTAAGGGAACTCTCAACGGTGCAGCCAACTTCCCCTCGGCATCCATGGAAGTTTGATGGCTGGAAATGTCAACCCAAAATGTATTTGGACCCTTCAGTGGATGGGCACGTCTATATATGTCTGTGGTGAGGTTCTTGTGTGATGTAGGTGCACCCAGGGCCACCCAGAGGATTCAGGGGGCCTCTTCCATAAAAAAAAGTTGCAATACTATAGAATACTATATTCTCGTGGGGGCCTGGGGCAAATTGCCCCACTTGCCCCCCCCCCCCCCCCCGGCAGCCCTGGGCGCACCCACCTCTAGGACTTAGAGTAGACCAAGGTCCTGCAACTTATTTCACACAGGCCACCAAGCAGTCACCAACTGATAATGGCTTTAGAGGGCAGATCCTCAGTTGACGTAAATCAGCATAGGTACAAGGGAGCTATGCACCAGCTGATCATCTGCCCCTTGATCACAAGTGATCTGAACTGCCTGGTGGAGGTGAAAGGCTCTTTTTTCATTGCTGGATTCCTGAAACATTCAGTCCCCTTTTCTCCTGCCTCCGAAGTTCCCATCATTTGTCAGTGACAAGGTAAACCCATTCAGAACAAAAAGTCTGGTGCATCAGCAGTTTCCCCATCATTCAGATACATAAAAATCTCCCTCCCTCCATTGTCTCAGCAGGTTATAGGAGGTGTCTGTCAACTTACGCAGCCGCTCACTCCAACCCCAAAAAGAATTCCAAGGCTGTGGTTTTCAGTGTTTTAGTAGCTGCCGTACGTGTGCATAACTACAGCCAAGAGGCATCAAGAGAACAAATGTCAGCCAGCGACGAGCCTTTCTGAGCTTAACCTTGAATCTTTCTAACCAAAGAACAAGGGGAAACAGGCATCATATTGAATTAATCAGTGCTGAGAGTTATGTAGGAAGGCAGTGTGCCCAAACAAATATCAACTAGTTTTAGAGTCAGACTATTCTTTTTTTTTTTTTTACTCCATGGTTCATTACTTATTTTTAAGGTTATAGTCATACAATTCTGAAAGGAAACCCACTACAAGCACCACCTGCTTAGATTCATTGTTAAGTGTTTTGATTTAAGGACATTGGTACTATTAGGTCTCTATGAACAAGTCTCAAAAGCAAAAATAATCAGGTGGGGCGGGGTAGCAGAATTATTCTTTGCAAACAGGACCACAAAAGTGAAATCGGACCCATTCTTCTTACATAGACTCTTATCGGTCCGTGAGAGGCAGTGTGGTAGCATGGGGAAGGCATCTGGCCTGGGAATTGGGAAACCTGCGTTCTCTTCCCACTTGAACCTTGAATGGCTTGTAACATTGAGCAAGTCACATTGCTGCTCCCTGCCTCAGTTTCCCCACCCACACTCTTTGATGTAGGCGCTGTCTCTCACTCAAGCGCCTAGAGAAATGTGACCCTGATCTCAGCTGGAGCCATTAGGTGCTACTACCGTACTCCTTATAATACAAGATTTTAAGCCCAGAAGACACCCCCGTGGTCAACCTGCTTGATCTGATGTAAAGCCCTGCCACAGACCTTCACCCAGTGATTCCTGCATTGAGCCCAGTATCTTGTAGCTGAACAAGAGCATATCCTTTAGAAGAAGATCCAGTCCAATCACAGCTGGGAACTAGCAGGGGTCAGTGGTTGAGTGAAGGGGCTGGGGGGCGCTTTATTCCTCGGGTAGCAGCTCAAAGCCACCCAGGGTGGCAGCCTGACAGAAAGTTGCTGCTATCACGTGCATCCATCACACAAACTCAAGTCTCCTACCTTACTGGATGTCTGAATAATTATCTCAGATCTAGATAAGGACGAGATACATTGGGAGGGCAAGTTGGCTGCTGGATAATACAGAGAAGCAGTTGCGCATTTATGGACAATAGGGCCTGATCTAAATCCCATTAAAGTCAATGCAAAGGTTCCCATTGACTTAAACGGGACCTGGATGGGGCTCATACTGAAGAGAGGACTACACTCCCAGTTTTCTAAATCTGGTACCTTTCAGCATCACTGACACCCCCACCACACTGGTGCATTTAGCTAGAGGGTGCTGTGTACTGTGCCTTTAAATCTCTAAAAGGACTCTTGTTAGCAAATGAGACTGGCAGCTATTTGGTGTTCAGTGCAGACTGTTAAGCAGACACATGCTGTACAGAGAAACATATGTACATCAAGATCAAAGGAGTGAGGAGGCAAGAAAAGATACTTTACTTAAAGGGGAAAAAAAGAGGCCTGTCTTGGGTGATAATTATCCAGTTTAGTTCCCTCTTGCTACATGCTTATTTTAGTCAGAATGAAATTCACCCTGTGCAGAGACCTAGCAGTTAAATCCCACTGGAGTCCTCAAAATCAGGGCTGCCTAGAGGATTCAGGGGGCCTGGGACAAAGCAATTTCGGGGGGCCCCTTCCATAAAAAAAAGTTGCAATACTATAGAATGCTATATTCTCGTGGGGGCCCCTGCAGGGCCTGGGGCAAATTGCCCCACTTGCCCCCCCTCCTCTGGGCAGCCCTGCTCAAAATAAGGTTTAAATGGGACTAAAGCAGCCTGTAGGCCTAAGTAGTATTATTGTTATTGGTATTGCTATAATACTTAAGCATCGTATGGACCAGGACACCGTTGTGCTAGGAGCTGTACAAATACAGAACAAAAAGATGGTTCCTGTCCCAAAGAGCTTCCCCTAGGCCCTGTGCTGGCTCTGTGCACAGGAGAATGGTCCCTGTCTCGGGAGAATGGTCAGCATCTCTGTAGCTGATTTATAAAGAGATGTGTTTTGCACAGCAGTGCTATTTCTAGTCCTGCATTAACACATGACTCTCACATTTATTTTCACTGGTATGTTTGTGACTATTTTAAGTAGTGTCTAAAGAATCCCAGTAACTATATAATAACTGGAATGAAAGATGCCAGTATTTTTATTTTGCTTTACATCTAAGCTAAAAGATTCATTTTAATTCCTTAAAAAAACTACCAATGCTCCCATCCTCCCCCACCCACCCCCCCCCCAAAAAACCCTGCAAATTATTTTAAACATTTTGGCCCCAATCCTATAAACTGATCCACTTGGGCAAACCCCTACCTCAGCTGGGCTAGATCTATGTCTGGTGTAACTTCAGTGAAGTTCGGCATGGGCGTTGGGGCCTGCCATGAAGATCATGTTGCAGGATAGGGCCCGTGTCAGCACCAACGCAATTCTAACATATCTGCATCGACTATTAAAGCTACATGAACAGTCAGCACAAACCTGAGCCAGGATTTTACGAACATATAGTGGGAAAGAAATAAAGAACCAAAAAATAAATAAATAATTTGTAGGTTTCAAAACCGGCTTTTATCTTTTCAGTGGATCACTAATCTTAGAAAGAGCAGTATCCCCCAAGGGTGTGTAAGGGTTGGGTGAATGTGAGCCTCAGTTTGTCAGTGGCTTTGCTGGAGGGGCTGACAATGTAATATGTAGCCTGTCTATGGAACTACCGATGTGCAGTCCAACAGAGTCAATTCTATTCTCCTTCTCTCCAAGTGAGAGCCAGGGCCTGTGGTTCCTCCTCAATCTTTACTCAGGCCTGGTCTACACTAGGACTTTAATTCGAATTTAGCAGCGTTAACTCGAACTAACCGCTCAACCATCCACACCAGGAAGCCATTTAATTCGAACTAGAGGGCTCTTTAGTTCGAATTCGGTACTCCACCCCGACAGGTGGAGTAACGCTAAATTCGACATGGCTAGCTCGAATTAGGCTAGGTGTGGATGCAAATCGAACTTAGTAGCTCCGGGAGCTATCCCACAGTGCACCACTCTGTTGACGCTCTGGACAGCAGTCGGAGCTTGGATTCTCTGACCAGCCACACAGGAAATGACCCGGGAAAATTTGAATTCATTTTCCTGTCTGGGCACTTTGAATCTGACGTCCTGGCTGGACATCGGGGCGAGCTCCGCAGCACCTGCAACGATGCAGAGCTCTCCAGCAGAGGAGTCCGGCCAATCCAAGAATAGAAAGAGGTCCCCAGCATGGACAGACCGGGAAGTCCTGGATCTGATCGGTGTGTGGGGCGAGGAGTCTGTGCTGTCGGAGCTGCGCTCCAGCAAGCGGAATGCAAAGACCTTCGAGAAGGTCTCCAAAGCAATGATAGAGAAAGGATACAGCCAGGATGCAATGCAGTGCCGCGTGAAAATCAAGGACCTGAGACAAGGCTACCAAAAAGTCAGAGCGGCAAACGGACGCTCCAGAGCCCTGCCCCAGACATGCCGCTTCTACGAGGCACTGCATGCCATTCTAGGTGGGTCTGCCACCACTGCCCCACCAGTGACCATGGACTCAGTGGATGGCATAGTGAACCTGGACAGTTCCTCCTCGATGTTCGCCGATAGGGAAGATGAGGAAGGGTCTGTGGAGGACGGCGCAGGCGACAGCGAACACAATACCACTTTCCCTGACAGCCAGGATCTCTTCATCACCCTCACAGAGATCCCCTACCAACCCTCCCCGGCCGTTAACCCGGACTCTGAATCAGGGGAAGGATCAGGCGGTAAGTGCTATAAACATGTAAACATTTATTTTTTATAAAACAGGTATAAAAAAATAGAAATACTATATATAAAATTTTCAATGAAAAACTATATGAAAAGTAGGTCCACACATATAGGGATTGAACAATAATCCTCCAGGGACAATTCAAGAACGGTCTCATTTAGGTCCTCGAAAAGCCTCCGCAGGAGGTTCCTGGGGAGAGGTGCCTTGTTGGGTGCTCCGTGGAAGCACACTCTTCCGCGCCAGGACATCCTTATGTAGATGGGAATCATCACCTCCACAAGCATGGCCGCATATGGTCCTGGTCTCTGCAGGGCTTCCCTTAGCATCCGCTCTTTGTGACTCCGAGGGACCCGCATCAGGGTGATCTCGTTCATGAAATGCTGCATCTAATTAGGGCAATTAGTGTATTGTTACTGTTGTGAATGGTTGACTTTTACTTTGCATAAAAATGACCCTCGCTTAACAGCCACGTGTTGTAGGCCACATAGGAAAAGCATACATTGATCTTTCCCGTGCACTGGCGGGAGTGGCTGGAAAAGGGTCAGAGTATATGATTTCCAGATTGCCTTTAGTGGGAGGGCACAGCTATCCATTAACTGATAAGCAGAATGTACTGTAAGGCTTACCAGGACTGTCTGCTAGACGGATTCAGCTGTCTCTCCCCACTTGTCCGTTCTCCTGTGCAATGCCGCAGCCAATGAGAGCGTATTCCGAAATCTCAAACTTGTCCTGAGATCTCGTGAGACTTGTTGCCCTGTATGGTCTTGTTCAGAGAAACTGACTAGACTGTGTTCACTGTTCGCAAACATGTATCTGTTCAAGGAAATCAGTTACTTTTCCCATCACACAGCTTCGGCTCTTTCCCGGACTGCCCCGGCATCCCCCTCGCAGAGGCTGGCGCAGATTAGGCGGCGAAAGAAAAAGACTAGGGACGAGATGTTCGCGGAACAGATGGCCTGCTCCAGAGCCGAGGCAGCAGAGCAGAGACAGTGGAGGGAGACCCTATGTCAACGGCATCGCACACACATCGAACGGGAGGACAGGTGGCGGCAGGAAGACCAGCAGGCGACTCAAACGCTGCTTGGGCTAATGAGGGAGCAAACGGACACGCTCCGGCGCCTTGTTGATGTTCTGCAGGACCGCAGGCAGGAGGACAGAGCCCCCCTGCAGTGTATCTGCAACCGCCCTCCCCCGCCAAGAAGTCCTGCCCCCCCCCACCCAAAAGTACAAGACGGAGGGGCGGTAGGGGCCGTGAGAACTGTCACTGCACCACTGCATAGCGCTAATGTACCACACACCTCTCACACTATAAATTTGTAGAAGTGCTTCCCTTACAGGCTCACCCAGTCCCAAATCCAAGTTTCATCCCCCCACTGTGTATTAGATTATTAAAAGCTGTTTGCTGTTATTCACTGTTTCGGTCACGTCTTTCGTGTCAGAGGATTTTTTTGTGTATGGGGGGGGGGAGGGGATTTATAATTGCACGGTATAGCCTACATTACCAGGGTACAGACTTGGGGCCATGATCAACTGCAGGGCACACACACACTGCAGTCAGTAGGCACCAGGGTCACTCTGTGTGGTGTATGCTGCCCCGGGTCATTCTGTGATGTGTATGCTTGTCCAGGGTCCTAGCGCCTGCCACCCCCTTAATGTTAAGGCACGCTGCCCTTACCATGCACTTCCACCGTAGCAACGAGCCTCTCCGCTGCCCTGAGCCCCAACAAGAGCCCTCATCCACGAACAGATACTCACCCTTCCCCCACATCCCTCACCCCTTCCTACGCCCAAACCCGCAGCCCACTGCCGTCATCCAAACCCCTATCCAAAGAAGGCACCACTCGCCCCTTCCTGCAAACCCACCCCTTCCTGCAATCCCTCCCCTTCATGCACAACCACTTGCAACCGTCCCCCACCCCAGAGACCTATGTAGGAGCAGGAGGATGTCATTCCTCTATGGAACAAGCGGTCTGTACATCAGTGCACACCGTGCCCAGCACAGTATGCGTCCATGTTTCAACACCTGAACAGAAATGCAAAGTAAAACAAAGATTTATTAATAATGAGTGTAACAATTAATTTGCTTTAAAACGTGCTTTGGAAGTGGGGGAAACTTGGAGAACGGGGTATGTAACCGCAGATCGAAATCAACACATACAGACACAGGCCCAGGGTCAGTTTCTCTTGAAAGCAAGTGGAGAGTCATAGGTTACCCTGCTCTCCGAGGAAACTTGCTTTCAAAGCCTCCCGGATACACAGCGCTTCCCGCTGGGATATTCTCTCGGCACGGGTGTCTGGCTGAGCGTAAACTGCAGCCAGGCAATTTGCCTCAACCTCCCATCCGGACAAAAAGGTCTCGCCCTTGCTCTCACAGAGATTGTGTAGCACACAGCAAGCAGCAATAACTACGGGGATATTCTTTTCGCTGATGTCCGAGCGAGTCAGTAAGCTCCGCCATCTCCCCTTGAGACGTCCGAAAGCACACTCCACCACCATTCTGCACTTGCTCAGCCGGTAGTTGAAGAGTTCCTTCGCACTGTCCAGGGCGCCTGTATAAGGCTTCATGAGCCAGGGCATTAGCGGGTAGGCCGAGTCCCCGAGGATCACTGTAGGCATCTGCACATCCCCAACCGTTATTTTGTGGTCCGGGAAGAAAGTACCTGCCTGGAGGCGTTTAAACAGACCAGAGTTCCTGAACACACGCGCGTCATGAACCTTGCCCGCCCACCCAACGAAGATGTTGGTAAAACGTCCCCTATGGTCTACCAGTGCTTGCAGCACCATGGAAAAGTAGCCCTTTCGGTTAATGTACTCGCTGGCCTGGTGGGCTGGTGCCAGGATAGGGATTTGAGTCCCATCTATAGCCCCACCGCAGTTTGGGAATCCCATCACGGCGAAGCCATCTATGATGTCCTGGACGTTTCCGAGAGTCACTACCTTTGAGAGAAGTTGCTCAACGATTGCGTGGGCTACTTCAATCACAGCAACCCCCACGGTAGATTTGTAGTGTAGACAAGGCCTCAGACAAAACTCCAAGTGGATTTTCTATTTTGGCCATTTGAAACAATATTTTTATGCTGCCTGAGTGAAATTGGCCCTGTGCAGAGGGCCAGCACCAGGTCAATGTATAAGCAATTCACAGCTGCTATTTGAGTCTGCGACAGCTTCTTGTTCCTAGATGCATCCTTTAGTTCAAGCGGTAGGTGCTCATGGATCTAGTGTTGAGGGTTCCGGGTTTGGAACCAACTAATCGTCCGAGCCGCGTTGGCTGCATATGTACCACTTAACCCTTAAAACAAGTCTTAAATTGAACATGTGCTTTATACTAATTCTCTGCAAGACGTAAATTTCCCTCTTTGAGTGGGTTTTGGTATATGTATGTGCACCACTGTCCTCTACTGGATAGAATAGGTCAAACCACTCATATGTTAATTTTTTATCAATTTCACCTACTTTGTCTGTGTGCAACAAGCAGGTAGAGTGGACTCAGTGCATTCTGCAGACCATTGAAATCAATGGAAAGTCTCCCACTGCCTTTGATGGGCTTCGGATCAGGTTGGGAGGGTGCTCAGCACTTTGCAGGATCAGACCCTTGCAAGGCAGTTTTTCCTACCTTCGAGAGTGTGTTAGGCTAGTTTGTTTACCTGGGGGCAATTCCAGTGTTGGTTATGGAAGGGTTAAAAATACATTTGCTCTCAAGCCCTATTTATTCTTTTAAAAATGAAACACAGAAGCTTGAATTGTTCCAAGGAGACAGATTACTGTGGACCCCTGCTATTTCAGCTTGACCATCTGCACTGATCCAGGGATGACTGGCACAATCTCTCATCTGCCCTGTTGCAGCTCTTTGCTTTGTGCTGTTGTCCGTGGACCTGACTGACACTCCCTGAGCAGGGCTTATTCCCTTGCTTGGTTTAAGAAGTTTAAGATTAATACGCAGAGCTTCGGGATTCCTCTTTGCCTAGCTCCCCGTCGCGCCAGCTTGGGAAAATTCTTTAGCTCACCGTCTGCCCTTTGCTGCCATACGGGGTTAAGATGTAAGCGTGTTTCAGTCGGCCATCTGCTCCTGCGGAATGTAGAAGGGGGTGGTGTGTAGTGGTCAGAGTGGGGTGGAGGTGACTGAGATTAGGACTCCTGGGTTCTATTCTTAGATCTGGCGAAAAATATTGTCTAGTGGTTGGTGGAGAGGGGTGAGAGTCAGAACTCCCCTAGCTCTTAAGAATGGGGTTGAGGGGGAGAAAGCTAGGATCCCTGCATTCTGTTCCCAGTTTTGGGAGGGAGTGTTGAGTAGTGGTTAGAGTGACAGATGAGGAATGGAGGCAAGGAGACTGAGAGTCAGGACTCCTGGGGTCTACCTGTACCTTTAATGCTGCACTCATTGCATGGCCTTGGGCAAGTCACCGCATTACTGTGCCTCAGTTTCCCTATGTGTGAAATGAGGATAGTACCTCCTCATTGAAGAGTCGAGAGGTTTAATAAATGCTTTTGAAGTGCTTTGAGATCCCCATAAAAAAGGAGCTACATAAATGCAACATGGTGGTGGTGTAATGACATTTCATTATAGCACAAGTTAAGGGAATTATGTATTCCATTTATGGCTGAGTTTGTAAAAATGCACTTATAATATCCAGAATAGGAAATTCCCAGATTCCTTTTCCAGAGGCTTCCCAAAAGTGGACAAAATGTTAAAATCCAGCCAGGAGACATTAATTTTTCAATTCCTGAATTTAATCCATTGATGTGGCGTAAATACAGAAGCCATGGCAAAGTTTCAAACATGTCTGGTTGAAACTAAAGTTGGTGCAAGATGACTGGCAACACAGTTGTATGTGCATTAGTCAGTAAGAGTCTTCAAACATGTAATTAACATCCTAAACCACTAAATTTCCCCATCCCTTTCGTTCATCGGTTTGCTGCAAGGGTGGGCATTGATCCAGAGCGGAGGATGGAGAAATGCACAGCAAGGGCTCTTCCCTGCCCTTCCCCCATTAGGCAGAAAGTCAAAGCAGGCTAGCTCAAGACATTCCTTTCCAGGGCGAGCAGAAAGTCCCCAAACACAGGATCCTTCGTCCTCCCTAATGATTCAGATCTAGAAGATTTGTTAAGCTCATATTTCATACAAGACACTGATCAGATCATCTCTCACTTCATAACTGCTTGCTTTCTGCATGCCCCTATCTAGAATAAGTCACCTGCTGAAGATAATGGGTCCAGTTATTCAGTCCTGCCCTGGTCTTGGAAAGAGGGGAGAAGGAGGTATGTTACCATGTATTGTAGTGGATAGACTAAACACCTGACTGTGCCTGTATGAGTGTGTGTTTCTGATCATATACCAGCATGGATCAATTTTTTTTTAATCCTTGTTGGTATTCTATATAGTGCGTGTATGCCAGTTCTCTTGGTAACTCCTGAACTACATTTCTGTGCGATAGAGAACCAAAATGTCCTTGAGAATTTTCCATCTGAAAGCCGCATCAGGGTCAGAAAGCTGCACGTTGTGTTTCCACAGCTGTTTTCTGCCCTCTTGTGAAGATCTACAGCAATCCACATTTCTGGGTACATCAGCATTCATGCCAGCAATAAAAAGCCTTTCTAGCGTGCTCTTCATGTTTTAAGCTAGGAGCAATTCTGTAGCAGAGCCTTTCATAGGCTCAGTTAGTCAGTTAGGAAGGAGTTGGATGAAAAATGTCTCCTAAAACATTCCAATGTGTTTATACAGGCCAAAAATTTCAAACTTGGGTCCTGACCCATCAGTCAGATCCGCTAGCATGTGCCCCTATGGATTCGCAGTGAAACAAGTAGAGTGTCCCATGCAGACAAGAATCCATGCTAACAGATCCACAGGCTCAGTACCAGGGTGCCTACAGCCAGTCACCTACAACCATCTTTGGCACTTAAAGACAAGTGGATCACTCCAGCTGTCCTGTTCTGTGCACTCCCCTGAAGCTCTGATATTGGCCACTGTCAGACAGGATGCTAGGTTAGATGGACCATTGTCTGACCCAGTGTGGCCGTTCTTATGAAATAAATGGCTTAATTTTCAGATGTTGAGCACCTGCAGCTCTCATCAACTCCAGGAACCCAACCAGATGACGCGTAATGTTTTCAAGCTTAATAATTCTTACCTCACGTTAAGGGCCTGATCCAAAACCCGCTGAAATCAATGGCAGTCTGAGAGCAATTTTCATCCAAAGATTCCCAAGGCTCTTTCTTAATTATGGTGCAGACTTTCAAATGCACAAAAAGGCAATGAGGCACCCAACTTCTGGGGAAATGTGCCTGCCGACCTGTCACCTGGAAAATCTCCCCCTATGTTTTATACATCAAAGTCACAAATAAATAAAGTGCTATTCCAATTAACAGGTGCCCACCCTGCACCCGGATGATAATAAGATGGATATTATCCAACTGTAACAAATGACAGAGCACTCACACCATCAGAGGCACCTTGGACCCACATCCTGCAATCTGATCTATATAGGTTTCATAGACTCTTAGGTTTTAAAGTCTAGAAGGAACCATTATGATCATCTAGTAAGACCTGCAAAACACAGGCCAGAGAACCCCACCCCATAACTTGTGCATTGAGCCCAGAACTTCTGTTTTGAACTAGAACATGTCTTGTTTGTGCGGGAGCATTAGGGTGACCAGATGTCCCGATTTTATAGAGACAGTCCCGATTTTGGGGTCTTTTTCTTATATAGGCTCCTATTACCCCCCACCCCCATCCTGATTTTTCACATTTGCTGTCTGGTCATCCTAGGGAGCATATCTGGCCAAGCCAGGCAGAGCTCCAATGAAACGTCCACATCCTAGACTGGAAGATGAGGGCCTGAGGAACTAAATACAGTGGGACAGGTTCAGGCCTCTATTATCTTCTGCTGAAACACTGGTGTAGGAGCCCAGCACAGAAGTGCACAAAAAAGTGGTTGCAGGAATGGAAAGCAATTGGAGACTCTCTTCTACCAGCAGACACTTACTCCACAGGTCAGTGAAAATCTGCTGAACCATCCACCAGCCCTATCCCATGGTGTTTCGATTTATTACATTTTAATTGTATAGCACCCCAAGTGTCTGCAGGCCCAGAGGGTGGAGGGAAGTTGCGGGAATAGGTTTGGGCCACTCCATCATAACGTTTCATACCATTTTTCTAATAACCTGGGCTGTGAAACACTTGCAGTATCTTGTTTAGTGAGGGCCTGATTCTGTACTATTGACATTAGTGGAGCTTTATTCTTTTTATTTACTTACGGTAGCACCTAAAGGCCCCAGCCAAGATCAAAGCCCAGTTGTGCTAGGTGCTGTACATTCACATATAGAAAGATGGTCTCTGCCCTGAAGAGCTTGTGATCTAAATAGATAAGACAGACAAAATGTAGGACAAATGAAAAATTATTGTGCCCATTTTAAACTGAGACCCAGATATGACCTTACCCACCCAAGGTCTCACAAGAAATCTGTGGCAGGGTTTGGAAGTGAACCCAGATTTCTTGAGGCCCAGTCCAGTGCTTTAACTACTTAATCATCGTTTGCTTCCTAGGGAAGGAGCTTTGCCACTGACTTTAATGGGACCTGGATCAGGCCTCAAATGCACACCAGGCTGCACCCTCTTCACTCTCACCAGCACTGTTTTATTCCTGGGAAATCTATTTTTAGAAGCACTGGGCTGCATGACTTTCTCACAGATGCTTCTTGACATTTGTCTGGAATAAACACAAATCGCTCTTGCACCGCTGGGCTACCAGCCTGAGCCTGCATCTCCCCAGAGCTCTAGCAGCAAGAAAAACACCCTTTAAAACTAGTAACAAGCACATCACCTAAACTAGCGTAACTCTCTGGGCTCTTGCATGCAAAATTGCTAGGCCCTTCAGTACAGAAGAGCCAGTGCATTGCTTGGGCTCTTTTCCCCTTCTTTCATTTTTCACTGTGTTTGGTGCCACTGTTTTTAATGCGGCTGCTGATGTAAGAGAGGGATTCCAAGATCTGAGCCTGATCTACATTTCGGAATTGTCCAGACTGAGCCAACGGTGGTCCACAATCCATTCAGTTGGATTAACAAATATAGATAAGGAAGGCTGGGGCTTGCAGCAAAAAGGTGGCAACTGTCTACTACTCTGTACCGTGCCTAGCACAATGGGGCCCTGATCCTGGCTGGTCCCTAGGCACTACTGTAATAAAAATGGTTAATAACAATAATTGAGGTTCACTCCTTCAATGCTTGTACTACAGAAGCACCTGAAGGCTCCAATTGCGATTAGCATCCCATTGTGCTAGGCTCTGTACGTACATGGTAAGAGACAGCCCCTGCTCCAAATATCTTACAGTCTAAATATACAAGACAGACAGACTGGAAGGGAAATGACTCACCCAAGATAAAATACACAGGCAGGAAGAGAACTGCGTCTCCTGATTCCCAATGCATTGTGCTACCCATTAGGCCACACTGTCTCTCAGACTTACTCGTGACTACACTAACCTGTCAATACTGGAGCAGCTGTGCCAATTGCTGAGTGGAGACAAGGCCTTGTGCTGCTGGCTCCTCAAGGCAGAGAAAGAGCCATGCGTTGGTAAGCTCTCCTGTACACAGGGCCATCCCTAGGGGGGTGCAGGGCCGGGACAAATCAACCTCCCCGCTAGTCTTCTTGCAGTCTGTCCGGCGTGCCCATGCGTCCAGCTGCCACTCACCTCCTCACACACACCCATCCTCTCGCCGCTCTCCTTCTCATTGTCCACCCGCCTGCCCTCCACTCGCCTCCCCACTAGTATCCTTGCCATCTGTATGGCGTTCCCTCCGTCCGCCACTCTCCTCCTCACTCCTCACCCACCTGCCACTTGCCTCCCTGTTCGTCTCCTCATCCCACTGCCCACCCGCCTCCTGCATCACCTCCCCGCCCGCCTTCTCACCTGAATATCAGGACAAATGGCGTCTTGATCGTACATCGGTCGGGACATGGGACAAAGGGCTAAATATCAGGACAGCCTCTATTTTATCGAAGCGCGTGGCCCCCCCCAAAGTGCAGGGCCTAGGGTGGTCGCCCCGATTCACCCTACCCAAGGGATGGCTCTGCCTGTACATTGACAGTGCTATGGTATATCAACAGTTTTAATTAAGGTTATTTATTAGCATCTCGGGGGGGCGGGCGGGATAGTTGGATGCATCTCTGGTCTTGATATGTTTTGGAATTATTAGCCATCTGTCTAGGCACTTCTCTGGCTCCCCATCACCGCAGTATCTGAGCATCTCCTGTCATTAATGTATTTACCCTCACAATGCTTCCATGATAGAAAAAAGGATTAGTATCCCCATTTTACATAAGGGGGAAATGAGGCGCAGGGGGATGGCATGTTGCAAAGCCTTGTGCAGATGTTAACCCATTAATCCACACAAATCCCATGTGTTGCATATATTATCTCCATTTTACCGATGGGGAAACTGAGGCACAGACCGGGGCTGGATCGTGCCCCAAGTCATCCAGTGAAACACTGGCAGAGTCAGAGATGAGACCTTCCAGACACAAGCACAATCCCGGTTGCGTCTCTAAGAATAATGCTTCTGTATTACATTATCTTCCGCCTTCGTGTTCATTTTGTGATGGGTCTTGAAGCCTAGTCTGCCTCAGGCATATTTCATGTTTTTTATAGACCGTTACTGGCCACGTCAATTATTCAGCAAATCCCACAAGTGCTACATTAAGGCAACTTTTGCATTGCAATGTTGATGCAATATTACGTGTTTGGTAAATTAGCCTCATCTGTGGTATGCTCCAAAGCAC
Source organism: Mauremys mutica (assembly GCF_020497125.1). NCBI lineage: Eukaryota > Metazoa > Chordata > Testudines > Geoemydidae > Mauremys > Mauremys mutica. The sequence goes on from NC_059075.1 coordinate 131,604,576, forward strand.
ACTGGGTGATACACCTTTCACCGACAGAGATCACAGCCATTAGGGATGCAAAAGGCCTATAAGGTCCCCTCTGGTCCATTCTTCACAGCCTGAGAAGTGAAGTCCTGGAATGGCCTTCCAAGGGGAGCAGTGGGGGCAAAAAACCTAACTGGCTTCAAGACTGAGCTGTATTGTGCAGGTAACAGAGCTTGATAAGTTTATGGAGGGGATGGTATGATGGGACTACGTACAAGGGCATGTGGCCCATCAGCGACTGCCAGTAGCAAAAATCCCCAGTTGCTGGAGATGGGACACTAGGTGGGGAGGGCTCTGCATTACTACAGAGAATTCTTTGCCAGGTATCTGCCTGGTGGGTCTTGCCCACATGCTCAGGATCTAACTGATTGCCATAGTTGGGGCTGGCAAGGAATTTTCCCCCAGATCAGATTGACTGAGACCCTGGGGGGCGGGGTTTCGTCTGCCTCTGCAGCATGGGGTCCCAGTCACTTGCAGATTTAAACTAGTGTAAACAGTGAATTCTCTGTAACTTGAAGTCTTTAAACCATGATTTGAGGACTTCAGTAACTCAGCCAGAGGTTATAGGTCTATTACAGGAGTGGGTGAGGTTTTGTGGCCTGCAATGTGCAGGAGGTCAGAGGAGATGAACACGATGCTCCCTGCTGACCTTAAAATCTATGAGTCCAAGTTCCTTAAAATTGATTCAGTGCTTTATCCTCCCTAGGTTTAAGTGGCCCTCAGAAAGAGACTTTGCACTGTTTACATAGTATGTAATTCAGAGTTATCTCTCCTCCCCCACCTCACACAAATTAAGGACGGCAAAGACCATCATATCATCAATAGATACGATAGCACTGGAGTATTTTTCATAGTACTGTCTCTTTCCTTCTTCACATAGCTTTCCATCTCCCCTCTTTAACTGCTGCTGCCCTTCCATGGAGCTGCTACTGATACCTAAAGCCTCTTCCAAAGAAATTACAATTACTGTAATTCAGCACTTCAGAACCAAAGCTATTCGCCAGATGGCACCATTCAGCACTGCTCAGTTATCAGACAACCAGCTCTGCTATTTGTTGCCTGATGGAATCTGTGTTTATTTGGCAAATAATACAGGAGGGATGTCCAAGTGTCCTCTCCCTGGGAAGATCTTAACTCATTTGACAGTGTGGCATTTAAAGGTTGGATAGCAGATCTTGCACTCTGTGATTACAATAGAATTAGACATGAGGTAAATGCACAGTGTTCTTGAGGCTATATCATCTGAGGGTGTGTTCATACTCCCTCTCCTATGCTGCATCAGGCTGGGTTAATACTGGAAGGGAGGCTTTTGATGAACAGATGCAGGAAATCATGGAGTGATTCAAGTAAGGCAGTCTTCCTCTGAGTCAGTACCAAACTGCCCAAGCATTGTGCTAAGAAGTGCTGTGGTGGTCATGGCCGGTCCTGATTACTTGTGATCATTAATGATAGTTCTCATAGAGCTGGAAGGGACCCTGAAGGGTCATCAAAATCCAGCCCCCTGCCTTCACTATCAGGGCCAAGTACTGGCTTTGCCCCAGATCCCTAAATGGTCCCATCAAGGACTGAACTTCACAATCCTGGGCTTAGCAGGCCAATGCTCAAACCACTGAGCTATCCCTCCCCCTCACAAAACTATTTCTCCTGGAGTCCTGTTCAAATTCTATCTTGGATGATTACAATCTGAAATCCCCCAGCAGCTACAGCTTCCTCTGAAAACTACTGAGCATGTCACTGTAGCATTGTTAAGCTATTGTTGTGTTTCACCCCACCAGCAGCCGTACTTCAGTAAGGACTAAAGTGAGCCGTGCATTTAGAGGCTCACAAAGTGTTTTGGGTTACTTTGGAAGGTAAGAAGCTGTCTACTTGAGCTTGGGGTAATTGCTCCTGGGAAGAAAACGTCTCTCCCTCTCTCCAAGCCTGATCCTGCAGGGTGTTTGGGGGTGCTTAGTGTCAGGGTTGTCTTGTTTTAGGATGCTCATCCCTTGCAAGACTGGATCCTCTCTCAGGATAAAGCAAGAATGTTACATAGGCTGGTCTCAGTCACTTTTTAGGATGAGGTTTTCAAAGTGTTGTTTATCTGCAACACCAGATAACTCACTGTTATAGAGTCTGTATAGAGGTGTAATGCCCTGTGGGTATATTATGATGGAGATAGAATTAGCGCTCAGTGAGCCTGAGCCATTCAGTGGTCCCTATCTACATGTCAGCCTCTAGGCAGAATGCTGTGGTGGCTGGGCTAGAGCTCTTATATGGTCCATATCTTGGTATAATGACCAATGGGCTGATAGGGTGGAGCTTAGACGGGTGGTTGCCAGGCATGGGCTGCTCCACGGTCCATAGCCAGGTATGCCAGGCAGAACACTAGCCTCGCTGGCCCCGCCCATGTGCTAGAGAAGGAGGGGCGGGGCTCCTGCTCTCTTTCCCCCTTTCCAACATGGCGGGCCCGGCGCCCATTGCCCGGTGTTCTGTACGCATGCGCAGAGCTAGAGCCGTTGGTGGGGCGGGACTAATGAAATGTGAATTATGTGTCTTGTTTTCACGTTTATTTAAATGATAGTTTGATGGGTGCGGTAGCGGCGTGTGGCGCGCAGACAAAGAAATCGCCGAGGGAGCGAAAAGAGAGAAGATGTGACCTTTGGCCCCGCGCCCTTTGACCCGCCCCGCCCGTGCGCAGAGGCCGCGCGGCCCCGTAGGCCAAGCGTCACCTCCTTCTCGGAGCGCGGGGCAGAGCGTGCACATCGTTTCGGGTCTGTTACGGACTTAAAGTGAGTGCGGGCCGCTCCGAACCCCCCCCGGACCCCCCCCCCGAGAGCCCTGCCCCCCAGTGACTGGTCCCTTCCCCCCACTGAGAGCCCCGGACACCACCCCCCCCCCCGAGAGCCCTGCCCCCAGTGACTGGTCCCTTCCCCCCACTGAGAGCCCCGGACACCACCACCCCCCCGAGAGCCCTGCCCCCAGTGACTGGTCCCTTCCCCCCACTGAGAGCCCCGGACACCCCCCGCCCCGAGAGCCCTGCCCCCAGTGACTGGTCCCTTCCCCCCACTGAGAGCCCCGGACCCTCCCCCCCCCCCGCCAGTGACTGCCCCCCCCGAGAGCCCTGCCCCCAGTGACTGGTCCCTTCCCCCCACTGAGAGCCCCGGACACCACCACCCCCCGGAGAGCCCTGGCTCCAGTGACTGCTCCCTTCCCCCCACTGAGAGCCCCGGACCCCCCCCCGCCAGTGACTGCCCCCCCCGAGAGCCCTGCCCCCAGTGACTGGTCCCTTCCCCCCACTGAGAGCCCCGGACCCCCCCGCCAGTGACTGCCCCCCCCCGAGAGCCCTGCCCCCAGTGACTGGTCCCTTCCCCCCACTTTGAGCCCAGGACCCCCCCCCGCCAGGGACTGCCCCCCCCCCGAGAGCCCTGCCCCCAGTGACTGGTCCCTTCCCCCCACTGAGCCCCGGACGCCCCCGCCAGTGACTGCCCCCCCCCCGAGAGTCCTGCCCCGCAGTGACTGGTCCCTTCCCCCCACTGAGAGCCCCGGACTCCTGCCAGTGACTGCCCCTCCCCCGGTGACTGGGGCCACCCCCTACTAAGAGCCCTGCCCCCCTCCCCGCACTAAGAGCTCCGGGACATCCCTTATGACTGGATCCCTCCCCACACTGAGAGCTCTGGGGATCTCCTGCCCCTCAAATGACTGGGGCCTGCCCCCCCACTGAGCGCACTCAGTGGTGGATCTCTGAGTGCTCTTTCACTGACCTAAGTTTGCACGTGGTTCTATAATACAGGGGGTCTGGAGGGAGTAGAGGCAGCCTTTAACTTTTCCTTCCTGCTTCACCATTATGCCTATGCAGTTTTCTCTGGGCAGGCCTGGAGTGGGACTTGAATCATTGGGTTCTACTGGCACCTTTTGGAAATCAGCATGTTTTGTAGTGAAGGTGAAAATACTGTTCTTCTCAATATTTATATTGAGAGTTGTTATCACGGTGTAGGAATTAAGGGAGCAGCTAGATCAGGGGTCAGCAGCCTTTCAGAAGTTGTGTGCTGAGTCTTCATTTATTCACTCTAATTTAAGGTTTCGCATGCCAGTAATATATTTTAATGTTTTTAGGTGTCTTTCTATACAGCTAATATATAACTAAACTATTGTTGTATGTAAAGTAAACAAGGTTTTTAAAATTTTAAGAAACTTCATTTAAAATTAAATTAAAATGCAGAGCCCCCTGGGCTGGGGTGGCCAGGACCCGGGCAGTATGAGTGCCACTGAAAATCAGCTCGCGTGCTTGAGCTAGATGTTCAGCTTAATAGAAAAATACACTTTTCTGTCACAGTGCAGCATGCATGCTTTCCCGTAACGCTAACTTTTTTGCAATTAGTTCAGGCAGATAGATTTGAATTAGTACACCACTGCAGGCTTTTAGTGCAGAAAAAGTTTACAACTCCATGAGAAAACAGGTTGATTTCCAAACTGCACCAGTGCTTTAAATGCAGTTCTAGCCAATCAATTTGTAGTGTTCCTGACTCTTCAGGGAGCAGCTGCAAAATGTCTGTTTCGGAATTAGAATTATGGCTCCTAGTCAAAACTGCTGTGGGAGGCAGACATGAAAACAAAATGTGGTAGGAGGTCTATTGAGAGAAAATGATTAAGCACCAACAATTGTGTTTGCTGTATAAGACAAGTGTAAATTCTTGAACCTGTTTCTCAATGACCGGTCCCTCAGATCTCCCTGACACAATTTAGGAAGGCAGCAAGCCACTCCCTGGTATCAAAAAGGTTGAGAAACATTGGTCTAGAAAACTAAATGTACTGATTTGTTTACTCATTATGGAAGATGTGGAAAGGGCTAATTTCCAGAAACACCTATTAGATGCTGGGTAATCATTTACCCTTCTTATATTTAAGGTGTCAGCGATCTTCTGTTTTCCAGGGGAAGCAATTGAAGTATTGCTTTCCAGCCCCTAAAATGGCTTGTTTGGCATCAACTTTAGGCCTTAGTTCAAGGCAGGTTTACCCAATTCTGTATGACACTGAACTCCTCCCTAGCCTCTCTTTCTCTCACACGCACCCCTGTCCCCCAAAGTAATAAATGCTGAAAAGTTGACCTACCCTAACATTAACAAAGTCCGGTGTTCTTCTGAATTATGTAGATCCCAGGCCTTATTTTGATCATGAGAAGTAATTTCAACCCTACCATTTTTGTGATTTTGAGCTTTCCTAAAAAGGCTTTGCTCCCCATCATCATCAATTTAGATGGCCCTATCCCCATAACTAGACTGGTGACGTAGTTGAAGCTCTTTTGTTTTGGAGCTGAGAGAGAAATTGCTTCCATGCTAAGGTCTTGTCTTCACTTAACCTGGCAGAGCTATGTCACCTAGGGGTGTGATTTATTTTATTTTTTTAACCAACATAGCTATGTCAACAAGCCCTGTAGTGTAGATGCAGTTTTGCCAGTATAGAAACATCTGCACTACAGACTGATGCCGGCACAGCTGTGTTGGTCGGGGGTGTGATCCTTGACTGACATACTTCTGCCGGCTGAAGTCTGTAATGCAGGTGGAACTATACTTACAAAACTGCGCTTTTACCATAGCAGTTCAAAGTGCAGCTTTGCCAGGATGGCCATGTCCACATTAGGAGCGCTTGGCCAGTACAGTATATGAGTATTCCATACCTGTAAAGCACCCCAGTGTAGATCGTAGCCTAACTCTGCTTATACTGGTACAGTGTATGCTGCTTCCCTGAACCAGCGTGCGGCCTGGTGTACACTAGATAATTAGTTCAGATTAACTATGTCGGTTGGGGTCTGAAAAATCCACTGAGCAGCATAGTTCATCCCCCCCTAAATCTCTACATAGTGTCAACCTAGTTACCACCTCTCAGGGAAGCGGATTACTTACGCAGATGGGAGAATCCCTACCGTTCTCGTAGGTAGTGTCTATGCTGAAGTGCTACAGTGGCGCATTATCAGCTGTGCCACTGTAGCGCTTTAAGTTATACAAGCCCTAAGTTATACTTAGTATAAAAGTGCTTGCACACACTAGAAGGTTTTGCTGGTGTAACTATGCCAGGAAAGCCCTCCTAGTATAAAGACAGCATAAAACCTTGCCTGCTAAAGTTTGTGAGCACCAAGGAGGTGTCTGTAGCTGATCCCTTTTGCTCCAGCAGTTTCTTCCCTCTGGATTTGTAGTTCAGTAATAGTCATTAAATGCTTAGAACAGAATATAAACAATATCATCTATGCACCATAGGTTCTTATATCCTGACATGGGAGCTCTTTAAGGCAACACTTCTATATCCAAGACATTAACCTGAATTCTTTCCTGTGGGTGTCTGTTTCAGAATGCGTTACGTGGCCGCTTACCTGCTTGCTGTCCTGGGTGGCAACAGCAACCCTACAGCCAAGAACATCAAGAAGATCCTCGACAGCGTTGGTATCGATGCAGATGACGAACGTGTCAACAAGGTTGGTTTCTTTGCATTAGTCTCTCTCTTACCTTTTGAAGTTGTTACAGGAACACACTTCTGAGAGAATATTTGAAGCAGTCATCTTACACTCCAGTACCATACAGAATATAATGCCCTTGTAGTTTAATAAACGGGCTTGTTAAACTTCTTTCTTGGTCTGTATAGCTTTGGAAAAGCCTAAGAGTTCTTACAACTTGTCAGTTGGAAGTTCACTGGTGTTTAGTGCAAACAAGAGACCTCCTGAGTCATTGAGTCCAGACCCCCACAGCTCCCGCTTGCAGTGATGGAGGTGGTGGGTTCAAATCTCAGAGGAATCTTGGCCAGGGGAATAAAAATTGTGGCACTTGAGTGCAAAGTGCTGCTGTGGAAGGGAGCAAAGTTCAGGCCCTTACCTTCCCAGACTGCTGGAGACAGAGAGTCCTGTGAAGATGGTATCCGTGACTTCTGAATGCTTGTAGGCATTTGGACTTAGCCAAGGCAAAGATACCGTATTTTTCCGTGTATAAGACTATACTTTTTCCTAAAATCCTTAGACTAAAAATTGAGGGTAGTCTTATACACGGAAGTAAGCCCCCTGTTCCCTGACCCCCCCAACCCCTATCCACCCCCCCACCCCTGAACTCCCCTGCCCTCCCTCCAACACCCCCTCCCTGCCCCCTTACCGCGCTGCCTGCACGTGGCTGGATGCGGCGAAGCGGGACCGGGGAAGCGGGGCCGGGCGGCCGTGGACGGGGACCTGGAGCCAGGCAGCCAAAGAAGCGGGGACGGGTAAGCGGGGCCGGGCGGCCAGGGAAGCGGGACCGGGTAAGCGGGACGGGGCGGCAGGCGAAGCGGGACTGGGTAAGCGGGGACGGGCGGGCGGCCGGCGAAGCGGGGATGGGTAAGCGGGGACGGGCGGCCGGCAAAGCGGGGACGGGCAGCAGGCGAAGCGGGGACGGGGAAGCGGGGACGGGCGGCAGGCGAAGCGGGGACGGGGAAGCGGGGACGGGCGGCCGGCACGGGGAAGCGGGGACGGGCGGCCGGCGAAGCGGGGACGGGGAAGCGGGGACGGGCGGCAGGCGAAGCGGGGACGGGGAAGCGGGGACGGGCGGGCGGCCGGCGAAGCGGGGACGGGGAAGTGGGGACGGGGAAGCGGGGACGGGCGGGCGGCAGGCGAAGCGGGGCCGGGGACGCGGGGACGGGCGGCCGGACGGGGAAGCGGGGACGGGAAGCGGGGACGGCGGCCGGCCGGCGAAGCGGGGACGGGGAAGCGGGACGGGCGGCCGGCGAAGCGGGGACGGGCGGCCGGCGAAGCGGGGACGGGCGGCGGCGGCGGGCGAAGCGGGGACGGGCGGGCGGCCGGCGAAGCGGGGACGGGCGGGCGGCCGGCGAAGCGGGGACGGGCGGGCGGCCGGCGAAGCGGGGACGGGCGGGCGGCCGGCGAAGCGGGACGGGGAAGCGGGGGCGGGCGGCCGGCGAAGCGGGGACGGGGAAGCGGGGGCGGGCGGCCGGCGAAGCGGGGACGGGGAAGCGGGGCGGGCGGCAGGCGAAGCGGGGACGGGCGGCGGCCAGCGAAGCGGGGACGGGGATGCGGGCACGGGGGGGGGGCCGGCGAAGCGGGGACGGGGAAGCGGGGCCGGCGGGCGGCCGGCGAAGCGGGGACGGGGAAGCGGGGCCGGCGGGCGGCCGGCGAAGCGGGGACGGGGAAGCGGGGCCGGGCGGGCGGCCGGCGAAGCGGGGACGGCGGCCGGGGAAGCGGGGACGGGAAGCGGGGGCGGGCGGGCGGCCGGCGAAGCGGGACGGGGAAGCGGGGACGGGCGGGCGGCTGCCGACGCGGGGCCGGGGAAGCGGGGACGGGCGGGCGGCCGGCGAAGCGGGGACGGGCGGGCGGCCGGCGAAGCGGGGACGGGCGGGCGGCCGGCGAAGCGGGGATGGCGAAGCGGGGGCGGGCGGGCGGCGAAGCGGGGCGGCGGGCGGGGCGGCGAAGCGGGGGCGGCGCGCCGGCGAAGCGGGGACGGGTAAGCGGGGACGGGCGGCCGGCGAAGCGGGGACGGGCGGCCGGCGAAGCGGGGACGGGGAAGCGGGGCCGGGCGGGGGGACGGGGAAGCGGGCCGGGCGGGCGGGCGGCGAAGCGGGGACGGGCGGCGGGCGCCGGCGAAGCGGGGACGGGCGGGCGGCCGGCCGGCGAAGCGGGGACGGGAAGCGGGGCCGGGCGGGCGGCCGGTGAAGCGGGGACGGGGAAGCGGGCCGGGCGGCCGGGGAAGCGGGCCGGGCGGGCGGCCGGCGAAGCGGGGACGGGCGGGCGGCCGGCGAAGCGGGGACGGGCGGCGGCCGGCGAAGCGGGACGGGGAAAGCGGGGACGGGCGGCGGCCGGCGAAACGGGGAAGCGGGGACGGGCGGGCGGCCGGCGAAGCGGGGACGGGGAAGCGGGGACGGGCGGCCGGCGGGCGAAGCGGGGGACGGGGAAGCGGGGACGGGCGGCCGGCCGGCGAAGGGGGACGGGGAGGAAGCGGGGACGGGGCCGGCCGGCGAAGCGGGGACGGGGATGGGGGGACGGGCGGCGGGCGGGCGAAGCGGGGACGGGGAAGCGGGGACGGGCGGCCGGCAAAGCGGGGACGGGCGGGCGGCCGGCGAAGCGGGGCCAGGCGGCCGGCAAAGCGGGGCCGGGCGGGCGGCCGGCGAAGCGGGGCCGGGGAAGCGGGGCCGGGCGGGCGGCGAAGCGGGGAGCCGGGCGGCTAGGGACGTGGGGAGCTGGGGAGCCGGGCGACTGGGGAGCCGGGCGGCCGGGGACGCGGGGAGCCGGGGGGCCGGGGACGCGGGGAGCCGGGCGGCCGGGGACGCGGGGAGCCGGGCGGCCGGGGAGCCGGGGAGCGGGCGGCTGGGGACACGGTGGGTCGGGGACGCGGGGAGCCGGCGGCTGGGGACGCAGGGCTGGGCGGCCGGTGAGCGGGCGGCTGGGGACGCGGGGAGCTGGGCGGCTGGGGAGCCGGGGGGTCGGGGACGCGGGGAGCCGGGCGGCCGGGGACAGGCGGCAGGAGCCGGGCGGCCGGGGACGCGGGGCCAGGGCAGGAGTCGCGCGGCCGGGCAGGGCCGCCGCCGGAGACCAGCCGGGGCGCATGGCCCTCCTCGGCCCCTCTACCCCTACCTCGGCGTTCTCTTCCTGTGCCTGAGCGACAAAGTCGGGGGGGGGGGGGAACAGCTGAAGCGCGGCTGGAGCAGCAAAGAAAACAAAACAAAACAAAAAACCTGAATTTGGGGTTAGAAAAGTTGGGGGCGTCTTATACACGGAAAAATACGGTACTCATTGTATCCAGATATCAGCAGGAGACTATGCACTATGAAAGTTTTGAGACTTGTGGACTGGGAGGAAATCCAGAAGAATCTCTGACAACTGTTTTTTTTCTTCCCAATGTACTTTTGTCACTATATATAATCTCTGTCAGTAACTGAGTACATAAACACACCTGCAGATGTGCTCTCCTATGCGTTTCACCTTTTGCCTGCTCTAAAAGCTTTAATATTGATTGTCAACTACTGATTCATAGTATGAACTGTAGTATTAATTACTGCTGGGAAAACATTGTACTGAAATACTATTCCTGATTTTCTTCAGTAATTGACTGTCCTATTGATGCCTACCCCTGAAGGGAGGAAGAGTGGAGAGGGCATATGGGTAAAGAGAGAAACACACACACTTTATAAAACATCTGTTTATAGATAAAGATCTGTATGTGATGTAACCTTTCTTAGCTGTGCTATGTGGGTATGGCAACTGGAAAACAACAGCCTGCGTCAGAGCAAGGTGGCAGCAGATTTGTCATGTGGCCCTTAATCACGTTGAAGCAAGGCACATTAACACCTTATGTGAAAAACATGAACGACTCAAAGCAAGTATATAGCAGTCTGCAATCATCCGGGACAATCTTGTCTGTTCCAAGTGTAACCGTGTTTGCGATTCTTGCATTGATCTGACCTCGCATTTATGTGTTCACCTGTAGTATTTGCTGAGTCCTTATACGTCGACATCAGCATGAGACTCCATCCATGTATATGGGTGATATGGGCTGTTCAGTTAATTTATTATTTATGGTGCTTAGAGGCTCCAGCTGAAATTGAGTCCTCATTGCAATAGGTGCTATACCAGGTAGGTGCTGTTCTGAGAAAGGTGGAGTAGGTGGACAAAAAATAGGAGGGAACAACCTTGTTCAAGGTTACAGAATAGTTCAGTGGCAGAGCCGGGATAGAACCCAGGGTCTCATAACTCATCGTCCAGTGTCCTACCTCCCCAAACTGTCGTGTTCTCAAATAGCTTTAAGCAATTGCATGCTATGAGAAATTTTAAACAAAGGAATAATTTAACTTTAAGACTTCGGATCGGCTCTTTTAGTGTTAAAATGTTAAAAGCCTTGACGAGTTCAGTGACGCCTGATATTCCACCATAAGATGAAAGCACGTTGAGCAAATGAGTATGCAGTGGCTCGTTACTAAACTTAGTTATTACTCCTAAAGTTTTTGAACATGTAGTTTATAGTTTCTATTTAAAGGAAGTGTTATACTAGAAGTCTATTGGGTTTTTTGGGGGGGAGGTGGGGGCGTTAAACTACCTCCTTACCTTCATGTGTCTAAAATTTCAAATCTGGTTTGTTCTTTGTTTATGCTATGTAATTACTTTTAGCACGGGTCAATGTCAGTGTCACTTACCTCCTTCCCTTTCTAATGCACTAACCCAGGGGTAGCCAACCTATGGCACGGGTGCCGAAGACGGCACGCGAGCTAATTTTCAGCAGCACTCACACTGCCTGGGTCCTGGCCACCCATCCGAGGGCTCTGCATTTTAATTTAATTTTAAATGAAGCTTCTTAAACATTTTAAAAACCTTATTTACTTTACATACAACAATAGTTTAGTTATATATTTTATACTTATAGAAAGAGACCTTCTAAAAACGTTAATGTATTACCAGCACGTGAAACCTTAAATCAGAGTGAATAAATGAAGACTCGGCACAGCACTTCTGAAACGTTGCCGACCCCTGCACTAACCTCATTCAATACTGCAATGTTTGGGTTGCAGATACTGCAGGGTAATGGTTTTTATCCTGACAAGTGGTCTGTTCAGAACTTACTTAAATTTTATGCTAATTTTGCTGTTAGTAGTTGATCTTGTAAACGTTCTCCAAAAACCTACTTTTAGTCTCTAAGCTGCTCTTTGTCCCTTTAACTCCTTAATGCTCTGTTTAATTGTGCTGTTATGCATCCCTTTGTGGTAATGTGTACATTGGGGAATTGCCAGTGTCAAGAAACTACTAAACATGTTGAACACCCAAAATTTCAGGATTGATCTTTAACCTCTTTCTTTTTCTCTCTCATAATAAAGGTCATCAGTGAACTGGGTGGCAAAGATGTTGATGATGTTGTCAATTCAGGTAAAAACTTATCAGATTTTAAGAACACAGTTGTTGCAAGACAGAAGTAGACCGATCGATCCATTTGCATTTCTGTGGCTTTATCTAAAAGAGAAATGTTGAGTTTCATATTTGCTTGACTGAAGCAAACGCCAGCTAAAATATTGATTTGCAGAGAAGTGACTCCAGGCAGGTTGTCTGTTACAAGCTTATTAAAATACAGTAGGTGTTTGTCCCAACAGCTGAGTCAGTGTTAAAGTGCGTTTTATTGTATAAGGGTGTATAGATTCTTGCAATAAATCAGAAGAAGAGCTTTCTATGCAAAGGCTTAAAATCAACTCTGACTTCCCTTTATTTGAAGTGGAAATTGGATATTTCTTTATTTTATCCCTTCAAATGGAAAAACACTTCCCTTGTGACTATGGGAAACCACAAGAATGTAACTAGAGCATGTTTGATTAGTATTATGATGTAATCAGCCTAATTTTGAATCACTGTTCACTTCTGTTAAATTACAGATCCACAATGGAGTATCAAATTTATATATATACCCCAACAGAATACAGTAGCAATCTTTCAGTTAATTTTTCCTGCTATTATGAAAACAAAGTTGCCGTCAAGATTCTGTACTAAATTGAGCAGAGATTTAGATTCAGGAAATCCTGTGATACTGCTTCTGTAGCAAGTCACTTTCTGAATGTGTTATCCCCGTCTCAGAGAGCGGGGAAGCGATAGGAGGCTTAATTAATCAGTGTTTGTAAAGTTTGAAGACAAGTTTTAAGTGCTGAGTGTTAAGTTCATTATATTCCTTTCAGATTTGGTTCTGTGCTGCATTATAAAGACCATTGATTTTACTGTCAAGTGATGACTTTCAGAAAGATTAAAATTCAGGTCTTCACTGCCTGCGGATATTTTATTCCTGTGCAGTTCATTTTGGTGAACCAGTTTTCAGCCCAATTCTCATTCTGCACACCAAATAATTTCCCAGCACAAATCAGACACTTCCGAGATTAGTGTTCACTTATAAGTAACTTCCATCCCATGTGAGCAAAAGTGATTTGAAATAACTGAACTTCAAAATGGCCATTTTGTCCCATGTGATTTGTTTATTGCATAATACATCTAGTGCAGCTGCTTGTGAATGTTCTGTCTGGGCAGCATTTATCTGTGTGTACATTTCAGAGTGGTTGCCTCCATATGTCTTCTAAACACGTGAGACGAAGGTTAAAAATCATTTCATTTGTCTCAAGTGCTTTCCCATACAGTGCTGTCTTGCTTCAAGCGTGCACTTGTGCCCTGTATGTGAAATGTTGTCCTTATATGGGATATCCTAAGACGAAAGAGGTTACCTAGGTACAACATATTCTGCTTAATGTTGAGGGTTCTTAGAATGAGGCCGTGTGTGTGTGTTTTATTTACAAGTCTCTCGTGTCATAGGCCTCTCCAAGTTAGCCTGTGTTCCAGCAGGCAGTGCTCTTGCTCCAGCCGCTGCTACATCTCCGGCTGCTGGTGAAGGCGCACCTGCAGGTAGGTCTTGTTTTTGAGGGAGGGGAGTTCCTGGGTTCTGTGTGAGACTGAGAATGCTTCTCTCTTAAAAGAGGCTTTCTTATTATCAATAAACAGAAAATCCATGAAGAATCTGACGTGAAGCATGAGCCTTCATAGCATTCCTAATTGTAGGAGCTGCTATTGTTGGTTTAAATGTAGAACTGCTCTTTTTAAAAAAAAAAAAAAAATTAATGTACACAATGCAAACTTTTAAACCAAGATAGATTGGGAAACGTTTTACAGGAGTGACTGTTCATTTTAGCATAACACTTCAGTGACTGAGGATTGTATTTTCAAAAGCTACCTGGGTGAGAGGCTCAGATATCCCATTAAATATCAGTTCAATTTTTGCACCTATGTCATTTGGCACTTTTGAAAGTCTCCCCCAGTTTGCACAAAATAAACCTTAAAAACGAGGGCCTGCCTGCCTGCCCAAAATTTATTTTCCTGGGGCATAACTTTTATTGCCTTAAAGCGTAAGTTTTATTGCCTGCAAGTGGTGGGAAGGGAAAGGATTGTTTAAATTCATACATACTACATTTGTCTCAGTGTACATGCACACAGTATTCATTAGTCAAACACTAAATTAACATACACAAGGGTGATCCAGGCTTCTGTCTCAGCTGGAGATGCTGGACTTTCAAATATTAATTTACACTTTCTTTGACTTGCAGAAGAGAAAAAAGAGGAAGAGAAGAAGGAAGAATCTGAGGAGTCTGACGAGGACATGGGATTTGGGCTCTTTGATTAATCACCTTGTTCTGGAAAAACAATAAAAATAGCAAAACCCAAAACTATTTTACACACAGATTTGATTTACTTATTAAAGATAGACATCTTAGAAGGTACTCTTTAGGCTCCTCTGAAAATTCCAGCATCCCTTCTTTATGGAAAGACGAGGAGCCCAGGCCCCTGGGATCTAATCCCAGCTTTCATACTGATTTATCAACCTCAGTGAAATCTACTAATGAGGTTTTCAGAAACATGTTTATTGCATTGCAATATTTAGTTACCAAGAGCATATAGTAGTATGGGAAAGAAATGGTTTCAGATCCTTGCCATATACATGCTCTCTGAAATTAAATAGGGCTGTGCGGGCCTATTGGACAGCTGAAAACCAAATAAGCTCTGTGTTCTTGCTTCTTTCACTGCTGTGGGACCTTGGTTATGAAACGTAACTGCTCTCTCTGCCTCACTTTCCCCATCTGTAAAATGGGAATAGTACTTCACAGGTGTGGTAGGGGTAATATTTATAAAGCACTTTAATATCTTTGGATGAAAGGCACTATAGAAATGCAAACTGTTGCATTCAGAACCTGGACAGGCTCCAACTCTCTGCACCAGACAAGGGTGTTGGAATGCTAGAAGTAACAGATGGGACTTAATACCTGCAACTTCCACAACTGGGTGCCAGTATGCTTTGCTTTACTCAGTACATTCATGCATGCAATTCAGTACTGGGGCACTACTAAGCACCGTGTATACTTATATATAAATATCCACATATTGCTTCCTGGCTTTATAAAACAGACTGGTTTGATCACAGAAACCTAGCCAATCTATTCTGCTATATAACCATCCAGTTTCCCATGTTCTACAGCTTCCCTATCCTGTAGGATCACAAAACTCCTTTTATTGCACTTAAAAAATGCAGTCAGCTTTGTAAAACAATTTGATCCATGAAAGAACTAAAAATCTAACTCTTCTGTTCTGCTTTTTATCTGCTTCTCAAAGCAGATAAATCACCATTTTACAGCTGGGGAAACTGAGGTATATGGAAGTGAAATGACTTGCCCGTGGTCACACAGCAGGTCAATGGCAGATCTGGAAATGGAACTCGGGTCTCTAATTAGTCCACAGTTCTAGCCACTAGGCCACGCTGCCTCCCCAGTAACAGCAGCAGTGATAGAACAGGGGAAAGTACAACTGATTGCTCAGCAGAAGGTAGGATTCTGTTCCTTAAAATGTATCATGTTTTCCATCACCTCCGATTTGAAACTCAACGTTTCTGGTGTCAATACGTTATTCGTTGTCCTGATGTCTGTATAGGTAACAGTGAAACCCTTCCTAATGTAGAGGATCAATGAAGGTCAGAGCAGTGTACCTACCTTTCTTTGACTCTGTTTAGAAAGCTAGCCTCCATCTCTCTTCACTTTTGCTCTTGTTAACCTATGCCCTTATACTTTAAAATAGGGTTAATGGGTGAGTCTTGCGTTGACTGATAATGCAGTGATTAGTCTAAAGTGCCTTCCTCGTAACAGAATTTTAAGCTGTAATGTGTATTATAGTGTTGAATGTCATGTAAACATTTGTAATTCCCTCTGGGACAACTCAAATGAGAGATTTTTCTTGATAGTTGGGAGCTTTTCTAAATATTCCTTCTCTGTTGTAATTATTCCTTGCAGGCTGCCTTGTGCATCCACCCTATATTTAACAACCAAGACAGCTCCCAACCTTTCATTTCATCCTCCATGCCTCTCCACTGTGGCTACGCATGGAACATCCTCCCTTTTTTCCATGTGCCAAGCAACCTTGTTTTCGTCCATGTCCTAAAATTTCTTTTTTGGCTAGTCTGTTTGCCTCTCGCCACAAATCGTTTGCTCTTGTGCCTCACCTGACCTTGCACTTGAGTGGACGAGACTGAGTGTTGTAAGCAAGACATGAGAAGTGATTCTTTCCCTCGGTGCTGATTAGGCCTCAGCTGGAGTGTGATGGCGCCCAGAACTGGACACGTTTCAGGAAAGATCTGGACAAATTGGAGAAAGTCCAGAGAAGAGCAACAAAAATGATTAAAGGTCTAGAAAACATGACCTATGAGGGAAGGTGGAGAAAGAAAGTGGGGTTATTGAATCTGGAGAAGAGAAGACTGACAGGGAGACATGATAACCATTTTCAAGTACATAAAAGGTTGTTACAAAGAGGAGGGTGAAAAATTGTTGTTCTTAACCTCTGAGAATAGGACAAGAAGCAATGGGCTTAAATTGCAGCAAGGGAGGTTAGGTTGCACTAAAGGAAAAATTTCCTGTGAGGGTAGTTAAGCACTGGAACAAATTGCCTAGGGAGTTTGTGGAATCTGTATCATTGGAGGTTTTTAAGAACAGGTTAGACAAACACCGTCAGGAATGGTCTAATTATTTAGGCCTGCATTGAGTGTAGGGGAGTGGACTAGATCAGTGGTTCTCAGCCTGTCATCTTCGGACCATGTCTAAGATTTCCAGATGGGTTTGCACCTCCACTTGACATTTTTAGGGGTCCGTAAATGAACAAAGGTGGAGAACCACTGGACTAGATGACCTATTGAGGTCCCTTCCAGTCCTATGATGCTATGACGGGTGATTCTGAGGCATCTTTATTCACATTTTAAAATTCAGGCTTTTGTTGAATGAGAGTGCAATTAATGTCAAGTGCCGCATGGTGGGTGTGTGGGGTTATGGAATAAACACATTAGAAGGTTTCAGAGTGGTATCTGTGTTAGTCTGTATCAGCAAAAACAATGAGGTGTCCTAGTGGCACCTTAGAGACAAATTTATTTGGGCATAAGCTTTTGTGGGCTAGAACTCACTTCATCAGATGCATGGAGTGGAAAATACAGCAGCAGATATAAATACACAGCACATGAAAAGATGGGAGTTGCCTTACCAATTGGGGGGGTCAGTGCTAATGAGCCAATTCAATTAAGGTGGAAGTGAGCTATTCTCAACAGTTGACAAGAAGGGGTGAGTACTAATGAGGCCAATGTAATCAAGGTGGCTCAATTCAAACACGTTGACAAAGGTGTGAGTATCAGCAGGGGGAAATTAGTTTTTGTAGTGACCCATCCACTCCCAGTCTTTATTCGGGCCTAATTTGATGGTGTCCAGTTTGCAAATTAATTCCAAGTTCTGCGGTTTCTCGTTGGAGTTGGTTTTTGAAGTTTTTTTGTTGAAGAATTGCCACTTTTAAGTCTGTTATTGAGTGTCCAGGGAGACTGAAGTGTTCTACTGGTTTTTGAATATTCTAATTCTTGATGTCCGATTTGTTTCCATTTATTCTTTTGTGTAGAGACTGTCCGTTTTGGCCAATTTACATGGCAGAGAGGCATTGCTGGCACATATCACATTGGTAGATGTGCAGGTGAACAAGCCCCTAATGGTGTGGCTGATGTGGTTAGGTCCTATGATGGTGTCCCTTGAATAGATATGTGGATAGAGTTGGCAACAGGGTCTGTTGCAGGGATTGGTTCCTGGGTTAGTGTTTTTGTTGTGTGGTGTGTAGTTGTTGGTGAGTATTTGCTTCAGGTTGGGGGGCTGTCTGTAAGCAAGGACTGGCCTGTCTCCCAAGGTCTGTGAGAGTGAGGGATCGTTCTACAGGGTAGGTTGTAGATCGTTGATGATGTGCTGGAGAGGTTTTAATTGGGGGCTATGGGTGACAGCTAGTGGTGTTTTTTAAAAAAAAATAATAAAACCAGTGAAATAATTAATGTTGATATGTGCAGTTGTTAACTTTAGCATTGTCATGAATTGAACAGGTTAATTTGAAACAGCAATTTTTTTTTTCCAGTTTGCAGACTCAGGAAGGCAATTCAGCGTGGTCTTGCAGTCAGTTAATATTTTTAAGGTGGTATTCTCAACCATGACAATTGACGACAACTTTTCCTTTTCAAACAAAAATTCTGTGCCGTGGTTCTGTGGCCAGTGACTTTAATATACCAGGATCCATGCAGCTATTGAATCTGGCAGTAACAAGACAAGCCATTATTAAATAACCCAATTCCTGTCACCTTTGTTACATCCCTTTCCTTGTGTATGCTTTGTCTAATGTTAGGGTTCGTCCATACTACCCGCCCGGATCGACGGGTAGCGATCGACTTCTCGGAGTTCGATATATCGCGTCTCATCTAGACGCGATATATCGAACTTCGAACGCGCTCCCGTCGACTCCGGAACTCCACCACCGCAAACGGCGGTGGCGGAGTCGACGGGGGAGCCGCGGACGTCGATCCCGCACCGTGAGGACGGGTAAGTAGTTCGAGCTAAGGTAGTTCGACTTCAGCTACGCTATTTGCGTAGCTGAAGTTGCGTACCTTAGTTCGGATCCCCCCCCCCAGTGTAGACCAGGCCTGAGTAACATCTTTAGGCAGAGACTTTACTTCTCTCTGATTTCATTTGCTATACTGTAACACTGGAGTAACTCCTTTGATCTCAATGCAGTCTAGGGTAACTGAGAGCAGAAAGCTCATGCTAAAATAAATTTGTTAGTCTTTAAGGTGCCACAAGTACTCCTGTTCTTTTTGAGAGCAGAAAGTGGTCCCTAATCTTTTCCAGACCTGTGGGGAATGTTTTGTACATTATTGGTACTACACCAATAATGAAGGATGTCAATAAGCCAAGTTGCATGGTAAATTTTGGCACAATGTCCTACTCACAAATCTTTATAGTCAGGGAGCAAATAATTAAATGCAAGAATTAGCACTTAAATCCCTCTAATCCACAAAGTGATCCCTCTCTGCATATAAAGGCTATGCAAAAAAAGAAAAAAAAATTGTGTGTCATTTTGTTCTGCTTTTTCGTTGCCCTCTAAATAGCAACTCCTGTCTGTAAGACTTTGTGTGGATTATAAATACACACATATAAATATGAAAAGGGCGGGCAGGGGAATTCACCTCAATGGCAGATTTTCTTTGTCATGCAGACCCAATAATATAAATTACATGGTATTTAATGCTGAAGTTCAAAAGGATGCATCTGCTTGGGACGTCTCTCCAAGTGGCTCTGTAGGAAGATGGGTTCCTGGAGGATTATAGTTGCTAAAAATGGACAAAGTCCTATTCAATCATCAAGTTAATTACCCTAAGTAAAGGCAGGATCTAGTCAAAGGAATCTTTAAAATAACCATTTCTTCCAAGTGTAGTCAAGATATTTGAGGTCGGGTCTGAAGCTGCAACATCTGTGCCTCTATCACTTCTCAGAAGTTTCACACTTGATGTCATGGCTTTATTTTTGATTGATCACTGTTCTGGTGTAACTTAACCACCTAGATCTGTCCTAGTACAAGATGAACCATTTTGGATTTCAGTGGCTGTAAACCACACACACCCCGGTGAATTTTCAAACCTGGGTGCCTGATGTGCCACATCTAAATAGAGTGGCCTGTGCCTTAGTTTCCCTATCTGTAGAATGGGATTAACAACATTTAGAGTGAAATCCTGGTACTATTGAAGTAAATGACAGAACTCCCGTTGATTTCAGTAGGGCTAGGATTTCATCTTCAGTGTGCCTACCTCCTAGGTACGTCATAGAGTTAAATCCATTCAGGTTTGTGAGGCGCTCAGGTGCTATGGAAGTTCATTAATGTTTGTGATAAGTACCTGGGTGAATTAGATACTTTTTTTTAAAAACGGTGAGGGAGGGATTTCTGTGGGGAGCAAGTCTGACTACTAAGGACCCAATTGAAAGCCCATTGAAATCAGTGGGAGTCTTTCTACTGACTGATGCTTTTTGTATTAGGACTCTAGAGACCTGCCACAGCAAAAAAAAAAAAAAAAAACCACCCACTTTCACCTGCTGTCTTTAGCTGTGATGATGGGACCCTTAAGCATACGGTTTGCAAGTATCGCAACTGTTTGGTTATAACCTCAAGGAGCACGTTGGAAACAAGGCAAGTCAGAGCACTAAAAATAATGCTACTTCTAATTCACATCTGTCACTTCATAGGCAGCCTGCCAGTTAAGCAAAACATAGTAACAGTAGCTCAAACCTGTGAGCAGTCGCTCCGGTGCCTTCTGAACAACATTCAAATGCCTGCACAGCCCTCCTGAAAAGGGCAGTGTAGTAACTCAGCCAGAGCCTGGGCTGCCATTGAGGGGCTAGCATAAGATAAGGATGCAACTGGAAAAGCCCCTGACCCCATCAAACATTTGACCCGGCCTTATCAATGAAAAGCCCAAAAGTGATGCCAGGATCATTCGAGCTGCCTTGCTACATTCCCTGACATGGAAAAGGAGAAGCTCACCACTTCTGCCCAGCTTCATCGTTGGTGTAACTCTGTTACTATCAGCCAGGGGTGAATATAGCCCAACGTGTCATTTCTTGGATTTTCAGGCCGGAGGTGGGTTTGTTGAAAATTGGCATAAAATGGCTCTTCTGTCATCCTATTTTGCTGTCGGAATTTGCTTCCTTGTGGTAGATCCTGGATGTTCTGGCTCCATCGAAGCTGTAGAAGCAATGCATTTGGGGCTGCCAGTTATGAAATATTTGTCCCCTGACTTGGTTAATGCTTGGTTTCTTACTGTAACGTAGCCAGGACCCAACTGTGTTTTAATCGTGTACCTGAACAAGAGTTACCACTTCGGACACAACAGGGCTATAACAGGGTCATAGTTAAAACACACTTGGGCCCAGATCCTCAAAGGAATTTAGGCACCTTAATTTCAATGGAAGTTAAGTGCCCCTAAATACCTTTCAAGATCTGGGTTTTAGGTCCTATCTAAAATGGAGCAGGATTTTTACTACAACAGCCAGATTGTCCAGGACAGATCAGTGCCTTCATGTAGGAATTCAGGTGCCCGATCCATGCCTAGGGTTATTTCAAAACTAAATTGGGCAAAGCAGTAGCAAATCACCCAGTAGTGAACAATTCTGCACCACCTTCTCGGGGGACTAGGTAACGTTCCTATAAGAGGGGGAGGCTAGGGCAGGGGCATGAGTCTGCAGTGATGCAGGTGCACTGGTTGTAAAGCTTCCTGTTGCTGGGACTCAGAGAACATGTCTCTGTCCCACCCTACTGCAGGGTCTGGAAGAACAGTTCTGTGTCCCTCCACAAAAAGACCTCGGTCTTGGGCTTAGTGGAGGGAAAGGGAGCAATAATTAGCCTTGTTGTGGGGCGGAATCCAAAGTCCATCTATAGGAGGTACTTTTGTGGGCCCCGTTACCATGGTATCTAAGTGCCTCAATCTTTAATGTATTTCTTCTTGCAGCACCCTCATGTGGCAGGGCAGTGCTATTATCATTTTACAGATGGGGAATGGAGGCCCAGAGATACTAAGGGTCTGCTTTTTAACAGTATATCGGAGCCTAAAGACACGGGTCAGCATTCAGGTACCTAACTCCAATGTGAGTTAGAGTCAGTTTATTAAAGGTATTTAAAAGCCCTTCAGGAACCTAAGTGACTCGCCCAGGGTCATGCAGGGAGATTGTAGCAGAGCAGGGGTCTCTTAAATCCGGCTAGTGCCCTACCCACTGGGCCATCCTGCCTCTTGAAGTCAACAGGAAGTCTTCCCCTTGACTTCAGTGGGCTCTGGATCAGGTCCTTAAGCATGTGTTTATTGCAGAGGAGAAGAGACTGTTTCCTGCCGAAATGTCCTAGATGTCTCTCCTGGGGGGGTAACTGCTGACTGACACATACCTGAGAGTGAGAGGGAAGCTACCTCTGTAACAAAGGCAATAGGTTCGTTCCCAGGGGTATCAGGATGCCGACATTGTATTAGAAAGGAACAGTGAGTGCTGTGCTCATGGAGACCTTCTGCTTAATCCCAGCACTGTCCTGCCTCCCAAGGGTTTATGAATATAGGAATGTTTAACAGATGGTGAGGCGCTCCGATGTGTGATGGTAATGAGGAGCGTACAAATACCATTAGGTAGATCTAGGCCAGAATTATGCCTCTGCCAGCAGCTGGCTTCAGAGGAAGGTGCAAGAAACCTGACCGTAGACAGATTTGGGATAATCTGCCCCCTAATCCATAATAGCTAGAGATTGGTCTAAACCCTGTA
Source organism: Mauremys mutica (assembly GCF_020497125.1). Classification (NCBI taxonomy): domain Eukaryota; kingdom Metazoa; phylum Chordata; order Testudines; family Geoemydidae; genus Mauremys; species Mauremys mutica. The sequence continues at coordinate 131,626,716 of NC_059075.1, forward strand.
GCATGAGGTCCCATGCTTTTTTTGTAATATTTACTATAACTCTGGCTAGTTTTTTTAACTTTTAAATGCCCGGTCCTTTTTGGAACATTGCTAAATTCCCAGCCTCGGTGGCATAATGTGGCAAGGAGTTCCCCAGTCTAAATATATCTTGTGTGGGGGAAAAAAAATGTTTCCTTTGAGTGGTTTTTAATGTGTGGCCCTTTGTCACCATTTCCAGCAGGTGAGAACAGGGCCCTAAATAGGCAAGAAAAGCAACAACTGCTACTGCACTATGGCAAAGGTAAAGGCTCTGGCTTTCCTTTGGGGCCTTTGGTTTTCACTAGCCCTGTTTCATCCGCTCTGAGATCTCTGTGGTAAATGCAGAGGAGGATTGCGAGGAGAATGTCAGGACAGAGGAAGAATGTCACACAGATGGTTGGATAGCCTTAGGGTGACCAGATGAGATGAAGAAAATATCAGGACACATGGGGCGGGGGGGGAGAGCCAAGTGCTGCTGGCGGAGCGAAATATCAGGACAAATTGCGTCCCAACACAAGATCGGTCGGGACACAGGACAACCACCCAAATATCGGGACGGTCCCGATTTTTTCGGGATGTCTGGTCACCCTAGATAGCCTCAAAGCCTGGTAACTATGCTTTGCCTGGGATCTATGACCAAAACTGGGATCTCTAGATTCAAACTGCTCTATCAGTTCAGCTGCATAATGGAAATTCTAACTACTGGGGGAGAGGGTGGCCATGCTATTTGGGGGCAGGCATGTTTGGGCTGAGCCTGATATCCAAGCACCTATTGATTTTTAGGGGTTCCTTTAGCTGAATTTGCTCTACAGACCATTAGCCATTTTTTTAAGGCTTGTGTTTGTTCATTCATGTTTGTTTCACACCCATCAACTTTCAGTCAAAGTGTCAGTTGCCCAGATTACTGGGCTCAGCTGCTGAGATCACCTCCTATGTCAGACAAGCTGCCTGAGAACACAGTGTTTTCTCTCAGTTAGAGGTAAGAGCAACTTGAATGAGTGTTTCAGCTGGGGTTTATCGCCTTTTCACACCTCCAGTGGTCATTAGAGTAGGAAGCAGTGTGTCGTAGTAGGGACAGCAGGTTAGTAACATCAAAAATCCAGGGCTCTGTTCCTGATTCTGCCACCGAATGATTTTGGGACAGTCCTTTAACTGCTCTGTGCCTCAGTTTCCCTACATGTCATATTATGATGATAATAAGACTGGCCCTCGGTAGATACCTCTATGAGCCCTGTCACTATAGCATCTGAATTATACTTGTCCACCTTTGTGCTTTGATGTTCTGGGTTGGAAGATGTCATGGAAGTGTGTAGAGTTATTAGTGTCCTATTACCTTAAACATCCCACAATAGGTGTTGTCAGAGCAAGGGTGTTAATCCCAGTGTCCTGGCTAAATTCCTAAATTAGGTAAATATATTCTGCCTACAGGTATTAAACACTCCTCCTTATAGCTGAACTGGATGCAATATTCTTCCTCTCTTATGGTGTTGTGGAACATTGTTGTGCTCAGTTTAAAAACTGCTGCATTTCACTTCAGAGGTGGCTGCATATCAGTGGTGCACGTTGTGTTGGAAGCAAAATTTTTTAAAGAGCAGTTCTACTCTCACTGTGTAAGAATGGCACGTTCTCATCAGCTCTGTCCCCTCTGTACATTTCAGATTCTTACTTGCTCCCTTTAGAACCCAGCATTTGGCCCATACCATTTTTGTTACCGATGATTTTGCACAAGCCAGAAAAGAAACAGCTTGACTTTCAAATCTCAGGATGTGTGCGCATCTTTGGCCGTGAAGGGAAAAAAGCAGCCATCATTTGACTGGTATACTGAGCAAATCCACACCAAAAACCGCTAAGGCTCAATAAACATGGAACACTAAGTTGTCACTTTCCAGAGCAGAACCAAACTTGGAATCTGAAGGCTAGTGAGAGGAACAACTGCACTGAAGGTAAGAGCTGAAGGAAACACAAGTCACAGTCAGAGATTATAAACTCTTTGGCGCACGGACCATCTTTTTGTTTTAAAGTTGAGCACGTGCTTTGCTGAACCGGAGCCTAGTACCGGACTTTACAAACAGATGGTTTTGCAGCTCCCATTGATTTGGTCTCCCACAGGGTCTTTCCCATTAACTGAGCAGTGGTTCATCAACAAAGGACTTAACTTTAAGACTAAGGGTTTGCTAGGCAAAACTCCCCAGCGACTTCAGTGGGAGGTTTGCTTAAGTAAAGACCACAGGATTTGACTCAGATTAACAGACACATTTGTTTCACACTCACTCATCCCTTAAGATTTGTGGCTTCTCCTCTTCCCCTGATGGGGCTAGGTTAGTCAAGGTGCAGCAGCAGAAGGGCTATTTGTTTAAGCTTTGCAGTATATTTCATTGTGTAACTCTTACGCCTTTGCCTTCTGTATAAAACCCCATTATAATGGCTCCCTGGTGTGCAGAGATCAGCAGCTGCAGAGCATGCAGTTCAGTGCAGATTGTTTCAGAAGACACACACTGTGCTCGCTCTTGGAGACTTTACTTTTGTTCTTTCTTGCTTAGTTGTTCCCTCAAATCAATAAAAGCTCTTCCTAGCTGAAAGTACCTATTTGCACATTGTATATGGGAAACGCAACAGATGTAATCAGCTCTGATATATCAGAGGAAAGAGAAATCTTTATTATTGTTTTATAGTACAGCACCATAGCTATGCATAAAACAAACAAAAAACACAGCCTCTACCCCAGGTCCTTACAATCAGAGAGGAGTAGGGCACCTGACTTCATTCCAAAGGCCACCCCAGGAGTCCTTTGCTGGACTCTGAACCCCATCCCAGGGGTTGCACAGATAGTTGGATAAAACTCAGCGTGACACAGTGAGAAGGGAGGGCAGGCAAAGTGGGGTAGGAATGGGAGGGAGATGTGCACAGGCTATTAGGTTACCTGGTATCACAATTCATGCTGTATTAATCCCATTTCTTTACATATATATATTATTTATACATGTAAAGCCTGATTTCCAGAGTACCCATGATCTCATCTGAAGTCAATGGCAGCTGTGGGCTCTGCGCAAGGAAACGGCGTCTTCACTTGGTCCATCCCTTTTGAAGGCTTTCAATAAGAAGTCGCCCTGGTTTAGATTTTCCAGAACAGCCCTCGTCAGCAGTTACCTAGAGAAAGTAAAGAGAGATGATCACTTTCCAGTGGTGATAATATTTTGGACCACCATATGGTCAAGAAAATGGCAAACACCACTTTGATTCCTCCATGTTGCCCCTACCACCACCCTGTAAATGCCGCTATTTATCCACCTGCATGTTTCATTTCTGACCCATCTTTCCTGATTCTGCTACAAATTTAGAAAGGAAGTTTAGGAACCAGATTTCATTCTTCACCTAGGCACTAGGGGTGGCTGGGTGGTGTTAGTGGCCTGTGAGATACAGGAGGTCAGGCCCTTCTGGCCTTGAACTCTGTGACTTCACATGTACTTCAGAGTGGGCCCAGTGGCCAACTGGACAGCACAACAGACTGCCCTGGTCCTCATTCCAGGCCTGATCCAGAGCCCATTAAGTCAATGGAAAGACTCCCATTGACTTCAGTGGGCTTTGATCAGGCCCTTGCAGAGCATAGCTATGCAGCTGCTGTCAGAATGGCCTTCTTGGAAGTTGGATTATTGGTTGTCTTCCTGTACTGAGCAAACATTTCTCCCCTGGCATAGATCCCTGGAGCTCTAATAAACGAAGGCCATCTCTCCAGTTACAACTGTACAGCGGCACATTGTACCGATATAGCTGTGCTGCTGTAAAAGCGCTTGTGTGGCTGCATTGTGCTGATGGGAGAGAGCTCTCCTGTCGACATGGAAAACCAGCTCAAGAGCGGCGGTAGCTATGTCAGCGGGAGAGCGGCTCCTGCTGACATAGCGCTTATGCCAGCAAAACATATGTTGCTCATGGGGTGTTGTGGGTTTTTTTCCCCACCCCTGAGTGACAAAAGTTTTGCCAACATAAGTACTAGTGTAGACACGGCCTACATTGAATTGTTTTTCTTTCTAATTTGGATTATTTGGGGAGGGAGGTTTACAAAGTGACAATAAAAGGCTAGAAGAAGTTTATAGGAAGACTTAGAATTATTTAACATCTCTATTGTAGGGCGTTCTAATTCAAAGACCCCTTGTCCGAATCTATTCAAATTTTGCAAAACAAAAGTTGTACTTTGGCACTGGATCTAACCAATCAATAAGGTAGCTGATAGGACTTTTCTTGTGGAATATATTTGGGAAGGGCAAAATAGGACGTAAAAGAGAAACCCAGTTTCATTTTTAACCCCGGATTAGCAACTCCCACTGATTGATTTAGCTTATTATAACTTATTCTTACACACCCATTCGGAGATAGATGCAAGCTAAGTGACTTATTCAAGGTGTCACAGCGAATCAGTGGCTGACCTGGGTGCAGAACCCAGGTGTCCTGGCTACTTGTCAACTAAGGGACACTGGAGTCAGATTCTCAGCTGGGGTAAATCAGAATAACTCTAACTGGAGTCGTTGGCACTATGCCGATTTACACCAGCTGAGAAGCGGTTCCACTCTCTCCTCCCATAGGCTGTGTCTTCCTTAGGGGAAAAAAGTGTGTTCTTCTGTCAAATTAGCTGAACATCCCTGAGGAAGACAAGGCAGTGCGTAGTTTTCACACAAGTGAACTGGTCGAGTTAAAGACTATGGGGGGGAGCCTTGTCTTCACTCTGCTGCTAACTCGAATGAAGAGCACCCCCTTCTTTTCTGATGAAGACAGGGACTTTGTGGCTAATGCTGTTGTGAAAAGAGCTAAAATCCTCATACAGGTCATTCTCACCTGTCAGTGAGAGGAAGTGATGGGTCCATGTGAAGTTTGCATGGCACAAGATGCTGTGATGTGATCTCAGCAGCTGAGTCCAAGGATCCAGGCATCTCCTGGCTCTTCAGGGCAGGCAGAGTTACTGCTAAAAGCCAATGGAGGTGACACAAACAAATGCAATCCTTAAATATCAAGTGGTCAATAAAGGCAAATTCAATTAAGATGAAACTCAAATATCTGCTCCCCCTTATTATTATGGGGTCAGTGCCAGGGGCAGAGGGATAAAGCTGCAGACCAGCCACTGACCATAGAATCATCCTCAACTCCCTCCCCCACCCCATCCAGTGTCCAAATTGGAGTGCATGCTCCTCTCGGAAAGACCCCTCTGGGGCTGCTGCTGGCCATGGCTCCCAATGCACATCTATGATGCTACATAAGTAATGAATAATCACCATATAAGATTGTAGGGGAGGGATAGCTCAGTGGTTTGAGCACTGACCTGCTAAACCCAGGGTTGTGAGCTCAATCCTTGAGGGGGCCGTTTAAGGATCTGGGGCAAAAATCTGTCCAGGGATTGGTCCTGCTTTGAGCAGGGGGTTGGACTAGATACCTCCTGAGGTCCCTTCCAACCCTGATATTCTATGATAACCGCCTCTCAGCCGTGAGAGAGATATTGACCTGAGTCAGCCCATGGGGCAACAGGGAAGAGCAGTATATTTGATGATGTTTCACACAGAACCAGCTCAGCAAGGTGCACCAATAACAGTCACTTTAGTGAATATGGCCTTAACTCCCTCCCGTAGGCACTGACTTTTATTTTTCCTTGCAGGTGCCCCACAACTCTCTCTGCCCCAAGGCCCCACCCTCACCCTGCCTCTTCTCACCACTCCCCTCCCTGAGGCCCTTGCTGCTCTCTGTCCTCCCCCGAGCCCCTTCCCAAGCCACCAATCACCTTTGGTTGGTGGGTGCTAAGCTCCCACTATTTTTTTTCCAGCCCTGAGCACCCACAGAGTTGACACCTATGCGCCCTCCCCTTCCTGATGGTCTCCTCACCACGTTCCTGATGGGTTTGCAAAGGAGGTACTCCATGTCCTTTCACTTCCTGCAGCATGCCATAGAGATCTCAGTGTAATGTTACTCAGCTAGTGAAAACCAAGGGGAGAGACGAAATACAGATCCTCTACCTTTGTCACAGTGCACAGGCGTCTGCTGCGGTATTTTCTTGTCCGTTCCATTTACTGTCCAGTTCTCCCCTATTGATAATTGCAAGAGTTACACGTTCACAAATAATCACATGAACTTGGGTGATGTGTAATGACCTGGGATTGTGCAAAAAATCCCAGTGATGCTTTGTGAGACAGAGCAAGCTAGGAATTCCTAATTCACATAGGCCTACTAATCTTTGTAACACTTACTGTGCCTCTGTAAGAAGAAAATGGCATCATGATATCCTTGTAAATAAAACTCATGTAGCACCTGCAGAGGAAACCACTCAGTGTTATAAAGGATAGTCATTCCAAGTGCAAAAAAAGTACCCCTTGGGCAGTAATCACAGTGTTGCCAACTCTTGCCATTTCATCGTGCATCTTGCAATATTTGATGGGTTTTTTTAAAGCACCAGCTACTGGAGTCATTTGATTTTTTTAAAAAACTTTATTCTTTTATTTATTTATTTATTCATTCATTTTTGGTGAGCATCTCTGCTTTCATTAAAAAACATTGCTGTGGAGAAAAGCCTGAAAATTCGAATTCTAAAGGCTGAAACATCAGAAGGCAAATAGAACCTATCCAGAATTTTTTCCTAAGGCAGTTTTTTTCTAAGGCAATTTTTAAGCAATCTCATGATTCATGATCCTCACATGCTTGGGGTTGGCAATACTGAAATGATCTGGCACTGTGCAGTCCCTGAGGCTACTCACCGAAATACTGGGTGGGAAAATACTATAACTAAACCGGCACAAGTTCTCAACTGAGAGCTGGAAGGTGCTTCGGAAGAAGCTAATGCAGTTGAAATAGGCAGGGCAGTCCCTCGGGCAGATGTCAACCTCTCCTGTGTAAGGGGATACCGTGATCATGGTTTCCGAGTCCGAGCCAGGCTGCACATTAGTCATACCTCCATCAATGTAGCGCTGGGAAGACATGCAGTTTGAATCAGATAATGGGTCATCTTTGGTGTGGATCACAGCATGCTTATCCCATGTGCACGCCTTAACAAGAGAGCCAAATCCCATTAGAAAGTCCAGATCACAGCTTAGGCACGTAAAATGGGAACTTTTGGGCCTGGTTCTCATTTACATTAAGGCCGCATAATGCTGGAGTGCAAATCACATTGATGCCCATTTTAAGGCCTTTTTACATTGTCTTAGTGCAAATGAGAATCAAGCCCTTGTGTAGCTAATGCCATTAAATGAAGGGGGGTCTCGTGGCTAAGGCAGCGGATTGGGAGTAAAGAGATCTAGGGAGTAAATCAGCACAGGTCCATTGCGTTTACTGGAGCTATTCCAATTCACAGCAGGTGAGAACATGGTCCCTAGATTCTAGGTGCCATTGTGTAGCTCTAGGTCCAGGACAGGCCCTTATATGCATACTGCAAATGAATATAAACTTGTGCCAACCGGGGCCCATGGTGGTGCTATTGGCTCAAGCAAACACTTGCAACCTGGACGGATCCATATGCCCAGAGCTTGATTCAACTTGCTGGTTTCGTTTGCGCTTTCGCCTCCTCCACAGCTGCTAGCCAACTGGAAACTTACATCAAAATTCAAGGAGTGTGAAGTCCCATGGACTTATAGAATCTCAGAGTTGGAAGGGACCTCAAGAGGTCATCTAGTCCAACCCCCTGCTCAAAGCAGGACCAATCCCCAGACAGATTTTTGCCCCAGATCCTTAAATGGCCCCCCCAAGGATTGAACTCACAACCCTTTTGAAATTGACAAATATGCTTCTTGGACTAATAACCCACTAGGACCCCAGGCAGTAAGAGCTGCACACCACAGCTGCATGCCTGAGATCCCATGTCATCCCACTGTCTGGTGGGATCAGAACATTTTCCGCCTGGAGCAAAGAGCACTCACCACGCCTTGGAAGGAGGGAGGGTTGAATCCACAATAGACAGGAATGAAGCAGCTACAGATCACTGCCTGTGGGGAGAGGAGCAGAGGGTTACAGGTGAGTAGAAATAAATATTTTAGAGGTGCATCATCAACCAGGAAATAATGTTTCTCTCTGAAAATGCTGCCCCATTGTTACACGTAACACCTCAGACTGACATGATGGGATGAGCGTAGAGGGGAAAAAACCTGGTTGTCTTTATTTCAGTATGTTGATGCTGTGCCATTGCCAGCAGTTTGTGTACAGGCTCTTCGGCTGCTCTGCTGTTGGTTAGTTGCACTTCCCATATGAGGTAGGGCAACGGACCAGGTGAGGTGGGGGCTATTCTCATCTCTGCCACAGACTTGTTATGGGACCTTGTGCAAGTCATTTCCCCTCCCTGTACTTCACTTTTTCCATCTGTAAACTGGTCATACAGTCAGTGCTGCCCACTCGTCTAAGGCCAACACATTGTCACAACTGATTCACATGAGGACTGAATTCCAAGAGCCTGTTAAAGGTTTGATTCCCATTGTGCTGCCCGATGGGAGAATTCCAGAGAAACAGATGGTGAATCCAGCCGGACAGCTCTGTAAAGTGCTAGGTCAGAGCAGAACTGGCATTTTCACTCATGGGCACAGATCATGCAACAGGCAGAGTCAGCCACTATGGGTTAATTTGTATATGGCTGCTGCCTCCATATCCAAATGGCCTCTGGATAAATAAGCCAACAAGAATTAGAGATGATGGAATATTTTGCTTATGATTTGATGCTCAGCTAGGGGTGGAGTCTCTGTGGAATTGGACCGGGCTGGAATTCTCCTATCCCAGCCTGCACTGCATGTTGCAGAGGGGGAGGTTTAGGTTGGATATTATGAAAAACTTTTTCACTAGGAGTGTGGTGAAGCACTGGAATGGGTTACCTAGGGAGGTGGTGGAATCTCCTTCCTTAGAGGTTTCTAAGGTCAGGCTTGACAAAGCCCTGGCTTGGGTGATTTAGTTGGGGATTGGTCCTGCTTTGGGCAGGGGGTTGGACTAGATGACCTCCTGAGGTCCCTTACAACCCTGATATTCTATGATTCTATGCACCTGCAGTTTGAGTTAAGCTCAACAGGATTCCTCTCTCCCTAATAAACTCAGTTGTTATTTTCCTAGCTCATCGTCAGTTTAATTACTTCTCTCTCTTCTAAATACATAGGAAACAAAGCCACCATTACCTGTATGATCTCCTCCTTCGATCTGTACTCTGAAATGATGACGTTCTGTAAGTCCAACAAGCGCGTGAGGGAAATGCAAAGCTTCCCCGAAGCCAGCTGGTGTGAGTTCTCCGACAGTATTTGACTCAGCCGCTTCTCTATGATCCGAAGCATACGGTAACCTGGACAAAGGGTGAGACTACTCGCTTTCTTGGCTTCTTCCATAGCTTCATGAAAAAATTCTTCTATCAGACCTGGGAGGGAGTAACCGATCTTGATCACCAGCGCATATAGACAGAAAGGAACAAATTCTCTCACGTCCCAGTTGCAGATGCTATACAGTGATGAGTGTGGTATGAGAACCTATAGAATAGAATGTTGTAAAATCTGGAGACAAGAATGTTGTTGTTACTTGTCTTGTGGTAATAGCTAGAATTCCCAGTCCACTCCCTTGGAGCAGACTGTCTTCAGGGCAAGAAGCTCACACAGTTTCACCTTCCTGGGTCTGACCTTGGAGCATTCAGCATATGCCCCTCCGTGCGCTTCCCACAGCGAGTCCGCCCCGGCGGGGTCCTGGGGAAGCCACAGGGTCTTGCACACACCCCCCACTTCGCAGTCAGACGTGACGCTTAGCCAGCCAGTAAAACAGAGGTTTATTAGATGACAGGGACACAGTCTAAAACAGAGCTTGTAGGTACAGAGAACAGGACCCCTCAGCCAGGTCCATTCTGGGGCCCAGCGAGCCAAACAACCCCGTCTGCCCACACTTCCCGTCCCCAGTCAGCTCCCAAACTGAAAACCCCCTCCAGCCCCTCCTTCTCTGCTGAGTTCCTTTCCTGGGCCAGGAGGTCACCTGACCTCTTTGTTCTCCCACACCTTTAGCATCCCCTTGCAGGGGGGAAGGGCCTGGGCCATTAGTTGCCAGGAGACAGAATGTCAGCCAGAAACTGAGGCACCCACACAGTATTCAGAGGAAACACCAAGAACAGTCCCACTTCGTCACACGGCCAGACTGGGTCAGACCAAAGGTCCATCCAGCCCAGTATCCTGTCTTCTGACAGTGGCCAATGCCATGTGCCCCAGAGGGAATGAACAGAAGAGGGAATCATCAAGTGATCTATCCCCTGTCGCCCATTCCCAGCTTCTGGCAAACATGAGATTGGGCAACCACATCTGATCCAAAGCATCCTGGAGTGAATGGAAAGACTTCAGAGGGCTTTAGCTCAACCGTAAATTGGCAGCGATCTCAATGTTGTAGATTTCACCTCAGGAGCAGAATCTAAATAGTGCATCATAGACGACGACTTTTGTAACTGAAGACGCTTGCACATGTTGCTACTAGGCTGTATCTAATACGCCCCAGTGTGCTTCAGCCACACACAACATCACGAGACAGGTCCCTGGATTTGGTCCAACCTTACATCTCACCACCCAAACCTCCTTTCAAAACCATGTTGGCTTGCGGAAGGACAAACCCCCCTCACACTCCTCTCTAAAAGAAAGGAATTGATGAGTTAAGAGAAACATCTTCACCCTACTGTATCCTAACACCCAACAACGTGCAGAGCACGCAGACTCAGCGCCTCCTCCAAACACAGAGATGCTCCGTCCCCTCGTCCATCCACCTTGTGCTGCAATGCCAGGACCTTAACTCTGACTCCTCAACAACATTAGCAAGCTGGCGTAGGTACACTGGGGAAGTGTGTTTGTGGCCCCTTGGCAGGGAGACCTGGTCTGATGAGCTCCAGGATGCTTGTCAAACCAGTTCTGTGGGGAGGAAAAGGAAGTAAGATCCCTGGGCCAAAGGGGGTATGCATGAGGGATGCAGCAATATGCCAGTTATGGCCCACCCAATCCTCATTTATCCCTCTACCATCTTCTTACACATTGTCCCTTGATCCAGACCCCTTCCAGTCTTCTAGACTGGATCTAGACTGTTCTCAGTGGTAGAAGATGACAGAACAAGGAGTAATGGTCTCAAGTTGCAGAGGGGGAGGTTTAGGCTGGATATTAGGAAAAACTTTTTCACTAGTAGGGTGGTGAAGAACTGGAATGGGTTACCTAGGGAGGTAGTGGAATCTCCTTCCTTAGAGGTTTTTAAGGTCAGGCTTGACAAAGCCCTGGCTGGGATGATTTAGTTGGGTTTGGTCCTGCTTTGAGCAGGGGGTTGGACTAGATGACCTCCTGAGGTCCCTTCCAACCCTGAGATTCTATGATTCTATGATTCTATTCAGGGCTTCTGTCCCCCATTGCCTCTGTCAGAGCTCAGGGCAACTGCCCTTGCATTCCCCTCTGTGGTCCACCAACGGCACCCACTCTGTGCTCCCAGCAACTCAGCCATCACCTCTCGTGGGTAGAGATCTGTCTCTCTCTCCCTCTTGACCGGGGTTTTTCCATGCTGCACAGTTCCCTGCCCTGTGATATCCCCAGCAAGCCAGTCTGCCAAAACAGCCCAGCGTCTGTGCTTTGATGTCTCTTTGAAGGCTAGGAACATCTGTAACTGGCAGCGGTGACAAGTGACCACACAGCCCTTTGTAAGCAAGCACATTCATTCTTAACATGAAAGCATTCCTGAGGAAACCTATTAAAACAATAAAAGAACCTACGCTCGTGCTAACAAATTTACCAGAGATCACCCCTCACTCTGTGAGTGCTCTGGTAGGAGTCAGTCCTTCAAACCACATCAGGGGTTTTTCCTGTGGTTACAAATTCATAGCCTTAGCTCGAACTAGCACCCCCATGAATAGCTCAGTCTTTTCTTTATACAGCTGGGCCCTTTGATACTGAGACTCCAGGAGCAGGTGATTATCAGAAAATGGTCCCCTCCTCAAAGTGTAGGCTGCATTTTTGCATATGCGGAAGTGGGGAATTTGCATTCACCTCCACCTAGAGATTCCCCAGGGAAACCACTTGACCCCCTTTGCCCCCAAAGTCCACTCTTGCCTGGCACATTGTTTGGTATCATACTTTGAAGTTCATAACACTTCCCAATGTTCACATCCCATCTCCGCTCCGGAGGTAAAACAGGCAAAACAGATGGAGAAGCGCCTAGTCTGGGACTCCCGTTGGGACTTAGATGTGAGTTTGGCACCAAGCTGCTCAGTCATGTCAGGACTGAGCAGGCCATGTGCACTCCCAGCTGCAGAAACTTAGGGGTCAGAGGTCTTTGGGTGGCAGCTGAGCAGCGATTTTGTGAATGCCCATGATGCCTAAATTTTGGACTGAGGCACATGCATCTCTCTTGTGAGTAGCCCCAAGTCACTTGCCCAAGGGCGTACAGGAATCTGTGACAGAACAGGGAATTAAACCCAAGTTTCCTCAGTCCTAAAATAATGTCCTAATCATTGGACTAGCCTTCCTCTCATATATACAAGTCGCTACCCTCAGGCATGCCAGGGGGACCCGATAACAATCTTCAAATATGCTAAGGGCTGTTATAAAGAGGACAAGGATCGATTGTTCTCCATGTCCTGAAGGTAGGATAAGAAGTAATGGGCTTCACCTGCAGCATCGGAGATTTAGGTTAGATGTGAGGGAAAACTTTCTAACCATAAAGGAAGTTACGCTCTGGAATGGGCTTCCAAGGGAGGTTGTGGAAGCCCTGTCATTGGTGGTTTTTAAGAACAGGTTGGACAAACCCCTGTCAGGGCTGGTCTAGGTTTCCTTGGTCCTGTCTCAACGCAGGGGGATGGACTAGATCAGTGTTTCTCAATCTTTTTGATACCAGGGACTGTCTTCCTGCTTTCCTAAATGGTGACAGGGAGATCTCACCGGTCCATGGACCGGTCATGGGGAAACACTGGAGTAGCTGACCTCTTGAGGTCCTTTCCAGCCTTCTATTTCTCTGATTCTCTGCCCATTGAAATACCCCTAGAAGAAGCCGTGTTTAAAAATACACACATATGGAATGAAGTAAATCGACACCTTCCTTACCTATGTCAACATCACATGCCACTGCTGCAGCTACAACTGACCCACACGATGCTCCGTAGACCTTGGATGTTGATCTCATTATTTCAGGTGCCAAATCCCATAAAGCCTGCACCACTCCTACTTGGTAGTTTACAAGAAACCCACTACCTGAAAAAGAAAGAGAGATTGGGCCTCCGTGGCCCTTTGGATCTTCTTCAGCCATTGCCAACCATGCTGGGAGCTCAAACCTGCAGTTTGCAAAAGAGTTTGTGGGGTGCCGAGCAGCACTCAGCAGATTGTGCTTCTAGTCAGTGACAGAATGGCTGTCTTTTGCTGATGAGCAGTCAACACTGAGGTGTAGGCGGGGTTGGGTGGGGTCAGAAGACGCTTGGTCTTTTTATCAAATGCCATTCATCAACTCATAGCAGTGGGATTGCTCCATACCACTTCGCACTCAGTAATTATGAAGGTTGCTTTCTTCATTGGTAATCAGAGTACAAGCGCAACACAAAACCTTATGAAAAAGAAACATTCACATTTTTTGTGCAAACATTAATGACCCCAGTGACAAACTTCAAATGCATTTGTACCGAACTGGCACAGTTTTATCATATAGTAACAGTTTCCTAATCCACTACATGGGCATCATATACATTAGTGGAAACTTTATACAGATGACTAGGGAGGAGTATAAAAATATTGCTCCAGCATGCAGGGGTGTAATCAGGAAGGCCAAAGCACAACTGGAGTTGCAGCTAGCCAGGCATGCAAAGGGTAACAAGAAGGGTTTCTACAGGTATGTTAGCAACAAGAAGAAGGTCAGGGAAAGTGTGGGACCCTTAATGAATGGGGGAGGCAACCTAGTGACAGATGATGTGGAAAAAGTTGAAGTACTCAATGCTTTTTTTGCCTCGGCCTTCACAGACAAGGTCAGCTCCCACACTGCTGCACTGGGCAGCACAGTATGGAGAGGAGGTGAGCAGCCCTCAGTGGTGAAAGAACAGGTTAAGGACTATTTAGAAAAGCTGGACATGCACAAGTCCATGGGTCAAGATCTAATGCATCCAAGGGTGCTAAGGAAGTTGGTGGATGAAATTGCAGAGCCATTGGCCATTATCTTTAAAAACTTGTGGCGATCAGGGGGAATCCTGGAAAATTGGAAATAGGCAAATATAGTGACTATCTTTTAAAAAGGGATGAAGGAGAATCTGGGGAACTACAGCCGGTCATCCTCACCTCAGTCCCTGGAAAAATCATGGAGCAGGTCCTCAAGGAAACCATTTTGAAGCACTTGGAAGAGAGAAAGGTGATCAGGAACAGTCAACATGGATTCACCAAGGGAAAGTCATGCTTGACCAACTTGATTGCCTTCTGTGATGAGATAACTGGCTCTGTGGATATGGGGAAAGTGGTTGACTTTAGCAAATCTTTTGATATGGTCTCCCACAGTATTCTTGCCAGTAAGTTAAAGAAGTATGGATTGGATGAATGGATTATAAGGTGGACAGAAAGCTGGCTAGATTGTCAGGCTCAACAGGTAGTGATCAATGGCTTGATGTCTAGTTGGCAGCCAGTATCAAGCGGAGTGCCCCAGGGGTCAGTCCTGGGGCTGGTTTTCTTCAACATCTTTATTAATGATGGATGATGGGATGGATTGTACCCTCAGCAAGTTCATGGGTGACAATAAGCTGGCGGGAGAGGTAGATACGCTGGAGGATAGGGATAAGGTCTAGAGTGACCTAGACAAATTGGAGGATTGGGCCACAAGAAATATGATGAGGTTCAACAAGGACAAGTGCAGAGTCCTGCACTTAGGATGGAAGAATCCCATGCACTGCTACAGGCTGGGGACCGACTGGCTAAGCAGCAGTTCTGCAGAAAAGGACCTGGGGATTACAGTGGATGAGAAAGTGGATATGAGTCAGCAGTGTGCCCTTCTTGCCAAGGGGGCTAACGGCATATTGGACTGCATTAGTAGGAACATTGCCAGCAGATCGAGGGAAGTGATTATTCCCCTCTATTCGGCAGTGGTGAGGCCACATCTGGAGTACTGCATCCAGTTTGGGCCCCCCCCCCACTACAGAAAGGATGTGGACAAATTGGAGAGTGTCCAGCGGAGGGCAACGAAAATGATTAGGGGGCTGGAGCACATGGTTTACAAGGAGAGGCTGAGGGAATGGCTTGTTTTATCTGCATAAAAGAAGAGAGAGGGGGGATTTGATAGCAGCCTTCAATTCCCTGAAGAGGGGTTCCAAAGAAGATGGATGTAGGCTGGTCTCAGTGCTGGCAGATGACAGAACAAGGAGCAACGGTCTCAAGTTGCAGTGGGGGAGGTCTAGGTTGGATATTAGGAAACACTATTTCACTAGGAGGGTGGTGAAGCACTGGAATGAGTTCCCCAGCGAGGTGGTGGAATCTTCATCCTTAAAGGTTTTTAAGGCCCCACTTGACAAAGTCCTGGCTGGGATGATTGAGTTGGGGTTGGTCCTGCTTTGATCAGCATCTAGTGGGAGTTAGGCACCTAGGAAGGTTTGAAAATCCAACTAGAAGGTCAGTGGCAGAGCTGGGAATAGGGCCCAGGCTGGCAGCCATTCATAGAGCAGCCCTGGAGTCTGGCAAAGCAGCGATTCAGGTCCTTAAACCACGGTTTCCCCAGCTTTCACTGGTGTAACCTCCTCTTTGGTGGATTGGTCCCTCCACGTACACCCCTCGTGTCTCATTGCTCCAGGGCCTGGCATAGTTGCTACCATATCTATTCTTTCTCTCGCTCTCTCGCTCATGTTTTCTGCCTCTGTTTCCTTTCCTTTCCCTTCTCCTCTGTGTTCCTTTACTTGCCAGTAGACCACATGCCGCCCAGCGTGCAGAGAGAAGCGTCTGCCCATGAGTGGCTCTCAGTGGTTAAGCCATGTGCATTCCTGGGACTGACCAGGGTGCCACAATAGCAGAGAACAGAAACTTGGGCTGCTGAACCCTGGATAGGAGCATTAGGGTCTGCTGCAGGAGCAGGAAAGGCAGATGCATGGGGATTGGGTACATCCTGTGTGGAGCAGCATTCTCCACTCACTGCTCCTCTCCTGCACCTGGCTCTCCCTGAACTAGTCTGTCACCTACCCCACCCCTGGTTGGGAAATACTGGTCTATGTTGCTGAAGGCCCAGTGTGCCTATTGAGAAGGATGTAGCTAGTTCAACAGGACTGAACAAAGAGGACTCATGAAGGCAACGCCCTCTTTAACACAGGCTCGGAAGATTTCCTTTCCAGGCCAACTCAATAGCTAAGTGACTCTCATGTTCTTGTGGGACACAATTTCTCTGGCTTCATGCCTGAGTCGAGTCTATCACTTCTCAGGTCTCATTCCACTCAGATGGACAGTTTTAACAGAACCTATGTGCCTCAGTTTCCTTATCTGGGTAAAGGGGGGATAATGACAAGGAGCTTCTTTGTAAAGGGCTTTGAGATCTAGGGATGAAAAGAGCTAGGCATTATTGATGTGGATGAAAGCCCCATCCTTTGGGATAGTGAAGCCAGACAGCATGTAGCCATAGAAAAGCTAGCTGTGAGAAGCAGCCCTACACTCTGAGCACCACTGAAACCTCCTCACCTGGACGATTTCCTCCTGCTGCAAATATACCAGCAGACAGAGGATGCCATAACCACAGGCTAAATCTCCCCATTCTGTGTGATTTCATTGTTTATATTAAGTACTTCATGAAGCTGGACTCCCCTGCTCGTTATCTGATGGCTGCAGGGACACATAAAAGGTCAGAGAGGCCTGTCGGGTCACTACCCCCAATCCCCCACCCCCCACGGGCAGGTCAGTACCACACTGAGCCCATCATGCTCCTGAGCAGGTCAGAGCACAGTCCCTGTATAAAGCAGGTTAAGGACCATCCTATGCACATCCCACTGCTGGGGTATGGCAGAGCTCTATGGGTGGGGCAGCTCAGGGATGTGCCAAACCCATCCTCCTGCTGGGGGAGGCAGGCTTTGGCTCCCCCTCCATCGCTCTCCCATCCCCTCAGGGACCGGGTGAGAGAGTTGGGGCGCTGAAGAATGGCCCAAGGGAATGGGGGACTTATAGGGAGGGGGAGTAGATGCCTCATTGTCCTATCTCCCAGTTGACCAGTGCTGCAAATGCATATACCTGTGAGTAATTTTACATACATGCCTAGGCCCTCTGGTATCTAGAGCACGGCTCACCGGAGTCATTTACTCAAGTGTAGGACTGGATCCCAAATAAAACTAGCCTGTAATCTAAGACCTGCTCCTGCCTCCATTGACATTAATGGCTGAAACGCCCTTTTAAATTCACTTCGCACAGGCCTGGCTTTACAATCAAATCTAAATTACATGTCAGCTGCCGGCGCAGTGCCCCAAGCCACTGAGCTGGGGAAGGCCACCTGATCAATGAAATTAGTCATGTATAAGCTATTCCTCTGAAGAGTAATGATGAACTGTTGACAGCGTTCCAGTTCCCCTGTAGAAAGCTGATGATGTCACCCTTCCGTGTACATTAAACTGACCTGGAGACTATAAGGTGGCAGGGTTGATTCTCATCTTGCTTTACACCAACGTGAACCAGGAGTAAATCCACTGAACTCAATGTAGTTGCACCAGTGCTGATCAGATCAGACCCAGCCTCTCATTCTGGACAGGACTGTTCCTGCTACTTTGAAACAAGTTGGTGATTTTATTATTCATTTGATCACTGGGGGAGAGGGGGGAGACATATCACAGCTTTGCCTAGCACATGACAATGCTTTCATAGCGACTGCAAATTCTGTATAATAGTACAGTGAGACATCTTTTATTACCAGGGATTCTGCCTACGGCTCTGCTTTTTCCCTTCTCTTCCATTCCAAATTCAAGGCCCTTAACTTACTAATTAAACATCCGTTTTCTATAGTTAGTGATTAAGTTGTATCATATCTGCCTAAAGAGGGTGACACGGATCCAAACTAAACGATGGATGTTGTATTTCTCTTTCATCCAAATGACTTCGTTTCTTGGACTTAGATCAAATCGAATGGAGGAAAATCGAACCAGCTGTTGAATCAATGGGAAGATACTGTAGTAAAACCTCTGCCTTAAAAGAAGCACCCAACTGGGATCTGTGCGCATTTATTTGGGGGCTGAACGTGCTCCTGTGCATTATGATAGAATTATTCCAGAGTCCTTTCTAATTTGAAAGGCTCCACAAATGTCATTTCATGTGTATAGATGTCTATTATATCCATCTTCCTCTGTTCTGTATAAACCAGCATCTAGAATTTCCCTTGATGGATGAATAGTAGCACTTGTAGCAACAGATTAAAGTTACCTTTTCACAGGTGACATTTGGATTCAGCCTGTTTTTCAGGAAATGGTTTCTTTGGCTGAACTTGCTTTATGGGCCATTTGTGAGGTTTTTCAGCTTTATCCCTATTCTTTGTTTGCCTTTCCCACCTATTGGCTTTTGTCTGTGGCTGCAGCTCCCAAGGGGGAGACAAAAAAAAAGACAAGAGCAGGCTTGCTCTCCGTCACTGAGATTTCATCACAGGGTCTTGGGCCTGACAAACTCCCCGGGAAACTTGCCCTTTCTCTGTATAAAAGGTCGGAATCAGACACAGGAGAGTTTCTGCCTTTGACAACTGTAGAGCCATTAACTAATGGGAACGGGATTTGGCTCATAGTGAGTTGGGTGGCAAAGAATCTTAGTAGTTAAAGCAATGGACTGAGAGTCAGGAGACCTGGATTTTTTTTTATGATTCTGCCACCGAGTCTTTATTCGCTAGATGCTTGCATTTTCAGTAACAGAGTATTTGTAAAAAACTTTGATCTCCTTTCAGAAAAAAGGTGCTACATCATTTATAAAATATAATTAGCGCCTACTGTGGGTGTGCGCGTGAACTGTATGCTGACCTGTACCAGAGTGGCAAGTTCTAGAGCTCTGTATAGAGGTGCAGAGCCCTTTTCCTGACTCACCCTGATGGCGCAAATTGATCCCACTTTACAATCTAGGGGTGAAATCCAGGCTCCATTGAAGTGTCAATTGCTAAACTGCAACAAAGAGTCCTGTGGCACCTTATAGACTAACAGATGTATTGGAGCATAAGCTTTCATGAGTGAATATCCACTTCGTCAGACACATGCTAAACTGACTTCAGTGGGACCAGGATTTCACCTTAGGAACATGAGTTGTGGTGTGTTTCTCAGCAGAGGCAATTAGGGTCAGGCCCAAAGACGATGAACAGTCAAGCTCAGCCCAAGGCTTCATCTGAGGTTTATGTTGCCTTGTTGAAGTTTACATAAGTAGTAAAGGCAAAACCCTAAGACTGGATCCTATCCAGTGTGCAGTGACTGTGCCCACAGTGCGTAGGGTGTGCAAACTGCTCTGTGGGGGTGCTTTGAAAGAAATACAGTCTATAGTGAGTTTCCTTTTGTCAGACCTTGGCAGTCATGAGACTCCATAGATACCGATGGGCATCTACGTAGTGCCTTGAACTCAGTTTGTAGCTTTGTTTGGACAGGATTGTTCAGTCCCGGTGCTCCTTGGGAGTCATAGGCTGGGCTGCCAGACAGCTGAGAATAATCAGATAGTGTCAAAAATGCCATGCTTGCTTCTCTAAGTAAAGCAGCAGCTGTGGTAAGAAGTTGAATTGCTTTAAATCGCCGCTGGAGAGGTGGTGAATTGGGATGGAGCTATTGATCTGTTGGAGGAAAAGGCGGTGTGGGGTCTATCAGAGGCTAACGGTCCTCAGGCAGGGAGGTACACTGTATTTCTATTATTAATTATCACTTACGTAGGGGCAGCTGTTTAGAGAAGGCTTTGCAAACAAGTAGGAAGACAAAGTCCGTGCATCCAAGATCTTAACAGCTGTGGTCCTGATCTTGCACACCGGTATTCACATGAGCCATCCTTACACAGCTCAGAGGTTCCATCTGATGGAGATGTGTGGCCACTACAGCTGGTGGGCGCATGGGAGGAGGAGGAGGAAATCATGAAAAGTCCTGTGTGGTTTTAATCCAAAAAAAAAAAAAATCCCGTATCAAAATTGTGCAATTTCTGTGATGTTTAGGGACTGAAGGCAGTTTACGAAAACTGAAGAGACATTATCCATATCTCAGAGCATGAGCCACATCTGCAGAATTGTCATTGTAGATGTGCGGACTCACCCTTGTGGTGCCTCCTGCTGGTCAC
Source organism: Mauremys mutica (assembly GCF_020497125.1). Taxonomy (NCBI): domain Eukaryota; kingdom Metazoa; phylum Chordata; order Testudines; family Geoemydidae; genus Mauremys; species Mauremys mutica. The sequence goes on from NC_059075.1 coordinate 131,646,920, forward strand.
TTCTGAGAATTAGCTCGTTCCAGCTCCAGAGCACCCTCTACAGGCCAGTGATCCGCCTGTCCTCTGGCCCCCGTGTCCCTCCCTGGACCCCGGTGCCCTTTTACATGGGGTGCTGCCCCGTGGCAGTAACCCCCTTTCTCTCAGGGTCTCCCCTCCCCAGGAAACTCCCACCCTCTATCCTCACCTTGCCTCAGTATATGGCTACTGCCAGTCATCATCTAGCCCCACGCCTTGGGGCAGGCTGCAGGATCAGCCACTCATCACTGGCAAGGTTGGGTTTGGACCTGCTGCCTTGGCCTGCCCCTGGGCTGCCCTCTGCAACCCCCAGTACCTGTTAGCCCAATGCTAGGCCGCAGCCTGGGGCTTTCCAGGCCAGAGCTCCCCGGCCTGTCCCCAGCCCTGTTTCACTCAGGTACTCTCTCTCCCTGCAGCCAGGCCCTTCTCCCTCTACAGGCAGAGGAAGACTTGCTCCTGGCTTCCCTGGCCTTTTTATACAGGCCAGCTGTGGCCTGATTAGGGTGTGGCCCAGCTGTGGTCACTTCCCCAATCAAGCCAGCTTTTAGAGCTGCAGCTTTCAAGCCCTCCCAGGCCACTTTTTAAACCTCTCAGGGCAGGAGCGGGTAACCACCCTGATACAGTCATAAACATCCTTGAAACTCACTGGTCTCCGCTCACCTTTTCTAAGGTAACTGGCCATCATGGAAAATTAAAACAAGGGTGATCTGCAGCTGCTCTTTCCATTGCAGGTCTTCAGAAGTGTTGGACCAAATTAGGACCCAGCCTACAATCTGAACCCAACTCTTCTATGGATTCAGCAAGGTACTTAAACATCTGTCTACATCATGTGAGTAGTTCCATTGTATCCTCAGGCTCTATCACTAGATTTGCCTAGTCAGACATCCTGATCCTTGTGGCTCCATTTTCCACAACAAGATGTCTCTGGCAGGGCTTCCCAGCCACTGATACATCCTGGGTGTGGTTGTTAAGGTAATTGCAAGGAAAACAGGCTACACCTCCCATGACAGTAACAGACAAGCAGAAGACAAAATCTTCTGAGACATTCCACAGGCTCACTTTGCCAGGGAGAGAGGAAGGATTGTACAGGGGCACTGGAGACCTGCTCTGCTCTGTGGCAGATGCTCCCTTCTCTGCCACAGCTTCCCTGTGGGGCCTTGGGCAGGTCACTTAGCAATCCAGTCAGTGGGATTTAGGCTCCTAAGTGCCTAAACCACTTTTGAAAATGAGACCTAGGCATTGCACCATTGAGTGCCTTTAAAAACTGGGGCCCTCATTTCTCTGCACTTCTGTATGCTGGGGACAATATCAGTGTCCTACCACACAGGGGGGCTTTGAGGACAAGCACATGAAAAGATTGTGAGATGTTTAGCTGTTACCGTGATGGGAGTGTGGGTTATCAATACAATCAGTGGGTACCAGTATGTTGGCAGCTCCTTTCCACACTGCACTAGGATGGGGCTTGCACTGTATTGTCCCGAAGGAATAAACTCTTTCTATTCTGAATGCGCTTTGCATCCTGTACATCCTGTTTCAATGAGCGGTACCAGCCCTAGTGCTGCCCACAGCCATGTCCATTCTGAGCACGCAGTGTCCTGGGAGCCTTCACACTTCTGCTCTCCACATTCTGGGCATCCCTTGAGCCTGTGCTGATCAGGAACACCACCAAACCGCTCTACATGGGTGCTCATTGCTCTGCAAGTTAGAGCTCCTGGAGAAAATGGGGATGGCTGATTTGGATCCAAGGGACCCTTGCTCCCCAATCTGTTGTGGATTTCTGCGAGATTGTCAGCTAGGAGTGATGCGGGGTCTATGGGGACTGGCACCTGAAATACTGAGCTAGGTATCTCTCCAGTCTGGAATATCGTGTGGGTCACTTGCAGCTGAAGCAGTGGTGTGTAACATTGATAAAGAGTAGAATGCTTTTACTGATTCTCTATATAACGAAATACTTGCCTCTTGTGTTGCTAACTCTAAAACATAGTCCATTCATAATTATTGCGATATAATTGTTCTTCTGAAGAAGGTTTACATGGAAATGTCTGAAAGTATTGGCTTATAATATGACTTTGAAAAGAGATCAGCTCTCACAATTAAGGCCAGATTTTCAGAAGAGTCCAGCACCCAATGTGCTGGTCTCTTTGAAAATCTGGCCCATAATTCCAATTTGTAGTGAGATATACTTCTCTAGTGACTCCTTGGGGAGAGGGTGGGTGCTACTCTTGTCTCAGAGTCCAGGGCACTGCCTTCCAGCTGTGGTGTTCAGGGTGTGTGTGTTTGTGTTTCCCCAGTCAGCGGCTGAACTGCCACCCTGCCCTGAGCAGGGATCTTCCCTTTTAAGGACCCGCCCGCCTCCAGGCTTGGCAAGCCTAACAGGTTCTGATCCTATTCCAGGTTCCTTCAGTTAATTTACCACTGAACTCTTCATCCAATGCACCGGTTTTTACATTTCATACAGAGAAGCCTGCACTCTCCCTTCCACTTCTCACTTGGAAGCAGATGCAGGGGATTTGGGGCTCATCCCTCTGAACTGGCAGCAATGGGAAAGGAAGGCTGGAGATGCCCAATAATGACATTCTAATGTCTCATGGGTCTTTGTAAAACACACGTGCTATTTCTCAGTACATCAGTAAAGCCTGCCTTCACCAAACACTTTGTTCCTGCTCCTCGGATGGTACATCCTCCCCTGCTACTGACCATTGTAAATACATCCAGGTGACCATACCCGCTGTGCTGACCTATTTCAGGTACATCCCAGGTGCACTGTATCTGCTGCAGTCCCATCATACTTTGCCTCAGCACCTGCTGTGGGATCAGCACTCCCAGCTCCATTTAAATACCCCAAACTCCTCCTCCCAGTGGGGTGCTAAGAGATCACAGCAGCATGACATGCATTTTAACGATCCTTTGGTGTGATATTTTGACAACAGATTACACAAAGGGAAACTTACACATGGGAAAGTCTTAACTCAATAACTTTAGAGATGCTGCAGCAATGAACTCAGAATAGCTTAAATGTCAAATGGAGTCAAGATCTAGGTATATTCCAGTACTGATGAGTGGGAAAACATTCCCTGCTCAATGACTTTGTGATGTTGTCTTCTGCAACTTGTTAAAGAAAAACAGCTATTGAATTAGACTGAGATCATCAAACGCACCCATTCCCATTGAAGGTCAATGGGATTTGGACGCCTAACTCCCTTAGACTGTGTTGAGAATCCCAGCCTTAAACATCGTATCATCATTTCAGCCCCGGTTCAGAAAAAGATCTCTACTGAAGACAGTTCTCAAGTGTGTGCTTCAGTCCCATGGCAATCCAGGGGAAAGTATGTGGTTTAGTGGTTCCCTGAATTGGGGCCTTTGTCTAGTTATAAAACTCTGTAAGTCCCCCATGGACTGGCCCCGAGGGGTCTGGGTGCAGAGGGGCTGGTGCTGAAGAGCGGCGTAGAAGGGTTGGGTGTGATTAGTGGATATCTGACTAGGCAGAGGCAGAAGCAAGTGGGGAAGAGTTGCAGGCTGGATTGTACCCAGCTCAGTCCAGCAACGTGGGAGGATGTGGGAGGACAGAATACAAAGAGCCCTCGGAGTAGGGACAAGCCATTTCTTTCACACTCAGGGCCAAATCCTCAGCTGGAGTAGATCAACATAGCTCCATTTCCTTCAATGCCGGTTTAAATTGGGCGTTCACTTTCCAAAAGCTTTAGGATCTTTTTTTTTTTTAAATCAGTTTTCACCAACCTGCCTCCAGTCTAAAATTGTGACAAGTCCTAGAAATATTGGGTTGAGTTTATTCCTGATGCAGCTCTACAGCCATGAATGGAATTACAGTAGGGCCCATTGTGGTCACAATCCAGGAGTCCACGGTAGGGCAGTAAAATGTGATGTGCCTTGTAACTGCAGCAGTGACACACACACACACCCCTCCATCATTACACACATCACAACCTAAAGCCAGTGCTTCGGTACACACGGGATATGTGGGGGATAGTTCTGAGAAACTTTCAGTATCACACGTGGGGAAAGCATCTTGTTTCTCAGGTGGGAAAACGCAGTATCTTCTGTTGATGTGTGGAACCCATTGAATGAATATGGGAAAGAAACACGAAAACCAGACTACTTGACTATCAAATTGTGTGTGTGCAGTGAAATGAAATGTCATTTCAAAAAGAGTTTGCTTCTCCAGTTAAACTCACAAGCCCTGTTGGATTAAAGGGAACAGGTGCTAGCTACCTGCAGAACTCTCTCTTTATCATAGGACCCGGGTGGCTCTGAGGGACTATTGTGGGTGTTAAATAGAAGCACCAATCTAGGAATTGTGATTTCAAATCCAGCCCAAGTCTGACGTTAAAACAAACAAAAAAATAGGTGAATTGCTCCAATCTGCCTCTAGCAAAGAGGGGTTTTATTTGGGGGAAATGTAATCTGAATACAGCAGAATAGTCAAAAGACGCTGAAACTATTGTTGGAAAGAAAATAAACTACATAAGCAAAGGCTCCCTGGGAGGGGAGGATGGTTATTAGAATCAGAGGGTTAGATGGGGTCGCAAGGGTCACCTAGTCTAACCCCCTGGTAAGATGCAGGATTTGTTGTGTGTAAACCATCCAAGGCAGATGGCTATCCAGCCTCCTTTTGAAAACCTCCAGTGAAGGAGCTTACACAACCTCCGGAGGCAGTCTGCTCCATTGTCTTGCTGTTCTTACAGTTAGGAAGTTTGTCGTGAGATTAGGGGTGGAAGTGTAGGTGGGAAGAGGGGGAGGGGGCTGAGGGGTTAGGGGATGGGGACTAGGGGATGAGGGAGGGGAAGGGTACGAGACTGGGAAGGGGGACATGGGTGTGAATGACAAGGGGAATGGGGCAGAGTAGAGGCTGAGGTAGGGACATCTGTCAGCCCCATATTGCCCTCCCATGTGCATGCCATGATCTGGAGGTCCCTGCCTATCTGAAGTGATATGACCCCTCTCCTCATGTGAGCAAGGTTCTGGGGGATTGCTTTTCTGGGATGGGGGGTCTGAGCCCTTCTCCTACCTCCTATGGAATTTGGGGGTGCGTGCCCCCACCAGTGGTGTCTGAGCCCCACTCCCTGCCACCTGTGTGTATGCCAGGATCTCGGAGGGCAATGAGGGGGCTGACAGATGTTCCCAAAAGTATTAGCGTGTCCAATATTTTGAGAATGCCTCAGGGGCCACCGGTGGTGGAGCTGGGCAGAGCGTCGAGGGGCACTTTGGAGGTGTGGTGGGCTGGATGGAGCTGGAACATGACTGGGAAACCTGGCTGAAGCAGGGTCCGGAGTCCCAGCTGGGGGTGGGAAGTGGGAGGCAGGGCCTGGCTCAGTGTGCAGCTCAGGCTACAGAACCAAAGTAGCGTGTTGTCCTCGGGTAAGCTGCTATCTGTGTTATGCGCACACGGCAGCACAGGGCAGGAGACAACAAGGGGCAACTTCTTACATGTTAATGGCTTCTACTGTGCCAGCTAAAGGCTTAATGGGACAGGGAGGGGAGAGGGAGCTGGAAATGTTGGCGGTAGGGGGCTACATGTTGCAGGGAATAGTGGAGAAGGGAGTAGGGAAGGAGAGAGACACACCACACCAGTCTTCTCTCATATGCTTAAAGTTACTGTAACCACCATGTACTAACACTGCCAGGTTGGGGGATATAGACCAGGGATAAGATTTCTCTCATTGGCCCTGTGAGCAACTGCACATTGCCAACATTTCAAATCATATAGCAACCGTGCGGCCTAGTGGAACAACCACTGGACTGGGACTATTGTTAGCTCTGCCACTGGCCTGCTGCGTGACCTTAGGCAAGTCACTTCACCGCTCTGTGCCTCCGTTTCCCATCTGTAAAAGGGAGATAATGACGTAAAGTTCTTTGAGATGTACTGATGAAAAGCACTATATAAAAGCTAGGTTTTGGGGTTATTACCTAGCTTCAGTTGCATATCAACTGCAAATCTAGGCGAGAATTACAACTGCCTAAATGACCAGTAACTCCTCCCAATGAACATTTCTCTTTCTGTTTGAAAGCTAGGAAATTAAATGGCAAAAAAAATAGTTAAAGTAAGGTTGCCCAGTGATATCTTGCCCTTCCAGAACACTGAGGTCAGCAAAACTCAAACTTTTGAAAGCCAAGAAATACAGAGTTAAGATAATTTCTCACACCACCTTAACTCTGCCCTCTTTGAGCACCCACAATGCCCATAACACACAGACTCCCACTCTGCCATTTCACGATAGCAGGCAGGTGCTAGCTGCACTTTTCTGTACGCTGAAACACTGAGCCTGCTTCCCCACCATAATATCACAATTGTGAAATGTAACCACCACTTCTTACCCTTTAACAACCCCTTCACATAGGGTACCACCCAAACATGGGCATTCCCCTACCCATCTTTAAATCCAGACTGTTCTCATATCCTATTTCCCTGCTGACAATACCAATGGCAAGAAGACCCCCAGAGCCCTGACACAGTCTATGCAATTCTGTGTGGTAATGAGGCAGACTGGAACCTCAAGGTACACGCACACCTCTTGCTTCCACATGGGCGGACTCAAATCCAGAGCTCCTCATATCACAATCACAGCTCTTCCAAGCTACTCCAGCCTATTTCTCCATCATTCAGTACAACTATGTCCAGCATAGTGAATGCAGCTGGAGTGACTGCAGATAATTCCCAGTGCCTATTGCCAGCGCTGGGGGGCAGAGTTAAGGTTGTGTGGGCATTCACCTTAACGCTGCATTTCCTGGTTTTTGGACGTTTGAGTTTTGCTGAAGTCTATTTTGTGGAAAGGCATGAGCAATCACAGGGCAGCCTTAACTCTATGTCAATGACGTTTTTTGCCATTTAATAATTATAAAGATGCATTGATTTCCATCTCACCAGAACATCTCTCTCCTTGGAATATGGTGCACCGGGACAGGCTAAGTGTGACAACTTTTTCTTGACTACTTCTCATAGAAGGGGTAAGCTCTTGGCAGCATTAAAAATCAAGCTTGCCCCCTCTGCCTTAAAGAACATGTCCTCAAAGAGGCAATAGTGACTGTGTGAACTGAGTCCCAATTTCAGCCGTCGCTGCTTAAGCCATTCAATCAGCAGCACAGTTGCAGAGTCACCCGAGCGTTAATACTGCAGCATGCCCAGTGATGACAGTCGCCTGAAAAAAGCAAATGGACATTTACTACATATGATCCACTTCCAAAGAAAAGCTGTGCATGTAAACACGTGCCTCGTCAAATGAGAGCTGGGCGGGAAATGGTTTTCCTATCCTGTGAGAATTTTTGAGAGTTTCAAAAATCTCCCATTCCCACTAGGACAGAAAGTCAAATTTCATGAACAGACCCCTCCCCACCCCGCAAAAAAAAATTCAATTTGGGTTGATCAAAACATTTTATTTTGATACTGCCCTTTTAAAAAAAAAATTAAATGAAACTAATATTTCAAATGAAAAGTTATTTTGAACCAAAAATTGAATCATTTTATTCCAAAAATATTGAAATGGGACCATTCTTCCTCCTTCCCCCCCCTGCAATTATTTTTTCTAAAGGAACAATTTGTCAAAATTGACGCATTCCCGCGGGAAGTTTCGGTTTTGATGAATCAACATTTTCAGTGAAAAATTCCCAACCTAACACATTGTTATGAGAGTGATGGGCTAAACCTTTCTCCTGCTCTGCTTAAAATGATATGTGTTCCCCGGGGACCAAGAGAGATGGAGCATAATGACTCAATAGAACTTCTTCAATATCATCATGGCCCTGCTGAAATCAGTGAGAAAACTCTCATAGATTTCTATAGGCTTTGGATCAGGCTTTTTTCTAGCTGAAAAAAAGAGCCCTCTACGAAGCTAGAAACCAGGCTGGACAAAGCTCTGATGAGGATATCACACAGAACCATCAGGCATGGGCTGAGGGAAGACGTTACAGTGAAGATGGGCTAGTTGTCCAAGTGGTCTAAGTTCTGTGAAGTGACATTGGGGGAGCTCACTGAAGGAAGCTAAAGTCTGTCTTCTCCCCGCTTAGTATGTCTCTACAGAGTTGCTGAGCCCCAAACTTTTCATACCTTAAAATTAGCCTCCTAAGTATCCTGATTTTTCTCAGGGTTGGAGCACTCTCAAAAGTCAGTGAGAGCTGCAGGCCCTCAATATCTTGGAAAATGGGACCACTTTTCCTTTAGAATCTCCTTCTAGGCACACAGGCTTGTACATTGTAGCCGAAGTGCTTAGACAGTTCCATGGCCAATGACTCTCCTGCAGGGCTGACTCTTCTCCCTATGAAACTCCATGGGGGAGATTGTCAAAGGCACCAATGGTCGTAAGGCACCTAACTCACTCTGACTTTCAATGAAAGCTAGGTGCTTATCTCCTACTGAAATCTGGGGCTGCCTCTAGGCACCAGCAAAACAAGCAGGTGCTTGGGGCGGCACATTTCCAGGGGGTGGCATTCTGGACATCCTTTTTTTTTTTTTTAACTCACTTCCTCCCCTCTTACAACCCTGCAGAAGCAGAGCCACGGAGCAGCTGGGGATCCAGCATGGGAGCTGAGAACCCACGGGACCCTGGGAGCTGTAGTTCCTTGCCTAGCTCCCTGCCTATAGAGCCAGCCCTGGAGCAGGAAAAGAACTACATTTCCCACCAATCCCTTGGTCACAATCAACAGGAAAGGGAGGGGTAGGGAGTGAGGTAGCTGAGCCATGCTGCGAGTCAAAAGGGGTGGCACTGTGAATGGGGAACAAGTGTGCCCAAGGAGTAGAAGGCTTTGCCCCAGATATCCCCTTCAGAAGACTTCCCCAGAGTGCATTAGGGTTACTGGTGTGACCTCACCTTGCAGCCCACAAAGAAGGAATTGGATGGACTAAATGGACAGTGCAGCTCTCTATCTGAAGCCTAGCAAGGGAGGTACGTGGATCCCACTAGAATTTAAAATGAAAAGTAAGGGAGGGGAGGCTCCGCTAGGGGACTTCGGCAGAAATTGACTTTTCCTTTCCAGATTTAGCTAATATTCAGAAAGGGAATCTAGCACCTGCCTTCCAGATTTGAACACCTTCAAAATTCAGGAGTGCTCAAGCTCAGTTTGGGCAGCTGTTACTTCATTTCTCCCAAATCAAATATACTGATCCACTGTAACTTGCTGTAGAAAAAGTAGGATAAGAAATGAAGAAGCAAGAAATACTTCCCAGTGGTTTTTAGGACTGGAATTGATATTTTATAATAGGAGAGATACCTATCTCCTAGAACTGGAAGAGACCTTGCAAGGTCATTGAGTCCAGCCCCCTGCCTTCACTAGCAGGATCAAGTACTGATTTTTGCCCCAGATTCCTAAGTGGCCCCCTCAAGAATTGAGCTCACAACCCTGGGTTTAGTAGGCCAATGATCAAACCACTGAGCTATCCCTCCCAGCTAGTGGCTGGCTGTCTGTTTGTTAAGTACTTAATTAATTAATTAATTAATTAATTGGAAGACAGTGATACTGCATTGGCAAATTCCCCATACAAACAAAGAGTGGAACAAAAGAATAATAAAGGCATCCCAGCTTTTCCTCATTTATGGAGGACAGTCTTATAATATGCATCCAGATATCCTCCAATCACACAAGCTGAAAATTGTTCCACTTTACTGCAGCTCTGTAACCATATGGGAACCAATCCTGTCTGTGTTCTGTGCACATCCAAAATTCCTGCTGAATGACCCGCCCTGGGAGCGAGTTACCAGTGACCCTGGGCTGCGGCGGAAGGAGGGTGCAGGTTGTGGGGGAGAGCCTAGGGTTGGGGCGGCAGGGGAGTGTGGGTGGGAGGAGGGCACTGGTGGAGGGGAAAGGAGGGAGCCCAGCCCTGGGGTGGCAGGGGGTGCGGGGAGCCCAGGGCTGGGGCAGCAGGGGAGTGCGGGGGGGAGCTGAGGCCTGGGGTGGGGGGCAACCAAAATTTTGTTTGCTTGGGGCGGCAAAAAACCTAGAGCTGGCCCTGCTGAAATCAATGGGAGTTAGGCACTTAAGCCCAGGTCTTCAAAGGTCTTTAGGTGCTGTGCCTTTGAATATCTTCTTCTAATGCCCCTCCCTCCTCAGGAGATCCCAATTCTCCATCAAGGTTGTAAAGCAACAGAACCTCTTACCTCTCTGACAACACTCCATTTGACAAACCAGCAGTAGTGTTTCTGACCAAACGCCCGGTCCTTTTGAACTGTTGTGCCATCCAGCACATCTCGTCCAACAAGCTCCAGAGCTGTTCTATCCTTTAAAAACAAAGACATGGACTGCGGTCACTGTGCTGTGAATGCAGAGCCAGGCCTCTAGAGGAGATTGGGGACATAAGGAAAGTGAACGACCGTTCCCTTGAGCCATTCCGGTGGGTTATCTAAATTGAAATAGTTCAGGTTTTGTCCAAATTATTTTAGTTTTCCGGTGTTTTGCTTTTGGATGAAAAAAAATTAAACTTTTCCTCAGCAAGCAGACACTTTTCATTTAATTGAAAACCTAGTTTTCCATTAAAGAACAACTTCAATAGAAAAATTTTGACCAGCCCTAAGAATGAGGAGTAGAACCCTAAATCTCCCAACTCCCACTCCCTGGCAGTAGGCCAAATGGTCTCACCAAAGAATCACGGCTGAAAAGCCACCAGAAACTCTCATTCAACACAAACTCATAAGAACGGCCATACTGGGTCAGACCAAAGGTCCATCCAGCCCAGTATCCTGCCTCTGACAGTGGCCAATGCCAGGTGCCCCAGAGGGAATGAACACAACAGGGAATCATCAAGTGACCCATCCCCTGTCGCCCCATTCCCAGCTTCTGGCAAATAGAGTCTAGGGACACCATTCTGCCCATCCTGGCTAATACCCATTGATGGACCTATCCCCCAATGAACTTATCTAGTTCTTTTTTTGAACCCTGTTATAGTCTTGGCCTTCACAACATCCTCAGGCAAAGAATTCCACAGACTGACTGACTGTATTGTGTGAAGAAATACTTCCTTCTGTTTATTAATTTCATTTGGTGACCCCTAGTTCTTGTGTTAAGGAAGTGTTATTTACTCCTTCTCATATCTACTTTCTCCACACCAGTGATGATTTTATAGACCTCTATCATATCCCCCCTTAGTCTTCTCTTTTCCAAGCTGAAAAGTCCCAGTCTTATTAATCTCTCCTCATATGGAAGCCATTCCATATCCCTAATAATTTTGGTTGCCCTTTTCTGAACCTTTTCCAATTCCAATATCTCTTTTTTGAGATGCGGTGACCACATCTGCACACAGTATTCAAGATGTGGGTGTACCATGGATTTATATAGAGGCAATAGGATATTTTCTGTCTTCTTATCTATCCCTTTCTTAATGATTCCCAACACTCTGTTTGCTTTTTTGACTGCCGCTACACATTGAGCAGATGGTTTCAGAGAACTATCCACAATGACTCCAAGATCTCTTTCTTCAGTGGTAACAGCTAATTTAGACCCCATCATTTGACTCACCTCTTACTAAGAGAAAACGTCATCTTTGTAGGAAGCTTATATGACATAAGACACTGTGATATTATCTCAGCCACCGAGTCCAGCCAGCCAGATGCCTTCTGCCTCTCCCAGGCAACTGGAGTAACAGCCAAATGCCAATAACAGATAAACAAACACAAGGCTTTAAGAAATGACTCATAATTTATGGAGCAAATTCAGCTAAAGGAAACCCCAAAATGAATAGTTTCCTGAAAATTGTGCTGAGTCTAAACACCCTGGCCTACCCTCCAAGAAAGAATTTCCTTTAGAAGGCTGAACTGTCAAAGGGAAGTAAGGAAATTAAGCACCCGAATCCCATTGGAATCCAATGGGAGTTGGACACAAACCATTTGTCCCCTGTGCAAAGCCCACAGTTTCGGTTGTAGCTCTATCCCAGTGATGGTCTTTGACCCCTCTGTTGCACATAGCAATAGATATTAGTGTTATACTTGTCGCTTACCTGCGCTATGAGCATTGACTGGGTCTTTAGTTCCCTCGGAACTTCAGAGAAATGGAAACGAGGTTGGAATACACCAAAAATGTGTCAGGAATTTTCAATCTGTATAAAGCTGCTGCTTTATACAGATTTTCCATTTATATGTACACACGCGCATTCACACACACACAATTTACTACAGTTCACCATCGAACAGCAATCAGTGTAGCAACCCTAACGTTTACCATACTCACTCTCCCAACATGCATTTACCCCAACTGCAACACACATCCCAGACACAGGGGGCTGGATCAGCTGTGCATCTGGAATGGGGACCATGACAACAAAATGAGTCATTACCATAGCATCACCCTCCCACATTGTTCCTGACCCCACCGAGTGCCACCACTGGATAACCACAGTAGGTAGGTTGAGTGGGGTGGAGCCACAGGTCAGCTGTTCTCAGCAGTATCATCCTTTGTTGGCCCCTGGAATATCTGTGCACACAGCCATGCTTCGATGAGAGATTGGCTTGAGTAGATGTGAGAGGCACTCTTTGGCAAAGGCTCCTCCCCCTGTTCTTTGCACACAATTCTCATGTCACGCCTCACAAACTTATTACACCGAACACGTCTTGCAGGATATTTATCCATAAAGCGTAACATGAAGGTATCTACAGAAAGCTCATCAAGACTCATGATCAGTGTAAGATGTATGTACGGAAGATATTTAAAGGATAATGTATTTATATTGAAAGTCGGCTTTACGGAGTTGGAGGGAAAGTTAGTTACCAGGGGATAATGTGTCTTGGTCATGGCCCATTTAGCCAGGAGAGAATTATCACCCCACCCTGCTTAGCCAGTGATGCAATGCAATGCAAGACTTCAATGGAAAACAATCAAAGACAATTCCAAACAATTGAAACCACTGGAAGATACAAAAAGAACGTTACAAAAAGACACAGGTTGACGCTGTCTATGAACAGAAACAAAAGTCTGTTCCAGTCTAACAGAGGGTAGGCAAAGGCACTCTGTCTTCATTCACTGAGGAAACATATTAAGGAGCAAGGGGAGGCTTTCATGAACATTTGGATCCTGGTTCTTGTGAAACCAGCCAGCTCTGCAACAGACTAAACTTTGAGGGGAAATCTTATTTTCTGAGATAGGAGAGGGAACTATTGATAAGTGTAGACCCAGGTTTGCGTTTTATGATTTTGCTTTGTATTGTAACCATTTATTTCCAGCATTTTCTCTCGTTTCTAGTACCCTTTCTTAACCAAACCTACTTTTATTTTGTTACACGAGCTCACAAGTGCTGTGTGTTGTGCAAGAAGGGTGGTTTAAGGTGAAATGGGACACGGTGCACCTCTGGAGGCAAAGGATCTGGGATTTCTGTGAGCATCTAGCGTCAGGGGCTGGACATCATGGGGGAACAAGTCAAAGGGTCTCAGGGACTGGGGTGCACCTATTGTTCACCTGCAAGGTGAAGTTAGGGCTGGCGTAGCCCGAGGCTGAAAGGCTGGTGGTGGTAGGTAACTGACACCCACCCACCACAAGGAAGACCCCTTCTCTGTGGAGACAGGGGGTAGCAAGGTGACTGTCTGTCTGAGGTGCCCCAAGAACTGTCCCGGTAAGTAAGTGCTTCAGGATTTGGCTCAGTAATGATATTTCTTAGGCATCTGTCCATCGAAAGAAGGGCTTAGCTGCTTTATTTCAAGCACAGCGAAGCAGATATAAAAGACATAGTAAAGCCATAAAAATCCCACTGGACTGCCGGGCTCAAAGGCCTTCACCTCGCTGAATGAAGCCTGGAATCCCTTCCCATCCCTCCCATACAATACAAAGCAAAACCTGGTAGGCCACATCCCTTCTTTTCCCACAGCACCACCCCACAGATCCCAGGGGAAGCGTTACTCAGCTAGTGTGAAACTAACAGGAGGAAAGAAATCAGACTCCTCTACCTTTGTGCTGGTGCGGGCACAGCTGTGGCTGTATTTTCTGGTCTGTTCCATTGAGTGTCCCGCTCACAGCAGGAGCCTGCTTTGGGGGCAGGTCCCTGGGAGCTGGCCCGTTGGATTCCAGCCCCCCTGTGTCTGGGTTCCGGCATGAGGACTCCTCATTGGCTCGAGACAAGTCTTTTTTACTGAGCAAACTGGCAAACCGGAAGGTCAGCGTGTTGGCAGGATAATTTATACCAAAGGCATCTATGAGACATGACAACAAAGGGTAAAATTGTTCATAAATAGTCAGGTAAAATTAAGGTGAAATGGGACACGGTGCACCTCTGGAGGCAAAGGATCTGGGATTTCTGTTTGATTGCAGGGGATAATATGGAAGAACCTGGTGACACTTCATGAGACTGGAAACATTAGGACACCTAATTCCCATCAACTTTCATGGCTTGTTGACTTTCACTAGAAGCCTGCCGTGCCTTTGTTAACTTCCCCCTCATAACCTAGATGTGCCTGGCCAGCAGGTTTGTCTGAGCTTCTGACCCATATCTCCTGGGGCTTTAGCAAAACCAAGGTTAGTGTTGATTCTTATTTCATGAGGCAGTGAGTTCCATAGGCTCCTGTGGAAGTCCTATTGCCTGTGGATACAAGCCTCCCTTTGTTGCTGGACAGTTCCCCCTGTTCTAGAGGAACGTAGCTGTCATGGAAGGCCATGGTCACAGAGAGTACAACAGAGAGATGTCTCCTGCCATATCAAATTGACCTTATAGGTCTTATAGGACAAAGGGTTTGGGGTATGGAGGATTTGGATGTTCTCTTTTTCAATCTGTGTACGGTCCCTAAGGCAACTGTAACTTCTGGTTCTTGTTTTGAAGTTTTCAATTAATAAACATGAGCAGAGAGAGATGTCTCCAGTAGGTAGTGAGAAGCAAGTCATTTACATTGTTTCCTTTATTGCTCAGTAGTGGAGGTGCAGGGGATTTGAAACCATGTGTTTTATCATTCCTCCTGCATGTCAATCTTAGAATCATAGAATATCAGGGTTGGAAGGGACCTCAGGAGGTCATCTAGTCCAACCCCCTGCTCAAAGCAAGACCAATCCCCAACTAAATCATCCCAGCCAGGGCTTTGTCAACCCTGACCTTAAAAACCTCTAAGGAAGGAGATTCCACCACTTCCTTAGGTAACCCATTCCAGTGCTTCACCACCCTCCTAGTGAAAAAGTTTTTCCTAATATCCAACCTAAACCTCCCCCACTGCAACTTGAGACCATTGCTCCTTGTTCTGTCATCTGGTACCACTGAGAACAGTCTAGATCCATCCTCTTTGGAACCCCCTTTCAGGTAGTTGAAAGCAGCTATCAAATCCCTCCTCATTCTCTGTATGGAAAGCAAATGCCTCCTGTCTGTTTACAGGCTCAGGGTACCACTTACTGTTCCTGCGTAAGAAAAGGACAGCATCCTGATACCCTCGGAAAAAAAACTCTTTCAGGACCTGTGGAGGAAAGCACCTGGCATCAGAAAGAATTCCAGTTGCAGGAACTGTTCTTCGAGGGGCAGAAGCCATGTCTTCTCTAATGCTGTTTGATATGCCATGTGGGCTTGATCCTCAGCTGGCCTCAGTGCTTAAAGGGTCCCTGGCCGAAAGGGGCCATAGACCCGGCAAATAATACTTCTGCAACTCAAGCTGGTCACTGAGGGGTGCATGGCCTGGAGAAACCCCCCCTCTGATTACTTGCCCTCCCCACTTCCCCACCTCCTGGGGTAGAGCAGCCAATTGGACTGTGATTTCTGGTTCCTGTCCTGCTGCAGGAAACAGGCAGAGCTACCCCCAACTCCCCCAAAGCCCTTTGCACTGGAGGGGAGGAGAGAGCAGAAAAAACCCACCAGCTCAGGGCAGCTACCCTCCCTCTTCTCCTCCACTGAGCAACAGGGGCAGCACCTCTTCTCCTCCCCACTCCCCCCACCCATGCCACAGCACCTGGCCTGGGAAAGCAGGGGGCACCGGGGGAAGGGGAGGAGAAGAACCTCTGGGATCACTCCCAACCCGGCGTAGAAGGAAGGGAGGAGGGGACCCCCATGCAGGTCTCGTAAGGGGGGTGAAGTATCCTAGGGGCGGCAGGAGGAGGTGAGGCAGGGGCAGGGGGGCAAATGAATGTGGGGGCAGAATTGATGAGAAGCAAGAGAACTGGCAGCTGTGATGTTACCAAGAGTTATGCCAGTCTACCCCAGCTGAGGATCAGGCCCATGGCGTCTGGAACTGGAGGTGCACATTAATCCCAGGACTGCGTGGCACAATCCTGGTTGGGTGGCACAGCAACAGAGGTGTGCTGGGCCAGAGCCGCAGCTGGTATAAACTGGCACTGACTTCAGTGGGGCTAGGCTGATTACGTTAGCTGAGGTTCTAGCCCCTCGCCTGCAGCGTAGGGACGTAGGGGTCACCAGACTGGAGCAGACCCCGGTATCCATCTCTGACAGGGGCCAGTCTCAGATGCTTCAGAGGAAGGTGTAAGAACCCCATAACAGCAGATGTGGGCTGATCTCCCACCACCACCACCCACCTTTGAAGTTTTCAGCCTAATCCCTAATAGAGATCGATTTAAGCATGGGATGGTGGGTCCCGAGCTCACTAGCTGTGATAGAAGTAGCGCGAGTGGGTAGGGTTACCAGCGCAAAGGCTATTTCATCTGGGACAGCAACCTCAAAAAAGGGATGATCCTGGGACAACCTGGAGAGGTGGGAACCGTACCTGAGGGTAAGGGCAATGGCTACACTTGCAGTTGTAGAGCACTGGGAGTTAAGACGGCAGCAGGAAAAACGCTCTCAGCTGGAAGTGTACTGGCATGGCCACATTAGCAGCTCATTAGCAGAGAGCAGTGCATTGTGATAGCTATCCCAGCCTGCAAGTGGCTGCAACGTGCTTTTCAAATGCAGGGGGTGGGGTGGAGTGTGAAGGGGAGTGTGTTGTGTGTATGTGGAGGGAGAGAGAGTGGGTTCAGGGGGGCTGAGAGTGTGTCAGCATGCTGTCTTGTAAATTCAGACAGCAGCAGACCTCCCTCCCTCCCCCGCTGCCTCTCTCACTCAAAGCAAGCAGCATTCCTCAGTAATGGTTCCTTTGTCCAGGAGCAGATAAGTAGCTGGCTGACGGAAAGGGAGCTTTGAAAGGGCATATCTGCATTCCTACAGCATTCCTACAGCGAGTTCAAAACAATGACAAGAGTGGCCACTTGATTTAAGGGGATTATGGGACGTTTCCGGAGGCTGATCAGAGCACAGTAATGCAACACTTCATTCACACTGGTGCCGCAGCGCTCCAGGGGAGGCACAGCAAACGTTATTCCACTCGCCGAGGAGAAGTACCAGCAGCGCTGTAGCCACAGAGTCAGAGCGTTCTACATGCCTTGCCAGTGTGGACGGGGAGTGAGCTAGGGCGCCCGGGGCTCCTTTATTGCACTGTAATTCGCAAGTGTAGCCAAGACCATTGAGAAGCACTGGGGTACATTGGTATGGACCACTTACCAGGTAGCTAGGTGGAAAAAGAGCATAGCTAATCCTGCACAGGTTTTCCACTGAGATCTGAATGCTGCTGTTAAAGATCTGAAAAGAGTAGAAGATAGCCGGGCAGTCCCGGGGACAGATGTCCAGCTCGCCTGTGAATGGGGACACTGTGATCACGGCCTCCAGGTCAGAACACGGCTGCAGGTTAGTGAAACCTCCATCGACGTAGCGCTGGGGTGAGGGGTGGAAACAACAGGGGAATTTGTTTGGAGAAGATCATAGTTTAAAATAGGTAGGAGCATCACAGCAATCGGGACAAGTGATTGTGTGAACAATGCAGGCCTGGTTCGTTACATGTGGTGTCTGAATAGGGTACCTGCAACCTATGTAAATTATATGCAAATTTAGTAGCATGTATAATAATCCCTAATCTAATCTAGTGCTTTTCATCAGTAGATCTTAAAGTGCTTTTCAAAGGAGATCATCATCATCACCCCCATTTTATAGCTGGGGAAACTGAGTCAGGGAGAGGTGATGTGACTTGCTGGAGGTCACCCCGCAGGCCAGTGCCAGGAATAGAACCCAGGTCTCCTGAATCCCAGGCCACTTCTCTCTGATCCCAAAGGGCAAAAGATCAGCTTGTGGCTAAGGCACAGGAACGGGAGTTAGGAAATGTGGGATCTATTCTTGCCTCTGCCACAGATTTGCTGCGTGACCTTGGACAAGTCACTTATCCCGTCGGTATCACAGTGGGGGGCAATGAAATCTGCCTACCACCCAAGGGGTATTGTGAGATTGAATGCATTGCTTGCTTGTAAAAGAGCTTTGTAATCCTTGTAGGGGAAGTGCTAGCAAAGTGCACCGCATGCCTATTTTTTGAACATCCTGTGAATCCTTAAGGCACTGGGGTGCCTTCAGGGCTGGCCACTTTGCTGCACTGTTTGCGTTACATGGATAATTGTAGGGTGCATTGTGCCAATGAGGGAGGAAAGGTCTGTAGTGGGGGTCAGGATTCCTGGGAGGAGCTAGCCCCACCATACTCCTACCCCTATTTGGAACTTTGCCTATTCCCCCAACCTGTCTTGCTTCTGCACACCTCCTCCCACTGCCAGGTTCTCCCCACATAGCTATGGGCCAAGAGCTGAGAGGAGCGGCTTGGGAGAGAGACTTATTGGCTGGAGTCCAGGGCCTGCCTGCATGGGAGGTGTAGCCAGTGGGACATGAGGATGGATGGGGAAGTTAAACCAAACCCCACCCCAGTTAAAAAACACAGGTTACTATAGAGCAGCCATTATGGTCGCGAGTGGCCTGTTGCAATGAGTGTGATGACACAATCCACAGTGATTATTAAAGGCTTGTTGTCAAGATTATATAAAGGCAACAGGACAGCTCATGAAGGCTTTAGCCCACGTGGGAGGGACTATCCCAGCTACTCCACAGGAATATCCAGCTACTCATGAGCCTGTTTGTCAAGCTTGTAAATACTAGACTCATGGCAGAGCACTGTGAGATCTCTGAATTTAAGGAGGTACTTAAAGGCAACAGCCTGCGTCTTGTGCTTTTTTGTAGTAGAACTCGTGCTGGCTTTGGCAATTTCTGTATGGAACAATCACATCCAACCCCCTAGTGAACTCTTTACAGACTGCACTGAGCTGAATTCAACTCGCGGGTTACATTTGGGCTTTTATCCTCTCCGTGCGGGGCTCAAGAGACCCTGAAATTTACAGCTGACATCAAAACGGTGCAAAGCCACTGGACTGAAACAGAGCAAACTAAAAGTCAATGAAACAGGAATAATCCAAGTGAACCCCCAGCAGCAAGATTCCCGGAGCTACAGGTCACACCCACCGCAGGGAATTCATGGATGAAATTCAGTGACTTGGGTTTTGCTGGAGGTCTGACTTGATGGCCCTTTAGATCTACGAAATGGATAGACCCTTAGTTAGTGTAAACTGGCAGAAGTCTGTGGAGCAACTCCTATTTATGCCAGCTGAGGATTTGGCCTTATGAATCTATGTCTGAGAGCAGAGTCTGGCAACAGATTGCTGAGATCAGAATCCCCTGGAATATTTGCTAAAGAGCACTTACCACACCTCGGAAGGAGGGAGGGATGAATCCGCAATAGATAGGAACGAAGCAGCTGCAGATCAGTGCCTGTGAGGAGAAGAGACACACAGAAGGGTCACAGAAAAGCATACTTCACCTCAAACTTCCCCAAGTTGAGAGGCAATTGGATTTATTGCCCAGAGATTCGGGCTTCTTTACGGAGATAAACTGGGGCTGAGGTGCTGTGATCTGGATCCAAACTAGAACTGGTCAAAACTTGGAATTTTCATTCTGGGCGAAATTCTGACATGTCAAAAATTTTCTTTCATCCCAACACAAAAGCCAGCATTCCAAATTTCCCACAAAACCAAATTTCTAAAACTTTCGTTTCAGAAATAGCGAAATGACCCTATTGAAACAAAATGTCCCAGGGAGTTCAAAGTGTTTCATTTCAATACTGGACTATCATAGAACCAGGGTGGAAATGATAACGACTAAAGGAAGCACTTTGGCAAATGGTGCTAAATCCATCCATTCCCACAAAACATTTCAATGTGGCCAAATCGGCATTTTCCAACAGAAAAATGTTCATCAGACAATTTTGACCAGCTCTAATCCAGACTTTTAAATGTGGGATGGATCTTAGGGCCTAGTCGGTGATGCATCAATCTGTATTTAAATCAGGACAGGCATTGCTAAGAACGGCATTAAATGCAACCTATTGGGGATGAGCACGGGAAAGGGACTAGCATATAGGCTGCCTTCTGTCCCCTTGTTGGAATACAGCAGCACAGGTGGCCTGCTGGATTCTCCAAGCCCAATGCCAAAAAGGCTGATTGGGGGAGAAGGGCCAGCTGGAGCTGAGGCTGGCTGAGGGCCTGCAGCTGCCCTGAATGAAAGCCCAGCTCCAGGGTAGCAGCTGGGGGAAACTACTGCCTTGAGGAGGGCTGGAGTAGCTGTCTGGGAGGCAGCCCAGCTCCAAGGGAAGGGGCTGAGGATTTATGTCCTAAAGAGAGACGAGGCAACTCCATAGAGCACAATCCAGCAGCCAGAAAGATTTGCAGAAGCTCCTCAGAAGCTGGATGGAAAGAAGCCCCCCCAAGATAACCAAACCACGGAGCAGGAGCAATGGAATCTTCACTCTGGCGAGGGGTGCGGGGAGAAGGTAGGAGCAGCCCAGGAAGGTGGCAAGGGATTGGAAAGAGCGATCCTGACCTGGCGCCCAGAGGAGAGGGCAGGCAGGGGCTCCCCTACCTCTTCCCCAACAGAGGAGATGGTATGAGCCTCAGGACTGAGAGAGGCAGCGTGGCAGTTGTGGAAGGGGAATGAGGCCTCAACATAAAGGCCCCTAGATGTGGGGACTTGGCTTGTTTAGACTGAATGGGGAACAAGGTTTGGACAGTGCCGTAGCTGGGAGGCAGAGGTCGCAGCCTGCGATAAGGTTAGAAAGCTTGACAACAAGGGGCGCTAGGAACAATTAGCATGAGGGGGCACTCCTGCAGTTGGCTCACACCAAACAGGCTGTTTCAAGGAGCAGGTACCAATGAGAGCTACTTTCTGGCCATGTCTGGTACTCGTAACTTAATATGCTGCTTCTGAACCTAGGACCAGGGTGGAATCTCTGGACTGGGACAGAGGTGGAATTCTCTCCTCCCTCTGTCTGTTCATGTACGTTGAGCTAAGCTCCATGGACTTCACCTCTCTCTCATGAACCCAGCTTGTGTTTTTTTCTCATTTAATTGCATTGCAGGCGCAGCAGAGAGGAAACCCCATTACCTGAATCAGATCTTCCTTTGAACTGAACTCAGAAACCATGACATTCTGTCCGTCCATCACCCGGGTGAGGGAAATGTGCAGCCTCCCCGAAGCCACCTGGTGAGAGTTCTCTGGCAACATCTTGTACAACCCCTTCTGTACGGTGCGGAGCATGTTGCACCCAGGAGACAGAGGGCCGAGAATCGTTTTCCTGGCATCTCTGACCGCTTCATGGAAAGATTCTTTTAGGTCCTCTGAGAGAAGGAGGGAAAACAGCGGTCATTTATCACCAGCTTTCCTTGAAGGCCCAATAGTCCTAAGATTGCCCAACACGATACCCCTGTGTTTTCAGTCTCGTATCATTTTGGCGAGCTGTAATCCTTTGGATGGAAATTTCCCACATTCACTCTCTGCCCTAAGTGGAATATTTTCAGAAAGTTTGATCCACAACAGAGCAGCCACTTTTGAGAAAGAAGTTGGTGACAAACAGGCAGTTTGGTCAATATTAATTATCTGTTGGTGTCCTTTTGGGCAGTGGTAGTGTCTTAGGGTATGTCTACACTTCCCGCTGATGGGGGGTGGGGAGGGGGATTCCCAGGAGTTCCAGCCTGAGGAGACATAGCCACAGTAGTTCTCATCAAGCTCCATGAGAGCTAGTGTGCGTATGTCTCCTCCAGCTGGGGCTCCGTGACGGTCTCATGGCACCCAGGACTGAAAGTTGCCATGTTATCCTCTGCCTGGGTGTTATTTCTATGCCTGCCTGGGTGTCATCTCACAGACACCACCAGCCTGTCAGCCCCTCGAGCACTCTCCTCTGAGCTACGCCAGCCCCAACTTCGCCTTGTGGGTTAGCAGTAGGCGTACCCTCGTCCCTGAGCCCCTTTGACATGTTCCCCTGTGATATGCAGCCCCTGATGCTGGCTGCTTATAGAAATCCCAGATCCTCCGCCCCCAGAGGTCCAGTTTTACATTAAACCACCTTTCCTGTACAACACACAGCACTTGTGAGCACGTACCTTTATTTTGGTATAAGTGTATTTAAGAAAGGGTAAAGATTTAACTAGACAAGAGAGACAATGCTGGAAACAAATAGTTACAATACAAAACAATATCATTAAATTCAGACCTGGGTCTATGCTTATCAATAGTTCCCTCTCCTGTGTAATAAAATAGGCTTTTCCCTCCTAGAGTTCAGGCTGTTGGAGAGCTGGCTGGTTTCACAAGAAGTAGGATTTAAATGTTTGTGAAAACATCCCCTCTCCACAAGGGGTTTCCTCAGTGGATGGATTCAGAGGACTTCTCCCTCCTCTGTGTTATCCTGAAACAGTCTTTTGCTTCTATTCACAGACAGGGCAAATGCCTGTCTTATAAGGTTCCTTTTTCACCTTCTAGTGGTTTTGATTGTTTGCAGCTACCTCTGATGGCTTTCTATTGAAAGTCTTGTTATTGCCACAGCTAAGCAATTGAGCTTCGTATTGAGCATCATGGGCTAAACAGGGTGGGGAGGCAACTCTTTCCTACCAAAATGGACCATCACCAAGATTGTCCCCTGGTGACTAATTTTTACTCCCAGTCCCTAAAGCATACATTCACTATCAATACATTATTGCTTAAATATTACCCGTATGGACATCTTGCAAAGATTATGACAAGTGACAAGCTTTCTGTGGATTCCTTACATGTTACTCTTTATGGAGAAATATCCTGTAAGACGTGTGCTTGGGGTAGTGAGTTTGTCAGGTCTGAGGTGAGAGTTGTCTGTGCAGAACAGGGAACCCTTTGCTTAAGAGCCTCTGTGTCACAGAATCACACGCACACAGAGCTCAAAGTGTATACATACCCTTAGCAGCTTGGAGAAGGAAGGTGAAATTTGGCAGGAGAAAAACCCTGAGGTCGCGGAAGTGCCTTTTTGCTCTCCCAGAGAAAATTCATCCAAATAGCAGCCGCAAGTAGCTGTGGCTTCCTGTGAGGAACAGGCAGAATGGATCTGCCTCCTCCTCCTACAATACCCTTTGGCCTAGAGGCAGGACACTGAGCTAGACACCAGGAGAAAGTAAGTTCTAGGTTTGCCTCTTGTACTGACTGGCCTTTGATGAACTGTATTTCACATTCCTTCTTAGGGGGCACAGTCTCACATCTGTACCCGAGTCTCAGTCTGAAGACAGGGAAACTGAGGGCCAGAGAAGTTGCACAAGGCCATTTCTGGCACAGCTGGGACTGGAACAGTTCAGGAAAATCTAGCTGAGCCCTGTTGTTTCGGCGGGAGGCTCAGATGGTCCAGAGTTTAGCAGAGGAGCTGAGCGTATGTGGGAAACTGCCGGAGTGCTGCCACCGATCAGTTTGGGTCAGATCATCCTGTCTTCTGGTAAAATCCTGACTCGGGTGGCTCAGGAAGTAGAAATCGCTGTGAGAGGATCCTCCTGTGATTCCCTCATGACCTCTCATCACAGGGAGGGGTGGGCTCTGCACTATTCATCACCCCATCCCTGTGAGGATAGGTAAATATTATCATCCCCCACTTCACTTGAAAGGAAACAAGTTGCCGTTAATAATTACATCAGCCCTGCAAGGCCGATAGGGACTGGATCGTCCTCATTTGATAGCTGGGGAAACTGAGGCACAAAGCCGGGACATGACTTTCCCGAGAGAGTCAATGTCAGAGCTCAGGAGTTCCTGGTTCCTAGTCCTGGGCTAAGAGCACTGTCCCTTTTCAGCAGCATGAAGAGAGAGAGGGGAGAGGGCTGTGGAAGAATGGCTGATGGCCTTTCAGCTCCAGCATGTGGCTGCTTACAGCTTAATTGTACTTGGTCCTGATGTAGGCAGGCTCCCACTGAAGCTGTGAATAAGAGCAATGCCTCAGGATCAGCATTGTGGCTCCTGTAGATTAGAAACTGCCAGACCAGATCAGACCTGGGGTCCATCTAGGTCAAGATTCTGTCTCCTGCTTCACAGGAAGGTGCAAGAAACTCTTTGAGTGTAAGCAAAGGGATAACCTGCCGCCAGGGGAAGTTGCTTCCTGACATCTGTTAGTTAGAGGTTGGCTCACACGCTGAAGCAGAATGCTTTGGATTAGGATCTGTCTATCTGGCCACACAGAAGTGAGATCATTGGTAATTAAGCAAACCCTTGGGCCCCCATTCAAGCTCTAGATGATTTCACGTATGGCTGGAAGCACGTTCAGACGTGATCCTGCAGAGATTTCTGCACGGGCTAAAGTATGCACATGCACCAGTTCCACCGGCATCCAGGAGGCTCCTCACATGTGTAAAGTTGAGCCAGCCACGCAGGGCTAGGGCCTAATCTGGCAAGGACAAAGCTCACTTGGGCCCCTGTTCTAGCTGTCCCAGTGCAGCAACTCCTGAGATTGCTCTAGAAAGACAGGCAGACAGACAGATTAGACAGAGCAAAAATATCTTAGCGTCCTGAAGGCACCAGAGCAACCCAGGAATTAAGAGCAGTTATAAATGTTTGAGCAGATATTCCAAGCATGTGACATAACAACTAATGCTTTGCGGGGTCAAGTGAGGTGGTAATGGACCTGAATTTCAAATCAAAGTTGCTTGAAAACCAAATGACAAACGTTTGTGATTTTTGCCATAATAAACCAGAGCAGCAAGGACCTTCCTTTGGTCTGCAGCCTGACTACACAAGAGGGCTCCAAAACGATCTCTGAGAGCCAGAGCTACTGACTGTGATTGCCCAAAAGCGGGACAACCTGAGAGCTGGAGGATGCTACTGGACTCTACCATTACAGCTGCCTCTCCTATAGATTTCCTAGAGGTATCTTTCTTCTTGCAAGCACGGGAATATGCCAGTCAGGAGCCACTGTCTTACAAACAGCAGCTAAGATATTGGTACATAGATGGATATGCATTTTTTTTTCTGCCTTAAAAAATTCTTTAAAAAACAGCAAGGTTTGGGGTGTGTCTACATGGAGCAGGACTGTGCACAGCATGGGTGGGATTTCTAAAGTGCGTATTAACTGGTCTGAGTATACCTTGCTGGTGTGAACTAAAAGTTCCCTAGTGCACTTTAATATAGTGCCTTTAATTTTCTACAATAAAACCAGCACCTGGAGATAGACAAATCCCCCAGGGGCTGCTCCTCTTGGTCCCACTGATGCCAATGAGACGTTTGCTGTTTCTTAAACAGGGGCAAGCTCAAGCCCTTACGTTACAAGATCACAGGGATTTGGGGTACATCTACACTGTAATTCGGGCTGGCCCGAATCAGCTGACTCCAGGGCCGGCTCCAGACCCCAGCGTGCCAAGCGCGCGCTTGGGGCGGCATGCCGCGGGGGGCACTCTGCCTGTCGCTGGAAGGGCGGCAGGCGGCTCAGGTGGACCTCCCGCAGGCGTGCCTGCGGATGCTCCACCGGAGCCGCGGGACCAGCGGACCCTCCACAGGCACGTCTGCGGGAGGTCCACCGGAGCCGCGGGACCGGCGACCGCCAGAGCGCCCCCTGCAGCATGCCGCCGTGCTTGGGGCGGCAAAATTGCTAGAGCCGCCCCTGGCTGACTCAGGCTCACGGGGCTTCGGGCTCGGGCTGGAACCCAGTCTCTGAAACCCCATGAGGGGAATGTCACCGCTGCAGTTTTTAGCTCTGCAGCCCGAGCCCTGTGAGCCTGAATGGGACTCGTGCTGGGGGATTTTTATTGCAGTCTGTACGTACCCTTGCGGCTGGAAAAGGCACTGTATTGCTCAGAAAGGAAGATGCATCCTCTTCTCCTGAGCGGAGAAGCATTTAGGGCTGAACGTTCAAAAGGATTTAGGTGTTCTCCACCTCGGGAAGGTGGGGTATTGAGCTGAACAGGGATTTGCCACCTCGCAAGTGGCTGCGCTAACCATTGGGCTATTCTCTCTAGCCCGCATAAGTCTTTGAGAGCAGGAGTAAGAGCACAAGAATGAGACTGTGCCAACAACCAGGCTATGAAGTCACTCATCCAGGCGGTGGGTGATCCAGGATCCAGTCCCCTGTTCCAGGGAGCCATTCATTTCTCCACAGTGCAACCACTTCAACAGGAGCAACTGAGGGGCCCCCTCTGTTAGACTGTCCCAGAGCCCACTGGTTAGAGCACTCACATGAGAAGTGGCAGATCCCTGTTCAAATCCCTTCTGAACCAAAGGTCTCCCACCGCCCAGGTGAGGACCCTAACCACGGGGCTAAAAGTGGTGATGAAGGCGCTCCTTCTCCCAAGCTTGCCTATGGGGGGGGCCCCGCTCCGTAGGCAGCCTCTGAGTGCGTCTGCTAGATTCGGCCCCTCAGACAACGTAGGCAGCCGAACGATTATCTTCCCCGGCTGATGAATCGCTCTGGAGCTTAGGCAGGAGATAGGCATCCGGACACCACCGAGGGGTAGCAGGGCATGTGCACAGAGGCAGAAACATAGGCACTAAGGGATCCTTTACTGCAAAAACTTACTGTTTCAGTGGGAGCTTTGTGCATCACAGTTCTCCCAACACTGGGACTTAGACAGTTAAAACAGGGCCAGAGGCGCCTGACTCCTTTTGAGTACTCCACCCCTACTGACTAGTCTCTGCTTCTTCCCAGAAGGCTGGTGGTGGGCCAAATGGAAGACCTATGGGGGCTGGATCTGGCCCATGAGCTCCCACTGAAGAACAATGGTTTAGATCCTCAACTGATGGAAAGCAATGTACCACTACTGACTTAAACACAGCTAGTCCGATTTACGCCAGCTCAGGATCTGGCCCTGTAGGTCCCCTGATGCTGTACGATTACATTTTTAGTTATTGTATTATTATACAAATCATTCCTTTCTGATCCTTTCATGGCATTAAAATCCATCTTTTCAGTATTATTATTGTTAATATAAACGTTATACACAGAATAAACCAAAGCGTTCCTTACCCAGGCTAGATTCACACACCACTGCTGCAGCTATAAGTGACCCAGCTGATGCTCCGTAAACTTTGGATGCAGATTTTAGTATCTCAGGTGCCAATTCCAAGAGCGACTGGACCACCCCTATCTGGTAAAGTACAAGAAAACCGCTGCCTGAAAAAGAAAGAGAGAAGGGGGTGCCGGTGCCATTTCGGTCTTCTTCAGCCATCCCAGCTGCTCAGCCTGCAGAGCCGGGGTTTTGTCAGTGGGCAGGTGCTCTGTCACTTCGATGTTCAGTTTTGCTGTTACTAGCTAAACTCCGAGCCCGCTCTCTTTCTGCCCTTCTCTGACACGTTCACTGCTTCTTTCACAGTTCACACGAACGCGTAAGATGCACTTTTTGCCCTTCTGTGCCAGATCCCTGAGATGTTTTCAGATTCAATGCCTGCTTTAATTACCTCTCTGGCTAAAAATAAAACTCTCTCCCCCCATCAAAGCAGCTCTAGCTAGATTAGACCCTAACTAGCTATCATGCTCCCGGCTTAAGTGAGGAGCTCCTTTTAAGACAATAACTCATAAATCTTCCCACAGCCTGCATGCTTTTAGAGCGCGTGAAGCCTCCTGCACCTCATGGCTCTAGCTTGGCTTTTTCCGAGCATCCTTTGCAACATTTCCTCTTTTTTGTTTTTTTCCCGCTCTTCCTCGAGGGTGTTTTTCTAAATTGGATTCTCCCTCAATCCTGTCTTAGGAACAGCTCAGTGCTGAATGAGCAGAGATTTGCTTGAGGAGCTCAGAGCCGGTGGGTGTTACACAAAGGATTACACAGAGGGCTGGGCTATGTTATATTTGAAAACTTGCTCAATTAACCCTATATTGCACTGTCTATATCCACTGAGAAAAATGGACCTTGAGCCTGTTACTTCGTTCTTATAAAGACACCTCCAAAGACTCCCATTTCCTTTGAATTCTCCACCCTGCTTTGTGCTTGACATGTCACTTCAACAGGATTCTGTCAGGTTTAAATCTCAGAACTTCCATTCCCTGTGCTGCTATCAGCGCAATCGTTTATTAAAGCTGAAAGGACTGTTAAAGTCTAATGGCCTTATCACTGGTTCTGTTGGTACTTTTTAATACCGGTGATTGCACTGTGGACAATGAAAATTATTTAGTCAGATTCAGAGTCTATTTCCAACCCCCAGTCTGACTGCCACAGAAGTTAGTGGCCCAAATCATGGAGACTGGCCTTTCTACAGCCAGAACAGCTTTGGAGGCTTATGACGCTGGTGCTGCCAGGTGATGGGCCACTTCCCCAAGTGCAACTTGGAGCAGCCTCAGACCTGCTCTAACTCACACCAGCTGCCAGGGGCCCTCCAGGGAGCCACCAAGGCAGCCCACGAGTGGACAGATGGAGCATTCCCTGGCCAGCCTGTCTTCCTCCAACCATGCACCCTATATTTGGGGATGGCGTGGGAACTACGAAGATGGTTCTGTGGCACCCGGAGCTTCCTCCCATGTCATGAATAGTCTTTATGTTCATTCTCTGATTGCTCAGTTCTGTTCCTGCAGCCACATGATGCAACGGCCAAATCCTGCGAGACCCTGAGCCTGTGCAGCTTGGAGCACAACTCAGTATTTGGCCCTATGAGGTTTCAGGGTGGGATTTAGGGCCCCTCTACTCCCACAGGCTTCAGTGGGAGTTTGAGATGCTAAGCACTTCAGAACAGTGCTCCCATAAAGCCTAGCCACGGGAGTATGAATCCAGGGAGAGCCTTTCTTGTGCAGATTGCAGGCACTTGCCTCTTTGAATCTCCAGCCAGCCTTGCTATGACGTGCCTAGTCTAAGCAGGTTTAATGGACTTTTGTGACAAGGAAATGAAGTTGGAAGCAAGTTTACAAGGGATGCATTTTGAATCTGATCGGCATATTACCAATAATGTCTGAACCTCACCTGCACTGCTTACTGTGTTGGGTAGCTACTACGTACAAGTTCTGTTCCACGTTAGGGCCGCTGGCATGTTTTTGCTCTTAAGCAAGTCAAGGCTAGTAGGAAGAATGTATTCTTCTGTCTTGTGTTTCTCTGGAATCTATTGACTTGGGAGAAGGAGATTATGCATCAAGGAGCTCTGTTGGGGGTATCATTTGAGGTCAGTTTATCACATACTTACATGAATCACTTAAGTATGTACAGTACAAAACGCCATGTACTGAGCTAAATTTAGATTTGGAGCATTTGGGTGGACATGGTAGTGTCCGCGATTCTTCAGAGATGAAATTCAGCCCCGTGCCGCAAGCCACCTCAAAGCCAATGCAACGCTGAAATCTCACATTGAATACTCAGACTAGAATTTATGTGGAACTTTAGTATTGCCCGGACTATGCACTGGCCCTCTGCACTGGGGTGAATGAATTTCTCTCTATCTAGCTGTTCTGATAATGCAGTTTGTAAGTTGCCTGGCCTAGTGGAGTGAGCACAGGACTTGGTGTTAAGAGTCTTGGGTTCTGGTCCTAACTCTGCCACCAACTGGCTGCATGGCCTGGTTTAAGCCGCTTCATCTCTGTAAAATGAAGATGTTCTTATTTACCAACAGTGGGTCAAGTTCCTCCCTCATCTGCTTCCCAGAGGACCTCTGGTCCTGATCCAAAACCTGTTGTTTATTAGGGAATCTTTCTACTGGCTTCTCATCAGGCCCCGAATGGACTCATGCTGGGATCTCGTGGTACGGAGCTAAAGTGCAGTTCTGCTCTTCAATAGGAACTCTGCAAAAATTGCACCTTCTGAGTCAGCAGCCCAGCTCCTCACATGGAGCAGAGTAACATCCAACTTCAGTGACCAAACCAGAACAGTGCATGCCTCCTCCTCGCTCCCGTTACCCCTGCAGAGAGGAGAGTGAGCTGCAGTATATGCCATCTCATGCAGCACCCACAGAACTGTATGTCCTGCTTGTAGACTCTTTCGCTATTCTTGTTAGCCATGCACAACAGTAACGTGATGCAATAGAACCTCTGGGGCACTATCCAGGAAGGCTGGCTATTGTACTACCCTTAGAGAAGCTATGGCAATGCACTCCACTCTGCTCCCCCTGCCCTAGGGGAGCACAACACTTGTAATCGTGGCTTGTCCTTGTACAGGAGATGTGTCCACGGGGACTTACAGCCTCCCCTCTTTGCCCAGGGGCTGGCCCATGCTTTGCTGAATGTGGCAGCCTACGTTGAATCAGCTCTTTTCTTCTCTGTACCTAAAAAGTAGTTATCAGGCTTATCTCCCTTATATGTCACCCACTGCCAGTCCTGGCAAATCTCATGGTTCTTATTGTGAGTCGGGTGATATTTAGTGTTCTTCTTAAAGCTTCAGCTCCTGGAGTCAAGTGATTTGCTGATCATCTCAGCTTCCATTGAGGGGGGAAATAAAGCAAGGTTTAGCCTTCCTGGTTGCAGAGAAAAGCTTGAAAATGTGACCCAAGAGCATCCTTAAGGCTCAAAGTCCAGAAGGCAAACAAAAAGAACCCATCCTTTATTATATTTTTTTTTAATTCATGATTTTAAGCCAATCTCATGATGCAGGGGGTGGGGGGGAGGTTGGCAATACCACATGACAAACAGAATCAGGAGACCTGCTTCTGACGATAGATCTTTCCGATGTCTTCTCATGATTTGCTCAAACTCCAGCCTACGTTTTCAAGCGAGACGGGGGATTCTGAGCATCACAATTTTGGGAGGATTAACTTGAGATGCCTAAAAAGGGGCCTGACCTTCAGAAAGTGCTGTGCACCCATCCTTTGTAAACCAGGTGGGTGACCCAGAAATGGAGCCCTCCAGAAAATAATAGTCACTTTTGAAAACGTGGCGGCCTACTTTCGTTTGTTTCGTCGGATGAAAATTCCTGCTAGCCCAGTGCTGACTTCTTTCGCGCATGTCTCATCTCGGCAAGGCATGTTAAATCAGGACTGTCCTTTGGCCAGATTCTCAGATCTACTTTCCCAGCTAAATTGAAATCATTCAGCATCCCTTCCTGTGATTTGACCTGTTACGGCACCATGCACCCCTAAATTTCTATGCTTCTATATGTCATTGTGTTGATTCAGACCCAAGGAAATGCTGCAGAACAGATTCCCTAGTAGCTCAATGCTTTGGGACATAAAAATGTATTTGCGTGTTATGTTCCTTTCACTTGCAATTGCCATATGAAATGGGACATCAATATTCTCCATTCAGTGATCCAGAGAATGGAGGCCCTTGTGATTTCAATGAAAAAAGGACAATCTCTGTACTACAGATTTGCTAAGGAGATGCGCAGTGCGTTTGACATGCTATGCTAGCAATTGCATGCTGCCAAAGATGGTCTGAATTCTGAACCAGGAACATGACGTCCTCACTGTGTCTAATATTTGTCAAAATCCTATTTGTCCTCAGTATAAAATTCTACATCAGTGTCTTGTTTTTCTCAGACACAATCTTCATGGGGCTACTGCCCTTTATGGGGGTTTAGGCTTTGTAGGCTTGTGTCTCCTTTATGAAGGCCCCCACCTTAGAGTTGCCAACATTCTAATCGCACAAAACCAAACACCCCTGCCCCACCCCCTGCCCCGCCCCTTCTCTGAGGCCCCGCCCCCACTTGCTCCTTCCCCCCTTTCCTCCGTCACTCGCTCTCCCCGACCTTCACTCACTTTCACTGGGCTGGGGCAGGGGGTTGGGGTGCAGGGGGGTGAGGGCTCCGGCTGGAGGTGCAGGCTCTGAGGTGGGGCCAAGAATGAGGGGCTTGGGGTATGGGAGAGGATGGGGCAGGGGGTTGGGGTGCAGGGGGGTCTGGGCTCTGGGCTGGGGGTGTGGGCTCCGGGTGGGGCCTGAAATGAGGGGTTCAGGATACAGGAGAGGTCTCTGGGCTGGGGCAAGGGGTTGAGGTGCGGGGGAGTGCAGGCTCCTGCTGGGTGTGTGGGCTATGGGGTGGGGCCATGGATGAGGGGTTTGGAGTGAAGGAAGGGGCTCCGGGCTGGGGCAGGAGGCTGGGGTGGGGGGGATTGAGGGCTCCAAATGGGAGTGAGGGCTCCTGGGGGGTGGCATGCCAAGGTGGCTGCTTTGTAAGTGAGCACTTGGACCTAACAAAGGGTACCCATGCTCTGTTAGAAGGGAGCTCCCAAGGGAGATGGGAAGGTGCTGTGGAGAGGCACTCCCAGGAGAGGGCTGTGTAAGAGGACTGAGCAGGGGGAGCCTAAAGGTGGAACCCACCAGAATGGGTGCTGGTAAGAAGAGCTCCTAGAAGGGGAGACTCCTAGATGGAGGATTGCAGTTGGCAGGTATCTGAGAAGACCTGGTCTCAGCCAGGGGGGTCTCCCAGACACTGGCCGGAAGCCCAGCCTGGTGAGAACCACCTGCTGTCCTTTGAGAAGAGTCGCAGTGGGCAGACCTCGCTGGACTCTAGAGAAGGATCTTACTCCACTAGAGGCAAGAGATTTAATACCAGGAGCAAAGGTCAGAACTGAGAGAACCCCTGGGGAAGAGCCTGGACAGAGGCCAGCAATGGCCTCAGGTGGGAGGACAGACGGACTAAGAACAAGCTGGTGACCCAGTGGAGATGTTGGGGCGAAGATTTTGTTTATAATCTGCGTTGGTTTTTCTGCTACCCAATGAAGCCCCACCCTAAAGGTACTGTAGCATCTAGCAGTCTGTCTGGGGTGTTGATAACCTGGTTGAGGTAAGGGTTCACCCCCAACACCACTGGGTTGGTCTGGAATAGTGACAATAACCCTTTTGATTCTAATCTGAAGTGCCCCTTGCTAGGCCTCCTATCCCTTTAGGGGAGACACATCGGACTGTTTGCGGCTGGGACAGCAAAGGGGGGTTGTATCCGTCTGCGTGATTGTGTATGTTCCGTGCTGGCAAAGGAGGCTGGGTTTGATAGCCGGCTGGAGTCCTCCATCCGCAGGACAAGCATGTTGCAGGCAGGGACACTGCAAACTGACCCGTGCTGCGCCCTGCCAGGGCACTGCAGTCCTGATCAGCAGGGGCTTCTTTGACTGTGACTTGGGCACGCAAGCCTGGTTTATTTCCCAGCTGTGCCCCTGACTGTGTGTGACCTGAAGCTTTCTGTTCCTCATCTGCAAAACAAGGGTAATTATACATTCCTTGTCTGTCTTCTCTCTTCAGGTTGTGAGCTCTCCAGGGCAGGGATGTCTCTTACTAGGGGTCTGTACAGCACCTCTCACAATGGGGCTCCGGTCTCAGCTGGGGTCGCAGGCACTACTGTAACATACATAATGACGGTGAATGGATAATTCAGTCTTCCTGCCAGTTCAGCCCATGGCCTCTGGAATGAGGCTGTCGGTGAAGCGCTGGTTTTGTGGCATGAGCATCTGTTCACTAGGGAAGGAGATTGAAACCCACCCAGTTATTTCCATGAGCCACTGAACAGCCGGCAAATAGCAGCTGCTTTCAGCCATCAGCAACATGGGCTGGTTTCAAACTGGGGACTTAAAGGTAGAAGGATCAGGCTGCATTGGTGCTTTGATTAATTCCCACACCTGCCTCTTCCTATTCTCTGCTCACTGCCACCAGCTCTTGTTTCCATCCACAGGCCCTATCTGATACCCCACCCTGTTGCTGCCTCCTTCCTTTCTCCTCTCACTGGAGCGCCCGTCCCATATGACTGCACTTTATCAGCCCTTAGATTCTCATTGGGCATTGTAACAAATGGATGGATGTGTGTCTGGGGATGTTGGTTGGTAGGTAGATGGCTGTGTGGGGATGATGAATGGATGGATAGATGGCTGTGTGTCTGGGGGTGATGAATAGACGGGATGTGTGTTTGGGGATTTTGGTTGGTAGGTAGATCTGTGTGTGTAGGAGGAGGATGGTGGATGGCTGTGTGTCTGGGGATGATGGATGGATGGATAGATGGCTGTGTGTCTGGGGATGATGAAGGGATGGATGGATGTGTGTATGGGGATGTTGTTTGGTAGGTAGATCTGTGTTTGTAGGGGGATGATGATGGATGGGTAGATGGCCTTGTGTACAGGGATGATAGATAATCATCCTTCTATTCGCTCTTCACTGTTATCTCCACCCTTCACTCACACTTTCTGTTCCCTTATTCCTTCCTCTTACCATTTCCCCCCTTGGTCTAGCACCCTGTCCACCTTCCCGACACACTATATACTATCAAATTTATTTGGGCATAAGCTTTTGTGGGCTGGAGCCCACTTCATCAGATGCGTGAAGTGAAAAATACAGGAGCAGGTATAAATACATGAAAGGATGGGTGTTGCTTTACCAAGTGTGAGGTCAGTCGAATGAGATAAATCAATTAACAGCAGGATACCAAGGGAAGAAAAATAACTTTTGAAGTGGTAAGAGAGTGGCCCATTACAGACAGTTGACAAGAAGGTGTGAGTAACAATAGGGAGAAATTAGTAATGGGAAAATTAAGTTTAGGTTTTGTAATGACCCAACCACTCCCAAACTTTATTCAGGCCTAATCTGATGGTATCTAGTTTGCAAATTAATTCCAGTTCTGCAGCTTCACATTGGAGTCTGTTTTTGAAGTTTTTGTTGTTGAAGAATTGCCACTTTTAGGTCTATTATTGAGTGACTAGAGAGACTGAAGTGTTCTCCTACTGGTTTTTGAATGTTATGATTCCTGATGTCAGATTTATGTCCATTTATTCTTTTGTGTAGAGACTGTCCGGTTTGGCCAATGTACATGGCAGAGGGGCATTGCTGGCACATGATGGCATATATCACATTGGTAGATGTGCAGGTGAACGAGCCTCTGATTGTGTGGCTGATGTGATTAGGTCCTATGATGGTGTCCCTTGAATAGACATGTGGACAGAGTTAGCACCAGGGTTTGTATTAGGGTTTGGTTCCTGGGTTGGTATTTTTGTTGTGCGGTGTGTAGTTGCTGATGAGTATTTGTTTCAGGTTGTGGGGCTATCTGTAGGCAAGGACTGGCCTGTCTCCCAAAGTATGTGAGAGTGAGGCATCGTCCTTCAGGATAGGTTGTAGATCCTTGATGCACTGGAGAGGTTTTAGTTGGGGGCTGTAGGTGACGGCTAGTGGCGTTCTGTTACTTTCTTTGTTGGGCCTGTCTTGTAGTAGGTTACTTCTGGGTACCCTTCTGGCTCTGTCAATCTGTTTCTTCACTTCACCAGGTGGGTACTGCAGTTTTAAGAATGCTTGATAGAGATTCTGTAGGTGTTTGTCTCTGTCTGAGGGATTGGAGCAAATGCGGTTGTATCTTAGAGCTTGGCTGTAGACAATGGATTGTGTGATGTGGTCTGGATGAAAGCTGGAGGCATGTAGGTAAGTGTAGTGGTCAGTAGGTTTCTGTTATAGGGTGGTGTTTATGTGACCATTGCTTATTAGCACTGTAGAGTCTAGGAAGTGGACCTCTTGTCTGGACTGGTCCAGGCTGAGGTTGATGGTAGGGTGGAAATCTTAAAACTGCAATACCCACCCAACTTAACTTCCCCATTACTAATTTCTCCCTACTGTTACTCACACCTTCTTGTCAACTGTCTGTAATGGGCCACTCTCTTACCACTTCAAAAGTTATTTTTCCTCCCTTGGTATCCTGCCGTTAATTGATTTATCTCATTCGACTGACCTCACACTTGGTAAAGCAACCCCCATCCTTTCATGTATTTATACCTGCTCCTGTATTTTTCACTTCATGCATCTGATGAAGTGGTTTTAGCCCACAAAAGCTTATGCCCAAATAAATTTGTTAGTCTCAAAGGTGCCACAAGGACTCCTCATTGTTTTTGCTGATACAGGCTAACACAGCCACCCCTCTGAATCCTGTCACTATATACTATGTGCAGCACGTTAATCCAGTAACTAACGGGGTAAAATTGCACATCTGTCTCATTCCCCTGTCTTCCTACAGTGTTATTGCTCTAGTTTGACTCCATCTACAGCGCGTTTTATTATTTTTCATACTGAGCCATATCGAAACGAGCTGAACCGTTCGGTGGTGTATCTGCTGTGTCTGAGAAAGAGCTATAATTACTGGCGAGGACAGTACTGCCATAGATCCGTGCCTGGTTCCATGCCATAATATATATAAGACACAATCCTGTCATCCTCTTATCAGCATGGAATTTAGAACTAATTGATTCATTAAATGCCAGGCGAACTTTATAATCTGCCCCCTGGCACCTTGAAAAGCAGGATTAGTGAGGGCAAACTCATTGAAATAAGAGGATCCACAAGCCCCTTGGGACACTTTAAGACTAATAAACCCTTTACTCTTGTCAAGCACCACGAGAACCCAAAGCCCTTTGCAGGTGGTATGTGCAAGGGGGGGCTTTTCACCTGGGCCCCTGGGGAGTTGACATCCCAGATGTTCTGCCCCAGTAACCCTGCACAGCAGTCACTTTAGGGTGAAGATAATCTCTTCTCTGGTTGAAACTGTGGTGGGGAATTTAGGTTGGATAAATGTAATACCCAGAATTGGAAACTGACCAGAGCTAATAATCTCCCCTTCCACAATACCATGGGATCTTTAATGACCACAAGTGACCGGGCCCTCAATTTTATATCCAAAACATCAGGGCAAGATATCCAAGAGATTTCTACCTTGAGCGGCCTGGTGCCAGCTAGCCCCAGACTGTGAGACAGAGCAAAATTCAGATGGGCCCCGAGCCCACATTCAAAATAGATGCCCCACATCTCAGGCTCTTCCCCCATTCTGTCAGCCACTTAAATGCCCCTCTGCCCTCCTGCTACTGAGACCCCTGCGTGGATTTCAATGATTCTAAAGCCAGAAGACCCCTGTGATCATCCAGTCTGCCGTTCTGTGCAACACAGGCCGTAGGATGTCCCTGAATTAATTCCTGGTTGAACTGAAGCAGAAATTTTTAGAAAAACATCCCATCTTGATTTAAATATTTCCAGTGCTGGAGAATCCACCACAACCGTTGGTAAGTTGTTCCGTTGCTTAATTACTCTCACAGTTAAATATGTCCTTATTCCCAGTCTAAAATTGTCTAGCTTCAGCTCCCAGCCATTGGATCTGGCTAGGCCTGTCTGTTAAACTGAACAGCCCTCGATTACCAAATTTCTGTTCCCCATTTCCTTTGTAATTCACTCCCCTGCTTAGTGATGTGAGGTTGCTTTAGAGCAGAGGTGGGCAAACTATGGCCCATAGGCCACATCTGGCCTGCGGGACCATTCTCCCCGGCTCCTGAGCTCCTGGCCCGGGAGGCTATCTCCCAGCCCCTCCCCTGCTGTTCTCCCTCCCCCACAGCCTCAGCTCACTGCGCCAGCGGCCCGATGCTCTGGGTGGCAGGGCAGCGAGCTCCTGGGACCATGGGCGCCAACTTATATGGGCTCGTGGGGCTAAAGCCCCAGGAATATTCAAAATCAGGGGCTCTGCTCCACCAATATTTGGAGCTAGGTTTCTCCCCTGCTTGGAGCGCAGGGGAGTCAGAAGGCTCTGGGCTGCCTGCAACCGAGAGCCCTTTAAATCCCAGCCGCGGCCAGGAGTCAGAGGGCTCTGCTCTGCCGGCAGCCGCGGGGAGCCCAGAGCCCTTTAAATCCCAGCCGCGGCCGGGAGTCAGAGGGCTCTGCGCTGCCGGCAGCCGCGGGGAGCCCAGAGCCTTTTAAATCCCAGCCCCCCACCGGGAATCAGAGGGCTCTGGGCTGCCTGCAACCGCGGGAGCCCAGAGCCCTTTAAATCTCAGCCACGGCTGGGAATCAGAGGGCTCTGGGCTGCCTGCAACCACGGGGAGCCCAGAGCCCTTTAAATCTCAGCCGCAGCCGGGAGTCAGAGGGCTCTGCGCTGCCCGCAGGGGCAGAGAGCCCAGAGCCCTTTGAATCCCAGCCACGGTGGTGGCTGGGATTTAAAGGGCTCAGGGCTCCCCGCGGCTGCCTGCAGCCCAGAGCCCTTTGAATCCCAGCCCCTGGCCGCTGATTGCCCCCTCCCCAGACCCCTGCCCCAACTGCCTCCCAGGACCCCCACCCCCTATCTAAGCACCACTGGTCCTTGTCCCCTGATTACCCCCTCCCGAGACAACTGCCCCTTTGGGACCCCAGCCCCTATGACCCTATCTAAGCCTCCCTTCTCCTTGTCCCCAACTGCCCCCTCCTGAGACCCCACCCAACTTCCCCCCAGGACCCCACCCCCTACCTGTCCCCTGATAACCCCCCTGGACTCCCATGCCTATCCAATTGCTGCCTGTCCCCTGACTGCCCCTCCGAACCTCTGCCCCATCCAACCCCCCCTGCTCCTTGTCCCTTGACTGCCCCCCAGAACCCCCTACCCCTGCTCCAACCCCCAAACCGCTTACTGTGCCACTCAGACCAGCGTGTCTGGCTCCGTGCAGCTCCAGACAGTTGCTGCCATGTTCCCCCATGGAGCCCACAGCCCTCTCCCACCCCCAGCACCTGCCTTCCAGATTTGAACACCTCAAAATTCAGGAGTGCTCAAGCTCGGTTTGGGCAGCTTTTACTTCATTTCTCCCAAATCAAATATACTGATCCACTGTAACTTGCTGTAGAAAAAGTAGGATAAAATTGAGCAAGAAATGCTTATTAGGACTGGAATTGCTATTTTCAATAGCCATTGCCTTTTTGTTTGTTTGAAAGGAAGACAGTGATATTGCATTGGCAAATTCCCCATAGAAAGAAAGAGTGGAACAAAAGAATAATAAAGGCACCTCAACTTTTCCTCATTTATAGAGGACAGTCTTATAATATGCATCCAGATATCCTCCAATCACACGAGCTGAAAATTGTTCCACTTTACTGCAGCTCTGTAACCATATGGGAACCAATCCTGTCTGTGGTTTTGTGCACATCCAAAATTCCGGCTGAATGACCTGCCCTGGGAGCGAGTTACTAGTGACCCAGGGCTGGGGCAGCAGGAGGTGTGTGGATGGGCACTGGTGGGGGGAGCCCAGGGCTGGGGCAGCAGCAGGGTGAAGGGAGGGCACTGGTGGGGAGGAAAGGGAGAGGCCCAGTGCTGGAGTGGCAGGGGAGGTGGGTGGGGGGAGAGCCCAGGACTGGGGCAGCAGGAGGGTACGGGGGGAGCCCAGGGCTGGGAAGGGGGGCAGCCAAATTTTTTTTTTGCTTGGGGCAGCAAAAAACCTAGAGCCGGCCCTGCCCGGAGCTTCCCTGCCTGAACGTAAAGAGCGTGCTGCGCGCGTCTCTCTCCCTTGCTGCTGCTGCTGCTGCCGCCTAAGGGCTACAGCATAACAGCAGTGCAAGCTGCTGGTGCTGTAGCACCTCAGGAGGGGGAGGGGAGTGGAGGGGGCCGTGCCGTGCCCCCCTCACCATAACCCCATCTAGGTTGTAATTAATTTTGACTGAGTTGACCAGGACAATATTCCTAAGACTTTTGATTACAGCTTAAAACAAAACGATGCGGGTGAGAGGAGGAAGTGATTGATTGGTTTCACATCGGACCTGGATTGCTATAAATTGCTATAAAGGATTGTCTGAAACTGGTGTACAATCAAACTAGTGTGTGGCAAAGTCTTAAAATGACTGAGAATTGAAATATTTAATTGTAATGTGCTCTTAAATTAATCAGATTGCATCGACAATTGGGAACCATTTTTATACAGTGATGGTAAAATGTATATTGAAGTAGGCAAGTGCTGCTTCTGACTTTCCACTTTTAATTGACCCTTGTAATCTTGTGGCACTGATGCGTTGTAGCTTCATTTTATATCGGCTTACAGGGCGGGAGCGGGGGGGCACCACCATTTTGGGCCCCACCAAAAATTATACAAACCTGCCACCTATGCCTGGGACAGCGCAGCTGCAGAGCCCAGCCTGACCTGGTGCGCTGCGCGGTGTGTGGCTGGCTCCAGCAGGGTGGCGCGGCTGTAGTGCTGCCAGCCACCGGTGCTCCAGGCAGCGCGGTAAGGGGGCAGGGAGCGGGGGAGAGAGGGATGGATAGAGGGCAGGGGAGTTTGGGGGGTGGTCAGGGGCGGGGGGGTGGATAGGGGTCAGGGCAGTCAGAGGGCGGGGAACAGGGGGGTTGAATAGGGACAGGGGTTCTGGTGCAGTCAGGGAGCGGGGTGGGATGGAGCAGGGGTCCCGGGGGGCAGTCAGGAATGAGAGGAGCGGTTGGATGGGGTGGCAGGAGACAGTCAGGGGTGGGGTTTCGGGGGTGGTCAGGGAGCAAGGGGGGGTGGATGGGGTGGCAGGGGCAGTCAAGGAGCAAGGGGGGTGGATGGGGCAGGAGTCCCGGGGGGGCAGTCAGGAATGAGAGGAGGGGTTGGATGGGGTGGCTGGGGGCAGTCAGGGGTGGGGTTCTGGAGGCGGTCAGGGGACAGGGAGAAGGTTGGGTTGGATGGGGCAGGGGCCTGAAGGGGCCATCAGACGTGAGAAGCAGGGGGGGTCAGATAGGGGGCGGAGGCCAGGCCATGCCATGCCTGGCTGTTTGGGGGGGGCACAGCTTCCCCTAACCGTCTCGCCATACAATTTCTGAAACCCGATGCAGCCCTCAGGCCAAAAAGTATGCCCACCCCTGCTTTAGAGGGAGAAAATATGATTGTGAGAGAGGGACCCATGCACTGAGCTTGGGCACAGGAGCAGGTTGGGGCCCTGAGGAGGATGTCCCAGCTGGGCGTCGAGATTGACACTTAGGCGCAGTTTTCTTTTTTTACAAAGAATGTACCAAGTCCTGAGTCACTGAGCGCAGAAAGAATCCAATAGCAGGAAACAGCTTCTTTTGCTCACCTCACAGCACCAAGAGCAACCTTTTCAGGCTGCACTCCCCTGCCCCAAAGCCTCTCCCCTGCTTTCGACCGGGCTCAGCCACCCTGCTTTCAGCTGCTCCTTCCAGCTGTCTTGTCTGTCAGTCTCGCCCAGGATTTTTTTCCTGCCTGTCTTCTCTCTCTCTCTCTCTCTCGTACACACACCCCTCTACCCAGAACAAGTCAGTAAAAGCTCCTGGGGGCATTGGGGGGTGTTTCATATACTCCTTTTGTCTTAGGTGGGAGCGTCTCCTTCCAGTGATGTTAATTGACAGATGAGTGCCCACCTATCAATCTCAATGAGGTTTTACCCCCCCTGCCCCACCCAACATAACAAGGTTTCATCCCGCTGATAAAATTTATTTCCCCTGCAACGACTGTGCGATGTCTCTTTCCTCCACCTCCAGCACTTCCCATGAGTCAGGCTTGCTCACTTTGTTCCTCCCCATCCCTTCTCTCCAGTCTCCTGGCCTGAATTCTAAGAGCCATCAGCCCTTGGGGAGGGAGGCATCATCCTCTTCCAGGCCTGTGGGAAGCCCCAGGCCAGGATCTTGAGTGCAACCTCTTGGTAGAGAGCAGCTCTGCATGGGTCCCTCACCAGGCTGCCCTGCAGCTACAGCAATCAGCCCCTGGCTACAGCCAGTGCCCCTGTTTCCCCCCAATGTGAGACTCCTCGGGTGGGTGGGAGGGAATGGACTCTAGCTGCTACAGAACCAGAACACTCACTTCCCCCGTGACATTGGAGAGACCACGTCACTTGGACACGGGGGAGAGACTTTGTTATGCAAACGTTCATTTGCCTGGTCTGGAATGTCCCAAACGCAGAGAACAAAACTCTGCAGTGTGGCATGCAAAGCAAAGCAAGCAACCTCCGCTCCTGTGTGATACGCCTTCCTATTCCCACTCCACCTAAATTGTCAGCTCAGTCAAATGTCACACGCACGTCTGATGCTATGCAAATGACATGATGCAATCATAGTAGTTTTTAACCAGTCCTGACGTGTCTGGTTTCACCCTTATCGGCCTTGATCAGTTACCAGAATAAAATAATACCTCGCTCTGATATGGTGCTTCTCCACAGTGGAACGCAATAGTGGATCTTTACAAAGAGGGTCAGTAACATTATCCCCATTTTACAGAGTGGGAAACTGAGGCACAGAGCAGAGCCTGAGGTCACCCAGCAGGCCAGTGGCAGAACCAGGAACAGAATCCTGAGTCCCAGTCCAGTGCTCTATCAGTCAGGAATGACTAGGGAAGCCAGAAATGATTACAGATCCCATGAGCCCAGTGGGTGCTATTAAAAATATAAGGGTGTTTGTTAGTTTGCGGTCAAATCCTGCCATCTCTGCTTGGCCCATTCTTAGGGGAAAAGGCTACCAGGGCTTCTTGCAGAGTAAGGTCCCACGGAAGGTGGATTACGGTGTCAGGATCTGTCTCATAGTCTTTATTCAGTCGAAGCTCGCATCGGCATCAGTGGGAGTTTTGCCTGAGAGAGGACCAAGGGCTCAGCGGTGGCTCTGCCAAAATCCCCCCATGTAGGGTAGCACAAAATGACTCCGACAATCCCAATCTGCCACACAGTGTCCCGTGTTCCAGGGTGGGACATACCCTGCACCAGCTTTATCCAGCACATGTCCCCCAGTACCCTACTGCATCACCCACCTCTTCGTGTCAACTCCTGGCCCCATGCACGGGGGGAACAGGACAGTCTCATGGAGGCTGCCTTTCCCCACCCCTCACATACCCATGCTGTGAGTAGCTGGTGTAGGTGACAAAGGGTAGCCACTGACTTCAGTAGACACTGGACCAACCCACTGAGAGGAGCTGAGACCACTAACCACCAGGATCAAGACCCTTAGCCACCATGTTCTGGAGCTATAAATAACCCTGGGATGTGGGGAGGAAAGGAAGGAAGTCGTATCAATGAATGGCAGCTTTGTCCCTTGTTTTGATATCTGTTTACACACTAGGCATTTCCCAACAGCTGAACACTTGCTTTGCTCTTGGCATGTTCGCCAGTGGGAAAGCAGAACGTCTGTCAACATCCAGTGTGAGAATCCTTCAGTTTTCTGTCTGTTGCCTTTGCTTTGGCTAGGCATAAAACCAACTCTGAGCTGCAAAGCCCCATAGCACGAGATAGTAGGAACAAGAACCTCTAGGTAATGGGATATGTTGGCTTTGGAAGGAATGGCCTAGAATTGTATTCGTCTTGGAAGATGGATTTCCTAGCAGGCGGCATTATGGCAATGGAACGTGCTGCAGTGCTGCCTATGCATAAGGGGGATTTGAAGGGTCTCAGCAGGGGCGGCTCCAGGCACCAGCGCTCCAAGCGCGTGCCTGGGGCAGCAAGCCGCGGGGGGTCTCTGCTGGTCGCCGCTAGGGTGGCAGGCAGGGTGCCTTCGGTGGCTTGCCTGCGGAGGGTCCGCTGGCCCCGTGGCTTCGGCGGACCTCCCGTAGGCACGCCTGCGGGAGGTACGCCAAAGCCACAGGACCAGCGGACCCTCCGTGCTTGGGGCGACAAAATGTCTAGAGCCGCCCCTGGGTCTCAGACTTACACGCATGCACAAACACACACGCTTACACACTGACTGAGAAAGCCAATGATTAAAGGAAAATTTCTGTCTCCAACGACCTGTTTATCAACCCACCAGTCTTGGTGGAATCTACGCCAAGGATGAATTTTTGGCTTGTTAGAATGAAGGTTTGATGGTGTTAGGTGCTCTCCCACCAGTGTGCCATGCCAATCTTATCAGGCCTTATCACACTGAAATAAAAGACCCGCGGCACGGCTGTGGCTGGCCCAGGTCAGTTGACGCAGGCTCGCAGGTTGAGGGGCTAAAAATAGCAGTGTAGCCCAGGCTCTGAAACTCCATGAGGGTCTCACAGCCCAGGTTCCAGCCTGAGCTCAAATATCTACATAGCTATTTTTAGGCCTACAGCCTGAGCCCTGGTCAATCGACCCAGGCTCTGAGGCACAGGGGTATGGGTTTTTTCTTGCAGTAGAGATGTACCCTCGCAGGCATGAGCATGTGTTCTTCATACCCACATGCTCCCTTTCGTAGATTTTTTTTTAAGGCCAATAGGAACCATTGGATCATCCGGGCTGACCTTCCGTATAACACAGGCCAGAGAATTTCATCCAGTTACCCCTGCACGGAGCCCAGTCAGCACTGTTTGACTAAGGTATATCCCCTGCAGCAGGGACCTTCCCAAACTACTTCTGTCGGGGTTCCTGCCGGAATTCTCTGGCACTCTCCACTGGCACCGAGGCAGGATCTGCGGCCTTCATCCATAGACCTATTCTCCTGCTTAGGGGGTCTTTGCAATGGGGCAAGATTTAGGACCCATTCCCAGTGCTTATTGTTTAATCTCTTTCACTTTGTGCTTCTTCTTACACATGCTGGGCCACATGTGTATGGGGCAATGCATGGGGCAATGCCAATTCATGCCAGCACGGGCACTAGCCCACCTGTGAACCACCTCCCTCTATACTTTGGTGTCAGGTCAACCATCTTCAACTTACTAATAAGTCACTGATATCACTGTGCTGGAATTTCTGTAACGTCCTCCTTCTAAGAGCAGAGGCAGCTATGATCATGCGATAAAACAACACACACCAATGGCCACCTGCCAAAATATTATGCCTCTTATCCTGCTTTTCATCTAATATAAAAGAACTGGCACAAGACCCACATTAGGTTGTGACACACTGCATCTCCGGAGAACACCCTGCGTGCCCATGTTCAGCCTTATAATATGATGGTGTGGTATCCAATGCAAAGTTTGTCATGTTGGGTGTCTCCGGAAAGCTCATGATGCACTGAGCATTGTTGGTATAATAATGTTATAGGTTGTAATTTCATGTATATGGTTATGAGGCTGAACATGTGTCTTCATGGCTTAAAACAAGCCCAGGTAAAACTCTCCAGGAGCAGAGGGGCAGTTCATACCTCATCAGGGCATGTATGGGACAATCCCAGCCCAGTCTAACAGGAACGAAGGACACTGGCCTAGGCAGCAACAAAGGATCTGTTGGACTCTCGAGTGAGTCACCCCCCTTCCCTTGGTCAGTTTGGGATTACGATGAGGCAATGCTCACCTGACTCTGAAGTGCGGGGGAGGGGAGGGGACAAAG
The DNA here is from genome assembly GCF_020497125.1 of Mauremys mutica. NCBI lineage: Eukaryota > Metazoa > Chordata > Testudines > Geoemydidae > Mauremys > Mauremys mutica. Next base: position 131,691,775 of record NC_059075.1, read on the forward strand.
CCAAGAGGAATGAAAGAACGTTTGCCATGCTCTCTCTCTTCCACCTCCATCTACAGACACCACCAAGCGACTGAAGCGCTGATCAAAGGGGAGAACCTGGCTGAAGGGCAACCAGCCAGCCAACGGTGAGAAGCATCTCATTTTGTAAGGGCACTGAAAGTGTTAAGATCAGCTTAGACTGCATTTTGCTTTTATTTCATTTGACCAAATCTGACTTCTTGTGCTTTGATTTATAATCACTTAAAATCTATCTTTTGTAGTTAATACATTTCTTTGTTTATTCTACCTGAAGCAGTGTGTTTGGTTTGAAGCGTGTCAGAGACACCCCTTGGGATAACAAGCCTGGTACATATCGCTTTCTTTGTTAAATTGACAAACTCATATAAGCTTGTAGCATCCAGTGGGCATAACTGGACACTCCAAGATGGAGGTTCCTGGGGTTGTGTCTGGGACCGGAGATATTGGCTAGTGTCATTCGGTTGCACAATCAAAGCAGCAGCTGGCCAAAAGTGCTCATTCATGTAGCTGGGAGCAGCTGACATGCCACAGGCTGTGCATGAATATCCTGAGAGTGGGAGTTCTCACAGCAGAGCAGGGTACGGCTGGCTCCCAGGTGACTAGCAGATCACCTGTCCAGATAACACCAGGGGAACATCACATAGGTGTATTAAGACACACTTTACTCCACTTGTAACATCATATTCACTTGCATTCTGCCCCACCCCACTCTCCACTTTTCACCCAGCATCTGGGAGAGGGATACATTCAAGGGATACATGCTCTCCAAGATATTCATAACAGCACTTGGGAATGTTTGTTCCTCTCTGTGTTGATTAATGTACGAGGAGAAACTGTAGATCCTCAAATCATTTGGCAGAAAACCTGATAGTTCAGTACATAACGTCGTGACTCCAGCGGCAATCCACTTGTCAGTTCACATGCGCCCAATCCATAACCCGCTCCAAAATGTGATGAGACACTGTAGCTTAGCAGAGTTTATAGCCCTGCTGTCTACAGTAGGAAAATGGCTCGTGGTTGAAGACACATCCTTGGTGGACTCTCAACCAGTGTTGAGAATGGTTTGGTTGCAAGTGTTGACAGAGCCAAATGATTTCCAATTCCCCTTGCAGAATGGTTACATCACAGTCCTCTGATGGGGAAATGGAACTCTGAGATGTCCTTCATTCTGAGAAGTATTGCCCATTTTTGTCCACAAAGGTCCCTTCATTCCACAGAAATTCCATGCCCCTCACCCCTGTGTTTGAAAGAATCACATGCTATTGGATGCAACAGTTTGGAACCATCACATCCAGCAGCTTCCCGGGCATTGCACTGTAACAGTATTTGCATTACAAACCGACAGTGTAGGAATACAGGACTTGCCCTAGAAGCTCAGAGCTGCGGCCCCTCTAGTTCAGTATCCCATCTCTGACGGTGGCCAGCACTAGTTGCTTTATAGGAAGATGCAAGAACTCCAGCAGTAGCTGATGGCAGATAATCTGACCTCGTTGGTTTCATCCCAATCTCTAATACTTGAAGATTGGCTAAACCCTGAGACATGAGGTTTAATCTCCCTTGCAGAATTTGAATAGCATTATTTATAATAAATAAAAGACATACCAACAGGATTGAAGCCCAATTTAGTAAAGCATCCTATTCATGGAGAGCACTTAAGCACATGTGCTTAATATCAGTCATGTGCTTAAGTGATTTTTCTTACCAGGGCTTTGAATGGTAGGAGAAGTAAATATATTTTTATATCCTGGAATTAAAATAGTTCATAAGCCTGAGCTATCATATGCAATGATTTGGTCAATAGAGGACTATCACAGATTAGTCAGATGAAGGTAGTATTAGCATTAGCTACTGAATATTCATCCTTAGCTAGCTGTCTTTTATGTTCTCCATGTTGACCCCCATGTTACTCATTTTCTTCCGTGGTTTTTAATCCATGCTCCACGAAATTCTACCAAATGCAGGAGTTACTGACAGCTGGTCCCTCCCAGCCCAGGATGGCTTTCTGCTTCACAGAGGTGGGGCTGAAGTTGAAGATACCCTAGGTACCAGCAGCAGTTCAGAAAGCGAACTCCTGGGGAGCAGTTTTCAGTCTGGGCTTTCACAGCTGCTAGTGCTGAACTTCTTATGGTCCTGTTGAGACAGAATAAACCACAGGTGAGGATCTGCTCCACAAAGGGGATGGGAGTGTGACGCTGGTGAGCACAGACCTTGGCGGGTTATGAGGAGCATATGGGAACTGATGGCAATGCCATTGGCATAAACCAACCTCTAACTATTGGGGGTTAGGAGGAAAATTTCCCTGTGGGCAGGTTTATCCTATTTCTGCCTCCTGCAGGGTTTCTGGCCTGTGGAGCCGTTGGCACTGAGCATTGCTGGAGACAGGCTACTACACTAGATTGCCTGATCCAGCCTGGCACTTCCTACCCCTCAGTGTATCTCCAGTGCCCAACTAGAGGGACTGGGCCAGGCATTGGCAGATCTGCAGGGACCAGAGAAGGAAGGAATCCACCACACAGCAGCAGCTGCAGAGATGCTTCTCGGCAGCTCCTGCAAGCTCAGCGCTCCAGAATCGATGCAGCCCAGCTCCTCAGGAGGACATGACTGATGGACCTAAGGAGTCACTGGTTCACCAGCCCCCTGCCCTGCTCAAGCCCCTTGGTGTGCTGGGGCGAAGGCAGCTCCCAGACAGCAGAGTCCCTGGAGCATTCCCGTAGAGGTCATGTCCCCTGCATGAGCTCTCAGAATCCTCTCGGTCGAATCACACCTTGCAGGAATTCGGTGCATCAAGCCCATCCTGACCAGTGACGCATTAACCCTTTCTGTTGCTCTGCACCGTGTGCGAACACTCTCAACCCTCTGTCCCAGCACAGCCCACCAAAGAGCAAGAAATGAAAAGCTTCCCTGTGTTGGTCTGCCTGTCGGAGGCAAGTGACACTAAATTTGGCAGTGTAGTACATAGGAATAGGGTAGTGTCCTTTTAAATGGTTTGCAAGCCCTCCATTGGCGCTTACTGTGTTCTATGTTTTAGAAGTCACCAGAAACCAACCAGAGCAGCATTGTGTGTAGCTAGGCCAGGCATGTCTATGTAGAGCTATTTGGGACCCAACTGTGCCCATGTTGTTTCTTCATATTGTTGTGTAAAGAGCAAAAGACATAAGAGGCCTACGGACAAGAATCATAGAATCATGGAATATTAGGGTTGGAAGAGACCTCAGGAGGTCATCTAGTCCAGCTGCCTGCTCAAAGAAGGACCAATTCCCAACTAAATCATCCCAGCCAGGGCTTTGTCAAGCCAGGCCTTAAAAACCGCTAAGGATTGAGATTCCACCACCTCCCTAGGTAACCCGTTCCAGTGCTTCACCACCGTCCTAGTGAAATAGTGTTTCCTAATATCCAACCTAGACCTCCCCCACTGCAACTTGAGACCATTGCTCCTTGTTCTGTCATCTGCCACCAATGAGAACAGCCTAGCTCCATCCTCTTTGGAAGACATCAGATACACACAGGAGGGCATTGGCAGAGGGATAAATAACATCCCAGGACCCATTGGACACAGTGTCTGAATGATCAGAGAACAGTCAAGGGACCATCCAGAAAAAAGATCACAGCTGAGCCCAGTAGAAATGGAAACTTTTTGAAGTCTTCTGTGTTCCCATTCTCTTTTGATGGCTGTTACCCCAGGTCTGGTAATGATCTGTTTTATGGGGCTGATACTACACGCCTCCACGATGATGTGTCAAAATGGTTTTGACACATCTGAGGTGTTACAGAGAGAGGATGGTTTTATGGTTAAGGCACTGGATAGGGACTCAGGAGATCTGGGTTCAGTTCTGATCTCTGCTATGAACTCCCTGTGTGACCTTAAGCAAGTCACTTCATCTCTGTGCCTCTGTTTCCCCATATGTAAAATGGAGCTAATAATCCATTCCTTTGTCTCTCTTGCCTGTTCAAATTGTGAGCTCTTCAGGGCAAAGATTGTCCCTCATTACGTGACTGTACAGCACCTGGCACAATGGGACCCTGATCTCAGCTGGGGTCGCTAAGTGTGACAATAATACAAATAACAATGGTGGGGTCAGATGCTCAGCTGGTGTAATCTGGCATAACTCCACTGATGCCTATGGAGCACCACTGGTTTACACCCCCTGAGGATCTGCCCCAGCATGCTGTCATGGGCTGCATCACACACTCGTTTCTCCCTCTTACCCTGACGTTCTTGCTGTAGGAAAACTGCACAAAAGTATCCTGGAGATATTGGTCTCCAAAGCCCATGATCCTGTTCACCGCGTGGTTACAGATGCCGGCCACCTTGGCAGTTAAGTGCACAGCGAATGCAAATTTTATCTCCTCGGGAGACATCTCAGGCACTTGGGCTGTCACTTCTTTATTGACATAGACATCGGCTAAGTGCTTGAAGGAGCTGTAGGAGATATCTTTGAAGAATGTGGTGAGATTTGTGTCTTCTTTTATCTGTTTAAGAGGGAAACCAGTAGCACGCACATTCATGAATATCATACATATTGCCCCTAATCTATGTGTCACCGCCAACCTCACAAGCTGACCCACTCCCGAAATTGTACTGGCTTCCTACCCATTTGGTCTATTCCTATCAATTCCCAGACAACCATCTCCTTCCTCTGCTCGCCTGAAACTCATCTCTGCAGAGAAAGCCAGCGCACGGTCAATGCACTGCTTAAGTTCCATTTTAAGCCCTAAGTGGCGCATAGCCTTTGCTCTGGCCCCTTCTGTCTGTCAGATTCCCTTAGGACTTACCCATCACTTCATCTCTCCAACCTCATCTAAGGTCTGATCCGAAGCTCACTGAAGTCAGTGGGAATCTTTCCACTGGCTTCAATGGTCTTTGGATCAGCCCCAGATGATGAAAAGCTGTGAGAAGCACCCAGCACCTTTGGCAATCCCTTTGGATGGAAAGCCACATTGTAGGTTAGCCAGGCTTTCAGTGATGTGTGTAGCATCAGATATTGCAGAAGGGCTGGGGATGGAGCCCAGGTTCAGAAGTAGCTTAGGAGAGGTGTCAGAGCAAAGTCTTTAATAGATAACTCTATGTGAGACTCCACTGAAGTCAGTGATGCTGCCCCAGTTTAAACCAGCAGAGAATCTGACCCAAAACATCTATAGTCCACCAAACAAAGTCCTCCCCTTACCTTCTCGTCCAAGTGATCCCCAGTGCTCTTGAGCAGGGCAACTATTTTTCTTATGATGGCTTCTTCTGCAGACAGAGAAAGAGAATTACTTCCAGAATTTCAGACCGTCTCTTCTACAAGCCCTAGTCCTTCTGCCCTAGACGTTGAGGACTGGATTTTCAATGCAGGCGCTTAAAGGGTATTTTCAGAAAAGCAATTTACGTGTCAAGGGCACCAGAAACGCACCCTTACTTTCTGAGCCACGACAGTCCTGATCCCAGCTTGAGCTCTGCAGGGTCAGCTCCTGGCATGGAGCTCGTAGGACTGGGAAGTTTGGCCTTGCTGCCCAGTTGCAGGTGTACAGTGTGGCTCTGGGTCCCGCTCTGTTTGTAGCAGGACTTTTATAGATCCCCCACAAAGGACCTGGTCCGTTACCTCGCAGGCAGTAGCCAATTCCAATTGTGCTGACTAACATTGCCTGACTGTTTCCTTGTACTCCCGAGTCCGTCTGTCTGGGTGTCCATCTGTTTTCCAGTAGTTACACTGTCAGCATTTTGTTAGTCATTGCTAACCCGACAGCCAATTTTCAGCCCTGTGCTCCCATAAATGGGTTTTAAAATGCTCCAGATATCACGAGATTCGTTATAAAATTGCATGTTGGCAGCTCTGCCAATCAGCCAACAAGTAGCCCCTTCCTTGTGCAGAGCCAGCCACCTTGCTTACAAGGGCCACATGCCCTGCTCAGTCTGCATGGGCAATTCCTACGGGGATGAAATTCAGCCCTGGGCAGCAGCCTATGCTGCAGTAATGTACCCCACACCCACTCAGCGTGGTACTCTGTCCTCCTCTAGTGGTGACTGGGCCACATAGAGAGGTTGATGAGCCTGTAACAGCTGTGGATAACAGAGCCAGGCCTTTTAGCTCAGGCACTGTTGGCTCCTGGTTTTAGACCTTGGGGTCGCAAGGTCCATCCCTGCTGCTGACAACCCATCTAGGGGCATCACACTACAGCTAGTGCCACTCAGGGCTTGGCTACACTGGAGAGTTGCAGCACTGGTGGTGGCTTTACAGCGCTGCAACTCACTCACCGTCCACACTTGCAAGGCACATACAGTGCTGTATCTCCCTGGCTACAGCGCTGGCTGTACTCCACCTCGGCCTGGGGAATAACGACTGCAGCGCTGGTGCTGCAGCACTGGAGTGCCAGTGTAAACAGTGATTAATCTTACTACGCTGTAACTGACCTCTGGAATTTTCCCATAATGCTTTTAACTAAAGAACTCTCTGTTTTGTTATGATGCCTCTCTTTGTTTTGATGTGAACTCGGGGCTCCTGGAGCTGCTTATCTAAAAAACAAACACAGCTACTGTTTGCTGTGAATGAGGCAGGCAGGGGGATGAATGTCCACAGCTAGTGTTTGCTTGAGGAGAGAAACAGCATGGCCGGGGGGGGGGGAAGGGAGTCCATCGGAGCAGCTACTTATCTAGTCTGAAGGCTATTTGCATTTAGTGAATGAGAGAGGAGTGGGGGAAGGGGTCGGAATTTGCAAGGCAGGGAGCTGACACAGTGTCGGCTCCAAAGATCCACTCTCTCTCTCTCCCCCACTCTCCCTGTCACACTCCACCCCACCCCCCTCTTTTGAAAAGCTCGTTGCAGCCACTTGAACGCTGGGATAGCTGCCCATAATGCACCACTCCCAACACCGCTGCAAATGCTGCAAATGTGGCCACACTGCAGCGCTTTCCCTACTCAGCTGTACGAAGACAGCTTTAACTCCCAGCACTGTACAGCTGCAAGTGTAGCCAAACCCTTAGTCCTCAACACAGGGCTTGTGCGGTGCACAGGCCTGCCTTGGGCTGCCTCTCTGCATACGGACAAATCTCATCCCACTGAGGGTTTTTAGTGCATAGATCAAGGGTGGCCCATGACTGTACATGTCCTGGAATGAGATGATACTGACCAGATTCAGGAGTGCCGGCAGGTTTCAGTAGCCCCTCGAAACTGTGTTTTCTTTTTCTCTTGGCTTCATTGCCCTGGATTATCAGCTGTATCTCTTCCGAGACTTGTGTGCAGTAAAGCTCATGTTCTTCCCTGTCTGCAAAGACAAAGAGGGTGAGGTTTTTAATTGGTGTGACCTTGCTGACTGAAAGGGAATTGTCAGACATGCCACCTTCCAGGAGCAAAATTCCAGCTGACACTGCTCAGGAATTCGTGTGAATTCGTGTGAAACTGTGGCCAGCAACTGAGCATGACAATCACATGGTGCTTTTCAAGCCCTGGCTTTTGCTACAAAGACAATCACTGAACCTCGCAAACATATGCTGAAAATTTACCAGCCGCTTCATAAAGACTGTGTAGCAGGGAAGAAATGATTCTTAAAATGTGTCTATAAACTATGGGCCGGCCTACACTCAAAAGTTGTTCTGCTATAAGTATGTCGGTTACGGGTGTGATTTTTAACTGATAAAATGATTCCAGGAAATGCTCCATTGTGGACTCAGTTATATCAGTATAGAGGTGCTGGCTACTGGTATAGTTTTTGCACATCCCAAACCGGAATAAGTTATACCCGTACACGAGGGGAGATTTACTATTTTCACTATACCAGTATGGTCAAAGTGGTGCAGCTTTCTTGTGGCGGCAGGCCCAAAGGACAGAGGACTCCGCAGACACCCAGAGGGAGATCTTCAAAGGCACAAATGTCAGACAGTCCTGTAACTCCCACCAAAAGTCACAGATCATTTTAAACCAATGGGATTAAGGCCAGGTCTACACTAGAAATTTTGCCAGTATAATGATGTGAGTTTGGGGTGTGATCCTTTATGACTTCCTACTGGCAAAAACCCCACCTGTAGATGCAACTGTACCAGCAAAAGAGTCCTTTTCCCAGTATGGCTTATTTTGTTCCGAGAACTGGTATAAATTATACCAGCAAAAGAATTTTTTGCCAGTATAAACTGCATCAAAACTAGGAAGATTTGCTGGTATAGCTATCCCGGAATATCTACACAAGCAAACCCTTTCCAGTGTAGACAGGTCTTTGGCATCTATTTGTGTCTCTGCAAATCTCCCAGTATGTGTCTCGGTTACAGTCACTTTTCTGAACATAATCCCACTTTCAAATTATGCCCATGGTCCCCTCAGGGAACACGGAGCTATTTAGCCACAAATGTTCTATGCTCCTACCTTGTGAGGACGGCCTGTGAATGCTCCGCAGTGGAAGAAAGCTGGGCCTCTTTGCTTTTATTCCTGTTTCCGTCCCTGCTTTCTTTTCCTCCTCGGTGGCATGTTTCTTAAGGGAGAAAGCTCTCCTGAGGGTGGATCTCTTTTTAATGGTTTTCCCAGGCCGCGACAATGAACTGGAGTCTGCTCCAGTTTTTGTAGCCACTTCTGCTTCCATGCTGGCCTCTTTTTCCTTCATCTTTTTATCGGAGTGTTCTTTATAGTCATCGGTGTTTTTCTGGTAGAAGAAATTCAGGAGAGTCTTGATCCAGGGGTGTTGATTTTTCCGCTGGGACAAGCTCTTCAAGCCTTTCCCCTTTGGCTTCTGCTCATCTTCGGTAGCATTCCCACAAGCCAATGGTTTGCTCTTCTCGCTGAGCGCGTCTTCCAGCCTCAGTGCCTGGGCTCTGTCTGCTTGGCCCTTCCTCACGACTATCTTGGAACCCGAGTACCCGTAGAAGTCACTTGCTGCTCTTCGGAGCTTGGTCATCTTCTTCCCCTGTGCGCCGTTGGCCTCCTCCACCCTCTTCTTAGCAGCAAAGGAATCCTCACAGTTGCTCAGTGTGCGCTTGACATAAATTTCCAACACCTTCTTGGCATCTTTCCTGTCTAGAGATAGGAACTTTCCCTTGGGATGGCTCTCTGTTTCCCATGGTTTCCTCCTTTGGGTTTCCATGATGTAGATGCTGCAACAAAGGAAAATAATGTTTCAGGGAGCCACAGAGCTGGATTAGACTCAGTGGGACAGCTGGTGTAAATCAACATGGTTCAACTAAAGGCCATCAATTGAAGCTTTGGCCCTCTGATACCGCTGGTCAATGATCCACAGCCTTTATTGCTATTACTCAAACAAATTCTTATCTAGGTTGTATAGGTATTTCTTGTGCTGCTTTGTCATGCAAACCAGGATAAAGATCAGAAAGATTCAGAAAGAAAAATTGAGCGGAGGAACTGGAAGAATCAGAGGATGAGCAAGACGCTTTCAGCGAAAGCCCATATGCTTCTATCCTAAGAGCAGCTCCCAGGGGGCAGACTGACTGGGTCATAAGCTAGGAGGCTGTACAGGACACAATGGATTTGCAGGAGTATAATCCGCATAATGTGATTTTAAAGTCTAATAGTTCATAAACCTCCAAAGCTAAAATAAAATGCTACATGCTGGTAATCTCCGTTTTCTAGCATGGTTCCTAGCCCCAGTGATTAACGTGCTATCTGACCTTGAAATAACGGTCACTCCCTCAAATCATACGATAAGCAAGCCATTTACCAGACAAATCAGGATGTTTTCCACTCCTGTCAGGCCTGTGACTTGATCAAAGATGCCTCGCAGCTGTTCACTGGAGTTGGTGGTCTCAGCCCACTTTCTGGTGGACAGGTGTCTACACAGCAAAACTCATGACCAGCACAGCTGGTGGGTTCAGCACAGAGACCATGGACGGAGAGGACCATTGAATCTGAGCTCCCTGCTTTCTCCTAGAGGTGGTCCCTCCCGGTGAGGGCTGGGGGCAGTGTGACTAGCACAGCCTGTGTGACTGCTCTCTCTTACATTATAACGATTAGCTGCTGACGATGATTGTTACTCAAACCAGCTGATCAGTAACTTATTCCCCTTTTCTTGTACCTACACCATGAAACACTGCAACTAAAAAAAAAAAAATCCTAATTTTTCTCTGACACTAGTTGGGCAACTCCGTTCCCTTCAGTGGAGTTACTGCTGATTTACACCATTGTAAGGTGAAATTCAGCCCTGCGCACAGTGGTGAGCTGGAGCAGGTTCCCACAGGTTCCCAAGAACCAGTTGCTAAAATTAGACCTCTGTGGAGAACCGGTTGTTAAAGGGCCAGGAGGTGGGCAAAGAACTCCGGTCTGCGGGCCGGACCATCCTGTTGCTCCCAGGATTCCCAGCTGGGGAGGCTGAGGCTCCCCTGGCCCTTCCCCCGCTTCCCCCCAGCTGCAGCATGGCCAGCTGCCGGCACCAGCTGGGCAGCTCAGCGGAGCTCGGGAGTCGTCCTGCTGCCGTTTTTTGAGAAGCCCGGCAAGGTGTTGGGGGGTCCTGCTGAAAGCTCCAGGGCTGGCCAGAGGGAAGAGGAGGGGGCAAGTGGGGCAATTGGCCCGGGCCCTGCAGGGGCCCCTGGCCCCACGAGGATGTCTCCCCCGGGACCTCCTCCACTTCCCCCACCCCGCAGAGCCGCATCATGGCCAGCAGCTGGGCAGCTCAGCTGAGCTCTGGGCTGCCGGCAAGGTAAGGGGGCTGCAAGCTCCGGGGCCGTGGGGCGGGGGGCTGCGAGCTCCGGGGCTGTGGGGCGGAGGGCAAGTGGGGCAATTTGCCGCGGGCCCCTGGTCCCACGAGGATGTCTCCCCCAGCCCCCCCAAAGAGCTGCAGCGTGGCCAGCAGCTGGGCAGCTCAGCTGAGCTCCTGAGTTGTCCTGCTGCTTTGAGCTGCCGGCCACATAAGGGGGGAGGGGGCTGCAAGTTCTAGGGTTGCCGGGGGCAAGTGGGGCAATTTGCCCCAGGCCCTGCAGGGGCCCCCGGGCATGTTTCCCCCCACCCCAGCCCCTCCCCCGCTCCCTCCCTTAAATCAGAACTTTTTATAGGGAACCGGTTGTTAAGATTTTGGCAGCTCATCACTGCCTGCGCAGAGATCCAGCACAAAGCCTTTGCCCCACTTAAGCCCTCTTTTGAGGGCTCAACTGAGACTTCAAGCATTACGTGCTTTCTGCTGGCTCGCTCTGCCTTGCCTACGAGGTCAATTTCCCGTGACTGAGAGGAGAATCAGGTCCAAAGGATACTTTCCTCGCTAGAAATTAAAGGCACGATACGCAAAATCCAAAATCACAATCACCACAGACAGCACGGAAAAGCTGCAGCTGAAATAAAAGCATGATGGGGCTTTCACGGGTGCAAACTCCAGCTGACATCAGTGGCACTACACCAGTGCAAGTTTTAGATCACAGCTAGAACCAACGGCGGTAAGACCACCCCACCCCTCCGAACGTCAGAACTTTCTCTAGAGCAGGGAAGCATGCTGTAGACTCACAGGTATCAAAAGCATCAGTCAACCCCAGGACGGCTTATATCACCCACAAATTTAGCAAAGCAAGTTCATTTTGTTGCTATTGATTCGGATAGATTGAAGACAAATCATCTTTAGTCTGATTGTATTTTATTTACCTTTCTGCTAGGACTCCTGCCTTTCTTGGCCTGTTTCAAGACAGGTGCCTTAGTCACAATGCGCTAATGTTCATAGGACTCCCAGGAACCAGTGCAATTCTTTTTATACTACAGCCGGCTTCACATTGAGCGAGATGTTTATTTTTACCAACCACTCAGGTAGCAGAAAGGTTGATAACACCTGCCGCTGGTCTCTCAGCCAGCACCTCCGCCCTGCAAGTGCATGTCAGCAGTAAATAGGGAAGTCCATATTTGGCATCCTGGGGTTCGTGAGTTTCACAGGAAGACAATAAACTTCCTTATTCCGAGCAACCACGAAAGCAACAGCTTCATAAACTCCAATCAATGCAGCCAGAGGGCAATAAGTGCATTTTGAAACCTAGATGATCTACTGATCATGATGTTTTTTTCATTGCCCCTTTTGGCTCAAGCAGTTAGTCAATATTTGAGCCCTTGCCAGGTCTTTTCCATTAGGAGGAGACATGGATGATACACATCAGATTTATGCTATGGCAAAATCCAGTTCATTTACAAAAAGGAAATATGTTTCCCTGAAACAGCAGGCTGTTTGCTTTCCCAGAAATCCAAGTCTGCCTCTCCAGTGAGTAATGTGCTCATAAGAAGCTCTATCTCTTGGCTTCATCCTAGGATCACTCTCTTGTTGGCTGCTGGTTATTGTCCGCTGTCTGCCTCTCATGCACAGAGCTGCAACCAATCTATATCTCAGCCCCTGCGCTTTACAGTCAGTACCAAGGAAACCCCTCTGTCAACACAGCTCTGCTTCTGACCGGTCTTGCCAGGTGGCCTTTGGCCTTGGGCTTTGGCTTCCTATTGTTTCCAGCTATCATAACATAAAGGGGCCTTTTTAATTGCTCCTTCCCTTTAGCCTGAAAAAAGGGTGATTAGATTAGCCATCAGCTTTACCCAGGTCTGTGACTGATCTGTGGATCAAAGACGCACTTGATGACAGTCATCTACATCTTCTAGCATAACAGGATGTTTTCCATCACTGGTTATTCAATAGCTTTTTGGCCATGGGGCCAGCCTTAAACAGAAAGGCTATGATTTTCAGAATGGGAGCCTAAAATTAGGCTCTTATGGCCATATTTAGGCATCTGGGATCTGATTCAAAGTTAACTGAAGGCCATGGACGTCTTTCTACTGGTATCAATGGGCTTTGGATCAGGTCCCTAAGAGGCTTGATTTTTACCCAACAGCTCATCATACGTGCAAAAGCATCATCATTTATCCTAGGCTGTAGGCACCTTTACCAACATTTAAACTACAACATTAGGTCTCAATTCTGCAATCCAGTCTGCTCCGACAGCCCCCCGCAAGCACGTAGAGTCCAGCTGTAGCCAATGACAGGTGCAGAGATCTGCCTACACAAAGCTCATTGCAAGATCGGGGCATAATGAGACATCCCTCTTCTTTGATTTCTGTATGTTTCTGCTCTCTGTGGTGATGGCCCTTCTTTTTCCAACACAAAATGTACCCTTGCTGGAGCACCTTATACGCTTCACACGAGTCCCCCAGGTGGGCCATCTGCAGGCTAAAGCAAATAGATTGATTTATTTTTATAAATGTAATAACGTACTGGTCTTTTTGGACCAACAGAGAGGTTTCAATTGCTTTCACTCCCCCAGTATAATGTCCTCTGGGTGGAGGCCGTTCCATTATTGAGACCAAGAGCTTAACAAGCTGCAAAAAAAGCTTTATATAGCCCATGAGAACAGCCACAGTTGCAATACACGAGTGAGATAAGCCCTCCTACTTCAGGGCACAATCCAAACACTAATTGCCTGGGAGTCAGTAAGAAACTTTGACTTAGGCAGGTTAGTCCATTAGGAGGATTTTACACCTCCCTGTTAAGCAGCTGGTATTGGCCACTGTCAGAGACCAAATACGGGCTAGATGGGCCCCTGGTTTGATCAGCTATGGCAGTGCCTCACTGCCTGTACTCCAAGGATTGTTTATTTCTCACATAGGTACTGATCTCAGTCACTCTATATATGGACACATGTGTTTAGCAAAGACAGGTACAGTAAAACCTCACCCACAGCCAGATCCTCTGCCAACAAAACAGAGCAAATATTGTCCAAGCGAGGCTGGGGCGGAAAGAAAGATTGAGAATTTCACCCTGTGAAATTAGCTGTGCTCTAGTCCAGGGGTTCTCAACCATTTTCTTTCTGAGTCCCCCCGCAACATGCTATAAAAACTCCATGGCCCACCTGTGCCACAACAACTGGTTTCTGCCTATAAAAGCCAGGGCCAGAATTGGGGGTAGCAAGCAGGGCAGTTGCCTGGGGCCTCATGCCACAGGGGCTCCTGTGAAGCTACCTTGCTCGGGCTTTGGCTTCAGCCCCGGGTGGCGGGGTCAGGGCCCTGGGCTTTAGCCGGCTTCAACTTTCAGCTGAGGGTCCCAGTGAGTCTAATGCTGGCCCTGCTTGGTGGCCCCATCCCCCTGAAGCCTGCTTGCGGCCCCTGAGGGGGCCCTGGATCCTTGGTTGAACACCACTGTTCTACTCCTGTTATTGTTTGACTTTCATGCAGGCTTATAATATATATATCGCCACGTAGTAGGGCCCCTTTATGGGAGGGAAAGCGAGCCCATTTTATGCACAAACTTGTGCCCCTTCCATTACTTCGGGAGTTTTGCTGGTTTTAATTAGCTCAGCAGAGGTGGATAATGGAGATAAGGCCATTCCTAAAAACAGAGTCAAAAAACATTCAAGGGAGTTAATTATGCCCTGGCCCAGGGAGGAATTTGGACCAGGAAGTTTATTTTCCCAGCATGGTGGTTACAGTCCAAAAGCTGTTAATTGTTCTCATGCCACCTAGTGGCAAAGCTGTGCACTGCCCCTTGAAACATCAGTAAACAGAACTCAGTTGAAGCCCTGCATTTAAGGCACCAGTTGCCATCCAGGCAAAAACCTCCCCCCTTGTACAGCCCTTGTGGCCACAGACCTATGCACTGCAGCAAGGCTCCATGGGAGAAGAGAGATGCATAAGAACGGACATACTGCATCAGACCAATGGGCCATCTAGCTTCATAGAGTGTCTTCCGACAGTGGCCAGTGCCAGATACTATGGAAGGAATGAACAGAACAGGGCAACTATCGAGTGATCCTTTGTCATCCAATCCCAGCTTCTGGCAGTCAGAGGTTGCGGGACACCCAAAAAGTGGGGTTGTGGCCCTGACCCACTTGGCTAATAGCCACTGACGGACCTAACCTCCATGAACTCCTGATTCAGTTCCTCTCACTGTGTGATGAAGAGGGGGGATTTTTCCTGTTGAAGTTGTTCCACTTTAATTAAATATGATTTAGACCAAAGCAAGAGCCAAGTGCAAGAAGCCCTTTATGGATCGGGGCTTATGGTGCTCTTGTGGGCTGTCGAGCACCCAGCTTCCCTTCTTCCCTCTTCCGAACAAAGAGTAGATTTGAATATGGAGCTTGATCAAGTTTTTCCTGTTCCACTTTAACTGTTAATTGGGCCAATGGAAGCCCCAACCCCGGAAGCTCTGAATAGTCCAGTGGTTGGAGTGCTCCCCTGGGATCCTAAAAAGCCTGGTTCAATCTCTCCCTCTATCTGAGAAAGATGTGGGATTTCAGAAGGGAGCTCACTGAGACTTTTCTTGTTGAAGCAGTGCCACTTTAATTAAATATTAAGTGGGCCAAAGGAAGACTCAGCTCCAAAGAGCCCTCTGTAGGTGAGGGTGCTTGGCTGGGGTGTGAGAGATCCTGGTTCCATTCACTCCTTGGGGCCCTCAAAAGAGGCAATTTCAACAAGGAGCTCACTGAGTGCTTCCTGGTGAAGCTGTCCCGCTTTAGTTAAATATTAATTGGGCCACAGGAAAAGGCTAGTGCAAGAAGCCCTCTATAGCCTAGTGATGAGGGCTCTCCGCTGGAATGTTGGAGAGCTAGATTCAATTCCACCCCTTGGCGGATTTGCTGCCTCAGCTTCTGCTTTTAATTGGGCCACAGCAAAAAATGCAAATCCCTCTTCTGTTCCCGCTGGTCAGGATACCCATCTGGGCTGTGGGAGATGCCAGTTCCAATCCCCCCTCTACAAGGAGATTGGAACAAGGATCTTCCACAGCCCAGGGACCATCCCTCCCCTCCCCCGCACCCTACCCTACGCATGGATCTGACGAAGTGGGTATTCACCCACGAAAGCTTATGCTCCAATACGTCTGTTAGTCTATAAGGTGCCACAGGACTCTTTGTTGCTTTTTGGTTTAGCTGGAGCCCATCCTTCCTGTATAGGCTCCTCCTTTCCCAAAATGTTCCTAAATCTCTCCTCCCTACACCATCATCTCATCCACGTATTGAGACCCGGAGGTTCTGCCTGTCTAACTAGCCCTGAGCATGGAATTGGAAGCATTTCAAAGAAGGCTACTAAGGAGGTCCTGGACTTTAATCTCTTACCTAGCAGCCTACGTTTGGCCTCCAGGCCCTCTTGTCTACCTTTCCCTATGTCACTGGCACCTACTTGTACCATGACCACCAGCTCCTTCCTAGCCCTGCACAATAGTCTGTCCAGATGTCTCGAGAGGTCTGCAATCTTCTCACCAGGCAGGCGATTCACCATGCAGTTCTCCCTAGTCATCACAAACCCAACTCTCTCTATTTTCTCAGTGTGAGAGGATATCCTGACATCATCTGGAAGGAGGGGCCCAACTATGGAATTGTTTCCCTCTGTTCCAGCTTGATGTTCTCCTTCCCTGAGACCTTCATCCTCCCCAGCAGCACAGAGGCTGACAGACTGGGAGTGGGACCATTCTGCCGTGTCCCAGAAAGTCTCATCCATGTACTTCTCTGCCTCCCTTAACTCCTCCAGTTCGGCCACTCTGGTCGCAGGAGTCCGTCTCTGACGGCTATGAGCTGCTTGCACCCGAATGCGCACATACGCCATCTCCTACCAGGCAGGTAATCACTGGCTAGCCCCCTCTCTGCTGCTGGACGTCTACCCATGTTATTTTTACCCTTGCTGGGGGGTTGTTTGGGACTGGGTGTGTGCGTTTGTTTTGGGAGGAGGGCATTATTTGCCTAATGCAGAGGATGGGAGGGTGCTTCAGAGGTGAATGCACTGTGGATGCTGCCAAGCTGCCTGGGAGCTGAGTGAGGGGGGTGGAGATCTCTGTTGGTGCTGGCTGTTCCTGTGCATTCAGGTTGGAGCCATTCCCACCCCCTGAGATGGAAGCACCAGCAGCAGGCCTGCTCTCTCATTTCCCCCCACCCCCATGAGTCAGATTCCTCCAGCCTTTCCCCAGATGCCCAAATACAGGTGGCTTAATCCTGCCAAAGGACAAGAGAGGCAGGATCACAGAGGCATGAAGCCAGAAAGCTGCGGATATGGGCTGGGGTAGGGAGTCCTCTCTAGGACCAAACTCTGCAGAAGGGAAAACAGGAGCTTGATCCAGGTGTGGTGTCCTGAGTCTGATCTGGGGAGGCACAATCAAAGGGGTGGAACCCGGGGTACAGACCCAGCAGAACGTGGAGAGATTCCCCTTGGGGCTGAATCAGGGAAGTATTGGCCAGCAGCCCCCAAGGAATTTTTTTGATGGCAGTTTCAGGGGGATACAGCACAGCCTTAGTCAGGGAGTCTCCATGCTGGAAATGGGGGCTCTGTGTGTGAATTTCCACGCCGGCATCAGGCTCCTTGGTGCCAGGACAACGTACGCTGGGATCTGCCAGGGAGCTGGTGACAGCGGGTCACCTACCCAGCTGCCTCAGCGCATGAGAGAGAAAACTCTGGCTCATGTTCAGCTCCGAGGTGCCTCCTCCCCATCTAGACTGGATCCATGCTCACGCCCTGCTCTGCTTCTGCATCCGGACCTGGGGACTTAACCCCAGACCTAGTCTGCCGAGCTGCTCGCTCCTGGGCCAGTTCAACGCCTGGACTCAGACACCTCCTCTGAAGAATGGCTTTATGCTGGCTGCTGCTCCCCTAGGCTGGACAGTGCTCGAATCACCGCTCATCCATTTCCCACTCAGTACATGGCTTGAAGGGACCCACTCCTACCACTAGACCCCAGGGCGCACGCTGCTCCCGAAATGACCTCACATCTTGGCCTTGGTGCTGGCTTGGATGTGAGTCACACTGGTGGCACAGCCCGTACGGGGACACAGACACACATATGCATTCACATCATGCCAGGACGTACGTACAAGATACGCACATCTAGTCATGGTAGGCAGAGGGGGGTGCCAATCCGCTCAAACACACGTGCCTACAGAGTCAGGAACACACAAACTAATCATCCCAAATGACCAGCAGAAAACAATTAAGTATCCAGAGGGCTTGACTGGGGGAGGAAGATTGAAAGAACTGCAGGTGTCTAGCTAGGCCAAACAACAGCTCAGGGTGGGACTTTACCAGCCCTGGATGGATGTGATAATCAAAGAGGGACAGGCTTAAGGGGCACATAATTAAAAGTAATGGGGATGGATCCCAAGCAAGGGAAGTGGTAGCCCGGATCTCAGGAAACATTTGCTAAATGTCAGCTAGGGCTATAAGGCTGCAGAATGGTCTCCCCCATGGGCAAGAGGCCCTGTCGCTGCTGCTGTTTGAATTAAACCGGGCGGAGGTTTAGAAAGTAGACTCCAGGGAGCAATTCTGCACTGGCAGAGGATAGGCTAGATGGGACCTGGAGGTGTTAGTCCATCCCTCACGTCAGTGATGTGCAGAGAGGCACACAAGCCTGTGGCTGTGTGTGCAGACACAGGGAAACACAGATGCATGGAGCACACGCACCTGCACCTCTGTACACATGCAGATACAGATGGGGGCAGATTTACCATAGACCCTCAGCATGTCACCTCTCTGTCCTCATCCCTGCTCGGGTCACGCCTCCTGCTGCCTCTCTCTACTCCCCAGGACTCCCAGTCCCCCACCCCTACGCGCTCACATGTATGCAGCAGGCAGAGCAGTGAGGCAGACGTGCAGAAGACAGGGGCTCTGCCTGTCCCAATCTCTCTAACTCACTTCCCACCTCTTCCCCCTCCCTCCCAAAAATCATCTCCTTCTGCTCTTCACACAACTCTCTGCTCCCTCTCCTGCTGCCTCTCAAAGTCACCTGCCTCACCTGGGCTGCATTTTCACCTATTGATTGCTTGGATCTAACAGCCCATGTCTCAGTGAGCTGCCAGCTCTGGGAGAAGGATCTTCATATGGGCCCCACCTCCTATCATCCATCCCACCCTCCCCTCTCCACCTATCTGCCCCGCCACTCCCCACGAGGCATCATTAAACTCCAGAGCCTCCAAAGCAACATGCAGAAACTAGGGGAAAAAGTGGAGTTTGTCCTGGGAGGGGAGGGAGCGTGATGGATTAAAAGGCACGGGGCAAAGGTGGCAGAAGGGTGAATCATGGCAACTTATGAAATCACACTGAAGGGAATAGCACAGTAGGGGGTGGGGACTCAGAACAGGATTTGGCCCCTCCTCGCTTCTTAACCCTTTTGCATCATGATTTAGCTTCCGGACATAAATCAGCCTCGTTCCACCACCACCTGCTGAGGCTCCAGCCCGCTGTCTGTCTCCTACACTCACACCCTGCAGGTACCTCAGAGAGAGAACACACAGTTGACACTTGGATACCCTTCATGCTATAGCCTTCTCCTCCACCTGCCTCCCATCTCACACACACACACACTCCCGCCTGGAGAATGAATGTGGCCCCTGAATTTTAATGGCAAGGCAGGGAGAATGAGGCATGTGGGAAGGGATCTTTAACGGAATCATTATTTATGGTGTGTCCAGGTGCGCTAGTTATTTGAAAAGCCTCTTTAGTGAGGATTCAGATAATGATCAACTTTACAGGCCGAGAAATGTCTCTCCGCACACATTAAAAAACACTTGCAGAACTGTGGCAGAGCCTGCCTGGCTTAAATAATAGATAGCAGTTAATTAAAAAAAATAAATACTAGACAGGCCTATATGTCACTATTGTACCCTCCATCCCCACCAAAATATATATTTTTAATTAGCACTGACTTTTAATATGCTGCATCCCAAGCTTACTAAGAGCATCCATTAGCACGGCCCACTGTATGTTTGCGCCACATTAGGCCTAGTGGGTCCTCATGCAGGAGCAAGGCCTAAGTAGGGTAGCTAAGGCCCGTGAGACGCTGAGCTGGCCACAATGAATGGCGAGGGTCTTCAGCAGCTGTCGGGATGTGCTCAGGCCTATTGCAACAGAGGTCGGGATATAGGGAACTAGTTAAGGTGTGAGAGAAATCAAGCTGCTAGCTGATGTGCATGGCAAATGGCTTCCTTTGTTCAGCTCATTACGTCAGCTGCAAACCAGATTCTTTGCAGCGTCCATTAGACCAAAAGCTTTTTCCTCTCCGCTAGCACTGTTCATCCATAAACCTCCAAGTGCTTTGCAAAGGAGCTCAGTGTCATTTTACACCTAGGGAAACTGAGGCACAGAGCCATGCGATGACTTGCCCAGGGTCACCCAGCTGGCTAGTAGCAGAGCTGGGACTAGAACCCAGGAGGAAAACAAGAGGATTTTTCTGCTACTTTGATGTGCCACACTATGGGACAAGTCCCTCACTGGTGTAAATCCATTCCCATTTACATCAGCTCCAGGTTTTGGTGAGCACAATGCACTGACATGGTACAGCTTGGGCTACAAATGGGGATCAATATGTTTTCTAGACACCGGGCATCGGTTTTCAGGGCAGAGGGCCCAGAAGTGTGAGCCAAAGCCTCATTTGGAACATTGTTTTTTTAATAGGCAGCAGGTTTAAAACAAATTAATCCAAAGTGTGATTAATTCCTTTAGTTTTATTGTTTTTAACTTTTGGGGTCATGATTTCCTATTCCCCATCTGGTCCCGGGGGAAAACACAATCCATTCCCCTTGCCTTATTTTTTAGCCCATACTGCTAATCAATATGTTGTATTGACTGAGAACTGTCCAGACCTGTCATATGTTGCCATCAGTGCTTCGTTTCTGCCAGGGCTTGCCAGATCTGAGCCCTGGCACCTCTAGGCTTGGCAGTTCATAGCCCTGGCACCTCTGGGCTTGTGGCATCAAAATTGCTTGAGGCCCAGCACCTCTGGCCTGAGGGGAAAAGGTGTCCGACTGGCGACCCTGGCCATGGTCCATTATGGGAGATGTAGTCCAGCCAAAGAGCCTGGCCCATAGAGGAGAATAGGAGTGTAAGGCACCCAAACTACAACTCCCATGAGGAACTGCTGTGCTATTTTTGCATCAAAATATTTCAGACATTGGCCAAAATATTTTGGGAGAGGGCATTTGGTTTTTCAACAAAATATCAAAATTGTCAGTAGAAATTGCACTTTTTGTGAAAACTTTCATTTAGTCAGAAACCCAATTTTCTAATGAAGGAAAGGCTTTGACCAGCACTAGTGTCAAGCCTTATTTCACTGGTTTATATCCAGCCTGAGCCGATAAGAACTGAAAGTTGTTCCCATCTGAAACTTGCGTGTAAGGAGTCTGGAGGTCTTATTAAATGAGATGAGCTTTTATATATCTCCCTATAGAGCACTGACCTAAAACCCATCACAATCCACAAAAAGATTCCCATTGACTTCAGTGGGATTTGGATCAGGTCCATAGGCTCATAAGGTATGTCTCCATTGCAGCTGGGAGCGAGTCCCCCAACATGGATACCCAGACACGCTAGCTCCACTTGAGCTAGCATGCTAAAAATATCAGTGTGGCTACTGAGGGACGGGCAGCAGCACAGGTTAGCTACCAGAGCTTGGACCCGGGGGTCAGCGGGCTTCTCGCAGGTAGCGAGCCCAAACCATCACCCATATTGCCACATCCACACAGCTACCTTTAGCATGCTAGTTTAGTACCTCTACCTGGGCTGGGAGGCCAGCTCCTAGCTACAGTGTAGACAAACCCATTGAAGCTTTCCCATGTTCTGCTGGTGCTTCTGGTCCCAGCCTGAAGGAGAGGTGGGGCTAAGCCAACACCCCAAATCAAAACCACCTCAAACCTTTGCATGGGATTGAATTCCAAACCTGGATCGCACACGTGGTCTCAACCTTTCAAACTAAAGCCCCAGATCCCTGAACTTTAGGGATGTTCAATATCCCCACCCAGATCTGGATCCAGATTTCACCCCTATCTTTATACTGAGCCAGATCAGCCTCCTATCTCTAACACCCCAACACTGGAGGGAAGGTGTGTTCAGGATTTGGATCCAAACATTGCTGCTTGAGTTTCTCTCTCCTTCACATCAACGGCAGGAAGAATGATGAAACTAATGAAGGAAATGGATGTATTTATATAATACACAGAGATTATTTCAACATCTGAGCCTTAGTGACCGTAGGGGGAGGAAGCAGAGGAATTCTGGGAGGACTGTGTTTGGACAGAAATGCGTTTGTTTAGAAGAGCTCATCAGAGAGAACAGAAGAGGGGAAGACAATAGTCACTGCTCCCCTCTGTAAGGGATGCACCCAGAGCAGGACTTGGCAGACCCTATGTGAGGTAACCAGGTAGCACAGGGTGGAAGGGCACAGAAAGTGGGTACTCCAGTAGCACAGTTAGTGTATAGTACTTATAGCATAATGCTGTGTAGAAATATGCTGTGGTTGTGAGTTCAAGCCTCACCTACAGCACTGTTTTTAAATAGGCAGCAGATTTAAAACAAACGAAAGGAAGTATTTCTTTACACAACGCACAGTCAACCTGTGGAACTCCTTGCCAGGGGATGTGGTGAAGGCCAAAATTATAACAAAGGGGTGGGGGGAAAGAACTAGATAAGTTCCTAGAGGCTAGGTCCATCAATGGCTATTTTAGCCAGGATGGTCAGGGATGCAACCCCATGCTCTGGGTGTCCCTAGCCTCTGTTTGCCAGCAGCTGGGAATGGGCGACAGGGGATGGATCACTCGATGATTCCCTGTTCTGTTCATTCCCTCTGGGGCACCTGGCATTGGCCACTGTCAGAAGACAGGACACTGGGCTAGATGGACCATTGGTCTGATGCAGTATGGCCGTTCTTATGGTCTTAACCACAGGAGCTTGTCTGTACCCAGCAGCCTCAATAGCGAGTCCCCTTCATAGCCTCTGCAGCTGAGTTCTGCCTCAGTCTGATCCTGGGCATGGCTGGTGCTTCCATTAGGCAACCCTAGGCGGTCGCTTAAGGCGCCAGGATTCGGGGGAGCGGCATTTTGTGCGCTCCCCACGGGGCGCACGGGAGCTTCCGGTTCCGCTCCCGTTGCGCTGCCGAAGAAGGACCTTCTTCCGACGTGCAGCAGAAAACAGCGGCAGGCAATTGAGCAGCTCAATGACTGCCGCTGTCGCCTGCGGCATTTTGGCAGAGGGTCCTTCTTCGGCGGCACAACGGGAGCGGAACCAGAAGCTCCTGCGCGCCCCGTGGGGAGCGCACAAAATGCCCCCCCCCCCGAGTTCTGCCTAGGGCGCCAGAAACCCTGGCGCCGCTCCTGATCCTGGGGTTGGGGTGGGACCACTGTTTAACATAAACCTCTTTTCTTTGGAGTTTACATGTGATTCCTCTCCGACCCTCCCCATCCACCTCTCATACCTAAAAAAGCCAGTGGAGTAAAGCCAACGCACTGTATCCCAATACAACTGAAATCACTGGCTGCTGACTGCTCTCACATCTCCCGCCCGCCCACGCCAGCGGTTAGGGTTTGTTTAGTAAAAGGGATAGGCCCAACTTCCAGGCAAGCAGCTGATTTCTTATCCTTGCCAATGATCTGCCGTTCATTAACATTGCGTGGAAAGTGTGGCCCCCACATGAACCTGGGCGGGAATTGCCTAAAAAGGAAAGGATCGTTTATCTGCTATATGCCAGAAAAGCAAATAGTCTAGTCCTAACCTTGGCACGCAGGTCATAAAAAGGCTATGGGCTGCAGGTATCTACCAGGCAACTGTTTGCACATGCAAAAGCAGCCAATCAGAACAAGGACCCGTCTCCAGAAGGGCTGGCGCCCCCTCTGGGTCATTACAAGGAGGCAGCTACCGCTGAGTCCCGGACGTTGAACACATGGGATTCCACTCCCTGTTCCAGGAACCTTTTCCCGTCACTAAGTTATAAACACCACAACTGCTTAGATCCAGAAAGCGTTCAGCGTAAAGAGGAATTAATGGCTGAGGCCGCTTTGCCAGACAGGCGAGGAAATCCCCGATCCCTGCTTAGTCAGGCATGGTCCAGTCACCTTTGGCACAAGAAGCCCGGTAAACAAGCAGTTTGCTGTGTCATACGATATCGACACCTGCTACATGCAGTCCTGCCTGTCCTCCAGTGTCGCTCCTGAGCTTGGTGATTTATCTCTGCTGGCTTTATCCCTGCTGTAACCCCAGCAAGGGACCTGGCCCTGGACATTGTATCCAGCTGCCTGATTGTTTATGTGGGGCAGAGATGGGAGGGGATATTTATTTTGTAAGCAGATGTGGTCTTTGATATACATCCATATTGTCCCTGACGGGTGTAAGGAGGAAACCAGACCTCCCCGAGCCAGGCAGGCTTAGGAGAAATGTGTCTAAGCAACGGGGGGGCTCAGGAGGGTTGGGCACTGGTTCTGGGGTCTAGGTGGCATGGCTGGAATGCAGGGTCCCACTGCGCAAAAACAGTGTAAGACATGGGGTCCTCACCTGGGACGTGTGGCTAGGCAGAGTGACCAGTCACTCCCCAGCCCCTGGAGGCTTAGCAGTACATGGGATTCAGTTGTTGGGTCCGCTCACAACAGACTGGTATCTGTCAGGACAGCAGGACTGCACCAGGTTGTGACAACTTCTGTGTGATTTGCCCATGAGGGGAAGAAGAGACACCTTGCTCTCACCACTAGACAGTACTTCCACCGTGCCTCCCACTGGCACTCTTCTAATCACGTTGCACAAACATGGGATGCCGGGGCATGTTTGGCAGCTGCCATGTAATAGGCTCATGTGAAAATGTGGCCCTGGCCCAGGTCAGCTGGCCCTTTAAGGGTAGTTGAGCTCAGCCACACCTGTGCTGGGTTAGCAAACACTCCCCCCCTCCTCCCCACAAGCTTGTCCTGATCAGCTGAGTGATTTCTTTAAAAGGCTGAAGAGTCTCAGTTAGAGAGCTGGCCTTCTGGAGGAAAGGCTGCCCTTGGCTGGGAAATGGGGCAAAGCTGCTGCTGGGGAACAGGTGATGTGCCTGGGCAGTAGCAGGGGAGGTTTGCCTGCTGATCTCTTGGCTCCCAAAGATGTGGATAAGGCAGACTGATGCCTGGGGGAGGATGCCAGGTAGGAGGGGCAGGGCTGCTGGATGTTCATTTGAACTTGTTGTTAAAGGAAACAGATCCCCAAGAAGGGCTATTGTTGGATTCATGAAAGCCTTTTGTGAGTTACTAAGGAGCTCAAGAGGGGAAATGGAGGTTGGATGCCACAGAGCTACCCTGGCCAGGAGGGAGTGCTTGGGAGGTGGAGGTCCCTGTTACAAGCCTGTAGTGATTAAGTGACCCCAGTAGCTCACTATGGGGTGTCTTACAGCCTTCTCTCCCTTTAGCTAGGGTACCTATTTCTGATGTGGCTATCTGGCCTGGGTGGTTTGCCACCTCAAAAGTGCTACAAAGAGTATTAACCCTGGATTGCTGTTAATTTCAAACACAGCAGATGCTGCTGAGACCATATATAGCCCATAAATGGTGGGAAAGGCCTTTAAGAGGCACAGCTGAACTCTGCCAGCCATAGGTGCATTACAGTTTATCAAGAAGGGTGCTCTCTGTCCCAGAATGACTCCTTCTGTGGAAACCTTAATCCATCAAACCTAGCACTGTGCTGCAGGCTATGTTCTCTAGCCTCTGTCCCATTCACTATTAGCCTTGGCCTAGTAACTGGAGTCCTAGACTGAGGCTCAGGGGACCTAGGTTCTTCTCCCTGCTCTGCCACTGGCCTGCTGGGTGACCTTGGGCAAGTTGCTTTGCCTCACTGTGCCTCAGTTTCCCCTCTGTAAGATAGGGATAATGTTTACCTCCTTTGTGAAGTGCTTTGTGATCTACGGGGGAGAAGTGCATGTCAGAGCTAACGATTACTATTTCATAGGCTTTAGGCCAAAAGGGAACACCTAGTCTGATAAGATGAGCCAAAGACCCTCACCCAATAAGGGTGGTTTCATGATGCAGGCACCTGTATACTCAAAGCCTTTCCTCCCATGCCACCTGGCTCTTAGGCGCTCTTAGGCCAGCCTGGGAGTGAAAGGTATTATCCCCAGGCCCCTGAGCTGCCCAGTTCTTTAGATCACTTTATCTTCCCTTCTTCAAGGTAGAGTTCAGAAATAGTTCTACCACCAATGCGCTGTATTAAAGGGAAGGCCTTGGAGCAGAGTGAGAGAAATCCTTGGGCAAGGATGAAATCCTCCTTTATGCAACACCTGGGTGCCCTTTAAGCCTTAAAAATTGGGCTTCAGTGCAGCAAAAGCATTGTACTGACTCTCTCCACAGGGATGGATTTCACCCTAAGAAAGGAGGGATTCTTTTTACTTTCCTCTGAGGTGAAATTCACCTCTGCACAGAGGAGCAACCCAAACCTGAGTATGCTTGTAACACCCAGGCCCTGTGCAGATTTGTGAGTTTCATTCCCAGATTTTAAGTCCCAAAGAACTGGTCCGAAAATTCTGGGCTACTTGGACCTAGGGTGTGGCCAATGCTTCTCTCCTCTGTTAGATCCTCAGGTGGTGAAAACTGAAGCCTAGGGTGCCCTAGCTGAGCATCTGGCCTTTCATTTCCTTCTCTTGCTACCAGATGGCTCCAGGGAGTCATTTAGAACTCACACGTTGTTTGAGACGTTAATTCTGTGGAAGTGAAACTTCCACACCAGCGTTTATGGAGAATGCATCTGGTCATGCTGCTACACGGCACATAGTGGGTGAAAAATGTACATATCATGTTGATGTTAAAATACTGCTTCTGAGTCCAGATCTCTGAGCTGTATCTGAGGTCATGTTTGCTGCATGTCAACTTTCTGAGCACCAATTCTTTGAGGGTTCAGGCAATAAACTTTGCAGCCAACCAAAATTTAAAGGTCACCAGAGGGACCATTTTCTGTGAAGAAAATGGGGGATTTCAAATATGAATGGAATTTTAATGCTTTTCCTTGAAGTGGTTCAGCCGGATTCTAATTTTAGTCTACACCAGTTTTACCTGGGTGAAATTCTGCTGACTCCATTGGATTTACACCAGTGTGAGCAAGAGCAGGAATTGCACCCTTAGGGATAGATCCTTAACCAGTGTAAATTAGCTTGAATGGCGCTACGCCAATTTACAGCTGCAGAGCCACTGGCTGTTTATCTCCCCAGCAATGTGCATTGCAGCTTTTGATGCATGTATGTTGTGGGGGATAGACATTCCACACAGGGGCGGCTCTAGGTTTTTGGCCGCCCCAAGCAGTCATGCCCGGGAGGCGCCCCCGAGCCGCGGGAGCAGCGGACCTCCCGCGGGCATGACTGCGGAAGGTCCGCTGGTCGCGCGGCTCGGCTGGACCTCCCGCAGCTGTGGGCGGTTCGCAGGTCCGGCGGCTCCTTTTGAGCTGCCGCAGGCATGCCTGCGGGAGGTCCAGCCGAGCCGCGGGACCAGCGAACCGTCCGCAGTCATGCCTGCGGCAGGTCCGCTGCTCCCGGGGCTCCGGTGGACCTCCCGCAGTCATGCCTGCGGCAGGTCCGCCGGCCCAGCCTGCCGCCCCCCCGGGAAAGGGCCGCCCCAGGCGGGTGCTTGCCCCGCTGGGCTCTGGAGCCGGCCCTGATTCCACATTGTTCTAGAATTCAGCAGATCTCTCGGCATTCATACTACACTAGCACCAGAGTTTCTGAGCACCCTCTGGACTTTTGGCTGAGACTAAGCACAGGTTAGGAGTGGGGTGTGGAATGATGCTCCACCCCCATTCTTGACTGCTTTTCTTGCACTACTCACCCATGGGCTAATACTACAGCTGGGTTCTTCAGGGTGCAGTGAGATCCTGGCCAAGACTTTCTCCCCTATCACACCACCTACACTGGCCACAGGTAGCAGGGCTGCATAGGAGTCTGTCTCCAGAGACTCCCCCTACACACCACAGCAATCTACTCCATAGGGCAGGGGTTGGCAACCGTTCAGAAGCAGTGTGCCAAGTCTTTATTCACTTTAATTTAAGGTTTCACATGCTGGTAATATATGTTAATGTTTTTTAGAAGGGCTCTCTAAGGGTACGTCTACACTACAAGACTATTTCGAATCAACTTAATTCGAATTTGTGGAATCGACCTTATGAAGTCGAAGTTGTGTATCCACACTAAATACACTAGTTCGACTGTGTGAGTCCACAATAACGGGGCCAGTGTCGACTTTGGAAGCAGTGCACTGTGGGAAGCTATCCCACAGTTCCCGCACTCCCCGCTGCCCATTGGAATCCTGGGATTTCCCCCCAATGCATGCTGGGGGGAAAAATGTGTCGAGGGTGGTTTTGGGTAACTGTCATCATTGAACCATCAATCACGCCCGCCCTCCCTCCCTGAAAGCGCCTGCGGGCAATCTGTTCGTGCACTTTTCTGCTCAGTGACAGCGCGGGCGCCACAGCACTTTGAGCACGGATCCAGCTGCAGTTATGGCCGTTGTCAACTCCTCGCACCTTATCATCCACCTCTTCCACAGTCAGCTGCTGAGAAATAGGGCTACTTTTCAATGGTGCTGCGAGCACTGGTGGACCATGGGGGACGTTTTACCAACATCAACGTCGGGTGGCCAGGCAAAGTTCATGACGTGCGTGTTTTCAGGAACTCTGGTCTGTTTAGACGCCTGCAGGAAGGTAGTTTCTTCCCGGATCACAAAATAAGTCTTGGGGATGTGCAGATGCCTATAGTGATCGTCGGGGACCCAGCCTACCCGCTAATGCCCTGGCTCGTGAAGCTCTGTGCAGGCGCCTTTCACAGCGACAAGGAACTCTTCAAGTACCAGCGAGCAGCGTGACCTGTGACTGTTCAGTTTCTTTACAGAGAAGCTGAAGCTGCCCCTGTTTCTTTACCAAGTTACTGTTGACCAGCATCTGCAGTTACATACCCCGCCCACCCCGCTTCCCCAACTTCCAACACACGTTTAAAAATAAAATACATGTTCCACTGTAACTTTACAAAGATTTCTTTATTGATGACTTTGCGTTACAGGGTTGAAACTGGGACACGGACTGTGCTGGGTAGGGTGTGCGGTGATGTAAAGACTGCCTGTAAACTCGAGGAATGACAGGCTCCTGCTCCCAGAGCGGTCTGCAGTGCCGGACTGGATGTTTCAACGGAGCCTGCCATCCCTCCTTTTTGGGACTCTATGTGCGGGGGCTATGTGGCCTTTTGGCAGGGGAGGACGGATACAGATTCCTCTGCTGCGTGGCTCTGTGGTCCAGGACAGGGACCGTTGCATGAGATCTGTAACCCCCCTCCCCCGCTACAAAGTCACGTACCGCCCCCCCACCCACACAGAACCTGCAAACCACCTCCCATACCGACCAGGGTGCATACTGACTGCAGTGTGTGTGTGACCTGCTGCTGATCCTGCCCCCATGTCTGTACCCTGGTAAAGGTGATTGTCCTGTCAAATTACCAACCCCCTTCCCCCCCTTCAAACACAGTCTCCTCTAAAAGAACATGACGGAAACAGTAATTAACAGAAAAGTATTTTTTATTATCAACTAGACAGTTAGGGGATGAAACTGGGATGGGGGCTTGGGTGAGGCGGGAAGGAAAGGACTTTTCAAAATGTAGGGTATGAGAGCTTTTGGGTACTTGAGCACTCTGCTGGGGTGCAGTGACAGTTTACACGGCCTCTGGCGCCCCTCCTTCTGGTTATTTTGGGTGAGGGGGGTATGGGACTTTGTGGCGGGGGAGGGCGGTTGCAGATACACTGCAGGGGGGCTCTGTCCTCCTGCCGGAGGTCCTGCAGAACATGCACAAGGCGCAGGAGCATGTCCGTTTGCTCTCTCATTAGTCCAAGCAGCGTTTGAGTCGCCTGCTTGTCTTCCTCACGCCACCTCTCCTCCCTTTCTCTGAGTGAGCGCTGGTACAGAGAGAGGGTCTCCCTCCACTGGCTCTGCTGGTCCGCATCGTCTCGGGAGCACCCCATAAGTTCAGCAAACATCTCGTCCCGTGTCTTTTTATTTCGCCGCCTAATCTTTGCCAGCCTCTGTGAGGGGGATGCTGTGGTGGGTCTGGAGACAGTCCAAGCTGTGTGATGGGAAAAAGGGAGTGAATTCCTTGCCAAGATAAATTTTTGCGAAGAATGAACACAGTCTAATCTGTCTCTGTGAATTCTGGGTTGAGATCCCAGTGCCTGATGGGGCAAAAACCATTTTCGCGGGTGGTTCTGGGTAAATGTCGTCAGTCATCCCTTCCTCCGGGAAAGCTACAGCAGACAATCATTTCAAGCCCGTTTTCCCTGGATTGCCCTGGCAGACGCCACAGCGTGGAAACCATGGAGCCTGTTTTGCCTTTTGTGCCTGTCACCGTATGTGTACTAGATGCCGCTGACAGAGGCGGTTCAGCAGCGCTACACAGCAGCATGCTTTTGCTTTTGCATGACAGCAGAGATGGTTACCAGCCATATTGTACCATCTACCACACCATAAATTGGTAATAAGATGGGTATGGTTAGCAGTCCTTTTGCACTGCACCATTTGCTGCTGTCATAAGTGCCCCTGGCTGCTCTTAGCCAGGGGCGCAAAAGCCAAAATTGGGAATGGCACCCTTGATCGACCTAACGGATGGTAGTCTGCATGGTTACCAGTCCTTTTGCACTGCCCCATGTGCCAATAGGCTGATGATGACGACGACGGATACCAGTCGTATTGTACCATCAGCCATCCATAGCGTGGGGGGAGCAAGGATGTTGGTGTTGAGTGCTGCACCATCGCGTCTATCTGCAGCATTCAGTAAAGATAGGGTGACATGTAAGAGTCAAGAGAGGATTGTTTTCCCTTTCACTTCTGGGGGTGGTTGGGGGGCTGCGTAAATTGCCGAGCTATGCCCTGACCCACCGCGGACACTGTTTTTGACCCTAGAAGCATTTGGAGCTCAGCCAAGAATGCAAATCCTTTTCGGAGACAGCAGGAACTGTGGGATACCTTGCGTCCTCAGTCCCCCCTCCCTCCATGAGCATCCATTTGATTCTTTGGCTTTCCGTTACGCTCGTCACGCAGCAGCGTGCTGAGTCTGTGCTATGCCGTCTGTCCGGAGATTTTTTTAAAATACTTTGGACCAGGCGTAACATTACAGTAATTCCCCTAATTACATGCAGGAGTCTCCGAGCGAGATCACCCTGAGGACGGTCACTGAAGGAGATAGAGAGCGCATGCTGCGTGAAAGCCAGCACAAACCAGGGCCCTACGCAGCCGTGCTCGGGGAGGCAATGCTCCCTGAGTACCTCATGAAAGCCTCGCGCGGAAAAGTGTGCTGCCACGGAGCACCCAATAAGGCAGCTCTCCCCAGGAACCTCCTGCGGAGGCTTTTCGATTACCTCCAGGAGAGGTTCGTGGAGATCTCCCAGGAGGATTTCTGTTCTATCCCCATATATAGAGAGACCTCCTTTTCACATACTTCAGATTCCTGTTATATTAAGAATAAAAGTTTACATGGTTAAAGCACTTACCGACTGCTCCTTCCCCTGATTCAGGATCCGGGTTAATGGCCGGGGAGGGTTGGTAGGGGATCTCCGTGACGGTAATGAAGAGATCCTGGCTGTCGGGGAAACCAGCGTTGTAAGCGCTGTCGCCTGCCTCGTCCTCCAGAAGCTCTTCTTCATCTTCCCCGTCCGCGAACATCGCCGAGGAACTGTCCGTCGACACTGTCCCATCGTCAGAGTCCATGGTCACTGGTGGGGCAGTGGTGGCAGGCTCCGTAGCGTCCGTTTGCCGCTTTGTTTTTTTGGTAGCCTTGTCTGGGGTCCTTGATTTTCACGCGGCGCTGCGTTGCATCCCGCCTGTATCCTCTGTCTCTCATGGCTTTGGAGACCTTCTCGTAGGTCTTTGCATTCCGTTATTTGGAGCGCAGCTCCGAAAGCAGAGACTCCTCACCCCTCACTCCGATCAGATCCAAGAGTTCCCGGTCAGTCTATGCTGGGTCCCTCTTTCTATTCAGAGATTACATGAACTCCTCTGCTGGAGAGCTCTGCATCGCTGCCGGTGCTGCTGAGCTCGCCCTGATGTCCAACCACGAAATGAGATTCTAACTGTCCAGACAGGAAAAGGAATTCAAATTTTCCCGGGACTTTTCCTGTGTGGCTGGTCAGAGCATCCGAGCTCGGACTGCTGTCCAGAGCGTCAACAGAGTGGTGCAGTGTGGGATAGCTCCCGGAGCTAGTAAGTTCGATTTGCATCCACACCTAGCCTAATTCGACATAGCCATGTCGAATTTAGCGCTACTCCCCTCGTCGGGGTGGACGACCGAATTCGAACTAAAGAGCCCTCTAGGTCGAACTAAATGGCTTCCTGGTGTGGACGGGTGCACGGTTATTTCGAATTAACGCTGCTAAATTCGAATTAAAGTCCTAGTGTGGACCAGGCCTGAGTCTCTATATATTATATAACTAAAATAGTGTTTTCTTGTAAAATAAACAAGGTTGTCAAAATGTTTAAGAAGCTTCATTTAAAATGAAATTAAAATGTTGATCTTATGCGGCCGGCCCCGCTCAGCCCCCTGCTGGTCTGGGGTTCTGTTCCGTTAGGCAGGCAGCGGGCTGAGCGGGGCCTACGGCTGGGACCCCAGCTGGCAAGGGTCCGGCAGCCAGAACCCCAGACCGGCAGCAGGCTGTGCAGGGCCAGTGGGCAGGACCTCAGACCAGCAGTGGGCTGAGCAGCTCAGCCCGCTGCCACTCAGGGGTTCCATCCACTGGCTCCTGCCAGCCAGGATCCTGACTGCTGGACCCGCTCAGCCTGCTGCCGGTCTGGGGTCCCGGCCCTGCCCACATACCGTGGGTACCTACCTTCTCCCTGGTTCTGGCCCATTCTCTCTCCGCACTGAGCACAGGGCTGGGAATTGGGGTGTAGGGTCTGGCCAGGAGCTAGAATGAGGGAGGGGGCTCAGGGTTGGGGCAGGAGGTTTGGGTGTGGAGGCTTACCTGGGCAGCTCCCATTTGGTGCAAGGGGTGAAGTTGGGATTGTGGGGGTGTGTGTGCAGGAGCTCCTGTTTGGCACTCAGGGTAAGTGGGGGATGTTGGAGTACAAGAGTCAGGATGTGGGGAGTGCATGGGGGGGCTGGGTATGTGGGGGTTGCAAGAGTCAAGGCAGAGGGCTGGGGGCATGTGAGGGGGTGCAGGTGTCAGGGTGTGGGGGGGTGAAGGAGTCAAGCAGAGGGATGGGTGTGTGGGGGGGGGCTCAGGGCAGGGACCTGGAGGGGGTGCAGGGATCAGGGTGTGCCTGGGGGGTCAGAGCAGAGGGCTGGGGGTGTGGGCTGGGGTCATGGGGTACTCACAGCAAGGGGCTGGAGGGGATATGCCCCTATTCCACCCCCTCTCCCCCTTCCCCAAGGCCCTACCCCTCCTTCTCTGCTTCCACCAGGAGCAGCGAGCAGGCTGACTCCACTCCTCCCCAATTCCTTCCTTCGCAAGGGCCATCAGCTAATTGGTGGGCAGGGAGGGAGGCATAGAGGAGGAGGAGGAGGAGGGGCAGGAACCCAGCACACTACAGGAAGAGGCAAGGGAGCTGGCAGGACCAATCTTCTGCCCCTTGCCCCCGTGGGAGGGGGCGTGGGGGACGAAGGGCAGAGAAGAGCAGGCTGAGCAGAGCAGGATTTTTAATGGTATGCTGCTGCTGCTGCCTGCCGGGACTCTGGCAGGCAGCAGCATGCCATTAAAAATTGGCTCGCATGCCATCTTTGACATGCGTGCCCAGGGCTGGTGCAAGGATGTTTCGCACCCTAGGCAAAACTTCCACCTTGCGCCCCCACCCTGAGGTGCCCCCCCTGTGGCAGCTCTGCCCTGAGGCACCCCCCTTGCAGCAGCTCCCCACCCCCACCCCAGCTCACCCCTGCTCTGCGCACACCGTCGCTGCTTCACTTCTCCCACCTCCCAGGCTTGCGGCACCTAAGCTGATTGGCGCTGCAAGCCTGGGAAGCGGGAGAAGTGAAGCAGCCATGGTGTGCTTGGGGAGAAGGTGGGGCAGGGGTGAGCTGGGGCGGGGAGTTCCCCTGCATGCCACTCCCCCCTTACTTGCTGCAGGTGGCCCTCCCCAGCTCCCTCTGCCTAAATGCTGGCGGTGACCGGGCTGGCTGAAGATCCGGTTGCTGCCGAAGAAAATGGTGCCCCCCAAATCCCAGTGCCCTAGGTGATCGCCTAGGTCACCTAAATGGTTGCACTGGCCCTGTGCATGCCATAGGTTGCCGACCCCTGCTGTAAGGCCTGATTTTCTGATATGGTAGCATTTGCATTCGTGTAAATGGAAATACGGTGCAGGACAATGAAGGAGTGGGCCACGGGTGTCTACTCATGGTGCAGCATAAAGTGTGTGCAAAACAGCCTTGGATCTCAGGCAAAACTTCCATCTTGCGCCCTCCCCCATCCCTGAGCCTCTGCCCTGACTGAGGCACCCCCTGTGGTAGCTTCCCCCCCCCCTCTGCCCTGAGGCGCCCCTCCTGCCCCCGCTCCGCCTCCTCCCCAAGCACGCCGTTGCTACTTCACTTCTCCCACCTCCCAGGCTTGCAGCGCCAATCAGCTTAGGCACTGCAAGTCTGGGAGGTGGGAGAAGTGAAGTGGCCACTGCATGCTTGGGGAGGAGGTGGGGCAGGGAGCTCCCTTGCGTGCCGCCCCCCCTTACTTGCTGCAGGCAGCCCTCCCCGCGCTCTCCTGCCCCAGCTCCCTCCGCCTAAATGCTGGCAGCAACCGGGGCAGCTGAAGATCCGGTCGCTGCCGAAGAAAATGCCACTGCGCCCCCCCCCCCAAATCCTAGTGCCCTAGGCGACCGCCTAGGTCACCTAAATAGTTGCACTGGCCCTGATCTCAGCCACTGTCTGTAGCCATTATATAGGGCTTTATTTCAGCATCTTGCTGCACACACAGAAATTGCTGCCTCAATGTATATACCCCTCCCCCTTGATTTTATTGTATGTATTTTTTTGCCCAAAGAGGAGGGAAGAACTGACTGACAGTCACAAGCCATGTCTCCAGCATCCCATCTTCCATCCCTCCAAACCTCACTCTCAGGAAATAGCTTCCCAAGCCACACCGTTATCTTGGAAGAGCCATCATGATTTACACACAGCTTATGAAAGGCATTCCATTAGCTGAGCACGTGCATGCCAATTTGTGGGGCATTTATTTGAATCAATTCTTTAGTTTAAAAAAAAACTGATCAAATGAAAATCACTCTAATTGCCTCAGAGAGAAGGTTCTAAAAACACAGATGTTTGGTTTGGGAGGGAAGGGGATTGTTGTTGTTTTTTTTTCCTGCAGACCAGTGCATCATGTTAGTGCTTTGCAAGCTCCTGGGCAGGCTAGCGAAAACATGATGGCACTTTGTGTTTTCTTTATGGCCTTTTGTGTACCCAATCTCTGGGCATTTTATAAGATGAGACTTATTGATGTGTGGCCCTTGTGCTGGCCCTCAGCACCAATGTGAAGCTTAATAAGGGTAGACCCTGATCCCGTAACGCTGAGTCACATGAATAGCTTTACAAACAGTGGGTCATATCCCCAGCTAGTGTAAATCAGCATGCATCTATTGACACTGAGTTCAATGCTACGTGCCTGCATAAAGTTATTCACATGCATAGGTGTCTGCAGGATCCTTGCCATACCCCTGTGAGATGGGTTTTACTATCCCTATTTTACACATGGGGAAACTGAGGCTTGCCTAGGGTCACATGGAGTCTGTGGTAGAGCCAGGAACTGAACCCAGCAATGCTGACTTTCAGAGTTGTTCCTTTAACCACTACGCCACATGTCCTCTCCCAGAGGTGGAACAGTCTCCAGAACTGGAGAGCAACAAAAATGATCAGAGGTTTAGAAAACATGGCCTGTGAGGAAAGGTTGAAAGAACTGGGCATGTTTGGTGTAGAGAAGAAAGAGGAAGTGGGAGAGAACCTGGTAGCCTCCAAGTATGTAAAGGGTTGTTGTAAAGAGGACCATGATAAATTGTTCTCCATGTCCACCAAGGGTAGGACAA
The DNA here is from genome assembly GCF_020497125.1 of Mauremys mutica. NCBI lineage: Eukaryota > Metazoa > Chordata > Testudines > Geoemydidae > Mauremys > Mauremys mutica. Next base: position 131,727,423 of record NC_059075.1, read on the forward strand.
GCAGAATAAGCCAATTCCTTCAATAAGGGAGATGGCAATAAGAGACTGGGAAAAGCTCTCTAATAAGGATACTTCAGCACTGAACAGGTTACCTAGGGAGGTGGTGGAATCTCCATCATTGGTGGCTGTTAAAAACCAGTTAAACACCTGTCTGGGATGGTCTGGGTTTACTTGGTCCTGTGTCAGCAGAGTGGGGTGAACTACATGACCTCTTGAGGTCCCTTCCAGCCCTACATTTCTCTGTGTATTATGTAGGGCCTAATCTTGCTGCCACTGAAATCCAGGGCAGGGATCCCATTGATTTCACCTTATTTTGTACACTGATTTTTAACTTAAACACCGATAGACCCGCTAAAGTTGAGATGGTGGCAGTGGTAGCAAACTTTAATTGCTCCTACACTGTACCTGTTCTGTGAGTAAACTGACAAATCTGCAGGCTTCTTAATCTCTCATCATTCAGTCACCACCAGTAAATGGAGTGAAGCAAATCAATCATTGGTGTTTATTCCCTCAACAAGAAGAAAATTTGACAATATCCATTTATATTTTTATAGATACGTGCGTGTGGTTTTAAGAGGACTTATGTCCTTACCTGTTACTAGTAATACCTGAGATTATTAAAAAAGGAATGAACTTGTAAAACCTAAATTGGCTTTTGCTGTTTGTTTGGGTTCTGCATATGACTCATCTTGGACACTGGAATCAGATTAGTCAGTTTCACTTCCAGGATCTTAATGCAGAGTTGCAGTGTCTCTGTCAAAAATACTGCAGGGCAATGTTTGAACTAATTGCATGGACATCTAACATGAGAACCTCTCTTGCTGTCAAACTGTGTAAAAAACACTTTGGCCCAAATGCTCAGCTAGTGTAAATCAGCATCACTCCACTGGACCTATAGCAATTTAATTTACACCAGGTGAGGATCTGATCCATTCTTTTAAGAGATAAACAAACCAAAAACTCAGATTCCAATCCCCCAAAATTTGGGAAGTTCTGGTCCAAATCTGAAATTAATGTCTGGCCCACTTCTCTAATGTACCAGATCAAAACCCCAGTTCCAAATAACCCCTCAATTTTTGCAACATGCATCTCTGAATCCTCCCGCAGTTATCAAGCCTACTTCTTCTCACTTATGCCAGTGAAACAGCTAGCCGATCTGTAATTCTCAAGTGTTCCTGTCGTTCATTCCTGTAATGTCACATTTTTTCATGGCCTGCTAATCATAAATGTAGTAGTAATAGAGTGAAATTAATTAAATATGCAGCTTAAAGAACTCCGTCAGTCTACACAAATCTTCACTCGAGCCCTGATTCGGCAAGGTACACCCGTCCAACTTTAGCATGTGAGAAGCTCTAGTGAAGTCAGTGGGACTATCACATGCTTAAAGTTAGACATGCATGCCAGTCTGTTGCTGCATCAGGGACAAAGACCCTGATTCAGGCAAGCACGTAAGATCATCCCTATTAATGACAGCACTCAAGCATGTGCTTAAGTGCTTTGCTGAATGGGGATGTCTTTGGTGATTTGAGGGCCATCAAGAAAAGGACTAGTTTTGAGACTCAAAGAATGAGCATTGTCCATAATGTATCAAATTTGATCATTTAAAAATAAAACAGAACAAAGAGAACCTATGAAGAAAAAACAACCAAGCAAAAGGCCAGACCACAGATTGATCTCTGATTACATAGGACTGGAGAACCATTTCTGTGCATGACCTTTGCTGCTAATGGTCCCTGGATGGCATAGTCTTTGACTAGAATATGTATTGAAGCCCTTAACTTGCAGCCAATAAGAAAAAGTTGGCCTCTTGTAAGAGCACAAGGCATCCTGATTTCTTCACAGTGGCATCAAAGCTTGTCTATAGCATAGCATGTTCCCACATTAGACACCATGCTGCAGATTTCCTAGGGTGAGACCTCCAGTGTGTCCTCCTTAAAATCCAGTCCTTCCTGCTCCTCACTCTCCAGCTGCTCTAGTTTGCTTGATTTGTCATGTAGTATCTCCCCATGACTCTTCAGAAATCTGGAATAAAAAACACTTTGGAATTGGCATCACTAGATCGAGAGCAGCCAAAATTCCCTGTGCGCTCAAGAGGGGCCTGATCCAGAGCCCGTTGAAGTCAACTGGAGTCTTTGCAGCGACTTCAGTGGGTTCTGAATCAGTCCTTAAGAGAGCAGGGAATGGAGCAGTTCTCAGAAGATGCTGGGCAACTTACAAGGTGCCTGATTCTGCAAGATACTCATTACCCTCATGTATTCCTCAGGAGCTGAGGGAGTTCAGGCAGGATGAGCAGGGCTGGCTCCAGGCACCAGTTGACCAAGCACGTGCTTGGGGCGGCACCTTGGGGCAGGGCGGCGCTTGGGGATTTTTTTTGGTTCATCGGGGCAGTGCTGGAGGGGGGTTTTTTGGTTCGGCAGCGCAGCGCTCAGGGGCGGAGCTTCAGGCGGCATGCCACTTGGGCAGTGCGGTGCTCGGGGGCGGGGCTTCAGGTGGCGTGCCACTTGGGCAGTGCGGCGCTCGGGGGGCAGGGCTTCGGGTGGCATGGTGCTCAGGGGGGGAGGTGGTGCGGCACTCAGAGGGGGGGCGGGGGCTTGGGGCAGCGCAGCGCTCGGAAGGAGGGCGGGGGCGCGGTGCTCGGAGGTGGGCAGGGCTTCTGGCGCATGGCGCTAGGAGGGGGGAATGGGTTTTGGCCGCACTGGGGGGGGGTCAGCAGCGCAGCGCTCGCGGGGGGGGTGGGGGTACGGTGGGGCAGCGCTCTTCTTTTTTTGCTTGGGGTGGCAAAAAAGTTGGAGCCGGCCCTGCCCATGAGACTAGTCTATAGATCCAAATCAGAACCTCTAATCCCAGCCCTTAGACTCCTGTAAAACAGGACCTAGCTTTTGGCTTTGCAGAGAAGAGCTCACAACTGAGGCTTTGCAAAACCAAAACCACCCCCTGTGTTTAACTCGGCCTGAAGGCCAACTTCTGCTCTCAGAAACATGTGTGCAGCTTTAGCGGGAACTGTGTGTGCATAAGGGTGGAAGTCAGGCTTTGGGCCGGATTCTCATTTCAGTTAACAGCAGTGTCCATCTAGAGCAATTCCATTTACTCCAGTGCAATTACTCTGGATATGCATCAATGTAACTGAGATGAGAATTTGGCTCTAACTTTTTTGAGGAAGTTTTAGATCTAAGGACATGAAGAGCACTCAGTGCACAGAATAGATGAAGGCAGCGGAGCAATTTTCCCATTAACTAGTAACATCCCTTTATATAGGGTCATTTTAGCTGTCTGACTTATGTCACCTAAATCAGTGGTTCTCAACCAGGGGTCTGGAGCCCCATGGGGGGGCCACAAGGAGGTTTCAGAGGGTCCACCAAGCAGGGCCAGCATTAGACTTGCTGGGGCTCAGGGTAGAAAGCCAAACCCCCACTACAGGTGAGCCCTGCCACCCAAGGCTGAAGCCAAAGCCTAAGCAACATAGCTTTTGTGGGGCCCCAGGCACTTGCCCTGGCTCTTGTTTGCAGAAAAACAGTTGTGGCACAGGTGGGCCTTGGACTTTTTATAGCATGTTGGGGGAGGGAGCTCAGAAAGAACAATGTTGAGAATCCCTGACCTAAATAACAGCTTCTGTCCCGGTTCCTTTTTGATAATGTTGAGTTTGTAGTAATGTCTTAAAGCTCTCGACATCTTCTCATAAGTCATGTTCACCCGGTTCTGTAAGAAGAAAAGACATTTCAGTACAAAACACCCCATAGGATCAGGCTCTAAAAGGAGGTGAGGCACTTCCCCTTTAACGTGGGGACAGGTAAGACCTGGTACTTGAGAGTTAAGGAATGACCAACTTAGTCTCAGACTTACCTTATGATTTCCCCAGAGCCTGGCAAGTCCATTAGGATCAACAACCCGGAAAATCTTGGCTTCTTTATCTTCCCACTTGATGTATGGCTCATACCGGCTGTCAGAGAGGAGCTGATAGACATAATCCCAGAGTAACCTGCAGTCTGCATGTTAACAGAAGAAAACATTGACAGTTTTAAGCTAGGAAGTGTCCACACAGTCTATAGCCAATCAGCAGACAGTGTTTATTAATACCTCCCTCTTATATAGTGCTTTACATTAGATCTCAAAGCACTTTACAAAGGAAGTAGTTATTGTTCATCACATTTTACAGATAGGGAAACTGAGGAACAGACTCATTGCTCTGGACCTCAGAAGCATGGGATAAGCTTCCCCGGCCAGGGAGACTGTCTAACCCTCACACACTGTGTAGCACTCTGTCCCTTTTTAGTGGTGGCTGGGTCATGTACTGAGGTTGAACCTGCTAACTTGGCTAACAGAGCTGGTCCTTTTAATGCTGGCAGTAGACTCATGCTCTTAAAACCAGAGGTTCTGGGTTCAACCCCTACTGTAATGATTCACCCAAAGGCATGGCACTGGACAAATACAGTTGTCATTTCTGCTCTCGGAGTAGGGCAGCAGGAGGCAAATGAGCCCCACACACTGTGCTCTCTCCAAGAGATCTTACCTTTTGTTCTTGTCATCTGTGTGGGCAAGGACACCTAACAGGACCCATCTCTAACTGTATACAGTAATGGTGATAGTCTCAAATCATCCTTGCAGCTCTAAATTGGCTGCTCTCACTGGACTCACCACTGAGTTTTGGGAAGCATAGACCTAGATTTCCCAGTGAAACCTCTTGTGTGCCCCTTGTTGGATGGAAACTGTTTACATCCCCAGGCATCTTATTTTTTCAGGCAGTGCTGCTTTCAATGCTGAGAGCCAGTCTGACTCAGACACGAGGCTTTAAAAATTAATACTCACTCACCTGCAATTTTTCCATCGACTGGGGCTGGCAGTGTATTGGGAAAAGAACAGATGATCTCTGCCCTGTAGCTGACTTCTGGGCTGTGATGAGAGAGGTTAAGTGGCTCCACTCTACAGGAAGCTTTGCTAGGAGACCTGGGCTGTTCTGCATGGCTCAGACAGCTCGTTGACAACGAGGGGACGGCAGCTGGGGAAACTTCTAACCTGCACTTCACACCTGCAAGGAAACCCAACGCATCCTTGTTTGTTACAGTATTTCCAGGATGACCCTATGAGAACAATTTACCAGTATGATATGGAGCACAGACTGGCTAGGATGGACTTCTGGGCAAAGTCCATGCCCCATGTCTGCTCCAGGTGGATGATGGACAAGGTTCTCCTGGCACTGATGTTAGTGTAACGCTGACTTCAGTGCATGCAAGTGGAGAATGGAGTCTATTGGGCCATCCTAAGGGAGGGGAACTGTTGCAGAAGGAAGCAGTGAGGAACTGAAAGGGCACTGAGGTGATGGTAGGGAGCCACTGGCTAGGAGGAGGGTAGATAGTGAGTCATCAGAGGAAGCCAGGAAGGGAAGGTGAAGAATGTCAGATCAGGCTAGGACAAAACATCATATAAGGCATCTAAAAGCTGGGCTTCCAAAAACTGAGGCAACTCAAAATTAGAGGCCATGGCTGAAACTGTCACCCCCAGGTGACTTGCTGATGGCTGCAGTCTATCAGAGCTGGGATTAGAATTGGGGACTCCCTGTCCCCATTCCTGTGCTCGGCCCACTAGGTCTTGCCCTCCCTCAGACAAAAATGTAAACATGCAAATGAGAGAGCTGACAGGCTTGTTTCCTTGATGAACCCCACACCCACCTCCCACACCCACTGAAGGCTCCTAAATAGGCACGGTACCTTCCGGATGGCTCTGGATCTGCATGTGTTTTGCCTCCCTAAAGGGTGAGTTAAATAAAGGGCTGCACACCAGGGCTCTTCTCTGGGTCTTAATGTAGTGGAGTAACTCATACAAAACATCACCTGTGGGGAAAGGAAAGACAGTTGGGTGCATCTGGATTAGTAGGGTCTGAAATGTGTTTAATCACAGCAGTCTGCCTGGGCAAGGGGTACCCTGCGCAGTGAAATGGGCATGGAAAGCTGACACACATCCTCTGCTGTCATGTGGTCTCTAGCCATGTGCCTAGCTGCTGCCCAGTCCATCACGGTTTAAGGGACTCTTGTAGATAAGGCACTAGACTAGACGCAGATACCATCAAGGGATAGATTTTTAAGGCCAGAAGGGGCTGTTTGACTTCCTGTGTAACATGATGTGCTAAGGGCATAGAATTTCACCAAAGTCTCAGATCTTCTAGACTCAGTGTCCTTGGACCAGTCACTTGATGGCTCTCTGCCTTAGTTCCCCATCTGCAAAATGGGGCTGATGCCTTTGTCAGTCTTGTTTCATTACACTGTAATCTCTTTGGAGCAGGGACAGTCTCTTCCTATGTGCAGGTACAATGCACTAGGCACAGTGGCTCTGAGCTGGGTGTGAGCCTCTGGTGCTACCGTAAGGCAAATAATTATGAAGTCTTCTCCATGTGCAGTAGCAGAATTCAAGCAGTCCACCATCTGTTCCCTCCGCGCTTGTGTATTTCTTGACAGGCATATCCCACACTTGCATAGGACCTTGCACCCCAAAGGACCTCAAACTTTTAACAGACAAATTACAAAGGGTCAGTTCACCTGCCACTGAAACTGCAGCCACCTCTGGGGTGGAACACAACAGCTGTTTTTAACAGTGCATTACAACTTTACACAGCAGTTCAGTATAGGAAACAAACTTACTATACCTAACTAAAACTGCAGGAGAACTATGTATGGCCTGTGTGTGATGCTGGCAGACCAGGTGTCAGCTCATGCAAGGTCCCCACATCCCAACTAAACACTGACAAATACACAGCTGGAATCAATCTGACTCACCTGTGTGTTAGCATTATTAAAATGGGTATTAAATTATAAAAATGTGTTTATGGAATGCTTGTGAGTTGCTGCATGCATTAATTTCACTTAACATCTGTATCCCATATTGTATTGTACATCTCTGTAAATCAGACTGGAGAGGGACATTAACTAGTGTGAAATGCTGGTCTACAACAGACTGCCCTGGTCAATAAGGGCTAGTCTACAATGGCAACGCTAAAGCGCTGTCATGGCAGCGCTTTCACATGGATTGTGTGGTTGCGGCACACATCCCAGCGCTCTTAATAATTAATAATAAAAAAAACCCACCTCCACCAGGGGTGCAGCTACCAGCGCTGAAACTTGCTGCCCTCAGGGGGGTATTTTTCCCACCCCTGAGTGAGAAAGTTGCAGTGCTGTAAATGGCCAGTGTAGACCAGCCCTAAGGAAGGCCCGATAACACCAGATGAACTAGAGCGGAACATTAAAAAGGACAAAAGACTTTGTTTACTCTTCCCCTGCCCACCCCATGAAGATGAATCATGCAAGTGAATTCCTCCCTCAGCTGAGTTTGCAGCTCAGAGCCCAAGGAAGGAGGAAATAAAAACCCCTGATCAGGAGGAAATGATCTCTATGCTGTTTGAATGCTCTAAGGGGCAACATTTTCTAGACCTAAACAAGAGCTTGCTTATTATAAAGCTTCTGTTACCTTTAGAATCTTAAGATTGGAACTCATTTGTGTGTGTTCACCTGCTTAACCTCGTAAATAACTCTCTTGCTTCCTTTTCCTAGTTAATAAGTCTTTAGCTAGCTTATTCTAGGACTGGCTGCAAGCATGGTCTTTGGTGCGAGTTCTAAAGTGCAACTGACCTGGCGTAAGTGGCTGGATCTCTACTGTACTCCATTCTAAAGGACCCACTTTAACATTACCATAACTCAGAACAAAACCCCTGAGAGAAAATACAGTAGAGATCCAGCCACTTACCGCAGTCCTCTGACTAGGAATAACCTGAATATTGCTGTGATCCTTGGTGTAAGGAATCCTCTATTGCAAAGGTATTGCCTACCTCCCTGTCCCTTTTGCCTCCCCTGTCAGCAAGGCTGTCGACGGGGTGGGGGAAGGGGTAGCAACATTAAAGCGCTGCCACAGCACTTTAAGGATGGTCCTTTCCTGTGGCAGCGCTTTAAAGTTGCTGCCTGCCCCCCATCGCAGGGACGCCGAGGGGCACAGCAGCTGCCCTGGGGCTGGTGATTTTAAAAGGGCCTGAAGCTCCAGACGCCACTACCGCAGCAGCGACGTCCAGAGCTCTGGGCCCTTTAAATCAACACAGGAGCCCCAGGTGGCACAGGCTAGGTAGCCTGGAAGGGCTGGCTGGGGGATGCTGACCCCCCAGCCCTGCTCCTTCTGTCTAAGGCCCTGCCCCTTCTGGGGGACAGAGCTGCTCCCCTCCCTGTCCCCATATCAGTAAGTGTCCTCAGTTACTTTCACCACTCCCTGGGTGGCAAAACAGATGGGAGAAAATGAGGGGACTGTCTGTTGTTCCATGTTAAGACTGCTCTGGCACATAAGGTGCTTACACTTGATTGGTTGGTGAAATTTAACTCTAGAACTCAAAACCAGGTTGGGGGCCTGGTTCTTAACCATCTGCCCTTGGTACTCATGCTCTTAAGCCATTGAAGGACAGCTTGACAGTGTGTGAGAACACAAGGCAGGATTCAAAACGCAACTGACATTTGTATGAATGAGAACATCCAGAGTTCTTAGATGGTAAAAGAGATGCTTATGCTTCAGGGCATACACCAATCTCTACAGATGGGTCAGGAAGAAACTTTCTTCATAGGCAGGTTCCCCACTGCAGTGTTCTTAAACCTGTCTCTGAAGCATTCCATATGGGACACTTCCAGAGGTAGGAAACTGGACTATATGGATCACTGGTCTAATCTAATTTGGCAGTTCCTGTAATCCTGCCTAGCTATGGCCTAGATGGGTGAGAGAGGCTTGGTAGGGATGCTCTCTGCATTGTGATTTTGTTTCTTCCCCCTTTCCTCAGGGCATCGAAACAAGACTGGGCAGGATTTTGATACTTTGTTACTGTCCTTATCTGCATTACCAAGAGGCCCCAAATAATATATGGAGATATGTCTATCCCATAGAACTGGAAGGGACCTTGAAAAGTCATCAAATCCAGTCCCCTGCCTTCACAGCAGGACCAAGTACTGTCTCTGACAGATTTTTGCCCCAGATCCCTAAATGGCCCCATCAAGGATTGAACTCACAACCCTCAGTTTAGCAGGCCAATGCTCAAACCACTAAGCTATCCCTCCCACCAGAGCAGGGTGCCATGGTACTAGATTCTGTACAGACACATTGTGAAATTATCCCTCCTCTGAAAGGTTGACAGTCTAATCAGACCACAGGTGAGTGGGGAAATGACTTGCCCTAGGTCACACAGCAAGTCAGTAGCAGAGGGATGAACTGAAGCCAGGTTTTTCAGAATCCCAACCCAGTGCCCTATCCTGTGGACCGCACTGTACAGCACATTCAGCAGTGTCATTACAAAAGACTACTGTTTCCTCTGACCTGAACTAGGAGCCCTGTATCTGAAATCCTCCTTGGTGAGAATGCAAAGGGCTTTTCCGTTCATTTCAAACTTGCTTTCGTCTGTTTGCCGGAGTGAATATTCTTTCTCAGCCCATCTTAGCCAGTGAATCACATCATCCTTGCTCCACAGTGAGGGCTGGATTCCTGAAACCAAGCAAGAACAATCTCTGAAATAAAGCCCCAGTGAGAACAGGGGTGGGACGAGACACTGATCTTGTCCAGCATCAAACTTCCCTTCTAAAGGAACTACTTTCCAATTACAGTAAATCAGAACAAACCCCTGAGAGAGAAAATGCAGTACAGATGAGCTTGATGGATAACGTTTGGCTCTGGTATCATCCACTTACTCCTCCTAACATCACTGGCTCAGATTCTCAGAGGACTAGGAACTATGTGCACAGTTACAATAGGAGTTGTTTGCCTAATTCTGAGGCCTGTTTGAAAATCCCAGCCTCTGAGTATAACTAGTCCTATCTCCTCCCAAAGCACGTGACAGCCATTACTGCATCCTCACACCCTGGTGAGAGCAGTGACTGGCATTAGACCAACTTATTTACATGACATTAGAACCTATAGCTCCAGCTGACATCCTGGTCCCATTACCCTAGGTTCTGTACAGACAGTAAGAAAAGGTGCCTAACTCAGATTTCATGTAACCCTCTGGGTCAGTGTTACTCCCTTTTGTCCTCATACACAGGCACATAAAAGGTAAGGTAGAGTTTGCACGCCTGGGTCCTGGAAAGGTCAGGGACATAGGGATGTGAGGAAGGAAATCAAGGCAGCAGGAACTGACTTAAGAGTCCCATTTCTTGGGAAAAGTCACTTCACTGTTCTGTGCCTCAGTTTCCCCACTTGTGAAATGACGATGACTTACCCGCTTCTAAGGTAACTAATGTTTGTGAAACCAATATGAGCACAGTGTGTACTATTCCCCCTTCTAGTGACTGGTCAGCTGGAGCATAACAGCCTACTAGTGCTATTTGTTAATGGAGTTACTCCTTTAGCTCCAGGGGTAGAGGTCTTCAGTACTGAAGATCCAGAAGTCAGATTATGCTGGTGTCCTATGTAGTGGGCTGTAGCTTTTGCACAGTGCTTTATAAAATACCTCCTCAGTTATGTTAATTTGTAGGCCATTAAACAAGGCACCATCTACTCACTGAGCCTGCCTGGTAATTTGAAGATTTCTCCTTCACTGATTGGCTGCGAGAAGGCTGCACACCTGGATTGTGATTGCAGTGGTAAGGAAACTGCTGTTACAGGGCTCACAGAAGAACTGACTGTCACTTCACCCTGGGGGAAAGAGGTTAACACGTCAACTGACAAAGAACAGCACCAGCTGTAAGTACCCTGCTGCTGGACCCAAGCATGGATATTTTTTAAAGCAGTCTCAAACAGTAACATTATTCTGTTTAATGCAGGTATCCTCTTGTAACCTCTCCTCAAAAACTCAGCAAACTTGAGCCTGGTATGGTAGGTGGAGGGGACACTATCAGGGAAAATCCACTGCAGGAACCAGTGCTGATTCAGTTTAGGGTACTCTCCTCTGAGTCAGTCCTGAATCAGTGCTGTGTTCCTGGAAGTGCCATCTTACGCCCAAGACATAAAGCAGAAGTGCTAACTGTCTGTGGTGGTCAGATTCCCCCTCACTTGCTGCAAGAGCAGGCTAGGGAAGGATTTTTAACCCTCATGTACTGACCAAAAGTCACTGGGGCAATTGCACCCTCTCCCTAATTTCTCCCTAAACTTTAACATTGGCTCTATACTTCTTAAGCACACCATGCTCACAGTCCAGAGATGGAGGAATTGATCTGTGGGATGGAAGGAGCTATATATCTAGGAAGGATGGCCTAGTGCAGTGGGTCTCAAACTTTTTTTTTTTACTGGTGACCCCTTTCGCATCGCAAGCCTCTGAGTGCGACACCCCCCCCCAAATAAATTAAACACCCTTTTCAATATATTTAACACCATTATAAATGCTGGAGGCAAGCAGGGTTTGGGGTGGAAGTTGACCGCTCACAACCCCCCATGTAATGACCTTGGGACCTCCTGAGGGGTCCCAACCCCCAGTTTGAGACCCCTCTGGCCTAGTGAATAGGGTGCTGGCCCAAGTTCAATTCCTAGCCCAGCAGCAGGCTGCTTGAGCGCTCGTAGGCAGGTCACTTAATCTACCTTGTGCCTCCAAAAAAAAACCAACCAAAAAAAAAACAAAAAAACCAGAGCTAATATTTCCCTACCTCACTCGGGTGGCTGAAGGTTAATTCTGTTAATGACTGTGAGATGCTCAGGATACCATGGCAATGGCAGCCATTTATTAGCTGTATTCCCTCTACCTCCCTCGTCAACTTCAGCATAAATGGCAGCTCCCACCCTTGTATGGCCTTATTTACCATAGTGTTCAAGCACCTCACGTTCTTTAATGGGTTTATCCTTCCAACATCCTGTGAGGTAGGGCTACCCCCACTTAGATGGGGGAACTCGTCTCACACATTGCCAGACTAAGGCCTAGATCCTCAAAGGTGCTGCCTAACGGTGACTTTCCCAAGGTCCCACAAGGGGGCTGTGGCAAAGCCTGGAATTAACCTGGACCTGTGGAGAATAGGATTTAATACCATAACCCCCAGACCATCCATCTGCTGTAAGAGTTCCCTCTGTATCCCCTGGGAATTGATTATATGGGGTATGCATAACTGATTCTAATGGATAATCCTTGTTCAGTGCTGAAGAGGGGAGGGGGATCATGAAGAGGGTCCCTGCCAATTGGCTCGGGGGGGGGGGGGGGGAGGGATATCATCCCAAACCCAGTCTGTCACTCCTGTTAATCCAGAACATGTTTTATTGGCCTTGTGGATGGGGGGAAGTTGTAGACCTGAGATCCTGATCTTTAGTAATGCTTTTGCTAGTCTCCCATGACATCTTCATAGACAAACTAGGGGCAATGTCATCTAGATGAACGAACTTAAAGTGGGTGCAAAATTGGTCAAAAGACCATACTCTAGATAGTGGTTTGCTGTCAAGCTGGAGGGACTGATAACTACTCTCAGTGGGGCACTGCAGAGGTCTGTCCTGGTCCAGTATTATTTTCATTAATGACCTAGATAATGGAGTCTAGAGTGTGCATAAAAATTTTGCAGATGACACCAAGCTGGGAGGGGTTGCTAACACTTTAGAGGAGAGGATTAGAATTCAAAGCAACCTTGACAAACTGGAGAACCAGTCTGAAATCAACCATCTGAAATTCAACTAAGACAAGTGCAAAGTACTCCACTTAGGAAGGAAAAATCAAATGCACAATCCCAAAATTGGAGATAACCTGCTAGGTTATAGTGGATCACAAATTTAATGCAAGTCAAAAATGTGGTGCAGTTGCAAAAAAGCCTAATATCCTTCTCAGGTGTATTATATCATATGTAAGACAGTGGAGGTAATTGTCCTGCTCTATTTGGCACTGTTGAGATCTCAGCTGGAGTACTATGTCCAGTTCTGGGTGCCTCACTTCAAGATGTGGACAAATGGGAGAGAGTCCAGAGGTTTAGAAAGCTTGACCTATGAGAAAAGGTTACTGAGCAACTTTAGCCTTGAGAAAAGGAGGGACGGGGGGAAACTGATAACAGGTCTTCACATATTTGAAGATTAAGAGGACTGATCAATTGTTCTCATGTCCATAAAAAGTAGCATGAGGAGTAATGGGCTTATGCATCCAATCCAATTTATATTGTGAAATGTGCAAGGAAGTAGTCTTTTCCCCTCCCCCTTTGAATCCCAGTAATGTGATTCTAACCAATTGCTGAGCTGACTTTACACTGGAAAAGATTTCACTCCCTGGGAACTTTACTACCCACCCTGCAAAAAGATTTAGCCAAATTTTCTAAACCAGCCACTGATTCTGGGCACCTTAATTTCTGGGAGCCCAGCTTGGGCCTGAGTGGTGGAGGTGCCGCACCCTTGCAGTTCCCAGTGACTTCATTTGGAGTTGGGGGTGCTCAGCACCTCCAAAAATCAGATGCAAAGATACACAAATTGAGCAGCTCCAAATTAAGGCACGCAAAACCACCAGCCACTTTTTTTAAAAGTTGGCCATACACTTTTCTCACCTTTCCAAGCTACCAAGGAGCATCCAGACTCTAAAGCAAGGATCCTCAGCCGCAGGCAGTTCCTTCGCACAATCAGTATGTGTCACTCTAGTTGAGCCTAAAGATGTGAACCTGGTATCAGCCAGAATGAATGGTGCATTCATGGGAGGGGCTACTGGCAATGTGAATATTCTTATCTACAGGCACAGGGCCATTCTCCTCCTGACCTGCTGCTTACAAACAGGGAAGAATCGGTAGGGGAAGTAGAAGTGGTGGCAACCTGGGCAGCAGTGACCAGGGGCGGCTCTAGCAATTTCGCCGCTCCAAGCATGGCGGCACGCCGCGGGGGGCGCTCTGGCAGTCGCCGGTCCCGCGGCTCCGGTGGACCTCCTCAGGCGTGCCTGCGGAGGGTCCGCTGGTCCCGGGAGGGCAACCGGCGGAGCGCCCCCCGCGGCATGCCGCCCCAAGCACGCGCTTGGCGTGCTGGGGCCTGGAGCCAGTGACCATGAGATGGTTGAGTTCAGGATCCCCACAAAAGGAAGAAAGGAGAGCAGCAAAATACAGACCCTGGACTTCAGAAAAGCAGACTTTGATTCCCTTAGGGAACTGATGGGCAGGATACCTTAGGAGGCTAATCTGAGGGGGAAAGGAGTCCAGGAAAGCTGGCTGTATTTTTAAAGAAGCCTTATTGAGGGCGCAGGAACAAAACATCCCGATGTGCAGAAAGAATAGCAAATATGGCAGTTGACCAGCTTGGCTTAACAGAGAAATCTTCAGTGAGCTTAAACACAAAAAGGAGGCTTACATGAAGTGGAAACTTGGATATATGACTAGGGATGAGTATACAAATATTGCTCCAGCATGCAGGGGTGTAATCAGGAAGGCCAAAACGCAACTGAAGTAGCAGCTGGCAAAGGATGTGAAGGGTAACAAGAAGGGTTTCTACAGGTATGTTAGCAACAAGAAAAAGGTCAGGGAAAGTGTGGGACCCTTATTGAATGGGGGAGGCAACCTAGTGACAGATGTGGAAAAAGCTGAAGTACTCAATGTATTTTTTTCCCCTCAGTCTTCACAGACAAGGTCAGCTCCCAAACTGCTGTCCTGGGCAATACAGTGTGGGGAGGAGGTGAGCAGCCCTCAGTGATGAAAGAACAGGTTAAGGACTATTTAGAAAAGCTGGACATGCACAAGTCCATGGGTCCAGATCTAATGCATCCAAGGGTGCTGAGGGAATTGGCTGAGGTGATTGCAGAGCCATTGGCCATTGTCTTTGAAAATTCATGGTGAGCAGGGGAGGTCCTGACAATTGGAAAAAGGCAAATGTAGTGCCCATCTTTGAAAAAGGGAAGAAGAAGAACCTGGGGAACTACAGACAGGTCAGCCTCACCTCAGTCCCTGGAAAAATCATGGATCAGGTCCTCAAGGAATCCATTTTGAAGTACTTGGAAGAGAGGAAGGTGATCAGGAACAGTCAACATGGATTCACCAAGGGCAAGTCATGCCTGACGAACCTGATTGTGGTCAGGCATGGATATGGGAAAAGCAGTGAATGTGATATATCTTGACTTTAGCAAAGCTTTTATATGGTCTCCCATAATATTCTTGCCAGCAAGTTAAAAAAGTATGGATTGGATGAATGGACACTACCTGAAGGGGGGTTCCAAAGAGAATGGAGCTCAGCTGTTCTCGGCGGTGGTAGCTGACAGAACAAGGAGCAATGATCTCAAGTTGCAGTGGGGGAGGTCTAGGTTGGATATTAGGAAACACTATTTCACTAGGAGGGTGGTGAAGCACTGGAATGGGTTACCTAGGGAGGTGGTGGAATCTCCTTCCTTAGAGGTTTTTAAGACCTGACTTGGCATAGCCCTGGCTGGGATGGTCCTGCTGTGAGCAGGGGGTTGGACTAGATGACCTCCTGAGATCTCTTCCAACCCTAATCTTTTATATTTTATGATCTCTCCTGGTCTTAATGTCTTCATAACATGGCCCAAGGTAGCCACACCATTACATTTGAGCAACAATTTATAACTGCAGTAGAAGATGCACCATTTCCATTTATGGAGTGGTTGTGTATTATGGAACTAGGAAGTCTCATACTTTATGTGGACAATGTCTTTAATGTCTAGTGTTAATTGTGTCCAAACCAGGAAGATCCTTCCAAAATTAATCTCTGCACTTCTTTCAGCAAGTCTGTTATTAGCTTTATTAGCAGTAGTATTGTTTATCTGCTTTTAAAATAAAACAAAACAAAAAAAGCTCTATTTACTAGGAGACAATCCAGCATGAACTTGTAACACTTTTTACAGCAACATGAGGCATGTTTCAGATTCATTCTAAGCAACAGGCTACAGGAAAAATAAAAGTGAAAGATTAGCAGGGTAAATTATGTGTTTCTCTTCTGGAAAGACACTTTCCAACTTTGGGTTTTTTTCTCCCCTTGCTCAACTATATTGCAGCTAGATTTACCCTTTTGAAAAAAAAATCCAGGTGGCTGATATTCTGCCAATTTGCAAGTATTCTTGGGAGACCAGAAAAGCAGCCTTAATTATTCCATTTATTTTCTCCTTTTTAGAGTGCATAAGGCTCCTTCATTTCCTTAGTTCTCATGGGTTCTCTTCAAGGGGTCTATGGAGGCTTGCTGCAGACTTCATAAAACTTACCTTGAAACACAACCTAAATCATAGAGTATTCCAGCAGCTCTAAATTAAGGTGATCTTGTAAAATTATGGGGGAGGTATTACAAAAAATTATTCTCTGCCTAATGCTGGTATATTGGTCCACGCTCTATATACCGAAGCATGATCTAGCCCGCTTTGCCTCCTTCCCCTTATGAACTGTCCCGAAGGAAGGAAGGAAGGGGAATTCCAGTGTTTGTTAATTACAGGCTTATACAGAGCAAGGAGGATCAGAATGTTTCAAGATCTGAAGCCTCAGCAAGACTGTAAGTGTCTGGGGGTGGGGGGCAGAGTAGGGGGGCTAGGAGAGCTTGGGGATTTGGGGGGAGAGCTATACTGAGGGGGCAGAGACTTCTAGCGAGGGTGTATGAGGAAGGTTGCTAGAAGTGTTTGAATTGAAGGGAGGAATATTGCTGGGGAGGGGGGTGAGTTAGCAGGGCTGTCTGAGGGGATGGGGTCGGGAAGGAAGCCGGCAGGGGGTGCTTGTGGGGACTGGGGGAAGGAAGGCTGCGGGGAGGGGGAGTGCACGGGGAGGTGAGTGGCTGTTGCAGCAGCGATGTGGCTCAGCTCTTACCTGCATTGCAGGTGGAGGTGGGAGGTGCAGCTCCGGCCCTGGGGGGCTCCGCTCCCGCTGCTCCTCAAGCAGGCTTCCCCCAGTTCCCCCCCACTCAGCCAGCTGGGGAGCGATCCCTTCCCTCCGCCCCGGGCTGCCTGGTCCCCCACTCGCGAGCGCAGACACAGCAGTGTGTGGTCGCTGGTCTGATCCTTCCGGGAAACGAAAACGAAACAAACCGGATCTGAGAGAAGCAGGCGCTCAGCCCCGGGGCAACAGCGGCGTCCCCCCTCCCCATGCCGCCCGGGCCTCCTGCCAGCTCCCAGCGGTGCCCCGCCCTGCAAAGACCTGGGGGCGCAGGGTTGGGTGGATGGCGGTGGGATCAAGGTGGCAGGGCTTGTGCCAAACCCTGGCAGTTCCTAGCCCCGGCCCCTCTAGGCTTGGCAGTTCCTAGCCCTGGCACCCCAATTGCTTGATCCCTGCTGCCTCTTTCATTACAAATTAAGCACTGCAGGGTGGCCACCAGCTAAGCTGCCTGATGCCACTGCCAGGGAACTGCCATCTCAGGGTATGAGGCAGGCACTTCTGGGCTGGAGGATTTTGACAGCCAGAGGCAGGGGGGTGTTTTACAGTCCCCCTCAGACCTCTAAGCCCTTCCGTAAATGGGTTGTAAATTTGTGTGTGGCACATGATGGCGAACGCCTGCCTGTCAGACATACTGGGTACCTTAATCATACCAGGAACTAGCCTTGCATATCTCTCTGCACTCAGCCCAAATATCCTTGTTATAGCTTCCTGCAAAGTTTGCCTTTCCTATTGCAATGAGCTGATGTCACTGCCCCCTACAGGATGAAAGCAGAAGTGCTCCATAGTGTCCTAGTGCCTATACTGCTAACACATACCCAGGATCCCCCTTTAGCTTAAGTGGTAGTGGCTTGCAGGCTCTATTTTAGCAACAGGGAATTCTAGTTCCTCCCTCAGCATAGCTCTGAATGCCCCTGCTGTGCAGCATAGGGAGTGCTGTGAAATAATAGGTAATTAAGGTTGGTTTGTTCAATGTGAAATTGAAAGGCTGTGTATCCTAGCTTCTTGAGGACCAGCTTTGATTTACAAAGGGGGGGTGTAAGTAACTCTCTATTTGTACAGTACCTAGTACAATGGGGTCCTGGTCCACACCTGTAGTTCCTAGGAGCCAAGATAATACAAACAAGAAATAGCTGGTTAGTATGTATCCGCCCCTGTCTTCTACTGGATAGCATCAGAATTAGACAACTGTCATAGACCCCCTGCTGCTAGAAGTTAACTGAGATTCTCCTTTCCTTCAAGTGGAAGGGGCTTATCAAAAAATCCTTCGGACAGCAGGGAAAGAACTCTGAGCTTACTCTAAAATTGCAGGCCCTTATCACTTCAGCTAAATGAGTAGGATCTGATTTCTAGCAACAGCTCTTGTGATGTTCTAAGTAGCCATATTACGCAGCTCAGTACCTACCATAAAGTCCAAGGGGGTCAGAATGTGTCTCAAGGTCTTTCTAACTCTCAATAAACAATGAATCTGTATAAAAGAATCTTCCTTTATTTACCAGGTTGAGAGAGTTTTGTGTTAATCTGGTCTGTAGATTGATTCCCTGAGCATCTCTACTACTGTTTTACATTTTCAAAGCACTGTACAACCATTTGTTGGGATTCCCTCACACCTTTTCCACTCAGCTTACCTAGAACAAGCTAAGCCGGCCCTACACCATTACCTGGTTAATCATCGTAAGATGGCTGTGAGGTAGGTAAATAAGTATTACCACCACCACCTGACACAGGGGAAGATGAGGGTCACCATACCCAGAAAAGCCAGTTGACTTTTGGTGCCTCTGTTTTTTGAGGTACCCAACCTGAGAACTTGGGCCTGATTTTTCAGAGGTGCTAAGCACCTAAAATCTCAATTCTCAATGTTGGTCTTTGGCACCTGAAATCAGCAGCCAGTCCTAAAACTTGTTGCCTAAATGAGTAGGTCAAAATCACACATCCGGTGCATGGAAAAACTGGCACAATAGCCGAAGGCCTTGACTTAACAATACTCTGTATGAGGGGTCCTAGGCAGTAGTACAAAGACAGAAGAGCAAATATGAAACAGAAAGAGGGTCAACTTAAATGCGGTAAGGGGGAAGCTGACATCAGTAGCAGATCCCTTTTGTGGGCATTGCAGCAGTTCTTCACAAGTAGATATAGATCTGAAGTGAAAGGCACGAGGGCTGTCCTTTGCTATAGGGCAAAGGGGGCAGGTGCCCCCCAACCTTCTTTTTCTCCCTGTTTCATAAGTCAGTATGTTCCCTTTTTTTTGCTCCCCTCCCCTGACTTTGCAGGATATAATATAATCTCCTATAATATTAACACAAATTTGCCCCTCCCTATCTCTTCCCCTCCAAATTTTTCTGAAATTATGCCCCTGAAAGGCACAAGTCTTCACAGAAAGGACATAGGTGTTGCTTTTTTTTTTTTAAACCATTGATTTATGGGTATGTTTTCTGCTGGCAGCCAATCTTTCCTCTCCTCTTGTTTTTTGAATCCACTTTCCTTTCTGTGACAGTTAGCCCACTAGCAGTGAGCACCTCCCCTTATGTGGTTGCTATAGAAGCAGATCCTAATCTTCTTGTCTCCTAAATGGGCTCAACTTCTCCCCTAGGAAGGGGAAGACAATGAAATTTTGGGGTGACAGTGAGATTTTGGTGGATTCAATCCCAATTAAATTTTAGCCTAACCCATCCAGAAACTAAGGCCTTGTCTACACTGCTATACAGTGCTGAAACTTTCTCACTCAGGGGTGTGACCCCCTCCCAAGTGATGCAAGTTTCAGCACTGTAAAATGGCAGTGTAGACAGTGCCACAGCCCTGGAAGCCATACTCCCAGCCCTGGTGGGTACTCCCCTTGTGGGTGTGGGTTTTTTAACAGCACTGGAAGAGCTCTCTTCCCACTGCTGGAGCTGTGACTACACAGCCACATTACAGTGTGGCAGCGCTTTAACAGTGGTAGTGAAGACATACCCAGACAGTGAGAAACTGGCCTGCAAGGAGCTGACTATCTTCCTATTGCCAACACCTTCCCCTCAGGGCCCAGCACCTCCTTACAGACAACTTCTCAAAGCCTGTGCCAAAAGATGATTTATACAGGCATAACTACTATTCTGAGTTGTGCTTTGACAACCCCCCATTGCTTCTCCAGCTGTGACTAACCTGTGGGATGATACATTTGAACCACATTCAGGGGCAGGATCACATTTGACTTCATTAACAAAAGAAACATGAAATACTAAGTGCAAGTGGTAAATGTTTATTTTTCATAACTGAATAAACAAATAAATGTGGTTAGAAATTTTTCTCTATACTTAATCCTGAGCTTTTTAATAATAGAAACAACCACAAAGCATCCCAGCATAGAACAAAGAACACAATTTATGATCCAAGTAGGCATTTTTTAAATAATCTTATGAAACATTGATCTGTAATTCTTATATTCTGCCACCTTTGTTCCCTCATGACTTCTCCTATGCAGATTAAAGCTAATGCACTGTTACCACATGAAGGAATGCCCCTCACAGGCAATAATTTCAAATATGTTTACACTTTCTGACTCGAGCTACTTTTAGAAATTAACATTGACTCTCTAACATGTTGGTGGGTTTAGGTAATAGAACCTGTATGCTGAAAAACACCATTATGAACATATTTGTTACCGCAACAGCTGCAATGTACTACAGCGTTCTTTCTGCTGCTTTAGTGTGATCATGGCTTTAAACATCAAAGTAGCTGCTACGCAGAATATATCACCACATAACCTGGAGGTTTCTTCAAACTAACCAGAAACTGAAGCTTCCTGGATATATAACAATTTAAAAAGTTCAAATTAATATTCATAGCCAACGTTTTCCAAGCTGGGTGCCAAACATAGGCTCCCACCTCCATATCTAGGCATCTAAATGAAAGTGGCCTGATTTTCAGATGTGCTGAGCATCTGCAAATCCCCAAAAAAGCCAAAGGAAGTAGGAGGTACTCCGCACCTTTAACAAGTAGGTCACTTTTCTTTCCATGTGTAAATAGAGGTAGGCAACAAAAATGTGTGTATTTGTGCACTGGCATTCAGATTTCTTGACAAATGATTGATAAGGAAGTCTAAATGCTGTGTATTGCTGCATTCACCATTAATTTTTTCAGGAGTGGTATAAGGTGTGGTTAAAGGTGACTGTCTACAAGTAATACAATTTACAGAATTTGCTTTTTAACTAAATATAGGCCCAGTCCTGTAAACATTTATGCAGATAAGTAACTTTTACTCATGTGCCTAATCCCCTGAATTCAGTAGGTCCTACGTGAGTAAAATTACTAAAATGATTGTGTTTGCAGCATCAGGCCCATTAAGGTGTATCCCAAAGGAATGTTGTGAATAATCAAAATGGTCACAGAGGTTACATTTGATCCACCCAACCACATCACATGAGGTCAGTGACCAACACATCAGCGCAGTCTAAGCTAAGGGATCTCTTTGTTACATACATCACACTGTAAATCTAGCCCAGAAATAATGCAAGACTTCATGAAACTTTCTAAGCAAGAACAAAATAAAGTGAGCTGTCTCCTCTCTGAAGTCTCTTGGTTCTCCCAGGTGTAGGCCCTGTGAAAACACACATGCCAAGGTATTAAACAACATGCTGGGAATGCAAATGTGAGAATTATCAAACCTTCTGCCTGTAAACAGAAAACATCAGGGGCCTAATCCTGCAACCTCTTGGCTTCAGTAGGAGCCAATCCCAGGAGGGAGGACTGCCGAGCTGGGCCTCAAGAAACACCGGGTCAAGGTGTTTTTAAGGAAAATGGCAGATTCCTCTCCCTGCTGCTGCTGGGGTGTGTCCATGGAGGTGACGCTGTATCTATAGAGCGCTGTTCAATGAACATATGTGGTGCTTCACAAGCATGACCAAGAACAGACAGTCCTTGCTCAAAGGAGTTTGCCATTTAATTCAGACAATACTTGCATACAGAGCACAAAGGCCTGTCCCCTCATCTCTCTCTACCTGTTCAACATCCTCGTCTCGCTCAGCATGCTGCCTAAACTCTCTGACAATCCTGTGAGCAAGGGCATCCCCAATGCGAGCCAGCTGAAGGGCCAGCTTCTGGCACAGTTCCTCTTGGCTGCTGCTCCTGGAGAGAAGAGCTGGCTGAGGAAGAAGGGTAAGGTGACCTGGACGGGGGTGAGCACAGGTTAAACAATAGAATTGTGAACACAGTCGGCTCGCATTGCCTGCATGGAACGTAATCCTGCCAGAGGCACCTGCAAAGGTATAATTAACGGGCACCACACCTTCCCCTCAGGGCCAGGAACATTTCCTGGTCCCAAGGAATAAACCCTCCTCTGTTTAGACAAGGCCACTCCACCCCCTCCCCCAATCCGCTTGTGTGCCAGAGATATCACCCCTCCCCGCGGAGTTCCTTCTAGGGAAATTCTCCAATAATCACTCCCCATTCTTTGGGTATCAGGGGCATCCCCCCATCACTCCCCCCAGTGGAGTATCAGGGACAATCCTTCCTTGGGATACCAGGGATGTCCCTCCCCATACTTTGGGTATCAGGGACATCCCCCCATCACTCCCCTCTTGGGGCACCGGGGACCACCCCCGACCCCCGTCACTTTCCACGCCCCTCCGGAGAGCCAGGCTGCGGCCCTCTTCTTTCTTGGATCTGATTGGCTAGCGGTGTCAAGCCAATGGGCCAATCAGGTTGAGGAGGGGGCGCGGTTTGGGGCGGTGACCCCGCCCGCTGGACGCCGAACTGGAGCGGCCTGCGGCGGGGAGGAGGTAAGAGAGGGAGGGGGCGCTGGGGGCTGTCTGTCCCCCACCCACCCCCGAGTGACTAGGGGCTGGGGTTGCGCCACACACTTTGGGGGGTGTGTGTGTCTGGGGGTGCGAGGGGCTGGGGCTGCCCCCCCGCTCTGAGGGGGGTGTGAGGGGCTGGGGGTGCCCCCCACTCTGAGGGGGATCTCTGGGGGGAGCTAGGACTGCCCCCCACACACACTCTGAGGAGAGTCTCTGGGGGGGCTGGGGCTGCCCCCCCACACACACACTCTGAGGAGAGTCTCTGGGGGGGGCTGGGGCTGGCCCCCCCCACACACTCTGAGGGGGGGGCTGGGGCTGCCCCCACACACACACACTCTGAGGGGGGGGTCTCTGGGGGGGCTGGGGCTGCCCCCCACACACACTCCGAGGGGAGTCTCTTTAGGAGCTGGGGCTGCCTCCTCACACAATGTGACACCCCCTCGCTTTCATAGTATCATTTACTCTTTTGTAACGGGTGCAGACTGTTACCGAATCACAATTCTGTACTTGCACTGGTGGTGTTTTATGCTCACTTGGCACAGATGTAAATAACTACACAAGGTGCAAGGCGGTCAGTTATTTACTGTCTATGCACAGAGTTGCAATGGTTTAACTAGAGGTGTGATTTTTAAACCCACTGAGGCCAGGTTTACGGGCAGTTTCTGTATGGGTATAACTATTTTGGTTAGGGATGTTATCCTTTACAATAGGAATAATTATTCAGTGCAACCTAGTGTGGATGCAGTTTTATCAGTATAAAGGCACTTTAAACTAGTATAGCTTATTTTGTGTTAAATCACTCAGGTCTGTTTCAATATATCTTAAATCAGTTAGGAACGGGTTTAAACTAAACTGAAATAAAATGTGCTTAAACAAAAATAAGAATCCATGCAGGGGTGTGCACTAGCTTTGCTTATCTGGTGTAGATTTATGGACAGACAACCCCTTGTTTTGGGTATTAAAATTATCTTTGGAAAATATGTTTTAATTTTCTTCCAACCCTGCCCCATGCTAATAGTTCTGAAATATTTTTGCTTGGGTTGAGGTATAAAATACTGTTATATTTATATGTGGGAAATATAGCATAGATCAGGCCTGCACAACATGCGGTCCGCGTGGGCTCACTGTGTGGCCCATGGGCAAGCAGCGGGGTGGGGCTGCTGGGTTTGCCCCCTGCCCGGGTGGGCCCCACCTCACAGCCCCACGTGCGCTGCGCTCCAACTGCCCTAATGGCCAGAACCACACATGTCTCCATCTCCCGCTCCCCCTGCCTGGCGTAGAGCGGGTATGTCACTTCCGGGGCCCGCTGAGGCGGGAAGCACTGGGCACGAGGCAGAGCCGGTAAGTGCTGAGTGAGGGGAGGGGCGCCCGGCCTGGGCTCAAGCCGCAGCTCAGGGAAGGAGGACTGGGCCGAGACCACCCTCCTCCCCAAACCCCCCTTTGGTTGGGGGCAGGGCGGCTACTGCGCTGGTTGGTCCCAGGGCGGCCTCCGTAGTGATCGGGGGTGGGGTGGGGTTTGAACTGTCTGTGGGCAGCCAGGAAGTCCCCAGGGGAGATGCGTACATGTGTGTGTGTGTTTTACACTTGCCCTACCCTGACTGCTGCCCCCTTCCCTGGTCCAGGGACCTTCCCCCTCCCCAGCCCCTATCACACTGCTCTCCCCCCCGCCCCCGCTCCCTGGGGCCCCTGTGTTTGTGTGTTGGACAGTCACATCCAATCCCTTCACACTGCCTCCCTTTCCCCTCCCCTTAGTTCATAGCCTCAGAAACTCTCTTCAAACTGGCCCCCTTTTCCCCTCCCCTTATTTCAGTGGGGGGATGACAAGCCGGGCGTGCAGGCAGCGGTGGCGAGACTTTATACTTGGGAGGGGAGATGAGGAGGCAAATGGCGAGTCGGTGGCTGGAGGGGGTATCCATTTTCAGTATTTTAATTTTTGGTACTGCTGTGTGCAGTAATATAGTGACCCCTGGGGGGTTGAAGAGGGGTGTGATGGTGGGGCTGAGCGGGGAGGGGGAGGGTCCTATTTTACTGCTGTGACCTGGTCACCCTATGCACGCTGTTTTTCCTCCCGCCACCTAAAAAACCCTTCCTTTTCGGCCCACAGCTGTTTTGGTGGGGCGGCACTGGGGAAGGAGGGTTTGTTTCCCTGGGGCGGGCAGCATGGGGAGAGGGTGTTTCCGAGGGGCCGGGCAGCGCTGGGGGGGTTGTGCTTCGGGGGGGCTGGGTGGTGCTGGGGGGGGGGTGTTTTGGCAGGGCCGGGGGGGTTTCAGCCCTCAGCTGTTTTCTTTGGAGTAATATGGCCCTTGCCGCTTTACGAGTTGTGCAGGCCTGGCATAGATATTTCTAAGGCCTCTTATCTTGTGAGTGTTCTGTGCAGGCAGATGCCTGGCACCTGAGTGGAGCCCCATTGACTTCATTGGCTCCATGAGAGCACAGGGATTTGTCCACGTGGGACTCCAAAGGGCCCAACTCCCTGTCTGTGCTACAAGTTCAGCCATGTTCGGAAACTGATTTTAGCAAACACAGTTGTGTTGGACAGTGTGGTTGGTATATAATTGTGGATTTTTTTTTTAATCCGTTGAAACTGGTCTCTGAGGAGGGGAGCAAGGAATACTGGTCTCAAACTGTTTAAATGTATGCCTAATCCACCATGTTAGTGGGAACCACTTTCAAAATAATTCTCAAAATGGCTACATTTGTAGTGGTAGATGAAGCCGAAGAGAATGGAGATAACTGTTTACTTTGTTTCACACTCCAAAGACTGTGGTCCTAACTTCATACCCTTTTACTGATTTATGCATTGTGCTACCCCCTCCTACATGGCCTGCAAGTATATTTAGGGGAAAGGATTGAGAAGCAGTTTTATCTCATCTGATCTGTTTGTAAATAAATTCTTACCTGGGTTTCTTGCCATATCTGATGCCTCTTCTTTTTGGCGTGTTCAGTCTTGCCTGGCTGGTAGGCATCTGAGAAAAGGACTTCACTGCCATCAGCTTTTATTTCTGTTGCCACTTTATGATTGATACAACGTAACATTTTTGTTGGGTAGATGCAGTCTGCCATAGCTCATCAAAAGCAACAATTGTATGTTTCTTTTATTGGGGTGATGGTTTATAGTCTACTAGCATAGAGAGTTCGGGGGCATGCTAGGACTTGTTTATCATTTGACCTCTCCTTGAGCCACCCAGAAGTGTCTGTTACATTTTTATTAGTATTTCCCTACTACTACCCCTTTTTTCACACTGGCCTTATATCAGAGGGTGGGATTTTTCCAAAGGGTGCTAGGGATATAGATGCCCAATACCAATTTAAAGTCAGTGGGAGTTGAACACATTTAAAAATTCCTCCCAGTGAGCCTGAAGACCCTTGTGCAGAAAAAAATAACAAATAGAAGTTTAAATAATACTTTGCATTTCACAGTAAATTTGATGCCAGGATCTTACAGTGCTCTGTGAAAATTAACTAAGCCTCAACACCACTGTTGCACAAACTGTAAACATCGTAATGTAACTGCAGTGTCAAAGTCCAAGGAGGTAGCAGTATCTTATTATTTGCATTACACTGATGACTAGAGGCCTCAGCCAAGATTAGGGTCCCATTGTGCTAGGTGCTGCACGTACACATAAGATTATGATAGTTTGAGGGGTTATGTTAGTATGCCCAGGCTGATTTTGTGAAAAAGCATATTGTATGTCAATCTCCATTTTGAGTCACCTTGATCGCATGCTGCACTGTATATTGCTAATGTTAGATTGCATCATCCCTCTGGTGCTGGGGAGAGGCGCTGATATCTAGGTGTCTGATCGTGAATAACGGACATTAAGAACCACCAGAAATAGAATAGCTTTGGGCTACCGTCAAAGACTTATGACAAGGGCCCTACCAAAGTCATGGCCATGAAGAACGCATCACAGATTGTGAAATCTGGTCTTTTGTGTGCTTTTACCCTATACTATACAGATTTCATGGGGGAGACAAGTTTTTCTCAAATTGGGGGTCCTGACCCAAAAGGGAGTTGCAGGCAAGTCACAAGGTTATTTTAGGGGGGTCGCAGTATTGCCACCCTTTATTCTGCACTGCCTTCAGAGCTGGGCAGCCAGAGAGCAGCGGCTGCTTACTGAGGGCCCAGCTCTGCAGGCAGCAGCACAGAAGTAAGGGTGGCAATACTGTATCCCACCATCCTTACTTCTGTGCTGCTGCTGGCAGTGGCTCTGCCTTCATAGCTGGGCTTCCGGCCAGGAACTGCCACTCTCCAGCTGCCCAGCTCTGAAGGCACATCCTGAAAAGGGGTATTAGACAGGGGTTCAGTACCCTGGGATTATAGAGGCCCGATTTAGATGCAGTGTCTAGATGCTGATCAGACCCAGTAGGCTTGAAAATATGTGGGATCCAAAGATTGGGTGTATCTGACCACAATGATGGAACTCGGCCAGTGCCAAAACATGTAACATCCCCATCCTGAAGATCTAAATAGACCACACAGGTGGGTGATGCTCTGTGGCCTGCAGTGTGGAGGAAGTCCGACTAGATGATCATGATGGTCCCATCTGACCTTAAGCTCTATGAGATAAAGGGTAGGAGAAAGAGAGATTAAGTAACTCGCCCAAGCATGCGCAAATGGTCTGTGTTAGAGCCAGGAACAAGATCTAGATCTCATGTCCCATTCCAGTGCCTTATCCACGAGACCATCTTTCCTCAGTGTGTTGCACTGTTGAGTAATTCAAGCAATTGGATTAATATCTCTGGTGCTGAAGTTGAGGCTAGCTTAGCAATGGTATGAAACTATGAATTGTTTGGTCTCAAACCCATTGTTGGTAGGAGGTGACATGGACTTGGTATAAGTTATTCCCTCCTGCGATGGAGGGTCTGGGGACTTGTGCATATTTCTTGAAGAAAGCCAAATTGTTTGGAGGATTTTAAAAAGAGGCCTGACTAAAACTTGATACAACTAGACAACTCTCTCTCTGAAATGCAGTCTCGGAGATAGGTAGTTAAGCATTTTTAAGACCACTGTTAACATGTTTTTGTACCTGAGTGTGCAACCACTCTAGGGCTGTGTCTATACTACTGTGCTGACATAGCTACAGTGGCCTAGCTATGCTGGCTTAGCCTCCTAGTGTATACACAATGTGCACCAATAGAAGGAGGAGTTCTGCTGGGATAGAAACACCACCACTTCGAACTTCCGTATATCTGCGTCTACACTGGGGGTTTTATCAGCATAGCTGTGTTTCTAGGATGTGTGGGGTTTTTTACACCCTTGACTGATATTGATATACTGATAAAAATTTCAAGTGTAGACCAGGCCCAGGAATAAGGTGTTTTCCTTTTCTGTGTAAGCTATCACATGGTAAAATGTTAGTGAAGACACAGCAAAGAGTCCTGTGGCACCTTATAGACTAACAGACGTATTGGAGCATGAGCTTTCGTGGGTGAATACCCACTTAATTGGATGTATGTGAAGACACAGCTGTTTGTAGTTTTCATACATGTTAGCAAGGACACTGGGAACGTACATTGGCATGGCTATACCTATACCTCCAACATAGTTGCCGCTCGCAGGAGCTGGAGTAATTAAGTAGCTGAGAGAGAGAGCTCTCTCCCATCAGTTTAGAGCATCTCAATAGCAGCATACGCTCTGTGGTGTAGACATAGCTGTAGTCTCGGTCAAATGACTTGGACAGATGTGTCCCCTCTCAGTTGAATTGCCATGAAGCTGCTGTGGGAAAACACAAGGAGAGAAGCTGTAGGACCAACTAGGAGACAAGACTTGGACAAGAGACAAGGGGTCCAGGTCTACACCTCCCATAATGAAAAATGTTGCAAGGGAACTTTGTAGATATGTGAAATAGAATAGAGAGTCAACTTTGGACTGATTTAGACTCATTGAAATTAATGGTTTTACAGGGGTGTAAATCAGCACAGAATTAGGCACAGAGGGAATAAGTGGATTGAATGGGACCAAATTAATCTCTGGTATAAAGTGCCTGGGGTGTCTCTGCAGTTTACCCCATGTGAATATCACTTTTCAGTGTACATCTTAAAGTACCAGAGTGTTGTTTAGTTCTTGGCTGTGGGGATTAAGAGAGCTAAATTTATCCAAAATAAATCCAACTAACACTTTATACTACCCAGATTAATTTGACAGTGGAATAACCTGCCAAGGGACTATGTGGAAGTAATAGAAACAAGTGTAGACATGTTTCAATTGAATCCTTGTTAGTTCTCTGTGAATACTTTTCTACAGTGGCACATAAGGGGTTGGAATAAATGATCCAACAGCAGCTTTTTACTCTAGCTGGGAGTGCCAACATCATTCTCTTCATATCTTGGTGGGGAGTAGCATTATAATGTCTCATTTTAACAGAACTTTCTCAAAACAGACTTCTGTGATTTTTTTTTAAAGTAAATAGCTTATATATTGGACATGTTCTGGAACGTCCTCTTTCTGCATAATGCTTTATTTCGCAATTGCAAAACAGTTTATTGCAAAGCAAAACCTAATAAATAAAACTTAACTGTTCCTATAATGAACACAAGGTGGCAGATAAAACCAACTCCAGAACAGGCTGACTTGGATCTTGGTATTCCTCTGCTACCAATCATTTACTTCATTTGGAAATCTGTTCCCAATTTGTTGCTCTCTTCCAAATAAAACTTGTAAAAATATGCTTGTAAAATCGGCTGCCATCTGTCTAATCTGATCAAATTTGTAATGTGCCCGTTACTGTGGTCTCTGAGCTCCTTTTTGCCCGATTGGAGTGACATGCTTCAGTTTAAATGGACTATCCTAATTTACAAGTAAAAGCTCAAAATTAATGGATATTATGCCATTTTGACATTTAATGTCCAATTATACCTTCACACCTCTCTCTGTGTTTGTTTTGTTTTAGGACGGTTTGTGGCTTGGATGATTTAGTTGGGGTTGGTCCTGTTGTGAGCATGGGGTTGGACTAAATGACCTTCTGAGGTCTCTTTCAACCCTGATCTTCGATGACTTGGGAATGAATTGGGGCAAAACCAAGATCTGTAACTTGGGTCAAAGTGAGCTACCTTTTGTGTTGGTTTGAAAGAGATTGGACAAAGGAGAGGTAAAAAGGGAAAGATGGGTAGAGGAAGAGGCAAGATTAAAAAAAAGAGAGAAGAGTATACAACAGGAGATTAATGATTATTTATAAGTAGGCTTGGCAGAATTCAATTTTTTTATCATTTTGACATTTTAAAGCTTTTCTAACTGTTAAAACACAAAGTGTTAACAACACAAGTCAAAATGTTGTCCTTGCATCAAAATCTAATATGTTCTCAAGCAACAGGTTTTTATTTTACTTTGCTTATCAGTAAATTTAGATTATTATTGGTGAAAATATTTTTTCATTGGTTTGTGGATACAGTGAAATTGATGTTTATCGACATTTATGATAAATCGAATCCTTCCAAGCCTATTTATGTGTGTTAATTTTTCAGGAAAGCAAAGATAGAGTAAACATCAGAAGAGAAGGAAACAAAATCATGGAAAAGAAATAAAGGTGTGACAGAAACAGCAATTAGGTTAGTGAAATTTGTTTTATTTATACATCTTGCTTTTAACATTATTGTTGTGTTTTTTCTGGAAAGTGTCCCAAAGTTCTCTTCTTTAGGGGAGGGAGGTGAAGGCTAAATGTTTTTGGATGAGTCTGCAGTCATAGATCTAAGTAACATTTCCACACTTAATACTACACAGACTTAATAATTTGATATGTACATATCCCACTCTAACTGAGGGTGCTTTGTAAAGGTTTTTTGGCTGTTTGTTGCAAGAGAATAAAGTTAAATTGAACAAGGTACAAAGTCAGATACACTGATAAAGGAGAGTATCAGAGGGGTAGCCGTGTTAGTCTGGTTCTGTAGAAGCAGCAAAGAATCCTGTGGCACCTTATAGACTAACAGACGTTTTGCAGCATGAGCTTTCGTGGGTGAATACCCACTTCTTCAGATGCAAGACTTGCATCTGAAGAAGTGGGTATTCACCCACGAAAGCTCATGCTGCAAAACGTCTGTTAGTCTATAAGGTGCCACAGGATTCTTTGCTGATAAAGGAGACTGTCACAGAGCTAGTTGAGCGCCCCCTGCTGAATGCTCACCAGGTGGCTGCATTTGAGTCCCACCATACAGGACCCATGTGCCTGTGAGCTTTCTTTGGAGTGGGTAGGCTCCAGCATTGTCTCTTTCTTTGGCTTCTCTGGCATGCTCGCTGGGCGCACACTGTTACCCCCTCACAGAACTGGGACCTCATGGACCAGCTGCCCTGGTCCCCAGAACCAGTGTGATCACCACCCCTCCCAGACACCCGCGTTGCTTAAATACATCCTTTCCTGAGCTTCCAACCTTGTGGACATTCTGGATTACAGTGTACCACTTAAGGAACACACAATAGTTGAAACACACAACACAGAAACTTTGCAAAAGGTTCCAAAACGAATCACGCTTTAGTTTAGATGGCACAAGCAATATAGCTATCTAGATGAAATGATAAAACACCTCCGTTTCTCCCCTTGAGTTTTCTCACTGCTCTTGGGTGTTCTTTGGCATTTGGTCGTTGTTCTTGTGAATCCCTGTCCTGCACATGGTTTCTCTGAATCATGCAGCCAGCTTCCTTCTTCCTTGGCTGGTTTAGCCGTTAAAAAAGGTTGCCTCTGCTATGAAAGCATGCCCCTTTGTTCCTCTCTTGCCCCAAGTTTCCTTATAGTCTTTTTAAACCAATGCTCTGTCACCTCTGTCTCTTTGTTCTGTTGTTTGGGGATTTTTCCACTCTCCATTTCCCTGTCCCTGCCAATAAAGTTAATTAAAATTGTTTTCCAGCTGAGGCATGCTCCCTACAATTTCTTTTGTTTGTTCAGTAGCTCCTTCCAGACAGAGTACATAATACTGTGTCAGGGACCTCATCAACCCATGGCTGAGTCATTAGACAGTAAGGCATTCAATGACACAGCAATTACATAAAATTAACTAAAATTCCTAAGTCATACGTAGATTCCCCAAATCGTCACAAAGACTGGGGAGAGAAGCACCGTTTAAGGACAGGGAGAAGTGGAAAAGCAATTATGTGTCTTGCACCTGGATTGTAACTGTTCTGTAGCTAAACAATGGTATGGAGTCAGATTTATTCAGCATAACATGAATTTGCCATTAATAGTTTAACGGAACAATAATGCAGTTTCTAATTATCTTTCAGAAAATGAGAGACTACAATTTCAAGGCCAGATTCTGCCATTTTAATGTTGAGTGTGGTATCCTACTCCATGAATAGCCTCACTGAAAATCAGTGGGGCTACTTGCAGAGTCAAGTACTGCTCAGCATGTGTAAAAGTAGCAGAATGGGCCCTTATGCTTAATTCCCATGATAGATTAGGAAAGAGCATGAAATGGTACAGTGGAAATCTGTTCTTGTGGCCATTGTCATGGGAAATGGTATATGAGCAGTACGTTCTCACTGCAGTATTGTCATCTTTCTCGTATGCAGTGATCTGGCAACATTATGCGACTGACAGATTGGATGGATATATTTGCATTTCTCATTCATAGAACTCAAAGCCCTTTAGAAAAATAGGTAAGCAATATTAACCCCATTTTACAAACAAGATAACTGAGGCGTAAGAGTTAAATGATTTGCCCCAGCGCACACAGCAAATAAAACAGTGGCGTTAGAAGGAGAATCCAGATCTCTCAACTCCTGGCCCAATCCATCAGCTGCCATCATCAATTGCCCATCACATTTCCTAAACTTCAGCTACAGAAGAGCTGTGAGACCAGGACAAATTTCAAAATGGCCTATCAACACTGCCCATATTTGAAAAACTTGGTCTTTCTTGTGTTGGTGAAAGGCTCCCTTTAACTATTGCAAAAATTTTATAGTAATAATCATTGACAGTAGTCATCCATCTGGGATGGTTTAGACACAATGACTCCTGCGTCTTGGCAAAGGGTTAGACTAGATGACCCTTGTGGTTCCTTCTTACCCTGTGTTTCTGTGAATGTATTTTTAAAAGTGGTATTTGTAAGAAAATGTTTATTCCATATACAACATGTTTGACTGTGACTGCTATTCATGTGCTGTATATTTAGATACCATTGTGCAACTGGAGTAAGAGATCAAATAAAAGGGGAGAGGATAGTGACAGGAAGAGAGAGACCTTGTTTCAGCTGTGAATATAAAGGTTGCAGCTTTTTTGTAGAAGTGACTAGTAGAAGAGGAAGATACAGTTTATCTGAGCAAATTTTACAACCGTCTCCCAGGTTACGCATAAGTAATTCCATCCACGGGAACAGCTCAGCTTATGTAGGGTAAATGGGGGAAGGAAAATAGAGAATGAAGAACCTTAAACCTTTATAAAAGCAGGAGGATTTGTTCTTCCACGCTGTTCTGCCTGAGAGTGGATTAAAAGCATGTTGTTATATAACACCCTGTCACAGGAAAGGTTACTACAGTCTAGTGTTATCTACAGTAGTAGTTAATAATTATGAATGAGTCCCCCTAATCCACTGATATTAACAGTTTGGCACACATTTGAAAACTTTCTGTAGTCTAATGCTCACTGGGATGATTGGTCTTCATCAGGCGAGTGACTGTGATTGCAATAGAGACCCAGGAGACAGAAGCTCACAGTATCAAAGGCATTTTAGACAGACAAGGTAAAAACGCATCATATTTTGTTACATATGTTTTGAACCACACTTTACTTTTGAAAGAGCTTGTGTCGTTGATTTAATTCAGTGTATGCCTAGGTTTTATAATCCCATATGGTAGCTTTGTTTGTTTTGTAGTGGAAACTGGATAAACTGATCATGATTTAAATGATACTACATGTTCGTCTAATGTGCTGTTGTAGATGCAGAATGTTAATGTCTCAGTTCATCTGTAGTTTGTGTTATCAGTATATGTTTACAGTATTTGTCCCCCAAAGGGCATTTTCTAATTGCTATTCGTTGCATTTTTTTTTTGTCACTGCACTCTTCCCCTTCCCTTCAGACAGACCTAGTGACCAGTGTCGAGAATCATTAGCTGATTCAATGGTCTTCAGATCACAAATGGTTCAATATAAATTTGTTGAAAGTTTTTAGTTTTATAGTAGACGAACTGTTCAAAATTTCTCTGACAGTCAAGTGGAACAGTTTCCTTACACAAGGTCAGTTTCACTAATCCACCAAATTTCTAATAGATCCATTCGTACGGTCTGTTAATTAGTGCAGTGTTTTGGTGGATTTGAGCTAGACAGGTTTTAGTTTTTTTCCTCCTGGTACTGCATATCTGTGGTATAAGCAGGTAGTACAAAAGTGCTTAAAATCTTTGTATATTGTCAGTGTGATTCAAGGCCATTCATTCTCACACTTTACTAGTGGAGCAAAATATTGACCATACATGTATTTATGTAGGCTACCAGGCACTATATTGGGCAGGTGGGGAACATATTTAAATGGTATCCCAAACTGTCTCTCACTGCTATTATGAAATGTTGTTTGGAGAGATCAGACATGTTAAAAACCATTTTAAAAAGCTGTGTTTGAGCCTATCGCTACCCAATCTTGACCATGGTTTCTAAAACTTATTTTAATATGGCTTAGCATTTGTATAGTCTTTTAAAGCATTTTATCCCAGAATTGTTTTAAACCACTTCAGGAAGCACTGTATTAATTTATATATATATATATATATATATATAAAGGTCATCAAGTCCAGCCCCCTGCCTTCACTAGCAGTGACCAAGTACTGATTTTTGCCCCAAATCCCTAAGTGGCCCCCTCAAGGATTGAACTCACAACCCTTGGTTTAGCAGGCCAATGCTCAAACCACTGAGTTAACCCTCCCCCAAGGCATAGGGTGTGGTTTTTTTTTTCCTACTGAGGTTAAACCATTATTAACGCAGGATATATATTATTCCCCAGTCTTACAATGAGTTCCCGTGCCACTTGATGTTACTTTTCATTAGGATGTCTGCCACCTCTAGTAGGATGAGAAATAACTTTAAAAAAAAATGTTCTTGTGAATTTAGTGCTGCTGCAAAACACCAGATTGACAGCTGTTGGATTGAAATCCTCCATTTATCCACAGAACAAGTGGAGCTTTGACAATTACCATGCCAACTCCGTCATGCTTCTCTACCAATGCACCTCAACTCTAAACGGGAGGGACCATCCACCACTAACAGTGAGAGAGTGTTTAGGCTTCTTGCCAATTTAGGCCTCAGTCTCCCTGTCGAGGCTGCCAACAAGAAGGCCAGTTAGTGGTGGTGACAAATGTGGACGTTTGTCTAGTTAGTAACTGGCCTGAGAACATGAAACTGATTTCACACAAGCCACAAAACAGCCATTAGATGGCAACAATTTTTGGCATTACTAGCCTAGCCTGGATTAAAATCTGTAATTGAGGAGTAAAGAGAGATTATGTACATTACTAATCTCCTGAGCTGTCCAGGCCCCTCAGTAAAACCTATTTTAAATTAAATCTTTTACATAGGTGTCCCGGCTTATACACCAGATGTGCTTCTCAACATGTGAACCCATCAGACTGCTGCGCAGAATGGTGCAGCTTTCCTTATAAGGCAAGAGGTTTTAAAGATCCTTTCATCCTTCCTCTGTGAGGTAAGAACTCACAAAACAGGCCTTAATTTGGACCCAAAAATTGGCATAAAATGAACGTTGTTAGATCAGATATTTAAACTTAGCTTAAATGGATTGTGGTGTGTTCCGGAGTACACTAGAGTTTAGCAACTTTTAGTTTCAAGAGCAACAGTATTGAGAAACCACTGTGGGCACCCACTTTGTTGTCACTTTATATAGGCACCTATTTATACGTATTGGAGTAGGTCTCATCTTGGATTTCTCAGGTTTGGTTTTTGCACAATTCTCAGTCTTTGTGGATTTCCAACAACAGATTTCCCAACAGATTTTGCTAAAAACACTTATGCTAACTAAATATTTTTACGTGAGAGGATATTTATTAGTCCTATAAATAAGGATATTATGGAAATATTCCTGGAAAGTATATATTATTTATAAGTGCTCTATGTCAAATGTTCATTCAGTCACGTAAACAAAGCAAGAGGTCTGTTGCCAGTGCACTGTAGGAAAGCTTAGCTATTATGAAACAGGGAGCAAAAAACTTCCAGCTATTAAAAACAAAGGGCCAAATCCTTGGCTATTGCAAATGGGCTTAACACCATTGGTTGGAGCTCTGCAGATTTACCCCCGCGGAGGCTGTGGCCCCAGAAAAATAAATCAGCAAAACATGTGATGTTTCCCTGTGACAGCTGAAATTGTGCTAAATAAAACGGTTGTGGTCATCTTGTACCAGAATAAACAAAATATTACTTACATGGTTTGTCAACACTGCCCATACTTTTGTAAGTAGACTCTACGTTCTTTTTGCTTTTTATAACTGTCACTTTGCCATTCACTTGATTCAGCTGGTTATTCCTAGAGTGCCCACTCTAGTGACTGCTTTATCTTTTTACACTCAGTACTTTTCCTCTACTCATTCAGAAGCCCTTGTTTTTCAAGTTATGAAGCCTTTGATTTCAGAGACATTTCACTTACACAATATGGTATTTCCCTGGCTTGCTTTCAAGAAATCTAACTATGCTCCAGGGTCACAAGGGGTTTCTACAATTAATAGCCACATTAACTTTGACATAGCTTTCTAGAATCTGCCTTTTTATTTTTGTTTTTCTCACGTAGTTGGTTAAAAAACAGTGGCAGTTAGACAGTAGCAGATGAGACAGGAATGAGTTAGCAGTTACTTATTGGGATTCCTTCCAAGGAGAGAAGGTGAAGTTTTAAACCAATCACAATCGTTTTAAAATAAGAGTCTAGGCGAGTAAC
Organism: Mauremys mutica; assembly: GCF_020497125.1. NCBI lineage: Eukaryota > Metazoa > Chordata > Testudines > Geoemydidae > Mauremys > Mauremys mutica. The sequence continues at coordinate 131,763,775 of NC_059075.1, forward strand.
TGTTGTATGCTGAATCTGTGGGGGAACCATTGAAAGACACTTCATAGGAAACCAAAAATCTCAGTGAGTGATGAGAAGAAATTAGGATTTTTTTAAGGTTGTCTTTAGAGATTTTTCTCATATGACAGATACATAAAAATAATGTGGATATTAAAAATATGTTAATACATTGGTTCTGATCTGCCTTTATTTACACTGTTTCATACAGGGGTAACTCATTGACTTCAATGGAATTACTTCTGGTTATCCCTGGTGTGAGAGGAAGAGTCCTGTTTTAGTTGTACTGCGCAAATATGTGTGCATGTTACAGTTTGCGCTAAATATAGACATGTAAAAACTCTGAGAGCAGCTGTACATTAATAGTACTGTAATAGCAATGACCTGATATCAAATAGTCATAATTATAGTCCTTGTTTCTTCAAGGTGAATGTGATAATAGACATCATAAAACTTGAATTACCTAAAATAAAGTTATAGTCCTTGACTTGTACCTTTCACATTTTAAAAACTTCCCCCGATTGATTAGTCCTTTGTAGGGACAGCACAATTTGTTCCCAGAACAAAAATACTACTTAATATTTACAATGCAATTCAAAGCACATTACAAAAATGGGGTTAGTAAGTTAATGACAAGCAGCTAGATTTTACATCAGATATTTTGATTCTTTAGATAAGATTTGTTTTTTTAATTACATTGAATAATGTATCTAGTGTGTGTTTAATAGTGCATCAGATTTAAAATTTACCTGACGAATAGCCATGTGCTTTACCACTGATATGAGTCAGAGCAAAAATTTTAACTTCTTCACATCTTATAATATTGTATTGAAATACAAATAATTTACCATTAGTTTTAGCAGTAAAAGACCAGTCCTGTAGTTCTTGTCAATGATGCTTGCATTTGATTCTTTCTGAGAAATCCAGTAATGTGTCTTATATGAAAGTATCTAGGAACAACGGACGTTTTTGATTTAGGGCCTGATCTTCTAAAGGGTAGAATTTCAGAACCACGTGCAGTAATGCCTATGCAATTCTGTGTGCAGGTACCACTGGGGGGTGTGGGGGTGTGTGTGTGAGAATCGGGTATTTGTAGCTCTCTTGCTGATTGTCTAAATTGTCATTTGCACATGCAACTGTCTGATTTATCCAAAGTAATTGTGCATGCATATTGGAACCATGATCCAAATCCAGTGGAGTCAATGAAAAGGCCCAGGATGCATCATTGCATGTGTATTTATGTGTGCAACTGCATAATTCTGCCCTCTTCAAAATGTGACCCTTAATTCCTTAATATCTGGATTTAGCATTTGTAGTGGGAGTGGTCTAGGGTATGCTGTAAAGTGAAATTGAAAACCTAACCCTAGGGGATCAGGAGCTGTATCTTTCCTACCCGGCTACTAGTGGAAAACCAGCACAAAACAAGTGTCCAAAAGAATGTTTTAAAACATCAGGCTTGGAAGAATGTTATTTCTTAGCTATCTGGCCATATTTAAACTAAATGTACATATTCTTGTATATGCAAACATTCTCTCTCTCTCTCTCTCTCTCTCTCTGGGGAGTGTGTGTGTGTGTGTGTGTGTGTGTGTGTGTGTCTCTCTCTCTCTCATATATATGCTGGGCAAGGACTTTTAATTTGAAATAGTAACATGAATCAGACATCTGGGTTTTAGGGGAGGAGCATTTGTCGCTTCAGCATAAACAGTTTAAACTCTGGAGCTTCTTTATGACTTAGCTTTTTCCTTTTATTAAAGGTGGATTTCAGACTGCATAGCGCTACCAGGAACATATGAACTGACAGTAAGTAATTGGGTATATTTCATTTGTCTGTCATAATGAGTGTTTGTATGAGAGCTTTACTCCAAGGTTAGAATTAGAATCATGCATATTTCTTTCTGTTGTTTTACAATTTTAAATGTTGCAGTTAGAGGCTAGAATACACGACTTTTCAAAAATAGGCTGCTGCTGTTCTGGAGTTTTTCATAGAGATCATATAAAGAAGGGGTTTCCCAGAATGTTAATTTAAAATCTCAGTCTGAATACTTAGGATATTTTTATGAACTGAAACAAAGTGAGGTGCCAATGGTTACTAAGGAAGAGAATGTAAAAGAGGAAATACCATTTTAAAATATAAAGGGATTTTAAAAAATCCTGCTTTATGCTATGTTTAACTTGAGTTTTTCTGTAGGCCTTGTAAATAGTTCTGTTATAAAATAGGTGGATCACAGAACTCAGGATAAAACACCATGTTATTGATCCTCTCATGATCCTTTAGTAAAAAGCTTTTATGTTAGGGTTTTTAGGTTTATCCAGTAATATAAAGGTATAGGATTGTTAATTAAAGTCCCTGGTTGTAATTCTGACCTCACTTAGGTCCATGACTTTATATGTGAAAACAAAAATTGTTTTCTTGTAGCAAAATGTGGACAAAACTCTTATATTTGGAGCAGCTCCATTTTCACTGGTCCTTTCTCCTAATGTAGTAATAACCCAGGTACCTTTTCTGTCTGGTTGGGAAAGAGGCATCACTTTCTGAAGTGATGAGGCTAACTTTAAGTGCTAATTTATTTCAAAGATAATTCTTTCACGTAGTGATTGTTACAAGCATTTATGAAACTCCCATTCCTGTGGTATGTAGATGCTCTTTACAAGGGTTAGGTTTAAGAGCAAATATTTCTCAAAGGATTAATCCCCAAGTAATTTAAACAATGGAAACAGCATTCATATGGTGTTGCCCCTGCACCTGTCCATGCATCATTGGTAGCACTGTCAGTTCTTGGGCAGAGGTAAATGTGTGTAGCAGGATATTGACCAGGTGTGTTACCGAGGCATTTTGGCTTTTTGGGGGGCATCCGGTATAGATCACTGTCAGATGTCTAAGTAGATCTTAGTCTGTTCTAGTTTGGCAATATCTGTGATCCTGTGGTCTGCTTGTTTTGGAAAAGTTAATAGTAATCACAGAAATGCAGGGCTGGAAGGGATCTTGAGAGGTCATCTAGTCCATCCCCAGCACTGAGGCAGGACCAAGAAAACCTAGACCAGCCCTGACCAGTTTGTCCGTCCAACCTTTTTCTTAAAAACCTCCAGTGATGGAGATTCTACAGCCTCTGGTGGAAGCCTGTTCCAGAGCTTAACTATGTTCATAGTTAGAAAGTTTTTCCTAATATCTAAACTAAATCTCCCTTGCTGTAGATTAAGACACTACTCCTTGTCCCGCCTTCAGTGAACATGGAGAACAATTGATCAGTGTCCTCTTTCTAACAGCCCTTAACGTATTTGAAGACTGTGATCACCCCCACCTTCAGTCTTCTTTTCTTAAGACTAAACACGCCAATTTCTTTCATCCTTTCCTCCATAGGTCATGTTTGAGGATAATGAGAGAGCTTTGTGGTTGTTTACTGCTTCAGCAGCATTCTGAATAGATAGCGAGCAGGGCACTGCATTTGCCAAGGCCAGAGAAAACAAGATTGCAGTAATTGAGACAGGAGAGTTTAGCTGCATGGATGGCTAGGAAAGGCTGTTCTTTAGCCATATTATACAGAAAGAAAATGCAAGATGTAATCATAGCCTGGATGTGAGGACCTAGAGAGAAGTCGATGTTCAGGATGATGCTCAGTTTATGGGCCTGAGAAACAGGCAGGATTGTGGTGCTGTCCACAGTGATGGAAAAAGGAGGTAGGGGTGGAAGGCTTGGGGGAAATATCTACTAGGAAATGGCAGAGAGACAGGCTGAGATTTTAATCTGGACATTAGGAAACAAGTCTGGAGAGGCGTGGTAGAGCTGTGAGTCATCAGCATAGGGAGGTAGTCGAATTGGTTTGTGGATGACATTGTCCAGAGATAAGGGGCCAAGGAAACAGTCCTATGGAACCCCCATAGAAAGTTGGAGTGGGGGTTGAGGAGGATCCTCCTAGGGACATGCTGAAGGAGTAATTAGAGAGCTAGGAAGAGAACCAGGAGAGGACAAGGGAAGATGAGATTTCAAAAACAACACAGTCAGTGGCGTCAAGGAGGAAGAGGATGGAGTACTGGTTCTGAACTTTGGCTAGGGAGAGATCACTGGAGACTTTGGCAAAAGCAATCTCAGTGGTGTGCCCCAAATCTCTGCCTTCCTGAAACCTTCCCTTCCCATTCTTATTGGACCCTCCCTGCACTCTCCAGCCTTTTCCCTCTCAGTATCCCCACTCCCAGGTAACCTGGATCGCCTCCCCAACCTACAGCACCAATGCTGGGCCCTCCACCCACTTTTCCCCATTCCCAGTCTCCCACTCCCCCAGCCCACCCCACTACCAGTTCCCAGGCTCCCTCCCTCTTCTTCCTTCCACTGTACCGACCTTCCCTGATTCCCTCTAATACTAATCTTCCATGCACCTTCCCCTTCCTCCCACTGCTTTCAGCCCTCCCTGCTTTGTGACATGCCAGGAGTACCAGCTCCCCATCATTTTCTCCCTTCACACTGCTCTCTGCTCACTCTTTTCCCAAGCACTCCTGAAAGCATAATTAGTTATATACAATTAGATAAGTCCCAGTTAATTTTCATTGTGTGTTAAGTCCTCCTGCTGATCATGTGTTGCCAAGAAAATGCTGAAGAGTCTGTTCCCTCTGTTTCTATAGAGAATTGATATAACTGCCATTAATAATAATAATAGTTTTGTGTGTAAATTATCCAACCATCAGTGGGAGAACGGGGTATTTCAGTGTTAAAGGTAAAACTGGCAAAGCATGGCCCTTAAATCATGGTGTGGCTGTGCTGTGTTAAACCACTAAAGCCATATTCCAGACCATAGTTTCAGATTACATTTGTAGAAACAGTGAATTTCTATTAGGACTCAAATAAATTAGAAATGCAATCAACTTTGCTAACAGTAAAGTACTATACGCAGAATAGAGGGAAACAATCAGGCATTTCATCAGATTTTAAAATGTAAAGTCTGTTGCCGGAATTTTTGAGATTTACTGAATTGCATCAATCCTGGTGGACATTCTTTCCTTCTATAATTCGAACACTGTTGGCAAAATGAATCCACTGTGTATTAATAGAGCTCTTTCATAAAAAAGGAAAGTCATTTTGTATTATGTGTGCGTGCTGCTTCATACTGTAGAAGTGCCCTTTTATTACCTGGTTGTGATTGTGACTGTAGTAAAAGAGAAATTTCAATGTGCCATCTAGCATGTATCCGAAAAAATCTATAAAAAGAGCCATTGTAGTATCAAGATATATTTGAGATGTATCTTTTTTGGTTGCTTTGGATCTGATTGCATGAATTATGAGAGAAGAGGAGGATGTGCAATGTTTTGTATGTAAAAATGTGCTCCAGATAATTTTTGGCTGTCACGATCAGGGTCATAACTAATAATTTGCAGTTTGTACATATGTTGGATCTACTGTATATATGTAATCTCCTAAAGTTCACACCCAAGATGCTCATTACCCTACTGTACTTATTGAAACTAAGCAACCTGTCAGTCACCATAAAAGATTCCACAGAGAATTAGGCATACACTACAATGTGCAATGTTTATCTACACGACACCTGGGGTAACTTCTGTCTTTAGTTCAAAAGAGAAGGAATTAAGAAGCAAGGGCTATGTCACTGCTGTTCTGCTTGTTTGTAGAGATCTGCACATGATGGAGAGAGTCACTTAATGTGAAGTACTGTACCATCACAGCGTTCCACAAAAATGTGAAAAATCCTCTATTTAAAGAAAAAAATCCACCAGCCCCAACAATCCTGGCAGTATTCCTGAATCTGAATCCTTCTCATGCTGTCAGATATTGCTTATGGCACAAACAGGGCTCTGCCATCACTGTCTATCCTGGCTGCTCATTGCATGTTCTCTATTAAGTCACATAAGTTTTCCCTCTCTCTGTAGCATTTGACAGAGGGATTCTTTTCATAGAATCATAGAATATCAGAATTGGAAGGGACCTCAGGAGGTCATCTAGTCCAACCCCCTGCTCAAAGCAGGACTAATCCCCAGACAGATTTTTGCCCCAGATCCCTAAATGGCCCCCTCAAGGATTGAACTCACAAGCCTGGGTTTAGCAGACCAATGCTCAAACTTTTGACTGGCCCCTTTTGGGTGTTCCTCCAACTGCCCAATGGCACACCTGCAGATGCTTTGGCCTTATTCTTAACACATGTCCCAAATATTTCTATCATTTTTTTTGTTAATTTTAATTTTGAATCGTCATACTGTTAAAGTAGGTAGTATAAACAAAGCTTTTTGTCTGAGAATTTCCTAAACGTTTATAAACATTTTAACAATTGTTTAGTGACAGGAGACCCTGTGGATCTGAGAAACTGTTCAGACTGTGGAACTTAGCTGAAAATAAGGAATATGGTTTGAAAGCAGAAGTCAAAGGCGTTATAGGTCACAAAGCAAAATAAAATCCCTTCACATAGCTCACATGTGTAAGAATTTGTTGTCCAGAATTACGAAGCATCCTAGAGAGGGTATTGTGCAATTTATGATTGTGTAATGTTCATAACAAGGCTAAAAATGGAAAAGCGCAGCATTACAGGGTGGACATATTGAAGACAAAAGTTATGTAGTGGCTCTGCAATTTTTTGTAATTATTGAAAGAAGTTACTTGCTTTTAAATAATGAATATTTGAAGTAATTACATATTAAATATTGGGAATAACAGTTGGCAATAAAAATATGGGACTGAAAATATAAAAGATCAAATATCAATGTTGTGTGCACGAATTATGTAGAAATTTCAGTAGCAGTAGCTTCAGATTTGTAACAAGTCACTTTTTTGCTGTATGTATTTGAGAGGCAATTAGTTTTTTCTGTTTAATGATAGCTCCACTTACTGACTGCAGGCAGAGAATCAGTGTGATTTACACACTGCATAATATGGTATTACTGCAAGACAAAAACCTCCCTCCTCTATTTAAAAACCATATATTATTGGCACTGAACATGAAACCATGGACTCACTTTTACTCTTGAGTGGATAAAGAATGCTAGGTTCATGTTTATTCTGACTAGCCTTTATGTATAACAAATAGAAAAGCAGCCATTTCTCCCTCTTTATTAGTTTGATACAATTTACTGTGAAGATTTGTTTTGCTGATGTAGTTTTAATACCTATCATGTATATATTATTATTATTATTTTTAGAAAGGCCCTCCATCATGGAACACAGAAAGGAGCAAAGCAGACCAAAAAGAGGGAAGTTCAGAAAAGGCAAGGAGCAGAAACAATATAGCAGGTTTCGATTTCTCCCGAGCCCACTGAAACCCCTCTGCACCAACTCTGTTTTGTTTGTTATGACTCCAGGGGCACCCAAGGTGCAGCCTGAGAACCAGTGCAGTCTGGTGGTACCTCCAGTTTCCTATATTTTAGCTACTAGATATGATATGAGATATGATATGATTTGGGGAGCCTAATAACTTTAACCAGCCAAAACTCCAGAAGTTTGATTCTGATCTAATTTACATCAGTTGAACTCCATTGGTTTCAGTGGAGTTCTGTCTTTCTGACATTGGTGTGAAATCAGAACCGGGCCCCTGATCTGCTATTCCCCTCTAATGGAGCTGTGTGTGTGTGTAAATTTTTTTTTTTTTAAGATCATATTATGATTTTATTCTGTACAACGATCTGGAATTATTTCCCTATAACTGCAGGCTCAGAAGACAAAGTTAATGAACTCAGCTGACAAGCAATTTTTATCTCCCTCTCAAGGAAGATATGAGCATATATTATGGTTGTGATGTGCTCATTTTTTGACTAACAATTTTGTGAAAATGAGTGCAGAGATTGGGCTGCTGACAGGTTGCCAAGATGGCCTTTTAAATAGCAAAATTTAGGTCCCCCTGTTTTAATTCCACGTTCCTGGTTTTTCATCACACTTTTCTGAATCCTATCATTCTCCAAGAAAAATCTGTTTCTGCAGTACAGCCAAATAATCCGTATCAAAAAGGCATTGTCGGGCTAGCAGTTTATTGAAGCACAGATCAGCACAACTGGGGGCAGGGCTGATGTGGGTGGTGACCTATTCACCACTGTCAAATGGGGGAGGAACGTGAAACCTCAGGCTGCACCGCACCACACCTCTCTGTAACCCACTGAAATCAGAGGTAGGGCACTTACAATCAGCCAGCAGGGCTTGTTCCCCCATTCTTGGCCCTCTCTGGAGTGGTTCATAAACTTCACCATTCCTCACTGAGACTCCTCGCCATTCATGAGGTTCTGCTATACATAGTGGAATTGTCTACTTTGTCCTGCTGTCAGACCCTGGGTTTGGAGTTCCATTTTATCCTCTCCTTCCGAGCCAGGTCTTTCTCAGGCCTGTTGTTTTGTCGCTTGAGGATATATTCCTCCTTGTTCTCTTGCCTTTCTCTCTCATGAGTTACAGAAATCATTTATCTGCTACATCCCCTCACTCTTAAGTGATGCTAAATGTTATCACCCTCTTCTCTTTGGTCCCAATTGTGCTATATATAGGCATAGCCTTGTGCTGAAGCCACACTGACCCCTGGAGACCTCAGGGAAGAATTTCTTGCCATAGTTCTCCAACACACAGGGGGAGCACTGCTATACCCCTTCAGGGGGTGCACTATACACCAAATCTCCACCCACCTCTCACTGTGTAGTCAGTCAGCTGTGCTCACCACTGCTTCACGGACTGCAGTTGTGCCTGGCTGCTGAGCAGAGGCCCAAGGGGTACGGGCTTTCCCCAGTGTCACATCAGAAACCAATTCCGTCGTGTTTACTGTTTCCTCCCTAGGTATAGATACAAAATACACAAAAGTGGCCCCAGTACCAATTCTTGCAACATGCTATTCCTTCTATATTTTTTTCTCATTCATCTTAACCTCTTGTGCAATCTCCCTTTTACTCTCCAAACTAGGAATTGTAAAGGCATAGCCAAATGTGCAGCTTCCTTTCATTTTGGCATTTTCTCAGGATGTGTCTTAGAAAATTACAGCAAGGATAAACCTTTAGAAAGACATGCAATTAGAGTACACATATATTCCTGTTCTAAATTGTTATGTAGCATAGAATTAGGTCAGGCACACCCATTCTAAGTGTGTATTTCCTGCTTAACTCATGTTTCTCAGCCTACTTCCATATGGAAATTTCTTTGCGAATTTAAAGGGACATTGTCACCTTAAAACTAAGATTTTGTTTTATTCATCTTGGTTACACTTTAAATTATTAAGGTTAGAAGAATTTTAAATATAAGATTGTTTGTTTCTTTTTGCCTCTAGCATCTTGAATGGTGAATTAAACTAGTCACTTTTGCTGTTTTTAGTCAGGTTTACTTTTCCTGCTGTCATGCAAAAAGCACAGTGCCAGGGCGGGGTTGCCAACATCCGCAAACATGATGCAAATATCCATGGATATAAAGCAGATATCTTCAGAGTTGCCGGGCTCTAAATACAGATGAACTTTTGTTGCTGGATATTTATTTTTGTGAACATACTTTAACGATTTTCCATTGCCACATTCTGTTTACAATTATTTTTTATTTTGCTCTGTAATAGGTGGCCCAGTCAATCCCTCTAATATCTGTGTGAGGGGACTGTGTGCTGTGGGGGGTGATCCCTAATATCACACAGAGCAGGGAAGAATAGTGTAGTAGAGGCAGCTAGCCACCTTTTCTCCTCCCTCCCCCCCCTCCCAAATGCACAACAGGGAAGATCCAAATGGAGGGTGTGACGGGTTCGGCCACAGAGACCCCCTTAGGACTGTCAGCTTACGTGCTGGAATTACCTCTGAGCCCATTTTCCCTGCCAGCTTGGGACTCCAGAACCCTGTCTTGTTGAGCCAGACACGCTAGCCTGCTGCAACACAGACCCAGGTCTGGTCCACGCCCCCAAAGCTGCAGACTTTAACCAAAAACTGCTCAGCAGGTCACCTATCTCCAGCACCCAGACACCCAGCTTCCAATGGGATCCAAACCCCAAATAAATCTGTTTTACTCTGTATAAAGCTTATACAGGGTAAACTCATAAATTGTTTGCCCTCTATATCAGTGATAGAGAGATTTGCACAGCTGTTTGCTCCCCCAGGTATTAATCACTTACTCTGGGTTCAAAAATGATTTTATTAAGAACAAAAAGTAGGATTTAAGTGGTTTCAAGTAATAACAGAACAAAGTAAGTCATCAAGCAAAATAAAGCAAAAAAATTGCCTAATACGTTAAAAAACTGTTTACAGGTAAAATCTCACCCTCAGAGATGTTCCAATAAGCTTCTTTCACAGACTAGACTCCTTCCTAGTCTGGGCTCAATCCTTTCCCCTGGTACATTCCTTGTTAGTTCCAGCAGACATCTTAGGTGGAAACTAGGGCTGTTCTCATGACTGGCAGCCCCCTTTGTTCTGTTCCACCCCCTTTTATAGCTTTGGCACAAGGAGTGAATCTTTTGTCCCCACCCCTCCTTCTGAATGGAAAAGTACCAGATTTAAGATGGATTCCAGTATCATGTGACATGGTCACATGTCACTGTAAGACCTTATTCTTCATTACCCACGGCTGGCCCATACCTCCACAGGAAGGCTTGCAGGTAAATAAATTATCTACAACCAATTGTCCTAGTCAATGGGAGCCATCAAGATTCTAAACCATCATTAATGGCCCACACTTTACGTAGTTACACTAGGACCTCAGAGTTGTACTTCATACTTCTAGCTTCAGATACAAGAATGATACATGCATACAAATAGGCTGAACACACTCAGCAGATAATAAGTTTTGTAATGATACGAGAGACCTTTTGCATAAAGTATATTCCACTTTCATCATATTCACACACACAAGCATATTTCCATAAAACATTATGGAGTGCAGCGTCACAGAGGGTTCTATCTTATTGAGAATCATGTGGAACAAGCATCAGTCTGATTGTTATTTAATTCTGCAGAGTGTTTTGCAGGCTGTCTGAAAGACGCTGTACCAAATGAAGCTGTGTCAGTTTTCACTTTAAAATGTAAAAACTGTACTTCCTTATTGCCTGCCAGACTGCCTTTGTAGTTTCTTACAACCACATTCCTCAATGAATCACGACAGATAACCCTGCACCTTCCAGTTTTGTAACCAACGCAGTTTTTCTCTCAATCGCTTGACTATTGAGAAATGTTTTAATTTTCTAAGTTATTTTAAAATGGAGATTTCCTTTTCCAGGAAATGGGCAAATGTCCCAAGGCAAGTGTATCAGCCCTGTAAATCTCCCCTTGCAGGATACTCAGTAGGCTGCTGTGTGTGGGCCCCACTACACAGGACCCATGTGCTCTTAAACTTCCCTTGATCTGAGTAGGCTCCAGCACTGTCTTTGACTGCTGACACACTTCCTGGGCACAGACTCTGTTACCCCTTCCCAGAAGTAGAACCTCATGGTTCAGCAGCCCGAGGCCCCCAGGAGCAGTGCTGACCTGTTTTCTCCCTCTCCGTGAAGAAACCCCAGTGGTTTAAGCACACTCTTTCCCAGAGCTCCAGCCTTGCGGGCCCTCTGGTTTACAGTTTATCTCTTCAGTAACACATGATAATTGAAGCACATAATGCACAGGCTTTGTAAAGGTTTCTAACGTAATTACTGTTTACTTTGGATGGCACGAGATACACAGATCTAGACAAAATCATAAACCACTTATATGCCCTTCCCTGCCTCAGTTTCCTCACCACTCTTGAGCATTCTTTGGGATTTGGACAGAGTCCAGGACCCCACTCCTGTATATAGCTTCTAGAAATAATAGAGTGAGTTTGTCTACTGCAGCCAGCTTCTTTAATTCTCAGCTGATACCTCAATCAAAAATGGTCCCCTCTGCTCTGAAAACATGCCCCTCTGTACCTCTCTCTTGCCCCACATTTCCTTTAGTCTTTTTTAGCCCCTGCTCTATCATCTCTGTCCCTTTGTTCTCCTGTTTGGGGATTTTCCATTCTGCACTCCCTGCAGATAAACCTGATCAAAGTGGTTTTCCAGCCCTGACACCCTTCTTTGCATATTGTTTGGCCAGAACCTAATGGTTAAGTTTAACAAGTTTTCTTTTTTCTGAAGCTTCTTCCAAACAGAATGGCTGACACCAGGGACCTCACCAGCCCATGACTAACTCTCTGTGCATTGAGACATTCACTGATACAACAATTTAATATAACTAAACAGATTTCATAACATGCTCATAGGCAGGTTCCCCAAATTGTCACACCAAGTAAAATCAAATGCTAGGTACCAGACCTGAGTTTTAATTTTGGCTCTGGCATTAACTCCCTTGCAAGGTCACAGCCTAGATGTTAAAAAACTTGTTTTGGGTGCTGAGCTTGAGACATGGTGGGCCTGATTTTTAGAGGTGCTCAGTACTCAAAAGTCCAGTTGAAGGCAGTGGGAGCTGAGGCCCCTCAACACCTCTGAAAATCAGGCCCAAGCTGTTTCAGGTTGGGCACTCAGAATCCATGGCCACTTTTGGAAAAGTCCTTGTCTTCCCTGTGCCTCTGTTTTCTGTAATTAAAACACGTTCTGACAGTACCTCACATGCATGTTCAAAGGATTAATTAGTTAATGTTTGTAAAGAGCTTTGAAGATGAAAAGTGCTAATTATTATGTACAATATATATGCTTGTTCCTGCCATGGCAAGGATTAAGGTAATGTACCTTTACCCCAGTCATGACATTTAATGAACTGGGAGGACTTCAATATAGCCTTGTTATATGGGCTTAAGAACCATACACGTGTGGTCATGGTGTAAAATGCTGACTCGATAACACCCATTTTGTTAATCCACCAAAACTGGGGTTCAGTCACGTCTATAAGGCACAGACTCTTGTTGGGGGAGGAGCAGAGCCATGCTGCCGCAGTGGAAACACAACTGGCATTATTCACATTTTGCCAGATTTTCAGAAGGGCCAAGTACTCACAATTTCAGTTGAAATCAATGGGGAACACCAACCACGTTGCGCCTAAGAACTCGCGGGATTGATAGTGGTGTGCACCCGCTGCTACATCTTGAGGGCCGTTGGTCTGGTACCTTTCACCAGGACTAAATTCACTTACTTGTGTGGGAGGAAGAGGAGGAGAAATAAGGTGTCTGAAAGCCAACTTCTTATAAAAAGCACATTCGTCAGGATAACTAGAAAGTAAAAAAGCTATCAGAGTCATATTAAATTTATTGCAACTTATAGGTGTCGGGTACATCTAGCTTTCCATAACACTGGTTTATAAGAAATTATGAGAAAGGATTGGGTCATTTCAGTGCAGGCTCCTACAGAGTGATGGAGATCATGGAATCTCTGACGTATACGTGTATTTAATCTGGAGCAAAACTGACGGCAAGATTTGTTGGTTGACTGATGACAAAAATTCAGTTGAGATTTGATCACAGCAGCTATTTGATAGTTAAATAATTATGATCAATAAGTACCAGTATTTCCTTGTCACCTATCATTGCTTAAATGTAGCGTATTTGGAAGGCTTGATGTAGATTTATAGAGTGTGAGGTCTTGTCTACACTAGAAATGTTTTGCTGTGGTATAGCTATACCGGCAAACCCTCCTAGTGTAAACACATCTTATATCAGCAAAAAAGTGGTTCTGCTGTCACAGCTCACACCGATTCCCCAAGAGACGTACGCTATGCTGGCAAAGTCATTTTTATGCCAGTCTGTGTGTGTCTACAGTCGGGCTTATACTGCCATAGGTATGTTGGTGTAAATAAACAAACAAACTGCACTCCTAACCAGCTGCTATGCCAGTATAGGTTTTACATGTGGAACAGGCCTAAAAAATATCTGATAAAGCTTTGTAATCTTCATTGATTTATTTTTAAACATATGCTATAGATTTGTATCAAAACGAGTTACAAGAATTGCTGTGAATTTTTATGTAGATTGAAATTAAATGAAAGTCAGTTTTGCAATGGCGTTGGCAGGTTTATAGTGTGCTTTGCTGCACTTTGTGGAGGTACATATTCCGTCTTATTCCAGGCAGTAAGTTGCTAGAAACAGAGTTGTGTTCATTTAAATGTGTTCATTACTTGGAGATTAATTTTGTCGTGCAGCAGTATGAGTCTAGACAAATTCTAGTCATTGGTGATAGGAGTTCTGTATTGTGATCTGTTAAATTTCCTCAAACTAAAATGTCCTTGTGATGGGTTGGATCACAGAAACCGCTCTGGGAGCTGCCAACTGATGTGCCAAGACTACCTCTGCTCCTGTTTTCCCTGCCAGCTCAGGACTCCAGCACCCTGTCTTGCTGAGCCAGACGCTCCCGTCTGCTCCAACAAAGACCCAGGGTCTGAATTACTTGCCCCAAAGCTGCAGGTTTACCTGAAAACAGCTCACAGAAGTATGCTTGTCTTTAGCATTCAGATGCCCAACTCCCAATGGGGTCTAAACCCAAACAAATCCGTTTTACCCTGTATAAAGCTTATGCAGGGTAAACTCATAAATTGTTCGCCCTCTATAACACTGATAGAGAGAGATGCACAGTTCTTTGCTCCCCCAGGTATTAATACATACTCTGGGTTAATTAATAAGTAAAAAGTGATTTTATTAAATACAGAAAGTAGGGTATAAGTGGTTCCAAGTAGTAACAGACAGAACAAAGTAAGTCACCAAGCAAAATAAAATAAAATAAAATGCGCAAATCTATGTCTAATCAAACTTAATGCAGATAAGATCCTCACCAGTTCCAGAATGCTCCCTTTTACAGACTAATCTCCTTTTAGCCTGGGTCCAGCAAATCACTCACACCCCTTTGTTTCAGTTTCTTCCAAGTATCCTGGGGGGGTGGAAGCTGAAGACCACATGGAGGGGTCTTCCAAGGGTTTAAATAGACTTTCTCTTCTGCCTAGACACCCTTCCCTCCCCCTGTGTAGAATCCAGTCACAAAATGGAGATTCGGAATCACATGGGCAAGTCACATGCCCATGCATGACTCAGGACTTGCAGCTAGCAGCCATTACCCACATGCTACCTTGAACATCCTCAGGTAGACTTCTTATGTGGATTGGAGTTTTATAAGCTCTTTTGTCTGTAAGTGCTTCCTGACTGAGCACTTAACTTGCACATTCCTTTCCCAAGAAGTGACCAAATGTTCTAACTAAGGCTACTTAGGGTATGGCTACACTTACAAATCTGCAGCGCTGGTAGTTGCAGCGCTGGTCGTCCAGCTGTGCAGGGCCAGCGCTGGTGTGTGGCCACACTCACAGCTACCAGCGCTGGTGTGTGGCCACATTTGCAGCATTTGCAGCGCTGTTGGGAGTGATGCATTATGGGCTGCTATCCCAGCATTCAAGTGGCAGCAACGGTGCTTTTCAAAAGAGGGGGGTGGGGTGGGGCGTAGTGTGACAGGGAGCGGGGGGAGAGAGAGAAAGTGGATTTTTGGAGCCAACACTGTGTGTTAGCTTCCTGACTTGAAAAATCAGAACATGTTCCCGATCCCTTACCCTTAACTCTTAACTGCAAACAGCCTGCAGCCAACACGACTCCCTTTCTCCCCTCTGCCCCCGCTGTTTCTGTCAAGCAAACACTCACTCCCTGCCTGCCTCATTATCTCATTTGATTGTTCACAGATTGATCACAGCAAACAGGAGCTGTGTTTGGAGATAAACAGCTCCGGGATCAACGGAGCTACTACGGAGCTCGGAGTTCACAACAAAACAAAGAGAGGCTGCATAACAAAACAAAGAGAGTAATTTATAAAAGCATTCTGGGATACATCCTTATACCCTGGAGGCCAATCACAGCGCTGGTGTGTGGCCACACTTGATGACCAGCGCTGCAGCACCAGCGCTGGAATCCTTATTCCCCATGCTGAGTGAGGTGTACGGCCAGCGCTGCAGCCAGGGAGTTGCAGCGTTGGAAGTGCCCTGCAGGTGTGGCCACTTACTAATTGATGCGCTGGTGGAGGCTTTCCAGCGCTGCAACTCGCCAGTGTAGCCATACCCTTAGAAATCAAGCAAGTATACAGCCAATGTTCATAACAGTCATAACTTTGAATACAAAAATGATACATGCATACAAATAGGATTAATACATTCAGTAAATCATAACCTTTACGGAGATATGTTACATGGCATATGTAGCATAAAACACATTCTAAGCTTATTTCCATAAAACACATTCTAAGCATATTTCCATAAAGCCTTATGGGAGGTACCGTCACAGTCCTTACTGGGTCTCTCACGTTGCTGTGTATCCATTGGAGCCAGTCGTACCTATCTAAAATAGAATTGCTATTCAGAAGAAGGTGCTGTGGTTGCCAAAGAGCTATTTTTTCTCATGAATACTACATGAAGCACAAGCAGCGTCTTTTCTAAAAATATGCAGAAATAAATATGTTGCTAAATTAGTGTTTACATTTAGAAAAAATAATTAGTTCCTGCTTTTGTTAATTTCTAATTAGGAATGAAACACTTCCATTGAGCTGCGCTAATGACAGCCCTGAAACCCTTATTTCAGTTCCGCTGTACTGCTCATTAAGACCATCCCTCTTGGTGCATTATGACTGAAAAGCTCCCTTGCTGTTATTTATTAGTAGCTCGTTGTTTCATTATCTAATATATTTTATTCACTAATTCTGTAGCTTGGTACATGTTATATCCTGTTTTACAGAACACTCTTGAAAATATTAGATTCTGAGACAAAAGCAATACAACTAAATCATGGTTGAAGCTCAGGAAGTGGTAGACACCTCATTAGTGAAATCAGTGTAGGAAAGTTTTTGAAAAAATAAGAGGGATTTGAAGGATCAAAGGGAGGGGAAAGTTGTCTTGTATCAGGCATAGCATGAAAGAAAGTGTCAAATTGAGAGTGAGAGAAAGAGGCAAAGGGGAGCAGCTGGGAGAGAGAATACAGTGGGATTGGGTGAAATGCTCACAGATATATGGGTAGAGCTTTAAAGATCATGACAAACAAAGTGAACCTAATATGGAATGAGAAGAAACCAATGACTAGATACAAGGAGTAGGGGTGATGGGCTCAGAATGGTAAAAGTGGAAGAGGGTGGTTTTGCGTGTACACGGGAGGGGGGTTGCATTAGTTAAAGCAGGGGCTGATGAAGGCCCAGATGAGGGTTTGGCAAATGTGGGACCGCTCGGTAATAATGCAGGAACACTGTATGCGATACGATTATTGGGATAGTTACTGTCTGATTGTATTGGGTTAAATATTGGGAGGTTTAATATGCAGCAGCACTGGGTTAAATGAACAGGGTTGGGAAACCAATAGGAAGGCAACACAGTGGCTTGAGATAAGACCTCTCCTGGCAAACATTTCCGAGGGGTTAGGGGACAATGCCTAAGCTATTAACTGTGAAGATCGTACCTTCTGGGCTCCAGCCTTACAAAGCTTGTTTTGCCATTGCTGGGAACCAACAGATGAAAAAGACTATAAACAGTTAAAAGGACTCTGTCCAGCAGTCAGTCAGTTGTTTGAGGGCTCTTTGGGGGACAGACTGATACACTAGGGGGGCTGTCTGAGGAAGTTAGGCCTTTTAGGTTCCCTTCGGGGGGGTGGTAACCCTATAGATAAGATAGATATGTAGCGACCATTTGTTTTAAAAACCTATTTTTCTCTTGTTTTATGCTTTGTTTGTATAATTAAGATTAAACAATACGTTGGTTTAAGAAGACACTCTGATTACTATTTATCACTGGTCATAGACTCCCAAAGGGAAGAACTGCAGGTGTCAAACCCAGTTGGACCTGCTGGCTTAGCATGGTTGATAGCCTGGGCCACAGTACCCCGTGTAAAAGTGAGAATTGCATGACTCCACCCCAGGAGAAGAATGGCATGAGGCTGGTACCCGACGGGTGCACTCAGACCAGAGAGAGCACCAAAACACACTTAGCCCTGTGACTATGAGACGGGACTTTAGTAGGAAGGATGGAGAGGAAAGGCTGGATTACTAAGATGTTTTAGATGAAGAAGCGACAGGTTTAGGTATTGCGTCTGAGGGTTGGAAGACCTCATGTGCAAGAAGGTTCAAGGGGAAAGCAGGGATAAGATGGCGCTGCACAAATATTGAGAGGAAATTGTGTGACAGGGGGCGGGGAGAACCTATTCAACACTGAACAAAAATGTAATGGCACTAACTCTTTAGAGAGTCAAGCTACTGAAGGAACCTCTAGGGGATACTGTGCTCAGAGGAGGGAGGGTTTGTTTGAGACTTGCCATTAGTGAATCCCCAATGGTCCTCCCTTTTCTCTCCTTGGAACCCCATTGTTGTACCCGGTGGCTGCGGTCAGGTGCGCAGAAAGCTCTCTACCTTCTGGTGCTTGGCATGGATGGGATATGAAAAGACTGCGGAGGAGAGAGGGAGCAGGCGTGAGGTGGAAGTTGGAACCCTTGTTGAGGGTAAAAAAGGTTAATCTAAAAATGGCAAGTTTAGTTTAAATGTAGGACAAGCTTCCTGATAAGTGTAGTTCTACAACAGAACATCTGCTAGGGAAAGTCACTGAGACGTCGGTGAGACGTTCAAAATGAGATTAGATAAAACTCTCCACGGACTTGAGTAGGTCTGAAGTCAGTGGAAAGACACCCATTGACTTGAATGGGCTATGGATCCAGCCCTAGGTAGAGGGAGTTGAACTCGATGACCTGTGAGGTCTCTTCCAACCCTACTAGCCTGTGATCCTCTCTTATAGGACCTCTCTAAGGACCGGCAGTCAGTTTGCATTACAGAGGCCCAGCATGAATATTAACTGTGCCAGTGGGACTGACCAGTCAAGAAATCAAGAGTCCAATCACCCTGCAGAAAATATAACTCCTCCAATCCATGATCCAGAAGAAGATAGCCTGGCCCTAGACAGCCAAACCCCTAGCATTTCTGCAGTGCCCAGGAATGATGGTAAGGATGATGGACACATTTATTTTGTAAGAACATGTAACTAAGGGAGACATGGTTTCAAAGGTTCTTTGATTCCTGGGGAAGTGTTTCCCAGGATCCAGAAGGCAATTCAGGATACTGAAGGACACATTTTCAGCTGGGCCTTGAAATGGCCTGCACTTGTGAGTGTACAGAATTGAACGTGCACATACATGTGCCCTTACTTAGTTATTTGCACTTGCAAAATCTGTGTTAATCATGTCAGTATGAAGGTTCACAATGGGATCTGGGATAGTGTTTTCTTGGAAAGATGATCATGTCTCTTTCCCAAGCAGCTGGGAGGGAATCCACTGGACTCCACTGAAGCAGGCCCCAGTCTTTATCAGCCTATTCCTGGTCATATGTACTTGCCCACTACCTATATAATTCATATTAAAAGCTGTTTCTCAGTTAATATTTATCAAGTAATGGACATGATCCAGTGAGATGTTGTGTCCTCATCACCAAACTTGACTTCAGTGGGAAAGGAGGGCACTCAGCATCTCACAAAATCAGGCCCATTCTTTACGTTTGTACCCCAATTATTTGTTACTAATGGTACATGACAGTTAGGCCCTATATATTTATACCCAAATGTCTGAGCTCTAATGATTTATTGCTTCAGTAAAACCCTTATTAAATGACGGGTGTGTCTCAGAAAGGAAACAACATATGTGTATTTAATATCTCAGCTTAGAAGCAGCTCTCAGTTAAAACCAGATCTTTTCTATACCGTTCTTAAAGAAGCCACCCTCGTTTCAAACCTGCCCTTGCAGGACTGGGCCAGGGTCATGGAGGATTACTTGGAAGCAACAGTACGACGGCCCTTTTACATGCCACAAAATTATAACATTTATATCCAGTTTAAACCCCACATCCATTGAGAGGGCCCCTGGAATTGCAGAGTGGCAATTGTTTAGTTCACTGGACCTTTACCACACATACCACAGGGGAAGGTAATTAAATGAAACCAGCACAAGAGGCTGCCTTTATTATTGTGCATCCTATCTCAAGTGACATCTCCAAAGTATCCTCAAACATCCAGAAATAAGAGTGTGATTCTGCTCCATCTTCAGTCCTTTGAGCGGTTGCTTAAGACAGGTATCAGTGTATTTTCTCTCAGCCTCATTTTAATCTTCATGCTCCCATTTTATCCACTTAAACATCCACGTTAAGTGGAGTTCCCTAGAACTGTAGGGAAGTTTGCATCTGAATCTAGATCAGATGTCAGGCCCATGTGTAGCATGAAGATGTAGTATGGTGTTACATAATATAATGTCCTGTAAAATGCTATTCCATATATTGACAGCCCTTTTCAACTCCGAGTGTTGATGTCGGTCAGCAGCTCTTCCTTCTTGCATAACCCAAAGCTTTTCTATTTAATTGTTGGGTTTTAATATTAACTGTGCTTATCCAGCAAATAGTGTTTCATTCTCACACTATTTGTTTGTGTTGTGTTTAGATACCGAATTCAGATACGCTTCTCGGCCAGCAACTCCCCAATTCAGTAACATGCCACCCACCCCTGAAGATACAACTGGCACTAATCACAAAGCTGGGAGTAAAAGACATCTAGACCATTTTACTGCTCAAGAACGAAATGGAAGCAGCGCCATGGGCTCTACCAGTAGTTCACAATCCTCCCAGGCCCCAGAGAAAGTGACTCTTGTTGTAGATGGCACTCGATTTGTGGTAAATCCGCAGATTTTCACTGCTCATCCTGACACCATGCTGGGAAGGTAGGTGATTTCAATAACTTTAAAGATGTTTAAAATGGGACAAACGCTTTCCAAAAGCGACTAGAACGTGAGATCTCAGCTCTCATAAGCTAAGTGGGATCAGACTGGTTCAGCACTTGGCTGGGAGACCTTGTAGATTTGAGTCAGCAAGAGGGAAATTGATGATTCGGTAGGTAGTGCTCCCCCCTCTGAGTCAGTACTGAATCAGCAGTGAGTATGGCATTAGGAGACACTCCAGTGGCTCACTGCAACCCCTACCTTTCTGCTATTTGTCATGTCTTTCACTTCTCCCCAGTCCTGCTGTGAGTAATTCAGAGGCTTAGTCCCCCAACTGTCCCAGGAGCCTCCTGGAGATCCTTTCCAAACCCGTATAACATATTTTATTATGCAGATAAGTGACCTGATCGTAAACTCACTAGCTTGATTACTACTAGCCAAAGTATATATACTCATTGCCACTTCACCATCCTTTTTCCCCCCTCAAGCTGGACCTCAGTGGAAGGGCCTTGGTAGCCAAGAAGCATTTATCTGACCCAAGGTTGAATGCCAGCCTTCACAGAACCGTGACTGCTACTTCTTCCATACAGTGGAATGGTTCAGTTATGGACACAACTCTGCTACAGCAGGGCCTGTTTGAGATCAAATCTCTTAAAGTCACACTAAAATAAAGCATTGAATTTGGGCCTCCAACTGTAATAGAACTGTTTTGGATTGTTTTTGATGTCGGTGCACCATCTGGTCCACATTATGAATGTATTAAATATATTTGTATATGTGTTTTTATCTTTCAGAATGTTTGGAGCAGGTAGAGAATATAATTTCACTCGGCCAAATGAAAAGGGAGAATATGAAATTGCAGAAGGAATTAGCTCCACTGTATTTCACACAGTGCTGGTGAGGGCACATTTTTAGCTATGAAAACCGTTGTTCATCATGTCTGCAAAGCTGTGCTCCCTTCAAAGCAGCTGCATGCTCTTTCGAATTTATGTTCCAGAACTATTTTACGTTCGGATTATAAATCTTAATCTCTTCTTTCTTACGTGGCTCAATCTGCCATTGCGGAACTTGTGTTGCCACTTCTTTTCCCTCCCTTTGTACCATTTCAATTTCTGAGCTGTGCGCTCAGTCACCCCATTTCTGCATACATTAATTGCATGAATAATTCCTCTGTTGCACGGCAAAGCTGCTTTGTCTCTTTTTTTTGCTAGCTAACAAAGTTGTTCATGACTGTCTGCCAGCAGAACAATAAACTAATTAACAACAATATTTCCAGGTTAGCCTGAGATTTTTAAAAAAAAAAAACATCATTTTCCTCCTTAATTTATTTACAGGATTATTACAAAACTGGAATCATTAACTGCCCCGATGGAATTTCTATCCCTGATCTCAGAGATACGTGCGATTACCTCTGTATCAACTTTGATTTCAACACAATCAAATGTCAAGACCTAAGTAAGTACGGGGAGAAGAAATTAGCTAGAAGTTAGGGCTTGATCCTACAAGGTGCTGAGCACTTTGGCCCCAGTCCAGCAAAGCATTTAATCGTGTGATTTACTTCAAGCAGTTTTGTTCCATTGACTCCAGTGGCACTACTCATGTGCTTAAAACTAAGCATGTGCTTAAGTGCTTTGCTGGACCAGAGCCAGAGTGCTCCACATCTTGCAAGATCCAAATTTTTGCTCTTCGCTTTGTGTGTGATTGCAAATAATTGCAAGAATTTAAATACCGGGGGGCTTTGCTGGAAATGATGCTGTGATGAGGTAATATTTTTGTGACCCTGGTGTGGGCCTCAGTTTCCCTTATGTATTGCATCGTTAGTGGGAGGAGGACAGTTTGCTCTCAGAGCAGGCTGAGACATCGATATGAGTGACGCCGAGCTGTCTGACCCTGAATGAGTCATTCAAATGGACTGGCTGATACTGACCCCGTATCTATGGTGAATCTGAGAAGACAATAGCAAATCCAATCACCAGGACATTGACCCCTACGCCACGACTACACAAGCGAATTTACAGTGGCACAGCTGTGCCACTGTAAGGTCGCTCGCGTAGCCGCTTTAAGCCGATAGGAGAGAGCTCTATAAACTTTGAGCAACATAAATTTTGCTGGCATATGTAGCCATGACTCTAGCAACCAAGGGCTCAGGGGCAGATGGATTTCCCTACCTCCCAGCAGGGAAGCTGGGCAAACTTCCTCGGCTTGGGAACAAAGGACTGGGAAGATGGGAGGTGGGGGGTAAGAGTGGGCTGCTGGAAGGAGTCTGGGCTCTTGCCTGAGACATCACAAAGGCGGTCAAACTAAGGGCTTGTCTACAGCAGCGCTTTAGTGTAGACGCTACCTACGCCGAGGGGTGGGGTTTTCTTATGGGCGTTGGTAAGCCACCTTCCCAGGAGGTGGTAGTTAGGTCAATGGAAGAATCCTTGTGTCGACCTAGCATTGTCTACACCGGGCGTTAGATCGGCTTGTGCTGCTTCGGGGGGTGGATTTTTCACACCTCTCACCGATGTAGCTGGGTCAACCTAATGTTTAGTGTATACCAGGCCTCAGAGCTTGAATAATGGGGTTCACTACAGCGTGGCTGAGCTCTGGGCTAACCAGAATGGGCGATGCTTTAACCTTCAGCTCTCTGAGGTAACCTAAAGACTTCCTGTGCTGTGTTCCAATTAACTAACAAAGCCGACTGTTGAGTGTCACTGCAAATGCTTGGTGAGATGCATTAATCCCTGAAGAGAGTACAAGTCTCTGCCAGGCATCTGTCTCTGCTGGGCTTGCTGTGAAACAGGAGTGCTGGTGCCCCAGAGGTTCAGTCTAAGGAGGCAGTTGAGATAGCATGACCTATCCTGTGCAGGAAGAGTGAGACCCCTCGGGGTCTGGCAGGCACACCGAAGGGCTTCCTCCTACAGACGGTTTGAAACCTGGGGTGCCTACCACTGAGCCTGTGGCTCTGCCACAGATGCATACATTTAAATTCATGATAATCTATTATTCATTCTCTATTATGATTTTACTATATTGATTGGGTCTGGGCTCTTTTTTTTTTTTTAAATCATTCCTTGTAATGGCCCTAAAATTTAAATCAACTTTGTATTCTATTTTTGCTGTTGCCAGCATTGTGATCTGGGAAGTGGATTAGAGATACTGTTCGTATGAATGTATGTTTTTAAGGTGGTTGTCAAAGGTGTCCAGGGCCTTGGGATGGGTACTCGTTTATTGTAGATATAACTATCAATAAAGCATAGGGTTGGGATGTATGCTACGTAAAATGGTGAGATGGTGCCAGGGTTAAAGGGATTGAGATTTATGGGCTCTCCCAGTGACTGTGTGTGGACAAGCCATTGAGTCCACGCTTGGGTGCCTAAATCTATCTACAAGTACATAAATACGTGGCCTGAGTGTCAACAACTGCCATTGACGTTAAGAGATCTGTGCATGCTCAGCACCTCTGAAGATCAGGCCACCTTTATTTAGGGGCCTAATTATAAATTTACAGTAGGAGCCTTGTTTTTGAACCATTTGGCCTTGATTTTTTTTTCCTACCCTCCATTTCCCATCTGTAAAATGGGAACACCACTTTCCTTACTTGGAGGTTATGGGGCTTTATTCATTAATGTTTATAAAGTGCTTTGAGATCATCAGATTGAGTGCTACAGAGAGGCAAATGGTGTTGGTTTTAAAACCATCTTACAGAATCATACCCCCAGAAACGTGTGTCCTAGTTCAGTTTGGTATAAAACACAGTGGCAGATCAGTAATGCTTACTTATTTGTACTGGATTTGTCTCCTTTAGGTGCTTTGTTGCACGAACTCTCTAATGATGGAGCTCACAAGCAGTTTGATAACTACCTGGAAGAGCTTATTCTGCCTATAATGGTGGGCAGCGCCAGGAAAGGAGAACGCGAATGCCACATTGTAGTATTAACAGATGAAGACACAGTGGACTGGGACGAAGACCATCCACCTCCAATGGGAGAGGAATACTCACAAAGTAAGAAGTGGGAATTGTTTTTTTTAAAAACCATTTGTTAAATGAGGTGACAGCTTCCAGTGACTGGCTTTCTCAGGAGCTCTATTTGATCCTGGGCAAGGACATTTCCTTCTATTGAAAAGGCGATAATGGCTTGATTTTCAGAGGTCCTGAGCACCTGTATCTCCCACTGGCGTTGTGTGTCTGATCAACACTTGGGAAGATCAGACCCTAGCTGTTTACTTCAGAATGCTTGATTCACATCAACATCAGATTTAACACAATAAAATAACTGTGATTAAATTGTTAAATAACACATCAGATTTAACAAATTATTCTGTTGAGATTTCATTAGTGGGGGAACGGTTTACCATGGAGTGAGAGATTTCATCAAAAACTTGTAAAAATATTTATTTTAAAGCACAATTGTCTCATTAATATTGGCCTAGCTAAGTGTTTAGTGATGAGCCATATGGCAGATCTTGATTCCAACCTTTTGCTGTCAGCGTCTGTAGGAGTTCTGTGAACATATAGAAAGCAGTATACCCCAATGAAGATTGGTTGTTTGGCTCTGCCATTAGATTTCTGGCTTCAAACAGAGACTTTCATATTGGAGCAAACCTTAAATGTTCTCTTTTTTTTTATAGAAAATAGTATATTTCCTCTGCTTTTGTCAGTGGACCCAATCACATATCTCTCCTTCACTTAAGATTCGTATTGATATTAATGAGAGCTTTGACTGCAGGATTGCTCTCAAATATTGGCATGGGAATAAGTGTGTCCTTTCTTACTAGCTTGTCTTCTCCTTGTAGGTGCTAAGGGCCCTCCCACCTCCTAGGATCAGGCCTCTTCTGCTTAATCCCACAGAAAACAACCTTGTTTCTGTGACATTATAGCCTGATAGAAGGGAGCTGGCTGTGTGGTCTCAGCAGATGAGCTGTAATGTAGAAAAGGGAAATAATCTGCTTGATAATAACATTCTAGTCAGCAATACTAAGGAAGGGTAATTATAGGGTAAATGAATCTAAGTTTAAAGGAAGCTATTGTGTATCTGACCATTTTCCCTAGTGTGGGGACAAAATCCCTCTTTAGTAATGGAAGTTGCATCATCCTTGCTTGAGATAACATTTTAATCAAACAAAGGCACAAAACATGCATATTTCCCATTTGCAGTTTCCTGGATAGAGCAGACAGACAAGATTTGTTCTGTTTACCAACATTAAAAACTGGCAAATGATCAGTGATATCCAACACCCTATAGTTACAGAGAGAGAGCAGCCCCCAACCACCCATGTTTGAAGATGTGATGGATGGTTGTTATTGCTTGAGACGCACTGCTGCACCCTGATGCAAGAAGATGCTACTTACATAAAAGTCTTGGGGACAGATTCATTAGAGAAGATGCAATATTCACTGGGTTTGCAAAATGAATGTAACACAATAAGAGGGTAGAACTAGTGAAAAGATAAGAACACAAACCTCACACACATTAACTTGCATCCTTTTCTTAATTTGCATTTCCTGTAAAAACTCCTGTACCTTCCCCCCCAAAGAGTGAGTTGTATTCATTTTACCCAGCCACTGAATGGTAACTTGCACCAATTTACATGAATTTACCACTTAACTGTTTCCAGACCCATTTTTACCCATCTTGTATCACCACCCACGTCACAAAGGAATTTGGACCCTTCTGTTGCCTGATGATAGGTATTTAAAAGTAGTTCTGAAACCCCAAGGCTGACTTTTCCAGCACCCAGACTGTGAAGGGCTGCCCACAGGCATCACAAGATAACTATCCCAGCCCCTACCAATTACGCCAAATGCTAGATGGATGCATGTCTTGTAGTGACTAATGAATCACTTTGTTTCTCAAGTTCTTTACAGTTCCAAGCTGTACAGATTCTTCAAGTACATCGAGAATCGTGATGTTGCAAAAACTGTCTTAAAGGAGCGTGGGCTGAAAAATATTCGAATTGGCATTGAAGGTACATTTTATTTCCTAAACAACAGAAACCTTAAATAAAAAGGGAGAACAATTGGTTTGGACATCAATACCACTACTGCCAGTTTAAATACACCGTCTCTGGGGGAGCTGGCAGAATCTGAAGCTCTGTACTATAGTCCTAGTTCATTTTTACAGGGTCTAAATGTGGAATGAGAGCACTTTTCCACCTAGTGCTTGAGGTGTTGTCCCAGCTCTACCCAGTATTCTTGCTGGGCCATAACTTGTCCTTTAGGGTTCCTTTTGTTTGAGCAGTGCTGTGATGCATGCAAGGGGTGGATTGAGACTGACAGGCTGATTGTGCTTCAGGTTATCCCACATGTAAAGAGAAAGTCAAGAGGAGACCCGGAGGCCGATCAGAAGTTATATACAACTATGTGCAACGGCCGTTCATCCAGATGTCTTGGGAAAAGGAAGAAGGAAAGAGCCGTCACGTCGACTTCCAGTGTGTTAGAAGCAAATCTCTAACAAACCTGGTGGTAGTAGGCGAGGATGTTTCAGAAGACCAGGAACTTCTGATGCATCATCCACCCCAGGTAGATGAACTCGATAGGTTAAATGCACCATTCTCACAAATGGCTCCTAACGATCTGCCGGATTAGTACAGACTAAGGGGTCTGCGGCTTCCCAGTAGCTCTCCTGTGTTGGGAAATTTCTCAGCATCGTTTCATCCCAGGACATGGGACACACTCTCTTGCAAGGTGTGTTATCCTTGTAGTCTCTCTTATTATAGTGGAATATTTCAAGCATGTTAATAATGAGCTCTGGTCCCTACATCTAACGGTGCAATTGCAAGGACAATTGAGAAGGAAGGGATGGAAGCTCTTTGAAGTCAGAGGCTTTGAGATTTCCCCAGGTGCCTGTGCCCACGTGGATTGGTGGTGGTTGAGCTTTACCTAAACCTGTGAAAGAAGAGAAGTGTTTAAAAAAAAAACAAAAACAAAAAAACCTGTTCAGCATGAGAAGGGGAATGCTATGAATATTAGCATCAAAAGAATTCTACTGTAGACGCTTGCCTTTGTTTTAACGATAATCACTCAGTTACAAAGGGACCAACCAGCACTGCAAGACAGATTCCACTTTTCCATCCACGCACAGATGGGACACTGTTGTGTCAGTAAAACGCCAGGGGTGAAGGAATCTGTTTGCACCACCAGTAGGCTTTGCATCCAGCATGTATACTACTGTAGTCTAGAAAGGTGGAGATGCTTTGCCAATGCTCATTTTCAGTTCTGTGCAAGTCAGAATCACCTCTTTTTACTAAGGACACGGTTGTGCTGTTGAGCTTAACCAGAGTAGACGGTGGTGTTGAATGAAAACAAATCTAGATAATATTTTGCCAAATAAAGCAATCTGACTTAGCCTGTGAAATGTGTGAAGCTCCTTTAGTGATGGCTCTGTAGCTGAAGAACCACCATTTCTTGCTGCACATGCATGATAAGCCAGAGTCTCTCAGCACAGCCATGCAAACTGAATTTACCCTGGCAGAACCTGTAGGTAGTTTTGTCTTCCTCTTTTACAATTGCTGCAGCTATTTGTTGAAAATTCCCATTGGCTTCAATGGGGGCACCCCACACACATCCAATTGCAGAATTTGGGCTGCTGTGCAGATTAAGACAAACTCCTTCCTTCCAGTTTGTAACTGATTTGCCTGTTTGACAGAATAGAGTTACCCAAAAGACTGGGTTGGAATTTTAGCAGCATTTTGTATATACACAGTAAGAACAGCTTTGTAAGGAAGTAAATCTACAGCTGAGAAAAAATGTTTCCTGCTTTTCCTGACTTTTGGGAGGTGGCATGTGTGCTAAGGGCCCAGTTCAGACTGGATACAGGAACATACGAGCCATGACCATGTTCAAACATGGTTGCAGCCAGTCCAGTCTGAAGTCCTAATTTTTTTTTAAAGGGGTGCAAATGTTCAGTTCTCCCCCTCCAAATAACTACACCTGCAGTTAATTGTGGTTGAAACTCATACCTCTTACACATCTGCCTGCCTACAAAAACAGAGCCCAGTTTCTTAAAATCAGCCCCTAAAATACTAAACTAAGCAGCCACTTTCAGCATTGCTTCTTTCCTCTTCTCCCCCCACCCCCAAACCACTGTTTGGTGAAAGCATTTTTCCCCTCCGTCTGTTTGCAGATTGTAAACTAGGCTCTCTTGCTGCTAAAGGTACACAGTTGTGTATTTTTTTCCTCGCTATACTTAACTTGATAATATTAAGCACAAATTGTCTTACGCATTTACGAATGCTGCTTTAGTTTAAAAAGAGAAATACTTGCCGATGTGTATCTAGTTCCCATTTGTATCTGTGCTTGCCTATCTCGGAGCCCAGGTTCCCATATTTGCAGTGGCTCTTTCTTGGCCTCGAACAGCAAATAGATTTCCTCTCCTTGCAAGTGCCTAAGAGAAGGAGATTTTCAAAACTGCCTACTGAAAGTCACTAGGCTGTGTGCTCCTAAATCCCTTTAGGTGCTTTTGAAAAGCTCCTCCTAACTCTTTAGGGCAGGACAGAAAAAAAAGTGTCCTTAACCATTTGCTGGCAGGTCAATAGACATTTTATGCAATCGCTTTCTACTGTTAGTTTTAATTTTTTTCTGTTAAATGCTGGAAGACTTACATGGCATGTGAAAAAAATCTGCCTGCTGGAAGGCCCAATTGAGCCCTTTCCTCAGGTTGGAGGGAGGTGCTCACATAAGACGATTTCATTTGGAGTATCACCAGTGAGATTCCAGGGCTTGCAGTTTAGCCTTATGGGTTGTCTACTTCTGCACCACCTTCAGTTTTAAGTAAATTAGATATACGGGATAGTTGGTCTGGAATTTGAGTTCACATTTCTGTACACACACAGTGCCCTCAACTCCCCTTGTCCACATTGAAGTATCAGGGGCTGAGCACTGGGCACCTGAACACCTTTCACGGGGTCAGACCCTTTCAGATTCAGTGGGTGCTGAGGGCACTCAGCACTTCGTGTGTTAGGGGTATGGAATATAGCTAATTAAGAAAGTTTACATAAACTAGTCTGTTCACCCACAATTGTGTCATTTACCAGATCCGGTTTTGGAGCGTTCTAAAGCAAATTCCACTGGAACATAGTTTAAAACTAAGTAAATGGTGACATTGAATGTCATCGAGCATTCAGGTACAAGATCAACTTGTTTCTTATGTTTTATATTTGGTTCAATGTTACTCATGGTGTTTACAGGATCCTGCAGTTGTGAGGTTTCTTTTCTGTAATAAAATAAAGTGTTATAATTTACATGCAGTCTCTGTTTTCTCTAATAAGCAGAAAGGGAATGTTGAATGACCGAGATGGCCATCAAGCCTGCAGCTTTCCCGAGTCCCTGGAGCTGCTTTCTACTGACAGTTCTGTTCCTTTCGCTCCTCAAGATCCCACTCACCCTTTATACAACCCTGAAGAGACCCCTCATTTTCCTCTGCTTTACCCTCAGAGACCACTGTTGTCCTAGCCAAGGAAGATTGAATGCACTTCTGGAGCCTGTCAGTGGAAGGCCTTAGCCCAGGGATAGGCAACCAGTGGCACGTGAGCTGATTTTCAGTGGCACTCACACTTCCTGGGTCCTGGCCACCGGTCCAGGGGGCTCTGCATTTTAATTTAATTTTAAATGAAGCTTCTTTAAATAAGGTTTTTAAAATGTTTCTTTCTATAAGTCTATATTTATAACTATTGTATGTAAAGAGACCTTCAAAAAAATGTTAAAATGTATTACTGGCACATGAAACCTTAAATTAGAGTGAAGACTCGGCACACCACTTCTGAAAGGTTGCCAACCCCTGTCTTAGCCTGTGTGGGTAACAAGAGGGGACCTTCCTTTGCTCCAGGGGCTAAGCTGCCCTTGCACTTCTCAAGAGCTGGGACCCAGGAACTGAACTTTGTCTGCCATGCAGCACTTACCCTTAGCAGCCAACCATTACTGTTAGCTCACATCTGTTTAAAGAGTGTCGCAGAGTTGGAGAGTCTTTTCAAAGAAAGGCCAGGGCTGTCACTGACCAATGATGAAATCTCATCCTTCCCTGGCAGACTGAAGGGCTCGGACTGCTATTGAAATTCAACTTCTGATTTTGGGATTAATGCCGTTGGTTCATCTAGCCCAAACGTTTGTAGGTGTCAGGCCTGTTTAAATCCCTCATGCAATTGTAGGCTCAGTTGGCTATAACAAGTTACACAGTAAGATTCTAACGTGCCAGCTTTAAACATCAGCTCATTTAATGCTGGTATAAGCGATGGCCAAGATTTTCAGACAGGGCTAGTGATATTGGGGCTCTCAGTTCTTGGGGGCCTAACATGACAACTTAAAGGGACCTGATTTTCAGAGTGTAGGTCTTTGGGTGAGAATACCCCGAGTCTTGCCTAAATTTGAATGCCCACTCAAATTGCACAGCAGGCATGCTCGTTCCATAAAGAACTGTACCTAACACCCCACACGCTGCAGCTCAGTTCCCACTGTACATACAACAGGGAGTGAAATAAAGGAATGGCGCTCAGATAGTCTGACCCACTAAAAGAAAAAAACTGAACTCCTGCATGCTCTCTCTCTCCCATTTGAACGCTGTACACCCTTTTTTCTAGCCCTAAGTGCCTTCCTGGGGATGTGGCAAAGTCTAATAAACAAGAGCTGCAGTCCTGATTGCCCTTGACCCTCCAGCTCGGTGGGAATAGAACCGAAGACCCAGCCCTTGCATCCTACAACAGGGGCAGCTCCTTCCCTATGCATACAGCAAGGATTAAGTTCACATGCAAAAGGTCATCTCCACGCACATTTCAGGGGTTACTTAGGAAAGACCCTATAGGCTCCATACTGGGATCAACACCCCATTGTGCTGGACACTGGACACAAAGCGCTTGGAGAGTACGAGAGCAGGGAGTTGTCTAACCACTGTCAAGTGTTTTGTAGGTGTCGTGCCAGCCTGTGGTTACCACTAAAAAGTTTTAAAATACTACTAGATCTAGACAGGTAGCAACACTCGATATGGCTACAGCTGTTCTATTGCTGTAAGTGTAGCCTGGGGGAAAAAATAAGGTTACTGCAGAATCTAGAAAGGGAGTTATTACAATGGATTGACAGAGTTTACTCACCCTTCAGCAGTGTCATTCCTGGTTTTGGTCAGGCTGGTACTCTGGCTGGGTACGGTGGAGGCCAGCCCTAAAGGCTGTTGGCTGCCTGGGGAAGCTTGAACAATGCTTGGAAGGCTCGAGGTTCTTCATCTTCATGAGCAGTAACTTCTGTCAGTGTAAAACAAAAGCCCCATGAGTTTCATAAATACAGCCCGCACGAATCCGATTCATTGAACTTTCTTTTTAATTTGGGATGGGTGGGGGGAGGGAATGTATGTTCATTCATTCCTAAGAGTGCCTTAGAACTTAAGATGAAACCAGGACCACCTTCTGACTCAAACCTTGAGCTACAAATGGCTATCTGAACAGTCCTTGTTTCTATGGTATTTTCTAGCTGAGGATCTCAAAGTACATTGGGTGAGTTCTCAGCCCTGGATAGGGGAAGGTATCAGCCCACTGGAAGAGACACGGGATTGGGAGGCAGATGACTTGAATTCCATCCATGCTCTGATATGGTGGGTGATCTTAGGGAGGCAAAGACAGGCCCATTTATAGGTTCCTAGGCTGAACAACTAGCAACTGCTTATCAAGTTGATGGCAATTATGGAAGCTTCCACAAAGAAGCAAGAGTCACAGCAAGTCTGCCTCAAGGGAACTTTAAAAAAAAAAAAAGGGCTAGAGTTTAATTTTACCACTCGGTAATTTTAGTAAGTGGCAAAGTGGCCTGGGTAAGAGAGACACATTACTGCTACCCCCTGATAAATGCCACCAGATTTCTGGGACTAGGAGTGATTTGTACAATCAAACTGGCAAATGTGGCCCCGAAGTCATCTTTAATTAGATCCAGTAAGAGCAGAGAATACCTGTCATCATTTAGTAACCACTCTGCATCTAAGCTGGCCCTCATGGTCTAAGAAGGTATTTTAAGTCCTAGATCATTTGTAAAAAAAAAAAACAAAAAAAAAAAACGTCAAGCACAATTGTAAGTTAAATCCAGTAACCATTCACCCATCTACTGCATTCTAGCTTATTGCAACTTGAGCTGGGGTTACGGCATTTGTAAACAAACAGCGCTTTAGGAATCCCAAACCCTATTAAGTGGAATTATAGATGTAAGTGATGATCAGATATTGGCCCAGGGCTGTGTGCGCTGGCAAGTCTGAGCCTGTGCTCAAAAGCAGACTGGACAAAAACATTGTGTGTTGGGGTCTGAACTACCAGCTGGCTGTGGCATGCCACAGTGTCATAGGAAATGAGTCTAATCTTCACTCACACCACTAAAGCCTCCATCATGTCATCCCTCACCCCTTGTAAAATAGTAACCCGTTTATTCTCCTATTCTTGTCTCCACACAGCACTCCCGCCTCCCCAAATGTAACCCTCTTTTCACCAAACCACTTCTCTCCTTGAGCCCCAGCCCCACCCTACAGCAGCTATAAACCCTACACTTTCCCCTTATAGAAATAACGGGCCACATCCTCAGCTGGTGTGAACTGATGTAGCTCCATTGACATCAGCAGTAGTATTCTGATTTACCCCAGCTGAAGATCTGGCCCAGAACCTTAACAAATCAAGAACATCACATGTTCCTCACCAAAGCAGCTTGTAACAATTCTCACTCAGGGTCTGGTTGGGGAGCATGGCCTAGTGCTCAAGGCCACAACTCCTGACTGCCAAGGGGGTTGTGGGGAGAGCCCAAGCCTTCCCACTCCACTGGGCTCCGACCCAGGGCCCTTCGGGCTACCAGTGGTCTGGCAACCAAGGCTGCTTAAGGGGGTCCTCCCTGGGCTTCTTACTTTCATTCCCTCCTCACCCCCACATTATCTTAGTCCGAGACTTTCCCCTCAGGGAGAAACCCAAATCACAGTAAGAGGGGGTTACCAATGTCCAAGGTCCACAGGATACTTCCCTCGCTGGTTGTCTCTGGGGTGAGTCCTCTCTTCCCTCAGGGAGGGCCCCTTGGGCAGTTGTGTCAGAGCCTTAGGCTTCCTCTGCTCTGCACTGCTGGAGCTGTGGGCTGCAGCTCTGCTCACCTCCAGCTCTGCCACCAAATGAGCTAATTCCCTGTCTCAATTCCTCCAGCAGATGGAGTATTTGCTGCAGGTGGGGGGCAGGGAGGGAAGGGAGTGGCTAAAACCCAAATAATCCCTTAACCCCGTGTTGCCCAGTGTGGGGTTTGTACACCCCATCATACAGATACATGATCTCATAGTCATGACCTTTGTCTTCCCATCAGCCTAGTACCAGGTTTTATTATAATCTCTTGTGCTGTATGTCTCTTACATATGGCCAGCTGTTGCAAACGGCCAAGATGAAGTTAGTAAACTGAGCTCAGTGATGTATCACACGATTGCAGCCTTTAGCGACAGAGCAGATGCTGCCGTCTGTCTATCCAGGGCAATTCACATTTATGGCACTCTCTAAAGACACAGGGATGTTCTTTTTCAGAACATTTGACTATGAGAAGAGACCATATTTCTTTCACCTGCAACATCTTATTCATTTGGACAAAAGTAGAATGCACTTAAGGAACAATCCTCAGTCTATTTAAAAAAAAAAAAAAAAAAACCCAAGACACTTCCATCCAAAGTTGTTCTAGTCCACGGGGCAAAATGCCAAAGTCAATATCTAAGCCAATGTGCCTAGGTGAAGAACCCTACTCTCAAAAGTAATTGCTATTTTACATATAAAAAAGTGTAAATATCAGCAAGAGACGTTCCCCTTTGTAAAAAACAAAACACAGGAGCAAAACTACATTGATGGAAGAGGATTTATTTACACAGCTCAGCAGAAAATAAAGATCATTCCATAAAAATAAGTTGGGTTTCCCTGTGCTGAGACCCCAGCATCAGACAGAACAAGTCTGCCAAATTGGACAATGCAATTTAGTAATAGCATCATGTATTTACAGAACGCTTTTTCAACTGACAGTTTAAGGCAGAGTCAGGGCACAGTGATAGTAAGTGACACCTAAGTGCGGTTTTGTGCTAGGCATAAGAAGAAGAAGAGAGGAACTGGCAGCATAACTTACAGTCACATCCATTAGGAAGTTTAAGATTGGAATTAGTTTCTCCTGCAGGTCTAGCTGGAAAAGAACCAGACCCACTCCTTGCAACCTTCATCTGTTTGCAGCTTTACACAAAAAAGCACAAGGCATTCCTAATTACCTCCATTTATCAGCTAATGAGAACATACACAAGGCTGGTAACTTGTTAACTTAATAAAAATGTTTGGCTAGCATATCTAGAAAAAAAGTACAAAAAACTTATTCTGACAGCAGTGAAGTGTGGATCCTGGAAATATTACACAGTACTGTTTTTCTAGTGTTGATAAAAATACCTGTAGGAAAAGGCAGACTTATGACGCATCTGTTGTAAAGGAAAAATTGCCACTTAGAAGGGAGGACTGACAGGTTTCACATTTAGGGGGAGATTTTCAAAGGCACTTAATTCCCATTGAAAGTTGACAGAAGTTAGGTTCTTAAGAGCCACTTGCGCCTTTGAAGATCTTCACTTTTTAACTCAAGGACGATAATATACAACACCCAACTGGACAATCTGAGTGTGGGGTCAGAAGTCATTCAGAAATCACATGTGCACTAGAAATTTCCGTAACAAGGTATTGCTCATAGACTTTCACAGCGAACCCCTACAAGCTATAATTGTATAGTTCTCTCCCTTGTGCTTTGGTATTTGTAAAAACACCAGTCCCTTTTATTAAACGGTTAACAATGCAGCTGCTGTTTCAAAACCTTTTACTCCGAAACTGTAAAAGCTTCAAAAGGGTTTTGATCTTCACATTTTAAGAAAGCAAGAATTGCAAAACAATTTAATAGTTAAAAATGCCCAAGAGCTCTAAACTTTCCAATGACTTATAAAGCAACATTTTCAAATGTGGGTGACAGAGCAATTTTACCACATCTAAAATGTAGTAATCAGTCCTTGATTTAAAAAACTATAAGTAGTATAAAAGGATGCTTTGCTGGCTAGCAAATAAAGACCCTGATCTTCCATTTTACTTTGCTTAAGTAGTCCTATGAATAATCCCATGGGCCAAAAGATCACTATCATCAGAGTAAAAACTATCCTTGAATTTAGGATTGGCAGAATTTAGCATTTAAACTGTTATAGCAATGCACTGAACCAATTCCTACTCCGCGGAAATACACCACCACAGATTCAGGGTTTCTGGACAGTCTCATAGCTACGGCATTTAGGGAGAGGACATTAACAAGTTGTCACCCACAATGTTAATCAGCCTCGTGCTGATTAATTGCACTCAGATTAATCCTTCATTCAACATTTCTTCTGTGACACTTTAATCCAAAAGACATTTAGTGGAATATTCCCTAATGCAGCCATTAAAAAAATTATTACATTACAATCACAGATTCTTCCCTTTGTTAGTCTAGAAAGCTAGGGCTAAATACAAACCATAGCCACCAGGTCAACTTGACACACTGATCTAGCTTTAAAAAAAAACAGTCGTTTTTAGATGCTAGGTATTTTTAGTGTTCAGCACCAAAAATGTAATGTAGCAGGAATTTAAACTGTTCAAACTGATATGCACTTGTTAAAAATCTCGTTAATTTAAAATCTAGTGACACACTAAAGACCAGCACCACAAGGGGGAGTGGATCTGTTTGTTTCACATGCCACTAGGAATGCACTGATTGCACCTATTTTGTAGCTAAGGTGTTCCTGCACATGGAAAGGAATTATCAAGAGCTCAGCTGAGAAAGAATCCTCCAAATTAGTTTGATCCAGCTCTGAGAGGTGCTCAGGCAAGGGAAGGCACTTTGGGGCTCTCATGGAGAGCATCCTGATTATAAAGGAATACACTTTCATAAACTACATTAGGCAATAATTAGTCAAAGAGAGACATGGCAGGACCCATGTACCAGAATTTTCAGACCCCCTTGGAAGACTCTGGGTACAGATGTCTTAGCCATGGGACTGAGAGGAACTTTGAAATACTAAGTAGAGGATGAGAAGGCCACTGTGAATAAGGGTTTGTAGAGGAGCCCTAGGCAGAATTTCACACTTTTTGCCATATCTTCCTGCTTGACACTACCCCATGCCACTAGCAAGTTAGCATCATCATCTTGGAAACCGATCAAGGCTGGCAGATTTTACAAGCGGCCAAGAGATGGCAGCAACGAGAACAGAAAACCCCATGTCCTGTCGTCCTATTATACATAGGAGGCCCATCAGCAATCAGGATAAATGGATTTCCCTCCCTCCCCTTCCTATGCCCCCACCCCTACCCACTCCTTTTCTAGGTCAACTCCTGTTCTTAGCTAGTTTACTAATAATCTACAATAGCCATTTGTTTGCATGGAGGTTCTTCAATACAACAGTTGGAAACTGTTAGCTTCCATGGAGTAAGTTCTACCAGGATGAGTGGCCTGTTTTCGCCTGTCACTGTTCAGAAAAAGCAAAGTGTTACACAATTTTTTAATTTAGAAAAATATTTAATGGCTTAAGGGTCATTGTCTTAGTACCAAAAGTAAAGTGCACCACAACTTGAGGCTACTGATTGAGCTGAAAAATGCTATTAAAGAGGCTTCTGAGTTATAAAAAAATAGCACTACAAACTACAGTTAAGGCAATACAAGTTTTGTTCATCTACTAGATAATTTACTGGACAGTTTTGTCTATCTCAAGCTTTAATTATTGCTTTATTTCCTGTGCGCTACAGTTCTTAGCCATTAGGAAAACAGTGCTGGCAGAACTGGCAGACTGAGTAGATCACTCATTGCAGGACTGGTGAAATATTTTGTAAATACCATATGCTTTGTGATGTTAGAAAGTAAAGACGCTCTTCTCTCTCCTCCTCCTCTACTGGACTGAACAGTCTAGCAAGGAATTTAATGCGAAAACAGAGAGAGGCTTGCTCCTGAAGCAGCAAAAAATATCTGCCTGCATCAGAGGTGATAGAGTTTCGTGGAAGTTTTCAATGGAGCGGAAGAAACAAATCCAAGTGAATAACAATGGTGTGTAATATATTGTGTCCTGAAAAACTTTTCAAAGAGTTCATAGCCCTCAGGTAAGTTGTTTTAAGGGCATAAACCCAGTACAGAGAAACAAGATCCAAGGCTCAGAAATAGTCTTAGGTCACAGTTCACTACTTTCCTGCTTTCATATAGGATGGGATTGCCCCTCGGGCTGTCAGCCCCTCAAATCGTTTGTAGGTGTAATTGATGAAGACCCAGTCTTTGTTCTTGTAGTCAGTCTCTGGATGGTTACTTGTGGCTACTGGAAGACAAAGTGACACAAGTGTTAGCGTCTTCAGATATTAAACTGTACTCATTATACAGGACACTGGACACAGTCTTTTAGTTTTAAAGAAATTATACAACTTCTGGTTGGGAAAATTCTGTTTCCCAGTTTTATTCTTCAGTTCTAGAAAAAAGGGAGTCGTTACAGTCTATGGTGTGTTAAAAAATCCACATGCTATCGAATGCTCAAAACAGGCTTTGACATAAAAGCTGTCACTATAAAACACATGGTGGAATAGCCATTTGTTGATTAAAGCAGACCCATTTTTGCCATGATACTGGAGAACGTTATAAAATTACACATATTAAGTCTCACAAATGTGCCTTGAGAAGCACTGTCACATCCAACTATACATTTCCATGGCAGTCATGCGTAACACCGGAGGAACCATCGTGGTCTTATTTGTACAATAAAAGACGAACATTTTCTTTATAAACACATTTATATGAAAAACTCAGGTAAGGCTATCAATGGGACTTCCATGAGGGATTTTTGGCTTTAATGCTACCACCGAACGTATTACACTAGTCGAGTGAGGACGACAAGGAGGGAGCTTTAGTTTGTGGGTTTACATCTGAAACTGCCCTCAAATCTCCTTACATCTAGATATTGCAGCAAAATACAGAGTCCCTTGCTGCCCTGCGATGTCAACAGAAGTTCCGTGCATGAAGGACTTGCAGAATTGGAATCACAGTTTGTAAAATTTACCATTCAGAATTCCCCCTAAGTATTAGATGATTAAGGATTCTTATCCCGAACTTGCTATCCAGACAGACTTGTAGGATTCCTGGTAAAGTAAACTCTGCATTATCATTATATGTAAAATAGTGACAAGAAGGGGAGATATTTACCTGTTGGTTTAAGGATATCCGATTCTGGAAATTCGTCAAAGTTTGAGGTGTCATCAATGCTTTTAATTTCTATTGATATTGCAGCAGGTCTCTCTCTGCCAAGAGCAACATTCTCAATATTAGGTTTTAAGGCAAGCAATGAATACATTCCATTTCTATAGGGACTCAAAACAAAAGCCTTGACCTGGATATGCTTGAACCTCAGAGAAGTTCGAATCAGGATCTGCACTTCATCACAGCCATGCAGGCCTGGTTATAGCACAGGCCTGGTTCCCTGAATATTCAAGTCAGAGCTGCTCATTTTACCATCACAGGCAAGTTTTTAGTGTAGCAGCACTTCCGACAAACCTAACAGTCTAGTGTAATTAGACCACTGGACTGGAAAATTAAACAAGGACTAGCTTTCTGGAAGGATGCTGAAGTGTCTGGCAATGTCCTACCTGATATGCTCCCAGTCAACCCCTTCAAAGAAGGGGTTACCCTTGATTTCTTCGACACCAGGTGCACCAATTCTGTGCTCCCATTCACAGCAAAATCTGTGAAAGGAAGCATGAAAATAGTGAAGCGTTATATTTAGAGACAGTGAGTCATTTTAAACTGAAGCTAGTATTTACATATAAGAAATTGTAACTGAAGGATAATGATAAGAGCTCTTACTTTAAAAGTAAAGCCTGGTCTACACTAGGCGTTTAAACTGGTTTTAGGAGCGTAAAACCGATTTAACGCCACAACCGTCCACACTAGGAGCCACCTTATATCGATTTTAATGGCTCTTTAAACCGGCTTCTGTACTCCTCCCTAACGAGAGGAGTAACGCTAATATCGGTATTAACATATCGGATTAGGGTTAGTGTGGACGCTGATCGACGGTATTGGCCTCCGGGAGCTATCCCACAGTGCACCAGTGACCGCTCTGGACCGCAATCTGAACTCGGATGCAGTGGTCAGGTAGACAGGAAAAGCCCCGCGAACTTTTGAATATTTCCTGTTTGCCCAGCGTGGAGCTCCGATCAGCACGGGTGGCGATGCAGTCCGAAATCAAAATAAAAAAAGAGCTCCAGCACGGACCATGCGGATGTGATCGCTGTAAGGGCAGGCAAATCCGTTCTATCAGCGCTCCGTTACAGAAGATGAAATTCAGAATCCTTTTTTAAAAATCTCCAGACAGACGCCATAGCAGGGACTCGGCGCACTGCAGCGTGACAAGCGTAACGGAAAGCCAAAGAATCAAATGGACGCTCATGGACTGGAGGACTGAAGCTATCCCACAGTTCCTGCAGCCTCCGAAAAGTATTTGCATTCTTGGCTGAGCTCCAAATGCTTCTAGGGTCAAACACAGTGTCCGCGGTGGGTCAGGGCATAGCTTGGCAATCTACTCACCCCCC
Source organism: Mauremys mutica (assembly GCF_020497125.1). Lineage (NCBI taxonomy): Eukaryota > Metazoa > Chordata > Testudines > Geoemydidae > Mauremys > Mauremys mutica. The sequence goes on from NC_059075.1 coordinate 131,803,886, forward strand.
CACCCACCCCCAGAAGCGAAAGGGAAAACAATCCTCTGACTCTTTTACATGTCACCCTATCTTTACTGAATGCTGCAGATAGACACGATGCTGCAGCCGTCAACACCAACATCCTCACTCCCCCCCTGCCATGGGTGGCTGATGGTACAAAAGGACTGGTAACCGTCCTCGTCATCAGCCTATTGGCACATGGGGCAGTAACCATGCTGACTAGCATCCGTCAGGTCGATCAAGGGCGCCTGGCCCTAATTTTTTCTGGTGGATGGTGCAATATGGCTGGTAACCATCGTCATCATAGCAACAGGGGGCTGAGCTCCATCAGCCCCCACCCTTCATGTGTAAAGAAAAGATTCAGTTGCCCCTGGACTAGCAGAGGGATGCTGGGCTTCTCTCCTACACACTGCTTAATGTCCTGTCTGGACTATCATAGCAGCTGGAGGCTGCCTTCCACTCATTTCTCACTAACAAGTCACCATGTCTTATTCCTGCATTCTTTATTACTTCATCACACAAGTGGGGGGACAATGCTACGGTAGCCCAGAAAGGCTAGGGGAAGAACGGAATCAACAGGTGGGGTTGTTACAGGAGCACCCCTTGTGAATAGCATACAGATCATAATTTCTGCAGGATCTGACACAGAGCAGCTGTGCTCTCTGGTTCTATGATACAGTGGTTATCTAGTACACTTGCCTATATTCTAGGCAGGACTGATTCTATTTTTAGATACCAAAAAGGAGGGATTGACTCAGGGAGTCATTCCCAATTTTGGCTTTTGCGCCCCTGGCTAAGAGCAGCCAGGGGCACTTATGACAGCAGCAAATGGTACAAAAGGACTGGTAGTCATGATCATCTTAGTTCCAATTTATGGAAGGGTTGGATGGTGCAATATGGCTAGTAACCATCTCTGCTGTCATGCAAAAGCAAAAGCATGCTTCTGTGTAGCGCCGCTGAATCGCCTCTGTGAGCGGCATCTAGTACACATACGGTGAGAGTCACAAAAGGCAAAACAAGCTCCATGATTGCCATGCTATGGCATCTGCCAGGGCAATCCAGGGGGAAAAGGCGCGAAATGCTTGTCTGCCGTTGCTTTCCCAGAGGAAGGAGTGACTAACGACATTTACCCAGAACCACCCGCGACAATGATTTTTGCCCCATCAGGCACTGGGATCTCAACCCGGAAGTTCCAAGGGGCGGGGGAGGCTGCGGGAACTATGGGATAGCTAGGGAATAGCTACCCACAGTGCAACGCTCCAGAAGCCAACGCTAGCCTCGGACCGCGGACGCACACCACCGAATTAATGTGCTTAGTGTGGCCGCGCGCAATCGATTTTATAAAATCTGTTTTACAAAACCGGTTTATGCAAATTCGGAATAGTCCCGTAGTGTAGACGTACCCTAACACACACACTATGCTAAGGAATACTAAGGCTGTGATAGAATATAGGGAATTTACATTCAAGAATAATATGCCCTTTCATCTGCGACCAGCAGAGGGCAACAGTACACACAAAGCATGTATATTTCACTAGGAAATACATACTTCTGTATTGAGACCAGATTGTACATAATGTTTCTGATAGGTTTTTATAGTTAAGACTAAAGAGCAAAATGATTGCATATTCTCTTTCCCAAGCCCAGCACGGAATGTGTTTATAAATCAAACTCTACACACAAACGGTGTCAGACACACTTACTTGCCTGCTGTGTTACAACGGTGAGTCTGGAAAACATTTTGAGCCACTTCCAAGGAGGTTTGTAGGGAATTTATTCCCTGAACTCAGTCTGAGTTTTAGTGTGTATGTTTGCCTTGGTTGAGACAGATGAAATGTTTCTGGGTTGGTGATTGCTTCTTGTGGAAAGCATAAAGGCTGATGGGGAGTTAATACATATCTGCCTTAAGGCTGTTATGTGGAAGCGAAGTGGGTAAACCTTATTTCAGATAGGAGTTTGTTTGGATAAACTATTCAATTCCAAAAGGAATTTAGACCACTCATGAGATGCGTTTCAAATCCATCAGATGGAAAGCCAGCAATTCCAACCTGCTGTCCTGACAAGCGTAAGCCTATTTCAAGGACATCCTTTGCCAATATAAACAGAAAGGGTCCACACAGCCAGTTAACACAACTCAACATTCTCATTCTGTGTTTCCTTTAAGTGGAGATTCAATTTCTGAAGAATTCAGAGGCACAGGAAATGGGGGACAAAGACATGTAGGAGGCAAAAATGCTATGAAATGAGGTGTTCCCAAACATAAGATTTTACAAGAACCCCCATTAACGCAGCTCTTTAAGGGCTCCCAATTTAAATGACAGTGAACCACCATGAATTTGATGGGAAGATATTTGATTAGCGATCTTCCTAGTCAATACATAAGTGTGACAAATGTATCACCTTAAACTTTGAAGCACCACCTGTCTCATTAGGCAAGTTGTAAGAGAGGTGTTTCATACAGTTCGTAGGATGAGAAAATTCATGACATGAAACAAGTAGCCCCACACGACAAGCTTGGTCAGCTGCAGCAATTGACTGACTGGTACCTTAGAATAAGATCCTTTGCTTTCTCAGAGATTGGAACTTCCGGGGGGAAGGTCAGAGTCTCTTTCCAGTTCATCACTTTCTTATAGGTTTCTTGAGGGGTCTCAGAACAGAAAGGGGGATAACCTGAAAGAGTAAATACACGCCGGTAGTCACAAATTACTCTCTACTTCATTGCAGAAGCTTAAATTGAACTAATTTGAAGCCACTCGGGAACAAAACAGCAATAACTCCATTTGGGTTACAAGACAGAAGTTTAAAAAAAAAAATGCAGGTGAACAGCAAACTGGAGAAAATTGCTTAACGTGAAAATGGGCACTAAGTGTGAAGGTGCCAACAAAGGTAAACAAAGCCATGAAAAAGTGAACCTTGACTCTGCTATTATGTAATACGAATTTAACATACATTCTAGGTTTGTGCATTGCTCGTTTCTTACCAATTAACATCTCATACATGATGACCCCAAGTGACCACCAATCACAAAGCTTGTTGTAACCCGTCTGCATGAAGACTTCAGGAGCGATGTAATCTGGAGTTCCCACAGTGGAAAAGGCCTGAAATTGAATGGCTTCAGTTACACATTTTGAGAGAGATCCCGTCTGACTGACAAGTGACTGAGAAATCTTCGCAGGACCAGAGGGCTTGAACAGAACCCTCACAGACAACTTATTCAAACCAAAAGATAATTTTGTTTTCTTTAAAATAAGATCCCACATGCTATCAAGATACCATTAAAGTGACAGCAGTGAAAAAACACCATTGTAGGGGAAGGGAATAAAACCTATTTAAGCTGCAGCTCTATTTTTAGAGAAGATAGACTTTTAGAAACATTTGAAGTGAGATTAAGAAAGAGATAAATAATACTGTTTAGAAGTCTTTGTAGGAAGATGTTCCTCCATCCCCTAAGGACACAACAAGGCTAGACAGCGACCAACAACTGCAATACAAATTGTAGCATAGCCCTGATTCACACTGGAGACTTGGCTCACGTTCATCTCTAGCATTAACACTGCCAAGTAAAATGCGATCGATGCAAATCTAATCATTGAGTTTCTCTGCCAGATCCAGATAGACTTTGGCAGATGTTATTGTTTATGAAATCTGCCCAGTAAAATCACCACTATGCACCTGCATCTGCTTTGTCCATTTCTCTTAAGGCATCACAGTCTGGTTATGGGCTAGAAGTCTCCCCAGAGGCAATGTTACATTGGAAGTAGCTAAGAACTTGGCTAGTTTTAGCCATAATTGCACCAGAAAAAGCATCAAGCCATGCTGGTTCTCTAGCTTCAGCGTAAAAGTCACCAGAATTTTAGAGATGGACAAATGGGTTATTTCTCTTTTAAAGCTCAACTGCACAAATCTTTCACAGTACTTCAAAGAAGTATTCTAAGAGTTCTGAAAAGTGCCACAGCGTAAATGCTGGTCATTTTAAATATCAAACAGCCAACCCACTTGCATCTCAGAGCTCACCCATGAGCATCTACAGACACAGGGACTGCACTTACCAACTGACGTCTGTTTCTCTTCCACGTTTCTGCTTTCCTTTTGGAATTCATGTTCTGGAAAGCTAAAGAGGACCAGAACACACAGGCATCAGGATTGCTCATTTCTCTTTTCTTTTCCACTTTCTATCCAAGATAAATAGCCCCACTTGAAGTTATACGTAGAGGGGCAGAGTTACTCCTGGCTCATCAGCAGCTTCCAGACCCTGCCACCTGACAGTCTGCAAGCACTAGACACTGCAGCATTCTGAGCACTAGTTACAATTCTGTTAGCACTTCCATTAGACGTTCATGTTTTCAGAAGTTTATAACTCCAGGAACAAAATATTCACTTCAAGATGGCTACATTTAAAGGATTAGATTCTGATCTCAGTTACATCCATCTAAATCTGGAATGAATCCAATAGAATTAGCTCATCTTTAAAATGATGTAAAAGAGATCACAATCCAACCTCTACTCTCTGTAAAGTTCCAAACAAATCTATTCGCACATGGTATATGCTTTTGTTTGCTGAAGGTAAAATAAAAACATTGACATTTGAGAGTCTTTTAGTCAGTCAAATAGCATAGGCACAACTAGTAAAAAGCCTAGATTGGGAACTTGGGCCTTAAATGCTTAGTAAAACCTTATCTCCGATGACAGACATGTCAGGTATGGTCACGTTTATGGTATTTTACAGTGCAAGCGCTCAAGCTACAGTGCAATACAGGAACAGGAGGGATAATATAGATCAGCATTTATTTTGTATCCATCTCTTCTCTGCAAATTCAGTTCAGTGGAGAAGTTCTCAGATTTAGAGCCCTGGAAACTGATGTCCTCTCTATCCACGGAGCAGGTAAAGTAGAAGCAGCAGTAGTGCCAGCTTCCCCACACTGACCTCCTATCATGCCTCAAACTTGATTTGAAGAGACCATCTGTAAAGGCTAGAGGGGTGTTCTGTCTCTACAGCTCAGAGAGGCCAAAGACAGACTGCCAATAAAGGGTCAGTTAGCACTAACAGTGTTGGTGGTTTTTGTAATGTGTACTCCTTTTCACCAGGAACTGGACTCATGGTGGTGTCAATCATTTGAATGAAACTATTTGGAGATGGCCAAGACACTGACTACTAATCATAAAAGTTAGTTAATTGGGATCTCAAAGCCTCTGATCAGGAGGAACTGTTTCTTTTAAAAGCACTGGGGTGAATATATCAAAAGCCTCTTTACCAATCACACATCCTCACCACAGAGAAATAGCCAAGAGAAAGTGACTGGCCTCCTCTTTTTCAAGTAACATATGAACGAAGAGCACAGAGTCATACCAAGATCTAGCACAGAAGCATTTACACTGGTGTTGCTGCAGAGGGAAACTGACTAGAAACTGAAGAGTACAAAGTTTTCTGTTTCTTGCTAAGAACCTAGCTTCAGGAGAGTCTGCAATTTCCTATTGTTCTGGTGCCATATTCCCACTCGTCCTGTGAAAATTTTAAAGATTTAGATTCTGGGGATGTGCATTCCCAAGAGTTAAACTATATCCATGCCTCCACATGTGCTATGGCAGGGTTTGCCATGTTAGTCATGTGCGCTGCTAGCATGTGATCTGCAAGCAGTCCTTGCTAAAGTACAAGCAATGAGCCTATAGTGTAGTACAGCAAGGAAAGGATAATATGAGACTTGAAGAAAGGAGCAAGCTTATTGGAAAGGGAAACGCTTATATTTACATAAAGATCTTGGTAAGCAGCAAAAATAAGAAAGGAAGTGCACAGTGCAGAAAGTGCAGGAGGGAACCTGCAGTTTAATAGGGACTAATGTGCCACATATATCATTCATTAGATCCCTAACAGCAGCTTTCCACCATTGTGTTGAAATCAGTCACCTTTGGAATTTCTAACACAGTTCCCATAAGAGAGAATATACGCGCTAGTACTGATGACAGAGAACTTACTGAAATCACTCGGAAGACTGTGGTTCAAGTTTCTGTAGAACTCCGTTCGGTGAGCCTTCTTCAGCCCAGTGCAGAGACCGAAATCTGAGAGTTTCACATGGCCCTAGAGATGTAGAGACCCAAAACGCAGAAGAAATTCAAGAATCCACCAAAGAACAGTTATTTACCCATTTATTTCATATGACAAAACACTAAGCATATTTATTATCTTGCTCTAGCCTACAATTGGAATGAGATATTGAACAAACCTAGGGATAATTTTCTGCACTGCCACAAAGTGGATGTGATTCAATTTCCAGTAATGTTCCCAATACCTGTTTACTTCAATGGGGGCTGAAGACACTTCCCCTTGCAGGATCAGCCCCATAGTCCCTTGAGGGAGAATATTGAATGGGATGAGGCAATGACCACCCCAGGTAAGAACAAATAGCTTCCAGAAGGAGTGCTGTCTAATCCTCTGTCAGAAAGTGGATGGACACGATAAGATACAGGATATTCCACAAATTAAAAAGTGTTACTCTGCCCAGTGCTTGAATTTGTCTTATCCACAGTGCAAGGCAGCAACAACTTTCAATTTGAAGTTCTTTTTTGAGCCTAAAAATGGCATATTATATCCTAAACTTGCATGAATCTGTAGAGGTCTTCTCCAATCAGAGCACTTAATTATATTTTGGAATTAACAGAAGTAGGTAAATTCTTCTTGTCAGCAAATTTCTCCCACACAAGGCAAGTAGAAAATTTTACTTAGCAATAGTAAGGTATTGAAACACACCAACTTCCTGGATACTACCTACTATAAATACATACAAGTAAACTTGACCAGTCTGGAGAAAGATTTTGAGAAGAGATAAGAGCTAATGAGACTGTAAGCCTAATGGATCAGCTACATCTCCACATTTGGTGTAAACACACTACTCAGTATTTCGTGAGCACACGCAAAGCAGATGTCAGGCCCAAAGGAAACGTTTTAGACTAAGGAGGAAGAAATGAAACCAAAAGATGGTTTTAAACAGCACTGAAAACCACCAAAAACAGCTCAAACAACTGCCACAAGAGAGCACTCTGTAAATAAGGTACAGTCAGCTGAAGGTTAGATTGATGTAGCTTTACTTCTATCAGGCCCATGGAAAATAACCTTCAATTTCTTACCCTTACAGAGGATAACTAAATGATAGTGCCATCTATCATAGAATTCAGAATGCTAAGTTACCCAATGAATTTGCTGCTAACCCAAATGTCACCCAGTTGTTATGGTAGTATCTTTTGTTGGACCAATTTCTGTTGGTGAGAGATGTTTCTCTCATATCCTGGGACCGTCATGGCTACAACAACACTGCATACAGCGGTTAATATATTTGTACCTTACTATCCAAGAGGAGGTTATCTGGCTTGATATCCCGATGGATAAAACCAAGCTGATGAATGGAGTCAATGGCTAACACAGTCTCCGCAATATAAAACTGAGTCTCTTCTTCTGTTAGAGTGTCTTTTTTCATCAACAGTGTCATCATATCACCTAGAAAAAGTCAGCCACCACAAACAGCAGAAGTAAATATAAACTGATAATTAAGCCCTAGCCTCTTAGTAACATGTCACCAAAGCTATTAAATAAGACATCCATTTTACATATCAGTGAATTTAGACACCGTTTTAATGAAACAATTACATTTTATACATTGTGGATTCACAAACATCTAAGAAATGCATACAGAAGTGTAATTAGTTCTTCACTCAGCTACAGTCAAGCCTGCTGGTGCTCATTAGTTTGTTCAGTTGAAAGAATTTAGCAATTAGATTATGAAAATAAAGCTTCAATAGAATGCCAGTTCTTTGGGGCCGGGACCATGGCTACCGGTTTGTTTGTACCCTGATTGAGGCCTCAGGTTACTAGCACAATACAGATATGTAAATTTAAGATATATGCTATCTTAGATTTTTAAATTAACCTAGATTCCAGACAATATCTTCTCTCGGTGACATCACAAATAGAATGATCACAGGCCATCGGTTGGCGCTAACAGAATGTCAGCTTAACGTTGTTTAGTGATGTAAAGCCACATTCAGTACCTGCCACCAACAAATTCCTGTGACATCCAATTTTATAGAAATCCAGTAGACCCAAACTAGTTTGTACTAATCACCAAGAGACCCACTGAAATACCATATTCTGTGAACTAGTGAGTAGATGAAATTTAAAAGGATATGCCAAATGCGCTTTGGTTCATTATAATTGTAGTTTAATTTTCATTAAAGACTTGATAACATACCAAATAATGTTATAAAGTAATGGATATAAAAAAGCCTCACTACAACAGTCAGTTATATAGTTGTCACTGAGAAGTGAAGAGAGATTGTCTTGTGAGCGTGTAAACTATTGTGTGTTATTTAGCAAGCCTCTACTACATTTGATTTTGTGCCAGTCTATCTGAGCGTTTCTGTCTCAGTTATAAAACATCTAATTAGCAAAAAAAAAAAAAAAGGGTGAATTGTCTGCTAGAAGTGTCTCTCAAACCAAAGTTAGTTATGGACAACCACACAAGATCTGGACCTCAGATAACAATTCTGCAGCCAGAAACACATTTAACAAGAACAGACTGCATTATTGCACATCAGGTCTGAAGTCAATCATTTGGTTTCAATAGTCACATCATGTTTTCAGTATAACCCAGCAAGATTTCAGTATAATATTCTTCTTGTTAGTATACTATAGTAGTTTCAGCACTAAAGAGTTAATCTTTAAAGCTCTTCTTTGCAGACAATAAAGAGGTTATTTCTGGTGCAAACCAACTACAAGAAAAGAGTTAGAAAACTGAAAGCTGGTTATGGTTCTAAGAAGACAGGTGTCAGACTGTGAAGATAAGGCTTGACAGAACATCTAGGTCAAGTTTGCAAACATTTGTACCTAAGCATGATGACACAGACAGGTAACTATGGGCCTGACCCTGCAAGGTGCCAAGCACCCTCATTCCCCAATGAAGTCACCAGGCATTAAGAATGGCTCAGTTCCCTGCAGGATCAGACCCAACACGACACTGTAAAGCAATTACACATGTACAAATACCAGTAACAAAGACAGACAAGATTTGTTATGAAGCCAGAAGACGGCCACAGAACAAAATGAAAGTGACCTTTTTATCTCAGGTAATTACCTCCAGGCAGGAACTCCATGATAAGGTACAGATTTAACTTATCTTGAAAACTATAGAACATTTTCACAACCCACAAACTGTCTGCCTCCACTAGAATGTCCCGCTCTGCACGAATATGGCCAACCTAGGGTATATATATGCATATGATTAATTATTAAGCTTATGATGTTTTATTAGATGCATTTATCTTCACACACAATTCAAACACTGTTTTGAGGGGATTCAAAGACTGAATATGCAACTGTCAAGTCTCTACATTAGGAATGGAAATGCCATCACGTTTCAATACTTTCATCACTGGATATTTTCACGTATTAAAATAGTGCGACAGGTTTTTAGGCAATTATAACCTTTGAAGACTGCAACAGCTTTATAACATATGCTTCTGAGAATGAACAGGCAGAAAACTTTACTAAAGATCACTGCCATTCTTTCATATGTTTTGTTTGGAATGTACCCACTGAATAAATTCCTTGGGATTCTGACTCCATCTGACCCTTCAGTGCATAGATCTGAAGATCCTTTCTGTTCAAAGGTTTCAACTGTAAACCGTATGACACGTTTTTGTTTTGAGGATCTTTGAAAAAATTACAGTTACATCAGTAGATCTACTAACTGCAAAGGGAATGTTTGCGTAGGTAACTGTTCACCAATGTAAGCAAAGGGTTCACAATATGACCTTAGTTTTAATGGCAATTGAAGGGCTTGAACCTAGAAACACCACCATAAGTAGTGTTTGCTACAACGATTAGTCCAATTAAATGCACTCAGCAGGACTATTGACAGTAGTGAGCACTATGGCTGGTAGTGAATGGTTGCAAGATCAGGTCCTAGAGATGTCTTTGTCCTCATCCATTTGAGCAAAAGACCAGTCTAACACCGTAGCATGTAACTCAACCCACTGCATAAAACTATTCAGCAAGTTTTCATGGAGAAAAATAATCCCATTTTAGCCTAGATGACCGTTTATATATACACCTACTATACCTATAAAAAATGGATCCCTTCCAAGTCAGAAGTGCAGCTGTGGCTAGGGTAGTATGGAGAAGCTTGTCTTACAGCTACCTGCTTTATATCTGGACTGTAGACAAACAGAGCACTTCAACGTCTAATATTGTTACTTCCTTAACCTTCACATGGAAAAGAGAACATTGATTGAATTATAGATATGATGAAAATACACATTTGATTTGAGGCGCTTATCATACAAAGATAAACTACTTACTATTTGGGTTATAATATCTACTATATTACAGCACTAACTAAAACATGCAAAGGGTACAAACTACAGTTCAGAACAGTTAACATCTAGCAGATGAGATATGGATATTTCATGACCGAGATTGGGAGTCAAACCCAGGTCTCAAAACACATCAGTGCAGGCCCACACACCAAGCACTGACTTTCAAAATTGCTATGTAAAGACAGAAAGGTCAAGAGTGCAATGCTATTTTTTAAACTAATACCTTTAAAAGACAATTCAGGAATTACTGCCTACAAAAACATTGCTTCCTAGATGAACTCCAGTGCCAAAGAAGGATTGGTTGGTTCAGACTGTAATATTCCCAGGAGGGCTATCAAAGATGTAATACAGTGATTCAGAGATTGGCATTAATATGAAAAGTGCCACTACTTTGGAGGTCCTGCGAATGTGTCTGAAGGATTCATGCAGCTCCAGCAACTGATATTTACAATTAAATCCATTAGACATGCTAAATCAGGATGAAATCAGACTTGCAGGAAGCCAGCGCTCTGAAGATTGTATTGAAAGTTTACATACCTATCTTTGGTATCAAGTGGTAACATAGTATCACAAAATGCAGAAAGAGGAACATAATCAGTTGTAATACAAGTGTTCCTCTATTGCCATTTAGAGGAAAACTGCCGTTTTCCTACACCTCGCTTCTCCATGTTTTCAGATGGAAACAGAATGTTCAGTCACACTCTGTATCTGACCATACTGCAAAAAGCCATTGCAACTGAAACCTTCATCAAGAAATTGACCAAGGTTGCAGAGACAATTACATTTTTTAAAATGTGGTTTTGAACATGTGAATTAATACGTTATTACATATTTACAACTAGTCACTGATAAAAATAGATAAAGAAATATAGCAAGTGAAAGCTATATTTTTCCTCATGACCACATAAAAGTTAGACTCAAAAGAAACCACATTTCTTCCAGAAAGAGTTACAATAAGGCGGAAATGTTCAAAGTGGTTTAGGGAAAACTGAGTATCCAAATCCAAAGCAGGTTGGAAAGTCTCAATAAATAAATATATAAATCCATCTATCCACCCACCCCTAGCAGTTTTTAGCTAGCAAAATCTAAACCATATGTTGCAGTGTTTTGCTTTTTTAAATATAGACCCACTTTTGTCCCCCAGGAATCTGAGTTTGCAATGGAGCAGAAAAAACTATTTTAAAAAGAGGCAGAGCTACTAGAATTGCTATTTGAAATTACTATTAATCACCTGCTCTTTTTCAAGCATGTCAGCTTTGCGTAGTATTTTCATCGCATATACATGCCCTGTGTCCTTCTTCTGGACAAGCCGCACCTTCAAGTTTTGCAAAAATATGGAGTCAGAAATACATCCTTATCACCCCAACTTTTCCAGTTTTCTTTTACAGTATTCTGGGTATCATACCCTAAAACCAAACATTTCACTTCTATTTTGCAAAACAGAATTGGATTATAAGGACAAAGAGCACTAGCTGGCTTATGATATGGTAATAGGATACAGAGCCTGCTTCCTCTAGGACACCAAACACCAGAACAAAGATACCATTTGATAGCATTTGGCAATCCATGACATGAAATGAGTTGGATGGACGAAACTCAGTTTAGTGGACAAGTTTCTATGTCATGAAAACCCATTATAAGAGGCCCTTTGGTGTGCAGTTTCTGCTATCACTGCATCCCAAAAACCATTACTACAGGGTCAGGATGGAGGCCCACTGGCATAGCACCATCACACCTACACCACTGCTGTTATATCTGTTCTACGAATAGAGGGGCTTTCCAAGGTTGCCAACCAAGACCATTTCACCAGCATTTTGGTCCTTTTAAAGATGTGGGGTTTTGTTTGTTTAATACAAACTAGCACTGACTAGACAAAGTCAGATGCATTTGAATGTCAAACTTTAAACAAACATTCAGCAGTGATTATTGTATCATTTGTCTTCAAATTGTACTCTTCTGATCTTTTAAAGTCTTTTCAAAGCATTCCAGTCCCTATAATGCTACTACAGTTTTATTCAGTAATCAGTTGTTCTGTTCTTACCTCTCCAAATGCTCCTCTGCCTATTACTTTTAAGGACTCAAAATCTTCCAAACCAAGTCTTGTTCTCTTTAACCGAAGAAACTCTGTTTCCTTTCGGGCATGTGCGGACCTCCTGAGTCTCTTCTAGCATTTGTTTTAAAAAGAAAGCCATATAGTTTATGAGATTCCATAATGAAGTTCCCATCTGGATCATACTGAACCAATTAGAGAGGTCACTAAAGGTATGACTATGGGTTACTTATATTATCTAACCAAAAGGACTTGTTTTGTGTTCATTACCTCTTCATCTTTTAAACCTTCCTCTTCCATCACTTTTTCTAGCTTCTTCTGTCTGGAGGGCAGAAAAAGCAATGAAAACACATTCATGTTTAGTTCTCCAGAAAATCCTATAAAAAGCATACATACTTTCAACACCTGGGGGAATGTTGTCTAGAACTAGGAGTCAGAGGACTAGGAATTTGGATTCAATATGGAAGTGTGAAGAATTAGAGTTATGGAAAGATGCTGGTCTCTCCAGAGTTAAGCTCAAGCCTACCTTTCCAATAGAAGTCCAACTTTACCACTTTGCCTCTATAACTCGGCTCATCTAAACCAGTCTGCCTGAAGTTTCAAATGCCTTATTTTATGCAAGGATAGTCTGGGGGCTACACCTGGACTGGGACTCAGGAAATCTGAGTTCAATTCCTGGCTCTGCCACTAGCTTCCTGTGTGACACCAGACAAGTCACTGTAAGTTCCCCTTCTGTAAAATGGGTAACACAATTCCCCACCTACCTAGAGGTGTTGAAAGGATAAATTCATTAATGTCTGTGAGATGCTCAGCTACCCTGGAGATGGGGGGCCATATTTGTACCTACACTGATATTAATGGTTTTCTCGCTTAAAATATTTATACATTTACAACCTTAATTCCACTTTTTTTCCCTTTTTGGTCAAGGAATGTAATCTATTTTTGTTGTTAAGATTTAGCTTTGGCCACTGCAGGAAAAATTCCTACTTTAATGATGTCAAGTATCAGAGGGGTAGCCGTGTTAGTCTGGATCTGTAAAAGCAGCAAAGAATCCTGTGGCACCTTATAGACTAACAGACGTTTTGCAGCATGAGCTTTCATGGGTGAATACCCACGAAAGCTCATGGTGCAAAACATCTATTAGTCTATAAGGTGCCACAGGATTCTTTGCTGCTTTTACATTCATGATGTTCTGAGCTTCCCGATGACCTTTTCGGCATCATATTATACAAATGCACTGAAGAATTCCTGTTCAATATGCAAGTCATTCTTTGCAAGATCCTTTTCCAGCCTCCAGTTGCCACTAAGCAACTGCTGGGGTATGATAACATTGTAGCCCAACATCTCTGTATCATTTATACTGAAATTGCTGTCCCCTTATTTAGGCACCTAGGAAGTACAATTTGCTCACCATCTCTCTCTAACACCCCACTCAAATACCAAATGTGAATTGCCGCAGCAGTAGCACAGCAGGACCAAGCAATGTTGAACTTTTCTCCAAACATTAAGCGTTTACAGATAAGGGAAGGAAGCCTTTCTGAAAATTCTGGTTATAAGGCCTATTCTTGTGACATGTTCACCACACTGAATTCGATGGGAGTTTAGGGTGCTCAGCACCTCAGAGAATCTGGTCCAAAAAGAGAAAATAAAGGTTTCCAAGGATATTTAAGGAATTTATTATATCATCCATCGAAGCCTATTAGACCTCCTCCTACGTATGAGTTAGTCAAGTTAATGTTAAATTACAGTCTTTACAGCAGTTGCTTGGCGCCTTTGAACAAGTGAATTTCCCCTTATCAGATGGCTGCACCATAAACTGTAACACAAAATGAAGCTGAAACCACATGACTTCATAAAACTACAAGAAATGTTAAAAGGGAATAAAAATCAAAAGGAGCAACAGTTGAAAGAGTAAATATTTGTAGAGACTGGCCTCTTGCTTTACTCCTTAAATGAATCTAAGCTAACTATACAATTGGTTTCCACTTAGATATATTAAATCTTGCCAATGTGTCTATTGGACTCTATTTTTAAGTTTGAAAAGAAAATGTTTCAACTGATTTAATCAAAGCAGGCTCAACAACATGGCTTTTTTTTAAATTGCTCAGCAAGGAATAATGGATTTAAGAACAGATATTCTGAATCAGAAAAATATTTTCTTTTAATTTATAATAATGTCCTCTAGCTAAACATTTTTACTCGTCAGCATATTTGAGAAGCTCAGATAAGTAAGGTTGTTACTAGCAAGGCCTAAGGTAACGTTAAAGTAAGTTAAATCTGGGTTATAATTTGCTAGATAGCACCTGCTCAAATGGGACCTTGAGTTAAACAATCATGCCACTAGTTTCCTTTCACTTCTACACAGACACTTTCCATCTCCCAACAGGGATTTTTACCTCATTTCCCGTTCTTCATGTTGTGCTATGAGATTGCTATAGAAGTTTTCTAGTGTCACTTTTGTCATTGTAACTCGCTCCTTGGTGTGGTTACTCATGGATGAACAGGGTGTTGGACCCGTCATTGCCATGGCTACTAGAAAAGGGGGGGGGGGAAAAGGGGAAAAAATACATTTGACATTACCAATGACAATACAACATGGAAGCAATAATTCTGACCAGTTAACTGATGCTCAACTACATCAGATGCTGGAATTAAGAATCAAGACTGAAGTTTATTTTTATATTTTATTTTATTTTGTAATATTTATAATATTTTAATATAGTTTTAATAGCTAAGTTATCAGACAGAAAAAAATGATAGACTAGTTGTCTAAACTGGGCACCATCAGTTAATGAGAGAGTCTGTAGGGAAGAGGGTTACAAAATAAAAGGTACAAGTCAGGCTTCCTGTTTTTGAACAGCATTCAAAAAGAGGGAAGGAAACTTGACAAATATTATGCCTCAAAAACCACATTTTAGGCAGTATTGAAAATGTTTTGTATTTCACCCAATCTATCCTCCTCATCTTCTAAAAATGTTAGGAATTAAAAAACCCACCCTGAGACACCCCATCAGGGGTTCCTTTTTCTTTTATACTTTGAGAAAGAGGGTACTTCTACATTTGTCAGTCACATGCAGAGCCCCTTATTATAAAACTTACCAGGAGCCAAAATATTAAATGGATGTGTGGAGTAGTTGAAGACAGACACACACATTTGCTATTTTTAACTACTTTTACAATTAGGGTCTCTCACTGTAGCAGAAGTTTCCACAAAAGAAGCCTGCCAAAATCCAGATAGATAATTACCTCTCTTAAATTAAATTAAAAGTAAAGTTTAAGACAGACACAAAAGCGCCATGTTATGGCTCAAATTCAGTCAAGATCCATGCACCCTGGCTTGTTTATTGTAAGAAACAACAAGTAAAATATAATGTATATAAAATGTACAAGCTCTTTGAACAATTTAAGACAGTGTTTCCACTGAGGTTTTCTAGTGGCAATATAACCCAAAAAAGCAAAATTCCTGTGGCTGGAACATATCCCTAGAAGTCAGAGATAAAGACAGAGGTATCATTTAGAGACACTCTCTCATTTATAGGGCTGCAGGTTTGGCAGGATGCAGAAAAAGTCATGCAAACTGTGACTTCTCTGTTTAATATATAGAGAGAGAGATATACACCTATCTCATAAAACTGGAAGGGCCCCCAGAAAGGTCATTGAGTCCAGCCCCCGCCCTTCACTAGCAGGACCAAGTACTGATTTTGCCAGGTAGACCAGATCTACACTTAGATCCCTAAGTGGCCCCCTCAAGGACTGAATTTACAACCCTGAGTTTAGCAGGCCAATGCTCAAACCACTGAGCTATCCCTCCCGCATCTGCCCATGAGGCTCGATGGGGGTGGGTTCTGGGGGGTGGTGCAGAGGGAAGGCCCAGGGGGAGGAGTTGGATATGGAGCCCATCTCACACACACACCCACAGCAGCAGGGCCGCCCAGGGGGGGGGCAAGTGGGGCAATTTGCCCCAGGCCCCGAGCCCCACAGGGGCCCCCACCAGAGTTTTTCGGGGCCCCTGGAGCGGGGTCCCTCACTCGCTCCGGGGGGCCCGGAAAACTCTTGCGGGGCCGGGCGCAGGAGCTTCTTCGCTCCCAGTCTTCGCTGGCGGGGGGTCCTTCCGCTCCGGGGCGGAAGGACCCCCCCGCTGGCGAATTACCGGCGAAGACGGAGTGGGACCCGCCGCTGAGTTCAGCTCGGTCTTCGGCGGTAATTCGGCGGCGGGGGGCCCTTCCCTTCCGGGACCCGCCGCCGAAGTGCCCCGAAGACCCGCGGCGGGGGCCCCCCTCCGCCGAATTACCGCCTTAGACCGGGCTGCACTTCAGCGGCGGGTCCCGCTTCGGCGGTAATTCGGCGGCGGGGGGCGGCCCTGCCGCGGGTCTTCAGGGCACTTCGGCGGCGGGTCCCGGAACGGAAGGGCCCCCCCGCCGCCGAAGACCCCGGGCCCCCGGAATCCTCTGGGCGGCCCTGCACAGCAGCAGCTCCTGTGGAGCTGAGCCCAGCTCCCCGCAACTCTGGGCATGTTGCAGCACTACTTACTCAAATCTGGCCCTGCTGCCTCTCCCCAGATCACAAGGAAGGGGAGGCAGGACCAAACCAGAGCAAGTGGCGCTGTGACCCCATGCACCAAGTCACAAGGCCTGGAACAGGGACCTTGGCCCAACCCCGGGGGACACAGGAGCCACCGCTGTATCCCTGGTAAGTGCAGGGCAGGCGCTCTCTCTCCAGCCTCCTCCTCTCTCCTCACTGGGCTAGGATTAGGGCTTCCATGCCAGGGCCAAGGGTGCTGCAATAGGTGGTTGGTGCTCCCTCATTTATCAGGGCATTTTTAATTTAAAAAACAAAATCACAGACCAGTCACTAAACCTTGACTTTTATTAAATTTACAGTGACGGCTCCATACATTTTAATTTTAAAAAATGAAGTGACAAATCTGAAACCTTAGGTTTCAGATTTGTCACTTGAGGTGTGCATGGCCCTTTAGATAACTAAAAATGGCAGGCCCCAAAGAACTTAGAATATAAGCTATTTTTATTTGACCTATTAGATATCTTCTCTTTCTTCAAAGAACACAGGCAATCTAGGGACTCTTGAGGAACTTTTGCTGTATTTTTTATGAAGTTGTTTCTTTAAAAAAAAAACCGCTCAAAGTGACTATCTGAATTAGAAAGGGCAGATTATCTCTTTACACAGCACTTCAAGAGCCTGCAGATCAGGTATCTGTGTACTGTAAGCACATTTGCATCATTCACATTGATTATGCTACTAGTTCCTATTTCCCAGAGAGCAGAAAACCATCAAGTGACAAGCTGGTGTTGGGTGGCAGATAAAGGGAGGGGGACAAAGAAAGACAACTGTACCTCACTCCAATGCAATTATGCTTGTGTGAAGTTTGATAAAAGGGAGAGAGAGCACGCCTGCCTCTATTTATCTATATAACACGGACAGAGCCAGTGCAGGCTCCCGCCACCAACATGGCTCAACCTGCACTTGCAAGGACCACCTCGGGGAGCCAGAGGAGAATGAAGTCTTTGGGGCCTATTTGGTCCTCTGCTGGCAGTGCCAACCAAAGCGTGAATCGATGGCAGCAGGAGCCAAGAGGAACTCGATGGAGTGACAGTAAAAGGAGCCAGCCCAACTTTTAGCAAATAAAGCAGCAGAGCAACCGCCCCTCGCCGCGATGCGCTTTACCCCTGCCCTGGGAGCTCAGCCCGGGCCAGTTTAGGCAGCTGCCCCCCGAGATGCCCTGTTCGCATGGAGGCCAGCAGGCCCCTCTCCCCCCGGCTGCTGGGGCAGCTGCAGGCTTGTCTGCCACGGGAACGAGGGGCTGAGCCCGCACGGGCGCGTGGGCCAGGTGCAGCCAACGCTGCCTCCAGCTGCCCGCGAGCCCGGGCGCTGGGGGGACGGGAACCCCGGGGGGGGGCAGGAGCTGAAGGGGAGACGGGGGGCACAGGCCGGGAGAGAGGGTGCAGCAGCAGCCTGAGGAGAAGGGGGCAGACTGGGTGGGGGGCAGGAGGCAGCTCCCCCCGAGGGGAGGGGGCAAAACCAGGGGTTGCGGTTCCCTGAGGGGGGGGGTCCGGGGGAGTCACTTACCAGAGCCCCCTGCGGGGCGGGTGGGAGGAGATGGGGGCGCGGTCCCAGCCCCTCCTCAGAGCCGGAGACTCGCTCCTCACTGGGGGAGGGGGGGAAGGGATCGGGGTGCGTCGCTATCACGGCCCCCCCCAGCGCTCTTCGCACCGCCACTCACGGAACGGACGGCGCCTCGGACGGGACAAGACAAGCAAGCTCCCCTCTGAGACCTCGACGACGTTGCGCACGCGCCGCCGCCCCTCAGCGCCTAGTCCTCACCCCGAGAGAGGCGGGGCTGCTGAGGGGAAGGGCGCATGCGCAAATTCCTTTTTCCTCCAGAGGCGCGTTTGCAGCCGGGGAAGGGTGACTACGCTGTGCGCATGCGCATGCCTTTCCTGCCTTTGCGCTTATTGCTCAGGCGTCTGACTCCGCCCCGCACAGCTGCAGAGATTACAGGTGGCTGCAGCTGGCGGGGTCGGTCGGTGCATGGATAAAAAGTCTGTAATGGTGTTAGTGCCAGCTACTTGATGACGTTTGACAGGGCAAGATGACAGCACTGATCATGCCAAGTGGGCAAAAAGTCCTGAGTCAGCCCCTCCCCCAAAATCATGAGACTGGCCTAAAATTCATGAGATTTTGTTACAAAATAAAGAGTCAAGACTTGGTGTGTTCCTTGCTCAACCATTGATGTACTGCATGGGCAACTTAACCAGTGTGAGCCTCATTTTCCCCATCTGTAAAATGGATCTAAAAACCTCTGCTTCATAGGTGTCTTGGGAAGTTTACTGTATTTCATTAATGTTTCTAAAGTGTTTTAAGATCCTCTGACAGAAGGTGCCATAAATGGCAAAAGAATATTATTGTCAGAATGGAGCTGGACTGAGACAACCAATTCATTTCACATAGGTTGTTGAACATGACGTGACTTTTGATTGTTGCCAACTGGGGCTGATCTTGAAACGGGCTTTAGATGCTCGTATTCCAATCTCAATTGAGCCATCCAGTCCTCCCTCTATCTCAGTATATATAAGAAAAAGAGCAATTGTGATTCCATGTTAATTACAAATATACAGAGATATTAGCGAAAGATAATCTTGCTTTATTTTATTTATATTTCTACAATAAATCAAGTACAATATTATATATATATATAATAAGTTAAAGCCTTTTAACTTTAATGACACTGAGGACTTTTGTTTACATTCTGTCACTGTGTAAAATGAGAAACACACTCCTGATCTCTGCACATACACCAACAGTGGATTTTCAACTAATTCAGGCGGCACACATAATCCCCAGTCAATGGATATGTTGATACATTTGTTACAAGCATGACAAAAATATAGTGTCTGAAATATTTGTTTTGCAACTCAACTGGATGTTGCTTTGCCTAGACACAACTGGAAAATTTTTCATTAAAGGTGACTGGCAAAATAAAAACGTGTTTGTGTCCTTTATTGCTCCTTTTGGATATGTGGAGATGCCCTCATAACATTTATTTTTCCCCAAGAAAATATTTATGTTGCTCAGACATTCCTCTACTTTTTCCTTGGGGGACTTTGGAAATCTTTAGGAGGACCTGAACCATGATATCAAATATGGAGCTTGGAAGCTAAGCTGCATCTCTTCCATTTCTTCAAAGGTGCAGGATGGTGATGCTGAGTCTTAGCACTTGTCTATCTGGGGGAAATGACCAGCATAGCGATAGCAGAATAACTATATCACTGTAATTATGCTGATATAATTTCCCCTGTGGACAGTCTATTCCTGAATAAGTGACTTTATTCTGGTATAATTACTATGGTATAATTATTCTGCTTTAGCTATGCTGGTCAATTTCCCCACGTACACAAACTCTTAGGCTGGGAGAAATGCTGAGCAACTCCCAACCTCCAGCTAGCATGCCCTCCAAAGATTTTCCAATATCCTCCAGGAAAAAGTGAGAGGTAGGGAGCTTCTATTTCTGATGTAAAAACAACCAGAAAAATAAATCCTATGGTCTGGCTAATGGTTGCAGAAGCCCATGAACACAGTGGAGCAGGTGCACGGCATCTGCACAAAGGGGGATTAGGATGTGGCAAATTGATGCTCCAAAATGCCCCAACCTAGCTGCACCCAAACTTGCAAATGGGGCATTCAGAATCATGGGGCCATGGGGCTCTACCATGCAGATCTACAGATAAGTGACTTGGAAAACAGGGCGGTGGGGAGCGGGGCGAGAGCGGTGTGTGTGCCAGGAGACAGCAGTAGCATTTCGGCAAGGGAAAATTCAAACCCCTGCAGACCTCCCTGACACACAAGCTTGTGGGCTGAGGAGAGGCGACCTTTAAGAGGCTGTCCATGCAATATCAAGGAGTAGTAAATGGTACAAACGTTTTTCTTTTGTAGTTCACCTTTACATTAGAGCTACCCTCGAGATAACATCATATATCTCAAGCAATGGTCAAACCGAGATGGAGTCAGTCTAGAGGGAAGAGCTCTGTGTCTCAGCGGCAGGATTTCTCTTGCTACCATGGTCTTTGACTTGAAATAGATCAAAAAGATCTTGCAGGCTCCAGCTACCTTTTGGATTTTTTAGATATTGCCTCAAATCAGTTTTCTTTAGCACAGGGAAAGCTTGCTCCTTTTCTGTCAGTTCCAGCAGCAGCTGTTTAACCAGGTTTGGCGTCTCATCCTTGCTGGTACTGTCATAGAGGTCAGGGAGGTCTTGGCTCTTCTGTGAGTCCCACAAGGAATTTGAGTGTGAGGCATCTCTGGCCCTGGCTGTGTGCACACTACCCATGGCATTGTGGAGCCACATCAGCCGCTTCAGCCCTTGAAGTGCTCTTCCTTTATCCTGCATGAACTGGTGCTCTGCTACTGCTCTTTTACTGCAATGTGAAAGGAGAGTAGTTAGGAAGCCAAAGAATGTTCAGGGCTGAGCTCACTTTTCCAGTGGGGCTGGTTTTCATACATAGATTCCAGAGTGTTTTACCAAGAGAGGTATGTATTGACATTTTCTGCCTTTTAGAAATGGAGAAACTGAGGCACAAGGAGGGGATGCGACTCTCTCAAGGTCACAGAGTGAGTCAGGGGCAGAACTGCAAACAGAACCCAGCTCTCCAACTCCCCAATCCTGTGCTCTCTCCAGCGGTCCAAATATAGGCCCTCAAATTCCCAGATCCAGATCTAGATCTCATCTTTATGAGCCTAAATTTTCTTTTGCTTATACAGGTGTAAATCAGAAATAATTCACTTGAAGCCAATGGTGTAAGTGAAAGGAGAATCACCCCCTACAACCCTATAATGAGCCTGACCAAAACTATTGATCCAAAACACTCCTGAATGCAGGGATTGAAAATCTGGATACACACCCAAATGCTCTCAGATTTCAGTGAGTTTAGATTTGGTCAAGTATACCAACAGGCTCAAGCTATGAATTTGGCTCTGAAACAGGATTCGGATCTGGAATGTTGCTTAGGACCATTTTCTAATATAGATATATCTGGTAGTTGCAGTTTTCTTCTCTGTGACACAATTTATTGTTTGAGTTGATCCATCTTTCCCTGGATTACAAGGTGTCTCCTAAACTGCATTTAGTATAGTATAAAAGTAACAACTAAACACAAATCACAACATTAATGTATCTAAAAATACAGAGGACCTGATTCTCTACTGTGCAAAGTGGATGTAAAATGCTACCAAATCAGATTGGTAGCATTTCTGTACAGGAGTAAAAGGCTACACAGGATGCGAGGCAGTGGAGAATGCAGCCCAATAGATTAAGTGCAAGCAGTTGATGAACAGCATTAGTTACAAAAGTGATTTTTCTTACTTTTCAGTTTCTTGAGAAGTTGCAAAACAAGCAAGAAAAAAGATGACCAGGAATATAACTATCTGCAGAGATCTTTGGGACAGGACCATCTTCTGACTTCTTTGTATCTGCTGAACAAAACAATAAAAGATTGACATTATTACCAATCCGCTCTTTCTTTCAGTTGCCTCTTTCATTCAGTCAGATGCATTTTCTACTTGTACACCTATTAGTAGCTGCTCTTGCGCATCTGCAAGCATGGTAGATCACACTAATTTAAACCAACAAGAGGTATTGCCTAGTAAGGACTGACTGGAGTAAAGAACTCAGGACTAATTCCTAGTATTTGCCATTGACTTCAGTGGGAGCAGGATTGGACCCTAAGGACTGAGTGGAAGACTGAGTAAGAACTCTGGGACTTGGACCTATTATAATGCATCATCTCAGAGCAGTAAATATATGGTGGGCCAGAATCTGCTCTCACATGCACTACTTTAAATCCAGCCTTGATTGGAGTTAACTGAGATCCACCTCTGACACACAGCATGTGCCAATGATATGAGACCAAACAACTCTGCTATTAAATCTTGGCTGAGAAGCAGAATGAAACTGTTGTGGATTTTTCTGAGATTTACTGGGTTTGTGGATTAGAGAAGTAAGAATTAGCTCAATTTAACTGTATGTGCAATAATTATTTTTAATTTAAATTATCACTACAATCAAGTTAACACCGATACCTGTCTTTGAGATCTATCTATCTATCTATCTATTGTATCACCACAGTATCTGGGTTGTCTACTTTAACTATAGTGCATGGTTTAAACATTGGATTAATCCTATCACTTTACTAACAGATCTCCAGATTAACTGTTATAAGGAAAACCTGGCATATATTAATTAAGGCAAACAAAACAAATGAAAAAGGGAGTATAAAAATATATGCATAAGAAAGATCATATTTTTTCTATATACATTAGATTTATATAGATTTTTTTTAGATGCAAAATATTTTGTTTGGAAACAAAAGCAAGTAGAGAAGCATTTTGGGATACTGCATTTCAAGCCCAGCTTCAACAGCGTCCAAAAATGGATTTGCTTTGTACTGATTTTGGGTAATAAACTGGCAGTATCTAGATAGAAGGGTGTTCCGTTTTTCTTACACCCGCAGAAACTATATCAAATAGGTGGACAGTGGAACTTAAACCTTACTCTTGACAAATATAGTCCACTTTTTTAGACTGATCTCCATGGAAGATGAGGTAAAAGGCATTGGAGGCAAATGGTTACCAATTCTGATTTTTTTCAAGTGTATCATATATCACCTATCATATGATATTGTGGACTATGCAAGATATAACTAGGCTGATTGTACGTAATAGACATGCTGTTTCTTTATATTGTGATCTACAATAACCTGTGAATCAATGAGAAGCATCTCTAAGACACTTAAGTACAATATTAACATATGGTATACTTACTGTTGATCCTAAAGAGTACAGTACACGGTCAAATCCAGATCAGCACAGCTCCGTCTCACGGCAAGTCCTGAAGTGAAGTTCCAGTTGCAATGACACTGTGTGTCTTCCAGCTTCTTTTATACCTCCTCAGAAACCACACAAACAATAGACATGAGCTGTACAGTACCTTCCGTGACTAAGACTTTCCCTCTCATATTGGTGAAATCAGTGGGCTTCATATTTCCAAGGACAATTCACCTTGGATGATAAAGTCTGCTGTCCCTTTGGTGATTAAAGAAAAGACTACAATATGTCAATGACATTTAATTGCTTTGCTATCCTCCCAGACCTATCAGTAGCGCTTTAAATTTGTGAAGTAGGTGTCTGGGTTAATAATAATGTAGAAGTATATACTGATGAGAATGACAAAGTTGGTAAAAGAGGACTGGTATTAATGGAAAATTTAGCTGAGACATTTGTAAATAGGGATGCCACTGGACTTTAACGTTCAACAAGAATTTTGCTTAAGCCCATTGGTTGTTCAGTGAAACACATCTGTTTATTTTGGATCCTGTAAAATAGGTAGATATGGAAAAGACCTAGCAGATCACTGAATTCATACTACCACAAGAAATGTTATAACTCCCCAGATAAAGCCTGTATTAGATATTAAACTGTTGCTGCACTAGATCTTACACAAGAGGCCACATTCTGATGTTTCTTCAGCCAATGGTCAAAGCTAAACAAGGGAATGTGGTATGAATTTTGGCATGCATCACAGGAACCGTACCCATGTGAAGTTTTGTCTGAAGCTGGACACCTATGAAAAAATTGAAGGATGGTAGATCTGCATGTATTGAGTCTGTGTGTGCATGGGAAAAGGTCAGAGTGATTTTCAGGGATACTGAGTACCCACCCCATCTGAAGTAAATATTCCTTTGGGACTTATGTGGCCCCAAGTACCATAGAGTCCAAGCACCTTGCAATCTTTACCATATTTATATTCACAACACCCCTCAAAACAGGGAAGTACTATATCCCTGTTTTTACACACAGGGAACTGAGGCACAGAGAGTAACCTATTCATGGTCCCACAAGAAGTCTGTGGGACTGAACCAAGTTGCCCCAAATCCTAGAGTAGTGCCCTAACGCCTGGACCATTCTTCTTTAATAGCAGTTACAGCTGCTCAACCCCTCTGAACATCAGGCTCAAGATGTCTCACGTGGGCAAGTCAGTAACAGAGGCACCCCAAATCAGTAGCCACCCTGAAAATGTGACTGTATA
Source organism: Mauremys mutica (assembly GCF_020497125.1). NCBI lineage: Eukaryota > Metazoa > Chordata > Testudines > Geoemydidae > Mauremys > Mauremys mutica. The sequence continues at coordinate 131,828,884 of NC_059075.1, forward strand.
TGTTTAGCTACCAGGAAAATGTGTGTTTTCACCAAACACTGGGAATCACATTCAGGCCATTGCTCCTTCCCTTTAGCACCACTCTGGTGAGGCAAACATACAGAAAAGATGGCTTGAACAGCCAGCTGGGGATTCCCATGGCATGGAGGAATCTTAGGTGGTTG